>NC_090447.1:935328197-936578197 GCF_031143425.1 Pleurodeles waltl | reverse complement strand
AATTTCTGGAAAAGGGGATCCAGCTATGCTAGGGAAATAAAACCACCTACTCAGATACCCGGGTGAATTTAATAGAGGGTTCTGTGTGGTGTGATTAAAAGAAATGGGGGACCAGTGTGAGAGCAATGACTCACAAGGTCACCTATCTAAAAGAAGTAGCCAACATGTTTCTGCCCTTGCATATGAGCTGTGGAGGGTCTCTGGGCATTCATCAGGGCATTGGATCCCTGTTGTATATGCTTATTAAGCGCTGCAGAAATAATCACAATAGAAAATGGGTTGAGGCAGGGCCTACCTTAACCGAGGGAATACCTGGGGAGGACCTATGGTAGATAGGGTAAAAACAGACCAGAATTGATAGTGAAAAAGTAATACACAGCAAACCACAACACACGTGACAAAATTCATGCAAGACACAGGAGTACTGGTTGCAGTTATGAATAACAGTCGCATCAATGCTAGCTATGCAGGGCTGACAATAGGCAAGGGAAGACGTTTTCTTACCCTAACACTCGAGGCTAGTGGCCTCTGGTATCCTGGAGAGGGAGCGTCCCCTTATAGTCAGACTCTAGGGTTCGAGGGAAAAGGAAGAAGGGAAGAACAAAAATGAAGATAGATGGAGAAATATAAAGGAGGTTCCCAAGTAGGTGGAATTAGACGAGGGGGGAATAAGAAAGAGAAAGGAAGGTAGTCCATAATGGAGGAATGGTAGAACCTAAGAAAAGGGTTTAAGACAAAAGAAGAAATCAGAAAAGAGGGTGAAACAAAGTCACTGGAGTGGGGGAAGAAGTGGGGAAAGAAAGGGAAAAAAGTGGGGGGAAGGGGAGGAATGGAGAGCAAAGGGAAAAAAATAGGAAAAGGGAAAAGAAAAAGAAAAAAGAAAAAAGAAACAAACAAAAAGGAAAGAAAGAGAAAAATAGAGGGAACAAAAAAAGGGGAAAAAAGGAGAAATAGAGAAATAGGAGAGGAGAGGTGTCTTATCTGTGAATCCAACGTTGGCCGACTCACTGCATCAAAGGTGGGCGCTCTCTGTGCACCTATACCGACCTCTCCTTCAGGACCGCTTGAATGGAGTGGCCTGGTAGTGAGTAGTAGATATAGTGATCTTCATTAGGTAGGATAAGCTGCAGCTGCTGATAATCACCGTCGCGGCCCGGGGGTGGGCGGAACCGGAAGTGCTGCGAACTGCCTTCGTTTGTAGCTGATGACCAAATGAGCGCCGGCCAAGTCCCGGACATGCCGGGAGCCGGAAGTGACCATCGGCGAAGGGTAGCGCCCTGAAGTGACGCTGCCTTCGCATTGTGATCCAAAGGGGATCGGCTGAGCCGCTGCGTAGGGCGGCCGTGGCTCAGGGAGATCCCTCGCGCTGGGCGGTGACACCCAAACCGCGAGTGTTGCTGGGAAACGTGGTTTCCCCGCAGCACTGCAGGCTGCCTAAAGAGCGAGTCGCTGGGAAAAGTAGTTTCCCTGCGGCATGAAAGGCTGCCTATAGTTCGGCGAGGCCGAAAAGGGGAGCGGGGAGGGATATAGGGGCGCGGGGGGAGAGAAAGAAAGGGAGCAAAGGGGGAAACCAGGTAAAGAGCATAAAGGAACAGGAAAGGCAAAGAAAAGAAAAAGAAAAAAGCGAGAAAGGAAAAGGATAGAAGGGGGATAACAAAGAGGGGGGGAGAAGGGGGAGAAGGGGAGAGAGAGAGGGGAGGCAGGCGAAGGGGAGGGGTGGGTAAGAGAGTGAGATGGAGATGGGGGAAAAGGGGGGAGGGAAGAGGGGGGAGAGGGAGCAGGGAGGGGAAGGAGAAAAAAGGGGGGGAAAAAGAGAAGGGGGGAAGGGGGACAGGGAATAACAAGGGAATAAAAGGGGGCGCCAGGGGTTTTGGGAGCAAGGGGACATAAGAAGGTGAAGTGAGTGATGAGGTGTGAAAGAGGGGAAGAAAGGGGAAGGAAAAAGAAAAACAGAAAGAAAAAGAAAAAGAAAAAGACAGGAGAAAAAGGCAAAGAAGGGACGGAAGAAAAAGAAAAAGAAAAAGAAAAAGAAAGGAGAAAAAGGCAAAGAAGGGAAGGCATAAACTAATCAGGGTAGGGAAGGAACCTAATAGGGGGAAAGAAAAGGGGGGGGAAGGGTGTTTAAAAATGGGGGTTCTAAGTTTGAAGAGAGAACCAAGGTATCTCATCATTTAGTCCAACCGTGTCGGTGTGTAACCTCCAAATCCAGCGTTGCTCAGCCCTAAACAGTTTTTCAGACACGTTAGGGGTCGAAGGAGAAAAATGTTCCAGGACCGTCCATAACATGTCATCTGGGGAGTGTTTTTTTGTAGGAAATGGCTAGTGAGTTTTGTTGCATCTCGTTTGCACCTAATCTTGCTTCTGTGCTCACAGATTCTGGTGCTAACCTTCCTCGTAGTCATCCCCACATATTTGAGTAGGCAAGGGCATTTGATTAAATAGACTACGTTTTTGCTGTTACAGTTTGTAAGTGATATTTGCACCCATGGGGTTTTTAGGTCAAGATTGATGGTGGTAGATCTGTGGGTAAAAGTGCAAACGCTGCAATTGCCGCATGGATAGTGACCTGCGGGGGGGCCATCTGCCAAAGTGTCGTCTGTGCGGGACGTCGCTTCTCCTTTGGTCTTGTGTGGACCACCATGTCGCGTATATTGTTGGCTCTCTTATACGCGTATAGTGGTGGTTCAAAGGGTAAACCACCTGATGTCAGGATTCTCCAATTGTGTCTTATAATCTTCTGGATTTCATTGGATAAGGGATTGAAAGTGGTAACACATACGATCTTGTCCAAGCTTGGTTTCAGTTCTCGGGGCTGTAGCAGCTGGTCCCTATTATTGTTGCGTGCTCTTTTTCGTGCCCTACTAACCAGATGTGGGGGATAATCCTTGATGTGTAGCTTGGTAGTTAGTTTGTCTGCATGTTTGCGGTAATTGATAACGGATGAGCAGTTTCGTCTTAACCGTAGGAACTGCCCGACCGGGAGGTTATCTCTTAGGGCTCGTGGGTGGAAACTCTGGTATTGTAACAAATTGTTGCAGTCTGTTGGTTTGTAGTAAACTTCTGTGGCTAACCGGCCGTCATGTTCATAGATGAGTAGGTCGAGGAAAGGTAGCTTGTTGTCGCCTATGCTCATTGTGAAGGTAAGAAAGGGGTTGGCTCCGTTAAGCCAAACAGCGAATGCCTGGGCCTCTTCCTTACTACCAGTCCATATTAGCAGTACATCATCGATGTATCGCTTCCAGAGTTTGATCTGGTCTCGGTAGGGATTATCCTCATGCAGGACCGTATGTCAAACGAAGTGGTCAACGTATAGACATGCTAGACTGGGGGCAAATGTGCTACCCATCGATGTGCCTTGTGTCTGTAAAAAGAAGCTATCCTCAAATTTGAAGTAGTTTCTGGTGAGAGCGAGGTGTGCTAAGTCCAGTATAAAACCAAGGGGGGTTTGGGATTCACCCATATGTATTTCCAGCAGGTTGCTTATCACTTCCAGGGTGGCCTCTTGCGGGATGTTTGTGTAAAGTGATTCCACGTCGAGAGTGATCAGGAGTTCCTTGGATTTGTCAAAGGCTATAGATTCCAGTAAAAGGAGGACATGGGTGGTGTCCTTAAGGTAGGTCGGGATTCTTTTAACTAACGGTTGTAGGAAGAAATCCACGAACTTTGACAAAGGCTCTAGTACTGAGCCTATACCGGAAACTATGGGTCTTCCGGGGGGAGGAATCTTCTCTTTATGTACTTTTGGTAAAATATAAAAGTACGGAATTTTTGGGTTGGTCTGTTACAGGTATGATGCCTCATGATCTGTGATCCAGTTGTTTTCCTTCCCTTTTGATACTAGGAAAGCAATTTCTTCTTGGACATCAGTTGTAGGATCACGTGCCAGACACTTATAGTGTCTGGTATTACCCAGAAGTCGCTCACACTCGTCTCTATACATTTTTTGTGGAAGAATACTGTAGCCACGCCCTTGTCTGCTGGTTTGATAATGATATTTGGATCGGCTGTAAGGCTCTTCAGTGACTCTATTTCGCTTTTGCTCATATTGTGGAATACTTTGTTGGGTGCTTCAGTAAGCCCATTGATCTTAAGGGATACTGATTTCTCGAAAGCCAGTACCTCAGGGGGCATTTGCCCTGCTGGGGGGCAGAAGGTGGACTTAGGACGTAGTCCTGTATTCTGTGCGGGATTATCATATTCCTTCCCAAGAAAAAAGGTTTTTAGGCGGATCTTATGAAACAGACCCGCTAGTTCTCTTCTGGTTCTGAATAAGTCAACTTTTGGGGTAGGCACGAAATTCAGGCCTTTATTTAATGCTTGGGTTTCAGTTTGGCTCAGAGTCCGGTTGCTTAGATTAATGATGCTGACTGTATTCTCTGAGCCGGGTTTCACTTTGTCTTGCTTGTCCCTGGGATGGCCGCCCTGTGTGTTGGGTTTTCCACAGCATCCTCTCTTGGGTGCCACTGTACTTCTTTTCTCCTCCCTCTGTCCCTCCCGTGACCTCTGTCTAAAAAAGGGGGTGGGGGTGGGGGTTCAGAGAAGGACCATTGGGCAGGGTGCTGCAAGTAGGGTGCTTGGTATTGTGGAGGGGGGCCATACTGGTTGGGCCAACCCCATTGTTGGTTGAAGTATGGGGGGTATGGAGGAGGTAAGGGTGGATAGTTCCATCCTCCTCAAAGTTGCCCACGTCGTCCGCAGCGTTGTCGTATATTCCCTGACGAGTTACTATCACTATCTGAGCTGATATTACTACCTGAAGAAGCATCAGATGTGTTAGTGGGATTCTTTGATACATAGTCAGGTTTGGTGTAGGGGTATATCCTTTCTAGGGAAAACCGATTTAGGTATTTTTGAAATTTTCCTATTTTTTGCTGAGTTAGGTATTCTTTATATTCATTCATGTTTTTATTTACCTCCTCCAGTTTCTTTTTGAAGGAGAGAATACTCACACCTCACTTCAGGTTATTTTCACTGGTTTTTATCTGGATCAGTAGGGTTTCGGATAACCTAGTGGCGGTTTTTATAATTAATATCAGCCAATCTCGTGTGCATTTCCATGCTATAAGCGACCAATCTTTTCGAAACTCAAGGTCGTCTAGGAATATGCAAGGCTCGTTGGTGACAAGTAGTCCGTTTGGTGCAGAGTTACTGCGGAGGTATTCTGTGAGGACAGCCCGTGTAGTATAGTCTTAACCTGGGAGCGATTCAATTCCACTAGGGTATCCCAGTCCCCAAACTGGGACAAACTCTTTGATAAAGCCGTGTCCCCAAGGAGTGAGGGGGCTGCGAAGATAGCTGATACTTCCTCGTCATTGAAGGAGAGACCTTCTGCCATAGTGTGGCAGAGGGGGCGAGAGGGGGGGGGGGAAAGGAAAAAAAAAAAATGTGGGGAAAAAAAGAGGGAAGAACCTAAAGCTCAGAGGGGCGCAGGCAAGACAATGTGCTTGCTAGAAGGAGGAGAGCAAAAAGGAACTCTTGCAGCCAAGAGGCTGCTCTACTATAACATTACACAAAGGGAGAGTATATGGGAGCGAGAAAAGACACACACATGTACTTAACTCCCAAAACACAATACTAAATCACAAATGAGAGTACGGGGTTCTTGTAGCGTAAGTAGGTCGAGAGTGTAACAATTGTGACATGCCGGGAGCCGGAAGTGACCATCGGCGAAGGGGAGCGCCCTGAAGTAACGCTGCCTTCGCTGAGCCGCTGCGTAGGGCGGCCGTGGCTCAGGGAGATCCCTTTCGCTGGGCGGTGACGCCAAAACCGCGAGTGTTGACGGGAAACGTGGTTTCCCGGCAGCACTGCAGGCTGCCTAAAGAGCGAGTCGCTGGGAAAAGTAGTTTCCCCGCGGCATGAAAGGCTGCCTATAGTTCGGCGAGGCCGAAAAGGGGAGCGGGGAGGGATATAGGGGCGCGGGGGGAGAGAAAGAAAGGGAGCAAAGAGGGAAACCAGGTAAAGAGCATAAAGGAACAGGAAAGGCAAAGAAAAGCAAAAGAAAAAGAAAAAAGCGAGAAAGGAAAAGGATAGAAGGGGGAAAACAAAGAGGGGGGGAGAAGGGGGAGAAGGGGAGAGAGAGAGGGGAGGCAGGTGAAGGGGAGGGGTGGGTAAGAGAGGGAGATGGAGATGGGGGAAAAGGGGGGGAGGGAAGAGGGGGGGAGAGGGAGGAGGGAGGGGAAGGGATGGGGAAGGAGAAAAAAGGGGGGGGGAAGAGAAGGGGGGAAGGGGGAAAGGGAAAAACAAGGGAATAAAAGGGGGCGCCAGGGGTTTGGGGAGCAAGGGGACATAAGAAGGTGAAGTGAGTGATGAGGTGTGAAAGAGGGGAAGAAGGGGGAAGGAAAAAGAAAAACAGAAAGAAAAAGAAAAAGAAAAAGACAGGAGAAAAAGGCAAAGAAGTGACGGAAGAAAAAGAAAAAGAAAAAGAAAGGAGAAAAAGGCAAAGAAGGGAAGGCATAAACTAATCAGGGTAGGGAAGGAACCTAATAGGGGGAAAGAAAAGGGGGGGAAGGAGGGAGGGTGTTTAAAAATGGGGGTTCTAAGTTTGAAGAGAGAACCAAGGTATCTCATCATTTAGTCCAACTGTGTCGGTGTGTAACCTCCAAATGCAGCGTTGCTCAGCCCTAAACAGTTTTTCAGGCACGTTAGGGGTCGAAGGAGAAAAATGTTCCAGGACCGTCCATAACATGTCATCTGGGGAGTGTTTTTTTTGTAGGAAATGGCTAGTGAGTTTTGTTGCATCTCGTTTGCACCTAATCTTGCTTCTGTGCTCACAGATTCTGGTGCTAACCTTCCTCGTAGTCATCCCCACATATTTGAGTAGGCAAGGGCATTTGATTAAATAGACTACGTTTTTGCTGTTACAGTTCGTAAGTGATATTTGCACCCATGGGGTTTTTAGGTCAAGATTGATGGTGGTAGATCTGTGGGTAAAAGGGCAAACGCTGCAATTGCCGCATGGATAGTGACCTGCGGGGGGGCCATCTGCCAAAGTGTCGTCTGTGCGGGACGTCGCTTCTCCTTTGGTCTTGAGTGGACCACCATGTCGCGTATATTGTTGGCTCTCTTATACGCGTATAGTGGTGGTTCAAAGGGTAAACCACCTGATGTCAGGATTCTCCAATTGTCTCTTAGAATCTTCTGGATTTCATTGGATAAGGGATTGAAAGTGGTAATACATACGATCTTGTCCAAGCTTGGTTTCAGTTCTCGGGGCTGTAGCAGCTGGTCCCTATTATTGTTGCGTGCTCTTTTTCGTGCCCTACTAACCAGATGTGGGGGATAATCCTTGATGTGTAGCTTGGTAGTTAGTTTGTCTGCATGTTTGCGGTAATCGATAACGGATGAGCAGTTTCGTCTTAACCGTAGGAACTGCCCGACCGGGAGGTTATCTCTTAGGGCTCGTGGGTGGAAACTCTGGTATTGTAACAAATTGTTGCAGTCTGTTGGTTTGTAGTAAACTTCTGTGGCTAACCGGCCGTCATGTTCATAGATGAGTAGGTCGAGGAAAGGTAGCTTGTTGTCGCCTATGCTCATTGTGAAGGTAAGAAAGGGGTTGGCTCCGTTAAGCCAAACAGCGAATGCCTGGGCCTCTTCCTTACTACCAGTCCATATTAGCAGTACATCATCGATGTATCGCTTCCAGAGTTTGATCTGGTCTCGGTAGGGATTATCCTCATGCAGGACCGTATGTCTTTCGAAGTGGTCAACGTATAGACATGCTAGACTGGGGGCAAATGTGCTACCCATCGATGTGCCTTGTGTCTGCAAAAAGAAGCTATCCTCAAATTTGAAGTAGTTTCTGGTGAGAGCGAGGTGTGCCAAGTCCAGTATAAAACCAGGGGGGGTTTGTGATTCACCCATATGTATTTCCAGCAGGTTGCTTATCACTTCCAGGGTGGCCTCTTGCGGGATGTTTGTGTAAAGTGATTCCACGTCGAGAGTGATCAGGAGTTCCTTGGATTTGTCAAAGGCTATAGATTCCAGTAAAAGGAGGACATGGGTGGTGTCCTTAAGGTAGGTCGGGATTCTTTTAACTAAAAAGAGTGGCCTCTGGTATCCTGGAGAGGGAGCATCCCCTTATAGTCAGACTCTAGGGTTCGAGGGAAAAGGAAGAAGGGAGGAACAAAAATGAAGATAGATGGAGAAATACAAAGGAGGTTCCCAAGTAGGTGGAATTAGACGAGGGGGAAATAAGAAAGAGAAAGGAAGGAAGTCCATAATGGAGGAATGGTAGAACCCAAGAAAAGGGTTTAAGACAAAAGAAGAAATCAGAAAAGAGGGTGAAACAAAGTCACTGGAGTGGGGGAAGAAGTGGGGAAAGAAAGGGAAAAAAAAGGGGGGGGAAAAGGGGAGGAATGGAGAGCAAAGGGAAAGAAATAGGAAAAGGGAAAAGAAAAAGAAAAAAGAAAAAAGAAAGAAACAAAAAGGAAAGAAAGAGAAAAATAGAGGGAAAAAAAGGGGAAAAAAAGGAGAAATAGAGAAATAGGAGAGGAGAGGTGTCTTATCTGTGAATCCAACGTTGGCCGACTCACTGCATCAAAGGTGGGCGCTCTCTGTGCGCCTATACCGACCTCTCTTCAGGACCGCTTGAATGGAGTGGCCTGGTAGTGAGTAGTAGATATAGTGATCTTAATTAGGTAGGATAAGCTGCAGCTGCTGATAATCACCGTCGCGGCCCGGGGGTGGGCGGAACCGGAAGATTCCTCCCCCGGGAAGGAAAACAACTGGATCACAGATCATGAGGCATCATACCTGTACCAGACCAACCCAAAAATTCCGTACTTTTATATTTTACCAAAAGTACAGAAAGAGAAGATTCCTCCCCCCGGAAGACCCATAGTTTCCGGTATAGGCTCAGTACTAGAGCCTTTGTCAAAGTTCATGGATTTCTTCCTACAACCGTTAGTTAAAAGAATCCCGACCTACCTTAAGGACACCACACATGTCCTCCTTTACTGGAATCTATAGCCTTTGACAAATCCAAGGAACTCCTGATCACTCTCGACGTGGAATCACTTTACACAAACATCCCGCAAGAGGCCACCCTGGAAGTGATAAGCAACCTGCTGGAAATACATATGGGTGAATCCCAAACCCCCCTGGTTTTATACTGGACTTAGCACACCTCGCTCTCACCAGAAACTACTTCAAATTTGAGGATAGCTTCTTCTTGCAGACACAAGGCACATCGATGGGTAGCACATTTGCCCCCAGTCTAGCATGTCTATACGTTGACCACTTCGAAAGACATACGGTCCTGCATGAGGATAATCCCTACCGAGACCAGATCAAACTCTGGAAGCGATACATCGATGATGTACTGCTAATATAGACTGGTAGTAAGGAAGAGGCCCAGGCATTCGCTGTTGGGCTTAACGGAGCCAACCCCTTTCTTACCTTCACAATGAGCATAGGCGACAACAAGCTACCTTTCCTCGACCTACTCATCTATGAACATGACGGCCGGTTACCCACAGAAGTTTACTACAAACCAACGGACTGCAACAATTTGTTACAATACCAGAGTTTCCACCCACGAGCCCTTAGAGATAACCTCCCGGTCGGGCAGTTCCTACGGTTAAGACGAAACTGCTCATCCGTTATCGATTACCGCAAACATGCAGACAAACTAACTACCAAGCTACACATCAAGGATTATCCCCCACATCTGGTTAGTAGGGCACGAAAAAGAGCACGCAACAATAATAGGGACCAGCTGCTACAGCCCCGAGAACTGAAACCAAGCTTGGACAAGATCGTATGTGTTACCACTTTCAATCCCTTATCCAATGAAATCCAGAAGATTATAAGAGACAATTGGAGAATCCTGACATCAGGTGGTTTACCCTTTGAACCACCACTATACGCGTATAAGAGAGCCAACAATATACGCGACATGGTGGTCCACACAAGACCAAAGGAGAAGCGACGTCCCGCACAGACGACACTTTGGCAGATGGCCCCCCCGCAGGTCACTATCCATGCGGCAATTGAAGCGTTTGCCCTTTTACCCACAGATCTACCACCATCAATCTTGACCTAAAAACCCCATGGGTGCAAAAATCACTTACGAACTGTAACAGCAAAAACGTAGTCTATTTAATCAAATGCCCTTGCCTACTCAAATATGTGGGGATGACTACGAGGAAGGTTAGCACCAGAATCTGTGAGCACAGAAGCACGATTAGGTGCAAACGAGATGCAACAAAACTCACTAGCCATTTCCTACAAAAAAAACACTCCCCAGATGACATGTTATGGACGGTCATGGAACATTTTTCTCCTTCGACCCATAACGTGTCTGAAAAACTATTTAGGGCTGAGCAACGCTGGATTTGGAGGTTACACACCGACACGGTTGGACTAACTGATGAGATACCTTGGTTCTCTCTTCAAACTTAGAACCCCCATTTTTAACCTCCCCCCCCCTTTTCTTTCCCCCTATTAGGTTCCTTCCCTACCCTGATTAGTTTATGCCTTCCCTTCTTTGACTTTTTCTCCTTTCTTTTTCTTTTTCTTTTTCTTCCGTCCCTTCTTTGCCTTTTTCTCCTGTCTTTTTCTTTTTCTTTTTCTTTTTCTTTCTGTTTTTCTTTTTCCTTCCCCCTTCTTCCCCTCTTTCACACCTCATCACTCACTTCACCTTCTTATGTCCCCTTGCTCCCCAAACCCCTGGCGCCCCCTTTTATTCCTTTGTTATTCCCTTTCCCCCTTCCCCCTTCCCTTTTTCCCCCTGTTTTTCTCCTTCCCTTTCCCTTCCCCTCCCTCCTCCCTCTCCCCTCTCTTCCCTCCCCCCCTTTTTCTCCTCATCTCCATCTCCCTCTCTTACCCACCCCTCCCCTTCACCTGCCTCCCCTCTCTCTCTCCCCTTCCCCCCTCCTCCCCCCTCTTTGTTATCCCCTTTCTATCCTTTTCCTTTCTCGCTTTTTGCTTTTTTTTTTGCTTTTCTTTGTCTTTCCTGTTCCTTTATGCTCTTTACCTGGTTTCCCCCTTTGCTCCCGTTCTTTCTCTCCCCCGCGCCCCTATATCCCTCCCCGCTCCCCTTTTCGGCCTCGCCGAACTATAGGCAGCCTTGCATGCTGCCGGGAAACTACTTTTCCCAACGACTCGCTCTTTAGGCAGCCTGCAGTGCTGCCGGGAAACCACGTTTCCCGTCAACACTCGCGGTTTGGGCGCCACCGCCCAGCGCGAGGGATCTCCCTGAGCGGCGGCTCAGCCGATCCCCTTTGGATCACAATGCGAAGGTAGCGTCACTTCAGGGCGCTCCCCTTCGCCGATGGTCACTTCCGGCTCCTGGCATGTCCAGGACTTGTCCGGCGCTCATTTGGCCATCAGCTACAAACGAAGGCAGTTCGCAGCACTTCCGGTTCCGCCCACCCCCGGGCCGCGACGGTGATTATCAGCAGCTGCAGTTTATCCTACCTAATTAAGATCACTATATCTACTACTCACTACCAGGCCACTCCATTCAAGCGGTCCTGAAGGAGAGGTCGGTATAGGCGCACAGAGAGCGCCCACCTTTGATGCAGTGAGTCGGCCAACGTTGGATTCACAGATAAGACACCTCTCCTCTCCTATTTCTCTATTTCTCCTTTATTTCCCCTTTTTTCCCTCTATTTTTCTCTTTCTTTCCTTTTTGTTTCTTTCTTTTTTCTTTTTTCTTTTTCTTTTCCCTTTTCCTATTGTTTTCCCTTTGCTCTCCATTCCTCCCCTTCCCCCCCTTTTTTTCCCCTTTCTTTCCCCACTTCTTCCCCCACTCCAGTGACTTTGTTACACCCTCTTTTCTGATTTCTTCTTTTGTCTTAAACCCTTTTCTTGGGTTCTACCATTCCTCCATTATGGACTACCTTCCTTTCTCTTTCTTATTCCCCCCTCATCTAATTCCACCTACTTGGGAACCTCCTTTGTATTTCTCCATCTATCTTCATTTTTGTTCTTCCCTTCTTCCTTTTCCCTCGAACCCTAGAGTCTGACTATAAGGGGACGCTCCCTCTCCAGGATACCAGAGGCCTCTAGCCTCGAGTGTTAGGGTAAGAAAACGTCTTCCCTTGCCTATTGTCCGCCCTGCATAGCTAGCATGCGACTGTTATTCATAATTGCAACCAGTACTCCTGTGTCTTGCATGAATTTTGTCACGTGTGTTGTGGTTTGCTGTGTATTACTTTTTCACTATCAATTCTGGTCTGTTTTTACCCTATCTACCATAGGTCCTCCCCAGGTATTCCCTCGGTTAAGGTAGGCCCTGCCTCAACCCATTTTCTATTGTGATTATTTCTGCAGCGCTTAATAAGCATATACAACAGGGATCCAATGCCCTGATGAATGCCCAGAGACCCTCCACAGCTCATATACAAGGGCAGAAACATGTCGGCTACTTCTTTTAGATAGGTGACCTTGTGAGTCATTGCTCTCACACTGGTTCCCCATTTCATTTAATCACACCACACAGAACCCTCTATTAAATTCACCCGGGTATCTGAGTAGGTGTTTTTATTTCCCTAGCATAGCTGGATACCCTTTTCCAGAAATTAAATTAATTTACGCACTCCCTCCTGTTCTTTTAACAGTGAGGTTGAGTCCGCCCAGGTGGCACTGTCCTAACTGGGTGGGGCTAGGTGGTCATATGATGAAGCATGACACTATATAGTGTGTGAGACCACCTAGTCAGTAAAGGAAATCCCCCTTACAGACCTTACACCACTCCACAGCTCACTTACATTTCACCTCTAGTTGAGGTATACGAGTGGTCTGGTGTCACAATTGTTACACTCTCGACCTACTTACGCTACAAGAACCCCGTACTCTCATTTGTGATTTAGTATTGTGTTTTGGGAGTTAAGTACGGTGTGTGTCTTTTCTCGCTCCCATATACTCTCCCTTTGTGTAATGTTGCAATAGCTTTACTTCTGTTCCACCACCAGCCAAAACACCTTCTT
Organism: Pleurodeles waltl; assembly: GCF_031143425.1. Classification (NCBI taxonomy): domain Eukaryota; kingdom Metazoa; phylum Chordata; class Amphibia; order Caudata; family Salamandridae; genus Pleurodeles; species Pleurodeles waltl. The sequence continues at coordinate 936,565,265 of NC_090447.1, read as the reverse complement.
TCAACCATGTGACCAATAATGGGAAACGCAAACAACATTAACCTTTAACCAACCCAAGCCTACTATCCTCAGCTATAGGAAGAATGGATTACAGTACACAGTCATGAACTAATAATGAGAAACAACACACAGATACAACTACTTCTGCTCTAGCATCCAACAGTGTTTCTTTAACTCAACAAACCATCCACCAGTCAGAAAGCTTACATGATATCAAAGTGCTGAATTCGCTCAGAAAGAATTAAATGCCAACATGTTATCACGTCCAATACCGTCAAACAACAATGATGGTTTACTAAATGCCATGCTATGAAATCTGTCTCCCCTTCAAGATATTCAGGGTTTAAAGCAGAAATAATGCATTTTACTGGATCAGAACCCACCTATCCTTAGCAAAAACAGCAGTCCTAGTTAATTCACATCCCCTACAACAAATCACAAATGAATACACCCTATCAACAATCTGTGCATCCAGAGAACCAACTTCAATCCTCTGTGCTGCAACAACAAATTAATTTCTGGCAGAGATAATTACTAATACAGACCACAGCAAATGCAGGCATCACTAACTGCAACCATTAATAGATCTTTTAACATATTGAATGGCGAAGATGATGATAATATATAGAAAAGTCTTGCCAATTGCCAAACTAATGAAGATGCTTTTGAAAACAATTATGAACAATTTGTCAACAGAGAAGCAAGACCTAAAACTTACAACAAAAAAGATCACAGAGAACCGAATGGAACAAATATGTGAACATAAATTGTGCTAATCGTATAGCTGGTAAGTTTAAAGTATTCTTTTGTGTCTGTGCCAACTTAGACTAGCAAACGATGATTAAAATAAAAGCAACATACATCTACATATGCACATATTTGATTTGTTGCAGCACTAGGGATTGACCTACAATATCTACCAGTGGTGACAAAGGCTATTAGAAGTCTCCTAAATATCCTTTAATAAAATAATGTAAGTTTTTTGTTTGATAATTGTTCAGTTATTTGGATTGTATGCTTCATATTGCTGTTTGCCTGAGTTTTAAAATATATGCAAAATGTTTAAAACATCATATACGTTGTATTTTACACTTTATTGTCCTTTTGCTTTTAAAATATTTTAGCCCTCTGTTTATCTGTCGCAATAGAGCTCTCTCTATAACTAGCTCTCCATCAATAGCTTTCTTTATCTATATCTCTAACTCTCTCTAGCTCTAGCTCTATCTATCTCTAGTTCTATCTATCTGTATTGTGCATCCATTTTAGATGCTTGGGTATAGGAGTGTAGCTGAGCTTCGGCTTACAGACCTGTGCCTTTTTATCTAGATAAACATGCTCTGTTTTTTTATTCATTTTTATTCATTTTAGCAGTACTTGCAGTTTTTCCATTTCATAAGAACTGTTATTATATACTCAGTTTGCCATTCTGTGAAAGTGTTGTTATCAATCATGTACATATTGGTTTGTCATCATGTCCCTTTGCTTCACGTAATCCAAGAACATGATGTGAATATGTCAGGCATTTTTGTTATGATATGGCCAATCCAAGTTTGTGCACACATTCTGACGCTCAAGTACATACCCATGTCAGAATGTCTATACAAATAATTACATGGCCCTTATAAAAACACTTTGTGAGACTAAAGTCATTTAAGGGTGTTCCACTCATACTGCACGTCACTTTGCAGCAGACCTCAGCCTTTGTGTCTCTACACCTCCTGATTTGGGAAGTAGAGGCCGTCCTTGTTCCAAAGTAATGGGGGTTGGGGCGCTTCTCATGGACATAGCTTGGGCAGATAAGGTTTATCATGCCTTGCTCTCCTTAGGGTAGAAAATACAGTTTAGGGAGGAATCGTTCATATTCACATTGCTTATTCTCACAATCCTGATTTTGCCTCTTGTCATTATCCTAATCACTGCAGCTCATGTGTTTTATCATCGATTGCAGACTTTTGAATAAATTCACTGGCAACTATCCTGCATCTTCTTTCTTTTCTGTGTGTGTATAAGAGACTCAGGGGGTTATTACAACTTTGGAGGAGGTGTTAATCCATCCCAAATGTGACGGATATACCACCAGCCGTATTACGAGTTCCATAGGATATAATGGACTCGTGATACGGCTGGTGGTATATCCGTCACTTTACAGTCACTTTTGGGACGGATTAACACCTCCTCCAAAGTTGTAATAACCCCCTCAGTTCTAATAAGTGAAAATGGTAAGACTTGTTGCATCGCAATTCCCCTTAGAGGATTTAAGAGTCCATGTGCTAGGCTGCCCGAAATCATATTTACTCTTTGTGTTTTGGAGGGGGTGCTGATAGAAAGTCAGAAGAATTTGGCCGACAGCTGCCAACTGGTGTGGGATTCACCCACAACCAGAGGTGCTGCTGACCCTAATCCAGCATCCTTGGAGATATACAATAGCCCTTACAACATCTCTATCTCTATCTCTAGCTCTCCCTAACTCCAGCACTATTTCTAGTTCTCTCTATTTCTATCTTTAGCTCTCTTAGCTCTCTCTATCTCTATCTTTCTCTCTCTATCTCTAGATCTCTCTATCTTTAACTCTCTCTGTCTCTATTTCTCTATATTAAGCTCTCTCTATCTCTCTATATCTCTATCCATCTCTAGCTTTCTATAAATACCTATCTCTAGCATTCTCTCTTTCTACCTCTGCCTTTCTCTCTCCATCTCTATCTAGCTCTCTATTTCGATCTCTATCTAGTACTCTCCCTCTATATATCTCTTGCTATCTCTCTCTCTAGCTTTATCTCTATGTCTCTCTCTCTATCTCTAGCTCTCTTCCTCTCTCTCTCTCTCTCTCTCTCTCTCTCTCTCTCTCTTTCTCACTCTCTATCTCCAGTTCTCTCTATACTTCTCTATCTAGCTCTCTCTCCATATCTATCTAGCTCTAGTTCTCTCTCTTTATTGATATCTATCTCTACTTCTCTCTCTATTTCTCTCTATCTATCTTTCTCTAGCTCTCTCTATCTCTAGAAAATTGATTTATAGAGCATAATCATATCACTCCAAAGTTAAAACAGCAACTAAGTCTGTCCAAAATGACAGTTTATGGAAACTTCACTTAGTGCATTAGACAATAGTTGTTGCACCCTACTGAGAAGGCACATGATTCTACAGTTAATTAGGGCAATTTCATGTGTTTGTATCTCAAATATCTATTTTCTTTCTTTCACTGCAGGAAGAAACAACCTCCGCTGAAGAGACGTCCAGTGCATTTGTATAATCCAGGCAGGGCCAGCTGACATAACTCATTAAGGACCCAAAAAGTCCTCTTAGATTCAACAATATCTTCGTAAATGCTGGCCAACTTTACAGTTTGGTTGCAAGAGCACCATCTTCAACTGATCCTGGAGAATTTGTCTAAATCCCGTCATATCAATGGTATTCAGTGATCAGGAATTGGCAAACAGCAAAGGAACAGGTCAAAGAAAACATTCAGTGGATAGAGGTCCTGACAAGAAGAAAGTTTCTGCTTGCAGAAGTATGTTTGGATGTATTTTATATGTAGAATGTAGCTAACCTAATTGAATTTCTTCTTTTTATACATTGAAAGTAGTACAAGTATAGATTGCCAAAAGAAAAGTCATACTTTACAAGAACCTCCACCACTGAGGAGGGTTGAATGGAAGGCTTACTGTTCCTGTAGTATTTTGGGTTGGTGGGCTTAATATACACACTTTTATATTTTATTTTACAGAATTTGTTTGGGCTCTTTGCAAGGAGCACCACTGCAAAGTCCCAAATAGCGACCAACGGAACTTTAACAACAAGTGCACTAATGGAAGATGAACATTTTCACAAAATCAAACTTTATATGCTTTGATGATTTACATGGCAATATAGCTACTGGTTCAGATACATCTATATACTGGTAACATCTGTCACATTTTCTAAAATCGATTATGATAATTTGACTTTTACTCCATTCATATGTGTGATGCAATTTTTTTTAGTAATACTGTGGTTCAAAATTATCACATTATACCTTCGACCATCTTGTAAGCTTCTAATAATATAATTAAAATGTCATATCACATACTTTTGTGTCCAGCTGCATTTCCTTAAAAAAATAAAAAAAAACTTTTACAAGTCAATGCCATAAATCCCTTGCACTAATGTGTTTTGGGTATTGTTTTTCTAAGTAATAATATTAATAGACTCTGAGGGACAATCAACACAGGGGGAATTAGAACAATTACTTTTTTTATCTGGCGACTAATTCAATTTTCCACAATTGTCCCTTGTGGCTCATCTAAAAACAAACACATGTTCCACATACTACAGTCACAAAATGCCTAGTACGACTAAAGAGTTTGCAAGAGGCAGATTACTATCATTGGCTCCAAAGATATGTAACAAATCAAATTTAGTCCGAAACCATCATTAAATGAAGCATTGTGCAAGCAATCAAAACAATGAAAAATTACTATACATTTGTTAGAATGAATGCAATTAGTGTTCGATCAACATTCACTTTGAATTCTGATAGTCTTAACTCTTCACAATTATTCTCATTAGTCTTCAGATATTGATCACAACAAATGCCACTAGTCTTCAATTAGTGTTCACAATAAATAAGACTAGCCTTCATTTTGCTCCTGAAGCACAATAGTGCTATGAATACATTTTAACAGAATATTACTAAACTTCAAATACTATTCTTCTGGAATACTACTAGTATTCTTTTAACAATCATTTGAAGTGTTTATCATGTATTTAAAGGGTAGTTGAGTAGTACTAGTATTCCCTCATTTGCATATTTTGGCTTGTGGGCATACCACACAGTCTTCATGCATACTAAATTAATACTACATTTTAATTGTAAATGAATACCACTGTAAACACTGACATCACACTAAATGAAAAGCTTCCATTTTGGTGAGAGTTCATACCTGATGTATTTTCGTGAAGTATCCAACTTTGTTTCCTCATGCAATTGGCTTGTTTTACTCTCTTAGTCACACATAGTAAATAAGGCAGCTCTATAAGCCTAGTATACTCACTGGTTGTGAGTGACTGTGAATCATCTGACTCCTTACAGTGCTGGCAGTCTCATGTAGCACTTTTTGCATCACAGTATGTTTTTATTTCTGCAGAACGTGCCAGCCAACATGGCAACATTTCCCCTGTGTTCCAATTCATCAAGGCATGCTTCAGTGTAAGCCAAGTGGATTTAGCTTTTTCCCTGAGCGAGTGCGAAATTAGATGAATAAAATATCAAAATGAAATTTACCACACTAAATAACATGCCCATTTATCATATACTTTGTAGTAGGTAAATGACACAACTACTGTAAACCATCATTTGAGTTAAAGTCATAAAGAAACGTTAGCTTAATGCTAATGCCATTTTGAATGTCAATTTAACACTTTGAAGGCTAAGAGGCTTGCTTGTTTAATTTCGCAGTTGTTTTGCACTGTGTTTTTATTTTCTTCCCACTGCAGATGTTGTATTTTTCCATATGCAACTGACAGTGATGTTCTCAACAGAAGGAGAGATAAGATGACAGTAGGTGTGACTCAGTGCAGCAACCCAAGGACATAGTCATGTTTACTGGATTGTCATAGTCTGACAAATATAGGAGTTTAACCACTCACAGAGTTTGGAGAAAAATGTTTGGTTCACAAAAGCGGGAACAAGCTGGAATGTTGCAGCAAGTGTTTTGTTGAATTATAATAGTGTATGTTTCTTAGACTAGATAAAGCATACAAACATAGACTCCTTTACAGAGACGTTTGATTACTTTCAGCTGAAAGATCTTTCTTGCCTTTGCTAATCTTCACACCCTGCATGCTACGGCTTCCTTTCTATGCACTCTACTGACACCTTATTTTATTGCCCAAATAGCCTTTCTCAACCTATCCTCTTTTAATTTAGATTAGAGGATTTCTTTATAGAACACACTTGTATATTTTGTATTATATTTGTAATTCTTGTTAATGTTCTATTTTATCATATTTTGAAATATCAACTTCTAGAGCATTGAAATCTGTAATATTGAAGATTAAAATTGTAATACTTGAAAATCTAATGATTTGATTGAAAATAAGGTGTTAATAAGTCCTCACTTCCTTTTACTTTGTCATTTTCCGTGAAGCCCCAATCAGTCTTCATTATCTATGAAAATTACATGTAAATGCTAGCTTCTTACTCACTCTCGTTGTCAGCTAGCAAAGTTCCATACAACAACTGGCAGGGTTTGTGTGATGATTATACAAATTGGGCTGTACTTTCCAATTCCAGCTAATTAGCTGCTAGTAGTGCTCCTGACATGACTGGACAATAAATGTTAAATCTAGACCTTGAGAACGTTGAGGGAACAGGAACAGTAGAAACCAGGAAGTCAAGACAATTTTCTGCTGCAAGCGCTGATAACTATACTATAGATGAGTTATTTAAAAATTACAGTGTTCCTATTGTACTGTAGTACCATACTGCCATGTCACTGTGTCATTGACACAATTTAGTTCAAGTGCTCCTTTTGTACATCCTGCTCTGTGTTGATTAGTCAGTGTACGCAGTGCACAACCTCCCACTGCATGTGATTATATTGGTTTTGCTGCAACATAGTCATATCAAGAAAAAATCATTACAATATCACAGTCACAAATCCCGTCTACCATGAAGCCCCACAGCGGGCCTGTATGGAATCATCCAATTTCCTGAAAGCTAAGTTAAACCCTGTTTGTGCTAAAGACTCAGTGGTATAATGTTTTTGAGAAAAAGTACCATAGTTTTCTGTAATCTTAAGCCTGGAAAAGGAAATGTAGTGTTGTATGAATGTGAGTCATGGACTGAAGTGTTTTGATTTTGCTACTTCTTGAAGAACTAGGGGCCCTATTTATGAGGGGAGTTGTGTTTCACTCGTACCGCCTAACATGGTTCATGTGTGACGCAGCTTCAAAATATGATTTATAAAGCCACAAAAGCCCACCCTGTATGGCCCTCAGTGGCTTTGTAACTTCAATGCAGAGCAATTTGCATTGCTGCGACACTCTGCCCCAAGGAGGTGTTCCATGGGTGTTGTGTAGGAGTTCCCGTACTTAGTTTGCCATTTTTTAAAAATTTCACTATATCTGTGTTCAGAACAAAAGAGATACTGTTTTTAATACTTTATATCCCCTTATCGAAAAGGTTTTTATATCCAACTCCATCAGAAACATCACCCATTATAGACTTTCCATTCTATTTGTAGTGTTTATATCTGTGTGTTCGCAATTCCTCCATAAAATCCCTCTTCCTAAAAATAGTATTTAACTGTTCAATTATGCAATGTTGGACAACAAAGCAACAGCACCTGGCTCTATAAGATCCTTTAGACAGTAGGTGTTACTTCATATCTTTGCATTATCGCTAATGCTTTTGTAACAAGAGGAACAGTAGTTTTGTATCTTGGGAATGGTAATGTATTTTTTTATAAACATTTTATGTTTGAATAACTAGTTAATCATTTTCCTAGGCACTGGTAAAATGCCGCAGGTTAAATCCAGTAGTGCCCCTAGTGCCTCATCCGAAATTCTAACTCTAACCGCAAAGCAAATGATAAGCAGTAGGACAGCTTGCACAGTGCGTTGTGAACCTTTAAATAAAAAATAGTCTTCTTGTATTTCATGTACTTCAGAAATATTAATTGCATCTTCATTTACAATAGTTATATTGTTAATAACATTCTATGTAAAGTGTTGTGCTTCAAAACCCATTTCATTTTCTTCTGGATCAAAATTATTTTCTCTTTCATGTACGTATTCATTCTGATGACCGGATATTTGTAATTCCTCATATGCTTCTTCATCAAAATCATATGTTGGAGTATGTAAATTATATTCCGTAGTAAAGGACTTCAGTCTCTAACTCTTTAGGATCTGTTTAATAAATAAAAGAAAATATGCATTGAAGTCCATTAGAAATCAGTGTAGTAAGCGGATCAACATGAAGTATTGTGCAGTTCAGAAAATCCAACCACTCATTAACACTCCATTCTTGGTGATGTCAGTTAGCACAGATTAAAACTAACTATCTGGTAAGGGAACAAGGTGGAATGTGGTAATATAGTTCTACCTTGATCTTTCTTTTATATTTGCTCTCATTTAACCTCTCACATTTTCAATCCCCTCGGGCTCTGTGAGGCCTTTGTTTTATTTATTAGGATATTCTGCTGTGTAGTGACAGAATATTCTAATACTCCTATAGGCCGCCATAGCGGGTTATACCGGCCATTAAAGGCTTGCCCCCTTGTTAAAGTCTCTCGCCTTTGGTAGAAAAGAGCACAGAGAGAGTATGACCATTCATTATGTTCTCATAGAGAGCAACTACACTAGACCATGTGCAATTAACAGTTAAATTAAGTATTTTATACAGTTCTGATATGATTGCATCATTAAAAATGATGTTACCTGTCTGTTCTGATTGACTGCATTCACCATGTACATCTGGTTTATAACCAATCACACTGGAAAGTGTGATATTCTTATTTAGAAATCCTAAAGTAGGTGTTACCACTTTTGGTGTCTCCAATGATTCCTATAAAGTAAGGAAACAGATTGATAAAAGTATATCTTACAAGCTGTGTTAGAGATCAAAATGAATATGTCTAACAAGAGGCGAAGCCAACGCTTGTATACCACTACGTTTTTTTGTTTTTGTAAAGCGTCTATGTTATGTAACTTTAAGTGCTCAGAGAGAGATCAATTTTGCAATCATTTCAATTTCAGGGTAAAGCTATGCATCAAACCAACTGTTTAATCAGATCTAATAAATATAGGCATCCTATTTTTAGTACATTTCCATTCCAATTGCCTGAAAGTGCTTGAATATAGTAACGCCTGTTGCTGAGGGTTACACTGGTTGTTAATGATCCTGAATCAGAGTGCTATAAAAAGGGTGAGGGCTTTTAAAAACTGGTATAAATTGAAGACAAAGGATTATAAGACTTTTAGGTATTGCACACAGTGACAATATTATGTTCTAAATCATAAAGAGAGAAAAAGAGAGACAAATGTTGGAATGTTGGAGAGAAGGCTCACACCAGCCATTATTAGCCCTAATTCACTTCATTGTCTTCAGCAGAGCTCTCAGCATTCCAATGTTCTAGGTTTTATTAGAACATTGGAATGTTTCCAGGATTATAGATGTTGGTAAAGCCTTCTGCTTTAACATTTTCATGTTTGTCTTTCTGTTTCTCTATTTGGACTATAAAGAAGAGAAGTATTTTATTTGAACTGCTTCTCATACAAAGGAAGAATCCAACATTCACAAACAAAAGCACAGTCCCCTAGGGCTCTAGTGTTTCTTTGATGGTTATTTGATGGTTCCCTATCCCAGTAGTCCTTGTATTACAAATATTGGTTATTCCCCATTCACCATTGGTAGTTAGAGAGTGTAGTTTATAAAATCTATATTAACATGAAATGTTTATGAAATAATGTGTGATAATGCCGCATAGAAATTGTATTAATGTGTTTTGCTTAACCGTGCACTTGAAATGTGATCACGGGGAATGGGCGTCAATGTAGACGGGGAATAATGAAATAACTAATGCTCATGAATATTTTTATATTAAGGAATAGTTCTGTACTAATTACTAATGATTATGTTATTAAAGTTATGCTAAATAAAACCTTGTAGGCCTTAAGTTAGCATGAGCCGAAGCTTAGCTGCTTGGCTCTCATATTAAATGTGTTTTCTAAACGTGCAGTGTGCTGACTCGCAAAAGGACATGACCTCTTGTTTTCTTCAACTAGAAGCTGAATGTAACAATAGTGGATCCGTTCTCATGAAATTCATATTGCTTGTAGAAATGTTTAGCCAAAATGCAACAGTGTAGATTAGTATGATGTACAAGGTCGTTCAAACCGGTACGAACAATGGAGCTACTGAGCAAAGATGTGCAAAGAATTACAGAAGGATGAAATCATACCGGACGTGCTACCTCTGAAGCCGTCAATCATATGGACCAATAAAATGTCTGTAAAATAGAGATAGTGGGGTGCAACCCCTTAGCCAATTAGATTTTAGGGGAATGTACAATGAAAAAGGGATAAAAACCCATGACACAGGGAGCCTTGGGAGTTAGTTAGGGAATGCTATTGATTTTATCCAGAAACTTTGTCACTCTATTTGGTGACTTATTGTTGCTTAAAACCATCCTCTTCTTTAGATTGCTCATTTCACACTTTGCCTCCTTTTGAGGGAAGTGGCCCTTTGTTCCCTAGAACTGAGTTTGACTGATGGCGAATCAACTGATGTTCTGAAGACGAAGACTGATCCTGAGTGCTGACCTAAACCTTGGAGGGTAACTATGGCAATGAAAATTGTGATTTGTCTGTTGCTTTTCCTTTCTATGTACCAACTGCTTACTTTTGACGTAGACCATAGCTAGATGTTTTCCAAATTGGTGTTCTAAATTGTTTTGCATGAAGCCCAACATGCCAATGCTAATCATTGGTTAGGACAGGGGTTCACTAAACTGACGCAAATAGACAAAACGACTGCACCTATGCTTTGTTGAACTGACATGTTAATGACACTCTGCTAAAGTTGATCTATGTTCACGCCGTGTTATGTTCTGATGTTTGTGATTCTTGCCTTAATGAAATCTTATCAGAGTTGCCATATCATGACTATGCTATTGTGTTTCTTGGTTTTGAGATTAACACATCTGCTTTTAGAATTGTAAATAATAGGGAATAAAACTCATAAAATTCTACTAAACTGTTGTGATTATTCATGACTGCAAGGTCATGGTGGCGTCGAGTTGATTAATGTCCCTGACTAAAGTGAAATGTATTGTGGTAATAAATATTGATGACATTATTGACGTATTGATTGACATATTGATTAGCTATCTCATCCTAAGGTGTCTCTCAAATGGGTCAAAAGATTAATTGGCCTAAATTGAGTCCTAATGTGTAATAAATTATCATGGAGGGGCGCGTTAGCAGTAGCATACAGGGTATGCACCAATGGTAGTCCGAGTGCCAAAAGTTCACTTTGACTGTAATGTAAAATCAATAGTGTTCAAGTGGAACTGTGCTAATTTAGTGTCATGTTTCCCTGGGCCCAAAATCAGTGTTCTATGGTATAGTATGGAGAAGCATGTTGAATCCATGAGTAGGTATGTGTTATGTAAAAGTCTTTGATTTTTTCTCATAGTTATTATGTTTTACTTTATGACCATCAGAAGCCTGAACAGACTATGATAGCCAGGATTATATACAACAAGGCAGGAGAGTTGACAGGGTTGAGATAACCTCGCTAGTCTTCCTATCACCCCAGAGTAAATGTCAAGAGCCTGACATTTGAAGCAGTGGTGTCTTGCAAGACACAGAAGAGTACACTAGTCAGCATTCTGCTGCATTTAAGCAGTTTTAAGCATTATCAAATGTGGTTGATGAGCTTATCAACCCTGAATAAGCATGTTTCTAGAGTAACATAAATCTAACCCAAAGATTAGGTTTATGTCACTCTAATTTTTGATCAGGCTTAGTTTTGTGAGAGAGCATATGGGATGGAGATCCATATGTACCTTCAGGATATTTGTTTTTATCGACAAAATATATAGGTGGAAAAACAAAGAGAGAACTGGAAACTGAATATATTCTTTTCTGGGTTAAGCATATAAAGGGACATATATAAAGTGAAAGAGCAAATATTGAGGTATATTCTAAAAAAGCTGTAATGTGCTATGGTAAGCTGGGAAAATGGAAAACTAGTCAGACCTGCTTCAACCAATATATCCTTTCTTCCACAACAAAGTAAGTTTTTGCTTGAAAGAAATGTTAGGAAGAAAGTTAAAGGTACTAGCTTTCTTTCCATTCAAGGCTTTGAGGTGACTTACTGGCCTTAAAGAGAATGTGGTGGCCACACCCCTCAAATCCCAATAGGATTTTTTAACCTACTACCTTCCTAAAACTGCAGTTTTTAAAGAAATAAGAAGTGAGGATGTTTCCAAAAAGCACTACAAAAAATGATCAATAAAATATCTAGAATATTGCTGAAGACACAAAAATGGGCAGTGAACAAGTGTGGATGCAAGAACATGTCCTTTTGTAGATGGCAGCTGTATCACTTTTGTTCACTCACTACACAGACACTCTCAAAGTCCAAAGTCAAGTTTCACCCAACACCCAAATATATTTTCTCGAATGGGAAGCAGAGAAACATTGATTGGGCTGCCATTATGAAGTGATGTGGACTTACACAACATAAAGCCCCCTTGCTTTGACAATGCAGAAAGATTAATTTGTATTATAAATATGAATGTTTCATTTACCTTGGACAACTAGATAATGGTGTCAGCATTGAGTGCCATTAATGTCAAACCTTCTAAATGCACTTACCAATATTAAATGTTTGGGGAATGGACCTCGTTTTTGTTAGAAATGTTTTGTTTCCTGCTTCTGCCATTATTCCTACATTATACCATTAGTTTTAAGGCCATGAACAATTTTGTGCTAAAGTTAAAAACTCAGAAATGTGTCTCTAGCATGTTCTGAGCTTCAGTTTGCAAATTTTGCTATTTTTAAAAGTATGCACAAGGTTCCAATTTGTGAAAAAAGTTCCAACAGTCAAACTGCAGAGCATTGCTCTAATGTGTTGCTTCATTCCATTGAGCTAAATCAATTCTAGCCTCTGCCTTGTCAATCCTGTCCATTTTCTAAATATCCCACTATGTATATGTGCACTTATTTGTAGAAATGTAAAGATATAAATGTATATGTACAGTATACATTGATATACATGTTTTGTAAGTGAATAGCTATAAAAACAAATATATTTATATATATATATATATATTTTTTCTGACGCTAGCCCACCCAGTGTGCCGGCTTGCGGCATTCCATAAATCTGGTCCCCGGCTGGTGCTCTGGAATGACGCAAGCTGGAGCTATACTTTTTGATGCAAAAGTGTGCAAATGCAGTTTTGTGACAAAAAGTATAAATATGGGCCTTCGTGTTTGTTAAAGTGACAAAATAGTGAAATATTACTGACGCAGAATGTTTCACCATGTCACATAATGTACCTTTTGTTACGACATAATTTAGGTAATCCTGCCACATAATCTGAAAGTTCAATGTCGCATAATTTCAGTAGTCATGCATATAGCATGCTTTTCATGTTGATATGGTAATACCCACATCGACCTACGCTGCTTCCTTGGGACTTACTATGGAACCTGTCCTTGCTCTGCAGCAAGTAAAAAGGTCCCTCTTTCCTTGCTTGCATTAGACCCAGGGCACATTTACTACACCATTGTGGTTAAAAAACAAATGTACTCTTTTCCAATTTTCAACATTGCTTTTCAAGTTCTCTGATTTCTGCCACCTATTACTGAATGGATCTCAGTTCTCTCTTGCTGAACTGCTCTAAACGTGAAATTATCGATTTCTGCTGATTCCTGACACTGACATCCCAACATCATTGGTAGGAAACTGCAGCAAACTTGTCAACCCCAGTTTGTCAATATGAACACTGCTACTGGACACCACTTAATGAACAACTACAAGACATCCTAACATCCAGCAGCGGTCTCTGTTAAAGGGTTCAGGGCTCAGCCCCCTTTATATTTACTGCAATTCATCTTTTTAATTAAAATATTACAATTTTGTCAGTTGTTGCATGAACTGGTAGTACTGCCCGACCCACTCAGCCTCACCAGGTTGAGGTTGCTGATCCAATCGCTAACACACGCTGAATAGTGCGCATCTTGGGTTGCCGGGCTGGCAATCTCACAGCCCTGAGGGCTGTAGTGTCATCAGTTTGGCAAAGACTGAGCATCAACAGGGGGGCCATCTACTTACACCAAAACACTACTTGTAAGCTGAGTGCATGTTTTATGTAACATAGTATGTGAAAGGGCAGTAATCGCCCTGTAAATGGAGCTGAGAGAGTCTGCTTTCAGTTTTGAACTCTGTCCATTGGCAGGTTCTCACTTGAAAAAGACTGGGGCAGGATTGTGTCACCTTTCGAACTCAGTAACGTGATGTCTAAGGCAGAGAAGAGCAAGCTATCACAAACGTGACAACTTTACTTTATTTTCTGCAAAGAAACTACACCAGAATTAGCACTTCATTCAATGTGCATCACGCCCTGAAAGCATTATGGTTTAGCAGTTTGTTTCAGGACATTTATTATAGTTGAAGAATGCATTCTAAACTGCATTCACCACTGCTGTCGAGGACGTTCTTTCATAGTGAAGAAAGAAACATGCACAATTATTCTGCACAAGAAAGAAAACAGAACATCCTGCTTTGATTCACAGAGCACCAATTTTATTAGGAGAGGGATGTATTTGCTCCTTCGCTTAGCGCTTCCATGAGCAATTGGTTTGGTAAGGGATGCGGGAAATGGGTACGTGCAGTAATCACTTTGTGGTTTCTTGCAACACTGCAGGCACTTCTTAGCCAACAGATCTATTTTTGCTCCTGCACAGATTACTACCTTGTTCTTGTACCAAACGTTTTTTGAATTGTGTGACCACCTTAAGTGAGTGATTTACATGAGAATAAATACTGCCCTCACATGTTTGATGACACTGTATTGGTTATGTCAGTCTGATCCCTGGTAACTATGTGTTACTTGTCCCCCAGTTCCTTTCCCTTTGCATTTTGGAACATTTTGTTCTGTATTTTGGAAAATAAGAAAATGTGTAAAGCTTTAGGAATGTAACCCTGTTAAACTCAGCTGTAGCCCTTTGGGCCTTTATATTGTCAAATTTGAAGTAGCTCACCCAAGCCATATTTTTAAGAGAAAATATAAGCCTAAAAAGCAGGAGAATAGTTGTCATTTGGGACCTCGGCACAAGGCTGACTTCTGGACGAAATCATGGTTGGGTCACTGCCTCTCTTAGGCCTGTGTTTACTATGGGAAAAGGAAAAGTACAACCCCTATTGTGCTAAGAGTTTCTTTCTTAAAACAAGGTCTAAGAGGCCATTTGACAGCTGGGTAAGGTGTGCTATTGGGCCCTGGGGGTCCCTACCTTTAGAAAGGATGGTGTGGTCTACTCTTTCGTTTGGAGTACAGGGATGAAGGGATGGTTTTTAAACTGAGAAACGTGGACAGTTGGCCTTGCTACCAAGCAAATTGTGCCTTATGTTAGTGTATTGGTTTAGCACAGTATTGACATAGACTGCGCACTTTGAAACCACAAGAATGCGAGTTACACATAAAACAAGTTATTGCTATTATTATCATTGTTATTTTTTATCTTTTCAGAGCTGCCAAGAGGCCTTTTGTGTTTACGGATTTTTTTCATCCATTCCCGTCTTTTTAACGGCTTGGAAAGCCATCATACGAAATGGATAATTAGAAATTAGAAGTCCCATCATGCGAGGTGCTGTTGGTTCAAAAGATGGGGCTGGCTGAAGGGGCCATATGACAAGGAGCTTCCCGGAAGCTAAGAACAGAAGTGATAGAGAAATAGTATTGACAGGAGGCTGTGCCAGGGTTTGTGTCTTCAGGTAGGAGTTGCGTGTGCTGGTATTGTTTGGGGTTAGGGGTTCCTCCTCACGTGCTGCCTTATTGCTTGTGACAGTGTTACAAGGACATATTTTCAGTGCTTTGCTTGCCCTGAGTGTTTTCACAGTGCAGTCCTGAAAATGTTCACTGAGCCGGAGAAGTGGTTTAGTACTGAGGCTCATATTTATACTTTTTGTAGCGCCACATTTGCGTCATTTTTGGACTCAAAAGTGGCGCAAACTTACAAAATACAATTGTATTTTGTAAGTTTGCAATGATTTTGCGTCACAAACCAGCGCAAATGCGGCACTATAAAAGTATTAATATGGGCCTTAGTTTGACAGCTTGCACCTTTGGCACATGGCATTTTCAAGCCATCTTAAAGCATCAATGCATATTTAAGTAAGTCCCCCATCTGTAAATGTTACCCCCTTGAAGCTGTGAAAGGTATCTGAGATAGGGTGCTTACTGCAGAGTACACTTTAACAGTCTAGACGCATTGTGCCAGAGGCACAAAAATAAGCTCCAGACTAACCTGGAAGATGCCATAAAGGAAGAAAATGCAGATTACACTTTTCTGCTTGTGTCTGTGGAATAGAGTACACAGCTTTTATTGCAGCCTTCGCCTAAGCGATATGGCATATTGTCTCCATTTCGTTGATAAAGATACACAAACTGTCACAGAATTGGGAGGTAACTAAACTTATTGTTTATCCTCTACAACCCCCCCTCCCCTATCTTCACAACCCTACACCTATCTTTCTCCCTAATCTCCTAAACCTCCTAACACTCTCCCCCCTCCACCCTTAAACCCCCCTCCCCCAGCTCTTCTCACTCTACCTGTCCCCCCCCCCTCCCTCGCGCACGCCCCCGCCCCCCAGCTCCCATTCGCCCCCAGCTGACCCCTCCCCCCTCCTACCTCATAGGGCGGCCGCTGCGCAAACGCGCAGCGGGTGCGCCTCTGGCGCGCCAGAGGCGCGCCAGAGGCAAGCCCGTCTGCGCCCGTCCACGCCTGGCCCGCGCCCAGCGCCATGACCCCTGGTCCCCAGCGCTCCCAAGCCCCGATGATCCGCTATGACCCCACCACCCTCCATGTCCTCAACCCAGGACGCTCCAACACCTGCTTCCAAGCTCACCCCAAACGCACCCATGGACCCTTCGCCTGCAACTCCTGCAAACGCATCTTCCACCACGCAACAACTACGACCACAAGCCCACGCGCCATCAACCACCTCAAGTGCATCCTAGTCAACGCTCGCTCCGTTCACAAACACGCCGTTGAACTCTGGGACCTCCTAGACTCCACAGCACCGGACGTCGCCTTCATCACGGAGACCTGGATGAACGCCTCCTCTGCTCCAGACATCGCCACCTCCATCCCCGAA
This sequence comes from Pleurodeles waltl, assembly GCF_031143425.1. NCBI lineage: Eukaryota > Metazoa > Chordata > Amphibia > Caudata > Salamandridae > Pleurodeles > Pleurodeles waltl. The sequence goes on along the minus strand of NC_090447.1, from coordinate 936,548,395 downwards.
GGCTACAAGATCTCCAGGAAAGACCGCACCAACCAAGTAGGAGGAGGCATCGCCATCGTCTTCAAAGACTCCATCAGCGTCACCACCTCCACTGAAGACTCCCCTCTTGCCGCTGAACACCTGCATTTTCAGATTCGCACCGACCCGAGGACCACCCTCAGAGGATCCCTCGTCTACCGTCCTCCCGGACCTCGCGCCCCTTTCAGCGACACCATCGCCGACTTCATCTCCCCGCACGCCCTCGCCTCACCGGACTACATCCTCCTAGGCGACCTCAACTTCCATCTGGAACAAAACAACGACCCCAACACCACCACCCTGCTCGACAACCTCGCCAACCTCGGCCTCAAACAACTGGTGAACACTGCCACCCACATCGCCGGACACACACTCGACCCTATCTTCTCCGCCAGCAAATACGTCTTCTTCAGCCACACCTCCGCCCTTCATTGGACCGACCACAGCTGCGTCCACTTCACATTCCGACGCGAGACCCGCCACCTCCGCACTCAACCCATCCCTCGCCGACAGTGGAACAAGATCCCTGAAGAGCAACTCTTCGCCGCACTCGCCGCCAACCAACCCACCCTCACCACCGACCCCAAAGTCGCAGCCCTCAACCTCACAAACTGGATCTCCAACTGCGCAGACAACCTTGCTCCCCTCTAACGCTCGCAGGGACAGAACAACACCAAGAAACCCCTCTGGTTCTCTGACACCCTCAAAGAATCAAAGAAAACTTGTCGCGCACTTGAGAAAGCCTGGCGCAAGGACCGCACCGCTGACAACATGGCCGCCCTCAAGAACGCTACCCGCAAACACCACCACCTGATCCGCACTGCCAAAAGGAATTTTTTCACCGACAGACTGGACAAAAACAGCCACAACAGCAGAGAACTCTTCAGCATCGTCAAGGAGTTCTCCAACCCCAGCGCCAACGCCAATGCCGTCACGCCCTCACAGGATCTATGCGAATCCCTCGCCACTTTCTTCCATCGCAAGATCAGCGACCTCCACGACAGCTTCGGACACCAGACCCAACCTAACACCACCGAACCCACATCCCCGACCATCACCCTCAACAACTGGACCCACATCAGCACGGAAGAAACCAAATCCATCATGAACTCTATCCACTCCGGCGCCCCTTCGGACCCCTGCCCGCACTTCATCTTTAACAAAGCCGACAACATCATCGCCCCGCACCTCCAGACCGTCATCAACTCTTCTTTTTCTTCTGCTACCTTCCCCGAATGCTGGAAACACGCCGAAGTCAACGCCCTACTAAAGAAACCTACGGCTGACCCGAGCGACCTGAAAAACTTCCGCCCCATCTCCCTTCTGCCTTTCCCAGCCAAAGTAATAGAGAAGACCGTCAACAAACAGCTGACCACCTTCCTGGAAGACAACAACCTGCTGGACCCCTCACAGACCGGATTCCGAACCAACCACAGCACTGAAACTGCCCTCATCTCAGTCACAGACGACATCAGAACCCTGATGGACAACGGTGGAACAGTCGCCCTCATTCTTCTCGACCTCTCGGCTGCCTTTGACACCGTCTGTCACCGCACCCTAATCACCCGCCTCCGCTCCACCGGGATCCAAGACCAGGCCCTGGACTGGATCGCCTCCTTCCTCGTAAACCGCTCCCAAAGAGTCTACTTCCCTCCGTTTCGCTCAGAACCCACTGAGATCATCTGCGGCGTACCTCAAGGCTCATCACTCAGCCCGGCACTCTTCAATGTCTACATGAGCCCCCTCGCTAACATCGTACGCAAGCACGACATCATCATCACCTCCTACGCCGACGACACCCAACTTATACTCTCCCTCACCAAGGACCCCGCCAGCGCCAAGACCAACCTACAAGAGGGTATGAAGGACGTCGCAGATTGGATGAGGCTCAGCCGCCTAAAGCTGAACTCTGAAAAAACTGAAGTCCTCATCCTCGGCAACACCCCGTCCGCCTGGGACGACTCCTGGTGGCCCACGGCCCTCGGCACCGCACCGACCCTCGCAGACCACGCCCGCAACCTCGGCTTCATCTTGGACCCCCTTCTCACCATGACCAAGCAAGTCAACGCTGTATCCTCCGCCTGCTTCCTCACCCTCCGCATGCTCCGCAAGATCTTCCGCTGGATCCCCGCCAACACCAGAAAAACCGTGACCCACACCCTCGTCACGAGCCGCCTGGACTACGGCAACACCCTCTACGCTGGGACCACCGCCAAACTCCAAAATCACCTGCAACGCATTCAAAACGCCTCAGCCCGCCTCATCCTCGACGTACCCCGCAACAGCCACATCTCCGCACACCTGAGACACCTACATTGGCTCCCAGTCAGCAAAAGGATCACCTTCCGACTTCTCACCCACGCACACAAAGCCCTCCACGACAAGGGACCGGAATACCTCAACAGACGGCTCAACTTCTACGTCCCCACCCGCCCCCTCCGCTCCTCTGGCCTCGCACTCGCCGCCGTCCCTCGCATCCGACGCTCCACGGCGGGTGGGAGATCTTTCTCCTTCCTGGCGGCCAAGACCTGGAACTCCCTCCCCACCAGCCTCAGGACCACCCAGGACCACTCCGCTTTCCGGAGACTCCTAAAGACCTGGCTGTTCGAGCAGCGATAACCACCCCCTTTGTCCCTAGCGCCTTGAGACCCGCACGGGTGAGTAGCGCGCTTTATAAATGCTAATGATTTGATTTGATTGTGTAAAGTGCCATGAATCAGCAAGACATTAAAAGCAAGGGCTGTATGGAAACTGTATATTATAAACAATTTACAAAACACTGTTAGTTAACCCCTTCGCTGCCCGGGCCTCTTCCCCTCCTGTGGCGAGCCATTTTTTGGCTTTTTGTGGCAGTTTGCGCTTAGTCCCTCATAACGTTTTGTCCAAATAAGCTGTCCACACCAAATTTGTGTCCTTTTTTCCACATTCGTAGGGATTCTAGGGGTACAAAGAGTTTATAGGTTCCCCTGAAGGAGACTGAGACATTAGCCAAAGTACAACAAAAATGTCATTTTTAAAAAGAACAAATGGGAATAAAGGGCTGCAAAAGAAGGCTTGTGGATTTTTCCCTTAGAATGGCATCAACAAATGGTTTGAGGTGCTAAAATCGCCATCTTCCCAGATTTTAGGAACAGGCAGACCTGAATCAGAAAACCACATTTTTAAAAACAATTTTGCCATTTTTTTGGGACATACCCCGTTTTTACAATTTTTTGTGCTCTGAGCCTCCTTCCAGTTAGTGAGAGAAATGGTTGTGAAACCAATGCTGGATCTCAGATAGCTAACCATTTCTGAAAAGTAGATAAAATCCTGAATTCAGCAAGGGGTAATCTGTGTAGATCCTACAAGGATATCCTACAGAAAATAACAGCTGAAATAAAACCAAATTGAAATTGAGGTAAAAAAAAGAGCAATTTTTCTCCATGTTTTACTCTGTAAGTTTTTCCTGCAAAGTCATATTTTGAAAAGCAGTATACCGTTACATCTGCTAGACTCTGCTGGTTGCGGGGATATATAGGGCTTGTAGATTCATCAAGAATTCAAGGGACCCAGAGCCAACAAAGTAGCTGCACCTTGCAACAGGTTTCATTGTATACTGGGCATACAGCAATTAATTTGGTGAACTATAAAAAGTGAGAAATAGGTATCAATAAAACCTTTGTATTTCCAAAATGAGCTCAAGATAAGGTGTTGAGAAGCAGTGGCTATTTGCCCTTCTCTGAATTCCAGGGTGCCCATACTAGCATGTGAATTACACGGCATTTCTCAAATAGACTTCTTTTTTACACTCTGTCTTACATGTGGAAGGAGAAAATATAGAGAAAGACAAGGGTCAATAACACTTGTTTTGCTGTTCTGTGTTCCCCTACGTCCCCGATAAAAATGGTAATTCACTTGCATGGGTAGGCCTATTGCTCGTGACAGGAAACGCAACATGGACACATAACATTTTTACATTGAAATCTGACATGTTTTTTGCAAAGTGCCTAGCTGTAGATTTTGGCCTCTAGCTCAGCCGGCACCTTGGGAAACCTACCAAACCTGCGCATTTTTTAAAACTAGACACCTAGGGGAATCTAAGATGGGGTGATTTGTGGGGCTCTTACCAGGTTCTGTTACCCAGAATCCTGTGCAAACCTCAAAATATGGGCATAAAAACACTTTTTCCTCACATTTCAGTGACAGAAAGTTCTGGAATCTGAGGGGAGCCACACATTTCTTTCCTCCCAGCACTCCCCCAAGTCTCCCAATAAAAATGGTACCTCACTTTTGTGGGTAGGCCTAGCGCCTGTGACAGGAAATGCCCCAAAACACAACGTGGACACATCACATTTTCCCAAAGAAAACAGACCTGTTTTTTGCAAAGTGCCTAGCTGAGGATTTTGGCTTCTAGCTCAGCTGGCACCTAGGAAAATCTACAAAACCTGTGCATTGTTGAAAACTAGACACCTAGGGGAATCCAAGATGGGGTGAATTGTGGGGCTCTCACCAGGTTCTGTTACCCAGAATCCTGTGCAAACCTCACAATTTGGCTGAAAAAAACACTTTTTACTCACATTTCGGTGACAGAAAGTTCTGGAATCTGAGAGGTGCCACAAATTTAATTCCACCCAGCATTCCCTCAAGTCTCCAGATAAAAATGTGTGGTGTGGTTAGGCCTAGCGCCTGCAACAGGAAATGCCCTAAAACACAACGTGGACACATCACATTTTCCCAAAGAAAATTGCAAAGTGCCTAACTGTGGATTTTGGCCTCTAGCTCAGCCGGCACCTAGGGAAATCTTGAAAACCTGTGCATTTTTAAAAACTAGATACCTAAGGGGAATCTTATGGGGCTCTCACCAGGTTCTGTTACCCAGAATCCTTTGCAAACCTCAAAATTTGGCTAAAAAAACCTTTTCCTCACATTTCGGTGACAGAATGTTCTAGAATCTGAGAGGAGCCACAAATTTCCTTCCACCCAGAATTTCCGCACGACTCCCGATAAAAACGGTCCCTCACTTGAAATGCCCCAAAACACAACGTGGACACATCACATTTTCCCGAAGAAAACAGACCTGTTTTTTGGAAGTGCCTAACTGTGGATTTTGGCCTCTAGCTCAGCCGGCACCTAGGGAAATCTACCAAACCTGAGCATTTTTTTAAATAAAACCTAGGGGAATCCAAGATGGGGTGACTTGTGGGGCTCTCACCATGTCTGTTACCCAGAATCCTTTGCAAACCTCAAAATTTGGCTAAAAAAACACGTTTTCCTCACATTTCTTCTACCCAATGTTCCTCCACATCTCCTGATAAAAATGTTGCCTCACTTGTGTGGGAAGGTCTAGTGCCTGCAACAGGAAATGCCCCAAAACACTATGGGGGTCATTCTAATCCTGGCGGTCGGTGATAAAGCGGCGGCCAACCCGCCAACAAGCAGGCGGTCCAAAAAATTGAATTCTGACCCTGGCGGGAACCGCCAACACATCCCGCCACTTTAACATTCCGACCGCCACGGCGGGACCGACAAACAGCGCGGCGGTCACCGCCAACAGGCAGGCGGCAGACAATGTACCGCCCACCCTATCACAACTCACCAATCCGCCACCTTTTCCGGGACGGGAGCCCCGCCGATAAAAACACTGCGGAAACAGACTACGAATGGGAAAACGCTCACCTATACACACTCCATGAGGAAGGAGGACAGCATGGAGCCCGAATTACACATCCTACCGGCTATTGTCTACCTGCTCATCTACCAGGAGTACGAACGCCGGCGCAGACGACAACGGTGAGTTCTGCACCTACGACACAGGGGAGGGGGGAGGAGGAAAGGTTACGTGCACACACATACGCGATACACCCACCCCCCAACCCACCCCCCCAATACCTACACACCAATGCAGAGCAACAAGTCAGAGTGACACCCCCCAAACCCCCCGGAAGAATGCAAAGACATAATTAAAATGAAGTAAAAAATGTATGAAAAAAATAGGTTAATTGAAGTCATGGTAAATATGCCATATGAAATATACAAAAGAAATAATGAACATAGTGCAAAGTATAAACTTAGTCAATAAGTCCTGCACAGTCCGTTAAATATCCATAGTCCGTGGGCCAATGTGTACAAACACATGGTATTGGAGGAGGCATGGTGCCCAGAGTGCTTCGTGAACACCTGCTCGACACAGAACCGGCACTGTCAATTGACCAGCGGTGCTTGAGACGGCGGTGCCCAGCGGAGCGGTGCTTGAGAGGAAGGCCCCAGTGGAGCGGTGCTTGAGATGAAGGGCCCAGCGGAGCGGTGCTTGACAGGAAGGGCCCAGCGGAGCTGTGCTTGAGACGGCGGTGCCCAGCGGAGCGGTGCTTGAGATGAAGGGCCCAGCGGAGCGGTGCTTGAGATGAAGGGCCCAGCGGAGCGGTGCTTGAGATGAAGGGCCCAGCGGAGCGGTGCTTGACAGGAAGGGCCCAGCGGAGCGGTGCTTGAGATGAAGGGCCCAGCGGAGCGGTGCTTGAGAGGAAGGCCCCAGCGGAGCGGTGCTCTTCACGGCGGGGCCCTATTCAGCGGTGCCTGTCTTGGCGGGGCCCTGTTCAGCGGTGCTCTTCACGGCGGGGCCCTCTTCAGAGGTGCTCTTCATGGCGGGGCCCTGTTCAGCGGTGCCTGTCTTGGCGGGGCCCTGTTCAGCGGTGCTCTTCACGGCGGGGCCCTCTTCAGCGGTGCTCTTCACGGCGGGGCCCTATTCAGCGGTGCCTGTCTTGGCGGGGCCCTGTTCAGCGGTGCTCTTCATGGCGGGGCCCTCTTCAGCGGTGCTCTTCACGGCGGGGCCCTGCACGGCGGGGCCCTGCACGGCGGGGCCCTGCACGGCGGGGCCCTCTTCAGTGGTGCTCTTCACGGCGGGGCCCTATTCAGCGGTGCCTGTCTTGGCGGGGCCCTGTTCAGTGGTGCTCTTCACGGCGGGGCCCTCTTCAGCGGTGCTCTTCACGGCGGGGCCCTGTTCAGCGGTGCCTGTCTTGGCGGGGCTGTGTTCAGCGGTGCTCTTCACGGCGGGGCCCTGTTCAGCGGTGCCTGTCTTGGCGGGGCCCTGTTCAGCGGTGCTCTTCACGGCGGGCCCTCTTCAGCGGTGCTCTTCACGGCGGGGCCCTGTTCAGCGGTGCCTTTCTTGGCGGGGCCCTGTTCAGCGGTGCTCTTCACGGCGGGGCCCTCTTCAGCGGTGCTCTTCACGGCGGGGCCCTGTTCAGCGGTGCCTGTCTTGGCGGGTCCCTGTTCAGCGGTGCTCTTCACGGCGGGGCCCTGTTCAGCGGTGCCTGTCTTGGCGGGCCCTGTTCAGCGGTGCTTGTCCTGTCTTTCAAGGGAGCCAGACCTGGCCAAGACTCCCCGCTTAGTCGCCCTCCAACCTTGCGGTAGCGGGGCCCTCCTGTGATGGAGTTTTGGGCCCTTGGGTGTCATCCGTCACACCCGGTATGGGGCTGGTGGGGCCCTCCTGGTGCGCTTGACTGCTGCATGTCTTCTACGCCCTGCTGCCCTTGCCCTCCTTCGCTGCAGCTCTCTGGCCCTTGCCTCCCTTAGATGATGTGGCAGGTGACGTGGCAAGGCCACTCTCCTTGGTGGCAGCCGTCTCAGGCTTTTCGCGTCGGCCCTTAATTTTTCTTGTCCTCTTCCCTGGGGGTGGGCTGGCTGTCCCCTTGCTGCTGGCCGATGTTCCTTCCCTAGGAGCTGGTGGACTCCAATAGCCCTGCACTATGGTGATACTAGATGCAGGGCTGGTGGTGGCTGAGGTGCTCTTTGGACTCTTACCAGATGGAGGGGGTGGGTCAGGTGATGCAAAGAGGTTAATTTTGGTGAGGAAAAGTTTTTTAGGAGCAATGGGAAGGGTAGGTGCAGTGGGTATGGGAGTGGAGGAAGAGGATGTGGTTGTAGGAGAGTCAAGTGTGCTGTCTTTGGGTGCAGGTGCTTGGGCTGGAGGCTGTCGTGAGGTGGATGGCTGTTGGGTGGGTGGCTGCCTGCGTTTGTGTGGTTTGGAAGAGGGGGTGACAGACAAAGTGGGAGAGGACACAGGGGACGTGTAAATGGCAGTGGGGGTGGTGACTGCACGTGTGCTGACTGTAATGGAGGGTGTGCTGGTGATGGAAGTACTGGCTGATGGTGGTGTGCATGCAGGTGTGAGTGGAGACGTCACAGGGAGGGAGGAGGGTGACACAAAGGTGGTAGTGACTGTTGGCATGTCTGCATCTGGATGTTGTTTGTGTGAATGCTTGTGGGATCTGTGGTGCTTATGTCTGGATGAGCTGCCCTTGGGTGTTGAGGTGTGTGCAGGCTGGTCTGATGGTGTGGATGGGATAGGCTGAGGAACAGGAGACTGGGACTGGGTGGAGGGAGTTAGAAGAGGGAGGCTGGAGACAGGGACAATGGCTGCCGTCAGTGCTGAGGCCAGAGCGTTGAACGATCGCTGATGGGCAGCCTGACCCGAATGAATGCCCTCCAGGTATGCATTGCTCCGATGCACCTCCCTTTCTACACCCTGGATGGCATTCAAAAGGGTAGACTGGCCATCAATGATGGTCTGGAGGAGGTCAATGACCTCCTCACTGAGGGCAGCAGGGGTAACTGGGGCAGGGCCTGAGGTGCCTGGGGCGAGGGAGATGCCCACCTTCCTGGGTGAGCGGGCACGGAGCGAAGGCTGAGGGGCTGCTGGGAGGGCGGGCCTGGTGCGCTGGGTGGCGGCTGTACCTGTTGTTGGAGTGGGCACGGATGTTGCCGCCACTGCAAGGGAGCTCCCTTCCGAGGATGTGTCGGTGTCGCTGACGTCTCCACGGGTCCCCGTTGTGGAGCTCCCCTCGCCCTCCGTCTCACTGGTGAACTCCGGGGCCATGTGAGATGCAGCTCCCTCGTGCGCCGATGCCACTTCTCCTCCGCCTGATGATGCTAATGCACACATGCACAGGAAGAAAAAGAAAATGGGTGGGGGGAGAAATGAAGACAGGTTGAGTGCATGCATTGGCAACACCGTTGGCGGAGAGGACAGACACAGAAGCCCCCTGCACTACGCTGCGCAATCGGGGTACACTACTCAGTTCTTGTGACTAGGCCTACAGGTCTATGGACGACAAATGCACACATGGGTGATGCAGGACCATGGATAGTTGCACTTGGCACCCTACAGAGGTGGGGGGCGGGGGCACAGGGCCATGCCTAACGGAGGGGACTAGCCTACAGAAAGCGCCCTGGCCTTGAGTCACCCACAGCCCTTCTCCCCAACCCAGACACCTCCACTGCGCGCAAAGATAGCAGAATGTGCTGATACTCACCCCCTTGTGTCTGCTGTGATGTCCTCACTCGCCCATCCAAATCGGGGTAGGCCACCGCCAGGATCCGGGACATCAGGGGGGTCAATTGGCGGCTGGCACCCCTCCTACGTTGGGAGGCCATCCCCAGCAGAGACTCGGCGGTCTTTCTGGTCCCGCGGCGGATGTCCTCCCACCTCTTTCGGCAGTGGGTGCCCCGTCTGTTGTGGACCCCCAGGGCCCGGACGTCCTTGGCGATGGCACGCCAAATGTCGATCTTCTGATGGGCGCTGACCTATTTGACATGTACAGGGTGGGAAAGGAAATATCATCACTTTTCTGCATGGTAGATGTGAGTGCCCCCCCCCTCGCCAACCTTGCCATGTGGCACATGTTCCCATCTGTCGTGCGTTGCACTCCTCATTCGCTCCCCTCCCCACCATCTTACATACACCCCACTCAACACAGGCATAGCCCATTCAGCGTGCACCCTGTGTACTAACCTGTTGGTCTGGAGGACCGTAGAGTAGCGCACACTGGGCGAGGACCCCATCAACAAGTTTCTCCAATTCTTCGGAAGTGAAGGCAGGGGCCCTTTCCCCAGTCGCAGCAGCCATTGTATCTCCCAGACCGAGGTCACAGCAGCACTTGCATTATAGGTCCTCTCCTGTGGATGATCAGGTCTCGAGTGATTAATCAGATAGAAAATGGCGGTCACGCCCGCGGCGGTGCGTACCGCGGTGGTGCGTACCGCGACCGCCGGCGTACATCGTCATTGGCTCCTGAGACCCATAGGGTTCAATGTTAACCAATGCTGCTTTGCGCCGCGGTCTTCGACTGCCTACCGCCACGGTGTGCCACGCCAGCGCAGTGACCTCACATCCCACTGTCACACTTCACAGGTCAGGCAGCCGCCATTTCAAGGGCCCACATGGCATGATTTCTACTGCGTCACATAGGCCTAGGCCTTGCATTGCCACTCATACAAGCCGTTCCATGCATAGCGATTCGTGTACTGTGCAAGCTGTGTGAACGAACCTGTGGGTTGCTTGACTCTGTGCTCCATGTTGTCCTTCCTAGGCACAGTCCGCTGGGACTTGCGAGGAGAAGGATAAATCCTCCCGTGTACCGACCGCTGGTGGACCTGTCGACAATGGAAGAACGACATATCATACTTACATACCGGCTTGACAGAGCAACTATACATGAACTGTGTGCCCAGCTGGAGCCAGACCTGATGTCCCCCATCCGCCAACCCACAGGGATTCCCCCTCTGGTGCAGGTTCTGTCAGTACTCCATTTTTTGGCAAGTGGGTCGTTTCAGACAACAGTGGCCATATCATCTGGGATGTCTCAGCCTATGTTTTCTAAGGTTTTGTCCAGAGTGTTGTCTGCCCTGATGAAATACATGCGGAGCTACATTATTTTCCCTGAGGTGGGCGAATTGGCTACAGTGAAGGGTGATTTCTATGCACTTGGACATATCCCCAACATCATTGGGGCCATTGATGGGACCCATGTGGCTTTGGTTCCCCCCAAAGACAGTGAGCAGGTGTACCGAAACAGAAAAAGTTATCATTCGATGAATTTCCAGGTGGTCTGTTTGGCTGACCAGTACATCTCCCATGTAAATGCCAAGTTCCCTGGGTCAGTGCATGACGCATATGTCATGCGAAATAGCAGCATCCCTTATGTGATGGAACAGCTACAGAAACACCGTGTGTGGCTAATTGGTGACTCTGGTTACCCCAACCTATCGTGGCTACTGACCCCAGTGAGGAATCCCCGGACCAGGGCAGAGGAACGGTACAATGAGGCCCATGGGCGATCTAGGAGGATCATAGAAAGGACCTTCGGGGTCCTGAAGGCCAGGTTTAGGTGCCTGCATATGACAGGGGGATCCCTCATGTACTCACCACAGAAGGTGTGCCAGATCATCGTGGCCTGCTGTATGCTTCACAATCTTGCATTGCGACGCCAGGTGCCTTTTCTGCAGGAGGATGGTCCAGATGGTGGTGTTGTTGCAGCTGTGGAGCCTGTGGAGAGTGAAGAGGAGGAAGACGACGGGGACGACACGGACAACAGGGATACAGTCATACAACAATACTTTCAGTAGCACACAGGTAAGAAACAGCCACCCCAATTTACATTTACTTAAGGCCTCATGCGTCTCCACTGTCTGTGTTTCCTCCAGTTCCTGTTAACTGATTTGTGACTTTCCCTTACCTTTTCAGAGCTGTATGACCCACTGCCTGACTTCAGCTTTGTTTGCCCATGGACTAAAGCTTATTGAAATTGGTATGTTGTCATCACAAAGTAACTGGACATTATTGAACCGTTATGTGTAATACATTTGTTAAGAATACAAGCAGACTCCTGTTTATTTAAGTGGAATAAGTGATTTATTTTAAGTGCTAGATATAGGTAAATGATTGGGAAGCGGGGATGGGTGGGGGTGGAGTAATGTCCATGGCAGAGTCCAGTTCTCAGTCGCACAGGTGCATTGTCCATATGCCTGTGGAAGGATGGAGCAGGGGCAGTTCAAGGTTGGACAGGGTGACAATGTGGGACAGTGGGAGGACATCAGGGGGTATCTTAGGCTGGCGGGGGTCTTGCAATCCTACTCTGTCTTCTTGTGAGATCTCAGGTTCCGCTTGCGGGGTGGTTCTTCTTCTGCAGGAGGTGGGGTTCTGGGGGCCTGTCGTTGTGTGGGGGCATCCTGTCCACTGGCGCCGGCGGAGGTGGTAGGCTGTTCCTGGCCTGGGCTAGTGACAGGGGCCCTTTGGGGTGCCACATGGTCCCGCAATGTGGTGACGATCTGGGTAAGGGCCAGGACGATGGTCCCCATTGCGGAACCGATGTTCCTCAGTTCCTCCCGGAACCCCATGTACCGTTCCTCCTGCAATTCCTGGATCTCCTGGAACCGGGCCAGTACCGTTGCCATCGTCTCCTGGGAGCAGTGGTATGCTCCCATGATGGAGGAGAGGGCCTCTTGGAGAGTCGGTTCCCCGGGCCTGTCCCCCCCCTGTCGCACAGCAGCCCTCCCAGTTCCCCTGTGTTCCTGGGCCTCTGTCCCCTGGCCGGTGTGCCCACTACCACTGCCCCCAGGTCCCTGTTGTTGTTGGGGTGGTGGGTCAACCTGGGTGCCCTGTAGTGGTGGACACACCGCTGATTTACGTGCCCTGGAGACAGAGGCATGGGCCCGCTGGGTGGGAGCTGTGCTGGTGTTCCCAGAGGGGGTTGGGTCTGGTGTAGCCTGTGGCTGTCTGTGAGGAACCGACTGTCCAGAGGTCCCCGATGGGCCGGGCTGGTCGTCTGGCTCCAGGGAGACAGAGCTGCTGTCATCGCTGGGGGCCTCTTCTGGGGGTGGGATGGACATCTCTGGACCCTCCGTGGCGGTGTGGTGGCGTTCGGGTCCTGCAGGGGTATAAAGGTATGGTTATTGCTTCTGTTTGTGGGATTTCGTGTGATGGGTGGGTGTCCGTGTACCCATGTGCAGGCATTTCCTTGTGGGGGCTTTTGTGAGGGTGGTTTGTGGGGGTGATGTGTGTGTGCAGTGGGCATGCTTTGGTGATGGGTGTCCATGCTTTGTGGTCGCATGCAGGGCTTGGTGTTGGGATGGGTGGGTTGTGATGGTGAGGCTTTTGCTAGGGGTTGGTGTGATGGGGGAGGGGGTGAGGGTGGGGGTATGATTTGGCACTCAGGGTGGGTGGGGGTGGGAAGCAGTAGTGAAGATTTGCCTTACCAGAGTCCATTCCTCCGCCTACTCCAGCGAGGCCCTCAGGATGCAGGATTTGCAAGACTTCCTCCTCCCACGCGGTAAATTCTGGGGGAGTAGGTGGGGGTCCGCCGCCAGTCTTCTGCACCGCTATGTTGTTCCTTGATACCATGGAACGCACCTTCCCCCGTAGGTCGTTCCATCTCTTCCTGATGTCCTCCCGATTGCGTGGATGCTGTCCCACCGCGTTAACCCTGTCCAGTATCCTTTGCCATAGCTCCATCTTCCTGGCAATTGTGGTGTGCTGCACCTGTGCCCCGAAGAGCTGGGGCTCTACACGGACTATTTCCTCCACCATGACCCTGAGTTCGGCGTCACTGAACCTGGGGTCTCTTTGTGGTGCCATGGGGTGGTGTGGTTGAGGTGTGGGGTGGCGTTTGTGGTGATGAGTGTGGTGCGTGTGGTGGTGTGTGGTGTTTGGTGCGTGGATTCTGTGTGGGTGATGGTGTTGTGTGCCTCTGTGTTGTGGGATTCTCTATTCTGTGCTCTGTCTCTAGCCTTAGTCAATGATTTCGGGTCGTAGGGGCTTGTGGGTGATGTGGGTGTGTGTTTTATATTGTGTTGGGTGTGTGGGAGTGGTGTTAGTATGTGTATCAGGTGTGTGTATATCGGACTGACCAATGTGGCTGAGTTTTCTATGGGTGTGTGTATTTTGACCGCGGCGGTGTGTACCGCCAATGGAATACCACGTTTGAAAGACCGCCGCGTGGATTTGTGGGTTGGAATGGTATGGGCGTATTTCTGTTGGCGTGACGGTGGAGGTTTGGTCAGCGCCATTTTTTCGCTGACCTTTGGTGTGGCGGATTATTGAGGATGTCGGTTTTCGGCGGTTTGGCAGTTGCAGGTCAGAATGACCGTGGCGGTTTACCGCGGTCGCGGCGGTGTTATGGCGGCCTTCTGGCCGGCGGTAAGCGCCATTTACCGCCGAGGTCAGAATGACCCCCTATGCAAACACATCAAAATTATCAAATACAAAACTACCTGTTTTTGCGGGGGGCACCTGCATTTGTGGTCCTGGGCTCAGCAGCCATCTAGGGAAACCTACCAAACCCAGACATTTCTGAAAAATTAATCAGCCAAGGAAGTCCAGGGAGGCTTGAATTGCGTGGATCCCTCAGTGTCTTCTTACCCATGCTAATCCTCAGCAAACCTCAAATTTAGCTAAAAAAATCAGATTTTTCCTGCATTTCTGTGTGAGATCACTGCACCGGCACAAATGTCCTACCTCCCAATATTCGAATCAGTCTCCCAATAAAAATGATACCTCCAAAAAAGGGCAGTTCGAAAAAACATGTTTTTAGGTTGACAGTGTGGCAGAATTTGTATCCGGTAGATGTGACAATGCTGGGTGGTTGGAATTTTGTGGATTCCTCCAGATTCCGGAAGGTTCCATCACAAAAATGTTAGACAAATGTTTGATTTCAAGCAAAGTTGGAGGTTTGCTGGGCATTGTGGGTACAAAAATGGTACAGGGTGCATGTGAAGCACACCACCCTGGACTCACCCGGATGTTTAGTTTTCAGATATGTCTAGGTGTTGTAGATTTTTCTACATGGCAGCGTCCCAAAGTTCAAAAACTGCAGCCCTCACCATTCCAAATGGGAAGATTTTGAGAATTAGACAAGTTCTCATGGCCCAAGTGTAAAACCAAAACCCCAAATAATCAAATGTACTCTTGCTTGCCATTGGGATAAGATCTTCTAGTGTGTGAGGAAGAGCTGAAAGACCTTTACCCCCTTCAGTTGGGGTGGGGGCATAACCATGACCGTTCATGTTGGTAACCACCACCCCACTATTTTTATTTTTTTTAATTCTCTGGCATCTGGTAAGCTTTCTGCACTCCCGAGGAGTGTTTCGGGGTTAATTTCCCCATGTGCCCCCAGTGGGAAGAACAACTTTGTCCCCATTTATTTGGGGTGAGGGTATGGCTATACCCCCACACTCATTTTTTTTTTTTTTTTTTAAATCTTCCCTGGTCTCTGGTGGGCTTTTTGCCCTTCTTGGGGGCAGATGGGCATTACAAAAATAAACTCATCTGCGCCCAATGGGGCAGAAATAGGTAATAGTAATGTGCCCCTATGGTGAGCAACCCTTGACCAATGGGCTGCCCTCCCAACAAAATACACACACACAACAATCCCTGGTGCCTAAAGGGTTGCTCCCCATCTGTATTTGATTTTTTTAATCCCTGGTGCCAAGTGGTTTCTGCCCCCCCTTCGGGCCAGATTTGCCTAATTAAAATAGACCGATCTGCCAGAAAAGGGTAGCAGAAATGGCCTAAAATAAATTTGCCCCCCAGGGAGTGACCCTTGCCTAAGGGAGCGCTCCCCTTGCATGAAATATACCTGAAAAAAAAGATCCCTTGTGTCTAGTGGTTTCTGCCTCCTTTGGGGGCAGATTAGCCTAATAAAAAGATGCCAATCTGCCCCAAGGGCAGAAATGGCTAAAATCAATATGCCCCCCAGGGGAGCAACCCTTGCCTAAGGGGGCGCTCCCTACATGTAAATAATAACAAAAATAAAATAAAAAAAATAAGCCCTGACATCTAATTACAATAGTCCAATCTCCCCCGTGAGGGCAGGAAAGGCCTTTAACCCTCCCCCCCCCCAGGGGAGCTTCCCTTGCCAAAGGAGTCACTCCCCTTTATGGTTTACGTGAAAAAAAAAAGTCCCCGATAAAAATGGTAATTCACTTGCATGGGTAGGCCTATTGCTCGTGACAGGAAACGCAACATGGACACATAACATTTTTACATTGAAATCTGACATGTTTTTTGCAAAGTGCCTAGCTGTAGATTTTGGCCTCTAGCTCAGCCGGCACCTTGGGAAACCTACCAAACCTGCCCATTTTTGAAAACTAGACACCTAGGGGAATCTAAGATAGGGTGACTTGTGGGGCTCTAACCAGGTTCTGTTACCCAGAATCCTGTGCAAACCTCAAAATATGGGCATAAAAACACTTTTTCCTCACATTTCAGTGACATAAAGTTCTGGAATCTGAGGGGAGCCACACATTTCTTTCCTCCCAGCAATCCCCCAAGTCTCCCAATAAAAATGGTACCTCACGTTTGTGGGTAGGCCTAGCGCCTGTGACAGGAAATGCCCCAAAACACAACGTGGACACATCACATTTTCCCAAAGAAAACAGACCTGTTTTTTGCAAAGTGCCTAGCTGAGGATTTTGGCTTCTAGCAAAGCTGGTACCTAGGAAAATCTACAAAACCTGTGCATTGTTGAAAACTAGACACCTAGGGGAATCCAAGATGGGGTGAATTGTGGGGCTCTCACCAGGTTCTGTTACCCAGAATCCTGTGTAAACCTCACAATTTGGCTGAAAAAAACACTTTTTACTCACATTTCGGTGACAGAAAGTTCTGGAATCTGAGAGGTGCCACAAATTTAATTCCACCCAGCATTCCCTCAAGTCTCCAGATAAAAATGTGTGGTGTGGTTAGGCCTAGCGCCTGCAACAGGAAATGCCCTAAAACACAACGTGGACACATCACATTTTCCCATAGTAAATTGCAAAGTGCCTAACTGTGGATTTTGGCCTCTAGCTCAGCCGGCACCTAGGGAAATCTTGAAAACCTGCGCATTTTTTAAAACTAGATACCTAAGGGGAATCTTATGGGGCTCTCACCAGGTTCTGTTACCCAGAATCCTTTGCAAACCTCAAAATTTGGCTAAAAAAACCTTTTCCTCACATTTCGGTGACAGAATGTTCTAGAATCTGAGAGTAGCCACAAATTTCCTTCCACCCAGAATTTCCGCACGACTCCCGATAAAAACGGTCCCTCACTTGAAATGCCCCAAAACACAACGTGGACACATCACATTTTCCCGAAGAAAACAGACCTGTTTTTTGGAAGTGCCTAACTGTGGATTTTGGCCTCTAGCTCAGCCGGCACCTAGGGAAATCTACCAAACCTGAGCATTTTTTTAAATAAAACCTAGGGGAATCCAAGATGGGATGACTTGTGGGGCTCTCACCATGTCTGTTACCCAGAATCCTTTGCAAACCTCAAAATTTGGCTAAAAAAACACGTTTTCCTCACATTTCTTCTACCTAATGTTCCTCCACATCTCCTGATAAAAATGTTGCCTCACTTGTGTGGGAAGGTCTAGTGCCTGCAACAGGAAATGCCCCAAAACACTATGTGGACACATCAAAATTATCAAATACAAAACTACCTGTTTTTGCGGGGGGCACCTGCATTTGTGGTCCTGGGCTCAGCAGCCATCTAGGGAAACCTACCAAACCCAGACATTTCTGAAAAATTAGACAGCCAAGGAAGTCCATGGAGGCGTGAATTGCGTGGATCCCTCAGTGTCTTCTTACCCATGCTAATCCTCAGCAAACCTCAAATTTAGCTAAAAAAATCAGATTTTTCCTGCATTTCTGTGTGAGATCACTGCACCGGCACAAATGTCCTACCTCCCAATATTCCCCTCAGTCTCCCAATAAAAATGATACCTCTAAAAAGGGCAGTTTGAAAAAACATGTTTTTAGGTTGACAGTATGGCAGAATTTGTATCCGGTAGATGTGACAATGCTGGGTGGTTGGAATTTTGTGGATTCCTCCAGATTCCGGAAGGTTCCATCACAAAAATGTTAGACAAATGTTTGATTTCAAGCAAAGTTGGAGGTTTGCTGGGCATTGTGGGTACAAAAATGGTACAGGGTGCATGTGAAGCACACCACCCTGGACTCACCCGGATGTTTAGTTTTCAGATATGTCTAGGTGTCGTAGATTTTTCTACATGGCAGCGTCCCAAAGTTCAAAAACTGCAGCCCTCATCATTCCAAATGGGAAGATTTTGCGAATTAGACAAGTTCTCATGGCCCAAGTGTAAAACCAAAACCCCAAATAATCAAATGTACTCTTGCTTGCCATTGGGATAAGATCTTCTAGTGTGTGAGGAAGAGCTGAAAGACCTTTACCCCCTTTAGTTGGGGTGGGGGCATAACCATGACCATTCATGTTGGTAACCACCACCCCACTATTTTTATTTTTTTAAATTCTCTGGCATCTGGTAAGCTTTCTGCACTCCCGAGGAGTGTTTCGGGGTTAATTTCCCCATGTGCCCCCAGTGGGAAGAACAACTTTGTCCCCATTTATTTGGGGTGACGGTATGGCCATACCCCCACACTCTTTTTTTTTTTTTTTTTTTAAATCTTCCCTGGTCTCTGGTGGGCTTTTTGCCCTTCTTGGGGGCAGATGGGCATTACAAAAATAAACTCATCTGCGCCCAATGGGGCAGAAATAGGCAATAGTAATGTGCCCCTATGGTGAGCAACCCTTGACCAATGGGCTGCCCTCCCAACAAAATACACACACACAACAATCCCTGGTGCCTAAAGGGTTGCTCCCCATCTGTATTTGATTTTTTTAATCCCTGGTGCCAAGTGGTTTCTGCCCCCCCTTGGGGCCAGATTTGCCTAATTAAAATAGACCGATCTGCCAGAAAAGGGTAGCAGAAATGGCCTAAAATAAATTTGCCCCCCAGGGAGTGACCCTTGCCTAAGGGAGCGCTCCCCTTGCATGAAATATTCCTGAAAAAAAAGATCCCTTGTGTCTAGTGGTTTCTGCCTCCTTTGGGGGCAGATTAGCCTAATAAAAAGATGCCAATCTGCCCCAAGGGCAGAAATGGCTAAAATCAATATGCCCCCCAGGGGAGCAACCCTTGCCTAAGGGGGCGCTCCCTACATGTAAATAATAACAAAACAAACACAAAAAAAAATCCCTGATATCTAATTACAATAGTCCAATCTCCCCCGTGAGGGCAGGAAAGGCCTTTAAAAAAATCCCCCCCCCAGGGGAGCTTCCCTTGCCAAAGGAGTCACTCCCATTTATGGTTTACGTGAAAAAAAAAAATCCCTGGTGTCTAGTGGGCATTTCTAAAGCCCGACCGCTTCACGATCGGGCTGCAGAAATGCTCAGAGACATCAAAGGAAAAGAAAGGCCTTTCCCATCCTTTGATGCCCCTGCCTGCCCCCACCCCCAGGACCAGAAGAGAAATGCAAACCATTTCTCTACCGATTGCACTGGAAGCTGAGCTTCCAGCGCGATGGGGGGACCTCTGATGAGGTCAGCGTGTGATTGCGCGCTGACATCATCAGATGTCACTAGAGGGGGTAAGGGGTGATGGTAGTAGGGGAAGCGATTACCCTTCCATCCATGCCCTTGGGGAGTGGGTGGGAGGCCCGAGGGCCAGTACAAAGACGTAATGGTTAGTTTCACGCCACGCCACCAAACGTAACCATTACGTCCTTGGCGGCCAAGCGGTTGAAACATGTATTACCATACTTTACAAATATGAGGTCTGATTTAGAGTTTGGTGACTGACTAGTCCATCACAGAAATAATGATTACACTGCCGCCTTATTACAAATATATTTTGATGGGATGCACTTGCAATGATGTGACTGAATATCCTTCATGTTTGTGATGGAGTACTCATTTGCCAAAGTCTAATCGCCCGATTCACAGTTGTAAACTTACACCAAAATGTCTAAGTTTAGACTAAAAGTCTAAGTTTACCCATAGTAAACTTAGAATATAATTCTAAACTTGGACTTTCGGTCTAAACTTGGACTTTTGTTCTAAACTTAGACTTTTGGTCGAAGTTTACCTTTGTGAATTGGGACCTAAACGAGGTTCACAGTTATTATTGGGTTACATTTACATGTTACTGAAAGTGGCTTCAATTTATAGAACCCAGTGTGAAATGTACAGTAGGTTCTAAAAGTACGTTTAGTATAGCAACTCACTTAAGAATTAAACTTTTATGAAAATTGAAACTGTGTGCTTTTTATGTTATTTATAGACAAGAAACAATGTGCAGTTGTGAAAAAGACAATGGGTGTGTTTAGCAAAATCAACAATATGACTGTATCACAGGATTTGGGCAAGGAATTGGTAAACAATGGGTAACAGTGAGAAAAAAAAGGCCAAAAAATGATTTCAGTGTTTTACAAATGAAGAAATCAAAGACTGAGGAATATGGAAAGGAAATTTCTAAACCTGCGACTAAAAGCGGTAAGCAGCAACAGAAGGATGGCATTAAAAAAGAAAAAAAGTTGTTGAGACATTAGCAAGAAAAATACAAGCAAAAACAGTGATACAAATACAAAAGGTTAAGATCCAACACTGCAAAGAATGTGTGAGGAACATTCTGGATATAGGGGGTCATTCTGACTCCCGCCGGGCGCGGTCACCGCGCGCCCGGCGGGAGCCGCCAAAATACCGTACCGCGGTCGGAAGACCGCAGTGGGTATTTTGAGGTTTCCCCTGGGCTGGCGGGCGGCCTCCAAAAGGCCGCCCGCCAGCCCAGGGGAAACCGCCCTTCCCACGATGAAGCCGGCTCGTAATCGAGCCGGCGGAGTGGGAAGGTGCGACGGGTGCTGTTGCACCCGTCGCGTATTTCACTGTCTGCCAAGCAGACAGTGAAATACTCGAAGGGGCCCCCAGGGGCCCCGCGACCCCCCCTACCGCCATCCGGTTCCCGGCGGGCGGACCGCCGGGAACTGGATGGCGGTAGGGGGGGTCGGAATCCCCTCGGCGGCGCAGCTAGCTGCGCCGCCTTGGAGGATTCGAAAGGGCGGCGGTACACTGGCGGGAGACCGCCAGTGTTGCCGGTCTGACCGCGGCTTTACCGCCGCGGTCAGAATGCCCTGCGGGGCACCGCCGGCCTGTCGGCGGTGCTCCCGCCGACCCTGGCCCCGGCGGTCTAAGACCGCCGGGGTCAGAATGACCCCCATAATGTTCAGTTGCAAGAGAGTGATATCTTACATACTTCTGTGACAACAAACTACCTTGGCCCACAACTACAGACTCCAATCCAAGCCAGTAATTCTAGCACACAAAATGTTAACACTTGACAAACTATTTGCCCATCAACCACACCTTTAGGAACATTATGTTGTAGCTCTTTATCAACAAGTTTGAATCATAGGCAACTAGATGGGTGCAATAGCTTTACTTCTGTTCCACCAGCAGCCAAAACACCTTCTTTCAACCATGTGACCAATGATGGGAAATGCAAACAACATTAAGCTTTAACCAACCCAAGCCTACTAGCCTCAGCTATAGGAAGACTGGATTACAGTACACAGTCATGAACTAATAATGAGAAACAACACACAGATACAGCTACTTCTGCTCTAGCATCCAACAGTGTTTCTTTAACTCAACAAACCATCCACCAGTCAGAAAGCTTACATGATATCAAAGTGCTGAATTAGCTCAGAAAGAATTAAATGCCAACATGTTATCACGTCCAATACCGTCAAACAACAATGAGGGTTTACTAAATGCCATGCTATGACATCTGTCTCCCCTTCAAGATATTCAGAGTTTAAAGCAGAAATAATGCATTTTACTGGATCAGCACCCACCTATCCTTAGCAAAAACAGCAGTCCTAGTTAATTCACATCCCCTACAACAAATCACAAATTAATACACCCTATCAACAAACTGTGCATCCAGAGAACGAACCTCAATCCTCTGTGCTGCAACAACAAATTAATTTCTGGCAGAGATAATTCTCCAAAAAGTCCCAAAAATACAGACCACAGCAAATGCAGGCATCACTAATTGCAACCATCAATAGATCTTTTAACATATTAAATGGCAAAGATGATGATAATATAAAGAAAAGTCTTGACAATTGCCAACCTAATGAAGATGCTTTTGAAAACAATTATGAACAATTTGTCAACAGAGAAGCAAGACCTAAAACTTACAAAAAAAAAGATCACAGAGAACCGAACGGAACAAATATGTGAACATAAATTGTGCTAATCTTATAGCTGGTAAATTTAAAGTATTCTTTTGTGTATGTGCCAACTTAGACTAGCAAACGATGCATAAAATAAAAGCAACATACATCTACATATACATATATTTGAATTGTTGCAGCACTAGGGATTGACCTACAATATCTATCAGTGGTGACTAAGGCTATTAGAAGTCTCCTAAATATCCTTTAAGAAAATAATGTAAGTTTTTAGTTTGATAATTGTTCAGTTATTTGGATTGTATGCTTCATATTGCTGTTATGAGTTTTAAAATATATGCAAAATGTTTAAAACATCATATACAGTGTATTTTACACTTTATTGTCCTTTTGCTTTTAAAACATTTTAGCCCTCTGTTTATCTGTCTCAATAGAGCTCTCTCTATATCTAGCTCTCTATCACTAGCTTTCTTTATCTATATCTCTAACTCTCTCTATCTCTAGCTCTATCTATCTCTAGTTCTATCTATCTGCATCATGCATCCATTTTAGATGCTTGGGTATAGGAGTGTAGCTGAGCTTCGTCTTGCAGGCCTGTGCCTTTTTATCTAGATAAACATGCTCTGTTTTATTATTCATTTTTATTCATTTTAGCAGTACTTGCAATTTTTCCATTTTATAAGAAATGTTATTATATAATCAGTTTGCCATTGTGTGAAAGTGTTGTTATCAATCATGTACATATTGGTTTGTCATCATGTCCCTTTGCTTCACGTAATACAAGAACATGATGTGAATATGTCAGGCATTTTTGTTATGATATGGCCAATCCAAGTTTGCGCACACAATCTGACGATTAAGTACATACCCATGTCAGAATGTCTATACAAATAATTACATGGGCCTTACAAAAACACTTTGTGAGACCATAGTCATTTAAGGGTGTTCCACTCATACTGCACGTCACTTTGCAGCAGACCTCAGCCTTTGTGTCTTTGCACCTCCTGATTTGGGAAGTAGAGGCCGTCCTTGTTCTAAAGTATTGGGGGTTGGGGCGCTTCTCATGGACATAGCTTGGGCTGATTAGGTCTATCTGCCTTGCTCTCCTTAGGGTAGACAATACGGTTTAGAGAGGAATCGTTCATATTCACATTGCTTATTCTCACAATCCTGATTTTGCCTTTTGTCATTATTCTAATAACTGCAGCTCTTGCATTTCATCATCGGTTGCAGTCTTTTGAATAAATGCACTGGCAACTATCCTGCATCTTCTTTCTTTTCTGTGTGTGTATAAGAGAAGCAGTTCTAATAAGTGAAAATGGTACGACTTGTTGCATCACAATTCCCCTGAGAGGATTTAAGAGTCCATGTGCTAGGCTGCCCAAAATCACATTTACTCTTTGTGTTTTTGAGGGGGTGCTGCTAAAAAATCAGAAGAATAGGGCCGACAGCTGCCAACTGGTGTGGGATTCACCCACAACCAGAGGTGCTGCTGACTCTAATCCAGCATCCCTGGAGATATACAATAGCTCTTCCAACATCTCTATCTCTATCTCTAGCTCTCCCTTTCTCTAGCACTATTTCTAGTTCTCTCTATTTCTATCTTTAGCTCTCTTAGCTCTCTCTATCTCTATCTGTCTCTCTCTATCTCTAGCTCTCTCTGTCTCTCTATCTCTATATTAAGCTCTCTCTGTCTCTCTCTATCTCTATCCATCTCTAGCTTTCTATAAATACCTATCTCTAGCTTTCTCTCTCTCTTTCTCTACCTCTACCTTTCTCTCTCCATCTCTATCTAGCACTAGCTCTCTATTTCGATCTCTATCTAGTGCTCGCTCTATATATATCTCTTGCTATCTCTCTCTCTATCTTTATCTCTAGGTCTCTCGCTTTATCTCTAGCTCTCTTCCCTCACTCTATCCCTCTCTTTCTCACTCTCTATCTCCAGTTCTCTCTATCCTTCTCTATCTAGCTCTCACTCCATATCTATCTAGCTCTAGTTCTCTCTCTTTATTGGTATCTATCTCTACCTCACCCTCTCTATTTCTCTAGCTCTCTCTATCTCTAGAAAATTGCTTTATAGATCATAAACATATCACTCCAAATCAGCAACTAAGTCTGTCCAAAATTACAGTTTATGGAAACTTCACTTAGTGCATTAGACAATAGTTGTTGCACCCAACTGAGAAGGCTCATGATTCTACAGTTAATTACGGCAATTTAATGTGTTTTTATCTCAAATATCTATATTCTTTCTTTCACTGCAGAAAGAAACAACCTCCGCTGAAGAGACGTCCAGTACATTTTTATAATCCAGGCAGGGCCAGCTGATACAACTCATTAAGGACCCAAAAAGTCCTCTTAGATTCAACAGTATCTTCGTAAATGCTGGCCAACTTTACAGTTTGGTTGCAAGAGCACCATCTTCAACTGATCCTGGAGAATTTCTACTAAATCTTGTCATTTCAATGGTATTCAATGATCAGGAATTG
Source organism: Pleurodeles waltl (assembly GCF_031143425.1). Taxonomy (NCBI): domain Eukaryota; kingdom Metazoa; phylum Chordata; class Amphibia; order Caudata; family Salamandridae; genus Pleurodeles; species Pleurodeles waltl. Next base: position 936,524,111 of record NC_090447.1, on the reverse strand, counting down.
GCAAACAGCAAAGGAACAGGTCAAAGAAAACATTCAGTGGATAGAGGTCCTGACAAGGAGAAAGTGTCTGCTTGCAGAGGTATGCTTGGATGTATTTAATATGAAGAATGTAGCTAACCTTATTGAATTTCTTCTTTTTATACATTGAAAGTAGTAAAAGCATAGATTGCCAAAAGAAAAGTCATACTTTACAAGAACCTTCACCATTGAGGAGGGTTGAAGGTAAGGCTTAGGTTCCAGTAGTATTCTGGGTTGGTGGGGTTATTATACACACTTTTATATTTTATTTGACAAAATTTGTTTGAGCTCTTTGCAAGGAGCACCACTGCAAAGTCCCAAATAGTGACCAACGGATCTTTAACAACAAGTGCACTAATGGAAGATGAACATTTTCACAAAATCAAACTGTATATTCTTTGATGATTACCATAGCTATATAGCTACTGGTTCAGATACTTCTATATACTGGTAATATCTGTCACATTTTCTAAAATCGATTATGATAATTTGACTTTTACTTCATTCACATGTGTGATGCAAACATGTTTAGTAATACTGTGGTTCACAATTATCACATTTTACCTTCTACCATTTTGTAAGCTTCTAATAATATAATTAAAATGTCATATCACACACGTTTGTGTCCAGCTGCATTTTCTTAAAAAAAAAAAAAAAAAAAAAAACTTTCACAGGTCAATGCCATAAATGTCTCATGAGTTTTGGGTATTGTTTTTCTAAGTAATATTATTAATAGAGTCTGAGGGACAATCAACACAGGAGGAATTAGAACAATTACTTTTTTATCTGACGACTAATTCAATTTTCCGCAATTGTCCCTTGTGGCTAATCTAAAAACAAACACATGTTCCACATACTAGTCACAAAATGCCTAGTATGACTAAAGAGTTTGCAAGAGGCAGATTATTATCATTGGCTCCCAAGATATGTAACAAATCAAATTTAGTCCGAAACCATCATTAAATGAAGCATTGTGCAAGCAATCAAATCAATAACAAAAATACTATAAATTAGTTAGAATGAATGCAACTAGTGTTCGATCAACATTCACTTTGAATTCTGATAGTCTTAACTCTTCACAATTATTGCCATTAGTCTTCAGATATTGATCACAACGAATGCCACTAGTCTTCAATTAGTGTTCACAATAAATAAGACTAGCCTTCATTTTGCTCTTGAAGCACAATAGTGCTATGAATACATTTTACCAGAATATTACTAAACTTTACATACCATTCTTCTGGAATACTACTATTATTCATTTAGCAATCATTTGAAGTGTTCATCATGTATTTAAAGGGTAGTTGAGTAGTACTAGTAGTCCCTCCTTTGCATATTTTGGCTTGTGGGCATACCACACAGTTCATGCATATTAAATTAATACTACATTGTAATTGTAAATGAATACCACTGTAAACACTGAAATCACACTAAATGAAAAGCTTCCATTTTGGTGAGAGTTCATACCTGATGTATTTTCGTGAAGTATCCAACTTTGTTTCCTCGTGCAATTGGCTTGTTTTACTCTCTTAGTCACACATAGTAAATAAGGCAGCTCTATAAGCCCAGTATACTCACTGCTTGTGAGTGACTGTAAATCATCTGACTCCTTACAGTGCTGGCAGTCTCATGTAGCACTTTTTGCATCACAATATGTTTTTATTTACGCAGAATGTGCCAGCCAACATGGCAACATTTCCCCTGTGTTCCAATTCATCAATGCATGCTTCAGTGTAAGCCAAGTGGATTTAGCTTTTTCCCTGAGTGAGTGCAATGCCTTTTTTGCGAAATTAGATAAATTAAATATCAAAATGAAATTTATCACACTAAATAACATGCCCATTTAGCATATACTTTGTATTAGGTAAATGACACAACTACTGTAAACCATCACTTGAGTTAACGTCATAAAGAAATGTTAGCTTAATGCTAATGCCATTTTGAATGTCATTGTAACACTTTAAAGGCTAAGAGGCTTGCTTGTTTAATTTCACAGTTGTTTTGCACTGTGTTTTTATTTTCTTCCCACTGCAGATGTTGTATTTTTCCATATGCAACTGACAGTGATGTTCTCAACAGGAGGAGAGATAAGATGACAGGATGTGTGACTCAGTGCAGCAACCCAAGGACATAGTCATGTTTACAGCATTGTCATAGTCTGACAAATATAGGAGTTTAACCACTCACAGAGTTTGAAGAAAAATGATTGGTTCACAAAAGCAGGAACAAGCTGGAATGTTGCAGCAAGTGTTTTGTTGAATTATAAAGTGTATGTTTCTTAGACTAGATAAAGCATACAAACATAGACTCCTTTACAGAGACGTTTGCTGACTTTCAGCTGAAAGATTTTTCTTGCCTCTGCTAATCTTCAAAGCCTGCATGCTAAGGCTTCCTTTCTATGCACTCTACTGACACCTTATTTTATTGCCCAAATAGCCTTTCTCAACCTATCCTCTTTTAATTTAGATTATAGGATTTCTTTATGGAACACACTTGTATATTTTGTATTGTATTCGTAATTCTCGTTAATGTTCTATCTTATCATATTTTGAAATATCAACTTCTAGAGCATTGAAATCTGTAATATTGATGATTAAAATTTGAACACTTATAAATCTAATGATGTGATTGAAAATAATGTGTTAAGTCCTCACTTCTTTTTACTTTGTCATTTTCCGTGAAGCCCCAATCAGTCTTCATTATCTATGAAAATTACATGTAAATGCTAGCTTCTTACTCACTCTTGTTGTCAACTAGCAAAGTTCCATACAACCACTGGCAGGGTTTGTGTGATGATTATACAAATTGGGGTGTCCTTTCCAATTCCAGCTAATCAGCTGCTAGAAGTGCTCCTGACATGACTGGACAATAAATGGTAAATCTAGACCTTGAGAACATTGAGGGAACAGGAGCAGTAGAAACCAGGGAGTCAAGAAGTTTTGCAGCTGCCAGCGCTGATAACTATAATATAGATGAGTTATTTAAAAATTACAGTGTTCCTATTGTACTGCAGTAACATACTGCCATGTCCCTGTATCATTGACACAATTTAGTTCCAGTGCTCCTTTTGTACATCCTGCTCTGTGTTGATTAGTCAGTGTACGCAGTGCACAACCTCCCTCTGCATGTTATAATATTGGTTTTGCTGCAACATAGTCATATCAAGAAAAAATAATTACAATATCACAGTCACAAATCTCATCTACCATGAAGCCCCACAGCAGGCCTATATGGAAGGATCCAATTTCCTGAAAGGCAAGTTAAACCCTGTTTTTGCTAAAGACTCAGTGGTATAATGTTTTTGAGAAAGAGCACCATAGTTTTCTGTAATCTTAAACCTGGAAAAGGAAATGTAGAATTGTATGAATGTGAGTCATGGACTGAAGTGTTTTGATTTTGCTACTTCTTGAAGAACTAGGGGCCCTATTTATGAGGAGAGTTGTGTTTCACTCGTACCGCCTAACATGGTTCATGTGTGCCGCAGCTTCAAAATATGATTTATAAAGCCACAAAAGCCCACCCTGTATGGCCCTCAGTGGCTTTGTAACTTCAGTGCAGAGCAATTTGCATTGCTGCGATACTCTGCCCCAAGGAGGTGTTCCATGGGTGTTGTGTGGAAGTTCCCATGCAACATCCATGCATTTTGATGCTTTCCCAGAATTACCAGAAGTGGTAAACCTGGGAATGCACCAAAATGCTAACCCTTCCTAGGTGAGGCATAACGGGGAGAAATATCATTATTTCTTTATGTTACATCCTCTTTCTGTATGAGCTGCATTTTGTAGCACACAGAGAATGAGCAATATGACTCAAGAGATTGTTTTTGTGCAGGAAAGTGCTGTTTCTTGCAAAAAACAATCCTCCTTACAATGCAGGCACTCGTGCAAGATGGTTCAGGGGTGCCTGCGTTAGCGCTATGCAGCCAAAACTGCACCAGTGAAGGACCAAAAGCAGGAATGCACTGTATGTGTTGAAATGCAGCACATTTGTGCCTTTCCCCTATGATGCAGTGCAGTACAGAGCAAAAAGTTGACTTGCTGCTCTGTGTCACTTTCACATAAATATGCCAATTGGAATGATATTGTGCCTTTTACAATTGGTCACTAGAAGACTGCAGAGCATACAAAAGTGAGTACAATGAGTGACATAGAAATGTTTGGAATTGTGGGAATCAGCAAGTGAGTTTTGGTCCTCGAAAAAGGAAATAACAATGTCTGAATGAACAAATGTGCAGTGCATGCTCTAATATAAGATCAGCGCTATTCTTTCTGTCACATCACAAAACATAGTTATAGACTACATCAATTGTTTTATTATTTTAAAAATGGGGTAGGGCCGGCCTGCTTTTTAGCGGGATACGCCCATAACCCTGGATTTTATTAATTACTTCTGCCACATAGATGCAGATTCAGTGATGTACCTTGATTCTGCCCTTACCAGAAGGGTAGATTCAGCCTTTCTTCCTCTAGGGGTAGGGCAGATTGGTCAGGTTTACTCCATGTCTACCCATCCCAGCAGGCCAGAAATCATTTTAGACACTTTAGAGAGAATTTTAAAAAGAATGAGCTGATGGCTGAACTTTCTATGGATCAGATTGCCTACTCACCCAGTAGCTTAAGACAGTATTTATTATCGATGTGGAGCCTCAAGCATGAATGCTGCAGACCTTCCCCATGGCAAGTAAGAGAAGTGAGAGGAAAGGGAGAAAAAATGTTGATTTCTTTTCAAGTAGTGTTGATATATGGATGGCACGTGTGGGAACATGTTCTGCCTCCTCTAAATGGCAAAACTACTTTGTAGTGCATGGTGGTGGGGTGTACTATCAGCATGGCCCACAACCCTACACCATTACATTTTTTTTAACTGATACCTTATGTCTTCTTTTCAAACCTAAAATTTTAGGTGATTTAGGAGTCGTGTTATATAAAGGGTTCCAGTTATATTTTCTTAGCCAAAGTACCTTGTGAACTTCAATAGATAGGTCCAAAACACAATTACTTGCATTATTCTTTGATAGAACGCTTAGGCGCTTCCAGCCAAAGGCATAAGACTTCCTATTCTGAAGTGCAACATTTCTCCTGAGTAAAAACTGTAACACAGATGTATGGGTGGACTACCATATGTGATAGACTGCATTGAGCGTCCATGATGTGTTTGTGGGAATAAGTGAGGAATTTCAGCACAGTACAAATGTCTAGTTTCTTTACTTTTTGAGGTTGATAGGTTTCTCTGGGTGCCATTCATCAAGCAGATCAACTTCAGCCGCCTCGTTTTCATTCCACTAATAACAAAAAAATGTTAAATCTTCCATGATGTGTTTTGTGGTATTTTCTCCCATGTGCATTAGGCCATTCACATATGTGAGGCACCATGTTTAAAGGGAGAAGTGTCAGAGTGCAAAATAGTGAGACATTTTTTATTGTCCATTTATTCATTTGTTATAATATATTGAAAACAGAATGAAAATTATTACGAGAAACAGATCAGTTGATGCCCTTATCACAGAGATGTTTTGGTGCACGTAAAGTCGTTCTCGAATAGGACCTTTAATTTTTCCTATATGCCTTTAGGAATTGTTCCCAAAACATCTTAAAATGAACAATTCAGATAATATTCTGACACAATAAGCACAAATGGTAAGGACTGTGTCAAATATGTGGTTTTACTAATAATCAAGTGGACATTGTTGGTGCAATTCAGTATGTCATGTGTACACCTTTAGTAGTACTTTTCTATACTCATAAATTATTTTGTGCTATATATTTATGAATTGCAAGCATTGCGCCACTTTGTAAATATGACGCAGCTTTTTTGGCCTTCTAAAGCCACATTAGAATCACAAAATGACATTGAGATGGCATTAGAATGGAGCTAGGCCCACATAAATCTGGGCCTGAATTTTGTGTCCTTGGAAAGATGGAAAGTTGATACCACCAATGAGAACCCAATTTACTGCCATACAATAACTAAAGATTGAGTAGTCTTGTGGTTTATTCACATTTGTTTACAACTCACTGAGGCCCATATTTATACTTTTTTAGCACCACATTTGTGCCACTTTTTAACGCAAAAGCGGCGCAAACTTACAAAACACAATTCTATTTTGCAAGTTTGCGCCGCTTTTGCGTTAAAAAGCAGCGCAAATGCGGCGCTAAGAAAGTATAAATATGGGCCTGAATTCCTAAATAAGGATTGCTATTTGTGAGCTATGTGTTAAATAAAGCTCTCTGCATCAGTCATCCACTTACCTATCTTAAATACAACACAAATTGGAGACCCAGGCCATACAGTGCTTTGAAGTGGACACAGTAGGCCTCTAAAGTATTCTAAGACTCAAACATAATGCATTACATGCAGATCTCTCTAGCAAGTCTATTACACACCTGAGCTATCATGTCATTGCATGGCCTAAGACTCCCTGTCTGTAGCAAAAAAATCTTACCACCTAAGCTATATTAAAATACATTATATGAAAAAATAAATAAGCCATGACTGCTTTTCTCACATATTCCTTGTTTATCCTTTTACACAGGGGGTGTATAATAAAGATCATTTGCTCTGGCCGTTATAGTGACATCCCTCACAACTCCTCCTGTGTCTACCAACACTCCCATCCTCACAAAAATTAACATATATAGACATTTCCACAAACCATTTTATATAGCTCAAACTTACTGGCTTATCTATGCTTGTTTTGTTTTGTATTTTGCACTTTATTGGTGTGAAAATGTTTCCTTCCTTGTTAGACCTGGCTTTCTTGGCCTGGTTTTCCCCTAACTTCTTCCCCTCTGACCTCCTGTTACCTAACTTAATTTTTGCTGGATTTTAGGATTCTAGTCACTTTACCACTGCTGACCAGTGCCAAAGTGAAGGTGCTCTGTACATTAAACCATGTAACATTGGCTTATTCACAGTTGGCATGTTGAATTTACTGTAAGACCCTAGTAAAATGCCCTAAATATCCCCAGGGCCTGTTAATTAAACCACTAGTAGTAGGCCTGCAGCAGTGATTGTGTCATCCGCCACAGTACCCGGAAACATATCTCAGGCCTGCTACTGCAGAGCCTGTGTGTGCAGTGTTAAACTGCCATTTAAACCTTCCAAGTGTACCCACTTGCCGGGCCCAAACCTTCAGTTTTATTACAAATAGGTCACTCCTAAAGTGGGCCCTAGTCAGCCCCAATGGCAGGGTGCAGTGTATTTAAAACGTTGGGCATGTAAGTTTAACATTCTGAGGTAGTGAAAAAAAATTATATATTGTTTTCACTACTGCAAGGCCTGTCTCTCCCATAGGTTAGCATCGAGGTTACCTTGAAGCATTTTTAGTGTAACTTCCAATTGGAAAATATAGAATTATGGAGTTTGGTGTCTCTGGACTCACAATTTAAAATCACATTTGATGATGAAGTCAGATTTTAAATTGTAAGTCTGTAAAGGCCACTTTTAGAAAGTTGGAATTCTCTTGCTTTAACCATTCTGTGCGTCTGCCTGTCTCTGAATACTCATCTGGGGTAGATGATAGCTGGGCTTTGTGCATTCCCTATAGATAGTCACACACAATGGGAGCTTGGGTGTGACATTTGCATCCTGATGGTCCATCACGTGGCTGATGGGTCTTTCTGGCCTAGATAGGAGAGAGCAGCCGATACCTACACCTAAATAGGGCTGTGCATCTCCTCACACAAAGGGATGTATACCACCCCATAGAGTATCTGGAGCCATGGCAGGAAGAAAAGGGACCTTGTGATCTTCAAAGGCCTCTTTTGAAGTCTTTCCCACTTCAAAGGCACATTTTGGTGTTAGTACTGAACCCAAATCCCACCAAATCAGTATGTTGGCATGATGCATGCTGATTGATGTGCTGCCAGGAGGGACTGACACTTTGCAACTTGCTCTGCTGTGCTGGTCTGCTGCCTGCTGTCTCTGGTAGTGAGAAGGACTGACATCTACTCTACTACCTTTAAACCAGCAACTCCAAGGGCTTGTTGGCTTGCCCTCTGTTCACAAAGTCTCAGGGCCATCAAAGAGTTTATGTCCTCCCTTGAGTCACTTTTCCACAGGAGCCGTTCTACAAACAGCATCGTGTCACCCTGCAGAAGAAAGGACTTTACGCAAAGACTAAGAGGGTCATTCTGACCCTGGCGGCCGGTGGCCGCCAGGGCCACCGACCACGGGAGCACCGCCGACAGGCTGGCGGTGCTCCAATGAGCATTCTGACCGCGGCGGTTCAGCCGCGGTCAGAAGCGGAAAGTCAGCGGTCTCCCGCTGACTTTCCGCTGCTCATTGGAATCCTCCATGGCTGCGGAGCGCGCTCCGCAGCCATGAGGATTCTGACCCCCCCTACCGCCATCCAGTTCATGGCGGGAAAGCCGCCATGAACAGGATGGCGGTAGGGGGGGTCGCGGGGCCCCTGGGGGCCCCTGCCGTGCCCATGCCAATGGCATGGGCACGGCAGGGGCCCCCGTAAGAGGGCCCCAAAATGTATTTCACTGTCTGCCTTGCAGACAGTGAAATACGCGACGGGTGCAGTAGCACCCGTCGCACCTTCCCACTCCGCCGGCTCGATTACGAGCCGGCATCCTCGTGGGAAGGTCGTTTTCCCCTGGGCTGGCGGGCGGTTTAACTGGAACCGCCCGCCAGCCCAGGGGAAAACTCGTAATACCCGCCGCGGTCTTTTGACCGCGGCGCGGTAATTTGGAGGGCGGGATCCTGGCGGGCGGCCTCCGCCGCCCGCCAGGGTCATAATGAGGCCCTAAATGTGGGACTCTTAACTAAGCCAGTGCTCACTTTGTAAATTGCAACCGGGATCAGTGACACACGCTGATTATAATTACTGTCTTCAGCCCTAGCCTACAATGGAGGACTAAGAGAATCCTCCGACTGTGTCCCCAGCTCTTCCATAACAACTGGGCTTTCTCCTTGATGATGCATCAGCAGAGGCTGCACTGCATGTCGCAGAGGAGTGTGGACTCGCCAAACCTGCTCATCCACCAAGGATTATGTTACACAGGCCAATGCTGCACCGTTTGCATCAGGAGGACTGCTCCTCCACTGAGAGCTAGTGTGTTCAGAGACAGGACCAGTGAGGTCCTTTGTGTTAATCCCGTGCTGCACAGAGGCTAAGTAACTTTTCTCTGTTGGCCCAGAGGGACCTGTGGCTTATTTGAATGTGCCCATAAACACATGTTCAACTACCGAAAAACATATCAGCCGATTTCCTGGTTGGGGTATCCCTGTCAATCACTCTGGTCATAATGAGACAGTAACATCTTGGTAATCATGAGTTCATTTCTGGCCTGTGCAAGAACTAATGCATTTCTTTAGCCCTATAACATTGGATCCATACTTACAAATGCTGTTTCCTGCAAAGTACTGATCAGATTTTTGTCATTTTGGTCTTGTTTTAATCAGATAAATATCTTCTATTTTTCTAAACAGATGTACAGTCTTTTTGTGGTGTCTTTAACTGTGTTACTGTACTCAAGTATTGCACAAATACTTTACCAATTTACACATTGCCTTTTAAGTTAAGCAGACTGCTCTGTGCCAAGCTACCAGAGGGTGAGCACAGGTTAATTTAGGTTGTGTAAATGACTTATCTTTACAAGGACTGCAGTTCCTACTTGGACAGGGTGCATACATCTGCCAAATATTGACCTAATTTCTAAAATTCCTCTTTACCTTGCTTTTCCTTCTTCCTTCCCCTTTACTTCCTCCAATCCCTGAAAATTCTCGTTTTGCTTTGGCGGTATTTTCCATCCTACTCCCCATTTCATTTTCTTTTCATTATTTGTATTTTATTTTATGTTTTAATTTGTATGGGCCCCCCGACGGCTACAGTGCTGCTGCGTCCTTTTTGGCTTCATGTATGCAGTTATTTTTCGCGTTTTAAAAATGTAATTTACTATTCTTCTGGGGCCTTCTGCCTTCGTAGAACAACAAATTTGAAGCGGATACCATGCATCACGATTTATGCACGCGCACACATAGATCATGGCACAAACATGAGCATGCATTACAGCGCGTCCATTGAAAAATTGCCGCCCATGCATTCGCATTGGTTATCAAAAAGTATTGGCAAAGCCTGTGTCGCAACATAGTAAAAGCCAAGACCTATAGGCTTTACCAATGCTTATTTCAAACAGCAGCCTTTTTAAACGTTGCTTTAATTGCATGTTGGTCTATCAGGAACCGGGAATTAGATTGACATCCTGGTGTCTAGCACTGTACCAGACAGCTTCTGTGGTAAATTTTTACAGGTTTTTGATTCTGTGGTTTTTAATTTAAACATGTGATCGGTGTCTTTATCACGTGCACAAATCGAGAAGTTATAATTATAAGTTGTGGAATCACTGATTTTAACAAATGGTTCACAAGGTGTGAAAATATAAATGTCTTTGTTTAAAATGAGGAACATTAAATTTGTGACATAATTCTGTCATCTTAAACCCCTTCCTCAATAAATCATACATTTCTGATTTTAAGAACTCGGAAATGAAGACGTCAGTAGGATCAGTAGGTAGAGAAAACGATATAGGAGCACCATCTTGTGGTGGGAGAGAAGAGTTCATTTTAATTTTACGAGAACCAGTATTTTCACCATGCAGCACATTGCCAATCCTCTCAAGTTTACCTTCGAATTTTACATAAGAAAGAAGAAAACCTGTTTATTAAATTCTTTGCACCTCGAGCCTTTGTCCTGGAAAATAATAACCACACTGAAGGACATTTCAAGAGCCCTTAGCGCTGCCATGGCGTCATTGTTTTGACTCTAAGGATGGGGCTAAAGTGGATTTTTCCACGCGCCATATTTACAAAGTGGCGCAGTGTATTCAGTGCACCACTTTGTCAACACGTGCCACATTATGCCTACGCCAGGCATAATGTCTGCAAGAGGGGGGTGTTCCTGCGCTATGAGGTATGTAAAAGTGGCTCAGTGAAATTTAACAGATTTCACTGTGCCATTTTTAGCAGCATTTTCAAAACCTGCTCAAAGCAAATAACGCTCCCATAGAAACTTCTTGCACTTTGCTTCACTAGCATCACCATTTTTGATGCTAGGGCAGAAAAGCGCCACAATAGTGTAAAACATTCTGAAACTATTGTCCTACTTAGCGCCATGGTGAACCATATTGTAAATACAGTGCACCCATGGCGTCGTTAGGTGGGGCAGGAGCAACACAACCAAACTGGCACATCAGCGCTGATCCGCCAGTTTCTTGTGACTATGCCCCTAAGGGGCTCTTTTACAAGCCCCTTGCACCAACGGTAGCATAATATTTTTTACTGTACGGCAGCACAAAACTGTCCCTCGCTGCACATTTACAAACTTGAGCAATGGCATCATTGCAGCAGTTTGTAAACCTTGCGCCACATCATACTTGCACCAGGTATAATGTATGCAAGGGAGGCGTTCCCCCCACAAAAAAAAACACAAGAATGCTGCAGTGCACCATTCTGTGCTGTCACTGTGTCATTTTTTGAACGGCAGCTCAGGACAAGTGTTAAAGTGATGCTGTGTTGTTTTCAGTGGAGCTCTCTTATCATTGCTGGACTAGAGTATACATTTTTTATGCTAATCCAGCAATGCTAAGGTTTGGCACAAAACTGCGTTAGAATTTCTGATGCAGTTGTGGACACTGCGCCATGGCGTAGTTAGGGGGCACAGAGTGGCACAAGAAAACGAGCTCATTGATCACAATGTGCCAATTTCTAACAAATGAGGCCCTAATATTTTTTTGCACTAGAGGTATCCCATCTAGTTGGTTTGCCGAACATGAATTATTGATAGTTTGAATTTACTACAGCATTCCACTAACTGAAACGTGAGTAAAGAAGGTCATCTTTTTGTTACTTCACAATTTTCAGAAACAAAGGCATGACTTACCTTATTACGTGTCATGTAAGTCCTGGATATGTAACATCTACTTAAAAATTGGGACCAGATTTATCATTATTTGGCACGGTGCAACGCAGCAAGACAACTTGCTGCGCTGTGTCAACGGGAGAGCACAAGAATGCACTATGGGACTAAGGGGCATATTTATACTCTGTTTGCGCCGAATGTGCGTCACATTCGTCACAAACCATGCACCATATTTAAACTTTGATGCTCGAGCCCCCGAATGCCATAATTCCGCCGTGTGCGTCATTTTCTGGATGCGGTAAACCGCCTTGCGTTAATGACTTGCAAGGTAGGCGTTCCCATCCAAAAAATGACTGTGCGCCTTATTTATCCAATCGTGCAAAAATCCTGCTCGGCCGGGAGGCAGAGTCGGAAAATGACGCACAGCCTGATATGTGTAAAAAAATAACGCCTGGGTCAGGGCAGGCATTAGAATCGGGCAAACACACCCGTACTTAATGAAAACACACAGAAGCAACAGCAGAGATCCAAAAGGAAGACATGGAGGTGCTTTTCATCCAGTATGCACGCAGACGCAGAGCACAGGACAAACAACAGCAGCAACTTCCACGACATCAGCAGGGACCCCAAAGGCAACGCAGAAGGCAGGAGAGGATATTCCGCACCAGGACAACCCTTTTGGGACTCTGCCAACAAGACATCATCCAGAGGTACAGGCTCAACTGGCAAGCCATTCAGCAGCTGCTGCGCAACTTTGAGTCAGAGTTGGCACCCAGCTTGCAGACACCCCACACCATTCCACCAGAAACCAAGCTACTAGCTGTACTCCACATGTTGGCAAGTGGCTCCTTCCAAACCACTGGTGCCCTGGTTGCCGGAATCTCACAGCCCCCATTCTCCACCTTCCTGCCCAAGGTATTGGACGGCATCATCTCCCTTACACCCCGTCTCATCAGCTTCCCCAACACACAGCAGAAGCAGCAGGAGACCAAACAGGGGTTTCACCAAATTAATGGCTTCCCACACATGTCCTTGGTGCCATTGACTGCCCCTTGTACCCCTTGTGCCACCTGCTGCAACCGAACATCTATACCGCAACAGGAAGCACACACACTCCATCAATGTGCAGGCCATTGTTGATCAAACCATCAATGTGCAGGCCATTGTTGATCACAGGGGTTTGATCACCAACATCGTGGCAAAGTATCCTGGGAGTGTACATGATTCATTCATCTTCAGTCGCTGCACAATCAACCAACACTTCCAGGATGGATGATATGGAAATGGCCTACTTGTTGGTAAGTACAGAAACCTACTCATTTAAACACAGCACAGCAACCCTCTAGGACACACAACACATACACCACAACATCGACACGTGGCCAGGAAGAGAATGAGGTTGTGACACTGCTAGGCATGTGTGATATCCTGACCCATTTGGATATAGACCTCTGGACAAATGACAGTACCAAATAACAACAGATGCCACTCCACAGACACAAGGGAACAATTTAAAACAACACAGTGACAATGACATGGCCTCAACTGACAGTACAACTTGGAAGATTAATCTTTCAATATCACATCAATAACATTCAATCAAACACCCTTCCAACCAATACGTACTGTGCAAGGGGTGTGTAATGTGTTATGCTGCAGGTCAAACACCATGACACACATAACATGATGATGACTACAATGAAGGTGACATGGAATCATTGAGGCTGTACCAATATCTCACATCACTCCTGCTCTCACATTGCCCACGACCAATAAGCAAGTGGACTGCGTGAAGAAAACATATTGATGTGACAATCTTTAAATGCACATTCCTGCACATACGGATTGAAACAATTTCACACACACACACAACAGAAGTACATGTATACGGACCTTCTGACACTCAAAATGACAACCTCACAAACATGTTAGCCAGCTGAACTAGAACATGTTCAGATGGATAGGTACACGTTACAAACCTGAGTCAACTTGGCAAGGGCAGAGAAATATGTCTGCAGAAAATTTGTCACACATGTGAAATTTGTGTATAGTCAATGGTCAACACGTCAATGCTGACAACGTACTGAGATGTGTTGTACATTATCACCTACCCAAATCTAAGGGTCTCACTGATGTTTAAATAATTCTATTGCATATGTGAAATTGGATGGGATGTCCAGGGTATATAGATGCAACCGTGTTACCACCACTGTGGAATTGATTCTGCGTATGGAACTATCATGTCACCCCCAGTAAAGACACAGGGACACCTCTTTCACATGACATAATGCAAGGGAGTACACAATGTACTGCAACTCTACAAAAATACTGATAACATCCGGTCAATCAGCCAAACACCCGTTCAGATAAGGAAACAACCCAATGCTGATGGTACATCCTAGAAGCCTAGGATTCCACACAATAACACAAACACAGATGAGTCACAGACAACACAAGAGAGCAACTGCCATGCAAAGTGAGAATCATGGTGCAAGCTACATCAACATGTTCTCACTCATTTTCTCTTTCAGCTGATCAGGGGTATGTGATACAGCCATGGATCATGACCCCATTTGCAAACTCAAGCACTGCAGCAGAGCGTGCCTATAATGAGGCACATCGGAGGACACGCACTATAGTCAAGAGGACCTTTGGCATCCTGAAGTCAAGATTCAGGTGCCTCGACATCACCAGAGGCAGCCTCCTATACTCACCAGAAATGGTTGGCAACATCATTTTGACCTGTGCCATCCTGCACAACATATGTGTAAGAAGGAACATTACCCTATATGAACCTAACCCACAAATGCCTGAAGAGGAAGAAGAGGAGGATGCTGTCCATCAACATGAGGGGGACATTCCAAACACAGCTGCAGGATTGCGTCGGAGACAACATATTGTCCAACATTTCTTTTAACTCTACTCATCCATCACCACTGTCTTACCTTATGTCAATAAACACATAGGCCCTCATTCCTACTCTGGCGGGCGGCGGTCGCCGCTCCACCAGGCGGGAACCGCCAAACAGCCGCCACGCGGTCAAAAGACCGCTGGCGGCATTCCAACCTTCCCGCTGGCCCAGCGGGCGCTACCTATGTTAGCGCCCGCTGGCCCAGCGGGAAGGTGGCCTGCAACACAGAAGCCGGCTCTGAATGGAGCCGGCGGTGTTGCAGGTGTGCGACGGGTGCAGTTGCACCCGTCGTGCTTTTCACTGTCTGCTAAGCAGACAGTGAAAAGCATGCTGGGGCCCTGTTAGGGGGCACCTGCACTGCCCATGCCAGTGGCATGGGCAATGCAGGGGCCCCCAGGGGCCCCAGGACACCCGTTCCCGCCAGCCTGTTCCTGGTGGTGAAAACCGCCAGAAACAGGCTGGCGGGAAGGGGGTCAGAATCCCCAGGGCAGCGCTGCCCTGGCGGATTCGCCCAGCCGGGGGAAATCCAGCGGGAAACCGCCGGACCCGGTTTTCTGACCGCGGCTTTACCGCCGCGGTCAGAATGGGCCAGGAAGCACCGCCAGCCTGTTGGCGGTGCTTCCGTCATTCGCGGCTCTGGCGGTTTTTACCGCCAGGGTCGGAATGACCCCCATAATCTAATCACTATATCGTGGTCTGGATAATCATTTTTGCATAACATTATCCCTAACTATCAGAATCAGAGTGTAGCCTCATGGAGCATTGCAGAAATACAGATTAGGATACATAAAAATCCACATCAAATTTGATGCGTATGAATGTACAGCCAAATTCACACAAACTGAAAATGATATATATCCTGTACATTTCACATTTGAAGGCCAATAGCAGAGGACCACAGCTACTTCACACATACTTGTTGGCAACATGGTTCATTGCAGCATACTGCACACAACTAAGACACCATCAGTCAATAAGGGAAAAAAAATGCCTCATACATGAGGCAGTGGATATGTTATTGCATTGGTGACCAGAAAGTATTACCAGACCCTTGACAGCAGTAAGTGTTACATCAGCTATCTTTGCAAGGACTATATGTGACAAGATTTCCATATAAGCCACAAATTGGTAGCACAAGTGCCCCAGGTATGACTACCATTGCTCACAAGACATCCTCTGCACATAGCAGCCCAGGTCCTAAGTCCTGCCACACCCATGTTCCCTGTCTCTCCCCACCCTTTTTCAGAGGTCCCTGGAAAGGGAATATGTGTACCCAGATAATCCCTCCTCTACACACACCCAGACTCACATTGTGAATCCAGTGTGCTTCCGTCTGCATGGACTTCTGGTTAAATAATGCACTCCCTTGTAGTCTGTAGGACCTGTAAACCCCTTTAAATTGCTTCCCTTGTGAAAGGTATTGTTGGCCCTTTGAACTTGATTCTCACCTACAGGACTTGTGAGAGACTGAAGCTGCACACACCTATGTGCACCTCCATGCAGACCAGCCATTTGAACATGCACTGCCCTTGCAGCTGCCTGGAACAGCATAGAAGCTGCCATTTTATGTATAACACTGTTACGCATTGCCGTACAAATCACTTGTGTAACACAGCCCTTGGGTGATTGTGTTACGTTCCAACACACAGGACAAACACAGTTTTAATTTTCCACAGTGTTGTTCCACCTTTGACCAGTCTCAGTCTGCTCACTGTGTATTTGCTTTGTTAAATGTTTTGATCCTGATTGACCCTGCATCCTGTTAGCCTGTTTCCTGTCTTTGCGTTACAATTAAGGTTCCCTGTGGCTACATTTATATCATAGTTGCTTTCCCAGCCTTCACTTTCCTCCTGGGGTATTGTGTCAGGTGGGTCAACAATGAATACTCAAATACATTGTATAGCATAATCAGTTTACTTATCGTACCATGGGGTGGAACTTGTCTCCAAAGAGCCTAATCATGGCCCATCCATTGTCTGGGTTTCATGTATGCATGAGTGACAAATAGTGACAGTGTACCATGACAGTATGCATGGATTGGGTATGGTGCCTCCAGCACAACGAACAACTTCAGATAATGTGCATGAAATGTCAACACATGTTAGGACCCTGACAGTCCACACGCTGATTCACATTGCCCCCCACATATTGATGGGGCTTGCATGGTGAATAGCTGTGAGATTAATCAGCATAGAGGCACTGATGTTCACGGATGCAGTGGGAATTTTAGAGGCCAACCTGTGTACAAATGTTGTGAGGAAACCTGCTGGTTTAAAATTCCAGATCCATTAACTTTGTCAGCACACCAAGGTTGCCCTGTTGTCAGTCTCATATGACCGTCTGCAGTGCCATAGCTGGACTATTCCCATGTGTGTTCTCAATTCCTTATTGGCTTTCCTTCAATTCAGCTGTAAATTATACTTTGTAGATGCAGAAAGTGGCTCCACAGACTCATGACTAGACCTGCATGTAACTGTGACAACATGGACCCCAATAATGATACAGGCTAAACATTGGCCCACACACTTGAACCGGACACCTTTGTCTATTTTACCACTGGAAATATGTGAACACATGCTGCTTGGTCTGCTGGTCCTCCACTGCCAAAGGAGAGATATGGCTCATTTATATGACTCCAACTGTGGTGTGACATGACATTTGTGGATTGTATTTGGGACTTGGTGTCACAAACACCATACCCACATAGCATTATCCCTTGCCTGACTCATGGGGAGTAAACATACAAGTGCCTAGGAAGTAATATCCAACATTCCAGGACATGTGATGGCTTAGTTTTGGAACATTGCCATGATCAACTGTCTGCTTTCTATCCTATGCATGCTTTGTCATTGTTGGTGCTTATGTTCCAAAAAATCTAGGAATTGCACACAGCAGTTGTTGCTATGTGTATGACAAACACATTTCCTCTCTCATTTCCACACTGAATAGGATCTGATGGTTGGACACATTGGGGGTCATTACAACCCTGGCGGACGGTGTTAAAGCTGCGGTAATACCGCAAACAGTGCGGCAGATAAAAAAATGGAATTATGACCCTGGCGGAAACCGCCAAAAAAGACAGCCACTTTAACACACCACCCGTCACGGCAGTACAGACAAGCAGCGCAGCGGTCACCACCAACAGACAGGCGGAACCCAATGTACCGCCTATAGTATTACAACCCGCCAATCCGCCACCTTTTCCGGGGCGGATTCACTGTGGATAAAAACACGGCGGAAACAGCTTTTGCAATGGGAAAACACTCACCTGAACACA
Organism: Pleurodeles waltl; assembly: GCF_031143425.1. Taxonomy (NCBI): domain Eukaryota; kingdom Metazoa; phylum Chordata; class Amphibia; order Caudata; family Salamandridae; genus Pleurodeles; species Pleurodeles waltl. The sequence continues at coordinate 936,506,039 of NC_090447.1, read as the reverse complement.
TCCCACGAGGAACGAGGACTCCATGGACCCGGAACTCCAAATACTCCCTGCCCTTGTGTTTCTGCTCCTCTACGACCAACATCTACGTAGGCACCGAAGACAACGGTGAGTACTGCACCTACCACATGGGGGAGGGGGGAGGCAAAAGTTAGGGGGACACCCACCAAACACCCCTACCCCCACCTCCAACCTCGCATAATACAACATACACAGCAATGCATTCACAAAAATCACAGTAACAACCCACAACCCCCCCGGAAGAATGAAAAGACAAAGCAAAATTCGGTCAAACATTGTAATGTGGCATAATACATGTCATACAAAAATATACAGAGATATATATGAAAATCAGTCATAACTATATACATTACGAGAAGTAGTGCATGGGCGAGGCCCACAAAGGATACCTGACCACAATCGGAGAGAACACTGCCGGGGCATCAGATAGAAATACTACAGGCACCTTAGGGGGAAGGGAAGGGGGGGCACCTCAGCCGGATGACTGCAAAGCCAGATCCACGACGGGGCTCCATGCCCATTGATGTATCCTGGGGAGTGCTAAGCCACAGTCTCTCAAGTCTCTACAGTGGGTGGGGTGCCCACCGTGCCATCCTGGGGAGTGCAAAGCCACAGTCTCTCAAGCCTCTACAGTGGGTGGCTTGCCCACTGTACCATCCTGGGGAGTGCAAAGCCACAGTCTCTCAAGTCTCTACAGTGGGTGGCTTGCCCACTGTTCAATCCTGGGGAGTGCAAAGCCACAGTCTCTCAAGTCTCTACAGTGGGTGGCTTGCCCACTGTGCCATCCTGGGGAGTGCAAAGCCACAGTCTTTCAAGTCTCTACAGTGGGTGGGGTGCCCACCGTGCCATCCTGGGGAGTGCAAAGCCACAGTCTCTCAAGTCTCTACAGTGGGTGGCTTGCCCACTGTGCCATCCTGGGGAGTGCAAAGCCACAGTCTCTCAAGTCTCTACAGTGGGTGGCTTGCCCACTATGCCATCCTGGGGAGTGCAAAGCCACAGTCTCTCAAGTAGATGCAGGTCTCCACTGGTTCTGGAGGGGGACTGGTGCCCAGACTGGATGAGTCTCCCCGTGAAAGTACCTGTCCTCTCACTGTCCCAGCTGCACATGGGATAAGGATGCCTGATGTGGCGGTCTATTCATTCCTACCCGGTGCTTGCCCTGTTCAGCGGTCTTCACCATGGCGGTCTTTGCCGTGTTCAGCGGTGCTTTGCCATGGCAGTTCTGGACTGTTCAGCAGTGCTTTGCCATGGCGGTTGTGGACTGTTCAGCAGTGCTTTGCCATGGCGGTTCTGGCCTGTTCAGCGGTGCTTTGACATGATGGTTCTGGACTGTTCAGCGGTGCTTTGCCATGGCGGTCTTTGCCCTGTTCAGCGGTACTTTGCCATGGCGGTCTTTGCCCTGTTCAGCGGTGCTTTGCCATGGTGGTCGTTGCCCTGTTCAGCGGTGCTTTGCCATAGCGGTCCTTGCCCTGTTCAGCAGTGCTTTGCCATGGCGGTCTTTGCCCTGTTCAGCAGTGCTTTGCCATGGCGGTCTTTGCCCTGTTCAGCTGTGCTTTGCCACGGCGGTTCTGGACTGTTCAGCAGTGCTTTGCCGTGGCGGTCGTTGCCCTGTTTAGCGGTGCTTTGCCATGGCGGTTCTGGACTGTTCAGCTGTGCTTTGCCATGGGGGTTCTGGATTGTTCAGCGGTGCTTTGCCATGGCGGCTCTGGACTGTTCAGCGGTGCTTTGACATGGCGGTCCTGGACTGTTCAGCGGTGCTTTGCCATGGCAGTTTTGGACTGTTCAGCGGTGCTTTGACATGGTGGTTCTGGAGTGTTCAGCAGTGCTTTGCCATGGCGGTTCTGGACTGTTCAGCGGTGCTTTGCAATGGCGGTCGTTGCCCTGTTCAGCTGTGCTTTGCCATGGCGGTCTCTGGACTGTTCAGCGGTGCTTTGACATGGCGGTTCTGGTACGGACATTGGTTTGTGGCATGACGTTCCCTAGACGGGGCATTGGTGTGTGGCATGACGTTCCCTACACTGGGCATTGGTGTGTGGCATGACGTTCCATCATAGCCCACCTGGGCTGTGGCAGCCGGGGCCCTCCTGGGCAATGACTCCGGCGGTGGTATCTGGACCAGTGACGATACTTGGGCCCTCCTGGGCAATGACTCTGGCGGTGGTCTCTGGACCAGTGACGATACTTGGGCCCTCCTGGGCTGTGACTCCGGCGGTGGTCTCCTGACCAGTGACGATACTTGTGCCCTCTTGGCCAATGACTCCGGCGGTGGTGTCCTGACCAGTGACGATACTTGGGCCCTCCTGGGCTGTGACTCTGGCGGTGGCCTTCTGACCAGTGACGATACCTGGGCCCTCCTGGGCTGTGACTCTGGCGGTGGCCTCCTGACCAGTGACGATACTTGGGCCCTCCTGGGCTGTGACTCCGGTGGTGGTCTCCTGACCAGTGACGATACTTGGGCCCTCCTGGGCTGTGACTCCGGCGGAGGTCTCTGGACCAGTGACGACGGTGCTGGCGGTTGTGTCTCGACCGCTGGAAATGATGGCGCACCTCTCTGCCGTGACACTCACAACAGGCTGGGCAGACTTCCTTTGGCCCTTCACCACCTTTGGGGGAGTCACAGCTGACTCTCCAATCCCCTTGGAACCCATGTGAGTTGTTTTCCCACCAGGAGTCTTCACACGGTCCCATCGTCCACTCTCCAATTTTAGAGCCTTTACAGGGGGTGGGCTGCCAGTGCCTTGGCTCCGGGTCATACTGCCTGCCCTGGTGGCCGGTGCACTCCACAAACCTTGAACAGGCACCACTGGTATTGGAGGCTTTTTGGCTGAGGCGCTACGACAGGACTGATGAATTGGAGGGGGGGTGGGGGCAAAAAGTTCAACTTTACAGAGGGACAGTTTCTGACAAACACTGGGATGGGTAGTTGGAGGGGGCCTGGGAGTGGAGGAAGAGGAGGTGGTTGTTGGAGGTGTCACTTTAGGTGTTTTGGGTGCAGGTACTGGAGGCTGTCATGAGGTGGATGGATGTTGGGTGAGTGATTGCCGGCGTTTGTGTACTTTGGGAGGGGGCGTCACAGACACACTGGGAGAGGACACAGGGGACGTGTAAATGGCAGTGGAGGTGGTGAGTGCAGGTGAGCGGCTTGTGGTGCTGGGTGTCCTTGTGCGATTCATGGTGGCTGTAGATGTGGTGCATGCAGGTGTGTGTGTAGACGAGACTGGGAGGGAGGAGAGAGAAGAGGAGGGGGACACAGTGGAGGCAGTGGATGTTGCTGTGTCTGTACGTTCGTGAGGCTTGCGTGAGTGCCTGTGGGTTGTGTGGTGCCTATGTTTGCTTGAGCTACCTGTGTGTGCTGACTTGTGTGCATGCTGGTCTGTAGGTGTGCTTGGGATGGGCTGGGGTACAAGAGATTGGGTCTGGGTAGAGGAGGTTGGAGGGGGGAGGCTAGACACAGGGACAATGGCTGCCATCAGTGCTGAGGCCAGAGATTGCAGGGTTCGCTGAAGGACAGCCTGACCAGAATGAATGCCCTCCAGGAATGCATTACTGTGTTGCAACTCTCGTTCTACACCCTGGATGGCATTCACAATGGTAGACTGCCCTACAGTGACTGACCTGAGGAGGTCAATGGCCTCCTCACTGAGGGCAGCAGGGGTGACTGGGGCAGGGCCTAAGGTGCCTGGAGCGAAGGTGATGCCCACCCTCCTGGGTGAGCGGGCACAGGGCGAACGCTGAGGGGCTGCTGGGAGGGCGGTGCTGGTAGGGGAGGTGGCGGCTGTACAGATGGTGCCGCCACCACAAGGGAGCCCCCATCGGCGTACGAGTCTGTGTCGCTGCTTGGTGATCCGGTGGCCGACGTGAAGCTCCCCTCGCCCTCCGTCCCACTGGTGCATTCTGAGTCCGTGGTGTGGCCCTCCATGGCCATGTGGGATGCAGCACCCTCGTCCTCCGGTGCCACTGTACCTCCGCCTGATGATGCTGATGTACAAAAGGACAGGGAGAGCAGAAAAAGGGGGGTAGACAGTAGAAAGAGAGTTTTAGTGCATGGCATACCGCTACCGTTGGCGGACAAGACAGACACAGCAGTCCCCTGCATTACGCCGTGCTCCTGCCCTCTCCACATGCAATTTTTGGGATATGGCCTACATGGCAATGGTGGACATCTGCGCACATGGATGCCACAGGGGCAACTATACCTCGACTTGGCACTCTGCTGAGGTGGGGTAGAGTGCTACATGGGCTACATTACGGAGGGGCCTTGCCTACCGAACTTGCCCTGGCCTAGGGACACCCACAGCCCACTTCCCCACCCAGACCCCTCTACTGGGCGCAAAGTCCACAGAATATGGTTGTACTCACCCCCTTGTGTCTGCTGTGATGCCCTCAAGCGCCCATCCAACTCCGGGTAGGCCACCGCCAGGATCCGATACATCAGGGGGGTCATAGTGCGATGGGCACCCCTCCCACGTTGGGAGGCTATTCCCAGCTGAGCCTCCGCCGTCTTCTTGCTGCAGCGGCGAATGTCCTCCCATCTCTTACGGCAGTGGGTGCCCTGTCTCTGGTGGGCCTCCAGGGTCCGGACCTCCTTGGCGATGGCACGCCAAATGTCCCTCTTCTGGTGGGCGCTGACCTACATGACATGCACAAGGAAAGAGGAACAGTCATTACCAACTGCACCGTCGTTGTGAGTGGCCCCCTCCCTACTCTGGCCATGTGGCCCATTCATTCCCATGCATTAATGTTCGATGAACTCTGCCCCCTTCCCTCTTCCAACCAGCCCTCTCCACCCAGGCCTAGCCCATACAACGTGCTCCCTGTGTACTAACCTGTTGGTCTGGAGGACCGTAGAGTAGCGTGTACTGGGGGAGGACCCCGTCTACCAGCTTCTCCAACTCCTGTGCAGTGAAGGCAGGGGCCCTTTCCCCAGACGCAGCAGCCATCGTCGCTTCCAGACAGAGGTCACAGCAGCACTTGCAGTGTAGGTACTCTCCTGTCGAAGGTCAGGTATCTAGTGATTGAACAGATAGAAAATGGCGGTGACGTCTGCGGCGGTGACGTCCGCGGCGGTGCGCATCATCACCGCCGGCGCACATGTTCATTGGCTCCTGGGACCCATAGGGTCCAATGTTAACCAATGCAGCATTGTGCCTTGGTCTACGACCGCCTACCGCGACGGTGTGCAACGCCAGCGCAGTTACCACACAAACCCATTGTCCCAGTTTAGAGGTCAGGCAGCCACCATTTCAGGGGCCCACATGGCTTAATTTACCTCTGCGTCACTCATAGCTAGGCCTACACTCAACACACATACAGTAAGGGTTTCGTGAGTGGTGTAGTCTTGTGTGTAACTGTGGGTACATACCTGGAGGAATTATGACTGATTCGTCGCTGTTGTCCTTCGTAGGCACCGTCAGCTGGGACAGTTGAGAAGATGGCGGAATCCTCCGGTGTACCAACCGCTGGTGGACCTGTTGACAATGGAAGAACGACATGTCATCGTCACCTACCGGTTTGACTGTGCCACAATCCAGGAACTATGTACCCAGTTGGAGCCAGACCTGATGTCACCAATCCGCCATCTGACTGGAATCCCCCCTGACGTGCAGGTGCTGTCAGTGCTCCATCTCCTTGCTAGTGGGTCTTTTCAGACAACAGTGGCCATGGCATCAGGGATGTCCCAGCCTATGTTTTCCAATGTGTTGTCCAGAGTGCTGTCTGCCCTGCTGAAACACGTGAGGAGATACATCATTTTCCCTGAGGTGGCAGATTTGCCTACAGTGAAAGTTGACTTCTATGCCCTTGGACATATCCCCAACGTCATAGGTGCCATTGATGGGACCCATGTAGCTCTGGTCCCCCCCCCCACAGGAGTGAACAGGTGTACAGGAACAGGAAGAGTTATCATTCAATGAATGTCCAGATGGTATGTTTGGTAGACCAGTACATCTCCCAGGTAAATGCTATGTTCCCTAGCTCAGTGCATGATGCCTACATCCTGCGGAATAGCAGCATCCCTGATATGATGGGTCAACTCCAGAGGCACCGTGTATGGCTATTAGGAGACTCTGGTTACCCCAACCTGTCCTGGCTATTGACCCCAGTGAGGAATCCCAGGACCAGGGCAGAGGAACGGTACAATGAGGCCCATGGGCGGACTAGGAGGGTGATCAAACGCACCTTCGGCATCCTGAAGGCCAGGTTCAGGTGCCTCCATATGACAGGTGGATCCCTATTCTACTCACCGAAGAAGGTGTGCGACATCATCATCTCCTGCTCCATGCTTCATAATCTGGCTTTGCGACGCGAGGTGCCTTTTCTGCAGGAGGATGATCCAGATGACGGTGTTGTAGCAGCTGTGGAACATGTTGAGCCTGTGGACAGTGATGAGGAGGAAGCTGAGGAAGAAGACAACGACAACAGGGAGTCAGTCATACAGCAATATTTCCAGTGACACTCAGGTGAGAACATTTTCATGTTTGACATTACATTAACTTTCAAAGGTCTACCTCTATCCTATCTGTCGGTTTCAACCACTATTTGGTAACTGAGTTGGACCTTTCAATTACTGTTTCACAGGTGTGGTTACCAACGTGTCATCTGCTTGCATCCTTCAAGTACTTGTGATGTGTGACATAGGTATGTAAGCTTTACAATGGGAAATGCATTATAACACTGTCATTGATAATACACATTTTCAAAATCACAGACTGACTCCAGATTGTTTTGTGTTTCAAGGGTGCTTATTGAAGGGCTAATTATTGTAGGGGGTGGTAAAATGGTGATGGGTGTCCATGGCAGAGTCCAGTCTATTAGTCTCACAGGTGCACTGCCCATCTGGGCATAGGAAGTGGAGCTGGGGCTGTTTAAGTATGGACAGGGTAACCTGGTGGGACAGTGGGAGGACAATTAGGGTGATCTCATTTCCTGGCGGGGGTCTTGCCATCTTGCTCTGTCCTGTTCCTGGATCTCAGGGACCGCTTGCGTGGTGGTTGTCCGTCTGCAAGGAGTGGGGTGCTGGTGTGGTGGTCCTGTGGCGGGGTGTCCTTTCCACTAGCGCCGGCGGAGGTGGTGGGCAGTTCATCGTCCTGGCTAGTGACAATGGCCCCTTGGAGTGCCACGGTGTCCCTCAAGGTCTGCTGTATGTCCTTCAGCACCCCTACGATGGTGCCCAGGGCGGAGCTGATGGTCCTGAGCTCCTCCCTAAACCCCAAATACTGTTCCTCCTGCAGGCGCAGGGTCTCCTGCAACTTGTCCAGGACCGTCGCCATCGTCTCCTGGGAGTGGTGGTATGCTCCCATGATGGAGGATAGGGCCTCGTGGAGAGTGGGTTCCCTTGGCCTGTCCGCCCCCTGTCACACAGCAGCCCTCCCAGTTCCCCTGTGTTCCTGTGCCTCCGTCCCCTGGACCGTGTGCCCACTACCACTGCCCCCAGGTCCCTGTTGTTGGGGTGGTGGGTTAGCCTGTGTTCCCTGTAGTGGTGGACACACCGCTGATTGACCTGTCCTGGGTAGGGAGGTTGGGGCCCGCTGGGTGGGTGCTGTGCTGGTGTTACCAGAGGGTGGAAGGTCGGTGTTGGGCTGTGCCTGTGCAAGGGGAACCGACTGTCCTGAGGCCCACGATGGTCCGGACTGGTCATCAGGATCCAGTAGGGCAGAGCTGCTATCGTCACTGTGGGCCTCTTCTGGGAGTTGAGTGGTGTTGTCTGGACCCTCTGGTGTGGTGACGGTCCATCGGGTTCCTGCAGGGGCATAAGAGCATGATTATTGCATGTGTGTGTGTAATGGTGTGCAATGGGTGGGTGAGCGTGTACCCCAGTGCAAGCATTCCTGTGTGGGAGCTTGTGTGATGGTGGTTTAGGGGGTTGTATAGGTATGTGCAGTGGGCATGCTTTAGTGCTGGGTGTCCATGCTTAGTTCTGTCATGCAGGGCTTGGTGTTGGGATGTGTGGTTTGTGTTATTAGTACATTAGTGAGGAGTTGGAGTGATAGATGAGGGTGTGAGGGTGGGGATGTGTGATAGCATGCAGGTAGGGTGGGGGATCTGATAGTTAAGATTTGACTTACCAGTGTCCCATCATCCACCGACTCCTGCGAGGCGCTCAGGATGCATGATGGTCAAGACTTGCTCCTCCCATGTTGTTGGTTGTGGAGGAGGAGGTGGGGGTCCGCCGCCAGTCTGCTGAACCGCGATGTTGTGCCTGGAGACCGTTGAACGCACCTTCCCCCGTAGGTCGTTCCACCTCTTCCTGATGTCCTTCCTATTTCTTGGGTGCTGTCCCACTGCGTTGACCCTGTCCACGATGCATCGCCATAGCTCCATCTTCCTGGCTATTGATGTGTGCTATACCTGTGAACCAAATAGCTGTGGCTCTACCCGTACGATTTCCTCCACCATGACCCTGAGCTCCTCCTCGGAGAAGCGGGGGTGTCTTTGGTGTGACATGGGGTAGTGTGTGTGATGTGTGGGGAGGTGTGAGTGTTGATGTGTGTGGTGATGTGTAGTGGTGTGTGGTGTTTTGTGCGTGGATGTGGTTTGGGTGATGGTGTTGTGTGCCTCTGTATGGTGGTGTTGTGTTGGCTGTGCAGCCTCTCTGGCCTTCGTCTCGAATTTGTGGTCGTAGGGGTTTGTGGGTGATGTGGGTGTGTGTTTTATATTGTGTTGGGTGTGTGGGAGTGTTGTTTGTATGTGTGTCAGGTGTGTGTATTTTGAATAGTCCAATGTGGCGGTGTTTTGGAGATGTGTGTGTATTTTTAGCGTGGCGGTGTGTACCGCCAATGGAATACCGCGGATGAAAGACCGCCGCGTGGATTCGTGGGCCGTAATAGCTTGGGCGTGTTTCTGTTGGCCTGGAGGTGGAGGTTATGTTTTCGCCAGTTTATCACTGACCTTTGATGTGGCGGACTTGTGTGGGTGTCTGAATTTCGGCGGATTCCGAGATGTGGGTCATAATAGCCGTGGCGGGATTCCGCGGCCGCGGCGGTGTATTGGCGGTCTTCTGCACGGCAGTAAGTGCCTTTTACCGCCAATGTTGTAATGACCCCCATTGACTCCACATGCATACAAGCAGATTTGCAAAAATGCGTCTTGTAATGTTCAAACAGTGGGACAACTTCAATAGTAAGAGCCAAATCACACACATTAACCCATAGGCATTGAGTTACTGTATTGAGTTGCGTCGCCATGCTATCCTCTCTTGATGCAAGACATGCCCAAACTGGGTAATACCTAACTGTATTACACATGTTTGGCCATCTATTGCATCAGTGAAGAGTGCAAATCTGGTACAACAAGTAGAGGATCATGGTCCGCAGCAGTATGATCTGTCACATGTGCCCATAAACCGGAATGCACAATGTTGGTACAATCAGTCTATCTCTGTATTGTCACACCTCTCATGTACTATTGTTGTGTAGCCATTTTAGTTATAGCTCCATGCACGTTATTTTAACACACTAGGCCGCTGAGCACTTTAACCTAGATATATTTTATTCAGATTCGCATTGTTATTTTTACAATAACCATTTTACGGTCTGGTTTTATTTTTCATCTATCTAACTGTTTTGCTTAGCCAAGCACTGTGTTCTCAAACAAGACATTCTTGATCACCCTGTGCTTCATTCAAGGCTACAGTTTGGTACATTGCCGGTGAACGTGGTAGAAGTTTAGTCTCCATCATTCGTAGAAAATACACATCCTTACGTAGGGACATTTTCTTAGAACATCAAATGTGTTATTAGAAAAACACTTCCTAGTCCCATTATACGTTAAGAGGGAGATTCCAGCCAGCCTGTATGCCGATTGCTGAATGCTTTGCTACAGATGCTAATGCAGACTTCAGGCCTTTGCTCAGGTATGAGGGTTGATGTCTCCCCGGGGAACATGAAAGGCAGAATTAGAGCTTAACATGCTGTGCTCAGATTATGACTTAGATAGGAAATAATCAATTGATCATAGTGACAATATCATAGCGTTATTCTTATGCTTCACTCTTCTCGTCACCATTTTAATACTGTCATGTTGTGTTGTCCTGATTTTTGCAGCTCACACTTTGCCATCTAAGATGTACTGTAGTTGTTTTATTAAACCAATCATTAAAAGATATACTGCTTCTGTTTGTCATTTATATATGAGACTGAATTGTAAATGAGAGAACCGAATGCGACCTGAGTGACCATGACTTCCCTGAGAAGCCTAATATGTCATGCGCTCGGCTGCCCAATCATCACTATCCCCTGGTAGAGATGAGGCACTGCTAGTTAGCCGGAGCAAAACGCGGATTTAGAGCAACAGGTGTCACCCACAGTGGGTCAGACTCAGTCTCCCACACCGTGGACGATCTTGCTGCTCAAAATCCAGTAGTCTCATTAGAATACAGAGAGCCTACGTGACACTATTACAAATGAGAAATGACCCAAACCCAGTCAAAGAAAGAAATGTTGACGCATACGTGTCAAAAAAGAAGCAAATGCATCAAAAAATGCTGCATATGCATCGAAATATGACGCTCATTGCCATGAAACTTCCATTGGCCCTGAGCGGTAATTCCCACACTGTACCCCCTGAAATGAGTTAAGTATGAAATATATTTCAAAATATGGATGCAGGGTTATTTCTAAGCATGTGTGTCAAAAAAAAAATGAAGCACAGACTGTAAGCGTTATAATATTTTGATGTATAAGATTAAAAACGCACTACATTTGAGGTAATAGGATATCCTATTTACAGAATTGGTACAGTGGGTGTACTTTCACCCTCACTTTTCAGTCTGTTATATTTCCTGACTATGTGGCTGTGTTTTGACTTGTCTCTCTGTGCATTTTGTGAATTTGTCTCTAGTGTGCTCTTTAAATTGTCTTTTTGTGTTTCCTAAGTATCTGTGGTATCCTGTGTTATTATTTTTTTATCATTTCAGGTGTCAAAATTTGTCTTTGTACTGTTGGGAGTCTGTTGTGGGTAGTGTTAGTTTGGGGGTAGTTAGGCTGTGTTCTGTTAATTTATTTGTGTTTCCCTCTCCTACTTTCCCTCCATTCTCCTCTGTACCCCTTTGTTCCCTTTTTTGGTGCAAGCATGTTGGGTAGGCCTCATCTTGGCAGGATGGGAGAGGAGGAGCTGGGTGACTTTTTTTGGCTGGTGTGCCACTTCCTACTGTTGATGATTGAAGCAGGTGGCTGTGTGATACAGGGCTATCACACAGAGGCAAGGAGGCTCCGGTGGGCAAAGGTCCTGTACCAACTACAGCGAATCTACAACACACCGTGAAACGACCACCAGCTGAAACACTGTTGGGCTGACCTGGATGCCCGGGAGTAAGACCTGCTGGACCACCTGGGGTTTGTGATTGGTGGCTCTGTTGGTGCGTACAAATCAGAGCAGCGCCGCGATGGCGGATTCTGACCCCCTTCCCGCCAGCCTGTTTCTGGCGGTTTTTACCGCCAGGAACAGGCTGGCGGGAACGGGTGTCCTGGGGCCTCTAGGGGCCCCTGCACTGCCCATGCCACTGGCAAAGGCAGTGCAGGGGCCCCCTAACAGGGCCCCATGAAGCTTTTCACTGTCTGCTTAGCAGACAGTGAAAAGCGCGACGGATGCAACTGCACCCGTCGCACACCTGCAACACCGCCGGCTCCATTCGGAGCCGGCTTCTGTGTTGCAGGCAGCCTTCCCGCTGGGCCGGCGGGAAGGTCGGAATGGCCCCAGCGGTCTTCCGACCGCGGAGCGGCCATATGGCGGTTCCAAATAAACCACCACCAGTACCACCACTACCACCCAGGTGGCACCAAACTTAGCAGGCACCTTTGCTGGACCGTCAACCTCCACTGCTGAAGGACCTGTCACAGCACCACCTGCACCTACAGACATGGCACCGACAAGGGCACATACTTCCTCCACTAGCATCCAGACCACTCCTGCTGCAGTCATAGACCCAGCAGCTTTTCAACAAATGCATCAGAACTTGGATCGTATGTTTCAGAAAATGACCAGGCTGCAGCAGGAGGTGGCACAAGTAAATCGGAGGGTGCGTGCCATAAAAAAGACCCTGCAGAGGGCAAAATTGTAGACAATATACCCTCGGCCATGATTCCCTCCCCTCCCTCCTCTTTCATGGTTCTTTTAATTAGTGGGTTTAGGGGGCTTAGTGTTAGGTTAGTATAGGCTGTTAGTTTAGTTAGTAGTAGTGGGTGGGGGGTAGTTGTATGAAACTTTTAATATCTGTTTTTTATTATGTCTATGGGTGGGTGGGTGGAGAATGATGTTGGGGTGTTGGGGTTTTAAAAAAAATAAATATTAAAAAAAATAAAAACAAATATATATTTGTTTAGTATAAGATAGTATGTGTTTAGGTTAGTATATGTTGTCCTCCATGTGTCCCGTCTTATAAGGGGGGTAGAGGGTTGATGTTTACATTGTTTTGTTAAATGTGATAAGTAAGTTTAGCTTAGGTTAGTTAGGGCCAGTTGTGGGTAATGTGTAGTTAGAATAGGCTAGGTTAGGTAAGGTGTTCCCCTGGTTTTAGCTTCTGTTTGTACTGTTTAATAAATATTTAAGTAACCCTTTACAGTATGTGTCACGTGGTTGGAGATCAGGGACTTGACATGAGTGAACAGTGTCTCTTTTGTATTAGCTTTTGTGTCCCATGCTGCAACCAAATCCCAACTGAGCTGTTACATTGGCAGCTACACCAAAGCTACTTTGCTAAGATTCTGACATCCATTGCACCCACCACTCACGGTTACTATGGATCCCAAAGTGTGGTTAATTTTTGATGTATTTTTTCAATGTCACATACTTTGCTACCAGATTTGGTATTGAGGACACTGTGTTAAGTCTGCTTGCAGCCTGATGTCCAAGCGAATTCTTATAAGGTGAGTGGTAGTATGCACTCATGTAGTATAGTATACATAACTCACACCTATCATTTGTTACAATGTTCAGCCCGGTGACATCTTTGTATGTAAACTCATACACATCCATTCAAGCAGTATGGTGTGTGTTAGGTAAAATTTCGGTCAAATGTCACATACATAAGTTTTGGCTTGAAGAAAAATTTGAAGACAATATTTTTGGGCTTAGACATCCCTTGAGGAAGCGTTATTCTGTCCAACACAGCATTATGGTGTATAGTTTCTATTTTCCTCTCAAATAACCTAAGGAAGCGCAGATGATGGTACAATCCAGACCACTGTGCATAGTTATCAGCCAACATTCGTTCAGGTCAGGTGTATTGACAATCAATAATCATTGACCTGAGGTAAACATCACTGATCTACCTCACGGTTGATGTGTCACATTACACAGAGACAAGGTTGTTGGGTAAGTGCTATTTATTTTAAAGTGCTGTAGTGCTATATGTACATTGTCCATGATTGTGAGTCCGTTAGTGTGACATCTTCCATTGTGATCCTACACAAGTACAAAAGGACATGTCATTGGACATGCTGGGGTGAAGTGTCAGACAGTGCAGAGGGACAGGATTTGCCAATGAGTTAGTGAGAGACAATCACAGGGCAGGGTGACAAGATAAACAGTGGGCTGAAGAACAGTGCTGAAGTACAGTTGTTGCAAGACTGGCATGTTACAAACCACAAGACCTTGGCAATAGATGGCCATGTGGCAGGGACAAGTGCTACCGGGTACTCTTACGGGTGAAGGTGATCTGTTCCACGTCTTTATCTTCTGATGTGTGTGTTGTCTCCTCTGCCCTCGATGGTGGTGGTTGTGAAGGGGCAACACACACCTCAGTGTTTGAAGATGTGGAGTCAGACATCCCTGTAGCTGCCAACTGTGGGGCTATTAAGGGCAGCACTGCAGCAAGGAGGAGCTGCTGTTTCTTAAGAATAGCAGCCACATCACTGTAGTAGGTAGCCAGGTCAGCCCTGAGGGGTTTAATATTGCATTCGTGCACATGTCGACAGGATTGTTGCTGTAGGTGTTGGGTCAACTATTACAGCTGGGTGAACAACAACCTTTTTTCAAGTTCCTGCAAGATTGTTGTTCGCCCTTGCATGGCTGCTGCCTGTTCTTCAGTTGATATCATGCACGAATGAATCCCCTCTAGGCTGGCTGCCATATTTTGCATCCCCACTCGCACCTCCTTGGCCAGCTCCCGCTATACTCCAACTACAGTTCTCTCAAAGCTGGTGCCAGTGTCGTCAGAGTCCTCACCTGTGTTGGATCTGGCTGGTCGTACAATTGACGTGGTGGGTGGGTCCTCTCTGATGGCTGCTAGTTCTGTGCTCCTCCTTGTGACTGAAGGTGGGGTCTGGAGGGTTCCAAGGACATCTTGGAGGGTCTGCTGGCTGATGTTTGTTAGCTCGTCATCAATGTCCTCAGGGTAGTCCTGGACAGGCATATCTGCAGGAGAGCCATCGTCCTCTGCAATGAGATATGGTGCAATTAGTGTGTCTATGTTGTGGGATTTGTAATGTGATGTGCCTGCCTTCCTATTATCTTCACATTGTGATCTTGGTTCCTGTTCTTTGTTCCTGTCTTTCATATTAGCATTCTCCCAGGCATATGCCCCACCTGCATGTCACATGTATTGTGGTCAGTTTGTGGACTTGTCAGCATCACATCCTCTAGGAGTTGGTTCAGGCCAAATTGGGAATTGCCACCTTCTTGTCCTACTCAGCCCTCCGTCTACTTTCATTCTCATGGTGAGGCCTTTCACTGGCTGTGGGTGTTTTAATGGCACTTGCACCACACTTAACATTTGGGAACTGCACCAGACTGCTATTTCACATCCACCTATATGTTGCTGAGATCTAGCATATACTATGTATAGCATTGGTATGGCACGATACGGATGTCAGCATTGGTAATGTGTACTGCTGATGTTGGGAAATGTGTGCAACATTGGATTGTACTGATGGTCCTAGCAGTGTTCCATTTCCTCCTCTGACTGTGCGGGTGTATTTCTGTAACCAGTTACATATGCCCTCCTCCTCAATGCTGTTGTCTGAGCAGTATGACATTTGGGATGTTGCATTGTGACCCAGGCACAGGGTGGTCCCTGACATATGCAGCATGGGTATGACATTAGTGCCGTGTATCTCATAATGTTTATGACAATAGCTGATGTTTGTAGCAACTATGGACAATCACATTTGACAGGATTGGAACATTTGTATTGATTTCATGGAATTGATAACATTGTCATCCTGAACCCTCTAATTTGGGTGTATTTGATCCATGGGGACGTTACTGCCATTAGCTACTTGACCTGCACACACAGCAGAGGTGGTAATGGCAACTGTTGTCAATGTTAAATTCCACTTGCAGATATGGCCAGAGTTTGTTAATTGGGCCCTAGTTTATGTAGGGAGAATACTGGCTGTCGTGTGACAGGAGACCAGTTTTACGTTGTACCCTACCCTCCTGTCCTGGCTTTACCTTTCCAACATCCTTGGCATGGCAGCATACCCCCATGCAAAGGTTGCTGGTGTAGTACTGTGCCCCAGGTTTCTTCTGAACAGGCCATGCCCCCGTACCGTGCTCCTTTGACCATTCCACTCCCTGAATATCATGACTTCCATGCATTGTGTAGTAGCCATGTCCCTCCCCCTGGTTGCAGTTGACAATTAGGCATTTTAGTTCCCCAGGCGACTTACCCTGCATCTGTGTTGTGTCCTGGTAGTCTGCACTGTCCTGTCCTTGAATCCCTGTGACGATTTCTTCAGGGATGATGGCTGCCACCATCTCCTCAATGTGGTCCAGGGCCTCCTGCAGTGCTGGACGCCCACCTCCAGTCTGTAGTGTTGCCTTCCTGTTCCTGGCCATCTTTTCCTTGGTCCTGCTCTCTCCGTCATGCCAGCGTTTCTTGCACTCGATGACTGTTCTCCGTACTTCTGCCACACTGTTTATCTTGTCAACAACTTGTTGTCATATTGTCTCTCTCCTACTAATTGACAACTTTGAGGTGACAAACAGTTGGCTCTGGTGTTCCATCACCTCTTTCACCACAATTTCCTGCTCCTGTGCACTGAAGCAACACTTTCTTTTCTTCTTCTCCCTGTCCTGGGTCTTGTGTGGGTCCTCCTGTCTGGTTCCTGGTCTGTTGTCATCTTCCTGGGGTCTGTGCAATCATCTTGGATCCATTTTGGCTCTCCTTAGCACATTTTGCTGTGTTTGCGCCGCTTTTTGACGCTATTGCATCAAAAATCGTCGCGTTTCCAGTTTGCAACGTGGTAAACCGTCTCACAGTCATTTTCAATGCGTTCACTTTCTTTTTCTTTACGACGTGACGCATTGGTTTGAGTAAAAAAAATGACTCACATCTGTGGTTTGTGCCACCGTGTGTCAAAGTATAAATTTGATGCCTGCACGCACAAAGAAATTGTGTTAGCCGGCAGTAAACGTTTTGACCCAAAACTGCGTTGGCGCAGTTTTGCGTCAAAAAGTATATATTTGGCCTGTATTTTTTTTTAAATGATGCAGAGCAGTGTTGCATGAAAATATTTAATGCCATGTAACAACATGTTTCATGGAGAAAGTACAGGGATGTGTTGTATTTAATGAAATTCAATGCATCCTTGTGATTTCCTCAGCGATGGTCCACAAACTGCTGCCTAGCTGCAAAGCAGGCATCCTGGCACTATGTAGCGACTCGTTTTCACTTGGGCTCATGCACACTAATCTAGGATATAAATCCTCAGAATTAAATGGCTGTGTCACAGGATAAACAACTCATCAGAAAGGGGGAGAGGTGTGGGCAATGGGAGGCATACATATATAGGGATATGGCAAGAGATAGGTCTATTGTACCTAGCATGAAACTAAATTGCACCCAGCTGACATGGCGGGCAGGGGAGGGCTCACAGGTGTCAGCTGACATGAAAGGGACAACAGAACACATCACACATAATCAATTGGAGGGTGGGTGATGTGAAAAACACACAACACTGGAACATGTGTGTACAATAAATGATTATGTGTAGACGTGGTGGGATACTGCTACTGCTCTGCATGGTAGGTGCTGACTCCTCATGGTAAAATTAAATTTGGTCTGTGCGCACTGGGGCAGTGGGAATGGACATGTGTACTGCATGGTACCTACACAAATACACAAGTGCTACTGGGTCTGACTGCGCAACGCTTGTGACACATGTGGCAAGAGGCGGCAGAGAAAAACCCATTGGGGGACCACAACCTACATGTCATGTGGACTAAGGGGAGCATGTTGCACATGCCAGGAAAGAGTATGATACAACAATGTCTCACGGTGCCACGTGTACAATGTGGAGGATGTCAAAGGGATACCAAGAAACACCTGACCACCACAAATTATAGGACCCATGGAGGAACCCAGGCTGAAGTAGGTGGGTCTAACGATATGGTATTTAGATGTATGGACATACCACCAATCACATCACCACTACAATGTGGGGTGATGCCCTAACAATTGCAGACTGTAACAAAAAAACATGTATTACAACTGGATATGGACAGTAATGATTGATGTCTCATAGGCATGTGAGAATGAATGTATGATTTGGGTAGGATCACTGTGTGCCACTGCCTGTGTACCAGGACATAAAGTGGGTAATCTGAGGAGGTCCATAGACATACAATGTAATAGGCCTTAGTCATATGACGTGTGACACTCTGCAGATAAACAACTCACATCAGGATTTTATGGGGGGAATGTAAGTGAGCTAAATGACACAGTAAGACAGAGTCCATCCCCTCAGTGCCAGTGAGAACAATCTGTTTGTAATTTAAATCTTGGGAAAGTGTGCATCAATACCCATGCCCAACAGGTGTACTATATATCACTGTTCAACTCAGGGTCCCATGTATGATGAAATTATGTAATATGGTGCTGCAAGCCAGGTTGCTGTGCTGCATCATTTTGAATGTGCAGGGATGCATTGTATTTACCAAAATGCAACACATACCTGTAATTTCCTTGGTGATGGTGTACTCACCGCTTCTTAGTGTGAATAGACACCCTTGTACCATGGTGTATGGTTGCCTGTGTTGCAGGGATGATTGTTCATGTGCTGAAAGGGACACTTTTTTTAACATGAACAATCATGAATGGTGTCTACCACTTTCTATGTGTGCTGCAGAATGCAGCACTCATTGAAATATGAAAAAAGAGGGATTAAATTGTCAATTCTTTCCATTGCACCAGTTCAATGCCAACCCAGAGGTTGTGTAAGAATCTGACACATTTCCAGATATCTAAATCTGGGAATGTGTCACATTCCTTTGGATTCCATGGGTGTTGTGGGGGAACACCCACAACAACACCCATGGAAATTACCTTTTATGCAGTGTAATGTGTGAAAGGGGTACACAATTACAGGTCCATGACAAGCTACACAAGTTGACATGTGGCCTTGTAAATTAGAGGCCTGCAGAATGTGCCACTGGAGCATTAAATATAATGACACTATCTGCACAGTGTGCTGCTAAGGCCTTGGAAATGAGGCCTTTAGAGTGCGCCCTTGGAAACCTTGATTGTAAACCTGATCACTCATGTCAACATCTATTAGTGCTCAACATTTACTTACCTCCATTTCATTGCAGATGATGACACCATACCTCCTGGCCAGATGCCTGTCCTGGATGTCTCCGATGTTGCAATGACCAACTGCAAGATAATCCAACCAACATCCAACATACACCATTTCCCAGCACAACTAGAGCCCTGGACTCCCAGGACTTACATTACAAAAAACTATGGTAGGAGTCCAGCGGAGCTGGCAGATACAGAGCTCGTGGGGATGGAATCTCTGGCGGGTTCCGTAGAGGTAGTCCAGAGGTGCCTCAGTCCAAATAAGTACATCTTGGCTTCCATACGAGGCACCTACTCTCTGCTTCGTGGTCTCCAGCAGTCCCTGGCTGACATCAATGGTGTGATGAGACAGAGGAACAAGCAAATGCCCAGCCAAAGTGCCACCGGCAATGTTGCCAACAGGCTAGGGGCAATACAAAATGCCTTGGAGTCCATGGAGCGAACGCAGGACTCACTCATTGCCAACTTGGGTGTTCTTCACCATGACATTGCTGCAGTGTTGCAGACCTTGCAGCTCCTCCTTGCTGCTGTGCTGCCTCAAGTGTTCCGACAAATGGGAGCTGCTGTGGGCACAGCTCCAGCAATTAAGAGTGGTACCCCACAAAGGGACAGGGTTAATCCATCTACACAGCCACAAGGCTATCTTCACACAATAAATACCCTTCTCAATCCTCTTTTTATCTTTAATATTTCTTTCCTTTATTTTTATAAATTTATTTTAATAAATACATACATGCTTATATAATACAATCATCAAATGTTAATATTTAATCCCACATTGATTTAAATAATTCGTAAAAAAATGTTTTTCCATAAAACCATATAAACAACTCTTGTATACAATAAAAACTTTAATTCTCAACTAATATTCAAAATGTGAAAATCCATAAAGGGAGCTTTGTGTCTGTGGACACAGCCCCCACATCTTCAGCCCCTGTTGAGTGTGTGTGCTTCCCTCTACGTCAGCACCTACAAACACCCCTGTCACGGGAGGCACCACATACATCAGAGGATGAAGATGCCAAAGGAACATCTTTCACCAGGAAAGCTGCTCAGTAACATTTCTCTGTGGCACATTTCCCCTTTGTCCTTTGCTCTGTGCTTAAGATTATGCCAGTGTCATAACACCTGGCACCGTCCTCAATTGCAATCTTCCTCTGTTGACCTCTCACATATATGGACTGCCATTGTGGCCAATCGTCCCTAATGATAATGTGTTCTTCCTCCTCACTAAAGCACTCCTCTTTTACACTTGTCCCCTGACAGTGTTCACCTGATTAACTCTGTCTGGATATCCAATGGCTAAATACATCTGTTGTGATTGTTCTTACATTGAATGTACATCAGTACTGCATGTAAATTTACACATGTAAATAAAATCACCTACTACAACCTTGTTGTTGTATGTGTGTATGAAGCAGGAACAACATTAACATGTTGCACTGTTGAAGCAAATACACTGATTGCTTACCAAAGGAATATGTGTAGATAGCAGTCCGAGCAAAGCTACATACTGTATACTGAGTGAAAGTACTTGATGAATGTGATATGTATGTTGATAAACAGTTTTTGAGGCTCCCAAGCATGTAATGCAACAGGTATTGTGCAGTCATTGTGACAGCTGATGTAACACACAGCATAAGTGGCTGGTCTAAGCAAGGACAACAATCTTACACTGATGTGACAACCACATGATGCAAATTTAAGTGTGTGAGGGGAAGGCATACATGTGTGAGTTAAGAATCCATGATTTAGGGCAAGTAAAATAACAACAACATTCCACAAATTCATGGGATGTTTATCCATTTATATCCAGAATGTCACTCACATTGCTCAATGATGTTTGTTGATAGCTGAGGGGATCTCAATGCCAACCTGACCCATACCTGCCAATAAGGAATACACCTTGTCACAAGTTTCCAAATACTGCTTTCCAAGCTAAAAGCATATACCTAACATAACCCGTACAGACATGCTAAATCCTGGACAGTAAATCATGATGGGGACCATAATGTATGAAACAACTAAAATGAATAAAATTATGAATCTTTCAATAAAAACTACTTGAACAATCTAGCTTCACTATCCAAACCTATCCTACACTACCTTAAACACATTTATAACTACAACTCAATTAACTTATCTTAACCTATCCTATACATTTGACGCAACATGATAAACATCAGCTTCTCACTCCCCTTAAAACACATCTGTAGAAAAGGACAACAGTAACCACAGCTATACAGAAGCTAACAAAACATCTAGGCCTAAACAAAGATATGATATTTTTGTATTTTGTTTTAAATGTTTTGAAATTGTTTTAGTTTTTTTAAAGTACACAGACCTAAAACATCACCCCCCCAATAAAAACAAATAATAAGAAACTCAAATAAAGTACCCACCTCTACTAAAAGCTACTATGTACTACACCCAACCTACACTACACTAACCTACCTAACACTAACTATCTAAAAACTACTACTTGCAAATGTGATATAGGAATCACTCACAAAGATTGTGCACTTACCAGCAGTTCCACCAACCCCCAACCCAAGATAGTCCAGCAGGTCATGTTTCTGTGAGATGATGTCTGCCCATCGATGTTTGAGTTGGTGGGCTGTCCACTCCACCTCAAAGATCAGCTGCATTTGGAAGCAGACCTTCCCCCACCACAGCTTGCATGCCTCCAACCTATACCCCAGGATCACTCGCCCATGGCCAACATATTTAGCAGGTAGTGGGTTACCAGGCAGATGAAGCCCCCAAAATATCTGCACTCATATTTGGGCCCTTCCCTTCCCCGACATGCACCAACGAAAACCCACAATTAAGTAAATAAAAAAATAAAACACTAAACTAACCCCAACTACCCCAATAGACTAATCTACCAGAATGACAAACACCAGACAATATACAGTAAATTACAACACAATATACAAATAGACACAACAAAAGAGACATCAAGGACACAACAGAAACAGAAGGGAGGAAAAAAGACTGCTGTAAGAGCACACCTCAACACAACTCCAGCATCACACAACCTCTCCTAAGAATAGACACAAAGAGTGTGAGTGTGAGAGAAAGAGAATGTAATTTTACAATTCCTGGTTTGCAACATGGCTGATCCAGTGCGCAACTTCCTGGGCTGATATGGCATGTTTTGATATTCACACTACCAGAGAGTTGTGAGGGAGATAAGAAATATATATTAAGTGGGAATCATCCCATACTAGCTCCCTCTCTGAAAGACTAGCTACCACAAGAAAGTATGGGGTTCACCATTAATGTAGGGCTCAGTACACGGGAACTATCCGTGGGCTCATGGACCTCGTTGGGTTCAGAGACTGCGTGATGTGGGTGCTGTAACAGGAGTGTGGGTGGGGTGGGAGGAAGGGGATTACCTTTACGGACTAGGTGGTCTCACACTATATAGTGTCATGCTTCATCATTTGACCACCTAGCCCCACTCAGGTAGGACAGTGCCACCTGGGCGGACTCAACCTCACCTGTTAAAGGAACGGGAGGGAGTGCAAAAATACATTTTATCTGGAAATAATGGGATCCAGCTAAGCTTGGGGGATAAGTCATATTTTGCACGGGAACGCCTACCTTGCATCTCATTAAGGCAAAGTAGGTCTCTACTTTCAAAAAAAGAATTTAACTCCATAAATTTGGTGCTAGAGGGGTCTAGCACCAAAGTATAAATATGGAGTTAGTTTTGCACCGAATTAGAGTAAAAAAAAATGACACTAATTCGGTGCAAACAGAGTATAAATATGCCCCTGTGTACATGTGCGTCGGTATTGTGCCCAATTTGTGCACACAACACATGTATCCTGCCAATTTGTTGATGGTCATCTGCAGTTCAGCTAAATGACTTCCTGCAGTGTACTATGTCTCTAAGAAGGGGAACTAGTACACAATACTCGGGGCTTCCTGCAGATTCAAAGTCCATACAACACGACTTACACACAAATTGATTAACAAGTACACATTCACACTTTCCTCAGGGGTTATAGATGTTCTTCTTTGCATTCAGGATAGAATTTATGTATGTGAAAGCACCTTCCAGCAAAGGCTGCTGACTCAGAAGTGATGTTTGCATGAAGCATTACGCTTCACACATGTGAGATTGGAGCTATTTTACATACATTTCTTCAGTTACATGTCACCTGCCCATGGGCTATGGTTTGTTATCTAGCACCTTGGGCCTCATTTTTGGGGCCCATGGCACAGGACGAAGCAGCACGTGCCGTGCTGTGCTGCCATGCACCACTGAGAAAGGGGATAAATGCACTATATTTAAAAGAAATGGCACCTTACTGTCCTCTCCCCCTCCAGTGGCTCACAAACTGCAGCCTAGTACAAACACAGGAAGCCTTGCACCATGGTATAAGGGTGCCTGCATTGTGAGGATGATTGTTTATGTGCAGAAAGGACACCTCCTTTCCCAAAATAAAACATCATAATAGGTGTTTTCCTCTTTCTATGTGTGCTGAAGAATGCAGCACACATGATAAGAGAATGATCCGGGGAGAAATAAAGATATTTCTCCTGTTGCTTCACTTTTATGCCATCCCTAAAGTGGCATAATATTCTGCTGCATTCCCAGCCTTGTAAATATGGAAATGCATCGGATACCTTCAGCAACCATGGGTATTGCATGGGTACTTCCCAAACAACACCCATGGATCTCCCCTTTCACACAGTGAAAGGTGTGAAAGGTGTCCATAATTTACAAGGCCATGAAATGCCACTCAAGGTGGCTTTGCATGTCCTTGTAAATATGGACTGTCCCACTGTGCCAGTGCAGCATGAGTAAAAAGTTGCTCTGGTGGCGCATTGTGGTGGTGAGGCCTTGTACTTGAGGCCCTTCGTCCCTGATGGGAGAGCTATGACACAGCTGATGGGCCATGTGTGCTCATGTGACCAGCCCCCAGTGTACTTGGTACACCTCCGTTGCACACTGAGCTGTTGAGAAGATTTCCTGGCTGCCATGCATAGCTGTGTGACATTACATCATGCAAAGTGTGCAAAACTGTGTTGAGATGTCTTCACCTGTTTGACAGGATCTTTTGCATTACATATGTGTACTGGAGCATATTGCATATTTGTGTAAGATGTCTCCTCCTGCAGCTTCTATCTTTGAGACAAACCGTTATCTGTGTAATTTGTCCCCATATTGATTTTGTTATTGTGTCAGTTAGACACTTGCTATTTGCTTACCTACAAGCAGGCCATTTCCATATTGTTCATTCTGGAAGCTCTGGTTGATGATGACTGCTGAAAGATATAGGCATCATGTTCACTACCTGGGTATTCGGCCACCACAATCAGGATCAACCCACGATGGTCAATGATGGTCTGTACATTCATTGAGTGGGTATGTTTCCAGTTCTTGAATAAGTGTTCTGTTGCAGCGGAGAGAACAAGTTGCACATGTGTAGTCCATGGCACCCAGTGCATGCAGAAATCCAGCAATGGTGTAGAAGCCTTGTTTCATTTCCTGCTGCAGTTGCTGGGTGTTAGGGAAGAGGATGTGGCAGGGTGTGAGGTGGATGATGGCATCCAGGACAGAGGTGAGGAATGCTGACAGAGATGGCTGTGATACTCTTCCCACTCGTGCTGCAGTGGTCTGGGAACAGCCTGACACAAGCATATGTAGCATGGACAGGAGCTTGGTCAGGGTTGGTATGTTGGTCACCCTGTTGATCGTAGCCTGCAGTCTGGGTGCAATCATGTGGAGTAGTTGGAGGATGGACTCCTGGTGCAGCTGGTAGAAGGTAATGACTTCTTCTTCCTTGAGGGAAATCAAGGATGTCCGCTGGAGGTAGATGTGCTCTTTTCTCCTGCGCTGCCTCCTTGGTGTGGGTGGTGGTTATTGTGGTGGTGTTGGTGGATGTGATGGTGATGGTAGCGGTTGCAGTGGTATTCTTGGTGCCCCAAGCTGTAGCAGGAGTAAATCCATATTGTCCTCCAGGTTGCCAAAGTGTTTTGTGTGTGTTCCCCTTGTGTACTTGTGCCAAAGGGTCACTTTAATGCCTGGTCTGACCAGATGTTAAAATTTTGATGCTAGTCAGACAGTACAAGCTTTTCATAGCGTGCACCATATTTTGGAAAGCTTGTAACTAGGACTGCATTGAAACACTCATTTTTTAAGGGTGAATGCTTACCTTGCATATCATTGTCAGTATCTGATGCAGCCAGATCATATTCTGATGTAGAAATGACACAGGGTGGAAAGTGATGCTAGAGGCCTCAAGAATCACTTTGTAAATATGGAGTCGTGTTAGTGCAGCTGCTGCATAAAAAAATGACACTACAGTGGCACTAACTCCTTCTAAATAAGCCCCTATTTTTTCTAACATGTGGCCCATTCCTGCTCTCTCTCTTTGCATATATATGTAATGCTGTAAAGGTGCCTGTGTTGAAAGAAAAATTGGTAGATGTGTGGCGATACCCATTATCCAAATGCCAATTCTCAATTAATTCCTTCCAAGCACAGACTAATGCAAGGCAGCCACTTGTGCTACCTTGTCTTAATTCAGATTTACCAATTCACACAGTGGTAAATCTGAGTTACATATTGCTTTGCCCTTGTATCACCTTGGGTGACAGAAGGGCAACACAAGCCTTTGATTGATCTGGCCCTTGGATTGCAAACTACAGATGTAGGAAAGACAAGAGAGAGGTTAAAACGTGAATGTAACACAACTGTATAAAGAGCTAAATCATAGTAGCGTTCTCTCTATCCACAGGGAAGATTGTGAGCTGGAACCTGCACCAATCCTGACCAGAAATCAAGACACTTGATGCCATAGTAAATGAATAAACGTGTGGTACATGGTCAGGAGGTGTTTCAGGCAACCTGAGAAGGGGAAATCAAGGAGTAACACCCGCAGTGTTCTCCCCAGGAGAGCTAAGATGCAAATGGTCTGTAGTTTCCAGCGACAAATAAAGCTTGTGCCAGGAATTCCATCTCCCTAATACAGTTTCATTTTATAAAAAAATTAACCCTTTTTACCTGATGGCATTTCAGGTCACCCAACAGAGGTAGATTAGAGGTAATCCTCCCACCTTGTCTGCTGGGGAACTGAAATGCAAATACTTTTGTGAGGATGTGTCCAAGGAAGGCACTTCACTTTTAATTTTTTCACTAACTATCTTAACAAAACTGTTGTTGAGTCGGCATCTGAGGCCCCCTGAGAGGGATACAATATTCTTCCCAAGAGATCTGGAATGTAGATGGTCGGTAGAGGGCAGAGAATGACTCACCTTGTGCCAGGAAGTCACGCGCCACACCTCATTTTCATTTTTTATTTGACAAAAATGACACAAGAGTTTCTGGTCCCCTGAAAGGTTGGAATGTGGTGGCAAAACACCAAAGCTTCAGAGAATATGGAATAAAATGCATGTGGTGGGTAGAGACTGAAAGAGTCACTCCCTGCTCCAGAACCACGGTGAAAGATAATGATAGAGCTGCAACCTGACTCTGAATTGGCTGAGAGTTATGGAGCTCCTTAGGTGAACTAATTATTGCTAGCAGGAACTATGCTGTCAGAGTATAAGCAATCAGAGTATATGTCATTTTCATGTCATGTTTTAAGTTATAGAGTGCAGTTACTAGTACAAAACAGCTCAATCATTTGAATGCTGGTAATTGAAGATGGTAATACCTGTCCTGGAGTTAGTGATTCCATCCTTTATCTCAACCCCATTTACCATCCATCATGAGTTTTTTTTAGGTTTCTCAATTGCTAACAATAATTTCTATGACAAATGGAACTGCCTTTTTCTGTTTATTTCTAAAGGAAATGCTTTATGTTTTACAGGTTTGCGTTCATCAAAATGGCTTCAGATGTGCCACAGCATTGTTATGAATACAGAATGTTAGTATTCTAGTTGTTCACTAGAACACCATGGGAAGCTGTGGTAGGACATTGGGTAATCAACTGACAGGCTGCTGCAGTTGGAAGTGCATGTTTGACTCAAAATATATCATACTTTAACATCACCTGTCTAAAGAACATAGATGGTCATTTTGAGTTTGGAGGAAGGAAAAGGCTGTCTGACAAATGTCCGCAGGCCCCATTATGAGTTCCCCACTGGGTCAGTGGGCGGAAACTCTGTTTTTGCTCCCTGGCCCAGCAGGAAAAAGCCTACAACATTGACATGGTGCATAATTGCGCCAGCGACAACGTTGCAGTGCGTAGGGTGCACCAGCACCCACTGCGCAGAATTGCACCATGGGGCTGACCATGGCGGCCCCTGCACCCCGTCTTTACATGTACAAGCTGGTGGAGAGGGTGGTTATAATCCCCAGGGCTGTGCTGCATGCAGTGCTGCTTTGGCAGATGAGGACCGCCAGCACCGCCAGCCCCTCCTGGCGAGGGAAAATGGTGGTGCTGGTGGTCCGACCATTGCGCAACTGCCACGGTCACCGCCAGGGTCATAATGACCACTATAGTGTGAATTTATAGAAAATGCGCTCTCATTTTATCTCATGAAGCCCCTTTTACAACCTCTATGAGAACATAGTGAGAGTAAACAGTTCATAACATATCAGCTGAGGATCAGCATTTTTACAGGTTAAATTCATATTTGGCTGTTTTTTCCTCACAAGGGCTTATAAAACATATTTTATAAAGTCCCTGCTTATATTCACACTGCAATCAAACTTGGGGGTGCTGATGGCAAACCTTAGGGGTGGCTTATATATAAAAATAAGGTAGGTTAGGACTTTGGAAGTACTTTTAATTCCAAAGTCGAATTTGGGGTTAACTTTAACATAAAAGCAGCCAGCAATGCAGACATGCCTTTAAAATGACACCAAAGACCACAGCAATGCACCCAGGGGCACCCTAGCTACTAGGGGATCCCTAAACCTTCATGCCCTACCATATACTAGGGACTTATAGGTAGGTTGTCAGAGACAATTATAATTATGCCTAATTTGCTTATACCATTTTACACAGAGCACTGGCCTTGTGACTGGTTAGCAGTTCCAGGGCACAGACAGAGTCAGAAAACACCAGTATCAACCAAAAATTGGGGCAAGATGTGAGAGGCTTCTGCAATCAGCCCCCTTTTCCCACATGCCTCAAGGAATATTAGCACTTCTTGTCATAGGGAATCCTCATAGTCACTAACATAACCTGAGTTCAACACCCTAATAGCTTTGGCACAGATCAGACATGTTTAAATTACGGTACTGTGTATGATATTTATGCAATAAATGTAATAGTCAAAACACGTAACAATAACAATTACAAACCAAACTAGAAAAATAGAGTAAAACTTCATATACAAAACCACTTGAAAGATGGAAAAATCCAATAGGGGCAATCAGAGATATGAGTTTTTAAATATGTAAGTTAAAATAGTGCTAAAAAGAGCAAACACCAGTGATAGTCTGTTTAAGTTGTAGACACGATTCTAGGTCTGATTTGAGGCTGACTGTGATGGAACCCTGGTCGGACACAACAAGTGGATTGGTCCCTACACAAATTCCACCTTTCTTTAAGGTCACTCCAGATATTTCCCATTTTTGCTGGACCCTATATTGGTGTTGGTTTTAGAACGTTGTGCACATTAACCCTGCTAATTAGTAGTAAACTCTGTGCTCCCCCTTTAAATTATGTCAAATTAACAAATTGCTAATTGGTATATTTAACATACTTATAAGTCCCTAGTATATGGTACAAGATAAACAAAGAGCTCAAATGTAAATGCCACTAGTAGACTGCAGCACCTATTGTACCATCCACTAGTGACAATGGAAGCTCAATTGTTGCTTTTTTAACTTCAAATTCAACGTGTCAAAATAACCTTTTTTTGACAATAAAAACCCGGTTTTTAAAAATAAGTCACCCTAAAGTGGAACTCATTGCCCATAAAGGCAATTGTATTTAAATCTAGGTAAAAGTTTAATGTAAACTTCCTTAAAGTGAAAAAACTCCAAAAGCTATTTTCACTGTAGCAAGGCTGCCTGCTCCATGGACAACACTAAGTTACATTGTTACTGTTAATAGTGCTAATTGTGGTTAGGAAACAGCTAGAAATGACATTCAAAGACTCATTTGAACAGTTATTAAAATCCAACTTAATGGTAAATTTACATTTCTATTTACTCTTTAAGGAAAATGTACTTTTAGAAAGTTACCTTTTCCTAATCTAAAACATCTGCAGGCCCATTTGCATGATTTCAACTGCCACCTGGTAGCTGAATAGCCCTATTGATGAGGTGTGAAAAGTCTCCCAGAGCAGGACAAAGGCTTAAGGTATGGGAAGTTGCTTTGGTTCCCTTGATGGCCAGTGGGTTATTCCCAACAACTTGATTAACTTCAAAGTGGCTTACACTGTCATAGGCAAATGTTAGCTGTCGCCTGGGCCGGGCCCTTTGTTTGGCGCACCAGCCATAACAGCTCTAATCACCATGGTCCTCTTTTTGACATTACAGTTTCAAATCCTGCTGGAGAGTCAAATGTTGCTTGACAGGTATGTAGGGGTTTACATATAATACTGGGGGACACTTAAAAAGCAGGGCAAAAGGATGCCACAACAATTACTGTATATACATTGTATGGTTGCTAGAAAATCGTGCTTTGTTCTACCATATGTCTGCCACTCTTAGTTTATTGGGGTACAGTGATAGCTCCAAACTGGATTTTAGTGTTAGATGTAGATAGACAATAGCAATAGTGGACAGTGCATATTAATTGATAAGGTGAATTCCTATGTTCATGATCAGAAGGAATATATGCCACTTGATTTTGATCCCACAGAAGCACTCCAAATGTTGTTACAAGATAATCTCAACAACGCAGTCAACATGGAGTGGATGAGAGACCACACAAAAGCATACCTTCTAACGGAATTCCCAAGGAGACCCAGGTTGTACATGCTTCCCAAAATCCACTAAAGCCCACAGGACTCTCTATTTCAACCACTCGTATCAACCTGTGGCTCTATACTTCCATCAGGTGATACCCAGACTGGTTTTTACAACCATTTGTACAAAAGTGGCACACTTACTTAAAAGACACCAAAGCTTTCTTGAACATCAAAAGACATTTACTCACTGATGACATGGAAGATTGGTGGTTATGCACCATCGATATGATCATCTTATACACGTCTTCCGGCACAATGAGGGGTTAAATGCCACTGAATGGGTGTTATTACAACAAGATGAAATTGGGGCAAATAAAGTTTTCCTTTTAGAACTCATGCATCTTCCACTTTAACATAGCTATTTTCAACGGCAATGTTAGATCTGGCATTCTTGGTGTGGTTTATCCTGTCTTTTTGCACCTGTTTCATGTGCCTTTGACTGTGTGCGATACTCTGTTTTTGGTACTCCGGACTTCTGGTTTTGGTACTCTGGGCACTTAACCACTGCTGACCAGTGCAAAAGTGCAAGTGCTCATTGTGTAAACTGTATATGTATTTGGCTTTTCCATGATTGGTCTATTTGATGTACTAATACGTCTCTAGTAAAGTGCACTAGAGGTGCCCATGGCCTGTAAATCAAATGCAACCAGTGGGCCTGCAGCACTGATTGTGCCACCTACATCAGTAACCCTGTAAACATGGCTCAGATCTGCCACTGCAGTGTCTGTGTGTGCAGTTTTAAACTGCCAATTAAACCTGACAAGTGTACCCACTTGCCAGGCCCAAACCTTCCCTGTTTGTACATGTAAGGCACCCCTAAGTTAGGCCCTAGATAGCCCCATGGGCAGAGTGCAGTGTATATTAAAAGTAAGACATGCACTGATGTATTTTACATGTCCTGATAAGGAAATGCTGCCAAATTCAGTTTTC
The DNA here is from genome assembly GCF_031143425.1 of Pleurodeles waltl. NCBI lineage: Eukaryota > Metazoa > Chordata > Amphibia > Caudata > Salamandridae > Pleurodeles > Pleurodeles waltl. The sequence continues at coordinate 936,475,681 of NC_090447.1, read as the reverse complement.
ACCATTGCAAGGCCTATCTCTCTGACAGGTTAAGATAGGGCCGCGCCGGATTCCTGTTTGGGGCGGAGGAGCCCTTTAATTTCAGCATTGCGCTCCCACCTCGAGGGACGTGCCGGATTCCTGTTTAGGCAGAGGAGCCCCTTAATTTCAACATCGAGCTCCCACCTCACGGGACGTGCGCGGACGGCGCCCGGGCAAAGCCCCTGACAAGGGCAGGCCCGTCCTTCACCCGTCATTGACAGGAAGAGGCTGGACTGGGCCCCCCTCTTTAATTATGTTTCTGGGGCACCGGCGAATGAAATAGAACTGCGAAAAAGCGCAGACTGAAGGAGGAGAAGGAGGAGAAGGAGGAGTCTTTGTCATTCTGGGTATTTGAGAGGCTCTTCTAGACACCTTGGGGGTTATTCCAACTTTGTAAGAAGTGGTAATCCGTCCCAAAAGTGACGGTAAAGTGACGGATATACCACCAGCCGTATTACGAGTCCATTATATCCTATGGAACTCGTAATACGGCTGGGGGTAAATCCGTCACATTTGGGACGGATTACCACCTCCTCCAAAGTTGGAATAACCCCCCTTGTGTCTTGTTGATTTATATGCGCACCAGGTGACGGTGAGGACTATAGGATTATAGGACTACAACTCTTGGGCTTCTGTGGCAGGAAGCTGTGATTAGCCCTCTCCCCCTTATGATAGGAGTTGTATAAAACTCAGCCCTACCCCAGGTTATCATTGGGAACTGGACTCTGTAATGAAGGGGAAAAACATAAGGCGCTCAGTTATTTCTTTTCTCTTTCTAATCAAGGACTAGCTAGCCCTGATGGGGAAACAAAAAGGAGATTGCGGAAGAAGGGGCTCCACCCAGGAGGCCCCCCCCCAGGTTGATAACTAGCTATCTTACCTCTGTGGTGGGTGTAATTGAGTCGGAGATAGGGAGAGTGGAAGCTACTCTAGAGTCATCCCTTGAGAAAATAGGGAAAGGTGAGGGGGAAGAAAGGACTCCTCATGTCAAATTTCCATTACCTACGATAAGGACATGGGGATCATTGTGTAATAATGGATAAGGACCCGCGAGTAGATTTAATTACTTCCATGACCCCTGACATTCCACCCTCAAAAAAGAGTAGGCAAGTGATCCCTCCCCATGTTATAGCCCCCTCTATAGATCCAGCCTTGTCTCCTGCAAAATCTTATGAGCCTGAAAGAACCCAGTAGGAATGGAGAAGAGAAAGGGGAAAAAACAACCCAACCCACTAAAAAGAACTATGGGAAAACAGATAAGAGACAGTAAGACTTCGGAGCCCTCTAATGACTGTCTTAGTCAGATTGAGAATCAACTCAGGGATATAAAAAAGTTGTATTCTTTGGTTCTGGAGAAAGTGCCTGTCCTCGAGGAGAAGGTTGACTTTATATCAACGACAACCAACTCTTCACTACTGAGGGTCGAATCTCAGATCAACCATACTGACTCTGTCTGACCACCAGCCCCGGCTACTCAGTTATATCAAAATCACAGGTCGAATTCCAACCAACAAAAATTTTTATAAATGTACAATCTCGGCGGGGTACAGATAAGTGGGAGGACTCTGAGGGCCAGGTGACTATAAGAACTCAAACAACTTACACAAGGATCCCGCTGGCATGTGCTCCCTATATCTTAATTTTGGAAAATGTTCCTTCACTAGGAAACTCGCATTATGAGTCTCATGCATCATTGTTAAATAAAGTGATGCACTGGGTAGGAAAGCATTGAGGGAGGAGGGTAGACTTTTTCAAGGACATTTTAACTGTAGGAAGGGTCCCCTGGGTTGGATTATCCCCAAGTCCTCACAAGGGGATTGCATAATTATAAACTTTAGGAGTTCCTGGATAGTTAGTGCCTTGCACCACTACTTTTCAACTATATCTCTACCTGCAGGGTCTATAAGAGCACAACGATTATCCAAGTTTATTCTCTCTTCACCCAAGTCATGTCTATCTGATACAATTTACCCTGGGAATCAGAATCTTAGCTATTTTGCTGTCTGTAAACCACTTGATACCACCCTGATGCTGTCTAATAGATTTGAGCCCCTGGCCTCTTTAGAGCAGTTAGACTGACCAATAGCAACTGGGTTACCCTCACGGGGGACTACGGAGTTAAATATACTACATCAGCCCTTTCTGCAATCTAAGGGAGCCTCTGATATACACGATATACCTGATATGACAGTTTTAGGGATTAGGGAAACCCTGATTGGTTAAAGTTAGTGACAAAGAATCTTTTTATTTGTTGCCAAGAGACCTGGCTTATAGAGCCTCCATATGTTAATGGTTATACCACATATAGGTGGTCATTACGACCTCAGCGGTCTTTTCCGAAGACCACTGAGGGACTGCCGTACGGAAGACCGCCAGTGCTGGCGGTCTTCCGCACGGGCCATTATGACCGTTGGCAGCGCTCTGTCCTTTTACGGACGGAGAGCCGCCAACAGCCATACTGGCGGCAGGCGGGGAATGGAGGTAGCTCCACCTCCACCGCCACGCCAACAGAACACCGCCCAGCAAATCACGTCCTGTGATTCGCTGTGGCGGTGTTCTGTTGGCGTGGCGGCAGAGCTGCCCCCATGGGTCCCGTTCCCTCCCGGAGGCTCACCGGAACAGGTAAGGTGATCGTCTGTTAGGGAAGGGGGGTGTTGTGTGCATGCATGGGGGTGTGCGTGTGTGTATGTTGAGGGGGCGTGCGAGTGCATGCATGAATGCGGGGTTGTTGTGTGTATGTGAATGAGTGCGTACATGAATGCGGGGGTGTTGTGTGTATGTGAATGAGCGCGTGCATGAATGCGGGGGTGTTGTGTGTATGTGAATGAGTTCGTACATGAATGTGGGGTGTTGTGTGTATGTCAATGAGTGCGTGTATGCCTGCGTGCGTGTATGTGTGTAGAAATGTTGGGGATCGGGGTGGGGAGGGGGGTCCTGCCCCCTTTGGAGGGTGGCATGGGTGGTGGGGGGGTAGGGCAGGGAGTCAGGTGGGGGTGGGGATTGGGGGTAACCCCTATCAGTGCCAGGGAAGGGATTCCCTGGCACTGATAGAGCTTACAGCCATGGATTTCATGGCGGTCCCAAACTGCATGAAATCAATGGCGATAAGCCGGGTCAGGCGGGTTGTGATACCGCCGGTGGTATAGTGACGACCGCCGGGCTGGAGACCCAGGTCTCCAGCCCGGCGGGCGGAACGGTGAAGCGGCGATTGGCCATGGCGGTAACCGCCATGGTCAAAATCTCACTTATTAGACCGCCAGCCTGTTGGCGGTCTTACCGCCGCTTCACCGCCGTCCGCCAGGGTCGAAATGACCCCCCTAGTGTCCCTGCAATTAAGTCCTCAGCGGGTAGGGCTAAGGGAGGTCTGGTTACTTTTGTATCAGAAATGGCAAGGGGGGTGGATGTGCGTGTCGTAGGCTCATCACCTTTCTTCCTGGCCCTATTTTTGAAATTGTTCGACACCTTCGATAATTCGGACACTAGTGTGATTGGCAACTTGGAGATGGCAATATACAAGGCAACAAATATTAGTAAAAAGGACCTAAGAATAATATGGGTTGGTGATTTTAATGCTTATTTATGCGAACCAGAGTATTTGGATTGTTGTGGGCTCCTCGATGAAAACGATTGTCCTATTCAGCACTTTAAACACTCTCCTTATGGGAATGCTCTTAACAGTATGATAACAGCCAACTCTCTGCTTTTTCCTATATCTGTCTCAGAAGGGGTACTGACGTTTATAAGAGGAGATGCTCACACCACCATTGATTTTATTATTTATTCCTGAGATCTATCCCCCTTTGTTGGGCAGTTTAGGGTGACGTCAACTTGTATTAGTGATCATAACCCTCTAATTATTGAAATAAGCTTGGATATGAAGAGTGACCTGAGAATAGAGAAACAACACCCAGACATGAAATTCTCAGCCCGAAAAGGCCTTACAATGAAATGGGGAAAAATAGATAGTAATAGCTTTATCTAAGATCTAATAAAGAACAAATGGACAGATTTAACAACAACTTTGAGTGACGATATGTCCCCCCCCAAATTGTTTATACATTCTCCTCTTTAAGAAAATATATGGCTGAAAAACGACAGTGCCCGGGCACTAACAAAGTACGTGGCCCTCGATGGTTTAATCATGCATGTACTCTAGCCCTAAAAAACTTAAAGAAAATAACTAATGCATCTCCCCAAGATCGACAAGCAATTAAAACTGCAAGAAAGAGGTATAAGGAAGCACTTGCTCAGAGGAAGGCTGAATTAAGTGAGTCTGCCTGGGAGAAACTGATCGAAGCAAGTAACAATAAAGATACAACTGCATTTTGGCGAGTGGTTAATTCCCCATTGTTGAATGATAAGCACAAGATGATTATGGATTCTGTCATTCCAGCTCAAACCTGGGTGAATTATTTTTCAAAAACGTTTGCAATGGAGAATAATGTCCAACAAGATGATCCAAATTGCCTTATGATAATAGGAAATGCTTTGATCAGTGCTGCTTTCAGTAATACTATAAGTGTAGCCGATGTAAAACAGGCCATTCAAGATTGTCCTTCTGAAAAAGCCCCTGGCCCAGACAAAATTCCTGCTGATTTATATAAAGCGCTTCCAGATTTTTTGGGGCCATTGCTCACTAATGTTCTGAGATCTGCCATGACAGGTCCACTAGTAGACACGTGGACAGAGGCGATCATCGTCCCGATTTTTAAGAAGGGGGATAGGGGGATAGGGCAAATCCTTTATGATATCGACCAATTTCCCTATTGGACAGCTCAGTTAAAATCTTAGGTTGAGTGATTTTAAATAAGTTGGAAAACTGGGCAGCTGAATCTCACTGTCTTTCAGAAGTCCAATTTGGCTTTCGGCCTGGCTGGATACAGTAGAACAAACACTCAATCCTACTCTTATAGTCTAAAAATATACGAAATTCAAAAAGGGGTGTATACATTTAGCATTTATGGATTTGTCCTGTGCTTTCGACACAGTCAATAGAGAGAAACTGTGGACGGTCATGTTAAACATGGGAGTGGACAAAGACATAATTGTTCTACTTAGCAGACTTCATGCCTGTACATCGGCTCGAGTTTGCTACTTTCAGCAGGGTGGTTTAACAGAGAGGTTCCCTTCATTAAAGGGGCTTAGACAGGGTTGTGTGCTGGCCCCTTTTCTTTTTTCTTCTTTATATAAATGGGCTAGAGAAATTTCTCTGTGAATTGGGGAATGACCTGCCTATCATTAATAATTCCCCAATTCCAGTATTATTGTATGCGGCTGATGCTGTACTCATCTCAAGGACAGCAAATGGTCTTCAGATCTTATTGAATGCTTTTAATACATTTATGGGAAATCTTGGTCTCAAAATCAATAGATCTAAGTCATCTGTGATGAAGACTAGGCCAAAGATAGCAAAAACTAAAAACTTCGTTTTGGACGGGGAAGAAATACTTAAGGTCCCATATTTTACGTATCTGGGGGTTCCCATTCTCTTATTAGGACAAGGGGGATTCTTTTTTAAGCCAGCCCTTTTGACAAAGCCGGTTATCAAAAGGGTAAAGGAAATATACTGGCAGAAAATGTAGGAGCTGGAGACGATTTTGGCCATGAATAGAATCCAGGCGAGGAACCATATACAGCAATTGCACCCGATGTTATATCTGACTACCATAACCCTAGAGCGACATTGGTTCCTACTTCCTAGGTTATGTTTGAATACATTACATTACCTGGTAGCATTTCCTACACATGGAACTTGGTTTAAGACTCTTCCTCCATGTTGTTGCGATGGAACGACATCCCAAAGTACCTTGCACTTTATACTCTTTTGTACTTTTTATGATACCCCAAGAAAAACGTTTTTACGTCCGTTATTTTTATCTTAAAGTATTAGAACTACAGAGTCTGCTTATTTTTATTTACACAATTTGGGAAATGTAGACATAATACAGGCTGTGGTAAATTTTATATGTGCTGCTTTCGGAATTCAAAATATGTATTAATAATGTTTTTATTAATTTAATGATCATGAAATTTGTATGTTTGTATATATTGGATGTCTTTTATGGTCTGTTTTTGTACCGAATAAAGTAAATTGATGATGATGATGATGACTACCTTTATATATCTTTCAAGTGCAGTTTTCCATTGGGATCAGATAGAGATAGGAGTCTGGGGTCTTTGAATTCACAATTTAAAAGTACATATTTTGTTAAGGTTGTTTTTTACATTGTCAGTTTGAAAATGGCACTTTTAGAAAGTGGGCTTTTTCTTGCTTAACCATTCTGTGGCTCTGCCTACTTGTGGAATCCACATCTAGGTCAGACTGACAGTTGGGCTGTTTGTGAATTCCCTCTGGACAGTGACACAAAGGGAGTTGGGGTGTAGCCTGCATATCCCGATGAGTCTCCTGGGCTAAAGTAAGGAGGGAAGACCTGACACTCACACCTGATTGGGCTGTGCCTGTCCTCACACAATGCTGTCTCCAACCCCCTCACGTGTTTCTGAGGCCAGGCATTGAATCTTGTGAACAACAGAGACTTTCCTATGAAGTGTGTCCACTTCAAAAGCAGAAAGGGGTATAAGTAGTCAACCCAAAACCCTTGACTTTTAGATTACATCTGGATGAAGAGCTGAAGAGCTGGAGGAGTACTGTCCCTTTGCCTGCAAGTGTGCTTTGCTGGGTTGGCCTGCAGTTGCTGCTTCTGCCTTTGAGAGGACAAAGACTGTGTATTCCTGCTTGTGAAGTGCCTCCAAGGGCTTGCACTGAGCTTGCCCCCATTCTGAAATCTCCGGGCTATCAAAGACTTCCACTGCCAGTACCTGGACTCTCTTGCTGAGACCTCTACCCTGCCAAGTGGTGTCTAATCCAGTCCCTGGGCACTTGAAAGGAGAAGCTAGTGGAACCAAGACTGAAATCACTGAACTGGAGCCATGCGGGAGACAAAATCAGTGTACCACCTGCGTCACAGCTGGGAAATTGATGTAACACCTGTGTGCTGCCAAAATTGACACATCAACCACACAGTGTGGCTTTTCACCACCATGTGCCGGAATTTCACATGTAACGTCACTGGGCATCAAGCCCACAGTGAACCTGCATGGACCTGAGGTTGCCTGTTTGGAAATTGGCACATTGCTCTGCTGTGGGAGAGAAAAAGGACGCATTGCCTACCCGACCGGAGAAGAAATGATGCACGGCCTCACTTGTGAGTAAGGAATCGATGCATGGATGACTTCGACGATGAGCTCTTGCCTGTGCGGCTTATGTTTGATGCAGACCAGGTACTTTGGTGTAAAAATAACACATTCATTGATTTCTATGAATTAAGACTCTTTTTAATTTAAAAAGTCATAACTCTGTGTATGTCGGATCTTTGTCATTTTGGTCTTGTTTGATTTAGATAAATATTGGCTATTTTGTGTCACTTTTGTGGTGTTTTCACTGTGTTACCGTGTGTTTGTACAAATACTTTACACAATGCCTTTGAGATAAGCCTGACTGCTTGTGCCAAGCTACGAAGGGGGTGAGGAGGGTTTGTCTTAGGAGAGTTACTCCCTTACCCTGACTAGAGTGAGGGTCCCTGTTTAACAGAGTGCAAACTGACTGCCAACCAGAGAGCCCATTTCTAATATACAGAATACCTTTTTTCTGCACAGTCATATGCAAATATTTTAATGGCAAAATTCGAGGCTAACTGGTTACTGGGGGATGAGCAATGGCATTGTCACATTGTATTCTACAAATGTTTAATCAATGACACTTTCTTTCTTAAGATAGAAAGGAGATTCCAAAATCTTGAGGAAAACATTTGCATCCTGACAACGAGAAGTCACCACATCAAGTTCTCTCATTCATTCCAAAACATGAAATATAATTTCTGGATGTAATGATACACTTTATGCCTACAGGAATACACACCAGGGTGTTCATGAAAGCTACTGATAGAAACAGGACTTGACCTGGTCATTTCAGTCATTCATTGCCAAATTCAAATGAAGGAGTATCCCCAACTTCTTTTGGATCAGTCCTTGATTCGAGAGAAAAACTAGGCAGTAACAATCTATTGACAAATACTCAAAGATAAGCACCCCAATGAATGATTTGCATGTTAAAATACTCAAAGAAAGCACATGCCATCAAGTGTATCATTAATAAAGGATGTGAAATCTTGCAAAAGGGACCAGATTTCAGCAGCATGTTCACTGAGGTACTACACCTAAACTGCGGCAGGTCGAGAACTATCGAAGAAATCATGTCCCACAAGAAACCCAACCAAGAGGCCATGTTTATAGGAACACAGACATGCTTGAACTTTGTACATTGTGGCAACGTAATAACAGGCAATGCAGTTTTGCACCTCCTGAAAGGTCATTCCATCACTTTCAGACACTCAGCAACCTGCAATAGTAAAAATGTTTATGCCTTGAAATGTCCAGGTGGCAAACTGTATTTGGGACAAAATGAAAGAAAAGTAACAACCTGCATTACTGAGCAGAAGAGAAACATCCAGATCAGAATCAAAACATCCAGTGTAGCCATGCATTGGTCGGAGTAGGTCACAATAGCTCACAAGTAAAGTTTCAGATACTGCAAGAGGGCCCCATTAGACCTGACAGAGACAAATGAAAAAGACTCTCTCAAACTGAAAAAAATGGATTCTCTGCAACCAAATAGAATGAACGACAAAATGGAATACTTATTTTTGCTGAAATTATAGACACTCTAATAGTTTCCTTTATTTCTTTTTTTTTTTTGCTAGACATTTCACTTAACTCCTCATATTATGCATTATTGGATTATTGGGCACATATTGTCAATGGATTTCTTGTGTTTTACGTCAAATTTTATGAGGTTTATGAGTTTTTTTTTCACAAATCTCGTCGCATATGTTTTTTATTTCAGTCACACATTTCTTTCAATAGAATTGCTCCCTGAAGTGCTCAGGTAGTTGTAGTGTCTTTAACCCTTGGCCCAAGGAGATGTTAATATATGTTTAATTGCATGGGGTTTTCAGATTGGTTAAACCAATGTATGTATTGAAGATCAGCGAAACACCTCTGGGTTCTCTACTTAACACGCTATGTGTACATGTACTTGAATTTACCGCGAACAGCAGGGAAGGAGCAACACCACTCCAGTCTTGCTTTTATGACACAAGCCACCATAACATCACTTAAGTAAATGCTGTAAGTTACCTAGCCAAGCAGAGTTTTTATGTTTGTCCTTAGCATGTGCATGATACTTTGTTTTGCAACGGTGTTCTAAGGAGCACGCTTAGGGCAATATTTTTAAAAGCCCAAGCTCCTCCTTGTGCCACATTAGCATAATTTTTAGGTGGGCAAAACGCAGTGCCATATTTAGAAAGAGACACAATGCATGCACAATGCATGCATTGCGCCACTTTGTAAACCCTTACACCACATTATGTCTGCGCCAGGCATAATGTATGCAAGGGTGGCGTTCTGCCATTAGGTGGCCCAGAATAATGGCACACTGGAATCTAAGAGATTCCACTGCGGCATTTTTAGCATCATTTTTAAAGCCTGCCTAAGGCACCTGTTAAAATTAAGTTCCCATTGTTTTCAATGGGACTCCTTTAACTTTGCAGGATTAGCATCAACATTTTTGGCGCTAATCCTGTGAAATGGCAAGCTTCCGTCAAAATTTATGATGCAAGTTCCCTAACATGCACCATGGTGTGCTGTATCATAAATACGGTGCACACATGTTGTCGTTAGGTGCCAGTAGAGGGGCACAGAAAAAGTGGAGCATCTGCTCTGATGCACCTCTTTTTCAGAAATATGCCCCTAGGAGTTTGCCAAGTAACAAGGGCAATTTTGCATTACGCAATCAGTTTGTCTGTTAATTCGGTTTTGCTTGATCAACCTCACTCTTCAAAGGGTGCTCAGTTCACGTTTTAACACAGACGTCCTTTTTGCATGCATCACACATTTAATTATACAGACATAGCATGTTTGGCACATAGCATAGGGTGTAGCCAGCGTGTAGTCATTATTCAAGTAGGAGGTTCTCTATTATCAGTTAATGGGTGAACTGGTAGTTTTCTGTTGAGGAAATTAGTTCTTCATTGGTAAATCATGTTTTGATCTACACCTCCTCTGATGAAAGGTCACCTTACCCGAAATGCATTAGGAAGGCGCAAGTGAGTGACAATTGTGGATTTGGATTCTTATTCCCTTGGATTAGTCATATTTGAACCTCAATAATTCTGGAGAATTGGACTCCTGTACATGAGGCACAAAACTTGAACATCTACTGAATACATTTATGAACCTGTTATACCAATAAACAATTTCAAAGTATATTTCTTGAAGTTTGATGAAGTGCACCTGGGCACTGGGAAGGGGACCCACCCAGGCATCAAAGGATTTTGCATGTCGACACTAGGGGCCGTATTTATGCAGCCCTAGAGCCACAGGAGGGTCACTTTTTGTGACGCTCCTGTGGGGCTAAGCACAGTGCCGTATTTACAAGGTGGCGTTAAACCACTTTTTGTGGCTTAATACCACACTGTAAATATGGCCCATTTGCACACAGCACTGTGCGTGGAAGGGGCGTGTAATGGGTGTTGCTGTGGGCATGCCACAGCAACACCCATTGCATTTTGACGCTGCCTCAGATTTATGAAATCATGTAAACCTGAGGCAGCGCCAAAATTTAACGCCACCCCCAGTAGTGGCATTAGCAGGGCGCACCAAGGAGAAATACTTTATTTCCTCCTCGTTTTTTGCTTTTTCTATGCATGCTGCATTTTGCTGCATGCATAGAATAAAACAAACTGCTAGAAATTATTGTTTATGTGAGGGAAGGTGTTCCTTACTTCACATAAACAATCACTTGGACATGACTCTTTGGCACTTCTGTGTGTGCTGCATTGTGCAGCACACACAGAAGTGCCAAAGCGCCATTAGTGAATGTTTATGTGCAGGAAGGGACACTTTCCCGCACATAAACAATCACAACCCTCAATGCAGATATCCTTGCACAATGGTGCAAGGCTGCCTGGGTTGGCACTGGCAGCTAAATTTAGCACCAGCTCAGGGGGAACTCAGGGGTGCGCCGTAATCACTCAAATATGGCAGATCCCTGTGTTTCTAAAGTGATGCAGTGTGGCGCTGCCAATTTTGGCGCTGCACCGCGCTGATTTACTTTTCAATAAATCTGGCCCTTGGAGTACTATAGTACCCACCCTATACACACCCCAAGTTTAGTGTGACCAAACACTTAAGCTTATTGAAAATCCTCGAAGTGGGTAAGATTAGCCCCAGGAACTTTGAATCCACTGGTTAGGGCATGTCCAAGAGTCATCCCTACCCACTAGCTCATACCAAGCATACATTTGGCACCTCCAGGTACCCACTTCTGAAACCCCTGTGCCTGAGGAAGTTCAGAAGATATCTGAACTTGCTGCCAGTGACCTGAGAGGAGTCCTCAAAGGATTTGTTTTCTCTTCTACCCAGGACAAAGAAGTAGATTCCTAGGGTCCTAAGGCTAATGTCCTGTTAAAGCTACAGGAACACACAATGTACACAAGGCCTTTCCTTGAAAATGACCAGCAGACCAGTGGCTACTGGACCTAGATTAGAAACTGCTGATTGGCCTCTGCCTGACACCTTGTGAGTCTCTAAGTACCTCCCCTCAATTACTGGGGACTGTGGAAATTTGCTCCTGTAGTGGATTGAGGTTTTAAGGACTAAACAGAGGTAAAACTTAGACAAGGGCACCCTTTTCGGTGTATCCAAAACAAACTCCATTGTCATCAGCAACAAATTGCTCCTAGGTCCCTGTATACATTGACCTTTGACTATCATTGATAGTTAGTGATTTTTGGCACTCTTCCCAATTAAAGCTCTAAAACCTGGACTTTCGTCATTTTTGTGTCATTTTGTTTATAAATTGTACTCATTTCTACTTAAGTTTAGGATTTTAATGTTTTTTGTTACTGTTTTGCTACTGTAAAAATACTTTACACATTGCCCTAATGTAAGCTTTTCTGCTCAGTACCATATACACCATGGGGCTGAGACCAGGTTAATTTAGTGACTTTTTAAGGTTAAATCTGAGAAGGGTTGTGATTATTGCTAATAGTGAGTAGTAACCCCTCCAAACAATAATTTGATTAATTTCTGTCCCAGTGAAAACCTAGAAGCCAAAAAGCTCAGAAAGGTTTACATGTTTCTCTTCAAAATGAGACTTAGGGGGTCATTCCAATCGACCGCCAGGGTGGAGGACCACGGAAGCACCGCCAACAGGCTGGCGGTGCTTCCCTGCCCATTCTGACCGCGGCGGTAAAGCCGCGGTCAGAAAAGGGGATCCGGCGGTTTCCCGCCCGATTTAACCTGTCTGGGCTAAATCGCCGCCATGGAGATTCCGACCCCCTTCCCGCCACCCTGTTTCTGGCGGTTTTTACGGGTGTCATGGGGCCCCTGGGCAGTGCAGGGGCCCCCTAACAGGGCCCCAGCATGATTTTCACTGTCTGCTTAGCAGACAGTGAAAATCGCGACGGTTGCAACTGCACCCGTCGCACCCCTGCAACACCGCCGGCTCCATTCGGAGCCGGCTTCTATGTTGCAGGGCCTTTCCCGCTTTCCCGCAGGCGGTGACCACATGGCGGGCGGCTACCGCTGCCCGCCGCGGTCAGAATGACCGCCTTAGTCCCTTTTTTGAAGACTACATTAAAGGTTCTTCAACTTCACAGTGTAGAAAAGGATTTATTCATTTTTCAGAGGTGCTGGGAGTCTTGAGTGAGACAAAGATAAAATTTAGGCATGGACGAAATTTAAATTATGTCAACATAAATCGTATAATTTAGATAATTTCACGTAACAAAAATGTCCCCGAATTACAGAGATTACCCTATGCCACATAACAAAAGTCCCATTTTGGGAGAAGTTGTAAAGTGAGAAGCAATGAATAAACCAGCTCACTATGAACCAAGTGGCATTTTCTCAATGAGAGAGGCAGTTCTTTAACATGGGTGGTCAACAAACATTTCAGGATTATTTTTACACAAGTGGACCATTTGGTTAATTTTTATGCAGAAAAAATTGAAACCTGAATGCATATTTTTTTAACTACAAGGAAGTACCATAGAGTCTGGGAGGCCCATTCATATGCAGCAGTAATCTTCCTGTCCTGATGACTCCTTCCTGTGCTTTGTTCAGCCCATCGCATTTTGACTTTGGATTTTGGATTGAAAGCCTCACTTTATTTTTGGCTGCAATCTTTTTTGCCATCTATATCCTTGACATTTTTAGTTTTTATGAAAAATCAAGTGCTGTTAATGGATTACTCTGCAAAATGTGTGTGTTTTTGGGTGGGCAGGCAGCACTATTAATGTTCCTTTTTAATTTTTGTATCTTTTGGTTACTAGGTCACCTCAAGATATGAGTATGGTCCCTTGTGTCATAAAGTTTTTTTTACCTCCTTAGTGCTGCAAATGAGCCATTGATGTTCTCAGCACTACCTCTGTGGTGTGAAGGATATCAACAGGTGGTTCTAAACACTGAAAAATAAAATATTTCTGTTCTACAAAACAGAAGCATTTCCTGTTTTAAAATCAATGTCAGGACATGCAGGAGCATCTTTGCTAGTGCCCTGAGCATGATTATTTTTTTGTTTTGGTGTAACACCAGCACACAGAACATGTATGACATCATAATGAAACAAAAATGAAAGCAGGCCGTTCTACTGAAGTGATCTGCTTTCACATTTTATTGGTAGTGAGTGACGTCTCTTCGCCCCCGAACACCAATCTCTGCAAGAGGGGCATCGCTGGAAAGGGGTCATTTAAATAGGTGACATTTCCCTGGCAGGGCATTTCCCTAGTGGATCCATGATTCAGGATTGCCCTCAGAGGCCCAAATATTTTGGACGAGATTAAGGTGGGTCACTGTGGCATAGACCTAGGCCCCCACCCCAATAGTGCAATTCAGACTTTCTGCCCTTCAGTTGTTTACCCTAATGTCTCCCAGGAGTAGAAAGGCCAATATAGACCAGATGTATTGTTTTTGGCAAAAAACAGAAAGGAGAGGGCAGCCCACCCTGGCATAGTGCCAGACGTCCACCTAAACAGGGTATAAATCCTTCCAGCCCCCTCAGGAGTCAGATTGGGTGTTTGCTCCCAATCAGCCCCCATAAGGAGATAGAAAACCCAGTAGAAACTAAGCAATATTTCTGTAATGTAAATGTTGAAACTTGCAGGGATCAAAAAAAATCCTATCACTCAGTATTCCAACACTTGTCTTGATAAAAATGCTACCCTACATGTGAGCCTAGTGCCAGTGACAGAAACTTAGCAAACCAGGGAGAATGGGAGACCTTGCAAACAAATCTACAAACTCTACAAAGGCTCTTTGGAATCCCCAGGATGTTGGTAAGAAGGACACAATTTTGGAATAGATAACTTACATATAAAACAGTTATGAATGTGTGATTAACCCAAAGGGATAATGTTGAAACACGTTTATATGGTGGAGGCCTGGGGTTATAAATACATATTCTCTATATTTTTCTTACTGTGCCGATTATCATTTTGCACAGTTTTTGTTTCTGTTTGGCACCAAGTCTACCTTGCAGTAGACTTTGGGTGTATTTTTTAATATTTGTCACATTCTTGTTGCTACAGTGCTATTTGCTTTTAATCATTGTAGGAGCTTGTAGATGGCACTGTATTAAATGCTTGTATTTTTTGTCTTCATGTGCCTGCTGATAGCTAGAGTCAGGGTGGTTCCTTGAGTCTAGGCCCTTGCAGCCAGACTTGTTTCTTTATTCTTAGTTAACTTTATTTCCACGTGCTTGCCCACAATTTTTTGTTAAGTTTGTAAATATGTGAAATTGCCTTTAATTTTATTCTGCAACTGTTAAAAGTATTTTGGAGGGGCAATTGATGTTGTATTGCGCTGCTTATGTTTAAGATTTGTATTTACACTTTGTTTAAAAAACAATTCTGGCATTGCTGATCTTCTGATGGTGGAGAAATGGCAGTACCATTTTTGGGTCCAGACATTTTGAGGAAATATTTTATATCAGCTCAATCCTTTTGCTGCAATGCTGCCACTTTTTTTTTTTAAGGTGGGGGAGGTTGCCCATGTCTTCTCCTTTACTGGCCATGCAGAGGTGCCCGTTAATTGTGTGTCTTCTTCGTTATTTTCCTAATATAGTTATTTGAGATTGTGATGGTTGTAGTACAGTGTTGTCCTTGATTAATTAATTAGATTTTTTCCTATCAACCTTGCTCCTTAAATGTCCCTAGTTTCCCTGGAGGGTCACCAGCAATTATTAAATTCATGTATTTCATTTTGCCTGCCCTGCCTCCACTAGGGTCTCCACTGGCCCTAGGGAACAATAGCAGTTATGAAATATATTTAGTCAATTTTAGTCTGCCCTCCACCTCACATAGGATGCCCATGGGCTTTGGAGGGTTGCCTGCAATTATTTAATTAATGTATTGATTTCTTGCCTGCCCTTCACCTCCCATAAGATTCCCATGGGGCCAGGAGGAGCACTAGCACTAACCTAATTAATTGTTTCAGTTTTTACCCACTCCCCTGCCTTCCATATACCCCTATGGGTCCTTGCGCAGCACAACGTTAGCTTCATCTATGTATTGTCTAGTTGAAAATGGTTAGTTTATGCTTCATTACACTTCAGTTAAGTGTTTATGATGAGGACAATGATTAATTCTATCATATTAGCTAGATTCCACAAGTCTCACTGACTTTCTACATCATTTGTTTTGCATGTGCATAAGCCATCATATAATGCACAATACTGAGAAGGAGAGGATTCTATGAATTAGCTGGCAGTGATCCCTGCTTCATGTTTTGCTTTTATAAAGTGATAACGAATATATACAAATTAAAGAAAAAGGCCCAAAAGAAGGAAGTTCCACCCAAGAAGGTTAGCAGTGAGGAGAAGTAGAAGATTGTTACCAGTTCCACCACTGGCATCAAGCCCTTCCCAACATACCTGCTGCCCTCTCTTCTGAGGCGGAAGAAGTTGAGAAGAAGATTACCCCTGAATCAAAGGCAACACCACCAAAATTAAAGCCTTTATGTCTCAGCAGTGCAGTGATTGCAGTCATAGAGTTGGAAATGTAATTGTCCCTGCAGTCATGGAGTCTGAAATTGAATTTGCGCAAGAAAGATAACAACAGGAACCACAGCCTGCAACACAGCAAGAGAAGAGCAGAGAGTTGAGCTATCTGCAGAGGAGGTGGTTTTGAAAACTCCTCTTCCAACATCAGCTTCATGATCTGAGGCAAGGAAAATATAAATCACTGCCCAATCTTCTTCGATTCTCCTATTTAAACAACCTGAAAATGGCTTGGAACTAAATCAAGACCACCAGTGAGAGGTGAGGAAAAATCAAGCCATTGGAAAGTCCCCGAAATGAAGTAGGTGATATAAGGCAGAGATTTAGTGTGGAGAGTGGGGTGGAGAAAGAACTGCTCACCTCTAATCAACATCTTAGTCATGTTTTTCACCAACATTGCCTTCTTCCATCAGTTTAAGACCTAAACAACTTGCAGCAGCCATAGCTCCTACTGCAGTCACTGTCCACTCTATTGAAGGCCAACCCAGTACCTCACACCACCTCAAAAAGTTCTTCAGGTTTTGACACCGTAAAAATCCCTCTTCTCTAGTTTGCAACTTTTTTACACTTAGATCACACGAGCAGCATATCACAAAATGCTCAATTTGCCAAAAAAGGTTTGTTGTGATAAGCCAAGTAGTCATTATATTACTGGCGGACAACTGGCTCATCTGAAAAATCAATATGCAATTTTGGATGGAGCACTTGGAATCTGCAACTCTGAGACCTACCCCGCCAAGTGGTGTCACCCCAATCCTAGTCCATTGAAAGTGAGCCTGAAGGTGCTCTGCCAGACCATCAGTGGATCCAACAAAGATGAGATATCTCCTCTGTTTCATAGCACAAACTAGGGCAGAACCGATATATTCTGGCTGGGTTGGCTTTTCCCAAAGCAGGACTCCACATTACAGCTCCACAGAACCAAATCATTGTTGACTCCAGACTTCGCATCTCAAGCCCTTATTGGTAGGATCCTTGTCGATGATGAAGGACCTTGCATCGCAACCCTGGTGCGCTTTAGAAATATATATTACCTACTGGCGGTTGACAGTAGGTAGTTATAGCTTGGACCATTTTTCCATAGAAAAAGTGTTTTGTGACTTGCCTATATCTTTGGCACCTTTGGAAGAATCTTCATGAAATTTTCCAAAAAAGTACCTTGTGATTTTTGTTGCACGTGGAAAATTTTGGGATGATTTGTCAATCGGAGGCCGAGAAAAATTAGGGGTCAAGAAAGTAAAATTTCCCAGGTTAATTGCCATGGGACCTTTAGACATGACTACAGCCCAAACCGCTGGACGGATTATACCAAATTTAGAGGAAAGCTAGCTTTCGGTACGCAGATTGTGCTTTTGGTTATTTGGTGTAAATCCGTTCAGTACTTCATGAGAAATTAAGGAAAATCCAAATTTGCACATCTCTAGCCGCAATTAATTTGTGAATCTTCACAAATTTTAGCAAATGTGTGCCAAATGGAAGCACTGTAATTGGCTGGCCACAACCTGACTACAAAGTTGTGGCTGCCATTTTATGTTAATTAAGAGGGTCCCCGAGGCTAAAAATAGAAATGATAAGTGGTATAAGGTGTCAGGGTGGAGGTACCCTGACCCCAAGGGTCTGATATAGGGGTGCTTTAGGGTCAAATTATGGGTTTAAAATTATTTATCTTCGCCATCCGTGATTACCTCGAATATCATTGAATACTGCAAAAAAATTAATAAAAAAAAACATTTACAGACTACTTCACACACTAGTTCATTCACTCATACATGCACTCAGTGTCTCATGCACCCGCTCACACCTGCTCATAGACTCACGCACCCACTTTCAGACCCATTGAGACACTCACGCACCCACTCATAGATTCACTGACAGAGACATGACCTGTGGCCAACTGCCGGATTAATGCATAGTAATTACAGTTTCTTTATATTACAAAACATAGAAATCCACAAAAAAAATGGTTACAGGGACATTATAGTTAGGTTCTGAATTTACTCATAAAACCATAGAAATTCAGCAGTTATTGTTAGAGTTATTTCAAGTAACTATAACTCACGCCCTAAGGTAACTGTAACTCGCGTCTTTGCCATGCACAGCTAATTACTCTGCATATTATATCATTGATAACATATTCTATGGCATTTTTTTATTTTCACTGCAACATTTGAAAAACTGTGCATGGCAATGGCGCAAGTGATAGTTACGGTAGGGCGCGAGTTACAATTACCTGAAATATCTCTAAATATACCTGCTGCATTTCTTTGTTTTTTTATGAGTAAATTCAGAACCTAAGTATAATCTCCATGTAACATTTAGTTTCATCAGTTTATATGGGTATATATAATTATATATATATATATATATATATATATATGTGTGTGTGTGTGTGTGTGTGTGTGAGAGCATGTGTGTGTGTATATTGTTGATATATATATGTATATATATATATATATATTACCTGGTGGAAGTTGCCAATAGGTAGTTATAATGAGGACCTAATTTACATAGAAGGAGCTTTTTTTGTTTTGTTAAAAACATTGGTGCTTCTTGACAAATCTTCACAAAGTTTTCAAAACCTACACTTTGGTCAGTTCAGCTGCTAGGGTGATCAGTTAATCGGGGGCTAACACATTTTCCTCATTCATTTTTCTATAGGGTCTTTAGACATGCCTCCAACCCAAACTGCCAAATGGAATTACACTGAATTTGGCTGGAAAGTAGATGTTGTGCAGATTATGCTTTTAGTCATTGGGTGTAAATCTATAGTTTTGGAGAAATGAAAGTAAAAAAAAAAATCAATATCTAGGGCGCGGATTCTTTGTGGAGCTAACAGTCTCAATGCAGATATCTGATTGGCTGTTAACACTTCAACAAGGAAGAGTTGGCAGCCATCTGAAGGCGAGTCTCAGAAAAACAAAATACAAAAATCAAAAACTGGCTAGTGTAGGGACAATCTGACCACTTCGCTCTAGTGCTCGGGTCCCAGAGGGACCCCACCGGGGCTTAAAAGCATTTTTTTATTTAAAAAGTCAGAAAAATCCATGGATCCAGATTTGTGGATTTCCCTGACATTAGAAAAAAAAGTGGGCAGCTTCCCACCCTTTTTGTGAAGACCCCGGATGGGGCATGAGAAAAAAGTTAGGAGTGGGTACATGGGCCCTCCTCCTTGGCTTATCATAGCCACGGGGACTGCCACCTCCCCAAGCCTTCAATAAAATGTGATGCGGGGGCCACTCAGCCCCTCAGCAGCCCCAGGGACTGACATCTTCCAGGACAATGTTATACTATGAGTTTAGGGTGACTCAACACCCCACAACCCCGGGGACTGCCACTTCACCAGGGCTTGATGCAAATTGAATATGGGGGGTTGCATGGCAGCCCATAGCCCCAGACCACCACTTCTATGTTTCTGTGCAGCCCCCCTGCAGCCCTGGGGACCACCACCTCCTTGGGCTTTAAATGAATAGAATGTGGGGGCTGCATGGGCCCCCACTGTCCAGGGGACCTCCAGCTCTTTGGGCTACAATAAAAAAGTGAAGAGGTTCTGTTTCAGACCCACCGAGCCCTGAGGACTACCACTTCCCTGGAGTAATGCTCATTGGAGGGAGGCCAAGAAACCCCCCCTATAGAGCAAATAATGGTCCTGGGGACCACCACCCCCCCTGGGCAGACTCCTGCTATCTCCTGGATTGCCCACCCCCAGGATTTAGTTGTTTGCTTTTGCTTGGTGGGAGCTGACTGCTCGCACCAAGCAAAAGGAAGCAAAATCCTCTTTCTGACAGCAAATATGCGTGCAGGGCAACAGAGGAAAACATTGCTCCCACAAGCAGGGAGCTGCTATTTAAAGCAGCTCCCAGCTTGTAGGAGCAATGCCGTCTCCCGCAGTATGCAGGGAGCAGGTTGGTGCTGCTGGGGCCTTGAGTCCACAGTCCTGTCACTATGTCTTTCTAGCTCTCTCTCTCTCTCTCTCTCTCTCTCTCTCTCTCTCTCTCTCACTCTCTCTCTCTCTCTCTCTCTCTCTCTCTCTCCCTCTTCCATAATGGGATGAAAGAGAGTGTGAGATAGAGAGAGAGAATCACAGCAAGGAGTCACCTACAGCCTAAAGATTACAGTAACATACTCTTGCACTGAAAGTTGAGGGTTCTACTACAGGTGTATCCATGGTAATTTTACCTCTTTAGTTTATTTTAAACTTCATAGTTTTAAGGTGAATTCATTCTTTTTAATTGGCAAATGCATATTTCTTTCCAATTTGTTCTGAAGTATCTCATTATAATGATATCATCAATCAAAGCCTAACTAAATATGTTTGTCAATCTTTCTCCCACTCACAGACCCATTCAGACACTTATGCACCCATTCACAGACCTACGCAGACACTCAGGCACCCACTATCAGACCCACTCAGACTTTCACACAACCACTCACAGACCCACTGAAAAACACGCACCCATTCACAGACCCACATAAACACTGACATACCCACCCACTCACACCCAGACGGACACTCTTACACCTACTCTCACCCCCAATACACCCTCTCACACCCAGAGAGACAGGCCATGGTTAATTCCTGCTGCACATGGCCAAAGTGCCATGCACAGTGTGGGGTTGGGTGGTTAGGGGGTTGGACACAGAGTCTGGCCACAGCCCTGGCCTTGCAGCCAACCTGTGCAGGGCACAGCGCAAGGCTGGGTTCTCATGGGGGTCGGCCTCAGGGTTTGGCTGTTATAGGCCAGAAAGTGCCACATCATCCTATGATCACATATCACAAGTCCAGATCAATGAAAGATATTCTGGTACAGAGTTACATTAGTACACAATTGAGTCAGGGGAGCTGGCTAAGCAAGCAATGTGAGTTTTACAAGTGTGGTAAAAGTAAAGCTTGCAAAACAAGTAAGAAAACAAAGACCTCCCCTTTGCCAAATGGTAACTGTGGACATATTAGTAATTGGATTTCATGCAGCAGTGTTTAATGTGTGTAGGTTTTGGTCTGTCCTTGTGTGCTCATGTATGTAGGGAACACTATTTTCCCTGTGAAAAAAGAGACTTCTTGAACAATCTAGAGCCATTAGGAATTGTGATCAGAGTTATCTGGTGTCAAGTCATTGGTCCAAAGAACATTCACAAAATTCTGATTTCCCTTCTTTCTTTTTCATTGACAGGATAGTTTTGACAACAGTGAAAGAGACAGATAAAAAAGACTGTGGATTCTCAAATCTGAGTACATTATCCATCTCAATATCAGGATACCAGCAGGTTTGAACCTGGATGAAGAACTGTTTGTCCATATCGGATGACATTGAAGTGCAATAGAAATGTCTTATTATCTCTGTCCCTATTGATGTTTTCAGATTTTTTTAATCTGATGCTCTTTTTCTTTTTTCCTCTTTTAGCATTTGTGCTTAGAGTGTCCCTCGTTCTTATACATATTTGCCTACAGTCATGTACCATTTCACTGGTTATCATTTTGTTGACTATCCCTATGTGATTCATGATAAACCCAATGTTCTTATTAGCAGGAGTTTGCGCGCCTGTTTATCCAATTTAACTTAATTTTGCTTGTCAGGTAAAGGGTTCAATTTTCTTATTATTTAAGGGGCTGGGACTCAAGTAAAGCCACTTTATGCATCAGACAAAGACACAACCATTCACACATCCACCATTTAACCCTCTCTCACTTCATCCACATGTTCCCTTGCCAGTGCCACCATGGAGAGGATACCAGAGACTGCAAGTCTTCCTAAAGATGAATGTCCCAGTGAGGACAATTCCGCTGAACGTCTGGACAGTGTTGACCTACCTGGCCCATCTGGGACCCCTGGTCAGTCTACCACTCTATGCATCACCATGCCACATCAAAACACCCCCACCCTGTGGCACCAACATCACAGCCAATTCTTCGTCCCCAAACCTATGACCCAAGGACTGTTAAATCGATAGAGTGCCCCACAATACAGGAACCAGAGTTGACCCCTCAAACCCAAGAGAATGAAGGTCCTGCTGACACTGGGAGTGGGCACACCGTGCCAGGGGCACAAGCACATGGGGACAGGGGGTGTGGGAGGGAACCTGTGGGCCACAGGACAGGGCACCAAAGGCAATCACTTGACCAGGTAGCCATCTATCAAGTATTGAGAGCATACCATCAACCCCGCACAGGATGGGCCAGATCATCAACATGTTGGGGGAAAACCAAAGGCTGCAGAGGGTATACCACCAGGAGGTCATGTAGCAGTGGCAGGCCCACAATGCCACCATGGCCTGCATTGCAGGGGTGTTCAAGGACATTAACACCACTCTGTGTGCTTCCTCCACCCACCAGCAAACCTTTTCCACTAGCCACATCACATTTGAGCCCTCAACATCTGCGGCAGCTAGTGAAATGGAGTCCCTGCCAGGGGAACCACAGCCCACAGACACCCCTCCCTCTGTAGCTGAGGAATCCCCCCACTAACATGGACGTCCATCCAGACATCTGCCTGCAGCAGATGCCAATACAAAACCCACTGCTAGGAAGTGATCTTCCCCTGATTTTTTCTCCCTTGTGTGGAACTTAGAAACCCTGTTGACTGTTCAATCACATCTCCATTTTCTCAGGGCTCTTGTACAATGGACCTGTGCTACCTACAGCTGAGCCACCTACTGTGATGATTTCGAGCACCATGACCACACTCATCCCCTGTGTGACTGATCACAGCAAATGCATATGTGTCTTTATTTGTACACATACAAACGTTTGGTCAGCAATATGTTTTGTGGGTATGGCCCCCTAAACCAACCGGCAGTGTAATGGATAGCAGAGGGAGGCATCCTCTGCAGGAGACACAGAACAACGGACATGTCACAGGGCAGATGTAATGGAGACACTAGTCCAGCCACACACCAGAGCATATCCACTGATCCAACCTGCAAAAAGACCATGACAGGGACTTCCTTCAGGATAGTAGGCATGGTGAAACACAAAGCACACATGCAGTTCATAGCTGTCGTGCCCAGTGCGGATTGCTAACTAAACAGTGCACCCAGATGTCACTTCTGAGTCACCTGTCTCAGGGAATACATCACATAACACTGTAGCTGGCATCTGTCATGGGCTAATCTCCACTCTGTAATCAGTTACCAAAGGCTAATGAAGACGAATGCCTCAAGCAATGTGTAGGTGAGGCAAAGATTCACAGTACACAGTTACTTGCTGGAGTGACATGAGAACAGGAGAATGATGAACACATACTGTAACTCTGCAACTTACATGCAATCAGTCATCTCTCACAACACACACATAGGGATATGAACACATTATACCACCTATGATGATTCTAATCAGGAGGACCATTGACACTAAACAATGTGGAAATATAACACCTGCAAGTACGCACACAACTGCCTGTATGTTACTGGAAGTACTGATTGATGGGATCTGTTCTGCAGTCCGCTTCACATTCCTCATCTGCCTCTTTATCACTTTCCATTTCTGCATCAACAGGCACTGGTCCAGCTGCCTCCTCATCATCAGTTATTAATGGTATGTGATGTCTCAGGGCTAGATTGTGGAGCATGTAGCAGGCAAATGTGATCTGGCATGCCTTTTAGGGAGTGTAGAGGAGGGTATCTCCAGAGAGGTCCAGACACCTGAATCTTGCCTCCAATAGGCCAAATGTCCTTTCAATTACACACCTTGTCTGCCATGGGCCTCATTGAAACGGATTTCCCCTTCCGTGGCAAGGTACCTCACTGGTGCCAACAGTTAGGAAAGTTTAGGATAGCCAGAGTCCCCTGTGTGCACAGAGGTGGGACCTGATACAATACAGGTTTAGTCACAGGAGAGATTGTGATGGCCGGTGCCAAAACAGAAACACACATCCAAATACATGCATACCAATGAGCCAAGCCCTCTCTCCTGTAGACATGCCGTCATGTGTGGGACATTGCTGTTCCTCAGAATGAAAGTTTCATGCACAGACCCTGGAAACTTGGCTGTCGCTTGGGAGATGTACTGGTCTGCCACACACACCACCTGAACTTTGATGGAGTGGTAGCTTTTCCTGTTTCTATATACCTGTTCATTGGCACTGGGAGGGACCAAAGCTATATGGGTACCACTATGGCCCCTATCACATGAGGGATGTGTGCCATCTCATAGAAGTCCACCTTCATAAAGGCTAAATCCACACATTGGGTGAACCTGATGTAGCTGTCCAGGTGTTTCAAGAAAGCACACAGTACATCCTTCAAAACAAGACAGAACATGGGCTGTGACACCCGTGCTGCCAAGCCCACTGCATTCTGAAAGGAGCCTGTGGCAAGAAAGTAAAGTACTGACAGGACTTGGACTGTGGGTGGGATGGCATAAGGATTATGTATAGCAGGCAGGAGTTCTGCCTCCAACTGGGTACAAAGATCAAAGATGTTGTGATGTTTCAGACAATAGGTCTGGATGATATGCCTCTCCTCCTGGGTTGCAAGGTTGACTAGCTGACGGTACACTGCTGCATGTCTTAATCTCCTCCTGAAATGCCATCTAGGATTGAGAGGAGAGATTGTACAATGTGAGAAGCACTCCACACACGTCAGTTGAACATGTCCTCATCGCACAAACCTAACACGGTAGACATACCTCGCTCTGCTGACAAACACTACATTGGGCATGATGTGTGGCATGAGCACCATCCTTGCTGCACATTGCTGCCCCTGATCAATAGTTTGTGACACACATCACTTGTGTAATGTTCCATATCTGGTACTCTGACCTGTCCTGCACTAAGCATGTATGAAGTCATGTTATATACCTATATGCTTACACTGTCTAGGAGGCTCCTTGCATCTGCTCATACATGTCACTTGACAATGGGCCATATGATGTCACTGTGTCATGCATGTCACATGTATCAGCCTAACCATGATGGCACAACATAGGCGTGCAACACATTCAGGTCAATAAATGTGTATGGCACAATTCTGAAGCTGCAGCAAGGCATTATATGCATAAAATGTAAGCCACCTGTCCTGCTACATAGGTCAGTTGGAAGCGACCTAAGTTCCCTGGCGTATATCATCATGACTGTAGGCGTTCACAACTGTTGTGCAACTACTCAATGGTTAACATTACTGCCTATGGGGGACTGAGGCCGATGACGATCACCGCCAGAAGTGATGGTCCTGTATGCAGCGGCCATGACCATCATTTTCTGCAGCCCTGCTCACTTGACTCCTGACACTCTTGCAAGTAATACCTCCATGTCATGAGCTGCGGTGTACTGTTTCTGGGAGCCATCATGACACGTCCTGCAGGTGATAGGCCCAACCTTCACTCAAGAACAGTTGGAGAAGCTGGTGGAAGGGGTTCTACCTCTGTATGGACACCTGTATGGGGCACCAGAGGAGCAGGTGAGCCCAATGCCATAGTCATCTATAATAGGGGGGTGTGTGAGGGTGAATGGCGTAAGTGTACCAGTCAGGGAGTACATGCATGCAGGGGACATAGAGTTAAGTTGTGTGAACCGTGACAGTGGATATGTATGGCATTTGGTGAGTAGGATGTTTATAGTCCACTACTGTTGGTATGGTGCCAGTCTACATGACTTTCTCCTTCTGTCTGTGTCACCCATGCAGGTAAATGTCCGTCAGAAGAAGGGGATGTGGTATGCCATCGCCAAGCAAGTGCAGACTCTGGAGGTCCAGAGCCAGTGGAGCACCCACTGCAGAAAGTGGTGGGAGGACCTGAGATGATGGGCCCGGAAGACCATGGAGGCCCAGCTGGGGATGTCCTCCCAATGAGGACGCTGACCCTCCTAATGGCTCACATATTGGCAGTGGCCTACCACGAGGTGGATAGACATTTGAGGGCAGCACAATAGCCACAAGGGGGTGAGTACTGATTGTATCCTGGGACCTGGCTGGCCTTAGAAGGGATTGGGTGCCTCACCGGAAGCAAAGTGACATTGTCGTTTATGCTATATGTAAATAGTCAATCGGTAATGGGTATAAGGCACCCTGGCACAGTATCTTAAGTAGATGTGTTTCCTGCTTTACATTTCACATTTCCATACTGCTCCATGCCTGTAATGTGGAGATGCACTGATGATATAGGCACATGTCTGACTCCATCCTGGCATAAAATGGATGTTAGCATTGTGTATGACCAGCTCCATCCATCTCCAGTAGTCGCTCTGAGGTGTCAGTCCACTCCCATCTGTGTAGTCTACCTGTACATGTTACTGTGTGACTGCTTTTATCACTGTGACTGTGTTCTTCATGTGCTGTATCTGGTACTGACAGATTGTGGGGCTGGCAATACAGTTGCACCTCAGGTATGGCCCTCATGGGACAGGAATATTGGCCTGATAGCTGACTAGGCATATAAATGTGATCTGCTGATTGTAGGATATTGGTAGGTAGCCGAGCTGGGATACTAAAATATGTAGAAAGTATGAGGCCTGAATGATGCACAGAATATGCATACCTAGGAGCTATACTTAGGGGGATGTGCACTTCAAACCTATGGGATGGTACTAGAAGTGCCCTGGGGGATCCCTTATTTGTCACCATGGTGTGTACAAGGCATGTATGAAAAAAGCCATAACAATTCCTATGCTGCAATGCTGAGTAACTGCCTACATCATGTTATAGTGGATATTTGGGGTCACATCTAATGGCCTGTGACTATTACAGCTTGACTAGGGCATTAGGTGATGGCAGATTAGGAGTGGTTTGCGTATTGCATTACACATGGTGTGTTGATGTGATTCAATATTTGGATTCAGTCTCCTCAGGCTGCCTTATGTGGTAGTGGGATGTGTAATTTGTGTACAGCCAGTAGTGTTTGTCCATGTGTGCCTAATGAATGCAATACTTTCCCCTCTGAGATGTGTGTTGTGTGCCCCCTATGACAGATTTTGCCATTTGTCGAATGGTGTGTGTGAGCCTAGAGTTGTTATGGTGCGTAGTCCAACATGAGTACCTGCAGGTGTGGTCGCATTGGAAGTGGTCCATGATGTCATATGTGTGTTTCAGTGATACATCAGTTGTGACATTGCACTGAGTGGATGTTTTTGGATGTGGTGCATGGCCCATTGTTGGTGCCCTTAGCAGTATGCTGAGTTGTGTTATATGTGTTGGGTATCAGCTGCACTGGCACTGTGCTAGGATCTGACTGATCACATGGCTGTACCACAGATTCACATAGTACACATCAGAAGTGAACTTTTTTGGGTGTCTAACTTGTGGTGGGTAAATCAGAGTTGTTATCCATAATGGCATAACTGTATAGAGTGGCCAGCCATTTCAGATGACAAGTAGGTGCAATGTGGTCTGTGAGAGGAGTTGTCTTCACAGTGATTGACATGTCACAGAGGACATGGACTTATCATGTGTTGTTACTGTAGAGGCCCAAAGTGTTGTGTTCAGGCAGCTGCACATCCAATGAGTGAAAGGTGTATGGAGAGGTAAGATGTCTATTCAGGCATACTATTGATACTGCATCCAGGGCATGATGTGCCTGCTAAAAAGGCTTTGGTTGGCATAATGGGGATGAGTCCAGTAGTGTAGTCCTAGTTAGGTATTGATGTAGGTGTGAGGGTTGGCATACAGGTGTGAGTGGTAGTGTTATGTAAAGACATGATGTAGATAATGTGTAATGGCAATTGCCATTGCCTAGATATGATATGTAATGTCACAGATTAACATGTTTTACTGTGCCTATGGGAAGTATATGTTGACCCTTTCCCCCATCTGTCTCTCTCCCCCCCTCTCTCTCTGTTTGTGAGCATCAGTTTCATCTGGTGAAAGAGAAGGGGCACAGGTGAGTGGGGAAGCAGCAGCCTATGGGACCCATGAAGCTGGCACCCCTGAGAGCAAGGGACCCAGTGAGACGGAGGGTGAGGGGAGTGCCCCGGGAAAGACTGGATCTACCACTTTTCTTTGGAATCTTCCTAGGGTGGACAATCCCTGGAAGTGGCAGATCCATCTGGGACCACCCCAGCACCATCTTCATCTGCCACCCCCTTACTACCACCACCCACCCAGTCGTCCATGCCTGCTCACCCAGGAGGGTGAGCGTCTTCTTCACCGCAGGAATCTCTGCCCCTGCCCCAGTCAGCCCTGCTGCCATCAGTGAGGAGGCTAATGACCTCCTGAGGTCCATCTCTGTGGGTCAGTCGACCATTGTGATTCCAGTTACTGGAGGCTCAGGTTCAAAAGAGCAATGTGTTCCTTGAGAGCATTCATGGTGCCATGGATGGTCTAAAGAGATCCATTCAGGCTTTGGCCTCCACTCTGATAGCAGCAGGGCTCTCTTTGTGTCCCCTCCCCACATACCCATCTAAAGCACACCTACACACAAGCATGCATCCAACTCAACAGACAAGTGTAGCTCAGACAAACACAAGCACCACAAGACCGACCACCGGCATTCACACAAGGAACATCTGTATGAGGCTGGCCCGGTTTGTAGTGGGTACCTTGGGTACTTACACCTTATACCAGGTCCAGTTACCCCTTATTAGTGAAGTAATAGTGTTCTAGCAGCTTAGGCTGATAGAGGTAGCTATAGCAGAGCAGCTTAGGCTGAACTAGGAGACATGCAAAGCTCATGCAATACCACTTATAGTTACACAGTACTTATACACAAGTAAAGACAATACTCAGTGTTACCAAAAATAAAGGGATTTATTTGGGTGACACAGTACCAAAAATATCTTAGAGGCAATACTCCTTATGGAGGTAAGTATTATACACAATATACACACTAGACACCAAAATTAGACAAGTAAATAGTCATAGAACAATGCAAACAGTAGGAGATCCTTTAGAATGCAACGGGAGAAAATAGGTCTAGGGGCAACACAAACCATATACTAAAAAAGTGGAATGTGAATCACGAATTCCCCCCTAGACAGTGTAGTGTGTGCAGAATCGCTGGGAGAGTAAGAATACAGTAAAGGTAAGTAAATTACCCCAACCTAGAGCCCAGAAAAGCAGGAGTAAAGTACTGCAAGTTTACTTAGGACACACTACATCTCATTTGTGGGATTTTGCAGCAGCCAACCAAGTCTGCAAAGAACAGCTGTTGGATTTTTGGACCTAAAGACCTGCAAAGGAAGGGGACCAGGTCCAGAAGTCGAAAGAAGTTCCAGGAAGGACAGGAGCCCCTGCCAACCCAGAAGAGGGTGCAAAAGAAGAGTCCCCGGTTAGTCGAAGACTGCAGAAATGCAGCCTAGGAAGATGCCAGCGGGTTGCTGCATGATGCAACAGATGTCCCACGGTGTGAATATTGTTGCAGATGAGATTTCGTGTTGGAAGGCACCAACAAGCCTTGGCTACGACAAAAATGCGTTGTTCATTAAAATGGCGCTGGATGGACCCAGGAGGGACCTGGGGGCCTCACCTCTGTGTGAGGAGGAAGAGAGGGCTCTCAGCACTTTGGAGAGGAGGTGCAAAATGCAGTTGATGCAGCACAACAAAAGAAGGTCCCACGATGCCGGAGAAAAACTCAGCAATTTGAGTGTCGCAGGGTGGAGTGCTGGGGACCTGGGCCAGGCTATACATGAAGGAATTTTGCAAAGAGTGCACAGAGACCTCAGGAGGTGAAGAAGTCACAGTACACAGGGGTACCATTGTTCTCGGGGAAGGCAAGATCTTACCTCCTCCAAATTGCGTCAGCAGGACCACAGGACAGTCCATGTCGATGATGTCCACCCTCTCTGTCCTTAGAAGCATGCTCGTCATTGTGAGAGGAGTCACAGTGGAGCAGGGAAGTGACTCCATCACTCCACAGGAGATTTCTTCAGTTCTTCTGGTGCAGGATGAAGACAGGGAGTCCCCAGAGAATTCACACCATCGAAACTGTTGTAGTTGCTCACTTGAATCTGCGGTTGCTGAAGAAAAGTGTCTCTTATAGTCACTTTGTTGCAGTTACAGTGTTTCTTGGAGCAGGCTGCGGTTGATCCGAGGTCAGAAGAGTCTGAAGTTGTTGCAGAGGATTCCTGAAGGAAACTTGCAAGCAGAATCTGAAGAGAACCCACTGGAGAGACCCTAAATAGCCCTGAGAGGCGGATTGGCTACCTTATCAGGTATGGACCTATCAGGAGGGGTCTCTGACATCAACTGCTGGCACTGGCCACCCAGAGTCCTCCAGAGTGCCACCACACCTTTCAAAGCAAGATGACTGAAGTCTGGGACACACTGGAGGAGCTGTAGGCACCACCCCTGGGGTGGTGATAGACAGGGGAGTGGTTACTCCCCTTTCCTTTGTCCAGTTTCACAACAGAGCAGGGGCTGGGGTCCCTAAACCTGTTTAGACTGGCTTATGCAAGGAGGGCACAATCTGTGCCCTTCAAATCATTTCCAGATGCTGAGAACAAGGTTAATCCTGTTACCTTCTCAGTTCAGCACAAAAAGTCCCATTTGCAGTGAAGGTTGCCAGAGGGAGCAGGGAAGCAACAAGGACAGTCATTGATGTAATGTGTAGCAGGATTAGCATTGCGGACAGGAATCATTATTGCATGAAGAGCCTGTTGCCCTTGCAAATGGACAAACCAGTGCTCTTTGACGGTGCTCTCCATGAGCAGTTGATACTGTAGTGGAAGGGTCTGGCTAATGTAACTCTTCATTGGCTAGCTGTAGGAGTTACAATGTTTCAGCACTAAGAGGACTGTGTGTGGTCACAATGTCCAAGAACATCGATTCAGTCTCTCTAAGGCCACACAACGGGTCCCGTATGTTAGAGGCACCACTTGGGGGTCAAGAGATTGCTCTAGTTGGATCTGGGTGCTGGTTCAGGGGGTTGTGAGCTTGTTATATCCCAGTGGCTCGGAACAGGAGGCTAGCAAACTAGCCCTTAGAGCCACTCTAAGATTACTGGATTCAGGTGCAGATCCAATCCCTCTGAATCAAGCAGTAAGGCAGCAGGGCCGCAAGGCAGCAATCCAGCAAGACAGCGGTCCAGCAAGGCAGTAGTCCACCAGGCCCCCATCCCAACAGATTGGCAGTCATTTCAGCAGCACAGCAGTCAATCTTCCTGGCAGAGTCTTCACAGGTTCCAAACATTTACTGAAAAGTTGGTGTCTGGAGTCCAATATTCTTTCTTTGAAATAGGAGAAGCTTCTTGAGGTTTCCTTTTGCAGTCCACTGATATCCTGCCTTTCCTGTCCTGGCTCCAGAGTGAAAACAGGGGATATGCAGCCCTTTGTTTGGCAGCAGGACACAGCCTACTCAAGTATATGTAGAGGTGTGCCCAGCTTTGCCCTCCTAGCCTGCTAGTGATGGCCCATCCAGGCACCCCTAAGCTATTTATTGTGTGTGGCGGTGTGAGAGAAACACACAAAGCCTAACTGTCAGTTACACCGAGTCATGTGACCCAGAGACTGGTTGCAGGTACCAAATGGCTAAGGCATAAAAATTTCAACTTTCTAAAAGTAGTATTTTCAACATTTTAATCCAAAATCTGACTTTACTATAAAATAGAATTATTCATTATAAATCCTAAGACACTAAACATCAAGTGGTACATTTTTCTATTTGGACAAAAAAAACATGTATTAAATGTAACACGATAACTCTGATGTTATCCTATGGGAGAGGCAGGTCTTGAACTAGAGAACAACAAATTTAAGCGTTGTTCAATACCGGGATCTGTCAAACTTAAAAGTATATGTCCTACTTTTGAAAATATGCTGCACCTTGTCCTCTGGACTGTCCAGGGCCCACCCGAGGAGTATCTTATATGTATAAAAAAAGGTTGGGGCCTGGCAAAACGTTTATTTCACCAGGTCAAAATGGCAGTATAAACTGCACACACATGCTGAAATGGCAGGTCTAAGATACATTTAAAGGACTCTATAAGTGGGTGGCACAATCTTTGCTGCAGGTCCACTAGTAGTATTTAACTTACATGCCCTGGGTATATATAGCACCACTTAACTAGGAACATATAATTAAAATAATTATCCCAAATTTGATTTAAGTCAATTTTACCATGTTTAGAGGCGAGAGCACAAGCACTTTAGCACTAGTTAACAGTTGTTAAGTGAACTGAGTCCTAGGCGAACAAAAGCAAATTTAGCAAAATGTAGATGGTAAAAGCAAAAAAGACTGGGGGTAACACTTCAGGTAGGGCCATGTCCAACACCTAAACAGCAAACATGACTTTTTTAATCTGCTCCTGATCAAAGGTTCTCACTTATTACATGTAATAAGGTAATCCAATATTGCTGTATGGTAGAGCTATGCCTTGGAATAGTGAAAAACTAATTTAGGGGTTTTTCACTACCAGGACACATAAAACTTGAATGTGCATGCCCATTTTTTTAAATACAATGCACACTGCCTGGCTGTTTAGGGCCTACCCTAGGGGTGACTTATATCTATTAGAATGAAAGGTTTAGGCCTGACAAAAGGTTAATATTGTGAGGTTGCACCAAGAGTTTAAAACTGCCCAAACAGGCTTCAATGGCAAGCCCGAAGCATGTTTCAGAACACAACTTAAGAGGCAAATCAATTTTAGTAAGAAAGAACGATTTTTTTAAAATCTACAAATTGTGCCTTAAGTGCATCAAATCCATAATTATGTGGCAAACAATACAGGTAAAAAATCACATCAGTCCTCTGGTCCTTGCCATTGTAAATTTTTTTATTAAACATTTATTCATAAAAACTAAACCTAAATATTCTAATTCCAGGCTGTGCCCACTGTTAGATATGACTTGAAGAGAGTAAATTTTTGACAATAACTAATACAAAATGAATATGTCTTATAAAAATAGGTTTAGGTAATCTAGGAAATGAGCATCTTTTGTGTGAAGATTCCCCCAATCTTTGCTATATCTGTTTTACTGGGATTCAAACTCTGTGTACTTTAACCCTGCTGAACAGGAGTTAAGTTATAGGGGGTTATTCTAACTTTGGAGGAGGTGTTAATCCGTCCCAAAAGTGACGGAAAAGTGACGGATTTACCACCAGCCGTATTACGAGTCCATTATATCCTATGGAACTCGTAATACGGCTGGTGGTATATCCGTCACTTTACCGTCACTTTTGGGACGGATTAACACTCCTCCAAAGTTAGAATAACCCCCATAGTGTTTCCGCTTTAAACATGTTGTAATTGGTTTGAACCTAATTGGCACAAACTTTTTAGAAGACCACTGTATATGGTGTGAAAATATACTTCTGGCACGGAAAGCTAAATGTCACTTGTGGACTTGAGGCCCTATTGTACCATCCACTATATTAGTAGTGAGAACATAAATTTCAAAGAAGATGAAAAAAAAGGAGCCGGTGGGAATCTCTGATGACCCTATTTTTAGCTGCACCTGCACTGCATGAACAGTGGAGAGATCCATAATATTAGGCTGACAGGGTTTGCAATGGCATATCTTGAGGCCATCATTTAAGCACTCACAGTGCAGTTCAGGATTGTTGTTACCAATGGAAATAATATTGGAGCATTTAGGGCCCGATTTATGAAAATCTAGTGCTGTATTTGCGCCATTTTTTAAAATTATATTTTGTAAGTTTGCACCGCTTTTGCGTCAACAAATAACACAAAGAGGGCACTAACTTTTCAAGCCATAGAGTCTGTTGTTCCTTTACTGACTCTACTACTCCTCCCGACAGAACAGTCAAGAGTATTAGGTGGGACTTGCCTCAATGCAGTGCAGCTTGCAGCTTAAATTAAAATATGATTTTGTTTATATATAGCACATATAATGGAAGGACAAAGCTGATGACTCTGAATCATTGAAGAGCACTGAAGGAGTGGAATAACTTGGTCAATCAAGGACATATGGTCTTTATTGGAAAATGCAATGGGACCTAATACTATTTTCCTGCCATGCTGCATGTTCATGGACACTGCTGGTATAAAATGAATGATAATAGTACACAACATTAGGAGGGTGTACCACAGACATTTACTGTTTGAGCATGAGCAAAACAAATAAAGTTGGCTTAACAAACGTGCTGAGTAAAATAGCTTACTTGGGCCTGCAATCTTCACAGTAGAATACATAAAAACTGTTATTTTAGTCTAACAGTACAAGTCCACAACATATTTATGGGGAGGAGGAAAGATTAGCAACAAAGCAGAAGCAAGGTAGTGACTAGTACACACAGGAGAAACTCAGTTACTGAAATAAATAAAAAGGATAATAAAGAGATAACAAGTATTTAACAAACATTACAGCAAACAGGAGTTGGAGAAAAGAAGACAGTGTACAAAAATGAACAAGTGAAAATTATTCTAAAGAGGGAGAGGTAAAAGTTAGAGAAATAAAAAGTAACAAGATTTACTGGGGCCAGCAGATCCATCGGCGGCAGCTGCAGTGCTGATGTTGGTGGTGGAACTTCCACCCACTTCGGCACTGGTGGTAGCAGCCTCTTCACCCTTTCCCACATTCGATGGTACCCTCGTCTTTCCTTGGATGCTGATGCAAGACATAATGAAGATTAAAAAATAGATCACTGGTACAGTACATTTTCAAAAACTATATTGACAGGCAAAGGCAAAAGAAGTAATATGGTTTTCTAAATCAGATTGCTAAGGTTCTAATATTACTAGTAGTACTACTATTGAGTTGACCTGAGTTATTTGCCTAATTGCCTACACCTAAGCCCATTGTGATTGAGTGGTGCCATTCACACAGATTTTTCAACATGGAACCAGAAACAGTCACAAAAATGCAGAGCGAATGACCAGCTAAGCATTCTTCTACCCATTCACATAGTTCACCTAATCTTTTAAAGTATTTTTGAACTCTGTAGAATTCTGCAGAGCAAAACTATACCAGTTCCACCCATGTTTCCTTGTATTCCGGTCTAGTACCACGTTTCCTTTTAATGTTTGGGACTAAACAAGTGTTTATTCAATAATGTAGTGCAGTAGTTGTACAGGAGTGTTGTGAAGGGTCCCTCTTTCAGGTAGTCAATCCATTTTTTTATTTTTAGGACTCACCTGATGGTAATCTTGAACCCTTAACACTTGGACACTGTTATGCAGTACCTAGTGTGTGTTCTCTGATCACTGAAACATGTAATTGTCAAAAAACCTTATTAGCGCATTTAACATTCCACAGTATATGAAGCAGAAGTACACCCACAGCATAAAACGTGACATGCTATTTGTGGACTACAGCAATTTTTGTGCCATCCACTTCAGTGTCACTAAAACATGGCTTTGGGACTAGCATGTGTAGCCTGACTGCAGCACCTTGAACCCTGCTGCACAGCCCAGACAAAATCATCATTTTGACAGGTAGGGAAACCTGATTTTATTAACTAACTTTAAACACAACTTGTTGTCCACAAGGTAGATTCAATGAGCCATATGAACGAACATATTTTCCCATAGACACAGAATGGGCTCTCTTGCTACATCTGGCCCAATGTTATTTAAGTGTAAGACATTAGTTATATTAGAAATGTCATGTTCTGCAATGACTAGTCCCAAAATGTAATTGTCACTGATAAATCTGTAATTGGCACATGGGGAAATCAAAGTAGAGATTATAGAATTCAATGCAGCTACAGACTTCATTCAAAGACTTATGTTTATATTAAATAGGCGTTCAATCTAATGGTAAATTCAGATTCTTATGAAATATATTGGACACATAACTTTTAGAAAGTTGCTTTCACCCTACCTGACATGGCTTAAAACTAATTTGCATTAGATCTCCAACTGTTTCTTTGCACATGTTTGTAATGAATTAAGTGTGACAGAGGATTGAAAACTACTTCCAGGGTGTAAACAATGGCCTGTGTGTGGAGAGGTGTATTCTTTCACTTGCAGGATGACTAGTTAGAGTAGACCCAAGAACATCATTACCTTGAACTGGGATCCGCCCTTTCACAAGAAAATGTAAGATGAATCCTGGAGGAAGCAGCCCTTTGTCCATGACAAAATGATTATGTTAGCAGGTCTAAATGGCAGTTTAAAACTGCATACACAAGCTGTAATGGCAGGCCTGAGACATGTTTCAAAAGGCTTCATATGTGGGTGAAACAATCAGTGCTGCAATCTATTGGTAGTGTTCAATTTACAGGCTCTGGGTACATGTGGTACCACTTTATCGGGGACTTATAAATATGTAAAGTGGCCAAATGGGTGTAAACAAATGTTACCATGTTTAAAGGAGATAGGACAAGCACTTTAGAACTGATTAGCAGTGGTAAATTCTCAGATAGGTAAAGCCAACAAAAACTGATTCAAACAACAGGAGGGATGAAGGAAAAATGTTTGGGAGTGATGCTGCAGAGATGTTCTGGTCAAACTGACCTGCCACCACCCAAAGCCAAAAAAACCTAATAAATACATTGATTAGCTTCCTTGCTTAGAATGTGAATGAAAGCCTTCTTATGCAGTGGCACTTGAGAAAACTGGGATGATTGCAGAAGCCCCCCAACTTTTTGCCTCAATGTTTCACTTTTAGCTGTTTTCCTGACTCTGATGGTGCCCTGGGAACTGCTGAACAGTCCCAGGGCCTGTGCTCTGATCAAAATAACCTTGAAAATTAAGCTAATTATAATTGGCAGTATGAACCTACCTAAAAGTCCATAGTATATGGTAGGGCATGTAGGTTTAGGGAAAACAGAATAGGTAGTGTACCCCTAGGCGCACTGCTGAGGTGCCCAGTGTCATTTTAAAGATAGGACTGCCTTGCAGGCTGCTTTTAAATTAAAGTTACATAAAGATTTGACTTTGGAGTTAACAGTACTTCCAAAGTCTTATAATACCTTATTTTATTACATATAGGTCACCAAGAAGGTGTGCTCTAGATGCCCCTGGGTGGGTGCAGTATAACTATAAGCAGGGACCTTATAAATTATGTTGTATAAGCCTTGGTGATGAAAAATAGCCAAATGCATTTTTCCCTCATTGTAGTGAATGGTCTTTATAGGCTAAAATTGGGAGACTTTATTTTAATTAATACATTCTCAAAAGGAGCTAGGTATTTCAAGTTGGATATCAAACTTGTTGTTATAAAAAATCCAGCAATCTGCCATTGTTGAATTTATTATAACTAGTTCAGGTAAAGAGTTTCAGAACTCTACCTGGAAGTTGCCAACTTCAGCTCTGTAGTGCTCTTCTCTGATTGGCCAGTCTCTGGCAGCCTGATCTTTTTGCCTTGATGAGGTGTGAAGTGGCCTGGGGGAGGATATCTGCCCCAGCAGATGGTGAAACGGGATGGAGGAAAGCAGTCAAACTGGTCTTCAAAGGAGGGAAGGATATTTGGAGCAGCTTAGGACCTCCCCCATTTCCTGCAAACCCAGACAGCCAGGTGACCCCTTATTAGATTAGGAGAGGGCTGGAGAGGGGGGGTGTTAAGGAACGTAGCCACACCAGTGGGTGGGCTCAGCCAATATTTAGATTCTGCCATTTTGGATTTTTAAAGAATGTTGCTCCCTGGGATTGATTTTTGTCACACTTCTCAGGAAGTGGTCATCCAAGAGGTTGGTGGCCTATCTATGATTGGTCAGTTGGTCCCCCCGCTTTCCACCCCTGGCGCAAGGATAAATATAGCAGAGCTGCACCCTCATCTCACATTTCTACAAGGAACAACATCAAAAGAAAAAGGACTGCCCTGCTGGACCCATGAACTGCACCTGGACACTGCACTCCGAAGGACTGCACTAGCTGCACACTTGAGCTTCACCACAAGAAGGACTTTTCCTGACTTCAACTGGTTCAAGAAGGGGCTCCCTGCTTGCTACAGGTGAAAAATAGCTAACCAAAGACCCCTTCATCACATCACATCCTGAAGGAACTGAGCTGCTGACCACTGTCCAGTGGTGCATTCTGGGAGTTGGAGTCCTCACCGTCAAGGAGCAACTCAGAGCTTCTGGAACCTTGGGGTGAGCTGTGTACTCCTAAAAGACCTTCAAAGACCTTATGGAAGAAGATCCAGATGTTTGGAGAAGATCAGAGAACGTTTGGTAAAAAAGCTCCATAAAGGGACTGACCCGATGTTGTGAGTCAAGCCAGCTTATGTCGACCGTGACCCGGCCTGACTGGCAGGTTTGTCCCATTGAAAAGCTCAGGAGCCCTAGACTTCGAGGATTTCACCGTGGGCTGCTGGAAAGGCAATCAAACAACTCAAAATAGGCTTGCTGTGGAGGGTCATCTGACATCAGAGCCAAAAGCTCCAATAGAGTCCAAATGTGAAAAGTTGACTTCCCACGTAGCATATCCGAGGAGGGCTCCAGGGATGTCGGATCAAGATTCAGCATTGGCCTGATGAAGATTTCCATCCTGCAAAAATCGACTAAGTCCAAAAGTAGAATTCTTAACAGGGGTCTCCCGCAAGCCTTTCCCAAAGAGGGCTCTAGGGAGGTTGGATCGGATTGATGACTTTGTCCTGCTAAAGAAAATCTTCAGGAAAAAGACTAAGCCCGAAGGTAAACTTTTGACTGAGGCCTAGCGCTTGCTGTAGTCGAGCAGGGCTCCTTCACGGTCGGCCTTAAACTTTGACTTTGCCCCAGTCAAGGTGCGACCAGATTTCCTGAGTTGCGCATTTAGTTTCTATGCGCTCAAAACATGAATTATTTTAAAGATTCACATCTCCAGGTCCCCTTATCCAATTTTATTGATTTTGGTGTCAAATTAAAGATTACAATATTTCCTATTTTTATAAATTGGTTTTAGATATCTAAACTGTTTCCTGTGTTTTATTGTATTAC
This sequence comes from Pleurodeles waltl, assembly GCF_031143425.1. Classification (NCBI taxonomy): domain Eukaryota; kingdom Metazoa; phylum Chordata; class Amphibia; order Caudata; family Salamandridae; genus Pleurodeles; species Pleurodeles waltl. Next base: position 936,436,866 of record NC_090447.1, on the reverse strand, counting down.
TGTTTTGTGAAATGTGAATGCTTTACACACTTTGGGTCTGATTATGACCTTGGTGGAGGGGATTACCCAAATGTGACTGATATCCTGCCTGCTATTGTTACAACTCTGTTGTCCCTTCTCTAGGGGACACTGTAAATGGACTATCTGCAGCCTGGTATTCACCATTAATACTCATCCAGAGTCCCTTTCTGACCCCTGTTTGCTCTCCATGTCAATATGGTTTACTATTGTAGAACTACATTTGCTTCCATGGACTTCAGGTCCCCTAATGCACTGCCTGGTAGTCAGTAAGACCTGCATTCTGCTATCCATTGTTTCCTATGGGAATAGTCCTGTTGTTCCTTTGTACTGGATTCTCTCCTTCAGGGCGCGTGTGAGACTGGAACTGCACACACCTGCGATCACTCTTGTGCAGCCCAGCCATGTGACTCCGCCCTGGGCCTGCTGTTGCCTGGAATTGCTTATAAGCTGCCATTTCCTGAAGCTCCTTGTTGTGTATTGGAGTTTGTTTACTTTGTGTACCAGACCTCTTGTTGGCTTGTGTTCCAGTCCTGTTCCTGACTTGCTTCAGTCTGAACCTGCTCTCCGTTTCCCAGTCCTGTTTGTGCTTGTTCCAGCTCCCTGTTTTCCAGCCCTGTTCCTGCTTTGCTTCAGCCTGAACCTGCTCTCTGATTCCCAGCCCTGTTTCTGCTTGTTCCAGCTCCCTGTGTTCAAGTCATGTTCTTGCTTGCTTCACAGTCAGAGCCTGCTGTCTGTTTCCTAGTCCTGTTCCTGCTTGTTCCAGCCAGAGCCTGCTCTCTGTTTTCCTGCTGGCTTTGCTTCAGGCTGAGCCTGTTCCCCGTTCCTGCTTTTGCCTCCTAGTTTGTTCCTTCTGTTTCTGCTTCCTCTTGGGTTATTGTGTCTGTTAAGTGTACTATCAGTCCTCACCGGTTTATAAGTGTTTTCCTTTGTAATGGGGTTAGCTCCTGGTTTCCAGGAGGCAATTCCTTCCCCATCCTTTGTCTAGTGTTGTATGCAGTCTTAAGTTCCTAACAGTGACAGTGTGCTATTGCTGTTTTTCAGGAATTGCCACTGTATTTCCAGCTGTCCCCAAAGGGCTTATCTTGTTTATGTAAGTACAATCCTTGTTTGTGCCCTAAGGGTCCAGAGACAGAATCACTTCTGCTGCCTCCTTTCTATGGGGCTTGCTGGGTTTCTATTGGTAAGAATAATCTGCACAGAGGTATTGATATTCCCTGTTGCTGTGGGAAGTTCTGATCCTTACCTACGTACAACCTTTGTCTATCATTGATTCGTTCCCTGTTAGTTCACACTAAGGTTGCTCTGCCTTCACTATCCTGTTTCTGTGCCTTACCATAGCTGTTCCTTCCCAGTGTATGCATTTAGCTGTTCTTCTGCTTCAGTACACTACCTCCATAGGGAGATATTCTGCGACCTCAAGGGGTGCGCTGCCCAGAGTCCAGACACAACTGCCTGGAACCGTGACAGCCATATGGCAAGTTCCATTATATCCTATGAAACTTGTAAGATCGCGGACAGGATATCTGTCACATTTAGGATGGAGTAATCCCCTCTGCTAATGTCATAATGAGGCCCTTTGTCTCCTAAGTTAAGCCTTGTTATTTGTTATCAAGCTACCAAGGGTTGAGCTGAGGTTAATTTATTAAGACCTAAGTTGACCTAGTTGGGGTTAGTGGCCTATTGCTAAGTGTAGGTACATCCTGCCCTTACCAATAATCTGCTTTCCAACACTTGTCTGTCCTATGCCACTCTGAAACCAGTTGGATCCCTCTGTCTTCACTCTCTTGAACCACTGCACTGACCCATGGGAACCTTTTCCTCATCTAGCCTAGCCTCCTAGCCTTAACTTGCTGACAGGTGAAGCCCGGTACCACATAATACCGCCATGTCCAACAAAGTGATGTAGCATTCCCCCTACCCAAGGATAATTCTTCCCATAAGAACAGCAACCAGCAGAGTCTAACGTTAGCTGTTTGTGTCAAGACCCAGGCACTAGACCACACACTGCCAGGTGGTAGTACTACGCAGAGACCTTGGTCAGGTGTCATTTCCAGCCTTAAGGCTAGCAAGGAGTTCACCAGGAGCTCCTCAGGGTGTCTGACCTCTGAGTTTTCTGAGTTGGAGGTCACAGCCCCGGACATTAGGCACCCTACTTCCACTCTACTTTTTACTAGATCAGGGGTGATGTCCTGACTCTGAATATCCAGCCCAGGGTCATTACCCCGAGGCTGAACAGGAGTGAAACTTCTCTCCTCTGCTGCTTCATTTTGACAAACAAACTCCTATTTTTTGATAGCTCAACTGGTTAATTTGATACCCGTAGAGGCCTGTGTCTGTAATCAGAGAGCTTCAGAATTAAATCTTGGGTGGCACAATGAGGAATATGATTATCAGAATGCCTAGATTTTCTGATAAGCAGCGGTTGAGGAGGTTAAGTGAAAGAATAGGAGCTAGGATCCTGGATGTAAGAGGGCCAACATTAATGAAAGTGAAGTTGTGATCACAGAGATGGTGAAATCATAAATGGAGTCTTGATCACAGTTCCATTCTCTGTCACTATTCCAATGCTCAAATGAATGATGGCAAGTAAAATTGTGGTCAGTGTGATCGAGACATAAATAAGTGCCTCTGTGATTGAAAGGTGTTCTAATTTGCAGCAGTTGAAGCACCTAAAAACATATGAGAGCTCTGATCCGGAGTGCAAGGAGGACACGTGGGGGCATGGTCAAAGATATGGTAAAAAAACAAAATGTTCTGTAACTATCTTTTTTGTTCTTTAGTTTCACTCTCAGTCGAATGCTTAGCTAACACCTCAGATATGAAAAATAAATGCAAGTTAAAGTGACCAATGAGAAACGCTTTTGATTCATGAAAGTTCAAATGGTTAATATGATTACTGCATGCGTTTGTATTCAGATTCCCACAAAATTGAATCCTAGATGTCACAGTAGGGAATACTGATGCGTGTATTTGTAGAGCAAGAGGTCCTAGCCAAAAACTACAAGCATTGTGAATAAGCACATCGCAATGAAGCCTCAAATTGAGTCTCTATCGCATGGCCCCTGCTTCAATCGCTGTTTCTGATCGAAAAATTGAATGAATGACAAAGAGTGCAACTGTGGGTAGTGTGATAGAGACATAAATACCCTGTGCTCCCCAGTCGAGCTGCAGAAGCAATTTGCCATGGTACCACCAGGATGCCATGATTTTGTCATTCACAGTAGTTGAATTGCTTCAAAGAAAGTACAGAAGTTGTGATCCTGAGTGCATGGGTACCAGGGTCAGTGAGTATAAGGCCATGGTCAGAGATGAAGCAAAAAATAATAAAAGTCATTTGCAATGTGTTTTGTTAGCCTTTCACTACCAGCCAAATGCATAAAAAATAGACCGCACAAACCGGAAATGAGAAAATAAATGGAAGTTAAAGTAATCGATGGAAAGTGCACTCTTTTACCTCATAAAAGCCCAGTTGTTTGATGAGACACTGAAGATGTCTGTATATATAATCAGTCACAGAATTAAATTCTGCTTGGCACAGTGGGAGACTGTGATGTGTATTTACAGTGCTAAGAAGCCTCAGCCAGTGCCTGAAAGCATTGTGAATGTGTAAGGACCAGGCATTGAAGCACTTTATGGAGGGCACCACGCTACTCTGTAGTCGAGTGTTGGTAGATGATCCAATATTTTTGAATTACTGTAGTAGATTTGTTTTTTATTGAGTCGCTCCTGTACTGTAGAGACATTGAAGAGCTTCCTCCATTTTCAAGCGGTAATTAATTATTAGTGTGAGTTAATGCAAGTGCAAAAAGAGGGGCGAGGAAATACGGTTGAGGTTAGAAATTTGATAAAAAGGAGCGGTTGTATAGAATGAGATACTATTATTTATGACAGTAGGGTGAACAGATAGTTTAGAAAAGTTTTGGTACTACAGGAATGATTATTCAAAACAGATTTTAGGATTTGTAAGGAAGGCTGCATTTAGTTTACTGAAGCTTACTAGAGAGTAAGACAGCACCCATTTGAAAATGCACGTTAAATGCAGAGTTGCTAAGGTATGTAGAGAATGGAGTGTACGGAGCCTGTCTTTCAAATAGAAAGGCAGTAGAGCGAAAAATCCCTAGCTAGAAATCAGGCTATTTTCATGCAGGGTATTTTAGAATGTTGGGGTAGGATGCAATCTGAAGACAAAAGGTAAGAAGGCTGAAATTGGATTATCTGTGTGCAGGCGCAGATACGTTGTTCTGTCATAGTTGTTTTACTGTTAAAAGTGTTGATGCTGTCTGTTCTTTTTAAATAGATATTAAAGACCATTGAAATTGTTTGACTTTTTACTTGTTTTTTGATATGGGTACTAAGTTATGCGGTATGTCATGTAGTGGGTTGTTAGGTTCGTGTATTATAATTTTGGGAACAGACAATCATAGCATGTTTTTGCTTATTTTTGTATGGATGTTGCATTGGTATGGGGATTTGTGTCTCCCTGATATTAAGGTATTTGTTAGATTATTTTGCTGATTTAGCACTTATTTGATTTTATGTGGCTCTAGAGGGTATCTGTCTGTAGGCTGGTAATGAGAACACACATATTTTTTATATTGGATTACAATAGGAATAATCAGGTTATACCATAATTTGGAGCACTAAGTGATTCTAAGTGACTTTGATCTTTGTAGGTAGGAAATTTCAAAAAGTTGCACTTTGTTCAGAGAAAGTAGTGCCACCAATGGTTTTATTCCCATAAACAGAAATAAATTAGCATTGTGCCATTCTGTAACATACATTTCTGGGTTAGGAATATTTTGTGATTTTTGCTTGGATTAGTTTTGGTCTTTTGCTATTAACAGCCCTGTGTGTGATGCAAGTAGTTTGAAAGATGATCTTCTTGCTACTTGGAGACATGTAGAACCTTCAGGATTAGAAAAATGTGGAATTGCACCTTACATCTAAAGGTAGTCTTGCTGCCGTCATTTGGATTTATTGTTGCCTTCTGATAGGTGAAAGTGGAGTGCTATAGTATAGTCTGTTACTATGGTTACGTTTTGAGAGGATGTGTGATGTTGTTGCTTGTACCTTATGAGGAAATCTAAGATGTGGAAAGAAATATATTTCTATATTTTCTAGTTTGAAAACTAACAACATGTAAGCTGCATATTTGAATCAGGTGAATTTGAAGGTCTTCATAAAATCTAGTAGTGGTAACATGTATATGTAAAATAGTAGAGATGAGATCATAATTTGCTATGGAACTCCTATTTCTTTAGGCAGCAATACTTTGAAAAGAAAGGTTGGGTGTGAATCTAGTGTGATCTGTTGTTTGGGTAACATAAGAAGCTACAGAAAGGTCCTTCTATAGTAAATTAGCAACTCCATGTTTGTTGATTATGTTTTAGGTTCATCCAAATTATGATTAGGGCTGACTACGTCCCTTTCCTTGTGTGAACTCCTGTTTGCCATTAAGAGAGAAGTTTATTTTATTCTATGAATTCTGAGATCTAGCAAAGGTTGCTCCTTCTGTAAGTCTATTAAGAAAAGGCAGATTAGATATTGATACATAGCTGTTAAGGGCCTGAAGGGCCAAGTTGTTCTTATGTTGAGGGAGTTTATACGGCTTCTTTAATACCTCCAGCAAAGTTCCTATTTTTAAGGAGTTGCTGCTAATACTTCTGACTTGGAAAGATGCCAATGCTGATTGAAGGAGCTTTTTGAAAATGTGCAGAGTGCAAGGGTATGAAGGGTAGCTGACTGTGCGGCTAGTGCTTAGTACGTCTTAAAATTCTGATGTTGTTATTTCTTGGAAGGCTGATATGGAAGGAGGTTGAGTATCTGCTGTGATTGCTGTTGGCTATATGATATTAGAGGAGTAGCTTCTGTTTACTTTTACATAATAATCAAGTGTGTCTGCTTTGTTTGGGTACTGAGTTGCTAGTTTGTTACAGAGGTCTTATGAAAATGGAGTAGAGGTTTAACAACTCTGTATATTGCAAAATTAAATTAAAATTGTTTAGTGTTCTTTGGCTGGAAATTCAGAGGAGTCAATTCTGCTTAAGGAATGGATTTTTTGGCCTTTTGTATGTGTGATTTGTACATTCATTTGTGTTTGGGTAGACACATTTTATCTTGCAGGTTCCTTGACTTGAGCCGAGTGTGTTGAGTTGCTTACCTGTGTGAGTGTGTTTTTGGATGTAGTTTCAGGCCCTAAGTCTTTTCCAGATCCCAAAAAGCTCATGCAGAATGCACCCTTAACCTGATACCCTTTACCTGGATGCTTGCTCTAAAACATCTGTTTAAATAATGTTAGTGATAAGGAGACCTGGCACAACTGTAGCCCTTATAACCTAAAGGAGGCAATACCCTAATCCCCAATTAATAGAAATCCTAGCCCCGTGGACCAATGGGAGCCTAAGCCATAAACTCAAGCCAATAGAAGTCCTAGCCCTTTGCCCAATCAGAGCCTAAACCCTAAGCACTACCCACTTGAAATCCTAATCTGTGGACCAAGGGGAGCCTAAGATTTATACTGAAGCCAATAGAAACCCTTGCATTGTGGACTAACGGGAGCCCAATCCCAAAGCTTTGACCAATAGAAATCTTAGCCCTGTGGAACAATGGCAGCTCAAGTCATAAACTCTAAAGTCAATAGAAATACTAGCTCAGTTAACCCATGGGATCCCGTGCTTTAAACCATGCAACTAATGAACACCTTCACTCTATAGGTCAGGCAAATTAAAACTTAAGCGGCCGTCCAAGGTAGGAGGAATGGAGAAACTCTTAATTCAGGTGACTCTGGGCCCAGCTCAATTACTTAGTCCACAGCTGGTGTGCTGAGGGGGCAGGGATCTAGTGCTCTTTTCAGAATTTCCTTTTTGCTAGTACACATTTTGCAACTGCTTTTTAACATTGCAGGTAAACCCCAAATTGAACCACCTTAAAATGCAATCATAAACTTTAAAAACATTCTTTTACAGATTAAGTCACTTCTACGCACTTAAATTCTTTGTGATTATTGTAATGGATTTTGGCCTTTTAATACTTTAGTACAGGTTTTAAAAGGAAACGTAAATCAGATGCATATACACACAAACATACTGCTCTTATTAACTTTGAGTTGGACTTACTCTTTGGGCTGCTCGTAGCCCACAGAAGCTAGTGCCAGCAAATGAGATGACTACATGTAGGATTTTACTTTTTCCCACAGAATCATAATTTCAGGAATTCACGTTCTTGTCTTTCACAGCACTTATAATACTGGTGCTATCTTATCATTATGTCTCTTGATCTATAATGATTTTTTTTTAATACAAAATAAATAAATAAAAATTAAAAAGCCTATTGTCTAGAGCTGGTAAAATGACAATGGAATCTTGAAGGTTGAGGTTGGCCTCTATGAATCCATGCCAAGCATTTGTCTTGTTTTTGAGAATAGGAAGGTTTCTCAGCAATAAGGAGATGGCTGCAGTGCCTGACTCTAGTCCACGCCCTGCTGACAAACCCTCATGGCACAAAGCCAAAGGTAGTGGACAACAAGGAGATTGTCTATCAAGGGGAGGTTGGCAGCTAGTTGCCAGAGGTTGTTTGGCATATGCTCAACATAGAATGTGATAAAAACATTATAATTCACTGAATAACGTGATAATATATTTAGTAATGGTAGTACAATTTTGACATATATAAAAAAAAGAAGCTATTCAGTGTAAAAAGGTTAAGTGAGGGTAGACGTTGAATGATATCATTCATGACATTACTGATGACACCTCAAACCAAAGTAATTGATGATGTCATTGATGGCATCATCCAATAAATGTGACACTGCTCTCAGTTAAGTGGACAGGAAGTGAGTCAACAAGCTATACCTGATGCCAAAATTCTATCACCAATTTAGAGGTGATAAACATACGCTATTGCAACACATAGGACAGTTATTACATCTGTCAACTCACCCGCATTTAGTATATTTGCTCCTCCATACTGGTTTTCCACTGCCTACTAAACATAATGGCTTTTGAGGCATGCACAATAAACAACCCTTCATACTTTGCCAAAATACACCACATACATTCCTGAATTATCAAAATGTGTACAACATTTTAGCCAAATTACAAACATACTGTGGGTTAAACCATCTCTAAATGGGTCACTCATGCCTTATACATTGTTAAACAATGTAAAATGTACTAAAATATTCTATAATATTTGGAGACCTCCAAGTTACATAGAAATTATCCATAGCTTGCTATTACAACTATTTAACGTGTGCATGTATTCAACTTCTACAGGTATTTCCTATATTGTAAACAGAAGCTTTAGCTTTTCTTACACATTTTTGGCAACAGGCCTTGAATTTAAGCCACAACCTGTCTAAAGCATGCCCATGTACCATTTACCAGCACTGTTCAGTCTGTACATTGTTTAACATGGAATCTTGCTTGCACTGAAACAGTTAAACTGTGCACCATATAAGCTCTAACTTATAACACAGTGCATCATACTTGGCACCAGGTTTAATCCAATTCTATTCTATACACGCACAGATGTATACACAATACATTTATTAAATATTTTATTGGAGCCCTTTCACTGCCAATTTTGGTTTGGGGCATATTTATCAATGTGTTGGATCACCCTTGTGCCACACAAGGGGGTTCAATGGTGACACAACACTAAAGTAAAGTTTATCAAGCCACAAAAGGTCATATTGCATGTCCCTGAGTGGCTTGATAAATCTGGACCAAAGTAAAGAAGTGCAAATTACTGCTTTGTGTTACTGTACCCCAGGGACGTATTCCATGGGTACAGCATAGGTGTTCCCATGCATTCGCCCATGGATTTTTGCACATTTCCAAATTAACCAATACCGGCAAACCTCTCCAGGGGAGGTGCAACAAGGAGAAATATCTTTATTTCCAATCATTGTTTTTTCTTTCTAAGTGTGCGACATAGGAAAATGCTGCCTATAAAAATATAGAAGTCAGCAGGTGGACGCACCTATGGAGGCACTCCTCAGTAGTTGATGCAACAATAACAGTAAAACCACAGTAGACACCACTTATGCTATACAAAACTAAGGAAGCATACTTAGAATGGCCTACAGACTAGTCAAGGAAATCACCACAACTGCTATCCTGCAATGATCTTCATTAATAAAAGTAATGAATCCTCAATACCTTTGTCCTTAAACAACTTTGGGCTACATGTACGGAAGATTGGATTTGCAACTCGCAAATTGCGAGTCAGAGTGACTCGCATTTTGCGAGTAGCAAAACCTTATGTTGAACAGTGTCAATGACACTGTTTGCGACTCGCAAGGGGGTCTCAAATGCCCTACCTCATGAATGTTCATGAGGTAGGTCACAGTTTGCGACCCCCTTCGGAATGGCCACCCTCACAGGGATGGTTGCCTGCTGGAGACAGCAGACCACCATGTTTGTGACTGCTCTTAAATAAAGCAGTTTTTTTTTTTTTTTTACATGCAGCCCGTTTTCCTTAAAGGAAAACAAGATGTATTTATAAAAATAAAAAAAATAAGTTTCATTTTTATTTTTTCAGAGCAGGCAGTGGTCCGTAGGGCCACGACCTGCTCTGAAATAATGTTTTTACTGCCATTCACAAAGGGGGAGGGGTCCCATGGGGACCCCTTCCTGCTTGCGAATGGGTTAGCACCAGTTTGACACTGGTGCTAACTGCGATTGTTTTGCGACTGTACTCGTGGTCACAAAACTATCATACATAGGACTGTGACTCACAATTAGGAAGGGAACACCCCTTCCTAATTGCGACTCGCAAACCCTACTTGCGATTTGGTAAATAGTTTACCGAATCGCAAAAATGGGTCTGAACATACCAAAGTGCATTTTGCACGTCGCAAACGGCCCGATTTGCTGTTTGCGACGTGCAAAATGCTATGTACACGTGGTCCTATATGATTTCAATTCTACACTCTTGTTTTGATTTTGATTTTAATATGTTGTCAAAGTAACCTTAAGTCTTGCAACAAATATTCCTGAACTCTAAGGCCATACGGCTAAAATCCCATCTTCAGAACTAGTTGAAAGTAACATAAATTTCTCCAAGTGTCATCAATCTGACCCCCTTGGCAGAATTTAGGTCATCACTTGAAGGTAAGTTACTGCATCTTGTGGGGCTACTCCACTTTCCACAGCTCCCAAAATGAATGGTAATAATGTTAGTGGTACCTCTACAATCTCTGGGTTACTGTGTAACAAATTTTTGCAAATGTTGTGGGCTGCTCCAACGCCTTATGGGGCAAGCCCTAGTTCAGCTGTTTGGCCCATGGAACCATCTTTGGTATGCCTTATCCATTTTTGGTTTACAATTTTTGTTTAAATATGTATTCTCAAATGCTCTAGGGTTTGTATATTGGTGACTGTCCCAAGCTGGCACAAGAAGTAGCTCTCTGTTGGAGACTATATGTGAACCCCACAGCCTCCAAGGCCTTGCCAGACCCCTCAAACCAGGTCAATATTAAAATATCCAGTGCATGAGCCATCAGCTCTCGTCTCCCTAAACTGTGACCAGGGTGGGTGGAGACAGGCTGAGCTACAGCACCAATAAGCTGTAACACTTAAAATGTATATATAAATACAAGTAAATACCTATAGTCTACAACAGTTGCATAAATAATAAATACACAATAAAGTATTTGTCACTTTGAAAAATGCTAAATTATTACAAACCACTATTTCTGAATGACAAAATGTTACTAATTATTATTTGAAAAAATATGTTTGCATGTAACCCAAAAGCAAACAATGCAATATAAGAAATGTAGCTACAAAACACTACATCATGTAACAAATGTAATTAACACATATAACATGAACAAAAAAAGTACAATAAAATAATCCCACCTGAAAATTTAATAATATACAAAATGTTCTTATCCATTGATTTGGCCCCCTGCACCTGTTCTCCGCCAGCCTTTTTATGGCAGTGATACCACCATGAAAAGGCTGGTGGAGAACCATGTCATAATCAGCAGGGCGGAGCTGCATGTAGTGCCTCCCTGGCTGATTCTGACCTGCATCCGCCATCAACCAGTCGGGATCACTGATCCTGGTGGAGACGGCGGAAGCCTGGCGGTTTGTCCACCAGGGCCTTAATGTGGCAGTCGGACTGCCACAGCAGCGGCAGTCCTGACTGCCCCTGTGAGGCTGGCAGTCTCAAGACTGCCAGCCTTATAAAGAGGCCCTAAGTGATGACTTGTTCCTTAATGACAATGACCAGGGGAATGATAAAATGAGTGGCAGTGACATCCTTGCAGGATGCAGCTTTGCAACTAATGGTAGACGAGGACATAAAGAGTCACAGGGCATCATGTAAATAGTGCACTATGGCAAATAGACTGTGATGATTAAATTCACATGCAACTGCAAATTGTGGCACACTAAAAGTGTAACAAAGTAGTTTCATCTCCTCCCACAGACCCCCTACATTGTCCTAGAGCATTGACTTCTCCTCTGTGAGTTTAACATTTCACTAGGGTTTAAATGCCATCTTCGGTGTGGCAGGTCTATACATATCAGTCACCATGACTACACCCTTTGCTTCCCAATAAGACCATAATGGAGGCGGCCCCGCCAGGGACAACTGGGGGTTATTAAATGGCTGGCATAGTAACCTCCAGGAACAGAAGAAAAAGGATACTCCTGCTACAGAAACTATTTATATAATATGGAAGTATGACAATGAATTACGGCTGAATGCATCATGCACCAAATGCAGCTTAAGAGAGCAGCATGTAAGTGTACATTCCCAGTTAAGTAAGAATGGTTGTACTCTTTAGTTACAAAACAGGGAAAGTAGTAGTTTTAATACATAGTGACACTGTTCAAAATATGATTCAAATTTGGGACTTTAAATACTATTCACACAGAGCGTATGTGTGAACTTATTGTGTGAAGAAACACAGAGGCAGACAATTTTTTTTGGGACTAAGCATACAAAGAGTATTTGTGAATTGATATGAGACATAAAGAAATGCAGAGAAAGGCAATCTTATTAGTGAAAGCTGTGGTATAGGTGCAAAGGAGCACCTAAAGAGAGACAAAACCACAGAATAATTTATGACGTAACACAACACACTGTTCATCATACTTAGGATGCCTGCCATTCTTCTCACAGGATCAAGGACAGAGATCCTTGAAGTTGTTGCAACAAATTAGCAATTCTGTATGTTTTTTTAACTACTAACCTTGATGCTGGCTATTGAGTCTGCAATGGTAAGGAAGTCTTCATATCCCCCTTGATTTTTTTGAGTAATGTAGTCAAGCATGCATTGGCTACTTCTTCAGAAGGCGGGTATAATTAACCCTAGGTAGAATATGATGCCCATCTCTTAACTGTTCTTGGAGTGTGAACTTATCCCGACATCAATCAGCTCCATGGACTTATTTTTTTTTTATTAAATGAAAATCATCTTTTAATTTACTCATTTAATGTTGGAATTCTTTGGAATGACTGTATTAATGAACAAGGCCAGACATTTTTATGTTTGTAGTGCTGCCTTGACAAGCAACAGACATCATTTTAGGAAATTTAGTATGGAGTGAATGTTTGTATACTTCGGCCAGACAACTCCTTGAAGGGAAAGACAGAGCATGTGAAAGATGGACAAGAGAATGTTTTAAGGTTTTAACTAAGCAGCACACTTCCTCCATTTTGAAACATGTGCTGGGAAAAAATAAATTACATCTCCAGTGAAGTTAGAAATCATGCCCAATTTTGGTTATTATTATGTTTCTGGTTACTTCTTCGTGAGTGAGTGCGAATACAAAGGTATCCCTGGATTTTCACTTGTGGGGGTAAGTTGCCATCTCCTGTGTGATATAACTTACCTGCACCAATTACTGCAATTATTCACCATCAAAGATTCTAGCATGAATAAGCTCGAAGTCGTTTTGGGACAGTGTCACTGATGTGCACTTGAAGCACTGTTTTAGCGCTTCTTAAACAAGGGGTCTTTTAACATAATTAAAAATAAATATACAGCAGCCGTTAGTTGACACAGGAAAACATTGCGGTATGGAATGATGATAAAAAGCAGCCACAAATTTCGCTGTTGCTGAGGGTTTATCCATCCTACAGTTCTCGCAAAACAACTGGGGGCTTTCACCTATTCTCGAGCCTCTGAGCATCATGAAAATGTCTATATGTAGGAAAGTACCATCTTCCTTGGCATGTTACTCCCATTTTTCACATGTGTGTCAGTATGTTTTTGCCTGTCTTACTGGGATCCTGCTGGTCAGGACCCCAGTGCTCATAATTTCTGGCCTAATGTGTATGCCTGTGTAGTGCCTAACTGTGTCACGGAGGCTCTGCTAAGCAGAACCTCAGTGCTTATGCTGTCTCTGCTTTTAAGTTTGTCACTGTAGGCCAGTGACTTCATTTACCAATTTCAATTGGCATACTGGACTCCTCTAATAAGTCCTTAGTATATGTTACCTAGGTACCCAGGGCATAGGGGTTCCAGGAGATTCATATGGGTTGCAGCATTTCTTTTGCCACCCATAGGGAGCTCAGACAAACCCTTACACAGGACTGCCATTGCAGCCTGCGTGAAATAATGCACACGTTATTTCACAGCCATTTTCACTGCACTTAAGTAACTTATAAGTCACCTATATGTCTAACCTTCACTTGCTGATTGTTAAGTGCAAAGTTACTAAGTGTGAGGGCACCCTTGCACTAGCAAAGGTGCCCCACATAGTTCAGGGCCATTTACCCAGACTTTGTGAGTGCAGGGACACCATTACACGCCTGCACTACATATAGGTCAATACCTATATGTAGCGTCACAGTGGTAACTCCGAATATGGCAATGTAACATGTCTAAGATCATGGAATTGTCCCCCCATTCCAACTCTGGTATTGGGGAGCCAATTCCATGCATCCTGGGGGCTCCACCAAGGACCCCCAGTACTGCCAAACCAGCTCTCTGAGGCTTGCACTGCAGCTACAGCTGCTGCCACCTCACAGACAAGGTTCTGCCCTCCTGGCGTCTGGGCAGCCCAGACCCAGGAAGGCAGAACAAAGCATTTCCTCTGAGAGCAGGGTGTTACACCCTCTCCCTTTGGAAATAGGTGTTACAGGCTGGGACAGGGTAGCTCTCCTAGCCTCTGGAAATGATTTGAAGGGCACAGATGGTGCCCTCCTTGCATAAACCAGTCTACACCGGTTCAGGGACCCCTTCTCCCCTGCTCTGGTGGAAACTGGACAAAGGAAAGGGGAGTGACCACTCCCCTGTCCATCACCACCCCAGGGGTGGTGCCCAGAGCTCCTCCAGTGTGTCCCAAACCTCTGCCATCTTGCTGTGCAAGATGTGTGGGCACTCTGGAGGGCTCTGAGTGACCAGTGCCAGCAGGTGATGTCAGAGACCCTTCCTGATAGGTCCATACCTGATAAGGTAGCCAATCCCCCTCTCATGGCTACTTAGGGTCTCTCCTGTGGGTTCTCTTCAGATTCTGCTTGCAAGTTTCCTTCAGGAATCATCTGCCACAACTTCAGACTCTTCTGACCTCGGATCAACCGCAGCCTGCTCCAAGAAACGCTGTAACTACAACAAAGTGTCTACAAGAGACACTTTTGTTCAGCAACCTCAGCTCCAAGTCAGCAACTGCAACAGTTTCCATGGTGTGCATGCTCGGGGGACTCCCTGTCTTCATCCAGCACCAGAAGGACAACAGAAATCTCCCTTGGATTGATGGAGTCACCTCCCTGCCCCAAGCAGGCACCTTTCAAGGCGACGACCGGTACCCTGGGACTCCTCTCACAGCGACGAGCATGCTCATAAGGACACAGAGGGTGGACATCATTGACATAGACTGTCCTGGGGTCCTGCTGATGCAATTTGGAGGAGCAAAGACCTTGCCTTCCCCAAGAGCGATGGTACCCCTGTGTACTGTGTCTTCTTTGCCTCCTGAGGCTTCTGTGCACTCTTTTCAAAATTCCTTCATGCACAGCCTGGCGCATGTCCCCAGCACTCCATCCTGCAATGCTTAACTCGCTGAGTTGTTCTCCGGTAGCGTGGGACCTTCTTTTGTTGTGCTGCCTCAACTGCATTTTGCACCTCCTTTGAACCCGGATCCTTCAACTTACAGGGGTGCTGGCTGGCATCCTTATAGCTCTCTACAGTGCTGAGAGCCCCCTTTTCATCCTCACACAGAGTTGAGGCCCCCAGGTCTCTCCTGGGTCCACCCAGCGCCATTTTGATGCAAAATGTACTTCTGTCGTAGCCAAGGCTTGTTGGTGACTTCCAACACAAATTCTCATCTGCAACCATCTTCACACCGTGGGACATCTTTTGCATCATGTAGGAACCCGCTGGCATCTTCCTCGGGTGCAATTCTGCAGTCTTCGACTAACTGTGGACTCTTCTTTTGCACCCTCTTCTGGGTTGGCAGGGGCTCCTGTCCTTCCTGGAACTTTTTTCGACTTCTGGACTTGGTCTCCTTCCTTTGCAGGTCTTCAGATCCAATAATCCAGCAGTTGTTCTTTGCAGACTTGGTTGGGTGCTGCAAAATCCCAAAAACGAGGTGTGGTGTGTCCTAAGGAAACTTGCAGTACTTTACTCCTGCTTTTCTGGGCTCTGGGGTGGGGTAATTTACTTACCTTTACTGTATTCTTACTCTCCCAGCGATTCTGCACACACTACACTTGTTGTAGGGGGGAATTTGTGATTCACATTCCACTTTTTTAGTATGTGGTTTGTGTTGCCCCTTGACCTATTTTCTCCCATTGCATTCTATAGGATTTCCTACTGTTTGCATTGGTCTATGACTATTTACTTGTCTAATTTTGGTGTCTAGTGTATATATTGTGTATAATACTTACCTCCAGAAGGAGTATTGTCTCTAAGATATTTTTGGTACTGTGTCACCCAAATAAATACCTTTATTTTTGGTAACACTGAGTATTGTCTTTACTTGTGTATAAGTACTGTGTAACTTTAAGTGACACTGCATGAGATTTGCATGTCTCCTGGTTCAGCCTAAGCTGCTCTGCTACAGCTACCTCTATCAGCCTAAGCTGCTAGAACACTACTACTTCACTAATAAGAGATAACTAGACCTGGTATAAGGTGTAATTACCCAAGGTACACACTACTAACAAGGCCAGCCTACTACACTATACTACCTACTAAATCATGTATATGTTAATTAAAGCTAACACAGTAGTAAAATAAAATGATGGCAAATAGACAATACAAATGAAATAGCTGACTTTGAATATGCTAGATTTGTTTCAGGAAAATATCTTTGTAGAGGATCTGGAACATAGAACGTGTTCAAAATTAGTTTAAGAGCTGGTTAATATTTGAAAGGTGCTCTTTTAGCCTGGCAGGTCAACGGATTACCTTATTTCCACTCTCCCAGTGGAGGATTGCCTGACATGTTTCTCTATTCTGTGGTGTTCAGTCATAAACTCAGAACCTGTTTTTAGTATGCGCTAACGATTATGCGCTAACGAATCGGTACATCTGTCTTTTCGTTCTCGTGTCAGCCTTTTGCTGTCAAGGTGTCAGTCTTTTGTTATTTGTGCCAACAGACTGTGTAGACAATTCACTTTGCATGTTCAACAAAATGTCAACAAACTCTAACTAATTGCACCTTTCACTGTGTTCTGACTTTCCAAGACTTTCTTCACAAACCTGATTCACAAACATTGCACTGCGGTTTTCTCTTTAGTGTGCCTCAACTGCTTGAGCATTTCAGCAGTAAGCCAGGAGAATGCTTGGCTTACTTCAGGAATTCAGTAATAAGCCAATATTATTACAAGAGTAAGTTACACCTGTCCACCAGGAGCGTAAAGCGAGGCCCCACAGTCCCCACTGTGCAGAGGGGGCCCAGATTTCCTCATCCCACGGAGGGGCCCCCCAGGAGGGTCTGCTGTTTTTTTACATGGTGCTGTGGCAAGAGCTTAGTGATTGCAGCTGCACAAAGTAAAGGGGAATATTTATAAGACACCAACCACCACCTTGCACCACTCTAGCGAAATTTTTTAATGCTAAGGCGGTGTTAAGGAGGCAATTCCCCTGCGCCATATTTACAGAGTGGTGCAATGCATGCATTGCACCACTTTGTAACTCCTTATGCCACATTATGCTTGCACCAGGCACAATATATGCAAGGAGGGTGTTCCCCGCAGGGAGGCCCGAACAAATGGCGCAGTGAAATTTACAGGATTTCACTGCACCATTTTTTCGGTCACTTTTACCATCTATCCTATGTGCTTCCCTGTGCTTTGCTGCACTAGCTCCAACATGTTTGGCTCTAGTGCAGCAAAGCTCCACAACAGCACCAAAAATGTTGACGCGGTTGTGGTAATGACTGCCATGATGCGCCATATTGTAAATACGGCGCAACCATAGTGTCGTTAGGGGGGTCAGGGGGATGCAAGAAAAGTCGTGTATTGGGACGGATGCAGCACTTTCTTGTAAATATGCCCCAAAGTTCTTTCAAGGCTGTACTTTGACTCGCATATTGATAGAAACAAAACAACATTTTGTTACTTTCATGTGAGAGTAGGCTCTTTAAAAGAATGAGTGGGACACCTCATGAAAATATTATTTTCCACAGAAATATGCTGCTATATTTTGATTATGGTGGCGGGAGGGCAGTGTTTTGTGCTTCACATTACTGAGCTTCCTCTATTCCCCACTCCCTTCCATGACATTCACCTTTCCTTCTCTTTCTCTGCATCTCTCCTCCTCTCTATACGTTTCCCTCTATCGACCTATCCCACTACCCTTCAGGTTTTTTTTCTCTTTGCTTTCAATCTCTCTTTCTCTCTGAATATGTCATTATATTCAGCAGCACTCTCCCACCTTTTTCTGTACTGTTTCCTATTTATTTCATCTTTTTACACTGTTCGCTGCATCTGATTGTTTGTAACCATCTCCCATCCAACTGAGCACCCATCAACGCATCCATCCACCCTTCATTCAGACATCCGACCGGCCACTCATCCACAGCCAACACTTATCACTGAAATTCCTGCTGATGTATTTATTGCACCTACGTTGCCCCAGCAACAGAAGTGGAAAACAGGACATATGGTGTGGCTACGAGAGCCCCCTCCAAGATTTCTCGCGGGGGGCGGGGGCGCACTAAGGTTTTGTAATGCCAGTGTATCCCACCGCAAAATATTCGTGAATCTGACCTCCTCATTTCGGATCTGGAAATATCCTTTTTTTGCGCTTAGAAAAAATCAGCTCTTTTTAATATAATTTTTTAAGATGAGTTTCTTTATTGAGGTAACATATGACAATCTTTGTTAAGATGAATCAATAGTAAGCACATATAAAACTTGGTTTGCCTTTTAAAGTTTCTCTAAAGTCATAACTTGAGCGTAGCACAGTGGTATATTTCCACATCACATTTTAATCTTTTTCTCACTACCTTACTGGGATATATTTTTCTAAAGAATAAAGGTTATTTTTACCAGTGATATAGGACAATGTTAGGCTTAAATCCTAACCTCTTTTTAGCGGTTTCAGCATATTCAGCTTCCAACCTATAAATTTTATGATGAAGGTGCATCGCCCTGGAGTATTCAGCCTTGGAAGAAAAAGGTCAAGTTCACTTAGTTACACGATTTCACACTGCGAGACGTGCCATTATCTGAATAAAAGAAGAACAGAAAGGGACAATTTGTGCATCTTACTCTGAAACGCAGAAAGCTATATTGAGAGTCTGGTCAAAGCAACCCGTTAAATTGGGTCTTTTATTTTGCAGACTTGTATAAAAAGTGTTATGATGTGCAACATTGTTTTAAGCTTTTTACCTGTTTAATGCGTGCTTTTCCTGTGTCTTTACATTAGGACATGTTTATCCTTTTATGTAAATATTTTCTTACTGATTTGATCTATACGTATAGGTTAAGATTTCGCAAGTGAGCTATGCCTCGTGAGAATAAAGATGCACTATGACAAAGAATACTATTGATAATGGAAATACCCTATGCGTAACAATAAATGAGACTATGGACCTAATTAAGAGTTTGGTAGATGGGAAACACGTTTGCTAAATTCCTGAACGGGTGGCTACTGCTTTTGTGATGACCACACCGCTTGAGTTATTAAGAGTTTCCCTCTAGGTTGGTGGGCAGAAACCTCAGTTTCCACCCACCGCCCTAGCGGGAAACAGGCTAAAGTATTGCCTCCAATTTGTAATTGAGCCAGCCGCAATGCTGTAGCCCACAGGGTGCACAAGCACCATTGCAATGTTCATTGTCTATGAAGCAAACAGTGAAAATTGCGATGGTGCTGGGCACGGGGCCTCTGCACTGCCCATGCCAAGTGCATGGGCAGTGCAGTGGCCCCATCTGGCCCCCTGCACCTGTCCTCCACCAGCCTATTCATAGCCTATTCATGGATCCTGGTGGTGCTGCGGTTCTCTGGGGGTCTGACTGCCAGAGTTTTAACGTGGGCCTCTATGTCATAAATATGGGTATGTGGCAGTGGCAATGTTGCTACAGATAGATGGGTCAGCTATTGGGTTGTAGAGGATAATATGTGTTCTAAAAAAAGTTATTTGATCAATAATTAAACTGTCTTTACTTTACATATCAGGTTCAAGCCGTGTTTCTCTTTGTCCTTTAAAGCTTTATGGGCCCAGTTATCAAAGCAACTTTTCGGACCAGCCTTAAACATAGATCTGCACATGGTTTGATTTAAGATTGTAATTTGCAGTGGCAACTAGTTGACTTTGAAATTTGTGGGGCTTAATCGTGTTGGAGAAATTATAAAAAGTGGGCACACTAAGCAAGCTCGTTCTCCCTACAAACGATCTCTGCCTTTAGAAAACTTTGAAACAATGAATCAAAGTGATACATTTTGCATCACACTTTACCAAAGAGATTGGTTGCAATGAATGCGGTTCACAAAGAATACATATTCGATTACTTCATGGTCTGCAGTGTGTGCCTAAACTTGCTCTGTAGCTTTGCCTCTTCCCTTTAAAAAGAAAATGCGGAAAGAAGAATACTTTTCAGCACTACTTCCCAAAGACATTGATCAAAATGCCAATTTTAAATAATCTGAGTGTCAAATTATTCATAGGTTGTGAGACCTGACAGTCTTAGGGTGGTCACCCCTAACTTTTTGCCTGCCTCCATCCACTTTTTGCATACTGTTTTTTCTGGTTTTAAGACTGTTAACCAGTGCTAAAGTGCCTATGTTCTCTTCCTTTAAAACATGACAACATTGGATCATACCCAATTGTATTATTTAATTTACTTATAAGTCCCTGGTACAGTGCAATATATGTGCCCAGGGCCTGTAGATGAAATGCTGCTAGTGTGCCTGCAGCACTGATTGTGCCACCCACTTAAGTAGCTCCTTAACCATGTCCCCGGCCTGCCATTGCAAGGCCTGTGTGTGGAGTTTCACTGCAAATTCGACTTGGCATTTAAAAGTACTTGCCAAGCTTAAAACTCCTTTTTTTCTACATATAAGTCATCCCTAAGTAGGCCATAGGTAACCCATCGGCAAGGGTCCTGTGTAGGCAAAAGGTAGGACATGTACCTGTGTAGTTTAGATTTCCTGGTAGTGTAAAACTCTTAAATTCGTTTTTACACTGCTTTGAGGCGCTTTCCATATGCTAACATTAGGGCTACCCTCATATACTGTTTGACTGGGAGCTTCTGATCTGAAAGGAGTAGGAAGGTCATATTTAGTATGGCCAGAATGATAATACAAAATCCTGCTGACTGGTGCAGCTGGATTTAATATTACTATTTTAGAAATGCCTCATTTAGAAAGTGAGCTTTTCTCTGCACTTAAATCCTTCGGTGCCTTACAATCCACGTCTGGCTGGGTTCAGTTGACAGGTTCCTTGTGCATTCACTCAGACAAACCCCAAACATAGGATGCTCAGCCTCCCTTGCACACATCGGCATTTTGAATGGGCCTTCCTGGGCTGGGAGGGTGGAGGGCCTGACACTTACATGTCAAAAAACAGAAGCCTGCCCTCACACAAAGGACTGCCACACCCCCTACTGGGACTCTGACAGACAGGATTGAACTGAAAGGGGACCTTGTGCACTTCTAAGCCACTCTTTGGAGTCTCCCCCACTTCAAAGGCACATTTGGGTATTTAAACAGGGCCTTTACCAACCCAGACACTTCCTAGAGAAGAGAACCTAAACCAGAACCTGCAACCGGCCAAGAAGAACTGCCTGGCTGCCCAAAGGACTCACCTGACTGCTTCTGTAAAGGACTGCTGCCTTGCTGTTGCCCTGCTGCCTTGCTGCCCTCTGGCTGTGGTGAGAAGTGCTCTCCAAGGGCTTGGATAGAGCTTGCCTCCTGTTCCCTGAAGTCTCAGGACCAAAAAGACTTCATCTCTGCAAGAAGAACTTCTTGTGTAGCGAAAATCGATGCACAGCCTGCCAGAAGCTGTGCACAGCCTGCATCACGGTGAATATTCACTGCACGCCAAACGGAACGAAGCAGCCCGTCTTCGAAACAAGAAGATCGACACAGTGCCAGCATAGCGACCTGAAATTTGACGCATGGCCTACTGGATCGATGCACAGCCGAGCTGGAACAATGCAGCCCGACTTCCAGAGAGAAATAGACGCAGTGCCTGCCGAGCAGTAGAAATTTCCACACAAAGCCCACCAGATCGACGCAACCGCTGTGACTTCATCCTGTCAGCTCGGGATTTCAACGCATCGTCCCTGGGGCATCCGAAAACCCCGCAACCCGAAGAGGATCCAACACCGAGCACCAGAAATCGACACAAAGTCTTCCCTGCATGAAAAATAAATGACGCTTTGCCGTGTGCGGCCTGAGAAATTAACGCACACCTCCCTGTTTTCCACGCATCTCCTCCTCTTCGGCTCCTTGAGGAGATTTTGAACGCAAACCAGGTACTTTGTGCTTGCAAGCGACATTTATTGCTTTAAAAAAGACACTTTATATCATTTTTACTGTGTGATTCCTAAATATACTTATTGCATTTTAATCGTTTTGACCTGCACCCTACCAGATAAATATGATATATTTTTCTAAACCCTGTGTGGTTTATTTTTGTGGTGTTCTACTGTGTTATTGCATGATTTATTGCACAAATACTTTACACATTGCCCTCTAAATGAAGCCTGACTGCTCAGTCCCAAGCTACCAGAGAGGTGGGCACAGGATAATTTAGATTTGTGTGGCTTACCCTGACTAGAGTAAAGGTCCTTGTTGGGACAGGGGATAACCTGACTGCCAATAAAAGTCCCCATTTCTAACATAGGTTTTCATAGTATTTTGCAAAATAGGAAGCCTCTATTATCACTTGTCTCTTTTACTTTCCTTTTATATTTCACCCTGCCACTTTAAGGACCAGGTTACATGTTGGCCACATGCCAGAAATACTAAACAGCAGACTCAAATTGGAGCGCAGAGAATCCTAGTTTTATAAAACACTCTGCAACTCTTAGATACCCAGTAGAGGATATTTGAAAATAAGCAGGGAAAATTAAACTGCAATTCTAACATCAATCCATGATTTTCATAAACGTAGTAAATGCTCAGGAGTCCATAATTAGAGTTGTAGATACCTTTTAAAGGGTTATGTATCATAATTTTTAAATAATTTTTAAATCCTTTCTTTATTAGTTAGTATAGTTTACCGAACATTGCATAAAGCATGTCCCATAATCTAACCCCTATTCTATTATTCTTATTCAGTGAAAATACATCATTTCAAACATAAAATAATTAAAAGAATCAGTCTAGTTAGTAAATCTATCGGTAACCATTAAAAAAGAGTATCAGACTCTGTTAGAAATAGTATAAGTAGAGAGCAAAATCTGTCTGAGATTAGAGAGTTTTTCTGTCTGGATGTCATTCTCACAGTCTCACAGTCTCACAGTATGAGCATGCTCGTTAAGAAAACAAATTGTGAAAATTGTTTCAGTTAAATTATTCAGTCCGCTAATGAGCGGACAAGAAAAACAGGAACCGTTTCTTTTGAGAAGGTAACTTATAACAAAGACAGCTCTACACACATTTGACTTAATTTTAACAACTTTGCTACATTCAGGTCTTTTCTCGTCCATCTGGTTTCTGAAAGACAGAACAATTCATGTGTGATTTATGCACAATCAGTTTATGTCATTTTGATTCTCACACATCTACACACTAAAAGAGTATTCATAAAGAAGCAAGTGTAATATAAGTTTAGCACGATTTGAGATTCCAATGAAGGTCAAGCAGTTAAAAAGTATATGAAAATATAACTTTCTTTATTAGCATAGGAATTCTGGGTCATACAAAGGCTGTGCAAAAGTCACAAGAGAAACTTTTCTGCTGAGTTGAAGTTGTATGGAATTTGTTAATGTCAGTAAATAAAAAAAAACAAGCAAATACATGTCATGCAAAGTTGAAAAAGGAGAATGCATGTTTAAAATGCAGCATTTGGTTAGGCCTATATATCACTCATCCGGTTTATAATCTGAGCATTACATTTTTCATAGTATTTTACAAAATATGAAGCCTCTATCTCAATTTATCTCTTTTACTTTCTTTTATGTCCCACCCTGCCTCCTTAAGGCCCTGATTCCATGCCAACCACACACAGCAAATACTAGTCAGAGGAGTACACCATTTACTGAATGTGGTGAATATCCCATATGCTGCATTTTCGATAGGAAATAGTACAAAGGATTTTAGTGTTCACAAATTCTCTGATTTCGAACATCGGAGGGTTTACGAGCTTTAAAACCCTTTTACTTAATATTAAACGTGTTTAGCATTTCAGAAAAGTGTTTCCTATTATGAAATGTGTTTAGAAATGGATACTGATTCTATACTAGGGAGGGCATGCTGTAAGTGTCCCTTCCAACACTGAATCGGTATGCTAAGTATTCATTTTTGCGATCTAAATCAAGTTTCAAAACATTGAGGGGCATATTCACAACAACAGGTAAAGGGCAGGAATATGTTGTATGTATCTATTATGGTGCATATCTGTCCTGTTCCCTTGCGCAGGTGCTAGACAATCTAGCGCCAAAGCAGACACTCCTTACACCATGGTTCAAAGATGCCTGCATTGCATGTAGGATTGTGTTTGTGCAATAAGGGGAATCTTCCTGCACGAAAAGAATCCTGGGAGCCTTTTTCCCCTTTTAATGTGTGCTGCAGAATGCACCCCATAGAATGAGGAAAAAATGGGGAAAAATTAAAGAGATTTTTCCTTGTTAAACCTATCCTGGGAGGTGTATTTTTTTGGCGCATTCTCAGGTTTACTAGGTCTTGTAAATCTGGGGATACGTCATTAACCATGACAGTTGCATTGTTACGCCCATGAAATGCCTTCTTTTATGCAGAGTGAGACAACACAGTGGTTTGCGTTTCCCTGCTTTACTCCAGATTTTGTAAGGCATTAAAAGCCAAGAAAAGTGACTTTCCCTGGCTTCAGAAATCTGACTTAGTTGTTTGCACCACACATGTAACATTTTGCATGGTGCAAGCAGGGCTCTACCCTCTCGAAAGTATGCCCCATATGTTTTACTGTCCTCAAGTTGGGGCAGTAACCCATTCGCCGAAGAGAAGTGGTCTCAATGGGACCGCTTACCCTCTGTAAATCTACAAAAAAAGTTTGTTTGGGAGAAGGCAGTTCACTCTGGCACCACTGCCTCCCTTTAAACAAACAAACAAGTAAAACTTTTCTTTTTGAATGCAGTCCTGTTTACTTTAAGGGCAGTATTTAAAAAAAGTTTGCTTTATTACAAAGCAGTCATAGACATGATGGTCTATTGACCCCAGCAGGCCACCAACACTTTGATGGCTGTGAAACACTGTGGGTCAGAATGGCAGCCTTCTTGATTAATATTCTAAATATTGAGAATTGATACACGAGTGCCGTGACATTTTGTTCTTACAATAAAGGAAAGTGCACATAGGTAAGTATAGATTTACAATCCCCAAGTTCACAGCTACATACCTTGAATATATTGATATGGTCAAGGTACATACAGTATATGTGGATTAAGTATAGCAACAATTATAGAAAGTTACCTGACAATATTTCTGTCCTTGATATTCTTGACATAATATTTTGTGCGCATGATATGTTTCAACTCAGTATATTGTCCAAACACCATAACATATATTTTTATGTTGAACTAATGTGAAAGCTTAGGATAGAATGGAGGGAGCAAGGCAAGGATTTGCACTGAACTGCTATAGCCATCAAGTGTTTTACAGTCATATTTCAAAGTGCACAATATTTTAATGGGTTGGAAAAGCGACTGTTAATCCAGTATGTCATAAAGCTAGTCAAGACTTCATTACTTAATAGAAAACTACATATAAGTCAACTATCAATTGTAAATATAATGTATTGGCTTGCAAATTAAATGGTGTCCTGGACAGTCGTATGGTGTCATTATCCGTGAAAAGATTCACACAAGAAAGTTTGATACACTTATGACAGTACTGAAAAAGTATGATGTCTAGAAATATCAGCACCCAAATGCTGTTATATCCCTATCACCCTGCCACAAATAACCTTGATAGTAGGTAAGAATATGTACTGTTTAAACAGGAGTATCAACATACATCTGAAGACAAAAGTCCACTGAGCTAGTTGCTATCACAATATTCAAATGTTAAATCTTTAGGCACTGAAACATAGGTGGTCATTACAATCCTGGCGGTCGGTGTTAAAGCGGCGGTAAGACCGCCAACAGGCCGGCAGAAAATAAATGGAATTACGACCGTGGCGGAAACCACCAACAAAGACAGCCACTTTAACACTCCGACTGCCACGGCAGTACAAACAAACAGCGCGGCGGTCACTGCCAACAGACAGGCGGAAGACAATGTACCGCCCATAGTATCACAACCTACCAATCCACCACCTTTTCCGGGGCAGATTCACCGCGAACTAAAACACGGCAGAAACAGGACTTCGAAGGTGAAAACGCTCACCTCTGCACACCCAACGAGGAACCAGGACGCCATGGAACCCGAGCTCCACATATTACCGGCCTTTATCTTCTTGCTCCTCTACCAGGAGCACGAACGCCGGCGGCGAAGACCACAGTGAGTACTGCACCTATGACACAGGGGAGGGGGAGGGAAAAAACAGTGACACACACACGCCACACGCAACACCCCCACCCTCACCCACGACAACACACACACTAATACATATTGATACATTACAGTAACACCCCCAACCCCCCCGGAAGAATGCAAAGACAAAAGGAAATGAGCTCAACGATTGTAATATATTAAAATTCAGTAGTCAAATAATATACATACACTATTTACAAATATATACACCAAGAATATTAGTTCAGGGTATTCCACCCTTAAAGTCCGTGGCCCACTGGGCCCACACTGCATGGGCGAGGCCCACACAAGATACCCGAACATGACGGAGAGAACACTGCAGGGGCATCAGATAGAAATAAAACAGGCACCTAAGGGGGAAGGGAAAGGGGGGGCACCTCAGCGGGTTGAGTGCACAACGCCAAATCCACGAGGGGGCCCCATGCCCACTGTTCAATCCTGGGGAGTGCAAAGCCACAGTCTTACAAGTGGATAACATTCTCCACTGGTTCCTGGAGGGGGCTTGGTGCCCAGAGTGCTTCATCCCTCCAAGGACAGAGGTAGTGGCTATAAATCTCCACTGGTTCTGGAGGGGGCTTGGTGCCCAGAGTGCTTCATCCTGCCAAGGACAGAGGTAGTAGATGCTTTTCTCCACTGGTTCTGGAGGGGGCTTCATGCCCAGAGTGCTTCATCCTGCCAAGGACAGAGGTAGTGGATGTAAATCTCCACTGGTTCTGGAGGGGGCTTGGTGCCCAGAGTGCTTCATCCTGCCAAGGACAGAGGTAGTGGATGCTTTTCTCCACTGGTTCTGGAGGGGGCTTGGTGCCCAGAGTGCTTCATCCTGCCAAGGACAGAGGTAGTGGATGCTTTTCTTCACTGATTCGGGAGGGGGCTTGGTGCCCAGAGTGCTCCATCCTGCTCGTGGCAGCCTCAGCAGCGTCAGTGCTTTTGGTGCTCATAGGCCTGCGGTGCTTGTGGCGGCGGTGTCCTTGGCAGCGGTGCTTGTGGCGGTGGTGTCCTTGACAGCCGTGCTTGTGGCGGTGGTGTCCTTGGCAGCGGTGATTGTGGCGGCGGTGTCCTTGGCAGCGGTGCTTGTGGCGGCGGTGTCTTTGGTAGCGCTTCAGCTGCTGGCAGTCCTGTCTTGGGCAGCGGGCCTGCTGGCGGTCACCTCCTGGACAGCGGGGCTGATGCTGGCGGTCCTGTCTGGGGCAGCGGGGCTGCTGCTGGCGGTCCTGTCTGGGGCAGCAGGGCTGCTGGCGGTCGCCTCCTGGGCAGCGGGGCTGATGCTGGCGGTCATGTCTGGGCCAGCGGGGCTGCTGGCGGTCGATTCCTGGGCAGCGGGTCTGATGCTGGCGGTCCTGTTTGGGGCAGTGGGGCTGATGCTGGCGGTCCTGTCTGGGGCAGCGGGACTGCTGGCGGTCACCTCCTGGGCAGCGGGGCTGCTGCTGATGGTCCTGTCTGGGGCAGCGGGGCTGCTGGCGGTCGTCTCCTGGGCAGCGGGGCTGATGCTGGCGGTCCTGTCTGGGGCAGCGGGGCTGCTGGCGGTCGCCTCCTGGGCAGCGGGGCTGCTGCTGGAGGTCCTGTCGGGCTGCTGGCGGTCGCCTCCTGAGCAGCGGGGATGATGCTGGCGGTCCTGTCTGGGGCAGCGGGGCTGATGGCAGTCGCCTCCGTGGCAGTGGAGCTGATGCTGGCGGTCCTGTCAGGGGCAGCGGGCTGCTGGCGGTCGCCTCCTGGGCAGCAGGGCTGCTGCTGGCAGTCATGTCTGGGCCAGCAGGGCTGCTGGTGGTCGCCTCCTGGGCAGAGCGGCTGATGGCGGTCTTCTTCGCCGTGCTAATCTTCCCAGACTTGCCGGGTTTCTTGTGCCCCTTCCCCACCTTGGAAGGTGTCGCAGCTGACTTCACACTCCCACCGTTACCACTGGGAGCGGCTTTGGTGGCTGGTGTCTTCCCTCTCTCCCGCCAAGCACTGGCCAACTTATGATGCTTGACAGGTGGGGGAATGTCTGTGCTGTGGCTCCTTGCCACACTGGCTGGTGGCGGTCGCCTCCTGAGCAGCGGGGATGATGCTGGCGGTCCTGTCTGGGGCAGCGGGGCTGCTGGCGGTCGCCTCCTGGGCAGTGGAGCTGATGCTGGCGGTCCTGTCAGGGGCAGCGGGCTGCTGGCGGTCGCCTCCTGGGCAGCAGGGCTGCTGCTGGCAGTCATGTCTGGGCCAGCGGGGCTGCTGGTGGTCACCTCCTGGGCAGAGCGGCTGATGGCGGTCTTCTCCGCCGTGCTAATCTTCCCAGACTTGCCGGGTTTCTTGTGCCCCTTCCCCACCTTGGAAGGTGTCGCAGCTGACTTCACACTCCCACCGTTACCACTGGGAGCGGCTTTGGTGGCTGGTGTCTTCCCTCTCTCCCGCCAAGCACTGGCCAACTTATGATGCTTGACAGGTGGGGGAATGTCTGTGCTGTGGCTCCTTGCCACACTGGCTGCCCCGCTGCCTGGTGCACTCCAGAATCCGGAGACTACTGGCACTACTGGTCCCGCCGATCTTGTAGCTGAGTTGCTAGGTTGGGACCTGGAGAGTTGGGCCCTAGGAGACTGACGGGGTGGGGGAGGTGAGGGAAAGAGGTCAAGGGTGGACAGGAAATGTTTCTTAGGAACACTGGGATGGGTAGCTGGACGGGGTTTGGGAGTGGAGGAAGAGGTTGTGGTTGTAGGAGGTGTACGTTTGGTGACTTTAGGTGAAGGTGCATGTGCTGGAGGCTGTCATGAGGTGGATGGCTGTTGGGTGGGTGTGTGCCTGCGTTTGTGTACCTTGGGAGGTTGCGTCACAGACCTACTGGGAGAGGACACAGGGGATGTGTGAATGGTAGTGGGGGTGGTGACTGCACATGAGCAGGGTGTGGTGGTGGGTGTGCTGGTGATGGAAGTAGTGGCTGTAGATGTAGAGCATGCAGGTGTGAGTGGAGACGAGACTGGGGGGGAGGAGGGCGACGGGGAGGAGGGGGACACAGTTGAGGCAGTGGATGTTGCTATGTCTGCATGTGTGTGATGCTTGCGTGAGTGCCTGTGGGATGTGTGGTGCTTATGTTTGCCTGAGCTTCCTTTGTGTGTTGAAGTGTGTGCATGCTGGTCTGATGGTGTGCTTGGGGTAGGCTGAGGTACATGGGATTAGGTCTGGGTGGAGGAAGTTGGAGGGGGGAGGCTAGAGACAGGGACAACGGCTGCCATCAGTGCTGAGGCCAGAGTCTGAAAAGCTCACTGAAGGGCTGCCTGACCAGAGTGAATGCCCTCCAGGAATGCATTGGTTTGTTGCAACTGTCTCTCTACACCCTGGATGGCATTCAAAATGGTAGACTGCCCAACAGTTAGGGACCTGAGGAGGTCAATGGCCTCCTCACTGAGGGCAGCAGGGGTGACTGGAGCAGGGGCTGAGGTGCCTGGGGTGAAGGAGATGCCCACCCTCCTGGGTGAGCGGGCACAGGGCAAAGGCTGAGGGGCTGCTGGGAGGGCGGTGCTGGAGGGGGGGTGGCGGCTGTACCTGTAGATGCGGGAGGCACAGATGGGGCCACCACCACAAGGGAGCTCCCATCAGAGGACGAGTCCGTATCACTGGTGTCAGCTCCTGTCCCCGCAGTGGAGCTCCCCTCGCCCTCCGTCCCACTGGTGAAATCAGACTCCGTAGTATCGCCTTCCATGGCCATGTGGGATGCAGCTCCCTCCTGCTCCGGTGCCATTGCTCCTCCACCTGATGATGCTAATGCACACATGTACAGAGAGACCACAAAAAAGGGGGGAGGGGAAAACACAAGAAAGACATGTTGAGTGCATGCATTACCGCTACCGTTGACGGACAAGGCAGACACAGAAGCCCCCTGCACTACGCCGCACACTTGGGGTCCCCTATTCAATCCCTGGGACATGGCCTACAAGGCTATGGCCGATATCTGCACACATGGATGTCACAGGAGCCTGACTAGGTGTAGTTGGCACTGTACCGAGGAGGGGTGGGGTGCCACAGGGTCTGCCTGAAAAAGGGGACTTAACTAGCACACTCGCCCTGGCCTAGGGAAACCCACAGCCCACCTCCCCCACCCAGACACCTCTACTGAGCGCGGAATCAGCAGAATGAGAGTGTACTCACCCCCTTGTTGCTGTTGTGATGCCCTCAAGCGCCCATCCAATTCCGGGTACGTCACCGCCAGGATCCTGAACATCAGGGGGATCATGGTGCGACGGGCACCCCTCCCATGTTGGGAGGCCATCCCCAGCTGGGCCTCCGCTGTCTTCTTGCTCCAGTGGCGAATGTCCTCCCATCTTTTCCGGCAGTGGGTGCTCCGTCTGTGATAGACCCCCAGGATCCGGACATCCTTGGCGATGGCACGCCAAATATCCTTCTTCTGGTGGGAGCTGACCTACATGAATTGTACATGGGAAAAAGATAAGTTATTACCAACTGCACCGTCACAGTCATTGGCCCGCATCCCTATCCTTGCCATGTGGCACATGCACTCACCATCGTTTCATGCACGCATCATTCCCCCCCTATCTTTCATCCACACCACTCCACACAGGCATTGCCCATACAGCATGCTCCCAGTGTACTTACCTGTTTGCCTGGAGGACCGTAGAGTAGCGTGTACTGGGGGAGGACCCCATCCATGAGTTTCTCCAACTCCTCCGTGCTGAAGGCAGGGGTCCTTTCCCCAGACGCACGAGCCATTGTCTCTTCCAGACTGAGGTCACAGCAGCACTTGCAGTGTAGGTCCTCTCCTGTCGAAGATCAGGTATTGAGTGATTGAACAGATAGAAAATGGCGGTCATGTCCGCGGCGCCGTGTACCGTCACGGCTGGCGTACATCGTCATTGGCTCCTGGGACCCATAGGGTCCAATGTTAACCAATGCAGAATTGCGCCGCAGTCTTCGACCGCCTACCGCCTACCGCGACGGTGTATAACGCCAGCGCAGTTAACTCACATCCCATTGTCCCACTTTACATGTCAGGCAGCCGCCATTTCAGAGGCCCACATGACTTTAATTTTTAACTGCGTCACACATACCTAGGCCCGGCCTCAACACTCATACAGGCAAAATTTGGGTTATGAATGGTTTTCTGAGTAAGCTGTGTTTACAGTACCTCTGAGTTGGTTGACTCTGTGCTCGCTGTTGTCCTTCAGAGGCACCGTCCGCTGGGACATGTGAGGAGATGGCGGCATCCTCAGGTGTACAGACCACTGGTGGACCTGTCGACAATGGAGGAAAGACATGTAATCATCACCTACAGGCTTGATTGTGCCACAATCCTGGAACTGGGTGCCCAGTTGGAGCTAGACCTGATGTCAGCTATCCGCCATCCCACAGGAATCCCCCCTCAAGTGCAGGTGCTGTCAGTACTCCTTTTCCTTGCAAGTGGGTCATTTCAAACTAAAGTGGCCATAGCATCAGGGATGTCCCAGCCGATGTTTTCCAACGTGTTGTCCAGAGTGTTGTCTGCCCTGCTGAAACACATGCGGAGCTACATCGTTTTCCCTCAGGTGGAGGATTTGCCTACAGTGAAAGGTGACTTCTATGCCCTGGGACATATCCCCAACATCACAGGTGCCATTGATGGGACACATGTGGCCTTGGTCCTCCCCCCGCAGGAGTGAACAGGTGTACAGAAACCGGAAGAGTTACCATTCGATGAATGTGCAGATGGTGTGTTAGGCAGACCAGTACATCTCCCATGTTAATGCCAAATTCCCTGGCTCGGTGCATGACGCTTACATCCTGCGGAATAGCAGCATCCCTTATGTGATGGGGCAACTCCAGAGGCACTGTGTGTGGCTATTAGGTGAGCACCTCGAACCAAATCAGTGGGAATTTTTGTCTGGGTCTGGGGATATCCCTACAGGTTAGTGTGTGTCTAACAGTTGTCCCTCGCCATTTGCAGGTGACTCTGGCTACCCCAACCTCTCATGGCTACTGACCCCAGTGAGGAATCCCAGGAAAAGGGCAGAGGAACGCTACAATGAGGCCTATGGGCGAACTAGGAGGATTATAGAGGGGATCTTCGGTCTCCTGAAGGCCAGGTTCCAGTGCCTCCATATGACAGGTGGTTCCCTATTCTACTCACCAAAGAAGGTGTGCCAGATCATCGTGGCCTGCTGTATGCTTCACAACTTAGCTTTGCGACGACAAGTGCCTTTTCTGCAGGAGGATGGTCCAGATGGAGGTGTTGTGGCAGCTGTGGAGCCTGTGGACAGCAAAGACGAGGAAGCAGAAGAAGAGGACATCAACAACAGGAACTCTGTGATCTTGCAATACTTCCAGTGAGACACAGGTAAGAATAGAAACTTGCCTACTACATGTACTTTAACACTACTACCTCTCTACTGTCTGTCCTTTTCACCCAGTGTATGGTCACTGAGTTGTCACTTTCCCTTATGATTTCACAGATGTGGGTCCCACTGTGTGACATCTGCTTTGTTTCCTCATGGACTTGAGCTGTGTGACATAGGTATGTTGACATTACAATTGAAAGAGCATTTTGTCACTGTAATTGCTAATACACAATTTCGAAATCACAGACAGACTCCAGATTGTTTTGTGCTTTAAGGGTGTTTATTTAAGTGCTCAATATTGGAGAGGGTTGTAAAATCGTAAGGGGTGATGGTGGAGGAATGTCCATGGCAGAGCCCAGTTTGTTAGTCTCACAGGTGCATTGTCCAAAGGGGCATAGGAAGTGGAGCTGGGGCAGTTTGAGGATGGACAGGGTGACAAGGTGGGGCAAAAGGATGACATTCAGGGCGGTCTCATTTCTTGGCGGGGGTCTTGGCATCGTTCTCTGTCTTTGTCCTGTATCTCAGGGACCGTTTGCGGGGTGGTTCTCCCTCTGCAGGGGTGGGGTGCTTGTGTGGTGGTGCCTCCTGTCCACTAGCGCTGGCGGAGGTGGTGGGCAGTTCATCGTCCAGGCTAGTGTCAGGGGCCCCTTGTTATGCCACAGTGTAACTCCTGGTGTTGAGAACTTCCTTCAGCACCCCTACGATGGTGCCCAGGGTGGAACTGATGGATCTGAGTTCCTCCCTGAAGTCCAAATCCTGTTCCTCCTGCAGCCGCTGGGTCTCCTGAAACTTGGCCAGTACCGTTGCCATCGTCTCCTGGGAATGATGGTACGCTCCCATGATGTTGGAGAGGGCCTCATGGAGAGTAGGTTTCCTGGGCATGTCCTCCCACTGTCGCACAGCAGCCCTCCCAGTTCCCCTGTTTCCCTGGGCCTCTGTCCCCTGAACGGTGTGCCCACTGCCACTGCCACCAGGTCCCTGTTGTTGGGGTGGTAGGTTAGCCTGGGTTAACTGTAGTCCTGGGGGCAGAGGTATGGGCCCGCTGGGTGGGTGCTGTGCTGGTTTTTCCAGAGGGGCAAGCTCTGTAGTGGCCTGTGCCAGTGAGAGGGGAACCAACTGTCCCGAGGTCCCAGATGGGCCGGGCTGGTCGTCTAGATCCAGTTGGACACAGCTGCTGTCATCACTGTGGGCCTCTTCTGTTGGTGGTGTGGACATGTGTGGACCCTCCTGTGTGGTGATGTTGGGTAGGGGTCCTGCAGGGGTGTAAAAGCATGATTATTGCATCTGGGTGTACAATGGTGTGCAATGGGTGGGTGACTGTGTACCCCAGTGCTTGCATTCCTGTGTGGGACCTTGTGTGATGATGGTTTAGGGGGGTGTATGGGTATGTGCAGTGGCCATGCATTGGTGATGGGTGTCCATGCTTTGTTGTTGCATGCAGGGCTTGGGTTGCGATGTGTGGTTTGTGATATTGGGACATTTGTGAGGAGTAGGAGTGATGGGGTGAGGGCGAGGGTGGGGGTATGTGATGGCATGCAGGTAGGGTGGGGGATATAGTAGTTAAGGTTTGACTTACCAGAGTCCATTCCTCCAGCTACTCCTTCAAGGCCCTCAGGATGCAGAATAGCCAAGACTTACTCCTCCCATGTTGTTAGTTGTGGGGGAGGAGGTGGGGGTCCGCCGCCAGTCCTCTGAACCGCAAGGTGGTATTTTGAGACCACAGAACACACCTTCCCCCGTAGGTCTTTCCACCTCTTCCTGATGTCATCCCTACTTCTTGGGTGCTGTCCCACTGCGTTGACCCTCTCCACTATTCTTTGCCATAGCTCCATCTTCCTAGCTATGGAGGTGTGCTGCACCTGTGATCCGAATAGCTGTGGCTCTACCCGGATGATTTCCTCCACGATGCCCCTGAGCTCCTCCTCAGAGAACCTGGGGTGTCTTTGCCGTGCCATGGGGTGGTGAGGGTGATGTGTGGGGTGGTGTGTGTTGTGATATGTGGGGTGATATTTAGTGGTGTGTTGTGTGAGGTGGGTGGATGTTATGTGGGTGATGGTATTGTGTGCCTGTGGATGCTTGGTTGTAGATTGTAGTGTCTCTCTCTGGCCTTCTGTCGCAATTGTGATCGTAAGGGTTTGTGGGTGATGTGGGTGTGTGTTTTGTATTGTATTGGGTGTGTGGGAGTGGTGTGTGTATGTGTATCAGGTGTGTGTATTTGGAATTGTCAAATATGGTAGTGTTTTGTATATCTGTGTGTATTTTGAGCGCGGCGGTGTGTACCGCCAATGGAATACTGCGGTTGAAAGACCGCCACGTGGATTCGTGGGTTGTGATAGTGTGGGTGTATTCCTGTTGGCGTGACAGTGGAGGTTTTGTTTTCGCCAGTTTATCACTGACCTTTGGTGTGGCGGACTTGTGTGGGTGTCCAAATTTTGGCAGATTCCGAGCTGTGGGTCATAATGACCGTGGCGAAATTCCGCTGCCGCGGCGGTGTGTTGGTGTTGGCAGCTTCTGCACTGCGGTAAGCGGCTTTTACCACCAATGTTGTAATGACCCCCATAGTCTAGGATTCACGTGTGGTTGTATAAACTGTAGTTTTGACTGTGATTGCTTATGTACTTGTATTGTATTGTATTGTAATAGTATTTATATAGCGCTTACTACCCCTGACAAGGCACTGAAGCGCTTTTCGGCGAGTAGCACACTACTCCGGACCCGAAAAGAATTAGTGTTGGATTAGTATATGGAAATATGAGTACAGTTTTAGTATTATTATGAGTTAATTTGAGCCGTGGATATGAGAGTTTGTTAGTTAGATTGACTGGAGTGATTGAGGGGTGGAAGACGGAAGAAGAAAGAATTGATAATTGTGAGTTTATGGTAATAGGATTTAGGCTTGGGATGAGTAAAGGGGGGATGGAGGAGGGAAGAGTCTGTGGAAAGGGTTAGGGAGATCATAGTAGCAGGGTGAGATAAATGAGGAAGAATATAGTAGGGTTGTTTGGGAGATCATGGTAGTAAAGTGAGGTTCGGGTGAGTTAGATTTGGAAGCGAGGGAAGAGCTTAGGCAGAGTTATTTAGGAGATGAAAATAGTAAAATGGATTTGGGATGAGTCAGAGTGGGAATGGAGGATAGATTGATAGAGACATGACATATGGTGATGGGTAGATAAGTGTGATATAAGATGAGAATAGGGGTTCATAAGTATCTAGTATAACAACTTATCTAGGAGTTTTGCAATGACCTATGAACATGGTAAGCATAGAATAACATACACACACATATATATATATATATATGTATGTTGTGGCATGTTCCGCTGCAGATTCACATGCTGTGCACACGTCCACCATCCAGCGCAGCGCTCGGAGTGCCACAAGCTGCCCCCCCTCCAAGAAGCGCCCTCGAGCCACGGGATCGAGTGACTCCCCCTCCTCGGCTCCACCGTGCATGGGCACCGACTTCCCGCAGAGGGTAAGGTAGGAGTGATAGAGTATAAAGAAAAGAGATGTCCATGCTAATGGAATGGTAAATATAAATATATATATATATACATATGTACAACAGTGGTTAACTTAAATGACTACAGGCTTCTGGGGAGGTGAGAGGGTGCACGTGAATCTGCAGCTGAACATGCCATGAACAGATGTACACTGGGTAAGTGACATTTTCCGTTTGATGGCATGTGTAGCTGCAGATACACATGCTGTGCATAGACTACAAAGCAGTTAGTCCTCTCATAAAAGTGGTGGTTAGCCTGTAGGAGTTGAAGTTGTTTGAAATAATGTTCTGAGTACAGCTTGACCTACTGTGGCTTGCTGTGTTGCTAAAGCATCTACACAACAGTGTTTAGTAAATGTATGTGGTGTTGACTAAGTAGCTGTTTTACATATTTCATCCATTGGTATATTTCCTAAGAAGGCCATTGTAGCACCTTTCTTCCTTGTGGAATGTGCTTTAGGAACAAGTAGGAGTTGTCTTCTAGCTTTAAGGTTACATGTTTGGATGCATTTTTCTATCCATCTTGCTAAACCTTGTCTTGAAATGGGGTTACCAGTATGAGGTTTTTGAAAAGCTACAAATAGCTGTTTAGTTTTCCTGAATGGTTTTGTTCTATATATGTAGTACATTCGAGCTCTTTTAATGTCTAATGTATGTAGAGCTCTTTCTGCTACAAAATGTGGTTGTGGGAAGAAGACTGGTAGTTCCACTGTTTGATTGATATGAAAAGGTGATACTACTTTAGGAAGAAATTTAGGGTTAGTTCGTAGTACAACTTTATGTTTGTGTACCTGTATGAATGGTTCTTCAATAGTGAAAGCTTGAATTTCACTAACTCTTTGCAATGATGCAATTGCGACTAGGAAGGCAACTTTCCATGTTAAAAATTGCACTTGACATGAGTGCATAGGTTCAAATGTTGGGCCCATAAGTTGCGTAAGCACTATGTTTAAATTTCAAGAAGGAACTGGAGGTGTTCTGGGTAGAATGATGCATTTTAAGCCTTCCATGAAGGCATTGATAACAGGTAGTCTAAACAAAGACGTGCACTGTATATTTTGCAAATATGCAGAAATTGCAGTGAGATGTATTTTTATGGAAGAGAATGCTCGATTTGATTTCTGCAGATGAAGCTAATAACACACAATATCTTGCATTGATGCTGAAAGAGAGGCAATTTGTTTAGACTGACAGTATTATAAAAATATTTTCCATTTGTTGGCATAGCACTGTCTGGTAGTGGGTTTTCATGCTTGCTTTATTACTTTCATACATTCAGTTGGTAATTGTAAATACCCAAATTCTATGATCTCAGGAGACAAATCACCAGATTGAGTGTGTTGGGATTTGGGTGCTTGATCTGCCCTTACTTTTGTGTCAACAGATCTGGTCTGTTTGGGAGTTTGGAGTGTGGTACTGCTGACAGGTCTAGTAGTGTTGTGTACCACGGTTGACATGCCCACGTTGGCGCTATGAGTATCAGATTGAGTGTGTTTTGATGCAATTTGTTGACTAGAAATGGAATGAGCTGGAGAGGGGGAAAAGTGTAAGCAAATATCCCTGACCAATTCATCTATAGAGGATTGCCCTTGGATAGGGGATGTGGGTATCTGGATGTGAAGTTTTGGCATTTTGCGTTTTTGGTGGTGGCGAACAGATCTATGTCTGGTGTTCCCCATTGTTGAAAGTATTTTTAAAGTACTTGAGGGTGAATCTCCCACTCGTGTGTTTGTTGATGATTTTCTGCTGAGAACATCCGCTAGCTGGTTGTGTATCCCTGGAATGTATTGTGCTACCAGGTGAATATGATTGTGTATTGCCCATTTCCAAGTTAGGAGGGAGAGTTGGGACTAATGTGTCCCTCCTTGTTTGTTCCGGTAATACATGCGGGTCATGTTGTCTGTTTTGATCAGGACATTCTTGTGAATGAGAGGGTGAAAAGCTTTGAGTGCTAGGAAAACAGCTAACAGCTCTAAGTGTTTTGTGTGTAGCTGTTTGTGTTCTGAATCCCATTGTCCTTGAATGTTGTGATTGTTCAGGTGAGCTCCCCAGCCAATCATTGATGCATCTGTTGTAACTATGGTCTGAGGCACAGGGTCTTGAAACCGCCGCCCTTTGTTTAGATTTGTGGAATTCCACCACTGAAGGGACATGTATGTTTGGCGGTCTATCAACACTAGATCTTGAAGTTGACCCTGTGCTTGCGACCATTGTTGTGCAAGGCAATGTTGCAGGGGCCGCATGTTTAGTCTTGCATAAGGAACAGTTGCAATATGTAGGAAAGTCCTCCTTTTTGCCCTGGTCACCCCCACACTTTTTGGACAGGTACTGGTGGCACTGACTCTTGGCTGTGCCCTGGGTACTGCTTACCAGTCCCAGGGCCAGTGCTCTGTGTAAAATGGATATGCAAATTAGGCTAATTATAATTGGCTAAGTTAACCTACCTATAAGTCCCTGGTATATGGTAGGGCATGTAGGTGTAGGGACCACAGTATAGGTAGTGCACCCAGAGGTGCACTGTTGAGGTGCCCAGTGTCAATTTAAAGGCAGGCCTGCCTTGCTGGCTGCTTTTAAATTAAAGTTATATGCAAATTCGACTTTGGAATTAAAAGTAGTTCCAAAGTCTTAAACTACCTTATTTTTACATATAAGTCACCCCTAAGGTGTGCCCTATGTGTCCCTAGGGCTGGGTGCCATGTAACTATAAGCAGGGACCTTATAAAAATAGTTTTATAAGCCCTGGTGAGGTAAAAACAGCCAAATTCGTTTTTCCCTCATTGTAGTAAATGGCCTTCATAGGCTAGAATGGGGAGACTTTATTTTAATTTTTAAAGTCTCCTTAAATGATGGATACCAAGAGTTGAGTATCAAATTAATTGTTGTAATAAATCCCACAACTTCCAGTTGTGGGATTTAATATAACTTGTTCAGGTAAAGAATTTTAAACTTTACCTGAAAAGTTGCCAATTTCAGCCCTGCATTATTTTTGCTGCTGTGCTCTGATTGGCCAGCCTCTAGCAGCCTGGCCAGATAGCCTTGATGAGGTGTGAAGTGGCCTGGCTTCACACAAAGGAATGTGCCTGTGGGAGGGAATCTCCCCTCAGCAGATGGTGAGGCAGGAAGGGGGAGGGCTGCCAAACTGGTCTTCAAAGGCAGAGTAGGACATTTGGAGCAACCAGCAACACCCCCACATCCTGCAACCCCAGACAACTAGGTGCCCCCTTGATTAGATTAGGAGAGGGCAGGAGAGGGGTGTGTTTATGATTTTTAGCCATACCAGTGGGTGGGCTCAGCCAAATGTAATCTCAAAAAATCAGATTCAGCCGGTGTTACGGCGGCGGTAAAACGGCCAACAGGCCGGTCGTAAAAAAAATGAAATCACTTTAACACTCCGACCGCCACAGCGGTACAAACAAACACCGCAGCGGTAACCGCCAACAGACAGGCGGATGACAATGTACCGCCCACAGTATTACAACAGTCCAATCCGCCACCTTTTCTGAGGCGGATTCAGCGCGAACAAAAACACGGTGGAAACAGGACCTGGAAGGGAAAACGCTCACCTCTACACACCCCACGAGGAACCAGGACACCATGGAACCGGAACTCCACATACTCCCTGCCTTTGTCTTCCTGCTCCTCTACCAGGAGCACGAACGCCGGCGGCGAAGACCACGGTGAGTACTGCACCTATGACATAGGGGAGGGGGAAGGAAAAAGAGAGTGACACACACACGCAAAACTCAAAACCCCCACCCACGACAACACACACACTAATACATCATGATACATTACAGTTACACCCCCCAACCCCCCGGAAGAATGCAAAGACAAAAAGAAATAAGGTGAACGATTGTAATCTATTAAAATTCAGTACTCAAAAAATATATATACATTATTAACAAATATATACACCAAGCATACAAGTCCAAGGTATTCCACCATTAAAGTATGTGGACCACTTGGCCCAAAATGCATGGGCAAGGCCCACACAAGATACCCGATCAAAACAGAGAGAACACTGCTAGGGCATCAGTTCGAAATACAACAGGCACCTCAGGGCGAAGGGAAGGGGGGGCACCTCAGCCAGATGACTGCACGACGCTAGATCCACGAGGGGGCTCCATGCCCACTGCTTTATCCTGGGGAGTGCAAAGCCACAGTCTCACAAGTCTCTCAAGTGGGTGGTTTGCCCATTGCTTTATCCTGGGGAGTGCAAAACCACAGTCTCACAAGTCTCTCAAGTGGGTGGTTTGCCAACTGCTTTATCCTGGGGAGTGCCAAGCCACAGTCTCACAAGTCTCTCAAGTGGCTGGTTTGCCCGCTGCTTTATCCTGGGGAGTGCAAAGCCACAGTCTCACAAGTCTCTCAAGTGGGTGGTTTGCCCGCTGCTTTATCCTGGGGAGTGCAAAGCCACAGTCTCACAAGTCTCTCAAGTGGGTGGTTTGCCAACTGCTTTATCCTGATGTGTGCAAAGCCACAGTCTCACAAGTCTCTCAAGTGGGTGGTTTGACCACTGCTTTATCCTAGGGAGTGCAAAGCCACAGTCTCACAAGTTTCTCAAGTGGGTGGTTTGCCCACTGCTTTATCCTGGGGAGTGCAAAGCCACAGTCTCACAAGTCTCTCCAGTGGGTGGTTTGCCCACTGCTTTATTCTGGGGAGTGCAAAGCCACAGTCTCTCAAGTCTCTCAAGTGGGTGGTTTGCCCACTACTTTATCCTGGGGAGTGCAAAGCCACAGTCTCACAAGTCTCTCAAGTGGGTGGTTTGCCCACTGCTTTATCCTGGGGAGTGCAAAGCCACAGTCTCACAAGTCTCTCTAGTGGGTGGTTTGTCCACTGCTTTATCCTGGAGAGTGCAAAGCCACAGTCTCTCAAGTGGATAACAGTCTCCACTGGTTCTGGAGGGGGATTTGTGCCCAGAGTGCTTCATCCTGCCAAGGACAGAGGTAGTGGATGGGATACTCCACTGGTTCTGGAGGGGGCTTGGTGCCCAGAGTACTTAAGTCCTGCCAAGGACTGAGGTAGTGGATGGGATACTCCACTGGTTCTGGAGGGGGCTTGGTGCCCAGAGTGCTTCATCCTGCCAAGGACTGAGGTAGTGGATGTCTTTCTCCATTGGTTCTGGAGGGGACTTTGTGCCCAGAGTGCTTCATCCTGCCAAGGACTGAGGTAGTGGATGGGATACTCCACTGGTTCTGGAGGGGGCTTTGTGCCCAGAGTGCTCCATTCTGCCAAGGACTGAGGTAGTGGATGTCTTTCTCCACTGGTTCTGGAGGGGGCTTGGTGCCCAGAGTGCTTCATCCTGCTCGTGGCGGACCCAGTAGTGTTGGAGCTTTTGGCGCTCATTGGCCTGCGGTGCTTGTGGCAGCGTTGTACTGTGAAGTGGTGCTGGTGGCGGCTGTGTCCTTGGCAGCGGGGCTTGTGGCGACGGTGTCCTGTGAAGTGGTGCTGGTGGCGGCGGTGTCCTTGGCAGCGGTGCTTGTGACGGCGGTGTCCTGTGAAGTGGTGCTGGTGGCAGGCGGTGCTTGTGGCGGCGGTGTTCTTGGTAGCGGTGCTGGTGGCGGTCTTGTCCGCCGTGCAGGTTTTTGGCGACTTGCCTGTCTTTCTCTGCCCCTTCCCCACCTTGGATGGTGGCGCAGCTGTCTTCCCACTCCCAACTGTACTCCTGGGAGAGGTTATGGTGGTAGATGTTTTGCCTTTCTCCCGCCGGGCACTGGCGAACTTTTTATGCTTTTGAGGTGGGGGACTGTCTGTGGTCTGGCTCCTTGGCTCACTGGCTGCCCTGCTGATTGGCGCACTCCAGAAGCCGGTTGCTGCTGGCACCACTGTGCCCGGTGATGTGGTGGCTGAGGTGCTGGGTTGGGACCTGGAAAGGCGGGCCCTAGGGGACTGAAGGGGTGGGAGAGGTAAGGGGAAGAGGTCAAGGTTGGACAGGAAAAGTTTTTGGGACACACTGGGACGGGTCGATGGAGTGGGTTTGGGAGTGGAGGAAGAGGTAGTGGTTGTAGGAGGTGTACGTTTGCTGACTTTGGGTGAAGGTTCATGGGCTGGAGGCTGTCATGAGGAGGATGGCTGTTGGGTGGGTGTGTGGCTGCGTTTGTGTACCTTGGGAGGTGGGCTCACAGACACACTGGGAGAGGACACAGGGGATGTGTGAATGGTAGTGGGGGTGGTGAGTGCAAATGAGCGGGGTGCGGTGATGGGTGTGCTGGTGATAGACATAGTGGATGAAGATGTAGTGCATGCAGGTGTGAGTGGAGACGAGACAGGGAGGGAGGAGGGAGACGTGGAGGAGGGGGACACAGTGGAGGCAGTGGATGTTGGTATGTGTGCATGTGTATGATGCTTGTGTGAGTGCCTGTGGGATGTGTGGTGCTTATGTTTGCCAGAGCTTCCCTTGTGTGTTGAGGTGTGTGCATGCTGGTCTGAAGGTGTGCTTGGGATAGGCTGAGGTACAGGGGTTTGGGTCTGGGTAGAGGAAGTTGGAGGGGGAGGTTGGACACAGGGACAATGGCTTCCATCAGTGCTGAGGCCAGAGTCTGAAAAGCTTGCTGTTGGGCTGCCTGACCAGAATGAATGCCCTCCAGGTATGCATTGGTCGGTTGCAACTGCCTCTCTACACCCTGGATGGCATTAAAAATGGTAGACTGCCCAGCAGTGAGGGACCTGAGAAGGTCAATGGCCTCCTCACTGAGGGCAGTAGGGATGACTGGGGCGGGGGCTGAAGTGCCTGGGGCGAAGGAGATGCCCACCCTCCTGGGTGAGCGGCCAAGGGGCACACGCTGAGGGGCTGCTGGGAGGGCGGTGCTGGTAGGGGGGCGGTGGGCACAGAGGGGCCCACCACCGCAAGGGAACTCCCATCAGAGGAGGAGTCCGTGTCGCTGGTCTCAGCTCCTGTCCCCGCCGTGGAGCTCCCCTCGCCCTCCGTCCCACTGGTGGCTTCAGACTCCATTGTCTCGCCCTCCAGGGCCATGTGGGATGTAGCTCCCTCCTGCTCCGGTGCCACTGCTCCTCCGCCTGATGATGCTAATGCACACAAGAACAGGGAGACCACAAAAAGGGGGGGAAAAACAGAAGAAAGACATGTTGAGTGCATGCAATACCGCTACCATTGGCGGACACTACAGACACAGAAGCCCCCTGCACTACGCCGTGCACCTTGAGTTCCCTAATTAATCACAGGGACATGGGTTACAAGGCCTATGCCTGATTGCTGCACACATGGAAGTCACAGGAGCC
The DNA here is from genome assembly GCF_031143425.1 of Pleurodeles waltl. Taxonomy (NCBI): domain Eukaryota; kingdom Metazoa; phylum Chordata; class Amphibia; order Caudata; family Salamandridae; genus Pleurodeles; species Pleurodeles waltl. The sequence continues at coordinate 936,393,731 of NC_090447.1, read as the reverse complement.
TGACTAGGTGTAGTTGGCTCTGAACACAGGTGGGGTGGGGTGCCACATGGCCTGCCTTACAACGGGACCTTGCCTACTAAACTCGCCCTGGCCTAGGGGAACTCACAGCCCATCTCCCCCATCCAGACACCTCCACTGCGTGCAGAATCAGCTGAATGAGAGTGTATTCACCCCCTTGTGGCTGCTGTGATGCCTTCAAGCACCCATCCAATTCTGGATACGCCACCGCCAGGATCCGGAACATCAGGGGGATCATGGTGCGGCAGGCACCCCTCCCACGTTGGGAGGCCATCCCCAGCTGGGCCTCTGCAGTCTTCTTGCTCCAGCGGCGAATGTCCTCCCATCTTTTACAGCAGTGGGTGCTCCGTCTGTGGTGGACCCCCAGGGCCCCAGACTTCCTTGGCGATGGCTCGACAAATATCCTTCTTCTGGTGGGCGCTGACCTACAAGGAATAGTACAGGGGAAAAGGAGAAGATATAACCGTCCGCACCGTCACAGTCATTGGGCCACATCCCTACCCTTGCCATGACGCACATGCACTCACCGTCGTTTCATGAACGCCTCATTCCCACCCCCCATCTTCCATCCACACCACTCCACACAGGCATTGCCCATTCGGCATGCCCACAGTGTACTTACCTGTTTGTCTGGAGGACCGTAGAGTAGCGTGTACTGGGGAGGACCCCATCCACTAGTTTCTCCAACTCCTCCGTGCAGAAGGCAGGGGCCCTTTCCCCAGAAACATGAACCATTGTCTCTTCCAGACTGAGGTCACAGCAGCACTTGCAATGTAGGTCCTCTCCTGTCGAAAATCAGGTATCAAGTGATTGAACAGTGAGAAAATGGCGGTCCCGTCCACGGTGGTGTGTACCGTCACCACCGGCGTACATCGTCATTGGCTCCTCGGACCCATAGGGTCCAATGTTAACCAATGCAGGATTGTGCCGCAGTCTTCGACCGCCTACCGCGACGGTGTACAACGCCAGTGCAGTTACCTCATATCCCCTTGTCCCACATTACAGGGCAGGCAGACGCCATTGCAGGAGGCCACATGGCATTAATTTTAAATGTGTCACACATATCTAGGCCTTGCATACACACAAATACAGGCACATAGCGGTTTAAAAAAATTGAGGAATAAAGTTGTGTTAACGTACCTCAGTGTTGGTTGACTCTCTGCTCGCTGTTCTCCTCCAAGGAGGCTGATGAGGTGGCGGCATCCTCCGGTGTACAGACTGCTGGTGGACCTTTTGACAATGGAGGTGCGACATGTAATTGTTACCTACAGACTTGATTGTGCCACAATCCTGGAACTGTGTGCCCAGTTGGAGCCAGACCTGATGTCAGCAATCCACCATCCCACAGGAATCCCCCCTCTAGTGCAGGTGCTGTCAGTACTCCATTTCCTGGCAAGTGGGTCTTTTTAAACAACAGTGGCCATAGCATCAGGCATGTCCCAGCCTATGTTTTCCAATGCGTTGTCCAGAGTGTTGTCTGCCCTGCTGAAACACATGCGCAGCTACATCGTTTTCCCTCGGGTAGAGGATTTGCCTACAGTGAAAGGTGACTTCTATGCCCTGGGACATATCCCCAACATCATGTGTGCCATTGATGGGACACATGTGGCCTTGGTCCCCCCCGCAGGAGTGAACAGGTGTACAGAAACCAGAAGAGTTACCATTCAATGAATGTGCAGATGGTGTGTTTGGCCGACCAGTACATCTCCCATGTGAATGCCAAGTTTCCTGTCTCAGTACATGACGCTTACATTTTGAGGAATAGCAGCATCCCTTATGTGATGGGGCAACTCAAGAGGCACCGTGTGTGGCTATTAGGTGAGGTCATGGAGCCTAAACAGTGTGACTAGGTGTCTGGGTCTGTGGATATCCCTAAGAGTTAGTGTGTGTCTAACAGATTTCCCTCGACATTTGCAGGTGACTCTGGCTACCCCAACCTGTCATGGCTACTGACCCCAGTGAGGAATCCCAGGACAAGGGCAGAGGAACGCTACATTGAGGCCCATGGGTGAACTAGGAGGGTTATAAAGAGGACCTTCGGCCTCCTGAAGGCCAGGTTCAGGTGCCTGCATCTGACAGGTGGTTCCCCATTCTACTCGCCAAAGAAGGTGTGCTAGATCATCGTGGCCTGCTGTATTCTTCACAACTTGGCTTTGCAACGACGGATGCCTTTTCTGCAGGAGGATGGTCCAGATGCAGGTGTTGTGGCAGCTGTGGAGCCTGTGGAGCCTGTGGACAGTGAAGGAGAGGAAGCAGAAGAAGAGGACATCGACAACAGAAACACAGTGATTCATCAATATTTCCAGTGAGACACAGATAAGAAGACATCACTGCCTGCTACATTTGATATAATTGTTCTACCTCTCATCTGTCTATCACTTTCACCCAGTGTATGGACCCTGAGTTGTCACTTTCCCTTTCAATATCACAGATGTGGGTCCCACTGTGAGACATCTGCTTTGTTTCCTCATGGACTAGAGCTGTGTGTCATAGGTATGTTGACAATACAATGGATATAGCATTTTTACACAGTTATTGCAGATTACACATTTTCGAAAGCACAGACTTACTCCAGATTGTTTTGTGCTTTAAGAGTGTTTATTTAAGTGCTCAATATTGTAGAGGGTTGTAAAATGGTCAGGGGTGATGGTGGAGGAATGTCCATGGTAGAGTCCAGTCTATTAGTCTCACAGGTGCATTGTCAAAAGGGGCATGGGAAGTGGAGCTAGGGCAGTTTAAGGATGGACAGGGTGACAAAGTGGGACAGAAGGATGACAATCAGGGTGGTCTCATTTCTTGGCGGGGGTCTTGGCATTGTTCTCTGTCTTTGTCCTGGATCTCAGGGACCGCTTGCGGGGTGGTTCTACATCTGTAGGGGGTGGGGTGCTGGTGTCGTGGTCTTGTGCCGGTGCCTCCTGTCCACTAGCACCGGCGGAGGTGGTGGGCAGTTCATCATCGAGGCTAATGTCAGGGGTCCCTTGTTGTGCCACAGTGTCCCTCCTGGTGTTGACGAGTTCCTTCAGCACCCCTACAATCGTGCCCAGGGTGGTGTTGATGGATTTGAGTTCCTCCCTGAACTCCAAATACTGTTACTCCTGCAGCCGCTGGGTCTCCTGAAACTTGGCCAGTACCATTGCCATCATCTCCTGGGGATGATGGTATGCTCCCATGATGCTGGAGAGGGCCTCATGGAGAGTGGGTTCCCTGGGCCTGTCCTCCCTCTGTCGCACAGCAGCCTCCCAGTTCCCCTGTGTTCCTTGGCCTCTGTCCCCTGAACCGTGTGCCCGCTACCACTGCCCCCAGGTCCCTGGTGTTGTTGCGGTGGTGGGTTAACCTGAGTTCCCTGTAGTGGTGAACACACTGCTGGTTGACGTGTCCTGGGGACAGAGGTATAGTCCCGCTGGGTGGGTGCTGTGCTGGTGTTTCCAGAGGGGGGAGGCTCTGTTGTGGCTTGTGCCAGTGTGAGGGGAACCAACTGTCCCGAGGTCCCAGATGGGCCGGGCTGGTCATCTAGATCCAGTTAGACAGAGCTGCTGTCATCACTGTGGGCCTCTTCTGTGGGTGGAGTGGACATGTCTGGACCCTCCTTCCGATGACGTTGGGTAGGGGTCCTGCAGGGGTGTAAAGGCATGATTATTGCATATGTGTGTGGCATGGTGTGCAATGGTTGGGTGACCCTGTACCCCATTGCTTGCATTCTTGTGTGGTAATTGTTTAGGGGTGTGTGTGGGTATGTGCAGTGGCCATGCATTGGTGATGGGTGTCCATGCTTTGGTGTTGCATGCAGGGCTTATTGTTGGGATGTGTGGGTTGTGATAGTGGGACATAAGTGAGGAGTTGGAGTTATGGGGGTGAGGGTGAGGGTGGGGGTATGTGATAGCATGCAGGTAGGGTGGGGGATGAAGTAGTTAAAGATTTAACTTACCAGAGTCCATTCCTCCAGCTACTCATGCGAGGCCCTCAGGATGCAGTATAGCCAAGACTTGCTCCTCCCATGTTGTTAGTTGTGGGGGAGGAGGTGGGGGTCCGCCGCCAGTCCTCTGAACCGCAATGTGGTGTCTTGAGACCATGGAATGCACCTTCATCCCGTGTTCTTGGTGCTGTCCCACTGCGTTGACCCTGCCCACGATTCTGTGCCATAGCTCCAACTTCCTAGCTATGGTGGTGTGCTGCACCTGTGATCCGAATAGCTGTGGCTCTACCTGGATGATTTCCTCCACCATGACCCTGAGCTCCTCCTCAGAGAACCAGGGGTGTCTTTGCGGTACCATAGGGTGGTGTGGGTGATGTGTGAGGTGGTGTGTGTTGTGATGTGTGGGGTGATGTTTAGGGGTGTGTGGTGTTTTGTGCGTGGATGTTGTGTGAGTGATGGTGTTTAGTGCCTGTGTATGCTAGTTTGTAGATGGTGGTGTCTCTCTCTGGCCTTCAGTCGCAATTGTGGTCGTAAACGTTTGTGGGTGATGTGGGTATGTGTTTTATATTGTATTGGATGTGTGTGAGTGGTGTGTGTATGTGTATCGGGTGTGTGTATTTCGATTTGTCCAATGTGGTAGTGTTTTGTAAATGTGTGTGTATTTTGAGCGTGGCGGTGTGTACCGCCAAGGTAATACCACGGTTGAAAGACCGCCGTGTGGATTTGTTGGTCGTGGTAGTGTGGGAGTATTCCTGTTGGCGTGATGGTGGAGGTTTTGTTATCGCCATTTTATCACTGACCTTTGATGTGGCGGACTTGTGTGGGTGTCTAAATTTTGGCGGATTCCGAGCTATGGTTCATAATAGCTGTGGCGGAATTCCGCTGTTGCGGCGGTGTGTTGGCGGTCTTCTGCACGGCGGTAAGCAGCATTTATGACCAATGTTGTAATGGCCCCCATAGTGTCCTAAATAAGGAACAGGAAGGGCTTGGGAGAATTCTGTATGGCAGTTCCCTTTGTTTACAGCACTATAGCCCATATTTATACTTTTTTAGCAGTGCATTTGCATCATTTTTGGACGTAAAATCGGCGCAAACTTGCAAAATACAATTGCATTTTGTAAGTTTGTGCTGTTTTTGCGTCAAAAAGCAGTGCAAATGCGCCGCTAAAAAAGTATAAATATGCGCCTATGTGTCAGGGGCTTTCCCTCCCAATTTCAACTGAGAGAATGGATGTAGTCCTGCTGCCCTTCACAGGTTTACTATGGTCAACATTTTCGGGGTAGGAAAATAACTAAAAACCGTTTGCAAATACACACATACATGTTTGTGGATGTTCACCATCTTTTGCATGATTCCATGCCGTGTACACCCATAATCCATGTGAGAAGACTCACTTCCAGTATTAGCATAAACGTTTTAAGATTAAACCTATTCACGAGCTCAGACTGACGCTATTTGCAAGACTCACAAAATTTTCACTCGTAAATAAAGGTATTTGCAGACGCAAGTATCTTAGTGCAGTGGTTCCCAGCCTGTAGTCCGGGGACCCCTAGGGGTCCGCGAAGCCTCCTCAGGGGGCCCGCGACTGCTTAGAAAATTAAATGATATTAATAGATTAGGTCCCCAGCTTTCAGTGTTGACTTAGTGGGGGGTCCCCGGATTCTAATAATGATTCAGTGGGGGTCCCCGGGTTCTAATAATAATAAAGTGGGGGTCCACAGAAGTTAAAAGGTTGGGAACCACTGTCTTAGTGAATCGAGAGCAAAATGTCTCCTGCTTGGTTATATTTTGATGAAACACGTTTAAAACATAAACCTACGACCATGTGATAGTTCAAAGTGAACACACTTTCATCTAATCTTTTGCTGTGAGAATTGTATGCTTCTTACTGCGCGTGAGGTAAACCTGAGGTAATTGATAAGCGATTGCAGGGTGGAACATTTAGTAATTTCAAAAACCCATCTCTGAAGAAGCTTTGGAACTTCTCAGAATCCGGAGAACACTGCAATTTTAATGCATACTATCTATCAGAACGGCAGAGCATTTTATCACCAAAGTCATAAATCACACACAAGTTACTAGATATTGAGCATTTTAAAGATATGTAGTAGAGACTTTTTAAATTGCCCTGTTCTTCTATTATTGCTGAATTATCCGTTTTTAAATCATTCCCACGTTCACAAAGAGTTTGCCTTTGTAAGCTTGACCCTACATATTTATTACTTCTATGAATACCTGTCTAAAATTCATAGCACCACGAAGGCCTTAGTATTAGAAAGCAATTGCTCTGAGAACAAAATTACAGATGCAGTGGAAGGTGTCCGCTGAATAAAAATAGGTGCACTGGAAATAAGGTTACCTGGCAGCATGGATGATCAACAGATTACAGAAGAGGAAGGGCGGAATCTGCTGAACAAAGTAGCATTTTGTCAGATGTTAATACTTTGCTTTTTGAGTGACCTCTTATGATTAAAGAAATAAAAATAGTCTCCTAACCGAACAAAAAGTTCAAATTTTTGTTTTGGTTTTACATATAACATAGTCACACTCAACTCAGTATATGATTAAATTCTGCAAAATTATAAATTAGGCAGCAAATAACACAGTAGGCCTGACCCTTAACGATCTCACACTGGTGTCGATTTATTCATTTGAATGTGCAAAGGGTTACCCGGTCGGAAGTTGAAACCTACAAAAGGTGTCTAACAGCATGCTAAAATGTACGTACATTTCTTTTCTAGAGGCAGATTTACCATTATTTCACACAGAGCTGCAAGCCACCTTGCTGCACTACATGAATGGGAAAGGGCAGGATTGTGCTATATTTAACATGATACAGCGCATTCCTGTTCTGTCCTTGGGCTCACACACAACGTGTAGCTTTCCACCAACGCAGGCACCTTTGCACTATGGACCAAGGGAAAGAGCCACCCTGGGCCAATCAGGAGACTCTCTTTCTTTTAGCTTATTTGTGTTTTGCCCCCCTGTTCCTTGTTGGTGTTTCATGTCTAAACTGTCCATCTGTCCATACTTCAACTAAGCAAAACAGAGCACATTTTTTCAAGGTTTCGTGAAAATCTCTTTTTTTGTGTTGGTTATAATTTGGCGCCCTTTGACAAATCCCCATAAAACTTTTTAAAAGTGCTATCTTTTGATTAGTTTGAAAATGGAAAGTTTAGCAGTGATCTATTAAGCAGGGCGAGATAAAGGGTGGGGTCCCAAAATGCATTTTTCTCCTTCACCTTTCCATAGGAACGTTAGACACAGACAGTCCAAACCACTGAATGGATGTACACCAAATATGTCAGAAAGCTAGATTTTGGTCTAGAAAGAATGCTTTTTGTGATTTGCTGTAAATCCGTTCAGTAGTTTTGACCAAGTAATTTTCAAACACTTAGTATATCTAGAGACGCAAAGCAGCCGCAAATCTGACAGTTCTCAAGCAGAAATCTGGTTGACTGCCACCACATCAACCAGGAGGTGGTGACAGCCATCTTAGGACTTGGCACTCAGCCTGAGTCATACAAAAAAGTAAAATGAAATATAAGGGGGCAGGGTAGGGCTACTCTATAGTAAGCCCACCAGGAATCAAAATTTTTTAAAAAAATCTTGCTGTGAATTTGTGGAGAAACCGGGCCTGGAAATAAGAGGTCCAAACTCCAGCACCGACAGCTCTGCGACCAACCACTAAGCATATTATAAAAACACAGTAGCCAAGGTAGACCTTTATGGCAATCAGCCAATGGCGGTCTGAACCACAGTGGTTCGTGATCAGCAACGTAATAGACAACAGCACATTAGAATAACTTGAAAACGACACCTGTCACACATTGGCACAGTGGATATACCTGCAAACGACATTATAAAACAAACCCCTTCAGACACTACAATCCTTTGCATCCTCAATGCAAAACACTAAAGCCAGAGTGCCTTTTGTCCCATCACACTCATTTGCACTTCCCCTGTTAAGTAAGTCACTGCCATTCGTTGTGTTTTTGATCCACCATGTCATGTTCTAAAAATCCCTGTTTTTCAGAAGATGAGTTTAGTCATGGAAGATTAAATCTTAAGAGTAGAGCCACAATGGCTTGAACACAGGTCTAGTATACTCCTCTCAGAAGAAAACCACAATTTGGGACAGGATCTTTAACAGAGTGAATGCCACAGGCATTACCCTGTGCACAAAGGGGGACATTAGAAAGAGGTGCAACAACCTCAGGGGCAAGGTACCTTCCCTGGTCTCTAGGCACCAGCTGTAGACCACGAAGACTGGTAGTGGCCATCAAAGTGCCCCAATACATCCCTTTCCCTGGAAGAAGAATGTCTTGGCCATCCTGCATCCTGAGAGCTTGATAGAAATACCTGGGGGAGTGTGGTAAGTTACAATATAAGAAATGTCACAATGCTCACAGCTCACCTTTTGCCACTGTCTTGTTCATGTACCCCGCCAACATTCAATATTTAGAGTATCTGAGTGTAAACACTGTCAATCTGTATTGATGGACCCAGCAACACAGCTACTAGGATCCCTCACTTGCCATTGGTCCAAATGGGTCTGTAAGTCTTTCAGTATACAGTAATAATCCCAGGCCTCATGATATGTCTTAACATGTAAATGTATGCCCAAAACTAAACGCAGTCTGGATACAGATATGTAATACCTAACATTTATATAGTGTGTGTAGTAGAGAGTTACCTACAGCAACTCCCAGGGGGCACTCTTTCTCTAATTTTGAACACCAGACTAGTGTTCACTTGTCCAAAGCACCCTGTTTGGTAACTCTCGATTGAAGTTTACTCATCTGGGAGGATACCATTTGTCAAGTATGGAAAGTAGAGGGAGTGACCTGACTGCAACTCCCAGGAGGCAATGTCTGCAATTCAAACTACCAGCCCAGTGTACACTTGCTAAAATACCCCTGTTTGGTTACTCCCAATTGAAGTATTCTCACCTAGAAGAATACCATGTTTGTAGTGTGTGTAGTAGAGAGAGTTACATGACTGCAACCCCCAGGAGGCACTATTTTTGTAACTCCAAATACCAGACAAGAATTCACTTTTCCAAATACTCCTGTTTGGTAACTCACATATGAAGTGTACTCACCTGGGGAGGTAAAATTTGTATAGTGTCTGTAGTACAGGAAGTGACAAGACCGCAACTCTCATCAGGCCCTGTACTTATTGTACCTCCAACCACCAGGAGAGTGGTCACATGCCCCAATACATCTGCTTGGTATATCTCAATTGAAGTGCACTCACCTGAGAATATAACATTTGAATAGTGTGTGTGTAGTACAGGGAGTGACATGACTGCTAAGGCCAGAAGGATCTGTTCCTGTTACTTCAACCACCAGCCCAGTGTTCTCTTGTCCGAATACCATTGTTTGGTAACCTACAAATAAAGTGCACTCATCTGGGAGGATAACATTTGTATAGTGTGAGTAGTACAGGGAGTGTCATGACTTCTAAGGCCAGGATGCCCTATATCTATAATTCCAACCACCAGCCTGGTGTTCACTTGTCCAAATACCCTTGTTCCTCAACTCTAAATTGAAGTGTACTAAGCTGGGAGGATACCATGTGTATATTGTATTTAGCAGAGAGAGTGGCATGAGTGCAACTCCCAGGAGGCCTTGCATCTGCAACTCCAAACACAAGACCAGGATAGACTTGCCAAAGACCCCTGTTTGGTAACTCTCAATTGAAGTGTACTTACCTGGGAAGAAACCATTTGCTAAGTGTTGAGAAGTAATGGGAGCAACAAGACTTGAAAGTCTTTTGGGCACTGTTATTCTCCCCCCAACTCCAGCACAGTGGCCACTTGTCCAAATAGCCTTGTTTGTCAACTCTCAAATAAAATTTACTCACCTGGGAGTAATCAAACACAGAACATGCCCAAATCAGAGATGTATTTGTCAATATAGCTCCATCTTGACTTGTTAACACAAGAAGAAATATTTAAGGACAGGAATTACACCTTGCCCAGTGTGTATAACAAGTATTCATAAGGCCTCAAGAGGACTCATCAGATTGGTATTGGCAGCAGACACAATCGCACTGCACTGTCCACATGAGGACTCCAGTCACATCTACAACAAAGTCATAGCTTTGCCTGTATCACACTCAGCTAGGCCTCCAAATGGTCAAAGTCATATCTTGCCCAGATACTTCCGTCTACACTGGTGGCAAGATGGCATTTTCAGGTTATTCTCCCAGGTGCAACTGATCTGTACATTTCAGCAGCAGCTGCTTGTGTCAAAATGAATTGCCATGCTTCACACATGTCATGTCAATACACCCAATACCGTGGTTACTTGGCACAATAGGATTAACTGAAACTTAACTTTGGACAAAGGTCTCTGCTTACTGAAACTCTAAACCGTTGGTGGTAGCTGTCACAATACAACCAGTAGTGTATTTGTTTTACATCAACAGGTTTAGCTGCCACTGGGCACACAAAGGCCACAGAACAGACTGCCACCACCCCCTTGGATGAAGCCCTCAATGAAGAAGACACTCCTAGATGTCTGGACATGGAGGACAGTTCTGGCCCATCTGGGCAACCTGGTCAGATAGCAACAGTAAGATTCACATTGTCCACACCAACACCTCCCGATCTAGTTACCTTAACATCACAGGCAACCATTCGCCCCCCAACCTGTGTACCCAGCACAGAGTCTACCATCTTGTGCCTCCCAGTCCTGGATCCTGAGTTGCAGTGCAACATTTCAGACAATGAGGGTCCAGGATGAAGTTGAAGAGGGTACCCTCTGGCAAGGACACAGGCTCGTGGGGCTAGGGGGCAAAGGAGTGATGCTGTGGGACAGTGGGGCGAGGTCACTGTGGATGCCATCAAGCATGACAGCATCAGTCACATCTTGGGGAACTATCGGGACTCCCAAGACATGAAGGGACAGGTGTTGACTGAACTCTGGGAAATCAAGAAACTACAGAGGGCAGAGAGCCCCAGACACCACTGGCTCAGCAGTAGCAGATCCCCGCTCGTGCAAGGAAGAATCCAAGAGTTGCAGATTGCAAGACACCCACCACTGCCTGCAATTGACCTCTTCCTAAAGGATCTCCTTGTGTGCCACACATTCACTCCATTGACTGATCCTCAACCACCCACCAGTTCCAATGGGAGGAATACTCTGGACTTCCAATAGTGTGGCATCTACTTCAATGATTTCATTCATCATGGCTAACACCCTCACTTTACATTTTTGTTACTTTCTATACAAAATGTATTTATTTTATGTATCAGCATTGTACTAAATTCACCCCTCATTGTCAGCTTGCTTATTTTTCACATTTAGTTATGTAGAGATGTAAGACCGTGTGAACCATACGATGAAGATACACGCTGCTTGTGCAAGCAGGGGTATGTTTCAGGTACACAGTGTCCAGCTCAGGATTACAACCTTTACACACCAACGCGTTAGTATAAGGGTCTGGTCAAATCAAACATTTTATTATACTGCTCAGCATAGAGCTGTCAATGTGTCTGGACTTTTAGAAAGAAGTATGAGTGACTCATACTGAGCAAATGAACATGTTGTTAAGGTACAGACCCCCAGACCACAGAAGGAAGGGATTTATCAGACATTATCCTGCTGAATAGGCAAGCATTAAAGTGGTTGATGTCAACAGCTTGAGACTTCTCACATACCACGCCAAAGTAATCCTATATCACATAATCCAAAATACAGAGAGATTGGAGTACAACCATCCCTGATCAAAGTGACATCATGATCCAATTCTCATGCATCTGGTGGTAGGACACAAATATATGTCAGTGTTGTGATGTAGGCACTGTAGCCTGCAATTATGAAACACATCTACACCTACATACAGGTCATACAAAAAGAGTGTTTGGCCAACATGAAGGAAAAGTGACATGGTCAAAAGCTAGGACTGGTTTCAGACCACATAATGACACACATGTTGCATTAGGCCCACCACAAGACACAAAAAAGTGTAATGTGAACTTATGCACCTCCACCAAACAAACTGTGCAAACTGTCTTGGTACATGTCTCATACATCCAAACTCTGCTACCTAAATTACCTGGAAGAATCCATGCCCACTTTGTATGTCAGAACAGCATCAGTTACCTGACAATGACACAACTATGACATGCCCATATGAAGATGCCATGGTGAAGGCAGCTGTACAAGGAAACCATACCTATGACAGAAGTTTCAGAGCACACAAAAGGAAAACAAAGTACAATGCAAGGAAACTGACACAAACAAAGCAACATCATCAAGGTGGTTGTGTGTCAAAAACTGTCTTATCAAGCAGCCTTTGGATGAATATTGCAGAGTATCAGCTCCCTGGCTGTTCCTTAAATACTCATCTCCAAACATTCTCACAACTACAGTTCATTGTACAGCCACAGTCATTACATCACATGACATACCTACACTCATGAAAAGTAGGTGTTGATGAGATCTTCCTGCAAGTCAGCTCCTTTCTCTTCACCACTTTCATCCTCACTTAGCATTTCAGGAGCCTCACCCAGTGGCATTGCAGGCTCCCCCTCCTCTGGAATGTATGGGATATTCCTTGGCAGGGCGATGTTGTGGAGCATGCAGCATGTCACTTTGATCTGGCACACTTTCCAGGGTGAGTAGAGGAGGGCTCCACCAGTCCAGTCCAGTAATCAAAATCTTGCCCTCAGGAGCCCAAAAGCCCGCTCTACTGGTTGCCGTGTTCTTCCATGGGCCTCATTGAAGCAGACTTCCCCTAACCTAGTTGGATTTCTCAGCGATGCCAACAACCAAGGATGGTTTGGATGTGCTAATTCTCCTGTCAGGGAATGGGGCATAAGTGCGACAATGAGTCACCAATGTCATAATTGTAGCACCTGACTTTGCTCACGCACAATCAGGACAGACATGAATTACCAACCAGCCAGGCCCTCTCTGGGTGCAGTTGTGACATCAGCTGGGATATGGTACAGTACTGCATTATGAAGGAATCATGGGTTGATCCTGGATAATGGGCACGGACGTGTGAGATGTAGAGATCCACCAAATAGACAACTTGCATGTGGATGGAATGGAAGTACTTTCTGTTGTGATAGACTTGTGTAGTGGCCTGCGGTGGCTCCAAGCCAACATGTGTGCCATAAATGGCCCACACCACATGTGGGAGGCAGGCAAAACCATAAAAGTCAGCCTTCATATTGGCTAAATACTCACGTCAGGTGAACCTGATATAGCTGTCAATGTGTTGGCATTGCTGAGAAGAAATCCTTTAACACCAGACTGAACATAGGTTGAACATACCAGCAGATAGGGCCACTGTATGTTGGAATTATCCTGTGGCTAGGAAGTGCAATACTGATGTTGCTTGTACAATGGTGCTATGCAGATAAGATAACTAATAACTGGCATCTAACTTACTGTATGAGTCCACTACTGTTTGCCTTTTTAGGTGGTATAATATAATAATATGCTGTTGCTCCATAGTCTGAAGGTCTGGCAGTGGATGGTGGACAGGAGGTTGTCACATCCTCCCCATCCCTGGGCATCTATGTGTAACAAAACATGATTGATAACATTAGTCAGTGTGTCCACAGCATCATATATGATGCATGTCACAAATATCATGTGACAAAGCATTTCTGAGTGGATAGACATGAAACACAGTACACAACAAGCTGCCAAGTACACAAGAGTCACATGTGACCCCAATGGATGTCAAAAAATATGTTCAGAACAAACATCAAAGATATGCTACACAATTGCCTCTCGAAATATGACTGTATATTCCGACTGCAAAAATGACTGTCGGCATAGTGGACCATGCACCACTGTCAAATGAAACACACTATACTGCTGACTGTGTAGAAGGACCTACATGACAAGCCAGAATAAGGATGTTTGTGATGATACAAAATAAGGATGTTTGTGATGATACAAAATATATATTGTATGTGTGACACAGTTTATAAAGCCAGATCAGCATTTCAGGCCACCAAAATGACAGATGCCAGACCTACTTCACTGGACATTACAAACCTTCCATGACTGCCAGCGAAGTCACCAGGGCAGCAGGTGGTTCCAACTGTGGAGGACACAACCGTAATTTAACATTGTTGCCTGTGTTGGTCACGGCCCAATGGCTGTATCCGCAGTTGAAGATGACTTTGTATGTGGTGGGCGTGACCACCATGTTGTTCACATTCACTCATTTGACTCCTGACACTGCTGCCAGCAACACCTCCACTACTTGAGTGTGCTGCTTATGGGAGCAATCATGCCAGGTCCAGCAGGTGATAGGGCCCCTTCCTTCTCTCCAGAAGAGCTGGTGAGGCTTGTTGATGAGGTCGTACCACTGTATGGACAGCTCTATGGCTCACCAGAGAAGCAGGTAAGAATATCATAGGCACAATTGATTCTGTTCAACATTATCATTTCCCTCCACACAGGCTACAATGTGCCCCTGTATGCCAGTTAGACTTCTTGTGTGCCTGTTGTTGTAGTTTGAGTGGCATCAATAGGATGCACACTGTATAGTTATTAGTGTCTAGTACTATATGTTAAGTTCACATTGTGTAGTATGATGTTTTTAGGGTCCTAGATCCTCCTTGTGTTGGATGCCCACAACTAAGTAAGACTACTTTACTGCCAACCACTGACATCTCTTTCTTCACAATTGTTTACATTTTGGACAACATGTATGTACATGACAGCATGAGCTGTGTATGCATTTTGTATGAGTCATTTGAGAATATTGTAAGCAATGGGTATAGTACCACAGATCTTTCAACACAAATCTGGCCTTACCAAACTGTAGCCTGGAGTCCATATCCTGACCCACTCTGCCCTTCAGGTTGCCACAATCCACATGCCAAATTGCTGATGCCCACATGTTGTACAGTCATGCATAGAATTGATGGAAATATGAGTTACAAGAAGGTTCTGTATGCTTAGCCTGCAGAGACCAGGGCCTGTCAAATGTATCTCCCAGTATTGGACATAGTCGAGGCTGGGGTAGAGTCACTGTGGCTATGCAACTGTGGCACTGTGCCCACTCCCTGTACACCAACAGATCCTGATGTGTGGACAATATCATGCTCTAGGGCACAAACTTACTGCCAACATGGGCAGGGCACACGTCAGACCAAAACCCTCTTAATGAGCCACATTCTGGTGGTGGCCTAACCAGAAATTGTTGGGCATTTCAGAGGAGCACAGCAGACACAAGGGGTTAAGTACAGTTATTGTGTTAGCTTCTGACATCTCCCCCTGAAGATTAGGGATGTGCCATGTGGGACACAGTAGATGAGTGACTGGTCCTGTAGATATGTCATGTGGTGCATACTGATGTGCACTGGCTATTGGCCCTGGGACCTAGGACACAACTGTGTACAATCCACAAACAGTTTGCTCTCCAGTGATAACATCTGGCTGTGTACATTGATCAATCAAGTACTGATGTTGTTGTGAGTGTAAATTCTGTGCAACAGACCACTACTACTCAGTGTTACAGGCCAAAGGAAAGGAAGTAAAGGATCATTGTTGTAAGCCATATGTCTGGTCAAATGAGTATATTGGCATCTGCCACCCAGAGGCTACTTGTCTTCAGCATGACAGGTGCTTGTGCCTTACTTGTATCTGTAATGTGAAGATGGCCATCATACACGTGACAGAGCATACATAGGTGGTCATTCTGACCCTGGCGGTCTTTGACCGCCAGGGCGGAGGACCGCGGGAGCACCGCCGACAGGCCGGCGGTGCTCCAATGGGGATTCCGACCGCGGCGGTAAAGCCGCGGTCGGACCGGCACCACTGGCGGGGTCCCGCCAGTGTACCGCCGCCCCATTGAATCCTCCGCGGCGGCGCAGCTTGCTGCACCGCCGCGGGGATTCCGACCCCCCCTACCGCCATCCAGATCCCGGCGGTCGGACCGCCGAGATCCGGATGGCGGTAGGGGTGGTCGCGGGGCCCCTGGGGGCCCCTGCAGTGCCCATGCCACTGGCATGGGCATTGCAGGGGCCCCCGTAAGAGGGCCCCTACATGTATTTCACTGTCTGCTGCGCAGACAGTGAAATACGCGACGGGTGCAACTGCACCCGTCGCACAGCTTCCACTCCGCCGGCTCGATTCCGAGCCGGCTTCATCGTGGAAGCCTCTTTCCCGCTGGGCTGGCTGGCGGTCTGAAGGCGACCGCCCGCCAGCCCAGCGGGAAAGTCAGAATTACCGCCGCGGTCTTTCGACCGCGGAACGGTAATCTGACGGCGGGACTTTGGCGGGCGGCCTCCGCCGCCCTCCAAGGTCAGAATGAGGGCCATAGTTCTCTGGGTCAGCTATAGATCAACACTTTCTCTTTGTAAGTGGGGCATGTCCATTGACATGATTTGTGTGTCATCACTTTTGACAACATTCTTTGTGCCTGCATGTTAGCATGTGACCCTTTCTCTTTTGACAAGGAATGATTCATTTATTCCCTCACATATATGTGCACGCCAACCTGTGTATGGAATAGAACATTCGCAATGGGAGTACATTCCATGTGGTACCACAGACAGGAGTGTGTCACTATTGATTGTTGGCTGACATACACCCTCACCTGTCATTGCATGTCATTCAACATGACATACAAGTGCAGCAACAATGAGGGATCCTATCCCACCTAAGGAAACCCACCTTTTATCAACACCAAAAGAGACCCAACTGGTTCTCCCCCAGACCTCCAAGAATCCCAGAACACATGCAGACGACTCAAGAGAAAGTGGAGTAGCAGTAAAAGTCCAACAGACCACAAAGCCTTCAAGGACGACATCACAACACACCACTGACTCATCAGAGCAGCTAGAAAATTGGCCATTCAGGGGGCAATCAGCACCAACGCACACAACAGCAAGGAACTCTTCACCACAGTCAATAAATTCACAAGAGCTGGCACAGACACCATCAACATCTTGTCCTGCCAGGACCTATGAAATAACCTTGCCACCTTCTTCTACTGGAAGATACATCTTTGAGGAATTTGCAAGCAAAGGCTCACCTCCCCACTCACTAGCACCACCAATCATGAACTACTGGTCTCTCCTTACCCTGGAAGACAACCTAAAGCTCATGAACATCATCCACTCTGGGGCACCCTTGGACTCATGCCCCCACCACATCTTTAATCAAGTCAGCACTGTTGCACCCGAACTATGCCACACTATCAACCACTCCATGGATCAGAAAAACTATAGGCAGATCTCACTGTTGCCTTTTCCAGCCAAGGTAATTGAGAAAATGAATAATGCACAGCTCATTGACTTCATGGAGACCAATCACATCCTCGACCCCCTGCAGTCCAGATTCAACAGCAAGTACAGCACCAACACTGCACTCGTAGCAGCCAGGGATGACATCTGCTCCCTACTGGACTGCAGCGAGGCAGCAGCCCTCAACCTCCTTGACCTCTCTGCTACCTTCAACACCATCTCCAACACTCCCTTGTGCACCAGACTACATGACGCCGGCATCTGCGGCAAAGCCCTGAAGTGGATCTGATGCTTCCTCACCGGCAGAACCACCTTTCACCTCGATGCCAACAGAAACCAGATTTTGAGTGCCCCAGGGATACTCCCTGAGCCCCACACTCTTCAACTTCTACATGACCCCGCTTGCCAAAATCACTAGATACCACGGGATCAACATCATCTCATACACCAATGACACAAAGCTCATTCTCTCCCTCACTGACAAATCATCAACAATCAAAGAGAACTTTCACAACGGAATGAAGGCAGTCGCAGACTGGATGACAGACAGCTGCCTCAAGCTCAATTCAGACAAGACGGAACTGCCCCCTCTCCTACTGACCTTGCGTGGAAAACACAAACTGCATTCCCATTGATCCCACACAAGGTCATGCAGGCCTCTATTTGTCACATACACAATAAGACAACATTAAGAAATGATGCTCCCAGAACATGCCATATTGCTGACAAAGGTACAGTAGCCTAGAGAAGGTGACATGGAATTACGCATGTCACACTGGAAACATTTCAATAATGCACCCTCACCAAGTGACATTTGTCCCAAAGGAGTCATGGAGGTAGGACAAATGTTGCTCTGATATGCCACACATTTGACATGGACATGCAATTGTGTGCCCACACTCACACATGCAACAGACACCATCCAAACAAAAGCATACCTCATACACGCACACACCCAAGACATCTACACCCACACAAAAGACGGCCACTCCCTCGGCCTCCAAAACCCCAACCCCTTATGATGACCATCCCAGTGTTCCAAACGAGAGTTTCCTTTTTGAACGCCCCCATATCCATATCCCAACCCATCCCATCCACATCAAGTCCTCCACTGTCACACCTGCCCCCTTGCAAGCACCCATACCCCTCCCCAAGAAGAAGCCCACCCCTCCTAAGAAAGAGTCCACCGCTCACAAACCCAAATCCAACAATCCTAAATCTGCCCCCCCAAGGATGATCCCCAAGGTGCCTGTCTGCCCACTTCATGCCCCTTCCTGTGGAGGTTCCGTGGCAGTGATAGGAGTCAGGTGTAGGCACAGTACTGAGCAATGATTTTATGATGGACTGCCCAATGACCTTTGCTATTTTACAATTTCTGGTTAATAACCCAAATAGTTGTTTTTTTTTGTGTACACATTTGTCCTGCAATTCATTTTCTACCTTTATGTTGTTCCAGGGTAACTTGTGTTGTCTGCCTACCGTTGTGTGTATTTCAGCCTGATTGCTGATCCATTTGCTATTGTTTTGAACATCTGACTTTGTGGGCAGTGCTGGTGTCACCCAGGACAAAGGTAGATGTTGACTGTATGGATATGTGTTTGGTAATCCAGTTGGGGTGTCATGGCATTGTTTTCTGTTTGTTATGGTAAGTATTTCATCTTGTGCTGTCCAATGTCAGCATGTATGGTGTTAGACTAATTCCACTGATATGTGAGGACATAGAGGGTGGTCAATTGTGCTACCTTCACTCGCATTTGACCGTGCATGTGTCCATTATTCTGTGCGTACCTTGCAGCTACTTCATCCAGGTGTATTTCCTATGCAGCTGCTCTTGTACTTGCTTTGTTGACTTGCACATTCACACTCTGCAGATAGGCATGTCATTTGTGTTAGCATTGGGGTCTTTGATTGGCAGTCAGATTACCCCCTGTCCTAGCAAGGACCCTCTCTCTAGTCAGGGTAAGTCACACACATTCAAAATTATCCTCTGCCCACTCTTTGGTAGCTTGGCACTGAGCAGTCAGGCTTAACTTAGAAGGCAATGTGTAAAGTATTTGTGCAATAAATCATGCAATAACACAGTATAACACCACAAAAATACACCACACAGTGTTTAGAAAAATATATAATATTTATCTGTTTAAATGCAGGTCAAAACAATCAAGATTTTATAAGTAAACTTTGAATTATCACTGTAGAAAATGATAAAAGGAGTTTTTAGTTTTTAGTTGTCTCTTGCAAGCATAAAGTACCTGGTTTGTGTTCAAATTCTCAACAAGAGACTGCAGAGAAGGAGATGCATGGAAAACGGGGAGGTGTACGTCAATTTTTCAGGGGCACATAGACAATGCGTTGGTATGTTTTCACGCAGGGCAGGCTTTGCGCCGATTTCCGGCACAAAGACTGGGATCCTCTTTGGGTTGCAGGGTTTTCGGAGGCCACGGTGATGATGCAGAGAAATCCTGGGCATGTAAGATAAAGTTGCAGGGGCTGAGTCGATCTGGTGGGCGATGCTTGGAAATGTCTGGCGCACGGAAGGCACTGCGTTGATTCTTCTTGCAGGATGTCGTGATGCATCGTTGCGTCGTTGCGGCTCGGCCTTGCATCAATCCAGTGGTCCATGCGTCAAAGTTCCATCGCAATGCTGTCGCTGCGCCAGTCTCCTCTCGGGGAGCCGGGCTGTGTCGTTACAGTTTGGCATGCAGTGATATTCTCACTGCGATGCAGGCTGTGCATCGTTTCTTGCAGGTTGTGCATCGAATTTTCACCGCAGAAGGAGTTCTTTGCAGGATGAAGTCTTTTTGGTCCTGAGACTTCAAGGAACAGGAGGAAAGCTCTATCCCAGTCTTTGGAGAGTACTTCTCAGCAGATCCAGAGGGCAGCAAGGCAGCAGGGCAACAGCAGGGCAGCAGTCCTTTGAAGAAAAGCAGCCAGGTGAGTCCCTTGGGCAGCCTGGCAGTCCCTCTTGGCAGGTTGGAGGTCTGGTTCAGGTTTTTTTCTCCAGTGGTATCTTGTCTAGAAGTGTCTGAGTTGGTAGGGTCAAAGAACCTGCTTAAATACCCAAATGTGCCTTTGAAGTAGGGGAGACTTCAAAGCGTGGCTTAGAAGTGCACAATGTCCCCTTTCAGTTCCATCCTGTCTGCCAGGGTCCCATTAGGGGACGTGGCTGTCCTTTGTGTGAGGGCTGGCTACTGTCCTTTGACATGTAAGTGTCAGGCCCTCCACCCTCACAGCCCATGAAGACCCATTCATTATGCAGATCTGTGCAAGTGTGACTGAGCATCCTGTTTTTGGGGTTGTCTGAGTGAAATGCACAAGGGAGCTGTCAACTAACCCATTCAGACGTGGATTGTAAGGCACAGAAGGATTTAAGTGCAGAGACATGCACAGACATGCTCATTTTCTAAAAGTGGCATTTCTAAAATAGTAATATTATGTCCAACTTCACCAGCCAACAGGATTTTGTATTACCATTCTGGCCATACTAAATATGACCTTGTTACTCCTTTCAGATCAGAATATACCACTCAAACAGTATATGAGGGTAGCACTAATGTTAGCCTATGAAAGGAGCAGGCCTAAAAGCAGTGCAAAATGAATTTAGGAGTTTTACACTACTAGGTCATATAGAACACACATGTTCATGTACTGCTTTTACCTTCATAGCACCTTTGCCCTATGGACTACCTAGGGCCTACCTTAGGGGTTTACTTATATGTAGAACAAGGGGAGTTTAAGGTTTGGCAATTACTTTTAAATGCCAAGTCGAAGTGGCAGTGAAACGACACACTCAGGCTCTGCAGTGGCAGGCTTGAGACATGGTTAAGGAGCTTTTTATGTGGGTGGCACAACCAGTGCTGCAGCCCACTAGTAGCATTTAATTTACAGGCCCTGGGCAAGTGTAGTGCACTGGACTAGGGACTTATAAGTAAATTAAATAAGCCAATTGGGTACGAGTCAATGTCACCATGTTTTAAGGAGAGAGCACATGCACCATAGCACTGATTAGCAGTGGCAGAGTCCTAATACCAGCAAAGATGAGGTCAGAAAAATAGAAGGAGGAAGGCAAAATGTTTGGGGGTGACCCTGCAGAAAGGCCATTTCAAATAACTTGGCTCTAGTATTGTTGGTCCCTGAGATTCATGTAGGGCCAGTTCCTGTGCAAATTTGTTTTAAAAGGCATGTGTGAAGTGTGATGTGCCCAGTGTAGCATTCTTCCCTGAGTGCTCCTGATGCTCCTATCCCTATTGTGCAAGTGTTGTTTGCATACTGAGATTCGTATATTTATCTCTCTGACTATTGTGCACCCCATTGTCCTTCCATTGTGTGACAATGTGGGTGATGCGTGTGTCCATACCAGGTATATTTAATGGGAGTGGTTCTTATGTTAAATGACACATCTATACTTATGTGTGTTGAATCTGATAACAGTCTATGGTATGTGTGTAAAGTTAGGGTGTCAGTTGTATTTCTAGATGTGATATTGCTGTGAAGTTGGTGTTGTGTAACACAATGTTGTGTACACTTCACTGTCCCTGTACCTAGGATGTGCAGACGTGTGTTTTGTGTAGTGTTGCCGTGCAGTGTGAGTGACCTGCACAAAGAGGGCCTTTACTGCCTGTGAACGTGTCATTCTATGTGAATGACTCTGACTGTGTTCACAATGACAAGTGTACTTGATGCCTGTAGCATGACCCCCATATCATGTGGAGGACGGTACGATGATCTGTTTTTTTTGCGTAATGACACAGGGAGTTGTGTGAACTTAAGGTTGGTTGCATCAACGGTGGCATGGATTTTGGGCTCCATCGATTAGCAGCACCATAGCATGAGTGATGGCCTCCATGGCGGCACATGACAAGATTCCTTTAATCTCTCCATTTTTGCCTGCTGGGACATGGTGGTTGGACCTCCATGGTCACATGGGCGGTGTGCAACCTTACAATGTGTACAGTGGAAACACAGGCCCTGCCAGACAGCTTGTGCTGCTTCATCACTGTGGCAGTATGTGCTCCCTGGCAGTACTGGTAGGACCACGGTGGTCTTTGCTTCACAGGCCCACATGATTCATAAAACAATGGTCCGACCGCCAAGCCGATGGCGGTTGGACTTCCACCGCTGCTGTGCAAAGACTACCAAACATGTAATGAGGCCCTTATCTTTGAAGTTTATTTTGGGTTTCTGCTTCCTTTCGAAGTACCCTCTCCTCTCTCCTCTGCCCTTCTTCTAAAAATTAGACTGTCACAGGAGGAGGAACTCCAAATCTATAGCCACACAGCAGGGTCTGGTAGTGACTACACATTTACACATGGTTGCTAGTTATATTCATATGTGTGTTGACAGGTTACCCCTGGGCTTTAACCTATACTTTATGATTCTCCTATCAGCCTATTCTTCTTCCTGAGATGTGCCCAGACCCCTTCTGAGTGACTGCTCTCTGAATCCAAGAACACCCTTTGAAGTGTACTGAAGAGCCTTGCTCTCCCTTCCTCCAATGTGTCCCACCCAGCTCGTAGGACTGCAGAAATCCACAAATCATTCTGGGGGGATTGTTCCTCTACCTCCTCATCTTCCTTTATTTAGCCTTGAGTCTCCAAAAATAGAATTCAGCATCCTCCATGTATTGTACCATTTACAGACATACATACACACAGCACATGTATAACACACATGCACTGTGCAGCGCTGCTCATTAAAAAAGATGTAGGTCAAGAGGAGTGGGGTTGGGCCACCCCTGGGGAGGATAAGAGGTGGGCAATGTCCTCATTGGTTGTGGCCCCATGGGGGCAAGGGGCAACAGGGATTAAGGGCCTCATTACAAGTTTGGCAGAGGGGATTACTCCATCACAAATGACAGGGTATCTGTCACATTTGTGATGGCGTAGTCCCCTCCACCAACCTCGAAATGAGGTTAGTTTTTTTAAGCTAGTTAAATTCAAAATAAGGAAAAAACAATGCAGCAGATTAATTAAACTGATGTAAGATTATTTTTAAGTGTTGTCACATAGAAGGATGAAAATTGTCTCTTGCAATGTGGATGGCATTAATAATAGAAGAAAATGTAGGGTATATTAGCATGATTCAGATCATTAGAAGGAAATGTGATATTTTTACAAGAAACACACTTGAAGTACAAGGCCCATCTACCCAGACTGCTGGCTTACATCCAGCATTTGTACTTTGCTTCATCTTAGGCATCAATATGTGGGGTTGCAGTATTGATCATAAAAACAGTCCAATGTGAAATACTTAGAGTCATTAAGGAACCAGGCACTCGAAGGCTGTGTGTTAAAACTAAAATTCTAAATCCGTTATTCAACTTTCTAAGCTGCTATGGGCCCATTGAAGACTCACCCTTGTCTCTGCAAGATTTTCATAATATGTTGTAACAGGCTTCAGGTCACTTAGAAATAGGGGGAGATCTAATGTATTTCAGAATACTTCTCTTGATTCATATTGAGTGAATAAACAACAAAACAGACCTAAATCTATTAAGGCCATGCGTATTCTAATGTGAGATTTCACCCTAGTGGACCCTTGGTGGGTGGAACATATCCTGGAGAACAATACACTTTTCACTCTAAAAGATATAGCTCACACATATATATATTTTTTTTAATTGACACACTCAATACGATAGGCAAACTCTGCTATGCTAACTAATACATTCTCAGACCATTAGGTCATTTTCTTAGAGATCAATTGTCTTGTTCCATCATTTCCGAAATCTACATGGGTTTTTAAAATTATTGAAACGACACTGCTCACAAACGATTCCTGGGTCGAAGAGATGCACCAAATAGTGGAGTCATTTTTCAACCTCATTTTAGGTTCAGCTTTGAGCTTTATGATGTGGAAAACCCTGTGGTTATCCTTTTAAATATAAGCTTATTATTTTTAGGCTGAGCAAAGACAGGAGGTTAAGGAGAAGTGTGTTCAACTCCCTGGATGAAGCCACTAAGGCACATGATTTGGCTTCTACTGCACATACGAAAATAGATTGAGCTCAAGCTAGAGAAAACTTTCAGGAGTGTTTTACCAGCAAAGAAATAGCTAATCATAATTCATGTCTCCAAAAAAGATAGGAAAATTAGTACATGGATACATTTTAGCTTGGTCTGTTAGAGCCAATGTTATTAAAATGATTCATGACTAATTGACCGACACAGCAGTGTCACAGCCCCACAAAGTAGCTGAAGTGTTTTGAGATCATTACTCCAAAACATATTCTGAATCTCATAGCTCCCCCCATTGCTTCTAAAAATTAACTAAATGTTATTGACTTGCCAAATCTAGCGACTGACCTGATATAAATTATGTCTACTCCCTTAATCTTGGCCAACAGGTGGTAAAGTATCTGCCTAATGCCAAAGCTTATGGCAAGGATGTTATACCTGCCGAGGTCAATAAGACGTTTCTTCCACAGCTGACCTCATTACTCATTTGTTTGTTCAATCAGACTCTATCTGGCTGTGCCATACCTTGCCATTTTACAAAATCGGAGGTGGTTAGCTTTCTGAATAGTAATAAACCAGAGATAGATGTTAATTCATATCAGCCCATAAGTCTCCCCAATGATGACTAAAATTTGTTTACCAAAGTCATTGCCAATAGGTTATCTTCAGTGGCTCAATCCATTATGCATACGAATCAGAATAGTTTTCTTCTGGCTCAGATCATTGCCTCAAACACAAATGTGTTGGTCCAAGCTATAGATTTTTATTCAGACCAGAAGTTCAAGGAAACAAGGAGAATGATAGATCCAGAAAAAGCTTTTGATCCAGTTGAATGGGAAATTTTAATCATAATTTGAAAGAAAATGCTTTTCCTCCCAGCTTCACGCAGCTGTAAAAAAATAATTAATTCAGATGCAAAAGCCAATCTATTTATTAACAATACGTCAGTTGCGGAGATTGTTATCAGAAGGGACACTCGACAAGGGCCCTCAATGTCACCTATTCTATTTGCCCTTTTTATTGAACCGCTAGCTTGCGTCATTTGTCAGGATCAAATTATTTGTCCTCCTGTATTGGGTGAACCGAAGCTCAAATTCTATCCCGACCATATGGTCCTGCATTTAGCTGCAGATGAATCCAATACTCAACCTGCTTTCTTTAAAATTTACAAATTCACATTGGTAGGTTGCTACAAGTTCAATCAGTTGAAGTCTGAAGCTCTGTTATTTAACTGTTCCCACAATACTCTTTCCATCACTATACAGGTGGGTTACCATATGGAACACCCGATTCAGTATTTAGGTCACTTGAAAATTTGAAGATCGGTACACTGTTAATTTTGTCTAAACCCTCTCTAAATTCCCTGGTTTACTTAAATAATCAGAAAATTTCCCTCTTACGATCATAAGCCGGGTCTCTGAGATAAAAATGAATGTATTATCCCAGTTTTTGTTTGTTTATACTACTGTAATGATCAAAATTCCACAATCCTTTTTTAATGCCATTGATGCAGAAATGTGTGGCTTTATCTAGCATAGTATGAAACTGTGGATTAAATTGTAGGCCAGCCAATTAGATCACTAAGAGGGTGGGCTAGCACTTCCACAACTTAAGGGCAAGCAGCATTGCTAGACTGGCTGTTGCGTGCACTTAAAAGTATTGGAAGTGATAATAATTTTTACTTGAGAAATCATGCCAAATGCTTCTGGCATAGACCTTTTTTGAAGATTCCTGGACTACCAAAGAAAATGCAGTATAAGATCCCCCATATTCTTTTAGATCATTTTAACCCGGCCTGGGAGCAGTATAATTCTCCTGTCTATACCCACAGATGGAACTTATCTCCTGTGCCAGGTTAGGTTTCCGGCTTGCTCAAACTATATTTAATCGCTGAGCAAACCTGGGTTTTTGGAGAATCATCAATCTTTTTTGCACTAATAAATATATCTCATATCAGACACTTTAAAAGACACAACTCCTCTTTTAATTATACGCTTTTGTTTTGCTACATCCACATTAAACATTTCCTCTCTAGTTGCATGTTAGGTACAAACACATTGGGCCTGATTACAACTTTGGAGGAAGGTGTTAATTCGTCCCAAATGTGACGGATATACCTCAAGCCGTATTACGAGTTCATTATATCCTATGGAACTCGTAATACCACTGGTGGTATATCCGTCACATTTGGGACGGATTAACACCTCCTCCAAAGTTGTAATCAGGCCCATTGTCTGGGAAAACCAGCTAACCTTTTTATGACCCACTTTGTTGGAGTGAGAAGATGGTATGAAATATTAATCCAGAACTTGGGTGTGAATTTGCTACCTGATTTTATGAGCAAAATTCCCTACACCACAGGATGCAAAAAAGCTGTTGCTCAATGGTGTTATTACAATTGGCTTAGTACCAAAGCCTTTTGCGGGGCCAATTAAAAAAGAATGGTGTTATTCCCTAAATGGATGCTATATTACATGCTGGATAAGATCAAAAAGATGCATGCAGGGGGGTCATCAGCGTGTTTCAGATGTGGATATGAGGTTGGTGATTGGCTTCACATGATTTTTATTTGTCCCAGGTTTTGTTTCTTTGGGGCAAGGATGAAGTGAAAAATCTCACCCAATGCTCTAGGTATGTTATTTGGTATTTTTAACTCTTCTGATAATACTTGCATTGGGCTGATTCAGTTTTTCTTTATAGCTACTGTTGTAACATAGTCACTGATCCTGGCAAACTGGAAAATGGATGTAATAACATTTGTTGCCCAATGGTACACCAAAATATGCAAGGTTAACTTTTGTGAGAATCTGTAAGCCAAAGAAGTGGGATCAATTTAAAGGTACATGAAAATCTGGCAGAACTGGGAAGAATGGGATGATCAGCAAATATTAAAGTGAAATAGACCGATGTCATTCTTCTGAAGTTGATGCAATTTTGCACAGTAATATTATTTTTCACATTTGCATTTTTTGATTTTCTGTATTCTTCTGACATTATTGTAGATTTGTGAGAATCTCTCTCTCTCTCTCTCTATATATATATATATATATATGTATATATATATATAAATATATATATACTGCACTTTGTATAAGTCAGTTTGTGCTTTCCTTAATAGGTGAATTAATTTTGGTTCAGCAATTTTCCAAATTTGCACTTTACGATTCTTTTTTTTCTTGTATGATATTTAGATATTGATATGTGTGATTATCTATCTGCTGCATTTCCATAAGTGAAAATAAATGTGTAAAGAACTTTAATAAAAACAAAAATCAGACAAACAATCAAATTAGCAATATAAAAGGCTCACTAATTTAAACAACTAAGTATTAAAAAAATGACAAGTGCTGCAAAACGAGGAAACTCTTCTGGAATCTCTTGCCAAACCATCAACTGAAAAAATATATACATCTCTAAAACTACTTATTCAAGTAAATAACATTTATCTTTAACCTAAAACATACTTCTTAGAAAATTTACAAATATAAAATATCAATGAATTAATAAAATACTCTTAAAACTCTAGCATTCCATACACATCACAGAAGAAAAACTACAACTTGAAAAATTGATCAACTGCCAGAAAAAATGACTATCATAAACCAACAGAGAGGCACGATAAAGTAAGTATACATAAAAGTGTGCAAAATTGTAAACTCACCCAAATAGTGTGTAAAAATCAACAACTTCAAACTCTATAGACTACCACCAAAATATTATTTTTTATGTCTAACAAAAAAGTAAACACCTGTTCTACCTTAGAACATCCCCAATGGATATGCTGTAAAACCGTGTGACATATAGTAACATAATATATATATGTAAGTATACAAAATAGAAGGCTTTGCATAATTTTACAAGTATATAACACCCAACAAAAACGATGCTATCATTTCAATAAAATCATATAGAGAGGCCTCCAAATATAGGCACTAAGTGGCATATTTATACTCTGTTTGCACCAAATTAGTGTCATTTTTTTCATTCGGTGCAAAACTAACTCCATATTTATACTTTGGTGCTAGACCCCTCTAGCACCAAATTTATGGAGTTAAAGTCATTTTTTGAAAGTGGAGACCTACTTTGCCTTAATGAGATGCAAGGTAGGCGTTCCCGTGCAAAAAATTACTCTATGGCCTTAACGCCATTTTAGGGGCATATTTATATTCTGCGGCATATTTATACTCTGTTTGCACCGAATTAGTGTCATTTTTTTTTACTCTAATTCGGTGCAAAACTAACTCCATATTTATACTTTGGTGCTAGACCCATCTAGCACCAAGGCCCTGATTTAAACTTTTTTTGCACCACATTAACGTCATTTTATGACACAAAAGTGGCGCAAACTTACAAAATATTGGCCCTTATTTATACTTTTTGCTGCAAAACTGCACTAACTCAGTTTTGCACCAAAAAGTCTAGCACCGGCTTGCACCATTTCTGTGCACCAGCCGGGCACCATATTTATGGAAGGGTGCAAGCCGGTGCAAAGGGTAGGCTAGAGTTTTAAAAAATGACTTTAGTCGGGTGGGGCTGGCAGTATAGAATAAGAGGGTTTAGCACCAAAAAATGGCTTTAGGCAGGTTAGAGTAAAAAAAAATGACTCTAACCAGATTAGCGTCATTTTATGGTGCTAAACCTACCATGCCACATGACTCCTGCCTTAGAAAAGGCAGGAGTCATGCCCACCACCCCAGTGGCCAGCACAGAGGACAGGGGTCCCTGGGCATGGCCATTGCACCCTGTGCCATGTATGGGGGCTCATTTCAGGGCCCCCTATGGCACTTTAAAAAATAAAATGCACTTACCTGTACTTACCTGGGATGGGGTCCCCCATCCTCGCAGTCCCTCTAGTGTGGGTGGGGGTGCCCCTAGGGCCTAGGGAGGGCACCTCTGGGCTTATTCCATGGTGTTCCACCATGAAAATAGGGCCACAGGTCCCCTAACGCCTGCCCTGACCCAGGTCTTAAAAAATGGGGCAAAGCAAGCTTTGCCCCATTTTTTGACCCCTCCTCCCTCCCTTGCACCATTTTTGCATGGGAGTATAAATATGGTGTTAAGGCCATATAGTCATTTTTTTGCACGGGAACGCCTACCTTGCATCTCATTAAGGCAAGGTAGGTTTCCACTTCCAAAAAAATGACTTTATCTCCATAAATTTGGTGCTAGACGGGTCTAGCACCAAAGTATAAATATGGAGTTAGTTTTGCACTGAATTAGAGTTTTAAAAAAATGACGCTAATTTAGTGCAAACGGAGTATAAATATGCCCCTTAGCATCAAAAAATGATGTTAATCTGGTCAGAATCATTTATTTTTTTTCAGCTAACCTACCCTTTGCACCGGCTTGCACCATTCCATATATATGGTGCCCAGCTGGTGCTAAAAAATGGTGCAAGCCGGTGCAAAACTTTTTGGGGCAAAACTGCCTTAGTGCAGTTTTGCACCAAAAAGTATAAATAAGGCCCTAAGGCAGTGGTTCCCAAACATTTTCGACCCACGGCTCCCTTGATCTATTGGCCACTGGCTGCGGCTCCCCATTATGTTACTTTTTGTTGGCGGGTGGGGGATGTAAGCCTGGCCTAGGGAGTACATCCATTTTTCTCCCTGAAAAGAATTGGGATGACGCCAATGAAGGTATTGTAATTCTATATATAACTGTAAAAAATAAAAATGTAACAGTTGTTTAATTACAGCATGCATAGGGTTTTTTAGTAAGGGGAAAATATTGGTTGACGGTAACCCTAGTAAAATGGGCAGGTCTCATTTTTATGTAG
The DNA here is from genome assembly GCF_031143425.1 of Pleurodeles waltl. Lineage (NCBI taxonomy): Eukaryota > Metazoa > Chordata > Amphibia > Caudata > Salamandridae > Pleurodeles > Pleurodeles waltl. The sequence continues at coordinate 936,363,837 of NC_090447.1, read as the reverse complement.
TTATAACATAACTGTTTAAATATTGTGAAATGTAGAATCCCTTTAGTTGTGTTTAACCACCAGAGGGCGCTCAAGGACAAAATTAAAAAAGAGCTGCTACAACTGAGTAGTTTTATTTTGTACGAACTGGCCCAAGGGCTATAAATAGCTCAGTGGTTCCCAAACTGTGTGCGGCGCCCCTGGCTAGTTTTGATGGCACACCAGCGAGCCGCGGCGCACAGATTGGGAACCACTGCCCTAAGGCCCTCATTACAAGTGTGGCGATCCATGACCACTAGGCTCATGGTAATTGTTCGACCACCGCACTCATAGAAGTAGCCAACCACTACAGTTTGCTAAAAGAAAGTTTTACTACCAACAAAATTAAGACAAACTAAGCCCCCTAATGGATTATTCTGAAGACACTTGGGTTGGCAGACTGTATTGCTCTAGACACAGGCACCAACCCAAATTCAAAATAAAATGGTGGAATGTCTACGACAGCACCTTCACACAGGAATCCTAAATGAACAACGCAGTGGAGGGATGGGACAATGCCTTCCAATCTACACTAACTTGCAGTCTATAAATGTATAGAGGCATTATAAAAAAGAGCAAAGCTACCAAGAACTAGGCATGGACCAATTCCCTCCAAACTTAGCAAACAAACCCAAATAATGCACAACATGCTACAAAGTGAAGCCAAAATCTTCATGAATAATAAAGGAGTAGATAATTTAGAAATAATAGCCAAAGTCATGTTATAAAATAAATAATAACGCACCTAAGCCCTAAATAATTCTGACAAAATGTAAATCAATGTATCAAATCATGTTTTTATAAACAATAAATACAATATTTTATTACATCAGTCTAAAAATGAAATATAATTTCAAAATTAAAGGAGGCTGAAATAATACATTAGTATACAAATTATTTTTAAGACATAAACATCACCAGCCAACAAACCATCACAAACTTGATCCATTACATAAATTAATTACAACCCATAAAACACACAATTCCAAAGTACAAATACACAATATTAACACAAACAATATACTATCACATTTCCCACCCAAAGAAAGTAAATTATATAAAACCTACTGTTCTGTAGATGCAGCTCTTCCTAAAATGGGAAATACATTGTCCAAATAATCCCCCAAAAATACAAATGAATCCTGTAGCATTCTCTCAAAGTAATCCAAAGTATGATGGAACCATAAAACAACCCAAAAACATTTTTTTTTAAATAAACACTCCAAGAATCCCAAAAAGGAGGAAATCAAAGAAAATCGCATTGGTGTATTATAAACCAAAATAGAGTTCTTTAAAAATAAAACGGAAGCTCACAATGCCCATAGGACGTTTGTTGAGAAAAACCTGTGCAGTAAAGTACAAAAGCCCACCTGCAAAACAAATTACATTCCAAAAAACACATTAGGGCCTCATTATGAGTCTGGCGGTTATGACCCTGGTGGAGATGACACAGTGGAAATGCCGCCACCGCCAGGCTGTCTCGGGATTTCAAATCCAACAAGGCAGTGCTCCAAGCCGCGCCTCCCTGGGAATTATGAGTTAGATTCCACCAGCCTTTTCTTGGTGGTTTACACCGCCAGGGAAAGGCTGGTGGTATGGGTGACTCTGGCATGGGCAGTGCAGGGCCCCCCATGCACAGCCCTGTCGCGCATTTCACTGCCCGAATTACTGGGCAGTGAAATGCGTGACGGGTACTGGTGTACCCACTGCACCGCCACATTGGCACCGGCTCGATTAGGAGCCAGTGTCAATGTAAAAGCCCTGTTTCCCACTGGCCCAGCGGGAAAATCATAATAGGGCCGACAGGGGCTTCACCGCACTAGCGGTGAAGTGGGGGGAATGTGTTCCGCCCGCCGAACTCATAATGACCCCCATATACATCACACTAAATCATCAAAATATTTATAACATAATACAATTGAATATAACATAACAATGCATTACTAAAATAGTGTAATAAAAACCCCAGACTACTAATTAGTGGAAAACAATAGAAATAATACATTAAAATGTTCCAAATCCCCACAAACAGAACTATAAATAACATGTGGACCTCCCCCCTAAACACCCTCAACCCTCTAAACCCTTAAAGAATGCTTAAAAATGACCTACCTGTTCCGATGAATGACAGCACCTTACTGTGACCTAGTTCCAGGAAAATAGAATAACATTGACACAAAAACATAGCAAAATCGAAGCTAGCAGAAAAAAAAAGGCTGCAAATGAAAATAAAAACAAAGACAACCTCCCTATGAAAATGAATGGGAAATGTGAACATTTTGAAAAAATTTATTAAAGATATAAACATTTTTAAAAAAACAAGTAAAAAATATTGTTCAACAACGTTATAAAATTGTAAAGTGTAAATTAAATAATTGTATTTAACATGTACAATTATTTAGTATAGTCTAAAAACATATGTTAAACCTATGTTGAAAACATTTATATACAACAAGGCACTAAGGGACATATTTATACTTTGTTTGCGCTGAATTTGTTTCATTTTTGTATGCAAATTCTGAGCAAACTGAACTCCAGATTGATATTTTTGTCACTAGACCTGTCTAGCATCAAAACCTAGTAATTAATATCATTTTTTGGATGAGTGAACCCATCTTGCGTCAATGCGATGCAAGGTAGGCGTTCCTGTCCCAAAAATGACTCAAAGCCCCTAGGTCCTTATTTATCCACCCATACAAAAAAGGTTCACGGGTAGGAGGCGTGCCTAAATAATGTCACTAAGCCTGCTTAGCACCATTATTTAATGCCTGGGTCAGACAAGGCATTATGGGACCTGTGGACCCATTTCCATGGTCAGGCATAATGGAATATGTCCACAGGTTCCCGCCTCAGGACCACCCCCACCCACACCAGAGGGACACCGAGGATGGGGAACCCCATCCCTGGTAAGTAGGGTAAGTGTAGGTAAGCATTTAAAAAAAAAAATAAGTACCATTGGGGGCACTGAAATGGGCTCCCCTGTATGGCACTGGATGCAATGGCCATACCCAGGGGGCTATGGTTCCCTGGGCTGGCCTTTGGGGTGGTGGGCATGACTCCTGTCTTTTATGAGGCAGGAGTCATGTGGTATGGATGGTTTTGCATCAGGAAATGACGCTGGAATGGTTAACTCAATTTTTTTTGCCTCTATGCAGCCTAGCCTAATTTTTTAAGGCAAAACCCCCTTCCCCCATACCGCCACCCCACACAGCTAATGTCATTTTTGCTGATGCTTGCTCAACCTCAGTGCCAGCTTGTGGGGTTCCATAAATTTGGCTCCCGGCTGGCACTTTAGAATGATGCAAGCCAGTGCTACACTTTTTGCTGCAAAACTGTGTTTGCACAGTTTTCGGCAAAAAGAATAAATATGGGGCTAAGTGTTAAAAACTGTTGTCACTGATACATCTACTCAGAGACCCAGAGAACTGCTCACATTCCCACTCACAGATCAACACAGGCACTTACACATCCACCCACACATCCATGTACACACCCATATAGTCACTTAAACACCCACTTACAGACCCACACAACAAAACTCACTGACACATCCACTCACATAACCATGCAGCCACTCACACACCACTCAGAGACCCAAACAGCCATTTACATACCCACTGATACACCTACCCATCACAAACTCACACACCCACTTATATACCCACACAGTCACCCAAACATTCGCAGAGAAATCACTGACACACCAACTCACACACCCATGCAGACACTCACAGACCCAGTCACACATTGTTACAGCCACTCACACACCTATACAGTCCCTGACATACCCACTCAGAGATCCAGAGAACCACTTACCCACCCACTCACAGACCAACACAGGCACTTGCACACCCAATGACACTCCCATACAGTCACTGATACATCCACTCAGAGACCAAGAGAACCACTTACACACCCACTCACAGACCCACACTGGCACTCACACTAACTTACTCAGTTACTCATACACCCATACAACCAGTTGCACACCCTTTCAGACATTTAAAAAACAACTCAAACACCGACTTCACACACCCATACAGCCACTCACACACCCATGCAGTCACTCACACCTCTTACAGACACAGAGAATCACTCACACACCACTCACAGATCTCACAAACGCTAACACACCCCTCATACACCTATACATCCACTTACAAACCTACACATCCAGTGACACACCTACTCACTCACCCACTCAGGAACTCACAGAACCACTTACACATCCATACAACCACTTACACACCTACTCACACACCTATTCAGCCACTTACACATCCGCTCACAGATCTAGAAAACCCTTCTCACACACCCACAACACCCCTACTCACAGGTAGCCATACAGATAAATAATTTACAACAGGATATGTTTGCATTAAAAGTGTTTATTATTTTGTATTGAATGTGTACTTTTGGTGGGGATTGGATCCCTAGATCTGTTGTGGATTTGTCTGCAACATAGCAGACCCCTTATTTGTCTTGTGTGCTGCTGATACATAAAATTAATGAAAAAATAGAACAACTTGGTGTATTTCAAAGTTCAAACCAGATTGTCAAATCAAAAAAAATATTTTCACCATTAGAAAGATACAAAGTAATAAAATCAATGCCACACAAACAACAATTCTTTAATTAGGTAATAATAAAAGACAATAAAACCATTTTCATAAACAATTAAACAAATATTTTGCACAATCTTCCCATATACCTTGTTTTACTGTGGTGGAGCTATTAATTTGTGCCTGACAAACTATGCCCAAAGGAGAAATTTAGAAACTGCCACCACAACCACAGATAAGGAGTCACCCTTGCAAATCCTAAAGGCAATTACTCCATCTGTGAGAGCTGGACTCCTACATAGGGTAACAAGCTACCCTTTTCAGGATTTTGCATATTTGGGACAAAAGAATATCAGATGTTCCTCGGTTTCATCAATGGAGGGAAAAAAGCTGCAACTTGTTATTATTGTTATTATTATTATTGTTATGTATGATTTCTAAAGCCCATGCCTACCCTGACATTTCCCAGTGCTGGTCTCCTCACCGAACCAAAGTACACTGTCTATTATATTCCATCCTGCAGGTGAAAACAACTTACTCATCAAATTTTTCTGAGAACTTTCTATTATATAGATGTAAAAAGCCAAGTCTTCAGTTTCTTCTGAAATACTGCAAGTGAATTACATGCACGTAGGGAGTACGGCAGGGCATTCCATAATTTAGGGCCAAGATACCCAAAAGATCGACCGCCCTGCCGGGTCTTCCTAATCCTGAAAATCAGGGCCAAATCTAAGTGGGTTGAATGCAGAGTGTGATTTGGAATGTAGGCTGACACCAATGATCTTAAATATAATGGCCCAGTGTTAGCAAGGTGCTTATGCATGTAGCATAAAGTATTAAATTGGATCCACTGCTCTGTAGGCAACCAGTGAAAAGTATTAAGCAAACTGGCTGTCAAAGTAAACCTAGGTGGTTGAAGAAACATATGGGCTGCCACATTTCGGACAATTTGGAGCCGCTTGAGCAAAGATTTTGTCACACCCACATACAGGACAGTGCCATAGTCCAGTCTGGATATCACTAAGGCCTGAACAACTGTCTGTTGAACTGAATCTGGTAGATATGTCAGGATCTTATTCAACCACTTAAGAATTCCAAAGCATGTGGTTGCAACTTTATTTATCTGGTGACTGATGGATAGTTTATTGTTAGAAATAGGGTATTTGGTTGACAGTCAGGTTACCCCCTGTCCAAGCAAGGACCCTCACTCTAGTCAGGGTAAGTCACACACAATCCAAATTATCCTGTGCCCACCCTCTGGTAGCTTAGCACTGAGCAGTCAGGCTTAACTTAGAAGGCAATGTGTAAAGTATTTGTGCAATAAATCATACAATAACACAATACAGCACCACAAAAATACACCACACAGTGTTTAGAAAAATATATAATATTTATCTGAATATTTGCAGGTCAAAACGATAAAAGATGCAATATGAAAATGTAAAGATATCACTGGAAAGTGATATAAAGGGGGTCATTCTAAGTCTGGCGGGCGGCGGAGGCCGCCCGCCAGACTTCCCCCTCCGAAATACCGCTCTGCGGTCGAAAGACCGCGGAGGGTATTCTAAGTTTTTCCCTGGGCTGGCGGGCGGTCGCCAAAAGACCGCCCGCCAGCCCAGGGAAAAACTCCCTTCCCACGAGGATGCCGGCTCGTAATCGAGCCGGCGGAGTGGGAAGGTGCGACGGGTGCTGTTGCACCCGTCGCGTATTTCACTGTCTGCCAAGCAGACAGTGAAATACTTGTAGGGGCCCTCTTACGGGGGCCCCTGCAGTGCCCATGCCAGTGGCATGGGCACTGCAGGGGCCCCCAGGGGCCCCGCGACCCCCCCTACCGCCATCCGGTTCCCGGCGGGCGGACCGCCGGGAACTGGATGGCGGTCGGAATCCCCTCGGCGGCGCAGCTAGCTGCGCCGCCTTGGAGGATTCAATAGGGCGGCGGTACACTGGCGGGAGACCGCCAGTGTTGCCGGTCTGACCGCGGCTTTACCGCCCGGTCAGAATGCCCTGCGGGGCACCGCCGGCCTGTCGGCGGTGCTCCCGCCGACCGCCGGGGTCAGAATGACCCCCAAAGTGTCTTAAGTCTTTAAAAAGCAAACAAAGTCTCTTTCAAGCACAAAGTACCTGGTTGGAGTGAAAAATCTCCACAAAGGGCCACAGAGGAGGAGATGTGTGGAAAATGGTGTGTGCGTTGGTTTCGCCCCTTCACACACGGACTTGCGTCGTTATTTTTCAAGCGGGGAAGATGTTGCGTCAATTTCCGGTGCGCGGACAGGTCTCCTCTGTGGGTCGCGGGGTTTTCAGACCCCCCGGGGTCTGTGCGTGGAATCCTGGGCTTGTTGTCCGGCTGCGCATCGTTCCGGTGGGCTGTGCGTGGAATTTTCTCCCTCACGGCAGGCGCTGAGTTGATTTCCTCTCTGTAAGTTGGGCGGCGTTGTCCAGGCGGGCCGTGCGTCGAAGTTCCGGTTGCACCGCAGGCGCCGCGTCAATCTTTAACTCTCGAAGTCGAGCGGCGTCTCTCCGGTTCGGCGTGCAGTTAATTTTTCACTGGGGAACAAGCTGTGCGTCAAAGTTTTCGCTGCACAAGGAGTCCAGTTGCAAGAGAGAAGTCTTTTTGGTCCTGAGACTTCAGGGAACAGGAGGCAAGCTCTATCCAAACCCTTGGAGAGCACTTCTGCAGCAAAGCAAGAGAGCAGCAAGACAGCAGGGCAACAGCAAGGCAACAGTCCTCTGTAGAAAGCAGTCAGGTGAGTCCTTTGGGCAGCCAGGCAGTTCTTCTTGTCAGGGTGCAGGTTCTGGTTCAGGTTTCTTCTCCAGGAAGTGTCTGAGGTGATAGGGCAGAGGCCCTGTTTTATACCCAAATGTGCCTTTGAAGTGGAGTAGAAGTGCCCCAGGTCCCCTTTCAGTTCAATCCTGTCTGCCAGGGTCCCAGTAGGGGTTGTGGCAGTCCTTTGTGTGAGAGCAGGCCCTCCACCCTCCCAGCCCAGGAAGACCCATTCAAAATGCAGATGTATGCAAGTGAGGCTGAGTACCCTGTGTTTGGGGTGTGTCTGAATGAATGCACAAGGAGATGTGAACTAAACCCAGCCAGACGGGGATTGTAAGGCACAGAAAGATTTAAGTGCAGAGAAATGCTCACTTTCTAAAAGTGGCATTTCTAAAATAGTAATATTAAATCCAACTTCACCAGTCAGCAGGAGGTTGTATTACCATTCTGGCCATACTAAATATGACCTTCCTACTCCTTTCAGATCAGCAGCTACCACTTCAACAATGTATGAGGGCAGCCCCAATGTTAGCCTATGAAGGGAGCAGGCCTAACAGTAGTGTAAAAACGAATTTAGGAGTTTTACACTACCAGGACATGTAAACTACACAGGTACACGTCCTGCCTTTTACCCACACAGCACCCTGCTCTAGGGGTTACCTAGGGCACACATTAGAGGTGACTTATGTGTAGAGAAAGGGGAGGTTTAGGCTTGGCAAGTACTTTTAAATGCCAAGTCGAGGTGACAGTGAAACTGCACACACAGGCCTAGCAATGGCAGGCCTGAGACAAGGTAAAGGGGCTACTAAAGTGGGTGGCACAACCAGTACTGCAGGCCCACTAGTAACATTTAATCTACAGGCCCTGGGTACATATAGTGCACTCTACTAGGGACTTACAAGTAAATCAAATAGTCCAATTTGGTGTGATTCAAGGTTACCATGTTTAAAGGGAGAGAGCATATGCACTTTAGCACTGGTTAGCAGTGGTAAAGTGCGCAGAGTCTAAAAGCCAGCAAAAACAGTGTCCAAAAAGTGGAGGGAGGCAGGCAAAAAGTTAGGGGTGACCACCCTAAGGCTGTCAGTTCTAACATTTATCATTTATCCAAACTTGCAGGCTTTTAACCACATGCATTGTAGTGGGGATCGGGCCCAGAGCAAAGGACCAGAGATGGGAGTCCCAGAGGAAGGGTCGGTTACCTACTAACAAAACCTCTGTTTTTTCCCCTTCAAGTTTTAGTAAATTATTATTAATCCAAACTGAAACTTGAGCCAGAAAGGGGCTAAGGGTTTGCGCATTTCGATTATCCTTGGTAGATTGACACACCACAATTTGAGTGTCGTCATCATAAGAAAAAATGTGAGCCCATAGGACTCCACAATATCAGCAAGGGGACTAAATACAAATTGAACAGGAGTGGACTCAAGGTAGAGCTGGAGGTACCCCAGAAGCTATCACATAGGGTTTAGACCTGTATTAATAAGAATGCACATGGAAGGTCTGGTTATATAGGAAAGATCTTAACCATGCCAAGGCTGTACCATGCACTCTCATCCCTTCCAGGCAACTGAGCAGAATGGAATGATACACTGTTTGAAATGTGGCATTGAGATCTAACAGAATCAGTGCTGCTGAGTTGCCTGATCCTAGTTGGCCTCTAAGATATTCCATAACACCAAGGAGAGTGGACTCAGTAGTGTGGCCCGCCCTCATTCCTGATTGTGATGGATGCAAAATCCCATTCTGTTCCACAAAAGATGTGAGCTGCAGATTGACATGCCTTTCTATCACCTTTGCAAAGGTATGCAGAAGACGGCCGCCAGCATACTACCTCGGTGGCGAATATCTGTTCCCCATAATATGACAAACACACACCAATCCGACAGAATACTGCCACATACACAAATCCAACAGCCCTAAGGTCAGTGCTAAAGTGGTACCAATACCCATGCCCTTACTCCAACAAAACAAAGCCCACCACATCATGACCCACAAATTACCACAGCGGACATTCAAAGGCAGTAAACTATCAGTGGTACATACCACCGCACTCAGAATGGATGCCCACATACGAAACAACGCTACATTGCCCAGTACTAAAAACACACACCTGAAACTCATATACAAACCACAGCCCCCGCCCACAGCACCATAAAACACACACCCACATTACCCACAACCCTTTATGAACAAGAATTACTGACAGGAGATTGACACGAACAGCACAGAGACAACTAGACACACACACCACACACACCCGTACATCCCTCACGAACCCCACATCATACCACATTATTCAACACACTCTCACCAACACACACCACACAACACCCATCTCCCCATTAAGGCACCCCCGTTTCACTGCTGAGGAGTTAAGGGTCGTGGTGGAGGAAATTGTCAGGGTAGAGCCACAGCTGTTTGGAGCACAGGTACAGCATATATCCATTGCCAGGAAGATGGAGTTATGGCAGTGAAAAGTGGACAGGGTGAACGCCGTGGGACAGCATCCAAGAACAAGGGATGACATCAGGAAGAGGTGGAACAACCTACGAGGGAAGGTACGTTCTGTGGCAGCAAGATATCAGCTCCCACACAGAGGACTGGCGGTGGACCCCCACCTCCTCCCCCACAGCTCACAGCATGGGAGGAGCAAGTCTGGGCATTACTTCATTCTGAGGGACTCACTGGAGCGGCCGGAGGACTGGACACTGGTTAGTCAATATTTACTACTTATCACCTCCTATACCTGCATGCCATCACACACCCTCACCCTCACTCTCATCAGTCCACTCCGTCCCACACATTGTACCTACACATATGACTAACCCCAATGCCAAATCCTGTGTGCAATACCAATGCATGGCAGCCCTGCATGGACACCCATCACTAAAGCATGAACAGCATAGGGAAACTAACAATCCCACAATATATCACCATACACAAACAAAGGTGGCAGGGCAACAGCAACGATAAATGGGAAGAGTTGGATGTACAATATGTCACAGACATGAAGCATAATACATCACTTACATCCCCACAGGTTCTCCAGCCAATCCCAGTGGAGAGGAGGTGCCACGACTATCCAGTCCCCCAAAAGAAGATGCTCCCAGTGATGACAGTAACTCTGAACTTCAGGATCTGGACCAACAACCTGGCCCACCAGGGACCACTGGACAGTTGGTCACCCCAGCCCACTCACAGTCCACCACAGAGCCTCCCCCATCAGTATCCAACACCACAGGACCCACTCAGGGTACCCACAACTCTGTCCCCAGGACACATCAATCAGCAGTGAGCCCACCTGTACAGGGACCCCAGTCCACACCTCGCCCCAAGACAATCAGGGACCTGGGGTTAGTAGCAGTGGGCACACAATTCAGGGGATAGAGGCACAGGGCAACAGGGACACTGGGAGGACCGTTGTGCGCCAGTGGGAGGACAGGCCCAGGGAACCGACTCTCCAAGAGGCACTCACCGAGATCCTGGGAGCCTATCAACATTCCCAGGACACGATGGGCCAGATTCTTGACAACATGCAGGAGAACAGGCAGCTGCAGGAGGAACAGTATCAGGGGATGAGGGAGGACCTGCGGCCATCAACACCACCTTGATCTCCATAGCAGGGGTGCTGGCAGACATGGCCAACATCATGAGGGAAGCAATAGCATAGCAGCGGGCCCCTACCACTAGCCACTCCATTGACCAGCCCTTCACTTCTGCTGCAGCTAGTGGGCAGGAGGAACCACCACAGGACAGCAGGCCACCAGCACCCCTCCCCCTGCAGAAGGTGAACCACCCCATAAATGTTCCCTGCAAACCAGACAGAAGCCAGAGACACTTGCCAAGACCACTGCCAGGAAATGAGACAGCCAGGAAATGAGACTCTCCTGGTTGTCCCCCTTTTGTCACACACAGTCAACTTGTCCACTTAGAACTGGCTTAGCTCCGCTTTCTGTGGCCCCTTGGACACTGGAACTGTGCTAAAAACAGATTGGAACAATACCCTGGAATTTCCCCCACCATCACCCTATTCCATTGCACTTTTCCCTCAATTTCATAGCACTACAATGAACAACCTTGAACACAACTTGACACTAGTATTTTATGTGTTAAAAATGTGCATTTATGGAAACAGTCACATCTAGTGCAAATGATCTGAGCACTGTGAGAGCATAGAAATAATGACCTAAAGTTGTCTGTAGTCATCACATCAGTACTCAGTTTGTAACTCACCAACATCTGTAAAATGACAAGCTATAGGTGACAGTAAGTTGAGATGCAAAGGAAGTTAATGCCATCATGCTACAGCCACACAGAAGACATCAATAGTCAAGGAATGGTCAGTTGCACTGTCTCACCTGTATGTCTTTGGAAGTATTGACGTATAACTGATGTTCGGTTGTCCTCATTCTCTGCTCCCTCATCCTCACTGTCTTCAGGGTCCACTGCTGTCACAGGGGCATCTCCAGTCTCCTCCTCCTGTAGAAAAGGTACATGCCATCTGAGGGCCAGTTTGTGCAACATGCAGCATGCAACTACTATCTGGCAGACCTTCCCGGGTGAGTAGCACAGGATCGACCTGTCAGATGGAGGCACCTGAACCTGGCCTTCATGAGACCAAAGGTCCTCTTGATGATCCTTCTAGTATGCCCATGTGCCTCATTATAACGTTCCTCAGCACCTGTCCTGGCATTCCTCACAGGAGTCAGCAGCCATGATAGGTTTGGGTAGCCAGAGTCATCTGCAAGTATTGAGGGACAACATTTATCCTGACAAAATGCTATGGGGATGACACCTGAAGGCATACACTAACATATAGTGGATGGGAACCATGGCTCACCTATTAGCCACACCCTGTGCCTCTGTAGTTAGGCCATCACATTTGTGATGTTGCTACTCCCCAGGACAAAAGTGTCATGCACTGACCCAGGATACTTGGCAGTGACGTGGGAGATGTACTGATCCTCCAGGCACACCATTTGCACATTCAGTGAGTGGAAACTCTTATGATTCCTGAACACCTGTTCATTCTGGAGTGTGTCCTGTCAATCACCCCAACAATATTGGGGGTATGTCCCATTGCATAGAATCCGGCCTTCACAGAGGCCAGATCTTCCATCTGGGGGAAAGCCATGTTGCTGCACATGTGTTTCACCAGGGCAGACAAAACTCTTGCCAGTATGATTGAAAACATTGACTGTGACATTCCTGCTGCCAAGCCCACTGTCACTTGGAAAGAACCAGTTGCCAGGAAATGGAGCACTGATAGCACTTGCACAAGAGGGGGGATCCCAGTTGGAGAAGGATAGCAGATATCAGGTCAGGCTGCAATTGGGCACACAGCTATGTGATTGTGGCCCTGTCCAGACTATAGGTGAGTGTAATGTGCCTGTCCTCCAGCGTAGCCAAGTCTACAAGGGGTTTCTACATGGGGTTTGTCTCCTCCTCCTATTCATCCACAGTGGTAGGTATCTAAGGGACACAAGAGTGAGTACGCTGTCACAATTTGAACAATGGAACCACCACCTCAGTGTACATGATGCATTTATGTGATGGGACAGTGGGATGACGAAGTATGTGCTAAGCTAGGCTATGACACAGTTAAGGTTGATATGATCGCTGTCCACCACAATGAAATGGCGACCACCTGTCCTGTATGTAGGGACAAGTGGAAGTGAGGTAACTTGAAAAGAACGGATTATGGTGTGCCATCGCCACTGATGTGCGGACCCTGGTGGTCTATGGCAGGCGGAGCATCCACTGTCAGAAACGGTGGGAGGACCTGAGATGCTGGGCACGGAAGACCATGGAGGCCCAGCTGGGGATGGCCTCCCAACGAGGAAGGGGTGCCTATCGGAACCTGACCCCCCTGATGGCCCGCATACTGCCAGTGGCCTACCTAGAGCTGGATAAACGCTTGAGGGCATCACAGCAGCCACAAGGGGGTGAGTACAGGGGGCATTACTACAAAAATTGGTAGGTGGCATGGGATCTGGGTGGTGGGTGAGAGTTAGTGGGTGCGCCTTAATGCCAGATCAGACATTGCAGTGTGATCCAGCTCAAGGGTAATGGGTGTATGGCTAATGCAGGTCACCTAGCTTGTTAACAGTCCATGTCAGTCAGGGCTTCGTGTGTCCCAAGAGGGGTGCAATTGGCAGTGTGTGGCCCTCATCTTGCCATGGCATATAGCCAAATCACTGGCAGTGCACTGCAAAGTGCTCAATCCTGATCCCTGTGTGTGATGGTGCTGTGTATGCCAACATTGGTGTTGGTGCAGTAATTGACCAAGTGTTTCCTTTGTCTCTCTTCCCCCTTTTTTCTTCTGCCATCCTGTCCATGTGTGCATTAGCGACATCTGGAGGGGTAGTAGGGGCAACAGAGGGAGCTGCATCCCAAAGGACCCTGAAGGCAGAGTCCACCGATGCTGAGGGAACCAGTGGGATGGAGGGCGAGGAGAGCACCACGGCGGAGACAGGAGGTGATAACACAGACTCAGATACATCCTCTGATGGAAGATCTCTGGTGGTGGGGGACACCTCTGTGGTTACCACTGCTGCAGGGACAGCCACCACCCCCTGTACCAGTACCGCCCTCCCAGGAGCCCCTCAGCAAGTTGCCAGTTCCCACTCACCCTGGAGGGTGGGCATCTCCTTCGCCCCAGGCGCTTCAGGCCCTGCCCCAGTGAGCCCTGAGTGAGGAGGCTATTGATGTCCTGAGATTCATCTCTGTAAGGCAGTCAACCATTGTGAATGCCATCCAGGGGCTGGCATCCCAGATGCAGCAATGCAATGCATTCCTGGAGGACATCCACTGTGGATTGGTGGCCCAGCAGATATCGATTCAGGCTCTGGCCTCCTCTCTGATGGCAGCCGTTGTCCCTGTTCCTACTGTCCCCCCTCCAACTACCACTTCCCAGTCCCAGTCTCCTCAACTCCATCCCATCCCATGCACACATACAGACGAACATGCACACAAGACAACACACAAGAGTGGCACAGTCAAACACATTTACCACACTTCATCCCACAAGTACTCACACAAATACCAGACAGTTGCAGACACCACAGCATCCACTGCCTCTACTGTCTCCCCCTCCTCCTCCTCCTCCACCTCCCTCACAGTCACTTCCACACTCACACCTGCATGTACTGCATCAACATCCACCACCAGCATCACCACACCAAGCAGCACACAGACTTCACTAGTAGACACCTCTACTACATCAATCCATGCATCAACTGTGTCCTCTCCCACCCTGTCTGTCTCGCCCCTAAAGAACACAAACACAAACACTCAGGCACCCAACAGCCATCAACCTCACATCAGCACACTGCCTATGCACCTGCACCCAAGTCCAGCAGACATACGCCTCCAAAAACCACTCTCTCAACCTCCACTCCCATCCCGCCTCCCTCATCCTGCCCCACCGTCCCAAAGAAGCTTTTCCTTGCCCAACTTGACCTCTTCCCTCCCCCTCCCCTGTCTTGCCCGTAAGAGCACAGTCCCAATGACCCAGCCCAGCACTTCACCCACACAGTCCACGCAGACAGTGGAGTCACCTCCTAGTTGTGGTGACAAGACAGTGATTGAACCCACCAGCCAGGAAGGTTAAGGATCCCACACCTCCTGCAATGAAGGCAAAGAAACCCTCAACTCCTGCCATGAAGGGAAAGGAGCCTCCACCTCCTGCCATTAAGGGGAAGAAGCTCTCGACTCCTTCCAGGCAGGCTAAGGAACCAGCACATCCTGCAATGAAGGGAAGAAGGCCTCAACCCCTGCCAGAAAGGCTAAGGATCCCATATCTCTTACCATGAAGGGGAAAAAGCCGTTGACTCCAGCAGAGGTTGTCAGGGTGACACCACCACCATCACCACCAGTGGTCACTGAGCCATCACCACCAGCTGAGGAAGTGCAGCCCACTCGTCGAAGTGTGGCTCAATGGTTAGAGCGGCAGACCCTGAAGCAGAGATCTGGCTCAAGACCAGGGTTCAAGTCCCGCTTCGGCAGGTCTTGGGCTCAATTCCCCTTGACCAGATAATTCTCGCCTCGGTGCCTAATCTAATTCATGGGTCCCACTCTGCAACTCTGGGCAATAGCTTGCTTAATCTCCACAACGGCCCCAACAGTGCTTGGATGCCTGGCTTCACCCTGGGGGTGCTCAGGAGTGGGCGCCTCACAGGGAAAAGCCAGGAGGGTTTCCATAGCGGTATGAGTACAGCACCTTGAGACCCTAACGGGTGAGTAGTGCGCTATACAAGTGCTAATTTACATTTTACATTTACTCGTCCTGCTGAGGCTGTCCAGTAGGCACCTTCACCTGCTGATACAACACAGTGCAGCCCTTACCTCCAGCAGAGGCTGTCAGGGTGACACTACCACCACCAGTGATCATGGAGCCCTCACCGTCAGCTGAGGAAGTGCAGCCCACTCCCCCTGCAGAGACTGCCCAGGAGGCACCTTCAACTTCTGAGACAATGCAGCCCTCACCTCCAGCAGAGGCTGCCCAGGAGGCACCTTCACCTGCTGACACAGTGCAGCCCACACCTCCAGATGACACAGTGCAGTCCTCGCCACCAGCGGAGGGCATGTAGGCCGCCCTTCAGGGACTGCTGTACAAGGGGCCCCTTCCAGAAGCAGTGGGTTTGTCCCCACCTGAGAAACTGTGACCTTGAACACCCCAGCTGAGAGAAATGGGCATGGAGCCCCCTCCAGAAGCAGTGGGCTTGTTCCCGTATTCGGCTGAGGTGCCCCCCCACGCCCATCCCCCTGAGGGATTGCAAACTGATGCCCAATTGCACTTGTACATATCTGTTTTTCATACAATCGATTCATTTGGTAGCTATTCACAATCAATGCATTCTCATTACTGCATTCTTGTTGTCCTTGCATTATTATGCTGTGTTATGTGCCTGTACTCATGATTGTCGTCTTCGTCAGCATTGGTGTTCCAGGTGGAGCATGGCGTAGATGAGCACGGGGAAGACTTGCAGTTCCGGTTCCATGGCGGCTTTGTCCTTCTCTGTGTCTCTGATGGTGAGTCTTTGGTCTTCTGTGATGTGTTTCCACCAGGCTTTTGATAGCGTTGGTACCGCCCCAGAAATCAAGACGATATCCTGTGTCATGGTATGGTGGGCAGTACTTTGTCTTCCGCATGGCTGTTGTCGACTACCGCCGTGGTCAGTGGTGTTAACGCCCTTGCGGTTGGTGTGGTACATTGGCTGTCTATGGGAGTTCTCACCACCATGGTCACAATTTGGCAGTAATTACTGCCAGCCTGTTGGAGGTGAGAGAGTGTAGCTTATATAATCTATATTAACATGAAATGTTTATGAATTAAGGTGTGATGATGCCGCATAGAAACTGTAGTAATAGCAATTTTGTTAAAAGTGCACTTGAATTGTGACCACGAAGAGTGGCCACCAATGTATACGCAAACTAATAATGATGACCAAAATGTTTATGTTACGTTTAAATGAGCTTATATTAACATTTGTGTTATTAAATCTGTATTGAAAACCTCTTAGGCCTTAAGTTAGCATGAGCCGGAGTTTAGCTGCCTGCCTCTCATATTAAACGCATTTTTCTATTTTTCAGTGTGCTGACTCACAAGGGGCCATGACCCCGCTCGTTCTTTTCTTTCGAACTTGGAAGATGAATGTAACCATTTAGATCTGTTTCTCCCTGTTTCCCATCATCTTGAAAACTAAGGGCCTGATCACAACTTTGGAGGAGGTGTTAATCCGTCCCAAAAGTGACGGTAAAGTGACAGATATACCACCAGCCGTATTCCGAGTCCATTATATCCTATGGAACTCGTAATACGGCTGGTGGTATATCCGTCACATTTGGGACGGATTAACACCTCCTCCAAAGTTGTAATCAGGCCCCAAATGTTATAAATGAATTGAAACAGTGTAGATTAATGTAATGTACAAGGTCATTCAAGCCGAGGAAGACAATGGAACTGCTGACTAAACGATGTGCTAAGAATTACAAGGGAATGAAGTCACCGCATGTGCCACCTCTGAAGACATCAATTATGAAGACCAATCAAAAACTTGTAAACCAATATGGGGTGAAGATTAGGATTACCTAATGTCTAATTTGATAGGCTAAATATAGTGGGGTATACTAAATGTCCAATAGAATTTTGGGGGAATGTACTACGAAAAAGGGATAAAAACCCATGTCACAGAGAGGTCATTGAGGTGGGTTAGGGAATGTTATTGATTTTATCCAGAAACTCTGTCACTCTGTTTGGTGACTTGAGATTTTATTAAAACCATCCTTGCCCTTAGACTGTCCATTTACACTTTTCCTCCTTATTAAGGAAGTGCCCTTTTGTCCCAGAGCTGAGTTCTCACTGATGGCGGTTTGACTGATGTCCTGAGGACGAGGACTGAACCTGTGCGCTGACCTAATCTTTGGAGGGTAATTATGACAATGCATTTGTAATTTGTCTGTTTACTTTTCCTTTCTGGGTACCAGCTGCCCACTTTTGACAGAGGCCTTAGCTAATGTTTTCCGAATTGGTGTTCTGAATTGTTTTGCATGGAGTCCAACATGCTGGTGCTAGTCAGTGGTTAGGACAGGTGTTCACCTGAACTGAGGCAAATGGACAAATGACCGAGACTATGCTTTGTTGAACTGACGCGATATTGACACTCTGCAAATTTTTATCTATGTTCACGCCGTGTTGTGTTTTGATGTTTGTGATTCTTGCTTTGGTGAAATCTTATCAAAGTTGCCATATCGTGACTATGCTATTATGTTTCTTGGTTTTGAGATTAACGCATTTGCTGCTAGATTGTAATTAATAGGGAATAAAATTCATAAAATTCTACTAAACAAGGTGTGGTTATTCATGGCTGAAAGGTCATGGTAGCGTCATTTGAATTGATTAATGACTTTGACTAAAGTGAAATGCATGGTTGTGATAAATATTGATGACATTATTGATGTATTGATTGATATATTGATTAGCTATCTCGTCCTACGGTGTCTCTCAACTGGGTCAAAAGATTAATTGGCCTAAAAGGAGTCCTGATGTGAAATAAATTATCATAAAGGGACGCGTTAGCAGAGGTATTACAGCCACTTTATCACTTACCGCCAATGTCATAATGAGGACCTTAGTGGAATTCATCAGGGAGAATAGTGGCACATCTAATGGAGTAAAAACATTCCAGCAACATGACACAAATGAAAAGTATGCATCTGAATATTGTCAGAGAAAGAGGCTTGGATACCTTTCATTTACACATTGGGCATCTGAAAGAGAGATAGTGGAAATTGTAGAATTCAGGTCAGAGAGATTCTTTACAATTCGCAAAAGAGTTTTGGGATAATTGTTTGCTGCAAAAATGTAATTTGAGTAGCAATTAGTCATAGCAATACAACAGTTTTTGAGTAATCTTTTAAGGCAACCTTATAGTTATCTTAGTCTTCCGCCTTGTATTTGTCTTCCAAGTTCATTCCAGGCTTTTCCGTGTGTTTTTCAATTGATGCAGATCATCATTGTACCATGGGGCCAGAGGAAGGATTCTATGTTGTTTTATACACATAGTAGAAACTAGGGCATCTACTGTGGATCTGATCCACATATCAACACCAATAGAATTCACTTCCACTGAATTACAGTGCTTCAAGTGCTAAATTCAGCTCTGGGATATTCACCCTTGCCCAGTTCCTACCAGTTGAATTCAGTTGACCAACCTGTGTTCAAGCACCAGGCCGAACATGAATAGAAAATGGGACAGCAATGTGGTCTGACCATAGCAAGGGAAGGGTCATGTTGGACTGGATATTAAGATTAGGAAAATGGTCTAACAAATGCCCAGCTGCGTGGGTGAGAAACTTAGGAGCACATGTAGGAGCCCCAGCACAACCTTAGCACTGTCATAGTGTCATTTTTTTTAAGCTAAGGCAGCACTAAAGTGACTTTTTGCATGTGCCATATTTACAAAGTGATGTAATGCATGAATTGTGCCACGTTGTGAACCCTTGCACCACATTATGCTTCCACCAGGCATAAAGTATGCACGGGGGCATTCCAACGCTATGAGGCCCACAAAAATGGCACTGTGAAATTTAACAGATTCCACTGCACCATTTTTGGCATCATTTTTAATGCCTGCTCAGAGCAAGTGTTAAAATGACACTCCCATAGAAATCTATGGGCCTCCTTGCACTTTGCTACACTAGCATCAAGATTTTTTATGTTAGTGCAGCAAAGCATCACAACAGCGTCCAAAATGTGGACGCTATTGTGCTAACGACCTTCATGGTGCACCATATTTTAAATAAGGTGCAACCATGGTGTCTTTAGATGCCGGTAGAGGGGGCTCAGAAAAAGTGGCGCATCAGCTCTGATGTGGCACTTTTTTTTTTAATATGGGCCTTAGTGGGCAACTGCATGTCAAGTGCTGCAAAGTCTTCTATCATGTCGGGTACATAGCGCGCTTTATAAATTCACTGATTGATTGATTGATTGATATAGATGTGGCTAAACCATCAAAATGGATGTTAAGGTTGCTTACAGTAACAAAATTGATGCATTAAAAAATATATATGGTGCAAGGGCCTCTGCTATACTAGAGCTACAGTTAGCTGTATTTCCAGGAGGGTGGTACATTAGGGCTCCAGACAATGCAAACTTATTAGTTGCTAATACAGAAAACACCATTGTTTCACAATCAGGAATTTCTAATTTATCAATTTTACACTGGTATTATGCATGCCAGCTGTGCGCCTGCTGCACATATCCGTGCCATCATGGCACTCACATACGCCTCCATGGTGATTCCAAAGCTGAGTATAGTGCATTAAAATGCTAACATAAACAATGACCAATCAAATTGTTGAACCTGCCTTGGAAGAATCCCATAGTGCGGTAAAAGCAGCCATTGGCAGTGTCCCATACCTGAACTGCCAAAACAAAGTACGAGCACATTCTGGGTGGATATTATCAAGACATTCCTTAGCTCTGGGCACAGATTTGTACATTAAATACACCTTGAGAGCCTCCTTTCATGACTCAACTGTTCATTTTGAACAGATATCTTCTCCCAATACCTACATTTAACCATTTGGATTACGCTGGCTGGAATGGACTAGGGGTCCTCACAAAAGTCATATAGCTCTATTCAAGCTCTTTTTACATAACTCAGCCACTTAATCTCCAAATGTGCACCAAATATGATAAATGTCTCAAGGATGCCAGCTCTACAACCAAATCCACCCCGAGATTCAATGTTAGAGGTAGAAGATGGGTTTCCTTACCTACCCCGGTGATGGCTCCAAAAAAAAGCTGTTCTCTTTAATACCAAATGTGCTCAGATCACAGTATCCCCATAATTTGTCCCTGTAAAGTGCCACTCCTCATGTCTGCATCTTATAAATTCTGATTGCAGGGCCAATGGGGAATCACTTAGCCTTTTTGACCATCCTAATGATGGCCCCTGCCCCATGACAGCGCCTGAGCTTTTTGCAATCTGCCCATGCCCATGATCTGGAATCGGTCAACCTAATGCTTAGTAATCAAATTTGGTTACCCTCTCTGATACTTCATTGCACAATTTTATAGTACCATTCACCCACTTACTCTTGGTATAAACCATCAATTTAGTTTTGGCAGCATTAGCCTCAAGACCATAGTCATTACAAAATGTACAAAAGCTGTCAACAAGGTTGTGTAGGCCCACCCTCGTTATTGCAATAAGAGAGTATCATCAGCATAAAACAGGCCTAGGGTTTTCTGCCCACCAAGGGTAGAGATTAATTGGCACAGCTGATTAAAGGTCATTAGGTTTGTGGCCTGCACAAGCAAAGGGTCCACACTCGACCACCACTGGGAACTAAAGTCCCCATTGTAGCGCTTGATTCTCATAGGACAGCGTTGCAGAGGAGTCTAAGGCTTACTCAGGGGAGGTGGTTTGTGTAGTAGTCACCATTCACAAGCACACAAGAATATCACTCAATAAATGATTGTCCAGTCTGTGTTTTTTCTTTTGATAAAGGAAAAGTACATTTATTACACATACAATACTCAATACAATTCAAATATTTACGAATATACACAAACTGATGGAATTAAATTGATTTTGTATGACATAGCATAATCATTCTTGTCTCTCCCAAAGGGAGATTTAAACCAACAACCCGCATGGCAAACATTTGCTTGTATTCAATGCAATATTTGACTGTAACTTGGAATGAGGGCACCTAAACCTGGCAATAAAGTGCATCTACTTTGATCACTAGTGGCTGTCAGTCTCATTACTCAAGTAAGCATTAACAAGAAACATGTATAGGCATGTTGGAATGATGTGTGCTGTTATGATTACTTTCAGAATGACCTATGCAGTCTAACCACACCCCTAAGGGGTGTTGGTAAAGGTTCATCATATTCCACATTGAAACATTCAACACGAGAATGATGCACAGTTGACATCTAATACCATCTTTCACCTCTAGAGGGTGCCTTTTCACATGACCGTACACATCACATCATTGGCCACAATACTACAGCCAGACAGTTTTAATCACCTTCAGCACCACATGCTGCACTTTAGCCACAGTCCCTAAAGTACTCCATTTCTGTGAAAACACATGTAGTTATACCCTTTCACCCCTAGAGGTTGTTCATTATCATAGCAATCCCTTGTTATTACCGTTCAGGCCACATGGACTGCCGCCATAATCTTCATCCCTAGAGGGAGCAATTCTGCCACCTTGAACAAAAGTTCCAGGTGGGACTAAGCTTGAAAACACACTGGAACACTTGAGGGGTTATTCTTTCCAAGTCCCTTAAAAATGAGGTTTGGGACATTTGATAACTTCTTGGGGGGCTCCGCCTGCAGCTCCCTTCATACTTGGTGATCATTATGGTGGTGACCGCGCTCTCCTGGGGTCACCACCTCGCCAGAAATTAACTTTTCTTGGGCCTTTCCTCCTAACATTGCGAGGTTTCTCCTCAGGACATTATTGGGCACTTCTCTAGGAGAGTGCACAGAATATGAGCATCTTCCCTGCTGTGCTGGGGGAGCCACTCTGTGTCATTCCTTGTGGAGCGGCCTTGAGTCATGTTTCACTCTTCTTTTGGTGTGTCCTGTCCCACCCAAACATCCCAAATCAGGTATCTTTCATTGGAGAGTAACGCAGGGAGCCCACCCTGGACCACTCACACCGGCTCCCCACTTGGCCAGCACAGTCTAATGGTGCCACGGGAGTCAGCACTCAGCTTTGGTCTGTCCACTCCTGCTGGCAGACACCTCCTTGAGTGCTGTTCAATCGGCAGCTGGATGGCAGCTCAGTGCCCAGGGATGGGGTGCTGGCCACCTTCTCATTCTTACAAGGGCAAGCATGACACAGCTCCTCTGCCCCAGTCATCTTTCATCCCTGGGCCCCAACCAGAAGGCTTCCCAGGGAGCGTGAGAACAATCTCCAACTTCACTTCAGACTCAGAGCCCCTCCTCCATCTTGACGAGGAGTGCAATAGTGCTCCCTTACTTTGCCTTCCTCACCGGGCATCTACATGGGGAGTGTGATGATGCTCACTGGCTTAACTTCTTGACTGGGGGACCAGGGATGGGGTCCTGTGCCTCTCCTTCCTCCCCATTGAGGGAGCACAATAGTGCTGCCTTGCCACCAGCCATTTTGCTGGGAATGTGTGACGGTGCTCCCCGGTCACCAGAACTTCTTTGGGGCAGTCCCAGGCCTTGGCCCACCCAGGGACAAGTTGGAGGGACAATTTCAATTATCTCAAGTGAAATCCATATTCATTCTTTATTCCAGGATTCACCAGATAGGATTAAAAAGGTTTAAAGAGATGGTGGTGGTATGGGGATATAATCACCCCTTTACCCCAAAAAATCTGTACAAGGTCAACATGTTTTGGCTGTTACCATCGCCCATAAGGGTCGTTCGGCCTTCATCAGGACCATACATCTCCTTAACATTCCATGCCCTACCTGTAGAATACTCAAAGTATGACCAATAATACATACAGGGTCAATATACCCCCTTTCTTCCAGTTCACACACTCAGAATTGCCTTTAAGGGAATACAAAGACAAACATAAAATTAGAAATCAAACTCCTTTGTTCTCCATATTACATCTTGTTCCCTCTTGAAATTATGTTTGTACCCATGTGCCCAAAGCCCCACCGTTGTGCATGCACTCCATGCTCAGGTTTCTCCCTAATCAAGACTTTTTTAACCCCCTTGGTGTCTTGGATGAGGTAATCCCATCCCAGCACACGGTTCCCGGTTTGAGGGTTTTGGGGGGAAAAACAGACACAAGGGGAAACGGAAGGCCCTTAGGGGCAGATTGACCAATTTTTTTTACGCCCATCTGCCCCCAAGGGGGGGCCGAATCCACTTAGGCACCAGGAATCCTGTGTGTGTTTTGTGTGGGCGGCGGCACCTTTGGCAAGGGTGACCCCCCAAAGGGGGCACGTTACTAATGGCCATTTCTGCCCACCTTGGAGGCAGATCGGCCTATTTTATTTTTAGGCCCATCTGCCCCCAAGATGTCAGAGATTTTTTATTTTTTTTGGTTCCCTTTGTTTTTTGTGTGCTGAGGGCACCCACATTTGCCCCCTTTGGCAAGGGTCATCCCCCCCCCCCAAACAGGCTACAGAGCTGTTGGCCATTTCTTTTTTATTTTTTTTAGGCCCATCTACCCCCTAGGGGAGCAGAAGCCACTTAGACACCAGGGACAATTTCTAAGTCCTTAGTGGCGGGGTGTTTGTCAACTGACAAAGTATTTGTATTTGTGATTAGAACAGTTTATTTCTTCTTTTTGTTCTAGTTCAAAGCTTTTGCTTCCTTCGCTGTGGATCATTGCGGTTTTGGCAGTAGTTGTCCTGCGGTTTGCATAGTTTCATGCTTTAGGTAAGTGAAAGCAATTTACTCCAAAGGAGTATTGTTGACATGCATTAATGACATGTTTGTAGATGGTATACTAAATGTAGTATTGTGTGTGAAATTGTCCTTAGATCTGAGAAAAATTATATTTGTGTGGTCATACGTCTAATTTGCTTTTTTCTTTTTTCCTTTTAGTGGGATATCACTGGTGATTGCTGTGTCTGTGCAGAGTAGTTGCTTTTGAGTAGCTTTTTCAGGCAAGTGAGTGGTATAGTTTTTTAGTACATAACTCATTGTGATAAAGCTACACTTTGTTTATTACTTATTTTAGTGCTGGTGGTTGTTGGCAATCCATTTGTTGTTAGTGAAGATCATGGCTAGCCACCGAGTGACCGCTCAGCAGGTTGTTGGCATGCTTTTTGAGTCATCTTCAGACCATGATTACGAGACTGACTCTGCATCTGAGGCAGAGGAGGAAGTGAGCGATTCTGCCAGTGAGTTTTCTGTCCGAGAGGATTCTTCTGATGAGTAAGCAACTTTTGGTGCAGATAAAGGGCCTGTTTTAGAGGAGGACATTGATGTGCCAACAGTGCAGCAGCCTGGGGCTGAAGGATTTCCCATTAGAAGACCTGACACCTGGATTTCCCATTAGAAGACCAGACACCTGGATTGCCCCAAACATGGAGGAGCCACAGTTACCTGCATTTACTGGTCTCCCAGGGTATAGAGTCAATATGGAAAACTTTATGCCTATCAATTTCTTTCACTTGTTTATGACGATGTATTTTTGGAAGAAATTGTGGAGCAGACTATTGTGGATGCGGAGCAATATTTGAGGGACAACGCTGCCAGACTTAGGCCTCAGTCTAGAGCTTCTCAGTGGGTTCCCACATATCTGGAAGAGATGAAAATGTTTTTAGATTTGACTTTTTTGATGGGGTTGAAAAGAATATTTTCCTGACTTTTCTTAGTAGGATCACCTCTCCAGCACAAAATTCCTACTCCCCAGCGTTCCCCTCTGTCTCCCAAGCAAAATGACACCTCACTTGTGTGGATCCCCAAAGCACAGTCAGCATAAAGATGTATAAAAGAAGAATAAGTCCTTATAAGTCGCTTTGCTATCCCCTCCAACGCTACAGGTTTTTGGCCTTATTCTGTTACAGGCACCTAGCCTACTCACACAAGTGAGGTATCATTTTTATCGGGAGACTTGGGGAACCGTGGGTGGAAGGAAATTTGTGGGTCCTCTCAGATTATTTCTGTCACCGAAATGTGGGGAAAAAAAGTGGTTTTTTAGCCACATTTTGAGGGTTGCAGAGGATTCTGGGTAACAGAACCTGGTGAGAGCCCCACAAGTCACCCTGTCTTGGATTCCCCTAGGACTCTAGTTTTCAAAAATGCCCAGGTTTGGTAGGTTACCCTAGGTGCCGGCTAAGCTAGAGGCCAAAATCCACAGATAGGCACTTTGCAAAAAAACACCTCTGTTTTCTTTGAGAAAATGTGATGTGTCCACTTTGCGTTTTGGGGCATTTCCTGTCATGGGCACTAGGCCTACCCACACAAGTGAGGTACCATTTTTCTTGGGAGACTTGGAGGAACGCTGGGTGGAAGGACATTTGTGGCTCCTCTCAGATTCTAGATCTTTCTGTCACCGAAATATGAGGAAAACGTGTTTTTCACGCAAAGTTTGAGGTTTGCAAAGGATTTTGGGTAACAGAACCTGGTGAGAGCCCCACAAGGCACCCTGTCTTGGATTCCCCTAGGTCTCTAGTTTTCAAAAATGCCCAGGTTTGGTAGGTTTCCCTAGGTGCCGGCTGAGCTAGAGGCCAAAATACACAGGTAGGCACTTTGCAAAAAACACCTCTGTTTTCTTTGAGGAAATGTGACGTCTCCACTTTGTATTTTTGGGTATTTTCTGTTGCGGGCACTAGGCCTACCCACACAAGTGAGGTACTATTTTTATTGAGAACTTGGGGGAATGCTGGGTGGAAGGAAATTTGTGACTCCTCTCAGATTCCAGAACTTTCTGTCATCAAAATGTGAGGAAAAAGTCTTTTTTTAGCCACATTTTGAGGTTTGCAAAGGATTCTGGGTAACAGATCCTGGAGCGAGCCCCACCAGTCACCCTGTCTTAGATTCCCCTAGGTCTCTAGTTTTCAAAAATGCCCAGGTTTGGTAGGTTTCCCTAGGTGCCGGCTGAGCTAGAGGCCAAAACCCACACGTAGGTACTTTGCAAAAAAACACCTCTGTTTCCTTTGAGAAAATGTGATGTGCCCACTTTGTGTTTTGGGGCATTTCCTGTCGCGGGCACTAGGCCTACCCACACAAGTGAGGTACCATTTTTATCAGGAGACTTGGGGGGACGCTGGGTGGAATGAAATTTGTGGCTCCTCTCAGATTCCAGAACTTTCTGTCACCGATATGTGAGGAAAAAGTGATTTTTTTGCTGAATATTGAGGTTTGCAAAGGATTCTGGGTAGCAGAACCTGGTGAGAGCCCCACAAGTCACCCTGTCTTAGATTCCCCTAGGTCTCTAGTTTAAAAAAATGCCCAGGTTTGGTAGGTTTTCCTAGGTGCTGGCTGAGCTAGAGGCCAAAATCCACAGGTAGGCATTTTTCAAAAAACACCTCTGTTTTCTGTAGAAAATTGTGATATGTCCAAGTTGTGTTTTAGAGCATTTCCTGTCGCAGGCACTATGCCTACCCACACAAGTGAGGTACCATTTTGTATCGGGATACTTAAGGGAACGTTGGGTGGAAGGAAATTTGAGGCTTCTCTCAGATTCCATAACTCTCTGTCACCGAAATGTGAGGAAAAAGTGTTTTTTTAGCCAAATTTTGAGGTTTGCAAAGGATTCTAGGTAACAGAACCTGGCGAGAGCCCCACAAGTCACCCCTTCATCGATCCCCCTAGGTCTCTAGTTTAAAAAAATGCACAGGTTTGGTAGGTTTCCCCAGGTGCTGGCTGAGCTAGAGGCCAAAATCCACAGGAAGACACCTTGCAAAAAACACCTCTGTTTTCTTTGAGAAAATGTGATGTGTCCACTTTGTGTTTTGGGGCATTTCCTGTTCCGGGCACTAGGCCTACCCACACTAGTGATGTACCATTTTTATCGGGAGACATGGGGGAACGCTGGGAGGAAGGACATTTGTGGCTCCTCTCAGATTCCAGAACATTCTGTCACCGAAATGTGAGGAAAAATTGTTTTTTTAGCCACATTTTGAGGTTTGCAAAGGATTCTGGGTAACAGAACCTGGTGAGAGCCCCCCAAGCCACCTCGTCTTGGGTTCCCCTAGGTCTTTAGTTTTCAAAAATGAACAGATTTGGTAGGTTTCCCTAGGTGCAAGCTGAGCTAGAGGCCAAAATCCACAGGTAGGCACTTTGCAAAAAACACCTCTTTTTTCTGTGGAAAAATATGATGTGTCCACGTTGTGTTTTGGGGCATTTCCTGTCACGGGCACTAGGCCTACCCACACAAGTGAGGTACCATTTTTATCAGGAGACTTGGAGGAACATAGAATAGCAAAAGAAGTGTTATTGCCCCTTGTCTTTCTCTACATTTTTTCCTTCCAAATATAAGACAGTGTGTAAAAAATACGTCTATTTGAGAAATGCCCTGTAATTCTCATGCTAGTATGGGCACCCCAGAATTCAGAAATGTGTAAATAACCACTGCTCCTCAACACCTTATCTTGTGCCCATTTTGGAAATACAAAGGTTTTCTTGATACCTATTTTTGACTCTTTATATTTCAGCAAATGAATTGTTGTATACCCGGTATAAAATGAAAACCCACTGCAGGGTGCAGCTCATTTATTGGTTCTGGGTACCTAGGGTTCTTGATGAACCTACAGGCCCTATTTATCCCCGCAACCAGAAGAGTCCAGCAGATGTAATGATATATTGCTTTAAAAAATCTGACATCACAGGAAAAAGTTACAGATTAAAAGGTAGAGAAAAATTTATTTTTTGTTTACCTCAATTTCAATATTTTTTTATTTCAGTTATGATTTTCTGTAGGAAACCCTTGTAGGATCTACACAAATTACCCATTGCTGGATTCAGAATTTTGTCTACTTTTCAGAAATGTTTAGGTTTCTGGGATCCAGCATTGGTTTCATGCCCATTTCTGTCACTGACTGGAAGGAGGCTGAAAGCACAAAAAATCGTAAAAATGGGGTATGTCCCAGTAAAATGCCAAAATTGTGTTGATAAATTGGTGATTTTAGCACTGCAAACCCTTTGTTGATCCCATTTTCAGGGGAAAAAAACAAACAAGCCATCTTCTGCAGCCCTTTTTCCCATTTTGTTTGAAAAAAATGAAATTTTCACTGTATTTTGGCTAATTTCTTGGCCTCCTTCATGGACACCCACAGAGTCTGGGTACCTCTAGAATCCCTAGGATGTTGTAAAAAAAGGACGCAAATTTGGCATGGGTAGCTTATGTGGACAAAAAGTTATGAGGGCCTAAGCAAGAACTATTCCAAATAGGCAAAAAAAAGGCCTGGCACAGGAGGGGGGAAAAGGCCTGGCAGCGAAGAGGTTAATATATAGAAGCTTAGTGCAACCTTCTTAAAAACACCCACCATTACCCCTCAGGCATCAGGTTTCTTGATATGTAAAAACAATTCCACTTACCAAGTTCTCATTATTAATCTCCAAAACTGGAGTACAGTGGGAACACCTCCCTGTAGCAACACACTAAATACAATACATATGAACACAGGTCAATGTAAACAAGCCATCTTTGAAAACTGTCCCTCTCACATCTTGTTCTCTGAGAGTTTCTTTCTCTTCCCTGTTATCCACTG
This sequence comes from Pleurodeles waltl, assembly GCF_031143425.1. Classification (NCBI taxonomy): domain Eukaryota; kingdom Metazoa; phylum Chordata; class Amphibia; order Caudata; family Salamandridae; genus Pleurodeles; species Pleurodeles waltl. The sequence goes on along the minus strand of NC_090447.1, from coordinate 936,334,813 downwards.
GAAGAACAGCCCACTCAGAACTCTCCCTCACAGAGAAGCACCCTTGGCACTGGCCTGGCTCCCAGAAAGGACTCTAGTTTAGCCTCACCATCACTCTGGCAGTGTAGGAGGAGGAACACTGAGGGTGCCTCGTCAAACAGCCTGCAGCTCCCACCCCTCATTTTTGGTAGTTCCACACGGAGCCCATCTTGGGAATCTAGACTCTATATTTGTTCTGCAATGCAAGAATAGGGCCTATGCCCCTGTCTTCTCCAGGGGATGAGCTCTACCCAAATGTACCACTTGAGGACCAGTGAGTCCTGAGTCAGGTTCATCTAGGCCCACTTACTTGGACCCTCCTTGATTTACCTGTAGCACCACATTAGATCCTCCAGGAACCCTACAAATTCCTGGCTAGCTAGCACCCCCCCCACAGGAGTGCAGTCTCTTCACTTAAGATAGGCCACACCAGGCTGCAGGTGACCACTAATGGCCCCCATTCATTGCCACCTTATGGGGCCCTAAGGCACACCCTGGGGATGGAACACCAACTGTGTCCCAGGCAGGGGTCCACTAAGCAAAAGCCTCTGCAGCCCGTCACTCATTGACAGCCCAGAGCACCACTTAACAGATGTGGCCTCCTGTCCCCCTTCTCTGACCTGGGGTCTAACCCTGCAGTACCTACCTGACTGGTTACACAGAGGGGCACCATCCCAAACACTACCTCAGTTTCAAACCAATTTTGCATCCACAATGACATCCTTTTGCCTAGTTTTGGTAATCCCTTACACTATCCCGACACCTCAGGGTCAGTCACTTAAACCACTTAGGAATGCTAGGGGATATCATTACACCTCCTTTCTTAGGGAGTCACCCTCTTTTAGGGCCTACCACCACCATGGGCCACCCCACGGTTGCTTGCCCTCCCCACAAAATAACCTGTGGGGACCATGGGAATCACAACTTCCTTGCACCCTCCAACCACCATGGGAACATTTTTCAGGTCCTCCACTGCTGGTCATTGCTGGGGTGTCACTACCCATGGTTATGAAATCTCCTGCCCACACCCTTCCAGTGGTTTTGGCCTGTGCCATTGGGGGTAAAAATGTCTGCGGGGAGAATGGCTAGCTGGGACACCCCTTCTCTGGAAACCAGTCCTCCCCTTAATGTTAATGCAGCACCCAAAGAGAGAGGAAAATACAGGGTGAAATAAAGACATTTCTTCCTGTTGCATCACTCTTACGCCAATCCTGAGGTGGCATAGGAATCTGACGCATTCCTAGACGTTTAAATCTGGGAATGTGTCAGATCCCTTTGGGTTCCATGGGTGTTGTGTGGGAGCACCCCAAGCGACACCCATAGAACTTCACTTTCACAAAGTGTTATGTGTGAAAGGGGTCCATATTCACAATGCCATGAAAAGCCATGCAAGGTTGCTTTGCATGGCCTTGTAAATATGTGCTGGCACTCTGTGCCACTGGAGTATCATAAAAACGATTCTCAGGTGATGCAGGTGCTGCTGGGGCCTAGTAAATGAGGCCCACTGAATCAAATAAATGTGGTTAGAACCTGCTCTGACAGGTCACAGACCTATCTTGGCACTAGACTCTAACCTACATTTTATTTCAAGATCCCTGCAGAAGGTGAATTTCTTTCACTGAACTGTGTCATTGATATTGAAACTGGGAATGTATAAAATTTACATAATTTGCTTAACAAAATTTACCTGAAATTCAAATCTGTTATTGGGTGCTATATTTTAATGTGAAATGCAGCCTCATGTCAAATTCATACTCTCCAGATGGGCCCCTACTGTGTATGGTATCAAAAGATCATGGGCTTCTCTACAATAGTGTTTGTGCCCTAAATCTCATCGAGTTCAATTATGAGCTTGACAATGTCCTGTTGCAACTGTCATCATTGTTCAGTTGCCCTACTCTGTCCTGCTGATTCTCAGACAGATTGATTCACAACGGAGCCCTGTTTTATTTGTTTTGTTTTCCACTGTTGGACTTTTTGACTTTTATTTTGTTATTTTGGAGGAATGGAGGCTCATATTAAGGGGTTTTGTGGTGCTGGCTAGCTGCCTCTGTCACCTGGGAAGGGTAGAAATTTGCCATATTTATCCAAACAGTGCATTCCTGTACTTTCCCCCTGTGCTGGCAGCTTTTTGGCAGCCTATGCAACCAATGCATGCACCCTTACACCATGGTGCCATGGTGCCAGTGTTGCATGCAGGATTGTTTGTCGCAGGCAGGGACACCTTCCTGAAAAAAATCAATCATGAGTGTTTTTTTCTCTTCCTAAGGGTGCTGCAAAATGTAGCACACATGGATCCTTAGGCCCAGGTTTGCAAGAATATGACGGAGCATGAAACTGCGCCAAATTTGGCAGTGCCGCGCTCCATCATTTTAAAAATGCTGGGATGCGTCCTATTCACAAGAGTATGGCACATCACTGTGTTTCCCCCTGCGCTGGTGCACAATTTGCTGCTGAGCACCAACACAGCCACCCTTGCGCCATGGCGCAAGTATGGCTGTGTTGAGGGGGAGATTGTTTTTGTGCAGGAAGGACTCCATCCTGCACGAAAACAATCTTCAATTGCAATTTACTACAGAACGCAGCACACATAGAAAGAGCAAAAAATGAGGAGAAATGAAAACATTTCCATGCTAATGCCACCCCTGATATGGAGTTAGATTTTGGAGCTGCCACAGATTTGCAAAAACTCATAAATCTGGGGCAGTGTCAAAATGCATTGGGTGTTGCTGTGGCACGCCCACAGCAACATCCATTGCATGCCCCGTCATACAAAGTTCTGCATGTGAAGGGCCCGTATTTAGAAGGTGGCATTAAGCCACACAATGTTTCATTGTTAAAAAATCTATGCACTGGAGGATTTTTTTTTTTTACCCCGGGTGATGAGGAACAATTTCTATGTCTTCCCCCATTCCACCATCCGCACCTCTGTGAGATCAGAGCGCCCTGAGGCACACTGACATCACTTTTTTTTCCCTACCAGAGACCAAAGGTTCGAGGAGCAGGTGAACATCCCCTCCAAACTCTGGTGGGGGAAAGAAGGCTAAAATGGATTCCCCAGATGCCAGGGAGGTATCGATAGAAAGGGGAAAGTCTCCCCTTTCCATTGATTCCCTCCTGGCTGGCCATGGATTACAGCGTGGCTGCAATCCATGGGCAGGAAACGCCCCTAGGCACCAGGGATCTTGTTTGGGGGGGTCGGCCCCTGTGTAAGTGGCCGCCCCTCCAATGTGGGCACAAAATAAAAATAAATATGTTGAGGTTCTTCTAGGGGGCAATCACACACACAGATTATGAAAAAAGTTTTTTTTTTTTTTTAAATGGCAGGGTCGGCCCTTCCTACACATGCCAACACCTGGGGGCAATTTCTTCCAAATAGTTTTCCCTGGGAGGGGGTGGGACGATTGCACCCCCCCCAGCGTATATTTGAAAAAAAAAGAAAATGTGGGGGCATTGTTTTTTTTATATACATGTGTGCTTTGCCTTGGGGTCACGATGAGCCTCAGGGAAAGCACACATTTAAAAAAAAAAGAGAAGTGAGGTAGAGAGTCAGTTTCTCTCTCTCTCTATCTCTTGCTCTCTCTCTCTCTCGCTCTCTCTCTCTATATATATATATATATATATACATATATATATAGAGAGAGAGCGAGAGAGAGACAGACTGTCTACATCACTTTTATATATATATATATATATATATATATATATATATATATATATATATATATATTTATAGAGAGAGAGAAATAATAAATCTGCCTTTTGTCTAGTGCAGTTTTGACGCCATAAAGTAGCGCAGATGGTTTATGTGCCTGCTGCAAAGGATATACATGTATTTAGCTAAGTGGATTAGTAAAGCCAGGGGTTACCTGTAAACAAATGAAATGTATGTGGAGGTAGTTTATGGAGATATGAGGACACTTTTGCCTGGTGGTACTGAGGGAATTAGAAGAGGAGATCATGGGAGGCAGAGCACCAAAAATGACAGTCACACTGGGTGCCACCAGCGCCAAAGGATGTGATGATGGGTATGTGGTAATGTGAAGTAATAGTGTGTCTTTTCTGTTTTTTTCAGTGTCTTCAGAGAATCTGCCAAATAGGAGAAGAAGCGAAGGTAACATGACAACATTTACTATTGGACACATAATACACACCCATGAGCAATTTTGTGCCTCTGTCTGCCTTCTACATAGGCTAGTACTTTAGAGGGACAGTTTAGCCAGTAGCAAAGATGGCGTCTCGTTGGATGAATGCTGCCCAAGCCGTAACTCAGGTTATGGAGGATAGCTCTGTGGCAGGATCAGAGACTGAGACAGCATCTGAGAGAGAGGACAATGGGGCAGAATCTAAGAGTGATGATTTTTCAGTCGGTGGAGTCCCATTCAATGACACCTCTTCTAGTGATTCTGAAGGAGACGATGAGGACAGTCATGCTGTCCCTTCGCGAGTACAGTCTGTGCAGCGGGACAACATCGGGTTAGCCGAACCCAGAGAGCAGGTGCCTGTGGCCGCAAGCACAGAGAAAGTGCGCTCTTGGCAGCCTCCCTATTTAGTTCAGCCCCAAATTCCACCTTTTACAGGTGACGCTGGATGTAAAGTCAATACGGCCAACTTTTTGCCAGTCGACTATGTCCATCTATTTTTGGATGTTGACTTCCTTGAGGAAATTGTACAGCAAACACATTTGTGTGCAGGCCAACTTCTGAGGGAGCATGGAGGCACTCTAGGGCACCATTCTATGTCATGCCAGTGGACTCCCATTTCGCTGGCGGAGTTGAAGATATTTTTGGGCCTTACGCTTAAAATGAGGTTAGTGCAGAAACCCACCTTGCAGTCCTACTGAACGACTCGCACAGTTTAGGTAACCACCATCTTCGCACCATACATGAGCAGAGATAATTTGTTTGCTATTGAAGCGCATGCTGCATTTCAATGACAATTCTGTTGCATTGCCCCGGGACCATCCAGACCATGATAGGTTGATCAGAATTCGGCCTGTTGTGGAACATTTGTCTGCCAGGCTTCCAGAGATGTATACTCCTGGAAAGAATTTAGCAGTCAATAAGTCCTTGATCCTGTACAAAGGACAGCTACTGTTCAGACAGTGCATTGCAAGCAAAAGATCTTGCCATTGTACAAAGCTGTACATGCTGTGTGAGAGCTCGTCTGGCTATGTGTACAGCTTGAGAGTGTATACAATGAAGGACTCTATTCTAAACCCAGTAGGTTGCCCTCCCGCATTAGAGGTCACAGGTAAGATTGTATGGGAACTTTTTCAGCCACTCCTTCACAAAGGTTATAACCTTTATATGGACAATTTCTTTTCAGGAGTAGAGCTGTTCAGTGAGTTCTACAAAGCTGGCACTGTGGCCTGTGGTACAGTTTATTGTAACTGCAAAGAATTCCCACAGGATCTTGTTTGCAAGAGGCTCCAGAAATCCCAGAGTACTGCTTTTCGTTCTAACGAACTGCTCGCAGTCAAGGTCTTGGATAGGTGTGATGTCTACGTGCTTACTACAATTCATGATGAGAGCACTTCCCCCGTCACGGTTTGGGGTCAGATGTCCGAAATCCACAAGCCCATCTGTATACTTGATTACGATAAGTACATGGGCGGAGTGGACAAGAACGACCAGGTTCTTCAACTATACAATGCTGGTCGTAAAACTTGCACTTGGTACAAGAAACAGTTTACTCACCTGATCCAGATGGCAACATGCAATAGGTACATTGTTTACCATCAGACAACCACAGGAAGACTCATGACTTTCCTTGACTTCCAGTTGTCTGTTATTTAAAGCCTCACTGTTGTCACAGAAGCAGCAGCAGCCTCCACCTCATATGTTCTGGAGGATGTGGCAAGGCTGCAGGAGTGACACTTTGCTGATCGCATTCCTAAAACACCCAAAAGGGATCGTCCACGTCATCACTGTAAAGTGTGCTCGAAGCATGGAGAGCGGCAGGAGAGTCGGTATTACTGTCCCCAGTGCCCATTTCAACCAGGCCTCTGTGTCCCTACTTGCTTTACGTTGTATCATACTAAAGCAAAGTTCTAGGAAATCGACTGAGATGAAGCTGTCATTGGGTAATCCTTTCAATGGTTTAATGGCTGTGCATGGATAGCAAACGTCCATGGGCCACTGATTCGTTAGGCAAGCAGCCGCAGAATTTTACTTCATCTACTTAAGGAAATCGTGGACTTCCTTATGGCCTGCTTGAGACTTGTATCCACTGTCAGAATGTTAAAGGTGTTCTGTTCAATTAATGTCCGTTATAGTCCCCATACTGCACATACTAGTGGACAGAACATATGCCACATTGTCACAGAGAACCCTGTGTGGCATAATGTTAAAGGCATGACTGAATTTTGAAGTGCTTGTTAGGGAACTTATGTATGCTACACAAGGACCACCATGATTGCCAATGAGAACCAGAGTAAGTGTAATAAGTCAAACAAATGTCCTGTTGGACATATTTACCACCATCTCTACTTGTTTGATAGTGTGCAAACTCAATTTGTAGCTTCACTTTCAAAGCAAAAGTAGAAGTGTTGGTGAATGAGTCCCAAAGGATATTTGTTTGACTTTTAATTTAGAAACCTTAGGATTTCTTCACCAGCATGTCTGCCTTAGTTTCAACTGCAGATATGCTCACTCAGGTCGAGGAATAGACCTCCCAAGGCATATTCGGACACCCCCAACTTGCATCCACAAACTATTATAGGTTCACTTGGCAATTATATAGGATTAGACAGGACTCTGATGAGGACAGAGACATGAATGAGTAAGGAAAGCTTATGGTAGGTGTGCCTTCACAGGGATATTGCACAGGTAGAAGGCGGATAGTAAAGGTAGTACAGATATACATCACCTACATCTATAAATTTAAACCCATTGGTGCCATCCAAGCACTGAAGGACAATGACACATATGGGTCAGTGTTTGACCTGCTTTTCATGTTCATCCTCCATCAGAACTTAGTAGATGTTAAATTTGATATATGATAAGTTCATTTCAGTCATAGCACTGCACATAATGTTGGCTGGGACACATGCTACGTTCTCACAGACTTCCCTGTGTGTCAAACACTACCCTTTTTCATAACCTATGACCTTCTCTTTGGGGAACATAGTAAGAATTTCCCAGCATGCCTGCCTTAGTTTTTAAAGGTAGATATGATCACTCAGTTCGAGTAATCGCTTTGTACCGCATACTCGGACACCCCCAAGTTGCATCCACAAACTGGAAGGAGTTGGATTTAGCACAGTGAGTGTGCTAAAGGGGCATGAAAAACATGTCTTCCTGAGCCTCGGGCTGTTATGTGAGTCATTAGTAAAGGTTTGTTATACATGCCTCCAGTAATGTTCAGGAAGAAGGAGGCGGTCACTTGACAGGTGGTAAAATGTAGTCAAACTTATTCCGTCCTGTAGCATATGAATGTGATGGGCCCTTCTCTGGCAGCGGTAAATTAATGTGAGTGCAATGATTGATTGGATTGGGCTTGTGGCTGGCGGTATGAAAGGGTTGTTTGTTGTGCATGAATGGCCCATAAAGAGGTTGGTGCCTGGCCGTGGCTTTATGGCCGACCTTCAGAAGTCTTGGTTTCAATATTCAGAAACTTTGATGAGTATTCAAGCTTTGAAACCATAATTTCAGGGAGTGCTAAAACCAACCAGTGTGAGAGGTGGATTAACTTTAACATACTAGTGCCAGGGAAGTCCAAAGGTGCAGGACTTGTGTGGCTCTCACCAGTTTTCCTACGCTCAGAATCCCCTTAAAATCACAAACGTTGCTTAAAAAACACTTTTGCCTTGCATTTTACTGAGGGCAAGTCCTGGAATCTGCAGGCAGCCACAAATTTTCTACCACCCCGAGGTCCACTAAGTCTCCAGAGAAAAACATTGCCTCACTTCAGTGGGTGGGCAAGTGACCGCAACAGGGAAGTACCCAAAATGGCCTGGTTTTGTAAGACAGTCATCTGAGTATTTGGTCCTGGGCTCGGCGGCCATAAAGTGAAAACTACCAAACCCAGACAGTTCTGCAAACTACACACCCGGGGCAGTCCATGGAAGTGTGGCGTGTTTGGATTTCACAAAGTTTTCTTACCAGAATACCCCGCAAATGTGAAACATTGATTAAAAACACTATTTTTCTTTGCTTTTTCATCACAGAAACTACAGGTGCGGGGATCCACAAAATTCCTACCACCAGGCGTTTCCCCACTTGTCCTGATAAAAACACAACCCCACACCTGTTCCTGTGCCTAGTGCCTGTGTCAGTAATGGATCACTCCAGGGTTAACAGTAGCCCTCATGCAAGGACTACCATTGACCCTTGTGTGATCCATTCCTGTCGTGGGCACTAGCCTACCCACACCAGTGAGGTACCATTTTTATCGGGAGACTTGGGGGAAGGCTGGTTGTAAGGACGTTTGTGGCTCCCCTCAGATTCCAGAACTTTCCATCCCTGAAATGTGAGGAAACGTGTTTTTTTTTTGCCAAATGTTGAGGTTGAAAAGATGGATAGGTTTACTAGGTTTCCTGAGGTGCCAGCTGAGCTAGAGGCCAAACTCCACAGCTTGGCACTTTGCAAAAAACAGGTCAGTTTTCTTTAGGAAAATGGGGTGTGTCCATGTTGTGTTTAGGGACATTTCCTGTTGCGGGCACTAGGCCTATCTTCACAAGTGAGGTACCATTTTTATAAGGAGATTTGGGGGAATGAGTGGAAGGAAATTTGTGGTTCCTCTCAGATTCCTGAACTTGATATCACCGGAATATAAGTACAAGTGTTTTTTGGCCAAATTTTGAGATTTGCAAATGATTCTGGGTGCCAGAACCTGGTGAGAGCCCCACAAGTCACCCCATTCTGAATTCTTCTTGGTGTCTAGTTTTCAAAAATGTATAGGTTTGCTAGGTTTCCCTGGGTGCCGGCTGAGCTAGAGGCCAAATTCCACAGCCAGGCACTTTGTAAAAAACAGGTCGTTTTTTGTGGGAAAATGTGATGTGATCTCAAAATATGGCAAACAACCCCACTTTTTCCTCACATTACAGTGGTGGAAAGTTCTGGAATCTGAGGGGAGCCACAAACTTCCTTCCACCCTGCATTCCTATAGGTCTCTCAATGAAAATGGTACCTCACTTATGTGGTAGACCTAGTGCCCATGACAGGAAATGCCCCAAAAAACAACATGGACACATCACATATTTCCAGTGAAAAAAGATGTGTTTTTTGGAAAGTGCCTAGCTGTGGATTTTGGTCTCTAACTCAGCCGGCACCTTGGGAAACCTAGCAAACCTAAACATTTTTTAAACTAGACACCAAGTGGAATTCAGAATGGGGTGGCTTTTGGGTCTCTCACTAAATTTGTGGCTCTTCTCAGATTTCTGAACTTTCTATCACCAAAACGTGAGGGAAAAGTGTTTTTTTTTTGCCAAATGTTGAGGTTTGCAAAGGATTGTGGGTAACAGAACCAAGTGAGAGCCACACATGTCACCCAATCCAGGATTCCCCTAGGTGTCTAGTTTTAAAAAATGCACAGGTTTGGTAGGTTTTCTGCCGGCTGAGCTAGAGGCCAAAATCCCCAGCTAGGCACTTTCCAAAATACACATCATATTTCAATGTAAAAATGTGATGTGTCCATGTTGCATTTCCTCTCGCGGGCACTAGGCCTACCCACACAAGTGAGGTACGATTATGGTGAGACATGTGGGAACACAGAATAGAATAACAAGTATTACTGCCCATGTCTTTCTCTACATTTTCTCCTTCCAAATGTAAGACAGTTTGTGATAAAGAAGTGTATTTGAGAAATGCCCTGTAATTCACATACTAGTATGGGGAACCCCGAATTCAGAGTTGTGCAAATAACCACTGCTTTTCAACACCCTCTCTTGGGCCCATTTTGTAAATTCAAAAGTTTCCTTGATACCTATTTTGGATTCTTTATATTTCATCAAATGAATAGCTGTATACCCGGTATACAATGAAGACCCTTGCAAGGTGCAAGTCATTTATTGGCTCTGGGAACCTAGGGTTCTTCATGAACCTACAAGCCCTACATATCCCCACAACCAGAAGAGTCCAGCAGACATAACGGGTAATTGCTTTTGAAAATCTGACATCACAGGAAAAAGTAACATAGTAAAACGTGGAGAGAAAAGGCTGTTTTTTTCACCTCAATTTCAATATTTTTTTTATTTCAGCTGTTATTTTCTGTAGGAAAATCTTGTAGGATCTACACAAATGACCCGTAGTTGAAATTTAGAATTCTGTCTACTTTTCAGAAATGTTTAGCTGTCTGGCATCCAGCATTGGTTTCACACCCATTTCAGTCACTAACTGGAAGGAGGCTAAAAGCAAAATAAAATAGTAAAAATGGGCTATATCCCAGTAAAATGCCAAAGTTGTGTTGAAAAATGTGGTTCTCTGATTCAAGTCTGCCTGTTCCTGAAAGCTGGGAAGATGGTGATTTTAGCACCACAAACCCTTTGTTGATGCCATTTTACATATACTTTCTTCTGCAGCCCTTTTTTCTAACTTTTCTGAAAAAAACGAAATTTTCACTGTATTTTGGCTAATTTCTTGGTCTCGTCCTTGGGAACCCACAAACTCTGGGTACCCTTAGAATCCCTAGGATGTTGGAAGAAAAGGACGCAAATTTGGCATGAATAGCTTATGTGGACAAGCACGATCTACCCCAAAAAGCCAAAAAAAGGGCTCAGTACTCGGTGGGGAGAGGGGGCAGAAGCTAAGGGGTTAAGTACAGCAACATTGGAATATATGTGTGTGATTTGGTGTGTGTGTGCTGGCACACGTCTGTATTGAGTCAGACTAATAGAACATTTTCTTATATGTGAAAGCCTGCTTCTTTGTTGCCCTTACACTCGCTGTACAAACGCAGGATATTAGATGCCTTTTAGCAGTAGGTGCCATAAATCAGAAAACCACTGGGAGGCGCGCTAAGCCAGGAGAAGAATATCACCTTGTTACAGAGCACATTTGCCAAGTAATATTCTTTGACGCCGGAAAGTAAGAAAAGGGATTCGCTAAGGAGTTTGCGTGCAATTATTCTATCTTAACCTCCTAAACATGGTCCCTGAAGATTTGCCAAGTCACATTCATATAAAATTACACTTTATTTAAGACTTAATGAGCAGTAAGCAGATGAAAGTACGTATTTGCATGGGACTGCATGGAATGAACTGAAAATGTTCCTTAAAAGCAATCATTGGTAATGGAATTGTGCATGCGTTAGAAAATACGGGTCCACGCAGGTAGATGAAATGGAATATTTATAAACAGTGTCACTATAAAAAAGAGGGAATATGCCAAGTTTAATTCGTCTGCTAAGAATTTGACCAAGTGAAGGTTCTCTAGGATCCGCATACAGTTGACCTACTTAAATTAATTTGTATTTTACTTTTGTTTGTGTGGATTTGGATTTTTCCAGAGATGTTTCTTTCTGATCATCCCTAAACAACGGGAAATGGTAATATGCCATTTTTGTTAATTTATTGCAATAAATCATGCTGAAAAATGACTGCAATTGAAATTGTACAACTTTTTCTGTTGCATTGACAGGAAATGTTCATTCTAGGGCCCATATTTATACTTTTTTAGTGCTGCATTTGCGTCATTTGTTTAAGCTAAAGTGGCGCAAACTTGCAAAATACAATGGGGGGCATAATTATACTCTGTTTGCGCCGGAATTGCGTCATTTTTTTTGACGCAATTCCGATGCAAAACTAACTCCATATTTATACTTTGGCGTTAGACGCGTCTAGCGCCAAAGTCCATGGAGTTTGCGTAATTTTTTAGCGTGGACACCTACTTTGCGTTAATGATATGCAAGGTAGGCGTTCCCGTCTAAAAAATTGACTCCGAGGCATGTGCGCCGTATTTACACTCCCGGGCAAAATTCACGCCCGGGAGTGGGCGGGTCAAAAATAATGACGTACGGCCGCTTTTGCGCCGTTTTTTAGCGCCTGGTCAGGGCAGGCGTTAAGGGACCTGTGGGCTCGGAAGGAGCCCAGAGGTGCCCTCCCATGCCCCCAGGGACACCCCCTGTCACCCTTGCCCACCCCAGGAGGACACCCAAGGCTGGAGGGACCCATCCCAGGGACATTAAGGTAAGTTCCGGTAAGTATTTTTTTTTATTTTCTTTGTGGCATAGGGGGGCCTGATTTGTGCCCCCCTACATGCCACTATGCCCAATGACCATGCCCAGGGGACAGAAGTCCCCTGGGCATGGCCATTGGGCAAGGGGGCATGACTCCTGTCTTTGCTAAGACAGGAGTCATTTCTATGGGGGTTGGGAGTTGAAAAAAATGGGGCAAATCGGGTTGAGGCGAAAAATTTGCCTCAGCCTGACTTGCCCCATTTATTGGCGCCCAAGCTCCATATCCCCCTACGCCGGCGCTGCCTGGTGTACGTCGTTTTTTTTCACGCACACCAGGCAGCGCCGGCGGCTAACGCCGGCTAACGTCATTGATTAAATACGGCGCCCGCATGGCGCTTCAGAATGCCGTTAGCCGGCGCTAATTTTTTTGACGGAAAACTGCGTTAGCGCAGTTTTGCGTCAAAAAGTATAAATATGGCCCAATAGTATTTTGTAAGTTTGCGCTGTTTTTGCGTTAAAAAGCGGCACAAATGCAGCGCTAAAAAAGTATATATATGGGCCTAGGTTTGCACCAAGCTTTGGATTTTCCATCACTCCAACAAGTCTGCAATGCCAGGGCATAATTATCAATACCGTATTAAGTGTAGCAGCATCGAGGCTCAATTGTGGGGGACCCTGTGCCCCCCAATTGTTCTGTATGTCACCAAATAAATGAGGTACATTTCCATAGTTAGTTATCAAAGTCCTTCTTACCTATGCAACGTCATTGTCCATTCCACATAGCAAATGCATTTATTTGTTCCTTTTTAAACGTGTAATTCTGAATAGTACTTTGCACAATGCATTTGTCCTACCTCCAAACCAAAACTAACAGGACAACGTTTGCTAACTTTTGGCGCCATGCGCACAGGAAAAACATTGCTGTATTGGTGTGCATCAAAGTGAGAGAGAATAACAGTATCATATTTACAAATATTAAGGAGCTGTTTTTTTCTCCCCTCAGTTCTGGCACATCTTAGGCTGATGCGTGCTCCTACTGCTACCTAACGACACCTTAGTTGCGCTGTATTTACAACATGGTGGACCATGACGGTGGTTGGGTCAATAGGCTCAAAATATTTGATGCTATTGTGGAGCTTTGCTGAACTAGTGCAGCAAAGCACAAGGAGGCCCATTGATTTCAATGGGTGAGTCATTTTAACGCCTGCCCTGAGCAGGCATTAAAAATGACTGCAAAAATGCTGCAGTGAAATCTTATAAATTTCACTGTGCCATTTTTTTAGCCTCCTATCGGGGGAATGCCCTCTTGCACACATTATGCCAGGCTCTGGCATAAGGTGGTGCAAGGGGTTCAAAGTGGTGCAATGCATGCATTGCACCACCTTGCATATCTGGCACAAAAAAAGGCCACCTTAGTGCCTCCTTAGCGTCAAAAACATAATGCTAAGGCAGCGCTAGGACAGCACAATTGGCCTGAAAATATGCCCCACAGTCTTCCACCGTTATACTGGAAGGGAAGCCTTCTGGTGCAAAAATCATGCTATGACATAGTTCAATACTTTCCCTACTTTGTGTGTGTGCGGCATATTGATGCACACAAGCAAAGTGTGGAGACTTTTAAAACTTGCTCCACTGTTATGGCTTCCTGGAATCTTTTGGTGAAATCCTTGTTCATAAATGATAGAAAGGGATCCTTGTCCATAAATGGTAGCAGAAAGGATGTGTGTGAAAACATATGGGTGGTTGCATAGGAATGCTCATGTACGACCCATGGGATGCAGACCCTGTGCAAAGTGTTAGTAAATTCTTCTCTATCAGTTTTTTTGTAACAGACACAACATACATGCTTTTTCAATGTGGTCTGAGAATAAATGTGTGGTCTGATAGATATGTTTTTGTAGGCTGTTTCATTATTGAAGCTGGATTTTATGGTCTCTGAGCTCGAGTGTCTATTCAGATAATAATATTTTGTTTTCGGCGAGCAGATGCAAATTACATGGATTTAGAATGGGGAATTTACAACACAAGTATATGTAGCACAAACATGATACAATATCTGATCCCTATTAATGTCTCAGGTACTCATACATAAAACATTGTGACTCCCATTCAGATGAACATAAAATATTGCATGAATATGACTGAGCGTCCAGAACACTTAAAATTGTGGGGTAAGTTTTGCGATCAGTTGTTCGATTATAATAGGTTCAGGGGCATACCTGCCAGCAGTCCACAAACAAAATTCTCAAATTCTTGATGTTGACCATGCTTTTCAGAACAACCAAGAGAAGCTTTTGCAACTTTCCTGTGCCCTTATTTTTTTCAATTAATTCTAATATTTTACTTATAAATACAATGGTCAATTGATAACTAAACCATAACCTCACAATCATGAGTGAAAGTCCTGAACATACCTTACATCAGAAATTAGTGTCATGTTCCTATCTGAATATACAATTGCTATAGACAGGGCCTGATTTAGAGGGTAATCTTACACTATTGTGTAATTTTTTCAATTGTTTGTTATTCACAAAGTTTAGGATAGGACAGTCTTTTCTGTTTATGTGTGGATACTCTGCAGAAGTAAAGGATCTTCTAGTAAATACCTTTTTGCAGAGCAAACAATCATAAACTTACACTAAAGTGTCAGTTTACTATTGTTAATCAGGCCCCATATGACATTGAAATGTCTATTTTATTATATTTTTACCAAGATAAAGCTAGAGCTTAGATACACAAGTCACTTCCACTAATCCATTTTAAATACAGGTATTTATATGACTTTAGCTGTAGCTGCCTGTTGACTTGATGCAGCTAAGTATTTATTATTCTCTGACACAGGAGTCTTCCAGTACACTGAGATTAGGGGATCTCAGGATGCCTCATGCATGATAGAAAATAGTCAAACCAGATATGCTTTGATGAAAGGACGGGCCGCACACAGAACTGACAAATTATCTCTGCATTATCTTTGTAACTTCGATATGTGCATGTTTGGCACTTGTCAAACGATTGCCCACATAACGAAACATTCTGTCATTTGCGACAAAGTGCCTCTATTGACATGGTTAGCCCCTCACGTTTTGCCTTGTATTTGATGTGGTTTCAGAGTTGTCAGTGCCCAGGGCACCTACTAACCAGGTTCCAGGGGCCGAACTCTTACCCGGAACTGTTGTGATGCATTGGCACAATTGGCAACACCTTTAGCTGTCACTATAAGTCCCTAGTAAATGATACTTTGGTACCCAAAGCATGGAGTACTAAGGGTAATCTCCTAGGAGCAGCAGTACAGACTGTGCCACCCTCAGGGACCATGCATCCAAGTGCACCCAGCCCTTCATTGCAGGCAGAGTGTCCGATTGCAATCCTAAAATGCAAAAGTGACACGGCACACATCCTGTGTGACTGTCCACCGTGCACTGCATGCAATATAGGTAAGCCACCCCTCTGGCAGGCCTTCAAACCCTTACTCAGAGTGAACTATAATGCATGTGTGGACATAGATGCATGAGCAATATGCCCCTACTGAGTCCTTGACAAACCTGGAACACACTAAGGGCCAGATGCAGGAAACGGATAGCGACTCGTAAACGGCAAGAATAGCCGTTTGCGACTCGCTAATCGCGTTTGCCTATGCAGAAATGCATATTGCGAGTCGGTACCGACTCGCAATATGCATTTCAGAATCGCAAATAGGAAGGGGTGTTCCCTTCCTATTTGCGATTCGGAGTGGTATGTAATACCATTTGCGACCGCATATGCGGTCGCAAATGGTGTCGCAGTTACCATCCACTTCAAGTGGATGGTAACCCACTCGCAAATTGGAAGGGGTCCCCATGGGACCCCTTCCACTTTGTGAATGGACCCACAAATATTTTTTCAGGGTAGGTAGTGGTCCAAGGGACCACTACCTTCCCTGAAAAAAAAACTAAACTAAAGGTTTCGGATTTTTTTTTAAGTGCAGCTCGTTTTCCTTTAAGGAAAACGGGCTACACTTAAAAAAAAAAAACTGCTTTATTTAAAAGCAGTCACGAACATGGAGGTCTGCTGACTACAGCAGGCCTCCATGTTTGCGAGTGCCTAGACTCGCTATGGGGCCGCAATTTGCGACCCACCTCATGAATACTAATGAGGTGGGTCATTGCGACCCCATAGCGAGTCGTAGACGGTGTCTGAGACACCGTTCTGCATTGGAAATTGCGACTTGCAATTTGCGAGTCGCTCCGACTCGCAAATTGCAAGTCGCAATTCCCAACTTTGCTACATCTGGCCCTAAGTGAACAGAGCAGCCATTTTAAATGCATGTGCTTGACACTGGTCAGTAGAAGTTTCACAGCTACATGATGGCCACTCTCAACCCTGGGTTGAATGGTATCAAACAACTCAGAACAATAACTCCAATCTGGCACCAGCATTAGATTTATTGCAAAATGTACCAAGGGGCCACCTTAGAGTTGACCCCTGCAAATGCTAACTAACCCTGGCATTGTTGCTGGCTGGTCACAACCAGTCTGCCACTGGCAGCTAAGATTCCGGAACCCTGGGGTGACAGCCTTTGATCTCTGAGTTCAGAAACCAAAGCGCTTCCTGGTCAGAGGTGTTACATCTCCTCTCTCAGGAATGTGCACTGCCCTGCCAGCGAGCTTTAAAGGACTTTGCACCCTTGAAACTCAACCGCTAGCCCTGCTGCTAGCAGCAGATGGCCGGTCACATTGCAAACCCCTACTTTTGGCAGGAACAACAGCAGGAAAATGAACAAAGGACAGGAGGAATGGCCACCCCAGCCTGCACCACCCTAAGGAGTTACATGCGAGGTGACCCATTCATTTAATTTGACTCCATCTAGTATCATAGAACATACCCTATCAGGGATAGGGAAGTGACCTCTGCCCATAGGAAGTGACCACATAATGGGTGTAGCCACCCTAAGGAAGATGACCCTTTGGTCTCTACTAGGGACTCCCCTAAACCATTACCGCCGCTACTGCTATTCCATAAATATGGTGCCCTGCCGGCATCCAGGAATGGTGCTAGCCAGCAGTATACTTTTACACGCAAAACTGCGCTAACACAGTTTTGAGTAGTTTTGCGTGTAAAAGTATAAATATGGGCCTTAGTGGGCACCCCTAGAACTGCAGATTAGATTCTAAAGACACAAGAAGGCCAGCAACAAAGAAGACCAAAGGCTCGAGACTGCAATCCTGCCTCACAAAGAAAAAGGTGTCCTGCACCCAGGAGTCAACGTCGCCACTGAGGAGCTCACCTTAAAGTCCACCTGTACATTGCTTTTCCAAGTGCCCCCCTACCCCTGCATTGGTCATGCACCAGCTCCAAGGACCTTTCAGCATCTGCTCCTGCCGGAACCAGGAGCTGCCCGAACTTCCCCAGCAAGTCCACAATGACTTCGACCTAAAAACAAAAGGATGCATTGGTAAACACATTGCCTGATTTTATATGCATTTTTTAAGTTTTCTCCCATTAATTCTTATGGTGCATAATTACGCACAAAAAGACTATGGGGCAGATTTATGGAAAGTGGCACTACTCTGAGTGCATCCTGCTACTGCCACCATGTGTGTGCCGTATTTAAAATACGGTGCACCAGAGCACAGGGAAGGGCGCAATAGCGTCATCCTTCATGACCCCATTGATGTACTCTGTAGGAATAGGGCCAAAATATTGGCGCTTCTACTGCAGAGTACCTAGGGCCCCATTATAAAGAACGCAAGGCCCCTTTTTACGCCTGTTCTTGAGCAGGCATTAAAAGTGCCATAAAAATGGCATAAGGAAATCTCATAGATTTCCTTACGCCATTTTTCCAGCTCACCTAACGGAGGAACACCCCCTTTGCATACATTATGCCTGCGCAGACATAATGTAGCGTAAAGGGTTACAGAGTGGCACAATGCATTCTTTGCGCCACTCTGTAAATACGGCACAGTGATTTTGGTCTCGTTGGACCACATTAACGTCAAAATAAATGATGTTGATGTGGCGCAAGGTGGCACTAGGGGCCTATAAATATGCCCCTATTTTTCTAAACTTTAAAAACTATTAACTTAAAAAGTACATACCCAATTTTGATGACCTTGGCCTTAAACATGTTATAAAAATCTGTCAATTTGTCTCAAGTTCTTCTTTTGAGTGTGTCTCCACATTTATTGATACTGCAAGTACAACAAATGCCTAGCGCATCTCAAAGACCAACCAAGCTATCATACAAATTAGAGCATCAGGTGGTCTAGTTTTTACCTCTGTAAACCAAGGTGGGATTGCTTTGACCTACTGCACATAACTCATCTTTTTTTGATTTTTAAGAAATCGCTATTTACGATTCGCAAAATGCAATGTATCACATTTGCGATTCGGTAATAGCATTTGCGATTTTTAAGAAATCGCTATTACCGAATCACAAATGTGATACATTGCATTTTGCGAATCAGAAATAGCGATTTCTTAAAAGTCGCTATTTCCAACTCGCAAAAGGCCTTCTTGATACATCTGGCCCAAAGTCCTTATTGTGGTGAATCCCAAGCGTGCAGCTGGTGCAGTCTTTCAAAGTGCAGTGTCCATGTTCAGGTCAGGGGTCCAGCAGGGCAGTCCTTCTTCTTCTAATGTGCTTCGTTGTAGGGATCTGGTGTGGGTGCAGCTCTACCATATTTATCCTTGCTCCTGGGTAAAAAACAGGGGGCTCCTGGTTCTCCAATCAGGGGCAGGGTCCTTCACCCTGTGATGACCACTTCCTGGGAAGTGTGGCGAGAATCTGTCCCAGGGAGCAACATTCCTCAAAAATCCATGATGGGTGAAACTGATTTTTGGAGGTTACATCTGGCTGAGCCCACCCACTGGTATGGCTAAAAATCCTAAACACACCCTTCTCCTGCCCTCTCCTAGTCTAATCAGGGGAGCACCTAATTGTCTGGGTTTTCAGGATGTGAGGGGGGTGCCACCTTGCTCCAAATGTCCTTTCCTGCCTTTGAAGACCAGTTTGGCAGCCCTTCCCCCTTCCTGCTTCTCCATTTGCTGGGGGAAGTTCCCCTCCCCCAGGCACATCTCCTTGTGTTCAGCCCAGGTTATTTCACACCTCATCAAGGCAGCCTGACCAGGTTGCCAGAGACTCGTCAATCAAAGCAGAGCCCTGCAGGGCTGAAGTTGGCAACTTGTTAGGTAGCGTTTAAAACTCTTTACCTCAACAATTTATATTAAATCCAAAAATTGTATGTTGTGGGATTTATTACAACAATTAATTTGATACCAAACTTGATGTATCTGACACTTAAGGGGACTTTATAAATTAAACTAAAGTCTCCCCATTCTAGCCTAAGGAGGCCATTCACTACAATGAAGGAAAAATAAATTTGTCTGTTTTATCTCACCAGGGCTTATAAAACTATTTTTATAAGGTACTTTCTTATAGTTTAATGGCAACCAGCCATAGAGGTAATTAGGGCACACCTTATGGGTGCCTTATATGTATAAATAAGGCAGATTAAGACGTTGGAAGTACTTTTAATTCCAAAGTCGAATTTCCATATAACCTTAATCTAAAAGCAGCCAGCAAGGCAGGCCTGCCTTTAAAATGACACTGGGCACCTCAGCAGTGCACCTATGCTGGGGTCTCTAAACCTACATGCCCTACCATATACTAGGGACTTATAGGTAGGTTGGCATAGTCAATTGTAATTAGCCTAATTCGCATACTGATGTTACACAGAGAACAGGTCATGGGACTGGTTAGCAGTACCCAGGGCACTACCAGAGTCAGGAAAACACCAGCAAAAAGTAAAAAATGGTGGCAAAATTTCAGAGGGCCTTTACAGTCATCCTTGTTTTCTCACAACTATGTACAATTGCTATTACCAATTACACACTTGTCCACCACACTATCTGCCTTGTAGACCTGACAGCCTTAGGGTGGTCACCCCTAACTTTTTGCCTGCCTCCCTCCACTTTTTGGACACTGCTTTTGCTGGTTTTAGTACTCTACACACTTTACCACTGCAAACCAGTGCTAAAGTGCATAGGCTCTCTCCCTTAAAACATTGTGACATTGGTTCATACCCAATTGGCTTATTTAATCTACTTGTTAGACCCCAGTAAAGTGCACTACATGTGTCCAGGGCCTGTAGATTAAATGCTACTAGTGTGCTTGCAGCACTGATTGTGCCACCCATATAATAGCCTCTTAACCATGCCTCGGATCTGCCATTGCAAGGCCTGTGTGTGCAGTTTCACTGTCACTTCGACTTGGCATTTAAAAATACTTGCCAAGCCTTAAACCCCCTTTTTCTACAAATAAGTCATCCCTAAGGTAGGCCCTAGGTAACCCATAGGGCAGGGTGCTATGTAGATAAACAGCGGGACATATACCTGTGCAGTTTAGATGTCCTGATAGTGTAAAACTCCTAAATTTGTTTTTACACTGCTGTGAGGCCTGCTCCTTTCATAGGCTAACATTAGGGCTACCCTCATATGCTGTTTGAGTGGTAGATTCTGATTTGAAAGGAGTAACAAGGTCATCTTTAATATGGCCAGAATGGTAATACAAAATCCTGCTGACTGGTGAAGTTGGATTTAATATTACTATTTTAGAAATTACACTTTTAGAAAGTGAGCATTTCTCTGCACTTAAGTCCTTCTGTGCCTTTCAATCCACGTCTGGCTAGGTTACTTGACAGCTCCCTTGTGCATTTCACTCAGACAACCCCAAACACACCATGCTCAGTCATACTTGCACACATCTGCATACTGAATGGGTCCTCCTGGGTTGGGAGGGTGGAGGGTCTGACACTTACATTTGAAAGGACAGTGGCCTGCCCTCACACAATTTACTGCCAAACTCCCTACTGGGACCCTGGGAGACAGAATGAAACTGAAAAAGGACCTGGTGCACTTCTAAGCCACTCTTTGAAGTCTCCCCCACTTCAAAGGCACATTTGGGAATTTAAACAGGGCATCTGAGCCTACCAACTCAGACATTTCTGGACAAGATACCATTGGTGAAGAAACTCTGAACAAGACCCTGCAACCTGCCAAGAGGAACTGCCTGGCTGCCCAAAGGAATCACCTGTCTGCTTTTCTGCAAAGGACGGCTGCCCTGCTGTTGCCCTGCTGCCTTGCTGCCCTCTGGCTCTGCTGAGAAGTGCTCTCCAAGGGTTTGGATAGAGCATGCCTCCTGCTCCTTGAAGTCTCAGGACCAAAAAGATTTCCTCCTGCAAAGAACTCCTTGTGCAGAGAAAATTCGATGCACAGACTGCCAGAAATGACGCACAGCCTGCATCACAGTGAGAAAATCACTGCACGCTGACCGGAATGACACAGCCAGGCTCCCCGAGAGGAGATTGACGCAGCACCAGCGTTGTGACCAGAACTTCGACGCACAGCCCCTGGATCGATGCAAAGCCGAACTGGAATGACACAGCCTGACTTACTGCAAGAAGAATCGACTCACCACCTGCTGTGTGACAGAAATTTCCACGCATCGCCCACCGGAGTGACGTTTCTCTGCATCATCCCCGGGGCATCAGAAAACCCTGCAACCCATAGAGGATCCCAGCCTGTGCGCCGGAAATCATTGCAAAGCCTACCCTGTGTGGAATATTATTGACCCATCATCTGTGTGCGCCCGGAGAAACAGTCGCACACCTACCCGTTTTCCACGCATCTCCTCCTCTGCGGTCCCTTGTGGAGAATTTGAATGCAGGCCAGGTACTTTGTGCATGCAAGAGACACTTGTTGCGTATTAAAGACAAAGGACTCTTTTTATCATTCTCTGAAGTGATATTTTAACTTGTACTTATCAAATCTTGATAGTTTTAGCATTTAACGAGATAAATATTATATATTTTTCTAAACACTGTGTGGTGTATTTTTGTGGTGCTATACTGTGTTATTGCATGATTTCTTGCACAAATACTTTACACATTGCCTTCTAAGTTAAGCCTGACTGCTCAGTGCCAAGCTACCAGAGGGTGAGCACAGGATAATTTGGATTGTGTGTGACTTACCCTGACTAGAGTGAGGGTTCTTGCTTGGACAGGGGGTAACCTGACTGCCAACCAAAGACCCCATTTCTAACAGTGCCCTCCTATATAAACACCACAGCCTTCAAACATTACAACGATGTACACACACAATGTACAGGTCTTGCAAACACTGACATGCTACGGCACACCTTCAATTGCAATCCAGCCACACACACTATACAAATTCAGCAAACACTCACTAGCTGCAGCACCTACACTCCCAAATATTAACAAATCTTACATACTGCACGCTCACACATAACTCTGCTGTTTACCCACCTGAGCAAGCAACAGAAACATACCTATGAATGCTGCTGCATTAAAAGCCAACATTGGTTCTGCAACAAGGAGATATGTTTCTAGGACGAAACATGAATAAAAACAACCTTTATGAAGTCTGAAATTCAGTCCTGATGTCAAACAGTACCTCTGTTTGTATAGCCTCTGTTTCTTGGTACTCTCTGGCACGGCTGTAGAAATAAGCACAGTCTTTCAAAAGGGAGAGCTACCAAATCTTTTAGGGGGAATCAACACTGATTATATGAACTATGACAATGAAGAGGATGGAAAAGTCATTAAAGTTGTGGTATCTCTATTATCTGTTGGTTAGCAGGCAGTGTATATGTTCATATGCAGTTGGCTTGCAGATGCTGAGAATTCGTGATGAGTGAAACTCATCAGATGACTACTTACAAGAAGGGATTAGATGGATCTATAATTCATGCATGATCTTCTGTAGGCCTACTTAAAAAATTAGATGTGCAAGTGGGTGGAATCAATGCCAGAGCTTTAGATGTCCCTGAGACACCCACAATGTCCTTATCAATGTATGTGGCTGGGTGAACAGTATATGGTAGCAGATAAGGTTGGAGAACAATGTTGAGGTAATCAAATGGATGATCCTGAAGTATTTTTTAATAGAAAAGTTTATTGATATGCTATAAAAATAAAGACAAACAATTGCTCTTGTCAAATGGATGGCAATTACATAGTATTGTCTGTGCAGTGATTCAAGTTAACAGTCAAATTCACTATTATCCCATCAAACCATGATGTAGCCACCATTTTCAATTTTTATCATGTTTGTGGGGGCAGTCTCTGGCTTCATAATTTGACTTTTCCAGCTTTCCACACCAGTCCTTGAAGGGGCAATGGGGGAGGTCCAATGCCTAACTGTATCTCTTTTGGATATCACTGTTCCTAGGTCCATCAGCATCATGGCCCCTTGGATCACTTTCACATCATCCAGTATGCCCAGCAGTGTTTTCCTTGGCTGGACCTCTATGTGAACCCCTGTTATTTCAGATAGAATGGACATAACTGTGTTCCAGTAATTATCACCTACTCTGGGGCCTTCTTCCAATGACTCTGGAGAGGACTCTCCATGTCTCTCAGGAAACAGGCACCTGGGGTGTGACACCACAGTTAGCCCCTTTAGCAGCCACAAGAAATCCCATGGCGATAGGTCACTACCCCTAAGCAGCAGAGCCCCCTGAATGAGCGTGCCGCTTTACCTGGGAGCTAGATCATTGTGGGGAAGGGCCTTTGATAGAGGTAGATCAGCAGCTGCACCACCACCTCAACAGGTTGTTGCGGCATGTAACATGCCAAGTCCTATTCATTCATTTGGGCAAGTCATCAGGCGAGTGCGCCTGATCCTGTAGACTTATGTTCTAGGTAACAACATTTAAATGAAAATCTTGCATTCATCACCAAATGACAGACAGTGTGAAGACTCAGGAAAGAAACTCAATTGGGTTTTTGTAACTCTTTTTCTGCAGTAGACAGCAGAATGCTTTCTAAATATAAGGGTGATTTTTGTATGTGAGTTTTTTAAAGAGTGAAAACTCCCCTAGGCTGAGAAAGTATGCACGTTGGTGTGTACACAGGACTGCATGGCTAAATGGAATTGCACACATACTACATTCCATAAACCACACAAGCACTCTAAATTAAAAAATGGTACAACAAAAATAATATCTTCAAAATTATCTGGATGTGTTGGACTGTCCTATCAATGGGTGAATGAAAGGACATCCTCAGGTGAAATATTAGCTTACTTATGTGAGCTTCTCATGACCAGGTTCAGAGGATGCAGACACCAACTCTGTGTCCTCTTTCTCCTTCAGGTAGGGAGGAGATTTTGTTACCCTTGTGCAAAACAAAGTACACAATCATTTAATAACACAACTTAGATATTGTTCAATTCAAAGTATGCACGTGTTGTATAAAATTCAGTCAGATCTTTGTCCCATATGTTGACATTTGCACAATTCTTTCAAGTGACACCAAATACTCATTAGCAGAGATCGTCCCTAAGATTCTGAGGGGCAGATTAATGGAAAGTGGTGCTGCACTGAGTGCAGCGCCACTTTTCCTGCGCCCCTTCACGCCCCCCTATCACCACCATGTGTGTGCCATATTAAAAATACGGAGTACCAAGGCACAGGGTAGGGGTCAATAGCATTGTTTTTCATGACGCTATTGATGCACTCTGCAGGAGCTGCACCAAAATATTGGTGCTACTCCTGCAGAGTAAAGAGGGGCCCTTTATAAATAATAGAAGCCCCCTTTTAACGCCTGCTCTGAACAGGTGTTAAAAGTGCTGTATAAAATGATGAAAATAAATCTCTTAGATTTCCTTGCGCCATTTGTTCGGCCCCCCTAATGGGGGAATGCCCGCTTTGTATACATTATGCCTAGCACAGGCAAAATGTAGAGCAAAGGGTTACAAAGTGGAGCAATGCATGCATTGAATGTGCCTAGAATGCACTTGACCAGAATCCTCAAATGGCCACTGGATGCTAGTCCTCTTGGAGGTCTTGTTGCAAGGGATTCTGGTTAGCTTCTTTGTACCTGTAGTTTACAGGGAGTTCAGTCCTGGGGTTGCAGAATCAAGGCGAAGTCCTTTTCGTGATGAAGCCCAAAGTGTGCAGCTTGCTCAGTCCTTATGAGTGCAGTGTCCAGGTGCATGTCAGGGGTCCAGCAGGGCAGTCTTCCTTCTCCAGTATCTTCTTCTAACAGGTATGTAAATTCTTGGGCAGCTCTGCCATATTTATCCTTGCTCCTGGAAATGAAAAGCAGGGGGTGCTCCCATCCATTGGGATGCAGGCCAACAACCTCTGAGGTGACCACTTCCTGAGAATTGTGGCACCAATCAATCCCGGAATGCAACATTCTTTAAACATGCAAGAACTCTCTCCTTGAAGGTTACATATGGCTGAGCCCACCCACTGGTGTGGTCAATTTTGCCTATCACACCTCTTCTAGCCCCTCTCCTAATATAATCAGTGGTGCTCCTAGCTGCCTGGGGGTGCAGGAAATGGGAAAGGTCCAGTTTCTGTCCCAATTGGCTTTCCCTCCTTTGAAGACTAGTATGACTACCTTTCCCCCTTCCTGCTCTGTCATCTGCTGTAGCAGTTCTCCACTCCCCAGATGTTTTATTTGTATCAGCCCAGGCCACTTCACACCTCATTGATGCAGCCTGGCTCAGGCTGCTAGAAGCTGACCAATCAGAAAATGGTGATACAGGTCTGAAGTTGTTGGATTTATTATAACATTTCATTTAGTACCACACTTGCTATATTTAGCTCTTTTCTATTGAAAATGAGACTTTGACGGTCATTACAACAAAAAGCCACTTACCGCCGTGCAGAAGACCGCCAATACACCGCCGCGGCTGCGGAATTCTGCCACAGCTTTTATGACCCACATTTTGGAATCGGCCAAAATTCAGACACCCACACAAGTCCGCCACACCAAAGGTCAGTGATAAACTGGCGAAAACAAAACCTCCACCGCCACGCCAACAGAAATACGCCCACACTATCACGACACACAAATCCACGTGGCGGTCTTTCAACCGTGGTATTCCATTGGCGGTACTCACCGCTGCGCTCAAAATACACACACTCTTACAAAACACAGCCACATTGGACAATTCGAAATACACACACCTGATACTCATACACACACCACTCCCACACACCCAATACTATATAAAACACACACCCACATCACACACAAACCCCTACTACCAAAATTTGAGAACGAAGCACAGAGAGAGACACCACCAGCAAGTACAACAGCATCCACAGGCATATAACACCATCAACCACACAACTTCCACGCACCTCACACAACACATCACTACATATCACCACACTTATCACCGCACACACCACCCCACACATCACCCACACCACCCCATGGCACGGCAAAGACACCCCAAGTTCTCGGAGGAGGAGCTCAGGGTTATGGTGGAGGAAATCGTCCGGGTAGAGCCACAGCTGTTTGGATCACAGGTTCAGCACACCTCAATTGCAAGGAAGATGGAGCTGTGGCGAAGAATAGTTGACTGGGTCAACGCAGTGGGACAACACCCAAGAAATCGGGAGGACATCAGGAAAAGGTGGAACGACCTACAGGGGAAGGTGCGTTCCGTGGTCTCAAGACACCACCTGGCGGTTCAGCGGACTGGCGGCGGACCCCCACCTCCTCCCCCACAACTAACAACATGGGAGGAGCAGGTCTTGGCGATTCTACATCCTGAGGGCCTCGCAGGAGTTGGTGGAGGAATGGACTCTGGTAAGTCAAATCTTAACTTTTACATCCCCCACTCTACCTGCATGCTATCACATGCCCCCACCCTCGCCCTCACCCCTATCACTCCAACTCCTCTCAAATGTACCAATATCACAAACCTCCCATCCCAGCACCAAGCCCTGCATGCAACAACAAAGCATGGACACCCATCACTAAAGCATGCCCACTGCACATACCCATACAACTCCCTAAACCATCATCACACAAGGTCCCACACAGGAATGCTAGCACTGGGGTACACGGTCACCCACCCATTGCACACCATGATACACACAGATGCAATAATCATGCCTTTCCACCCCTGCAGGACCACAACCAACGTCACCAGACAGGAGGGTCCAGACATGTCCACTCCACCCACAGAAGAGGCCCACAGTGATGACAGCAGCTCTGTCCAACTGGATCTAGTTGACCAGCCCGGACCATCGGGGACCTCTGGACAGTCACAGGCCACCACAGACCTTCCCCCCTCTGGAAACACCAGCACAGCACCCACCCAGCAGGCCCATACCTCCGTCCCCAGGACACGTCAATCAGCTGTGTGTCCACCACTACAGGGAACCCAGGATAACCCACCACCCCAACAACAACAGGGACCTGGGGGCAGTGGCAGTGGGCACACGGTCCAGGGGACGGAGGCCCAGGAACACAGGGGAACTGGGAGGACTGCCGTGCGACAGGGGGAGGACAGGCCAAGGGAACCCACTCTCCACAAGGCCCTCTCCTCCATCATGGGAGCATACCACCACTCCCAGGAGACGGTGGCAACGGTACTGGCCAAGTTTCAGGAGACCCAGTGCATGCAGAAGGAACAGTATATGGGCTTCAGGGAGGAACTCAGAACCATCAGCTCCACCCTGGGCACCATCGTAGGGGTGCTGAAGGAACTACTTAACACCAGGAGGGACACTGTGGCACTCCAAGGGGCCCCTGACACTAGCATGGACAATGAACTGGCGACCACCTCCGCCGGCGCTTGTGAACAGAACGCCCCGCCACAGGACCACCACACCAGCACCCCACCCCCTGCAGATGGAGAACCACCCCGCAAACGGTCCCTGAGATCCAGGAACAAGACAGAGCACGATGCCAAGACCCCTGCCAAGAAATGAGACCACCCTTATAGTCATCCTTTTGTCCCACTTTGTCACCCTGTCCATAATTAAACTGCCCCAGCTCCACTTCCTATGCCCATATGGGCAATGCACCGTTGAGACTAATAGACTGGACTCTGCCATGGACACTCCTCCGCCATCACCCCTCACCATTTCACTACCCCCTCCAATATTTTGCTTTTAAATAAACACACCTAAAGCACAAAATGATCTTGAGTCTGTCTGTTATTTTGAAATAGTTTATTTGCAATTGCAGTGACAAAATGTTCTTGAAATAGTAATGTCAATATACCTATGTCACACAGCTCTAGTCCATGAGGAATCTAAGCAGATGACACACGTTGGGACCCACATCTGTGAAACCGTAAGGAAAAGTGACAACTCAGTGACCATACACTGGGTGAAAACGACAGACAGTAGAGAGGTAGATGTAGTAGGCAGGAATGTATTCTCACCTGTGTTTCACTGGAAATATTGCTGGATCACTGAGTCCCTGTTCTGCATGTCTTCTTCCTCTGGTTCATCCTCATCACTGTCCACAGGCTCCACAGCTGCCACAACACTGCCATCTGGACCATCCTCCTGCAGAAAAGGCACCTGTCGTCGCAAAGCCAAGTTGTGAAGCATACAGCAGGCCACGATGATCTGGCACACCTTCTTTGGTGAGTAGAATAGGGATCCACCTGTCATATGCAGGCACCTGAACCTGACCTTCAGGAGGCCGAAGGTCCGCTCGATCACCCTCCTAGTTCGCCCATGGGCCTCATTGTAGAGTTCCTCTGCCCTGGTCCTGGGATTCCTCACTGGGGTCAGTAGCCAGGACAGGTTGGGGTACCCAGAGTCACCTGCAAATGGTGAGGGACAACTGTTAGACACACACTAACCTCTAGGGTTAACCCCAGACAACCATTCCCACTGTCTTTCTTCCAGGGGCTCACCTAATAGCCACACACACTGCCTCTGGAGTTGACCTATCACATAAGGGATGCTGCTATTCCGCAGGATGTAGGCGTCATGCACTGAGCCAGGGAACATGGCATTCACATGGGAGACGTACTGGTCGGCCAAACATACCATCTGTACATTCATGGAATTATAACTCTTCCGGTTTCTGTACACCTGTTGACTCCTGTGGGGGGGGGGGGGCAAGGCCACATGGGTCCCTTCAATGGCACCTATGATGTTGGGGATATGTCCAAGGGCATAGAAGTCACCTTTCATTGTAGGCAAATCCTCCACCTGAGAGAAAACGATGTAGCTCCGCATGTGTTTCAGCAGGGCAGACAACACTCTGGACAATACGTTGGAAAACATAGGCTGGGACATCCCTGATGCCATGGCCACAGTTGTTTGAAAAGACCCACTTGCAAAGAAATGGAGCACTGATAGCACCTGCACTTGAGGGGGGATTCCTGTGGGATGGCGGATTGCTGACATCAGGTCTGGCTCCAACTGGATACACAGTTCCTGGATTGCGGCACGGTCAAACCTGTAGGTGATTATCAAATGTCTTTCCTCCATTGTCGACAGGTCTACCAGCGGTCGGTACACCGGAGGATTCTGCCATCGGACAGTGCCTATGAAGGACAACAGCGACCACAGAGTCAAACAACTCAGAGGTACGTACCCACAGTTTACCCAGAACACCAATCATACACAATAGGTGGCCTGTATGTGTGTTGAGACGCAGTTGGAAATTAGGCCATGTGGGCCCCTGAAATGGCGGCTGCCTGACCTCTAAAGTGGGACAATGGATGTGAGGTAACTGCGCTGGCGTTGTACACCGTTGCGGTAGGCGGGCAAAGACCGCGGCGCAATGCTGCATTGGTTAACATTGGACCGTATGGGTCCCAGGAGCCAATGATGATGTACGCCGCAGACGTGACCACCGCGGACGTGACCGCCATTTTCTATCTGTTCAGTCACTCGATACCTGATCTTCGACAGGAGAGGACCTACACTGCAAGTGCTGCTGTGACCTAGGTCTGGAAGAGACAATGGCTCGTGCGTCTGGGGAAAGGGCCCCTGCCTTCACATCGGAGGAGTTGGAGAAGCTTGTTGATGGGGTCCTCCCCCAGTACACGCTACTCTACGGTCCTCCAGACAAACAGGTAAGTACACAGGGAGCATGTTGTATGGGCTATGCCTGTGTGGAGAGGGCTGGATGTAAGAGGGAAGGGGGCAGAATGCTACGTGCATGAAAGACGGTGGGTGTATGTGCCACATGGCAAGGGTAGGGATGGGGGCCAATCACTTTGACGGTGCAGTTGGTGATGACTTCTCTTCTTCCCCTGTATATTTCATGTAGGTCAGTGCACACCAGAAGAAAGATATTTGGCATGCCATCGCCAAGGACGTCCGGACCCTGGGGGTCTACCACAGACGGAGCACCCACTGCCGGAAAAGATGGGAGGACATTCGCCGCTGGAGCAAGAAGACGGCGGAGGCTCAGCTGGGGATGGCCTCCAAACGTGGGAGGGGTGCCCGTCGAACCATGACCCCCCAGATGTGCAGGATCCTGGTGGGGGCCTACCCGGAGTTGGATGGGCGCTTGAGGGCATCACAGCAGACACAAGGGGGTGAGTATCCTCTCATTCAGCTGACTTTGCACACAGTGGAGTTGTCTGGGTGGGGGAGGAGGGCTGTGGGTTTCCCTAGGCCAGGGCGAGTTCCGTAGGCTAGGCCCCTCTGTAAGGCATGGCCCTGTGGCCCCCCACCCTACCTCCGTAGAGTGCCAAGTACAGCTATTCATGCCCCTGTGTCATCTATGTGCGCAGATGTCGTCCATAGCCTTGTAGGCCATTTCCCAGGAATTGCACTGTGGAGCCCAAGAGCACGGCGTAGTGCAGGGGGCTTCTGTGTCTGTGTTGTCCGCCAACGGTAGCGGTAATCCATGCACTCAACATGTCTTTATTCTGTTCCCCCCCCCTTTTTGTGGTCTCCCTGTTCTTGTGTGCATTAGCATCATCAGGCGGAGGAGCAGTGGCACCGAAACACGAGGGAGCTGCATCCCACATGGCCATGGAGGGCCACACTATGGACTCTGAATTTACCAGTGGGACGGAGGGCGAGGGGAGCTCCACAGCAGGGACAGGAGCTGACACCAGCGACACAGACTCGTCCTCTGATGGGAGCTCCCTTGTGGTGGCGGCAACATCTGTGCCCCCCACATCTACAGGTACAGCTGCCACCCCCTCTACCAGCACCGCCCTCCCAGCATCCCCTCAGCCTTCGCCCTGTGCCCGCTCACCCAGGAGGGTGGGCATCACCTTCGCCCCAGGCACCTCAGGCCCTGCCCCAGTCACCCCTGCTGCCCTCAGTGAGGAGGCCATTGACCTCTTCAGGCCCCTCACTGTTGGGCAGTCTACCATTTTGAATGCCATCCAGGGTGTAGAAAGGCAGTTGCAACAAACGAATGCATTCCTGGAGGGCATTCATTCTGGTCAGACGGCCCTTCACTGAGCCTTTCAAACTCTGGCCTTAGCACTGATGGCAGCCATTGTCCCTGTGTCTAGCCTCCCCCCTCCAACTTCCTCCACCCAGACCCAATCCCCTGTACCTCTGCTTATCCCAAGCACACCATCAGACCAGCCTGCACACACCTCACCACGCAAGGGAAGCTCAGGCAAACACAAGCACCACACATCCCACAGGCACTCACGCAAGCATCACACACATGCAGACACACCAACATCCACTGCCTCCACAGTGTCCACCTCCTCGTCGTCTCCCTCCTCCCTCCCAGTCTCGTCTACACAAACACCTGTGTGCACTACCTCTACAGCCACTACGTCCTTCACCAGCACACCCACCAGCACACCCCGCTCACGTGCAGTCACCACCCCCACTACCATTCACACGTCCCCTGTGTCCTCTCCCAGTGTGTCTGTGACGCCCCCTCCCAAGATACACAAACGCAGGCACACACCCACCCAACAGCCATCCACCCCACGACAGCCTCCAGCGCATGCACCTTCACCCAAAGTCATCAAACGTACATCTCCTACAACCACCACCCCTTCCTCCACTCCCAAACCCCCTCCAGCTATCCGTCCCAGTGTGTCCAAAGAACTTTTCCTGTCCAGCCTTCACCTTTTTCCCACACCTCCCCCACCCCGTCCATCTCATAGGTCCTGAAGTAGCACCTCAGCCACAACATCTCCGGGACTAGTGGAGCCTGTAGTCACAGGTATTTGGAGTGTACCGGCCACCAGGACAGCCAGTGTGGCACGGAGCCACAGCACAGACAGTCCCCCCCTGTGAAGCATCAGCGGTTGGCCAGTGCCCGGTGGGAGAGGGGGAAGACTCCAGCTACCCAAGCCGCTCCCAAGGGTCCCGGTGGGAGTGTGGACTCAGCTGTGACACCTCCCAAGGTGGGGAAGGGCCACAAGAAACCCGGCAAGCCTGGGAAGAGCAGCACGGCGGAGAAGACCGCCATCATCCCCGCTGCCCAGGAGGGCCCCGCCAGCCCCATCCCCGCTGCCCAGGAGGGCCCTGCCAGCCCCATCCCCGCTGCCCAGGAGGGCCCCACCAGCCCCATCCCAGCTGCCCAGGAGGGCCCCGCCAGCCCCAGCCCTGCTGCCCAGGAGGGCCTGCCAGCCACATCCCAGCTGCCCAGGAGGGCCCCGCCAGCCCCAGCCCAGCTGCCCAGGAGGGCCTACCAGCCCCAGCCCAGCTGCCCAGGAGGGCCCGCCAGCCCCAGCCCAGCTGGGCCATGAAGGACCACCAGACCCAGCCCAGCTGGGCCATGAAGGACCGCCAGCCCCAGCCCAGCTGGGCCATGAAGGACCGTCAGCACAAGACCCGCTGGCCCATGAAGGACCGCCAACTCAAGCACCGCTGAACAGGGCAAGCACCGCTGAACAGGGCACTGCCAAATCAAGCACCGCTGAACAGAGCACCGCCAAAGCAAGCACCGCTGAAAAGGGCACAGCCAAAGCAAGCACCGCTGAAAAGTGCACCGCCAATTCAAGCACCGCTGAACAGGGCACCGCCAACTCAAGCACTGCTGAACAGGGCACCGCCAAATCAAGCACCGCTGAACAGGGCATCGCCAAAGCAAGCACCGCTGAAAAGTGCACCGCCAACTCAAGCACCGCTGAACAGGGCACCGCCAACTCAAGCACCGCTAGCCCATGGGCAGCAGGGGCACTGACACAACTGGGACCGTCACGGGTGAGTGATGCACTCTGGGCACCAGTCCCCCTCCAGAACCAGTGGAGACATGCATCCACTACCTCTGTCCTTCACAGGATGAAGCACTCTGGGCACCAGTCCCCCTCCAGGACCAGTGGAGACATGCATCTACTACCTCAGTCCTTCACAGGATGAAGCACTCTGGGCACCAGTCCCCCTCCAGAACCAGTGGAGACATATATCCACTACCTCTGTCCTTCACAGGATGAAGCACTCTGGGCACCTGTCCCCCTCCCGAACCAGTGGAGACTGTTACCCACTTGAGAGACTGTGGCTTTGCACTCCCCAGGATAATGCAGTGGGCATACCACCCACTGTAGAGACTTGTGAGACTGTGGCTTTGCACTCCCCAGGATGGAACAGTGGGCAAACCACCCACTGTAGAGACTTGTGAGACTGTGGCTTTGCACTCCCCAGGATAATGCAGTGGGCAAACCACCCACTGTATAGACTTGAGAGACTGTGGCTTTGCACTCCCCAGGATAATGCAGTGAGCAAACAACCCACTGTATAGACTTGAGAGACTGTGGCTTTGCACTCCCCAGGATGCAGCAGTGGGCAAACCACCCACTGTAGAGACTTGAGAGACTTTGGCTTTGCACTCCCCAGGATAATGCAGAGGCCAACCCACCCACTGTAGGGACTTGAGAGACTGTGGCTTTGCACTCCCCGGGATTTAACAGTGGGCATTGAGCCCCCTAGTGGATCTGGCATTGTGCACTCATCCGGCTGAGGTGCCCCCTTCCCTTCACCCTGAGGTGCCTGTTGTTTTTCTATCTGATGCCCCTGCAGTGTTCTCTCTGTTTTGATCTGGTATTGAGTGTGGGCCTCGCCCATGCATTTTGGACCCAGTGGTCCACGGACTATAAATGGTGCAATACCTGGACTACTATTCGTGGTGTATATTTTGTTAATAGTGTAAATATGTATATTTTTGCATACTGCATTTTAATAGATTACAATGGTTACACTCATTTCCTTTTGTCTTTGCATTCTTCCGGGGGGTTGGGGGGTGTAACTATAATGTATAGATATGTATTAGTGTGTTTGTTGTAGTGGGTGAGGGTGGGGGTGTTGCGTGTGTGTGTCCCTGTTTTTTGCCTCCCCCCTCCCCTGTGTCATAGGTGCAGTACTCACTGTGGTCTTCGCCGCCGGCATTCGTGCTCCTGGTACAGGAGCAGGAAGACTATCGCAGGTAGGATTTGGAGTTCCGGTTCCATGGTGTCCTCGTTCCTCGTGGAGTGTGATGAGGTGAGCGTTTTCAATTCTAAATTCCTATTTCCGACGTGTTTTTATCCACGGTGAATCCGCTGTCATAATAGTGTGGGAGGTACATTGTCTTCCGCCTGTCTGTTGGCGGTGACCACCGCGCTGTTTGTTTGTACCACCGTGGCGGTCGGAGTGTTAAAGTGGCTGTCTTTGTTGGCAGTTTCTACCACGGTCGTAATTGCAAATTCTTTTCCGCCGGCCTGTTGGCGGTCTTACCGCCGCTTTAACACCGTCTTCCAGAGTTGTAATGACCACCTTTATGATTTTAAAGTAAAGTCTCCAATGTCTCAGAAAAATAGGGCTGATTAATAACCCTCCGAAATGCTCTGCTATCTTTCAGTTTACCTGCTCCAATTTGACATTGCCATGCTTGGTTTCTGATATCACTCTTTCTATGAGTTGTCACCTCCTTAAATCACCTCCTGCATTCCTAGCTCGTCTCAAACCCGAGGTTTCTTCTTAAGTGCTTCTAATAGATTTCTGTGTGCCACTGTGCATGTTCTATTAAACCATCTATAAGGCTTAGTAGTCCTGGGAACTTTATAAATGGGCAGCAATTTTTTTAAAGCTGCACTAAGCAGGGAGGGTCTGCATTAAAATGTATACTGATACCACAAGACACCCCATTATTCTGCATCAAGACAATTATAGTTCAGGTTACTCCATTTTATTAAAACACCGCCTATTATTAGAAAAGTACAGGTTTGCCTTAACAGGGTCAGCCATGGCATAATTTTTTGATGCTTTCAACTTAATAGAGAGTGGTTTGGGGTCAGTGGAACACTTTGCACCAACATGAAAATCATATATCTTACTGGACTGCACCTAGGAAAATGAAATTAAAAAAATAGTAGTGACAACCCCCACCACAGTAAATGTTGGTATAATTTAGTCCAGTGCTGGATACACATCAGCTGTAAAGACAAGATTATATTCAGTCAACATTCAATTGAGAGCCTCGCCATACACATGATGTTTAAAATGAATGCTGCCCAAGCCGCATTAAAATCTCCTACCCAAACCATATTAATTGCAGAATTGTTATTTGACATAAACTTATATCATTCAAATTCCAGCTCACTTATTATTGTACGAATGCTTCTTCAGTAAAAAATATTATAATATAGATTAATTAGTGCAACACTTTTCATCAGCAACCTGGACATACAGCAATTGAAAATAAGGTGAAGAAGCAATACTTTTCATCTTGCTATTTTTTAAGGCGATAGAGATGAAAATACTAGGCCCTCCTTTAGGTTTACCAGGGTATGATCTTCTAGTAGGACTCCAAAATGGAAAGATCCTGTCTCAATTGGAAGATTCTTGCGCCCATGTTTCTTGACAACAGACTATTTGCACTTAACAAACTTAAACCAAGCAGGGTTTTTTAATTTGGAAATAATCCCTGCAACATTCCAGGAGACTAACGGGGGGTGCTTATTTGTGGAGTACTTTGATGGAAATAAACCGATTTCAGCATCTGGGAAAGCTTGGGAAGACACCAAAAGTATGTCTGAGCTTATATAGATATGTTCACTTTCTTTCACAGTTGGGCATGACAATAACACAGAAGATAGTCAATCCATCTCTGCAAATTACCAAGATGGGAGAAGGAATATGCAGTTACAATATTGTATGCCGTATGCAATAATATTTGGGTTTTGTCCACTGACTCCACGTTGCACTTAGCCTAGCAGCACACTGTCACATTAGGGACCACAAGCTTCATTTTGCCCTATTGACTTTATTTGAGCGATTCTGGGATCAGGCGGTCCGATGACGCAGATTTGCCCATGCCTCATGGTGATAAATTTTTTAATTTTATCTGCTTTGCATTGTGACATTTATATTTATATACATATTTGTTGTGTATACTGCAGTGAAGAATCATTTGTACATGTTTTTATTTCATTGCTGTGACATTTTTAAATGTGTGCTTTCAGCATGCTAATCTCCTCTTCGAACCTTGCAGAGTGATTTAATACATGACTTCTTTAGACTAAGAAGCGCATTCCAGAGATTTTTGTCAGTGCATGAGTATTTCATCACAGTCATTAGTGAAGCAAAATACAGTGGTAGTCAGGTTTTGGCTACCAATTCTTGAGTGTTAGGTGTCTATGCTAAACAGTTGTGAGGCCGATAGAAGAAACAAAGAGGAATATTCTCAGCTGAAGCAAGAGCCTGACTCCAGCTATCTAAAAGGTGTTTAATGACAATGGAGTTCTTAAACCTTAAAATTCATCACAATGCAATCCCACTTGCTTTTTTGAGTCTTAACCCTACCCCATCGCACTCTTCTGACCGTAATGATCTTCTTGAAAAGGTTAAATCTACTAACCAAGTGCTGTTTGAGCCAGTACACTACTTTATTCAATAAAGTTCTCCAGTTATTCTTTTTTTTACATGACGCAAGAAGGGGCATTCTCAAGAACAGTCAAATAAAGGGTAGATGCAGTTTTAAAGTGTCCTTGCATGATGCTAATTAATTAGTGGGTTTATGAGATCAATTTGAAACAGATGACTTAGGGAACTGGCCTGACATTGTTATGGGTGAGGGGCACCCCTCTTTATTTTCAGTTCTCCCCTAGAAACTGAGTTATAATACATCTTCTCTGAAGGAGAGTTCTTTTTCCCAATCTTTACATGCAGGATTCAGTGCTTTGACTACAGGACTCTCCTTTTGCAGTGGGAAGAATTTCCACATTCATACTAGAACTTAGCCTACTTTCAGGGTGCTACTTCTCCAAACTGTCTATTCTATCCAGGACTCTATCACAAATACATGTGATATTATGTTCAAATACTGAGAGGCACCTATTGAGATAATCACATAAAGCTTGATACAGGCTATTCAAATCTTGAGTTTTAAGAGCATCAAGAATCAACAGCTCCCATTTCCCTGCAACAGACTCCAGTGGGTTGACTGATTTCAAAACCCCAGGGCTTTTAACAATATTTAACGGGATGCAGGGATGTTCCTTCTTCATTTTCTTCAATGGATGAAAGTTATCAGTTTGCTGACTATCTGATATAATTAGTAAAGGGTGATTAAATATAAATGGATTATTTGTAAGTCTTTGATCCATATAAATTCTCTGCACGGAATTTGATTCTCCTGAAGGGGTACCAGGAGGATTAGTGAGTGACAGACCCTGCTGAAGCATGGCTAAGGTGACATTAAGTTTTTGGGCACTCCAGTACCAAGTCAATCTCTGCATTGATCTCATCTATCACATTAGTGAGGAAATTGGTAATAGCAGAAACAGATTTCTTCTCTGGTCTTTCCTCTCCGCAGGGTTAATTGATTTCATCCTACCCATATAAACAGCAATTCAAATTCCCTCTAAAACAGTTGAAGATAGGAAGCAAACTTAGAGCCTGATTTAGAGTTTGGTGGATGGGTTACTCCATCATAAACATCACAGATATCCCATCCACCATGTTACGATTCCCATAGGATATACTGGGATCGTAATATGGCAGACAGGACATCCATCACTTTTGTGATGGAGTAACCATATCTGCCAAACTCTAAATAAGCCTTAGGATTTCTATACCACTGCAAGGAGGGGTGGCCCATACCACTCTCCTCCGGGCACTGATGGGTTGGATGGACCCACTCCTAGCCCGGTCTTCGCCTCTGCATGCGCCCAGGTACATCCCACATGCACCCTGCACTGTGGGAATCTTCAACTGCTTTTAAAGCTCCCTCCCAAGTAGCCAGTTATTGCAGCCACCTCCCGACCAAAGGGAGCTATGGGGCAAGTAGTCCAAGTCCTCAGCAGACAACTGTTGGTGTAACAATATGCCCTGCCCTGTGGGAATCCTCAACTGCTTTTAAAATGCAGGGAGTGATGCCATCATCTGCTGATAACAGGGAGGTATAAGGCAGGTAGTCCAGGCCCCTAGTAGGCAGCAGACAAATGCTGTTGTAGCAGCACATGGAGTAGTGTAGAGTTAAATAATGATAGTTTACTGGTATACAGTGTAGTGATGTAGTGTAGAGGGGCATTTAGTTGTTTAGAATAGGGTAGAGTAGCGTGGGGAGAAGTATTGTACAATGGAATAGCATAGACTGTTGTGGCATAGAACAGAGCACTGTACAGTGTAATAGCATACAGTGGAGTGGCATATAGTGAAGTGAAGTGAAGTATAGTGGAGTGGCATACAGTGAGTGGTGAAGAGTGGAGAGGTGTACAGTGGAATAGCGTACAGTGAAGGTGTGCACACTGAAGTGGCACACAATGCTGTGGCATACAATACAATGGCCTAGAATGCAGTGTTGTATAGTGGAGTTGAGTCCAGTAGAAAGGTGTCCAGTAGCGTACAGTGGAGGGGGATAAAGTGGAGTGGTGTAGACTAGAATATCATGGAATGGAGTGGCATGGAGGGTAAGAGCATGCAGTAGAGTGGTGTAGAATGGAGTGGAGTAGAGTGGAGTGGTGTAAAGTGGATTAGTATAGGGAGGAGTGTCATTTATCAGAGAGACTTACAGTGGAGTAGCGTACAGTGAAATAGCAGAGTGGCGGGGCATAGAGTAGAGTGTAGTAATTGAAACAGACATAATGTGACAGTGTGTGAACAGATGTAGATGTTGTCATGTAGGTTCTCACTATGCTAATAAGGCTACTGGATTTGAGCGGCAGAATCGCATAGATTGTGGGGTACTAAGTACAATTCCACACCATGTGACCCCTGTCGGCCTTATCCGGGTTTTCCAGCTAACTAGCAGCACCTCATCTCTATCCGAGAGCAGGGATGATTGTGGCAACCGGGCGCATGACAAGAAAGACTCCTCATGGGAATCGTGGTCAATCAGATCTCATCCCTTTCTCTCAGTTACATTAGTCTCACACAGGCAAAGACAACAGAGGCAGAATATAGTTCAATAGGGTTTATTGAAGTAACTGCATCTTAGATAAAATGGCACGTATTGCAATAACTAGGATGAGAAAACATAATGAAAGCAAGAAGGTGATAAGGAGAGTGAAACACAAAAACAGTTCCACCATACTGTAACTAGGAGTGATACATAGTCCTCATACCTACGCTATGTTCGAGCACAGCATAATAAGCCTAATCCGCCCTTCAGGTTTCCCCCTGGGAAAGCATCATCCCTCATACCTGAGTAAAGAAGCCTGTAGTCTAGAAAGACACTGTCCCCATGTAGGTCAGGGTTCGGCTGTCTAAGCAAGCAGCTGTAGTGAGGCAATCAGCAATCAGCATGCAGTTGTGGTCATCTGGCCGGAATCTCCCTCCAACACATACGGGACAAAGGAGTGTTTTTATAATAAAACAGTTGACATTCTAAGAAACGGTCCCCACGTATGAGTGTATATGTTTCTGTGAATGTTGGAGACATGGTGTACCTCTTTTGCGGGCAAACTATCTGAATGTTCTCTTGAAGAAAGCACAAAGTGAAATGAATATCCTAATGAGAATGTATTGCTTTCCTAGGTGAAAGAATAATTAGGTAGATAGAAAGAAAACCACACTGCAAATGTGGCTATTGCTAGAAAAATAAGGCGATGCTGAATAAAATGCAACTGTTTAAAGTGCACAAAAGAAGGCCTAATTTGCTTAAATAATTTGTCGACAATATGGCTAAAATAGCTATACAACATCGCTATGTGTCAGGAAGTTTAAATAGTAATTTTGGTAGTATGTGTGAATAGTGTGTTGAAGCTAATGGGCCTGATTCACAAAGGTAAATCCAGTCCCAAAGTGGGCCAAAAGAGAGTATACATAAATACATTTTGTGAATTCCCAAATCAAAACCTTAGACTTTTGGCCTAAATTTAGACCAAGCATTCAAGTTTACCTTTGTGATTTGTCCCCATATGTTTTAAAATACTTATATATTGTGCCACAGTATAACACAGTAAATTTGAGGTATGATGTGATACATGCTGATGAGAGAGTATTATGCAATTGACTAATGGTTATGTTTACTAAATGTATAATGTAGCCATAATAGGTAGAGAAATGTATTTATCATTTTCTAGATAGTTTTACAGCTATTTAGGGCGGACTGCACATTCTTAAAATGTTTACATTGGCACTGTAATTTGTAGGTATTACTGCAGTACGCTGAGGCTTTTTGTGAAGATTTAAGTATGTAAACATAGAAAATACACTGTAGTACACTATATTTGTTTTAAGGAAAACATATCAAACCTACTACTTACCTAAATTTAAGGGCTTAACAAAGTCACAGCCAAAGTGTACCTCAAAACTACATGGATGCTTTTAACTTTTTGTGAAGGTAATCATTAACAAATCAGCTAATGCCTTGTTCGCTCCATGTACCATGGCACTACCACAAAATACTGTAAAACTTCCAAAGGTACTGCAACAACGCATATCATTAAGTTTAAATGACTTATAAATGACTTATAATGTTAAAAAAAACCTTACTCTACTTAGCTGTAACACCAAAAAAAGGATCATCTGCACAACATAATCTAAAAGCCTGCCAGATTTCATTGTAATCTGATTGGATGCTTGGTCACTACCTGTGAGTACAAAGTCCATGCAAAAATACATTAGTGCTGACATGTGTTATTGGACCACCCTCCCCCACTTCTATCTATGTTCCCACTTGACCTATCACTACAAAACTTGCCAAACTTCTGCCAGTGTAGTAAAAGGAATAGGTCTGGAAAGTTTTATGGAGATTCGTCAAACGGGGTCAAATTTATTTTATAGTGAAACATCTGAATAATTCCTATCTCTGCTAATCCTATCTATGACTACAGAGTGGTTAGCATGTTTCTTTAACATAGCTATTTATACTTTCTCTACATGCACTTATCTATATTTTGATTTTTTATCCCTCCATATTCTGACCACAATATTCTGATACCATGATGCTGCTATGCTGTATTTTCCTGCTCATACCCTGTATCAGGAAACCCTTCTTCGTCGTTGATTTATGGGCGAATCGCCTTGTCAGCGATCCCTGTGGTTTACAGACTCTTGATTCTTTCCAACAAACGCTTTCAGACTCACCTAACAAGTAAGATAGAGTTTTCCTCTGCAGTCTCAATATAGGAAGGAGAAGCATTGTTGTAAGAGAAAAGTTTTTTTGGTGCTGCAAGTCACAGCTGGAAGAGAGAAAAGCACTGCCATGCGGCATCTATCTTAATTTAAATATGCATGACAGATGTTTACGTATAGCTGATTCTCACAGACAGGGTTGTGGCAACTTAGTTAATAGAAAATATGTTCAGAAAGCATCTAAAGTGTTGTTTTGAAACACTTTTGGGCAAAGTCAGCATAATAAACAGACCCTCTAAGGACACTGAACTGCGTACTAATAATTAATGATCCACATCAGACATGTGTAAAACTCATGTTTTCACAGCATAACTGTGTCTCACGTTCATTTAAGTGGAAAATTGTCAATGGTCGCATTAACCCTAGGCCATATTAACACTTCAGTTTATTTGTTTTTTTACTGGACTGCTGGTGAATTTACAACTTTGCTGGAGGTGGGTGTGCAAGTCTTAGACCTGGCAGCTTTTTCGCATGTCTCCCCTATTTTGATTTCCTTCTGACCTCCTATTTTTATGGTGTACTGGACTCTGTTTTTGCTGGTTTAATGTCTCTGCGCAGTTTACCACTACTCATTGGTGCTAAAGTGCAAGTGCTCCCTTTAGAAATTGTACTGTTGATTGGTTTATGCATGATTGGCATATTTGATTTACTGGTAAGTCCCTAGTAAAGTGCACTAGAGGTGCTCAGGACCTGTAAATCAAATGCTACTAGTGGCCCTGCAGCACTCGTTGTGCCATCCACATTAGTAGCCCTGCAAACATGGTTCAGACCTGCCACTGCCCACTACCCACTTGCCAGGCCTAAACCTTCTGTTTTATTACATGTATGGCACCCCTAAGATAGGCCCTAGGTAGCCCCATGGGCAGGATGCAGTGTATGTTAAAGGTGGGACATGTACATACGTGTGTTACATGTCCTAACAGCAAAATACTGCTAAATTTGGGTTTCACTGTGCAAGGCCTACCTCTCTCATAGGTTAAGTATTATTAAAGTACAAATTCCCTTTGAGAGCAGATAGAAATATGGAGTTTAGGATCTCTGACCTCACAATTTAAAAATACATCTTTTGATAAGGGTTGTTTTTAAATTGTTTGCTTAAAAATGCCACTTTTACAAAGTAGACATTTTCTTTCTTAAACCATTCTGTGACTCTGCCTCCTTCATGATTCCCCCGTCTGGGCAGTTTGACAGTTGGGCTGTTTGCACTTCTCTCTTTACAGTGACACAAAGGAGGCTGGGGTGTAGCCTGCATATCCTGATGAGCAATCTGAGCGTGAGGGGAGAGAGGAGTGGTCACTTACACCTGAAAGGACTGTGCCTGCCCTCACACCGTGCAGCACCCAACCCCCTGGTGTGTGTCTGGGTCCTGGCCTGGGCAAGGAAGGATCTTGCAAACACTTGAGACTTTGCTTTGACGTTTTCCAACTTCAAAGGCAGAAAGGGGTATAAGTAGTGGACTCAAAACCCCAGACGGGTAGAATCTTTCTGAAATCAAGAGGAACACCTGCCAAGGAGAAGCGTTAAAGGGATGGTGGAAGAGTACTGTCCCTTTGATGTGTTGCTTTGCTGGAATGGCATATAGTGCTGCTTCTGCCTTAAAAGAGTGCAAAGGGTGTACTTTGCTGTGTTTCCTGCTTGAGAAAGTTCTTCAGGGGCTTGGAGTAGAGGTTGTCTTCTTTTGGAAGTCTCAGAGACACCAAAGACTTCAGTTACCTCGACCTGCAGCACTAGGAACTGTGTGTTCTGTGCTATAAAAGAAGAAAAACACCATGACGCTTCAGCGATGCTGCTGGCCTGCACCATGACCTACCGACACAACATGGAGCTGCACTGCCCCGCTTTGCACCGCAACCCTGGTCTTACCGACACTGTCATTAGATGACTTAACTGAGCCACTGTTCGTACCCGAGTGGGCCCGACACTCCGGCATAGCCTTGCTCACACCACAGCCTGGGCATAAGCGGCGACGCTGCTCCTGCTGACACCAGGATTGCTGCCTGCACAGTGACCTTTGGACACCACTTGTGAGGAGCAAAAAGCACCATCCCGTTCTGCACCGTAGCCCCGGTCCACTGAAGCCAGCACCATTGACACCAATGTCGGCAGCAGACGTCCCTGTCTGCAAACGCCACGCGTAGACGCTGCCCAGAGCCGTCACGTTCTGCAACACTGACTTGGGCCTACCAACAACAGCACTTCAGCAAAGACGCCGCTGCAGCACCATGACCTGGTGACACCGCAAGTCACACCGCCCCACTTCACATCGCAGCCCTGATCTCACCGACGCTGCTGGATGCCATCACCGAGCCATTGCCTGCACCGTGACCTGTGGGTACCACGCATCACATCATCCCGCTTTGCCCCACAGCCGCGACGCCATCAGTAACAGTGCTCCTGACTTCATCAGCCCGGAGTTCGATCCACAACGCATGTAACTTCAAGGAGCGGACGACTCGTGCACCGACTCCTGAGCCGACACCGCAACCTCATTCCTAACAGCAAGTATCTGTGCTGGGAAATGTTTTACTCAGTTCATACCTTGAAGAAAATACTCATGGTATATATGTTAATGAATCAGTTTATTTAAAAGACAGTATGATATTGCGGCTTTTCAGAAGTCAAATTTTGATACACATATTTACATACATGTTATCATCTGCAACATATTTCTTTTACTTCTTGAGTTAAAAGCACCTGACCAGTATGAGCAAATATCCAGTAAATGTTCATTTATTTATTCACCTATACACACTGCAAATTAAGGGGCATATTTATACTTTTTGATGCAAAACTGCACTAACGCAGTTTCGCATCAAAATGTTTAGCACCAGCTTGTGCAAATCCAGAGCACCCGCCGGGCCCCATATTTATGGAACGGTGCAAGACAGTGCAAAGGGTGGGCTAGCATCAAGGAAAATATGTTACCGGGTGGCGGTGGCGATACGGGAGGAGGGTGTTTTGCACAAAAACATTACGTTAGGCTGGTTAGAGGCAAAAAAAACAATG
This sequence comes from Pleurodeles waltl, assembly GCF_031143425.1. Taxonomy (NCBI): domain Eukaryota; kingdom Metazoa; phylum Chordata; class Amphibia; order Caudata; family Salamandridae; genus Pleurodeles; species Pleurodeles waltl. The sequence continues at coordinate 936,290,403 of NC_090447.1, read as the reverse complement.
CCTCAAACCAGCCTAGTGTCATTTTCTGACGTAAAACCATCCATACCACATGACTCCTATCTTAGAAAAGACAGGAGACATGCCCACCACCCTGTTGGCCATGCCCAGGTGACCAGTGTCCCCTGGGCATGGCCATTGCACCCTGTGCCATGGAGTGGGCCCCAAGTTGGGCCCCGGTGGCACCTTAATTTAAAAACAAAATACTTACCTATACTTACCCTACTTACCTGAGATGGGGGCCCCCCATCCTCTGGTGTACCTCTGGTGTGGGTAGGGGTGTTCCTCGGGCCTGAGGAGGGCTCATGTAGACCCTTTCCATGGTGTTTAATCATGGAAATGGGTCCACAGGTCCCCTAACACCAGGTCTGACCCAGGCATTAAATATTGTTGCACCTTTATTTAGCCCCTCCTCCCACCCGTGCGCCATTTTAGCACAGGGGATAAATATGCGGCTATGAGGCTAGCACCTTTTTTATAGATGGTAATGCCAACCTTGTATCTCATTGATGTAAGGGAGGTTCACACATCTAAAATAATGGTGCAAACTCCATTATTTTGATGTTAGACGGGTCTAATGTCAAAATATAAATATGGAGTTAGTTTCGCACCAAAATTACGTCAAACAAATGATGTAAAGTACAATAATTAAGTATGAGGATTTAAATGAACTCAAGCCTGTTCCCTGATTAGGCTTTAGTATGTTGGTTTGGATGTTTCATGTAAATGCCATTTCTACCCTGTTATGGATGAAGGGTCTCATCAGGACCTATTGATAAGGGGACATCCTAGAAAGAGTAAAATCATACTTTTAGAATAGGTGGAGATGGCCACATATTTATCATGTATTAAATAAGGGGGCACCATACCTTATTAAGAGGCCTTTGCTACAATCACAAAAACATATATAGAATACACCGCATATGAGACACCAACTAGTGCAATGAGAACATACAAATACTCAGGGACCTAGTTTGGATTTCTTGAAAATAAAACCAAATCACAGTGGGTTAAATCACTAGGCAAGGTATGTTGTATCTGAAGTCTATCACTCTGGTTAAAGAACTCACCCCTGAGTGTATACCGAGGGGGAGGCCTTCCAATAAGTAAAGTTGATGCGAAGGCCCGATGAAGGGCCTTTTTAGGGTCAAGCCTGCATCGCATGCGCTCGCGCATGCGTATCGCTAGCGAGACGCTTTAGGTATTAGAAAAGGGTTCGGAGCCCCTTCGACGTCACGTCAGTATCTTTCATTGGCATGTTGGCTTGCCTGTTAGAATCCGCTTCCTTTGATTAGTGGAAGGCACGCATTCGTCATGCCTTTTCCGGTGGTTAGCCCTCCTCGAGTGCAGCGACCAAGGACAGAAAACATGCGAGGCTCGCTGTTTCGCATCAGGTTTGTGGACTACTTTTTCTCTATTTTTGCAGCGCGATCTCGCTGGGCAGCAGTTGAGCGCTTTGCATACTATCAACCTTGTTACACAGTTAATTGCACTTTTGCCCGGTTACGTTCATAATTGCACTTTTGCTGATAGGTATTATTACGTGTGAACTGTAGCAGCTGTTTTTTTCTTTTAATGCAAGAAAAATCCGGTTGGGAGTTAACAACTGGGAATAGCTGTAACTCCGACAAATGCGAGACCCTAGTGCATTGCAAATGCTTGTTTATGTAATGGGAGCTTGCCAGTAGTTCCCTAGAGGCGGGAATCACAATAGATGCTCCTCTCTGGCTGAAACTCACAAAGGAAAGCACATGTGACTGGCTCTATTTTGAAGCCTTCCTCAGCGTACCAAGAGAAGATGCAGAAGCACTCTTCTTCCTGACACTGACTTAAAACAGAACGAGACATGGAACACATGTGTCCCAAGAAGGCATTGAAAACGGACAATGGCTAATGCATGCATCTCCATAAATGTAAGTAAAACATTGGTTGGTTATCGCTAAATATACAGAAAAAAAACATCATTGACCGCATATATCAAAAGTAAAAGAACATTAAGTAATTGTTGTATACAGAAGACAATCCTCTTTCGATTGATAAAAATAACAATTACACTTGAATATATTTGAAAAGACTAACAAAAAGACAAAATGTTCATGTGTAAATTCTACTACAGTTCATAGTCAACACATTCTTCTATGATGTCTCTCAACATGAAACAGACATGTCAGGTATCCAATAGTCCATATTGCACTGTACGTGTTTAATACCAATCCCAACTTCATATCTGTGCCCCTCCTCTGCAGTGTTTATTCCTTGGCATAATGAGTCACATTGTTCAATGCACTTGTACCCCATCTTCCGGAGTATATTTGTAAGGTCGCCACCTCTCTCTGGAGTGCATGTCATGTCAATACCTTGCCATATGATATCTTCAGCTGAATGATTCTGTTCTGTAAAATTAGTCATCAGTGGTGCATTAACCACTTTGCATGTAATCCTGCAGTGGTGTTGACATATTCTCATTTTCACTGGTTGTGTGGTTTGTCATTCATATATATATATATATATATATATATATATATATATATATATATATATATATATTAATTCACATGAAAATCACATGCAATGAACCACAAAGTTTAATTGCAATTACAGAAATCCTTCAGTTCAGTTTTGTTTGTACCATACTAACATAATTTGCTATTCTTTGGGTATTGACATGCAAAGCAATTACCCCAACAATAGTGCCCCTGTGTGTGTGTGTGCATATATATATATATATATATGTATATATATATATATATATATGTCTCAAGTGTGCACTAAATCATAATTGCTGCTTTCCAGCATCTTCAGCGACTAGTGGTGGTATGGTACACATGCTGCAGCCCTTCTTCCTGCCAAGTGGCTGTGGCATTAGATGTTCTTGAAGTAGACTGCAACCATTATAGTTACACCTAGACATACCCTCACTCAAGTGATGATTTAGCAGGATGTAATTTGCAATGTGTTGTGTCTGCATGATGGGGGAGGAGCTCCAGAGCTGAAGCTGCCGAGCATGAGGTAGAGGGTCATGAGTGTGAGTGGGATGTTGCAGGACCTGAAGGAGGACGTGTCCTGGCTGCCGGTCCTATGAAGCTACTGCTGAGACTTTGCTGTCTTGCCGCTACACCTATGTTGACCCATCCCCTGTGCTGCTGTGCTGCTCCTCACCTCCAGGAGCTGGTGCCTGTCCAATATGGCAGCACAGCAGCACAGGGGATGGGTCTGGAGCCTGAAGAAATAAATTTGCAGCTGCAAGCACTGAAAGCACTGCTCCTGCCTCAAGCTTGCAGCTTGGGGCAAATGAGAGCAAGGATGCGGCCAGACCAGTCTGCTACTTGCCCCCTCCTCCCATAACCAGCTTGACTCCGACTTCCAGGCCACCAGGCCATTAACTGAAGAAGGCCCAGGCAAACTGATAGACAAGCAAGGGGCACTACAACATAATAGCAGGGGAGATGCAAGGGAGGCAGAGACAGAGAGAGTTTGGAGCAACACCCCCCCATTCCTGTTAGTACAGGGATGGAAAAGAACCTTTGGCATGCCACAACATCTTGCAACTAACCTCATCCTGTGTGGCAAAGTTAGAGCGGTGTTGTGGGCTAGGTCTAATTGCTCTGCTTTAGCACTGTGGTTTGGGGATTTGGCCCACCTAGGCGTGGGTGTGGCTTGCAGTCCAGGTGTCCTCTCCTGCTCTCCTGAGTACATTGATTGTGTGGGGAAGTCCATGGAGCCAGCCACTCCCTTGCAAGACTCTTGTATTTCACACAATCCTACACAATCAAGGTGTGCGTTTTCCCCTCCCTCACCATCACTGTCACAAAGGGGAAGTGAGGCACACCCTATGGACCACCACCAATTCATTGGGAAGAAGGTAACAGCGTTACAGGTTGTGTTGTTATTGTGGACTTTTCTACTACCCTAATGTCCCTGCAAGTGGTGGTCTAACAAGGAGCCAATGAGGAGTCCACATATAAACAGCCCACAGACAAAGTCTACAGGATCATTCAGATCGGAGGCCAGGCAGAGGGGCAATCAGAGAGGAGTAAACTGAGTGGCATGCAAAAAGCACAAAACACCAGGGCGTTCTTCATGAGATGCACACTAAGGGCCCAGGGCGCCTGCCCTGAAGCCCCCCCAAGAAACACCAGGGCAACTAGGGCCACTATGGAATTCCACCCCAGATGATGGAAAGTATCTTTCAGGATCTTTACACATAAGGGCCCTGCACTAATGCCCAGAAAGAGGACACTGAAAGCAGCAATAAAGCAAAGGCAAGGACACAGAAAGGTGCAGGAAAAGGCCCTTTAACCACACCTCAGCACAGGATAAAACTAAAATGAGTTGGGCTAGGAGGGCCATAAGTCTAACCCAGCTGAGCTCTGGAAGTGGAGCAGCCCAAGTAGCGACAAAAAACAAGACTCAGGGATCATGGCCTACTTTTAAAAAAACAGACAAGGGCACAAACATTTTTGGGGGTCCTGAATTGTTGGGGCCCCAGGCTTACCCCCACAGTAAATAAAGTCAACCTCAAGGCATGCAAGGGAGGGTGGCCAGTCCTGAGAAAGAAAAAGGATCCACTCCTTCCCAAAATTAGGAGACCTCATTGTGACAATCTCTATTATTGAGCTCTCCTCGACCTTACTAAATCACCAACCAGCACCGCAGATGAGGAAGGATGCAAGCAGTGTATCACTAGATCAAGCTGAGATTTCACTCCACAGTCCAGTTTCCCCAGCACGCAGGTCCACCACATGTTCGAGGCACATGACGATAAGGACCAAATAAAGGAGACAATTTATTCATGGGACACGGTGCTACCAGAAGACCCCGAAGTAAAAGGGGTCACTCAAACAGTGAATCTGGCCTAGTAACTTGCCCCCAGTCAGAGTCAAATGACTCTTTACAAAGATTCCCAGACTTCCCACCATTCAAACTCTCCTATGCGCAGGACAACGTTCTAAGGTCAATCAGTATCTCCCTGACTGCGCAAACAAATGCCCTAACATGGCAATCACAAAAGTTCAAAATACAGATGGAAATGCTCCAAGTAATGACACTCAGGGGCATATTTATACTCCGTTTGCGCCGAATTTGCGTCGTTTTTTTCGACGCAAATTAGACGCAAAACTAACTCCATATTTATACTTTGGCGTTAGAAGCGTCTAGCGCCAAACTTCATGGAGTTAGCGTAATTTTTTTGCGTGAACACCTTCCTTGCGTTAATGATATGCAAGGTAGGCGTTCCCGTCTTAAAAAATGACTCCGATGCTATTGCGTCGGATTTATACTCCCGGGCAAAAATGACGCCCGGGAGTGGGCGGGTCAAAAAAACCCGCATTAGCGCCGGATTTTAGCGCCTGGGTCAGGGCAGGCGTTAAGGGACCTGTGGGCTCAGAATGAGCCCAGAGGTGCCCTCCCCTGCCCCCAGGGACACCCCCTGCCACCCTTGCCCACCCCAGGAGGACACCCAAGGCTGGAGGGACCCACCCCAGGGACATAAAGGTAAGTCCAGGTAGGTATTTTAAAAAAAAAAAAATTGTGGCATAGGGGGGCCTGATTTGTGCCCCCCTACATGCCACTATGCCCAATGACCATGCCCAGGGGACAGAAGTCCCCTGGGCATGGCCATTGGGCAAGGGGGCATGACTCCTGTCTTTGCTAAGACAGGAGTCATTTCAATGGGGGATGGGCGTCGTAAAAAAATGGCGCAAATCGGGTTGAGGCGATTTTTTGGCCTCAGCCTGACTTGCACCATTTCTGGACGCCCATACGCCATTTTCCCCCTACGCCGGCGCTGCCTGGTGTACGTAGTTTTTTTTAACGCACACCAGACAGCGCCGGCGGCTAACGCCGGCTAACGTCATTCAATAAATACGGCGCCCGCATGGCGCTTCAGAATGGCGTTAGCCGTCGCAAATTTTTTTGACGCAAAACTGCGTTGGCGCAGTTTTGTGTCAAAAAGTATAAATATGGGCCTCACTATGGCGAACATGGGCAAAAAAAATGACTAAATCAATGAAGTCAACAAATGAGTGAAGCAAACTCCGGACTGTCTATGTCCCGATATAGTGAATAAACTGGCCTTGCTTCCATCGGTACTAGCCACATTGGCCCCTCAACTGAAAGCCATAAATAGCATACGTTTGCGCCCACACCACCCAGGGGCATTTACGGGAGGTGTACACAAGCTGGATAAAAGCCACATGATAACAGTAGTCTCCACAAAATCTCAAACAATGGCACAAATGGAAAATGAGAAGGTATTACGAGCTCAACATACCCTTACCAACAAACTAAGGCCCACATTGATACTTTTTTAGTGCCGCATTTACGCCGTTTTTGTATTTTGTAAGTTTGCATCGCTTTTGCTTAAAAAAATGCTGCAAATGGGGTGCTAAAAAAGTATAAATATGGGCCTAAGTGTGGCCCCTGAAGTAGATAATGCAGCGCTGCACAGCGACAAGGTATCCAAAGCAGATAGTGTACTGCAGGACAATGAGAAGGCAGCGGAGACCATTGAAGGCGCAGACATTCACTCCTACCTGCGAGAGACCCTACCCAAGCTAACAGGCCTCAGTTTCGACCCTCCCCTGGAATTTCAGAGGGTGCACAGGCTTGGTCCTAAAAGACGAGATGACGCCAATAGCCCCCACCCCATCATAGCATGCCTTCTGCGACACGTGCAGACTCGCCAACTCCTGCAAGCGGCCCGGTCACACAGCTCATTCCGGATGGATGGACTACAGATCAGGCTGACGGCCGATTTTTCCAAAGAGACCAGTGAGCGCCGGAGAGCCTTCTTGGCCCTTCGACCCCGTTTACGCCAGCTGGAAGTGAAATATGGTCTGTTCGAACTGGCAAGAATGTGGATCACTAAAAATGCGGTGTCCAAAGACTTCTACGACCCGAGGACCTGCTAGCTTTTTTGGAAGGGCTCCAACCCCAGACCAAGTCCATGGATACAGCGCCCCCGGTCCGGTCCCAGGACTTGCTGGGGACGACTCAGGGAGACACCCCCCCGAACTCCACTCTCAGAGAAGCGGGATGGGCCACTGCAGACCCCCATTCTAGGGGGAGAGACTTAGAGAGACTCACAAAGAGCCACAACGACAGGGGTCAAGTTCTGCAGGCAGTGGCGCCTCTTAGGCAGACCACGGACAGGGACAAATCTCGATCCCCACTGAAGCCCACCACAACTCCCACCTGATGACACAACTGCATGACGTCCCATGGGAGCTGCAACAGCAAAATATGTGATGTTCTACGAGAGCTGCAGAGGTCCTCCTGCTGAGACGATGGAGGGATGAGTACCTGCCTGTTCGATAATGCAGTTGACGTTTGTTTTACAGCTGAACTGCATTCCATTAGGTCCTACGACAACCTTAGATTATTGTCCGGCTCTCATTTGGCCTGTTTGAGTCTATTGTATGACTTGTTTATTGCCCTTCAGATTTCAGATTTCATACATGGGTGGTACGTTTCAAGTTTGATTGTTTCCAACTGGTTATTGTTTATGGGTTTTAGTCTTCAATGTCCGTTCGCTCACCAGCTCGTGGATCATCCTCTATCCTCTCCCTTACTTGCCCTACTCCCTCCCTTGATCATCGCCCCCTCCTCCACACTGTGCACTCGTATGCCTCCCCCCAACACTTTTCTTCAAGCCAGGATGCTACCCCATTATGCCGTCCGATTTATCCACACATGGATACACTATCTTGCACCCACTGTTTGTGATGTCTGGGGACTATTGCCCCGGGTATAGCGGGGTCCTCACCGGCTGTGTCAATGGTTGTTTCCCACTCTGCTTCTCCTCCCCCCGTGGATATTTTCTGCCTGCATCATCTGTGCTACTTGACGATGTCATAATCTCTGTGACATGATTACTGCCTAGGCGCACTCTGAGAAGGATCCTCCCCCCACCCCCTCCAATCCCCCTTCGGCGCAGCGCTGTACCGACTTCTGATGCGAGATCGCGCGCCACTCTCTGGTGCTTATATCTTTTATATCTTATATCATATATCTAATATCTTATGGCCTGCAAGGACAATGGGTGGGTGAGACTGAGATGTCTTGCACGCCTCCTCCCGCCGGCCGGGGGCCCGCTGGTCAGGTGCTCAGGCGTCTGAGCTTCACAGGCTTAGGTTTAGACCCACAGATTACAGATCGGGACTGGCAGAACATCCCTGTTCTGCTTTCTTTTCTTCACTTCTCCCTTCTCCTTTTTCCTTATCTCTCTCTCTCGCCTCTTCTCTTTCTTCCTGTTTGCTCGTGAGGGTAGTATTGAGCTCTCCTCTTCTGGCCCATTCCTTTTGTTTCTATTTCTCCCCTTTCTTTTCTTCTTCCTCTTCCCTCTTCTCTCTCTCTCTTTCTATTCCTTGTCCTTCTTCCTCCTTTTCCTGGGGTCCTTTCCCTTCTTTTTTTTTTTCTTCTCCTCTCTCCCCTCCTACCCTGCCCCATCCCGCCCCCCTCGCTTAACGCTTATCCCCCTTTCCCTCCCCTCCCACTATCCCATCCTCTGCCTGAGACAGACTCTTCCTCCAGGTCCTTGACATTGCTTTTTGCCCTCTCTAGCCTCCTTCATCCACCCCCTCTCTCTCTCCTCCCCACCCGGACTCCCTGGCCCCTATCTCTGGGTTCTACAATGGCCGTCTCCCCCCACCCCCCTCTACTCCGCTGCGGATCATATCCTGGAATGCAAATGGCCTTACCCATTTCATAAAATGGTAAAATGTGCTCTCCTATCTTAACTCCAAACGGGCTGACATAGCCTTACTCCAGGAGGCGCACCTCGATAGGGATGAGTCTGGCAAGCTACATAGGGATTGGGTGGGAACAGCATTATTTAGCTGTAGCCTTGCCACGCAAGATTCAGGAGGCAGTGCCACCTGGAAGTGTGGTGTTGCATTGCTGTTGCGGAAAACCACCCCAATCACTGTCATTAAATCATGGGCTGATCCAGAGGGGTGATATATGTTCGCTAAGTTAAAGTTGGGGGACTCCTCCCTGTGCGTGGGCTCCGTTTATGCCCCAATCAGTTCTAAGCGACTGTTCTTCCTGCAAATTAACCATCTCTTGACTGAACTAGGGGCGACTCGTTATGTGATCGGGGAGATTGGAATCGGGCTAGAGACGCATATAGGGCCCCTGGATATCAGCAATAATGCAGACAGAGCCCTACAGTCTGATATAATGCTGGACAACGGCCTGGTGGACCACTGGTGGCTGATGCATCCGGTCGACAGGGAGTACACCTTTTTGTCACCCGTGCACAGCACTCAATCCCGTCTAGACTATTTACTCATGTCACATAACCTAGTGGCCCATGCCAAAGATGCTCCCATACTCGAATTGCTGTACATCGCAACCGTTCTCCACAGGGTAAGACACAGTTGAGAGCCCATGCATCCACCTTCGTTCAAGAAAACTTAGGCACTGTCGACTCCAGGAGGCCGCACAGTGGCCAACGCAACCATTTGTGGGCAACTGATACGAGATGCAGCGTTGACAAATAGAGAGAGAAAAGCGCTGCAAGTGGCACTGGAAACAGACATTAGGCGTCTCACACGGCGATACACGACCCGCCCCTCCCTTCACACGTGCGGATGTCTGGAACATGCCCGTATAGCCCTCAACGAGCTGTATACCTCCCAGGCCGAATATGCCTTGCAACTCATGCAAGGGAGGCACTATGAGCAAGGTGAGAAAGCCAGCTGTTGGCTGCTCAGCTCTGTCAGAGAACAGCCGCTCTCGCTATACTGGCCATCCGTGCCCATACGGGAGAAGTGCTTATGCACCCCCAAGGGATAGTCAATGAATTTGCATCCTTCTACCTGAATCTCTACATGCTGGAGGTGACATCTAGCCCTGCCCAAATTGAGGCCTTTCTCATCAACATTGACTTACCCTCTCTTTCCGATGAAGGTTGCAACCTTCTAAATGGAGAAATCAGTAGGCTGGAAATTGAGAAAGTCATTTCTGACCTCCCCTACCACAAATCACCCGGGGAGGATGGATTCGCCGCAGAATTCTATAAATGGGCAAGGGAGGAGGTGATTGATGTCCTGCATGGGGCTCTGGGCGAAGCCTGTCGGACAAAGGCCCTGGGTGCTATCTCCAACAATGCCACTATAGCGGTCATACAAAAAGCGGGAAGGGAACCCTTCCTTTGTAGCAGCTACCAACCCATATCTCTCTTAAACGGTGATATCAAAATACTGGCTATTGTCTTAGCAAACCGTTTACACAAAGTCATCCCATCCCTAATTCACCATACTCAAGTGGGGTTTGTACCGGGTCGTACTTCCAGAAACCACCTGCGCACTTTGTGTCATGCTCTGTGGGCGGCCAGGAACATGCCAGAGGCCACACTGTCTCTGGATGCGGAGAAGGCGTTCGATCGCATAGAGTTGCCATATCTCTTCGCGACCCCGGCGAAGTTTGGTCTGGGGGATCGGTTTATTTCTCTGGTACGACTGCTCTATGATCATCCCCCGGCACAGGTTAACTGTGGAAGTTTCCTCTCAGACCCTTTCCCCATCCGCAGAGGGACACGTCAGAGCTGTCCCCTCTCACCCCTTTTGTTCCTGTTGGCAATGGAACCACTGGCAGGCGCCATTCGCTCTTCCCACTCGCTAAAGGGCCTACTCCTACCGAACAGCATGTCTAAAATATACTTATATGCCGACTATGTCCTTTTAACTGTGACGGACTTGGAGCGTTCCCTACCAGCCCTGCTAGAGATCATTGATGGGTTTGCCCCCCTCTCTGGTTATCGCATAAACTGGGACAAGAGCGAGGCCCTCCCCCTCTCGCAAGTGACCACGAAAGCTGTGCTTTATGGCCTTCACTTTTGTTGGACGCCAAGGCGCCTTAAGGGCCATATTTATACTTTTTGACGCAAAACTGCGGTAATGCAGTTTTGCGTCAAAAAAATTAGCGCCGGCTAACGCCATTCTGAAGCGCCATGCGGGCGCCGTATTTAAACAATGACGTTAGCCGGCATTAGCCACCGGCGCTGCCTGGTGTGCGTGGAAAAAAACAACGTACACCAGGCAGCGCCGGCGTAGGGAGATATGGAGCTTGGGCGCCAAAAAATGGGGCAAGTCAGGTTGAGGCAAATTTTTCGCCTCAACCCGATTTGCGCCATTTTTTCCGACTCCCAAACCCCATAGAAATGACTTCTGTCTTAGCAAAGACAGGAGTCATGCCCCCTTGCACAATGGCCATGCCCAGGGGACTTCTGTCCCCTGGGCATGGTCAATGGGCATAGTGGCATGTAGGGGGGCACAAATCAGGCCCCACTATGCCACAAAAAAAAAAAAATGACTTACCTGAACTTACCTTAATGTCCCTGGGATGGGTCCCTCCAGCCTTGGGTGTCCTCCTGGGGTGGGCAAAGGTGGCAGGGGGTGTCCCTGGGGGCATGGGAGGGCACCTCTGGGCTCCTTCAGAGCCCACAGGTCCCTTAACGCCTGCCTTTTCCGGGCGCTAAAAAACAGCGCAAAAGCGGCCGTACGTCATTTGTTTTTGACCCGCCCACTCCCGGGCGTGATTTTTGCCCGGGAGTGTAAATACGGCGCACATGCCTCGGAGTCAATTTTTTAGACGGGAACGCCTACCTTGCATATCATTAACGCAAAGTAGGTGTCCACGCTAAAAAATGACGCAAACTCCATGGACTTTGGCGCTATATGCGTCTAACGCCAAAGTATGAATATGGAGTTAGTTTTGCGTCAGAATTGCGTCAAAAAAACCGACGCAATTCCGGTGCAAACGGAGTATAAATATGCCCCTAAATATTTTGGGAGTGCTAGTCAATCCAGGATTGGCCCATATGGTGGCAGACAACTTAGCTCCCCTCGTCGCACGACTGAAACTCGTCTTTGAGAACTGGAACCACTTGGGCCTTTCCATTTGGGGCAGGGTGCAGGCGGTTCGAATTGTCACGGTCCCTCGCTTTACTTATGTCCTGGGCCTTCTACCTTTGCAGATGCCTCTGTCCACCTTGCGATCAATTGATTCGCAAATAAGAGCCTTTGTCTGGGGCTCTATGCGGCCACATCTGGCATCAGCCATGCGGATGGCATGCCGTTCCCATGGGGGAATAGGACTTCCTTCGGTGGAACACTATGCGTTAGTGCTACAACTGTCACAACTGGCTCACACACTGCCTGGATGGCCGGAGCCACCGCAGTGGGTGACTTTAGAGCAGGCTCTGCTTTCCCATGATGGGGGTCTTGGCGGGCTCCACCGCGGTGGCCTCTCGTCCTCCATTACAGCAAATCCGATCATGAAGGCAACCCGTACGGCCTGGTGCAGGGCTCACCGCCTTTTTGGGTTGCATCCTCTCCTGCACCCCCAGGCCCACTTATGGAACAATGATGGTCTACGGATAGGTAGGGAGGTGCTGAATTAGCCGCAATGGAGCAGAGTTGGCATCCTTGACCTTGCTCAGGTGCCAGAGGACGGAGCACCCAAATCTTTCGCTGAGCTACAGGAGGAATTTAACCTCCTCCCGTGGCAGGAATGGCGATATCTGCAACTCAAACACTTTTTACAATAGGGCACCGATACGATTTGCTGGGAACTCCAGACCTCACCTGTGGTAACCTACTTAAAAACTTGGGGAAAACACAAAGGTGTTATGGCAGACCTCTACGGACTCATCACATGACACCTTTATTCAATTCTCTCCAGGACAAGCTACGTTTAAAATAGCAAGAACGCCTGCAACGGACGTTTGACACAGAACTGGACGGTTCAGCCTTCATGGAAAGCTGTAGGCCTCACCCTGACTGATTCCATACCACTCCAAGTACTGCTCTCTCCCTCTCTTATCATATTGCATGACATGGCCTCCCTCCCGGCCCTGCCCAGGCCGCACAGACATCTGTTGCACACGACGCTAGCCACCGCTTAAATCTGTATCCTCCACCACTGGAGATCTGCAATCTCCCCAACCCCGGAGGAATGGATTGTGGCCATGACCTGCATAGCCACACATGAAAGAGTCATCTACAACCTACAGGATCAGGCTGCTGTATTTAATCAGGTGTGGACCCCTTTCCTTGCAGTAGGGCCTACGCCTGCCCCATGTCGCTCCTCGTCTCAGCTTCCGTTGGCCACCACTCAGAACCAAAGTCCTAGCTGATACCCCCCTCCCCACACCCCGCTCTCATACGTAAGCCCCTCCTTGTCCTTTCTTTCCTTTTCCCCTCCCCTAGTATTTCAGCCCCCCCATCCCCTTCCCCCCCCCCAATGCGTCGAAACTCAACCTGACTCTCACCCTAGGGAGCTCCATAATACTTGTGATGCATTCTTATCCCAGCCTCACCTCCCCCCCTTCCTCACCCTACCCCTCTTCTCCCCCTCCTTCCTTTTTCTTTTTTCCCTCTTCCTTTCTTTTCACTTTCTACGGGCTCCCTGCTACCCTCCTGATATCAGTCTCCCTACATCTTCTTTTCCTCTCCTCACTCCCCCTCCACCTTTTCTTTTCTTTCTCCCTTCTTTCTCTTTTACTTTGTCCTTCTCTCCATAAGTTTGGCTGCCCTACATTGTGCCCTCTGTAGGCCTTAGTGGGACTCGCAAACATTCTCTGTTTGGGAACTCAGACCAGGGTCCTTTATTTTCTCCTTCCTCGGGCCTCTTCACTACTATATTTTAATGAGCCACAGCTGTCGTGTACAGCAGTAATCTTTACCCCTAAATGGCACATGGTACTGCGTAACGGGCCCCGGATACTCTGTCCTTTAGTGCGAGGAAGGGCGACCCGTAAAGGCGTTCTAAACTAGTTACACGTTACGAAGTCCCCCCTGAGCTGCGCCTCCTTCCAGCGAGACATGCCATTAAAGACACTGCGCCGCAAGGCCGCCTAAACTGCACTCCTGCCATTCCCTTCCCCCTCCCCTTTACCCCCCTTTTTTTCTTTTCTTGTTGCCTCAAGCTCCTTCTTTTCCCCTATCTTTACCTACCTATGTTTTATTATTAGTGTCCTTTTACAATGTATAGACGTGTTGTTGGCTGTATTCCGCTTAATTTGCACTCTAGGTGATATTTTTTAAGTCATTTTCTGCATATGCGGGGACTTAGATCCCTTTTTGCTTTGTACCACCTATTATGAAAGCCTACTGCAAGTAACTAACATAAAGGGCACCATGGTCACGGCAACTTCTGATGACAAGAGAGTAACAAAGAATATTTCTCACTTCAAGAAATGTACTCCTAGGGCCACGGAAGTCATAGACATCTCAGATGATGACGGCTTAGAAGATGTTCAAGGACCAGTCAGCAGTCAAGGATCTCATACCTTCTCTAGTTCGACAGAACTGATGGAATCGAGTATTTTACGTCGATCATGATCAACTTTTCATAGACCTACTCGTCTTTGAAGAAATCTTAGGAGTACATCATTACTGAGACTTGGGGGGTTATTACAACTTTGGAGGAGGTGTTAATCCGTCCCAAAAGTGACGGTAAAGTGACGGATATACCACCAGCCGTATTACGAGTCCATTATATCCTATGGAACTCGTAATGCCTTCATTGATCTCACCTTTGACTCATCCAAAACCCCTTCTTCTACTATTATCTCCCTAACCCCTTTCTACAGACTCTTACCTCCTCCATCTCTCATCCCAAACCTCATCTTATTACTCTAAACTCCCAATTAACACTTCTGGATTCTTCCCTACTCTAGCTCTCCATTCCACTGCTCAAATAACTCATACTGATACTGTACTCATATTTCCCTATGCTAATCCACCACTACGTGCTACTTGCTGAAAAGCATTTTGACACCTCGTTAGGGGTAGTAAGCACTATATAAATACAATTACATTTAAAATATCTGCCTAAGAACTAAGAATGTTTTTCTTTTTGATATCTTTGCCCACTTGGGTTTGATTGTTTTGTTATTTTGTTGATGTATATTGTTCATATTGCAGGTTTTGTTGATTGATGTACAATTTGTGAGCGCATACACAGATGTGGGTGTGTTAGCTATTAGGAAAGGCCTGGTACTGATTATTATTTGCAATCAGGCATTGCACATACAAGTTATCCCTGTGAGTTGCATTTATGCAGGTGGCTCGTAATCCTGCATGACACGCCCACATGCATCCTATTTTGGCTTGGCAACAATGGGTTTATAACTGCCCAGCATGTATGGATGTTTGTTACACATAATACAATACCATGATGGGAATTGAAGGCATTGAATAATTTTCCCACTTGCTGTGACATTGAACTCAGTTTTATATGTTTATTCACATTGAAGTTGTTACATTACTGTATGGTTAATGCACAAGCATATTGATTAATATTTGCAATCAGGCATGGCACATATATGTCAGTACTGTAAGTTGCATATGTGCAGTCAGCTCCTAATCCAATGTGAAATGCCTACTTGGGTTCTAATTTGGCTGCCAGCTGTTCATGGATATTTATTACAGATAGTACAGTACCATGATAGGATTTGAAGGTATTAAACACTAGTTCCCCTTGCTGTGACATTGAATTTAGTTTTATATGTTTAGTCACATCAGTTGTAATAGAGGTGGATGCACTACAACATGGCTGATGCACATGCTTGTATATGTCAGGTCCTGGCATGTTTTCTATGTTAATCACAATAATAGATTTATGCTTGTTTTGGGGTAAACACTGGTCCCCTTTGATCATGGCATCTAGTACACGAAAACATGTATGGTGTTTTTTGTTTAGCAGCACAATGCCTATTTTAATTGTAATGGAATAAAGAAGTATTTTTGCACAGCAACACTGGTGTGTGCATCTCTCTTGTGGAGGGTCAAGAGTAGCGTTTTGGCAGTTATCCGAGTTTCCCATCTGGACCTGCTGCCTAGGCTTTGGGACATGAGGTCCTGTGCATTGAGGATATATCTATATGTATATATATATATATATATATATATATATATATATATATATATATATATATATATATATATATTTATTTATTTTTTCACTGAGAAAACCAAATGGATGTTATAGTAAGGAATGTATTTTAGTTTTACAAAACCATAGACATTCAATAGTTATTCTTACGCCATTGAAATGCACTGCATATGACCTCACATATTACATCATTCATGGCATTGTCAGTAACATCACTGATTACATCTGCAATGACATCACTGATAATGTCACTTATGACATCAGCTATTGAGCATATGTAGGACGTTCAATGTAGGGTGTTCAATTTATGATGGTGTATGAGGATGTCTATTGGTTAGTATGTGATTAAGTTTGATACTCTACAGAAATTGAGTTGATGTGTAAATATCTGTTTTGGTGAGTTAGTGAGTTAGTGAGTGGTTGCATTGACTGAGTCACTAGTCCTGTGAGTGGCTGTTAAAGTGTGTGGGTGTGTCAATGGTTCCATAGATGACTAAGAGATTGAGTTTGTGACTATGTTATTGACAATGTGAGTGTGACACAGAGCATATAAGTAATTGACAAGAAGGATAAATTATGTAGCTGCATAAGTGTGATGATGTCTGAGTGGCTTTATGTCAGAGTGAGTGGCTCAATAACTAGCTGTATCGTAAATGAGTGGGTGTATGGGTGACTGAGTGGATGTGTCAGTGGTTATATGGGTGAGTGACTGGGTGTGTTACTGACTGTATAAGTTTGTGAGTGGGTGAATAATTGGCTATATGGGTAAGTGAGTGGAGTATGTGAGTGATTGGACAGGTGAGTGACTGGGTGTATTAGTTGTAGTATGGATGAGTTAGTACAAGTGTAATTCTGTGTACAGGTCTTTAAATAGCGGGATCTGCATAGCTGAGGGTGTGGGTGTCTGATTTGTTTGTTTGGTAAGTGAGTAGATATGTTACTAGCTATATAAGATGGTCATAGCTTTATCTGAATGCTTCTCTGATGTGTGACTTGGTGTGTGAGTGACTGATTGAGGAGTAAACGGGCATGTGAGTAGCTCTAGAAGTGAGTGGAAACATTACATAGTGATAAATGGGTCAGTGTGTTCCTATATTAATGACTGTGTTAAGAACTTATTATTAGTGTACAAGTAGTGTTGTCGGTGCATGAAGAAGATTGTGAGCACCTCTGTGTATGGATGCAGGATTTGCTTAAATGGGGGTATGAGTGGGTGTGTTATCATTTTTGTGGATGTTGTCACAAGTGACTTCATCAGTGATGTCATTTCAGATGTGATCAGTGATATCACTGATAAGGTCATGAGTGATGTAATATGTGAGGTCCAAAGCAGTGCATTGAGGGGTGTAAGTTATATTTAGCTCAAATGATTATAACTATTGAATGTCCATGTTTTTGTACAAAAAACGTTCCTAACTATAATGTCCCTATAACCTTTGTTTTTTCAGTGAATTGCCAAGGTTTTTTTAATTACATTTCTTAACTATAACTTCCCTATAACCTTTGCTTTTTTAAGTGATTATCTATGTTTTTTATTACATACCCTAACTATAACGTCCCCATAACCATTTGGTTTTCAGTGATTTGGTGTTTTAAAAACTACATACTGACTACAATGCCCCTGGGAGATTATTTTTCTCCAGTGATTATGCATACTTTTTTAAGATATAGTAAATAAATACAATATGCATGTAAAATTTTTTTGTTTTATGTTTAGTTTTTTAAATACAATATTTCTGTAATGTTTGATATTTTAAGTGAATTTGTATTTTTTTTTAGTTTCACTAGTTTAAAAATATTACATATAGGCTTTTACATTTTACATGCCTATTTTATTGACATATGCTTTTTTTAATTTTTTTTATCTTATACCTGAGTTGCGTACCCATCGTGAATATTCACACTGAAGTTGCATCTTTATCGTATTTTCAATGTTGTTGAAACTTGTATAAGCACATTTTATAACTATAATTCGTTTTCAGACATTTCATGATAGAGAGTTAGGAGCTACAATTTTCAATAGAAAACTGATTTTTCAGGTGCTTTTGCTACTTTTTTTTGGTCACAATGGATACACAAACTTTGCTGCGACGTAGTTGCGGCATGGTGATGGAGACAAGAATCTATCGTATTTTTTACAATATGTATTTCTATATAACTAGAGCTTTATATGATATGAGGAACTTATAGATTCGCGATGATATCAGAAAAAACTATCATAGTTATACATAGATCTATATATATACTTGTTTTGTATTATTTTGTGTACATAATCCCGTCATTAACACCAGCTGACTGAAAAAAAGATTCTAATTGGTGAAGACACTTCAGTTACTTGTATAGGAAGGCCTCAACCATTTTTTAGTACCCTTTGATTCTCTTTCAGGTAGTTAGTTGGTTTACTCTAATTTTGATTTTTTTTTTCCTGGTGTTTCTGCTTTTTCCTATTGACAAGACAATGGCAGCTGCTTCTCCAGCGAACAACCACTTGTCCAGCAGTCACTCTGAAGATGAGGATCCTCCCGGAAAGAAGAAGTAAAGCATAGTATGGTTCTTCTTTACCATTCCACAAGGGGAGAAGAAGGTGAATGCAAAGAAGGTGACTTGCTGTCTCTCTAACAAGGTGTTATCCTGGGACTCAGATCAGAAGTACTCTTGTGGAACCTCTTCCATGAACAAACAGCTTGAGAGTATGCACAGTGCTAAATAAGCTTGAGCATAAAGAGAAAGAAACCTTGCCGATGGGAGTCATACAAACCAGGATCTGCAACTGGGAACTCTGCAGGATTTGGTATGCTGATTACTTCGACTGTGACTGTGCAGGAGTTCACTGGTATTGAGCAACATTGTATAAAGTGTAAACGCACATTGTGCATAGGTGAACAGTCTTTTCAAATTATTTTGAATGCCATCAATGCACATAAGTGCTAGTTTTTTGTTTCTCTTTAAAAACAAAATTTGTGTTATTTTCTCTATAACACTACAGTTTACTATTTTTTTGTGGGGAAAAAATCATCCTGTTGTAAAAAAAACACACAAAAAATATAAAAAACTTCTAAATCCACCCCCCCCAAAAAAAAAGGTTATTTTCAGAACTGCTATACTGGCAAAAAAAGAATATTCATGTTATGTGTTTGTTTGTTATTTGTATCGATTACAGTGTCTGTGTGGGTGAGTGAGCGGTTGCATGAGTGACTGTATGGGTGACCTACTGCATGTGTAAGTGTTTGTATGGGTGAGTTAATGAGTGCATGAGTTGGTGTAAGGGTGACTGACTGGGTGCATAATTCACTGTCTAAGTGAATGAATAGTTGCACAAGTCGTTGTGTTGGTGAGTGTGTGGGTGAATAGTGGCTATATGGCTGAGTAAAGGGATACGTGAGTGTCTGTATGGCTCAGTAAATGGGTGCATGAGTGGCTTTATGGATGTATGAATGTGTGTATGAGTGACTGGTTGAGTGGCTGGATGTATCAGTGGCTGTATGGGTGAGTGAATGGCTGCATGAATGACTGTATGAGTGAGTGACTTGATGCATAAGTGGCTGTATGACTGAGTGAATGGGTGCATGAGTGGTTGTATAGGTGGGGGATAGAGTGCATGAGTGACTGTATAGGTAATTGAATAGGTGTGTTAGTGCCTGAATGGGTAAGTAAATGAGTGCATGAGTGACTGTATGGGGGAGGGACTGGGTGTGTTAGTGTCTGTATGGGTGAGTGAATGGCTGCATGAGTGACTATGGGTGAGTTACTTGGTGCATATGTGGCTGTATGGCTGACTGAATGCGTGCATGAGCGACTGTATGGTTGAGTGACTGGATTCATCAGTGGTTGTATGATGAGAAAATGACTGCATGAGTGACTATATGGGTGAGTGCATAAGTGGCTCCATGGCTGAGTGACTGGGTACGTCAGTGTCAGTGCGGTAAGTGAATGGGAGCATGAGTGACCACATGGGTGAGTGACTGGTTGTGTCAGTGTCTGTATGGGTGAGTGAACAGCTGCATGAGAGACTCTACGGGTGTGCGGCTTCTTGCATTAGTGGCTGTATGGCTGACTGAATGGGTGCATGAGGGGCTTTTTGGCCTAG
This sequence comes from Pleurodeles waltl, assembly GCF_031143425.1. Lineage (NCBI taxonomy): Eukaryota > Metazoa > Chordata > Amphibia > Caudata > Salamandridae > Pleurodeles > Pleurodeles waltl. The sequence continues at coordinate 936,270,416 of NC_090447.1, read as the reverse complement.
TTAATTATTCCGTGAGTAACTGTATGATTAAGTGGCTGGATGCATCAGTGGCTGTATGGATAGGGAAATGGATGCACGAGTGACTATATGGGTGAGTGACTGTGCATAAGTGGCTACATGGCTGAGTGAATGGGTGCTTGAGTGGATGTATAGATAAGTGAATTGGTGCATAATTGTCTGTATGGTTGAGTGACTGAGTATGTCAGTATCTGTGTGGGTGAGTGCATGAGTGCATGAGTGACTGTAAGGGTTAGTGACTGCATGCCTGAGTAGCTGTATTGGTGACTCAACAGGTGTGTGAATACTTGTATAGGTGAGTGAAAGAGTGCATGATTGACTGTATCAGTGAGTGGCTGGTTGTATAAATGGTTGTGTGGGTGAGCGACTGGGTGCACAGTAGCTGTATGGCTGAGTGAATGTATATGTGAGTGTCTGGATGGCTCACTAAATGGGTGCATGAGTGGCTGTATGTATGTGTGAATGTGTGCATTAGTGACTGCTTGAGTGACTGAGTGCATCAGTGGCATATGGGTTAGTAAATGGCTACATGAGTGACTGTATCTGTGAGTGATTTGGTGCATAAGTGGCTCTATGGTGAATGAATGGATGCATGTGTAGTGTATAGGTGAGGGAATGAGTGCATGAGTTACTTTATGGGTGAGTGTGTAGGTGTGTCAGTGTCTGTATGAGTGAGTGAATGAGTGCATGAATGACTGTATGGGTGAGTGACTGGCTGCATCAATGTTTTTTTGGGTGAGTGAATGGCTGCATGAGTGAATGTATGGGTGAGTTACTTGGTGCACATGTGTCTGTATGGCTGACTGAATGTGTGCATGAGCGGCTGTATGGGTGAGTGAATGTGTGTACGAGTGACTGTATGTTTGAGTGATTGGATGTATCAGTGACTATATGGGTGAGTAAATGGCTGCATGAGTGACTGTATGGGTGAGCGATTTGATGCATAAGTGGCTGTATGGCAGAGTGAATTGATGCATGAGTGGCTGTGTAGGTGACGGAATGAGTACTTGAGTGACTGTATGGTTGAGTGACTGAGTGCATCAGTGTCTGTGTGGGTGAGTGAGTGACTGAGTGCATAAGTGACTATGGGTGAGTGACTAGGTGTGTCAGTCTATGTATGGGAGTGTGAATGGCTGCATGAATGATTGCATTTGGGTGAGTGGTTTGGCGCATAAGTGACTGTATGGCTGACTGAATGGGTGCATGAGTGGCTTTATGGGTGAGTAAATGTGTGCATAAGTGGCTGCATGGCTGACTAAATGTATGCTTAAGGTGTTGTGTAGGTGAGTGAATGAGTTCATAATTGACTATATAGGTGAGTGGGTAGATGTGTCAGTGCCTGTATGAGTGAGTGAATGAGAGCATGGGTGAATGTGTGGGTGAGTTACTTGAAGCATAGTCAGCTGCACGACTGACTGAATGGGTGCTTGAGAGGCTATATGGGTGAGTGAATGTGTGCATCAGTGGCCTTATGGTTGAGTGACTGGATGTATCATTGACTGTATGAGTGAGTGACTTGCTGCATAGGTTGCTACATGGCTGAGTGAATAAGCGTTTGAGTGGTTGTATAGGTGAGTAAATGGGTGCATAAGTGACTGTATATTTGAGTGACTGGATGCGTCAGTGTCTGTGTGGCTGAGTGAATGGGAGTATGAATAACTCTATGGGTGAGTGACTGTGTGTGTCATTGTCTGTCTGGGTGAGTAAATGGCCATACGTGACTGTATGGGTGAGTGAACTGCTGCATAAGTGGTTGTATGGCTGACTGAATGGGTGCATGATTGGCTTTATGGGTGAGTGAATGTGTGCATGAGTGACTGGATAGTTGAGTGACTGGATGCATCAGTAGCATATGGGTACGTAAATGGCTACATGAGTGACTGTATCTGTGAGTGATTTGGTGCATAAGTGGCTCTATGGCTGAATGAATGGATGCATGAGTAGTGTGTAGGTGGGGGAATGAGTGCATGAGTTACTTTATGGGTGAGTGTGCAGGTGTGTCAGTGGCTGAATGAGTGAGTGAATGAGAGCATGGGTGAATGTGTGGGTGAGTTACTTGATGCATAGTCAGCTGCACGACTGACTGAACGGGTGCTTGAGAGGCTATATGGGCGAGTGAATGTGTGCATCAGTGACCTTATGGTTCAGTGACTGGATGTATCATTGACTGTATGAGTGAGTGACTTGCTGCATAGGTTGCTACATGGCTGAGTGAATATGTGCTTGAGTGGTTGTATAGGTGAGTAAATGGGTGCAGAAGTGACTGTATATTTGAGTGACTGGATGCGTCAGTGTCTGTGTGGCTGAGTGAATGGGAGTATGAATAACTATATGGTGAGTGACTGTGTGTGTCAGTGTCTTTCTGGGTGAGTGAATGACCATATGTGACTGTATGGGTGAGTGAAATGTTGCATAAGTGGTTGTATGGCTGACTGAATGGGTGCATGATTGGCTTTATGGGTGAGTGAATGTGTGCATGAGTGACTGGATAGTTGAGTGACTGGATGCATCAGTGGCATATGGGTTAGTAAATGGCTACTTGAGTGACTGTATCTGTGAGTGATTTGGTGCATAAGTGGCTCTATGGCTGAATGAATGGATGCATGAGTATTGTGTAGGTGGGGGAATGAGTGCATGAGTTACTTTGTGGGTGAGTGTGTAGGTGTGTCAGTGTCTGTATGAGTGAGTGAATGAGTGCATGAGTGACTGTATGGGTGAGTGACTGGCTGCATCAATGTCTTTATGTGTGAGTGAATGACTGCATGAGTGAATGTATGAGTGAGTTACTTGGTGCACATGCGTCTGTATGGCTGACTGAATGTGTGCATGAGTGGCTGTATGGGTGAGTGAATGTGTGTATGAGTGACTGTATGTTTGAGTGATTGGATGTATCAGTGACTATATGGGTGAGTGGGTAGATGTGTCAGTGCCTGTATGAGTGAGTGAATGAGAGCATGGGTGAACGTGTGGGTGAGCTACTTGATGCATAGTCAGCTGCACGACTGACTGAATGGGTGCATGAGAGGCTATATGGGTGAGTGAATGTGTGCATGAGTGACCTTATGGTTGAGTGACTGGATGTATCATTGACTGTATGAGTGAGTGACTTACTGCATAGGTTGCTACATGGCTGAGTGAATATGTGCTTGAGGGGTTGTATAGGTGAGTAAATGGGTGCATAATTGACTGTATATTTGAGTGACTGGATGCGTCAGTGTCTGTGTGGCTGAGTGAATGGGAGTATGAATAACTGTATGGGTGAGTGACTCTGTGTGTCAGTGTCTGTCTGGGTGAGTGAATGACCATAAGTGACTGTATGGGCGAGTGAATTGCTGCATAAGTGGTTGTATGGCTGACTGAATGGGTGCATGATTGGCTTGATGGGTGAGTGAATGTGTGCATGAATGACTGGATAGTTGAGTGACTGGATGCATCAGTGGCTGTATGGGTGAGTGAATGACTGCATGAGTGACTGTATGGGTGAGTGACAGTGCATAAATGGCTGCATGGCTGAGTAAATGTGTGCTTGAGGTGTTGTGTAGGTGAGTGAATGAGTGCATAATTGACTATATGCATGAATAGATGTGTCAGTGCCTGTATGAGTGAGTGAATGAGTGCATGGGTGAATGTATGGGTGAATTACTTAATGCATAGTTGGCTGTATGGATGACTGAATGGCTGCATGAGTGGATGTATGGTCGAGTGAATGTGTGCATTAGTGACTATATGGTTCAGTGACTAGATGTATCATTGACTGTATGGGTGAGTGACTTGGTGCATAGGTTGCTACATTGCTGAGTGAATATGTGCTTGAGTGGTTCTATAGGTGAGTAAATTGGGGTATAAGTGAATGTATATTTGAGTGACTGGGTGTGTCAGTGTCTATGTGGTTGAGTGAATGGGAGTATGAGTAACTCTATGGGTGAGTGACTGCGTGTGTCAGTGTCTGTATGGGTGAGTGACTCTCTGGTGGCACTAAGGCCTTGTTAATCTGCCTCTATATGCTTTCCCTCTTTACAAACGTTATTCATCAGGTCTGCTGCTGTCTTCTTAGAGGGAAATAGTTTCTTTAAAGTCGACTTTCCAACATCAGTTTTCCCTCCTGTGTCAGAAATCCCATTCTGATGGCTTTTAGAATGTTTCCATACTCCAAGTCAGAAGCTTGACACATTCACAAGTTCCTTTTATTGTAAATTTTGCCAAACTTTGACATTTGCCAATACTTTCTAGTAAGTTTTGAGTCTCATCATGTGACAGAGTTTTAAAAACAGGCTGCCCTTTGACAGGAGTAAGTTGTAGTAGATCTCCAAAAATAATCTAATGCTTTCTTCCAAACAAGACATCATATTTAGTTTTTCAAATCTCTTACATTTGCAGGTGGACAAAGGCAAGCATTAGATCCGAAACCATGCTTATCTCATCAATAATCAAAAGCTCCATTTTCTTCAAACCTCTTGCTACCTCATGACAAGCTTATAGCAAATAAATCATGGTATTTCATCTTCTACTGGTTAAATTTGTTTTTCATGTTTGACTAAGCATCATTCACATCCGTGAACTGCATATTTTCCTTCTTCTGCATTTTCACTTACATTATTTCTATATGTGTAGTTTTGAAGAATTTCATAAAGGTATTTTTCTTTTAGATGTGGGCATTATTTTCTAATAATATGTATCTGCCATATTTGATTTTACAAGGTCTGTACTTTCTGGATCAATCTCTGCCAGGTACTGAATTTCAGGGAAAGATTCCAATACTCTATTTTTTGTATTAGATAGACCTAGTCTTATCCAGACAATTTCTTTCGATTTTGAAAACAAACTTTCGGAACTAAGGTGGTCATTACAACCCTGGCGGATGGTGTTAAAGCGGCGGTAAAAAAATAGCAATTACGCCCGCGGCAGAAACCGGCAATATAGACAGCCACTTTAACACTCCGACCGCCGCAGCGGTACAGACAAACAGCTCGGCGGTCACCACCAACAGACAGGCGGAAGACAAAGTAACGCCCACAGTATCACAACCTACCAATCCGCCACCTTTTCCTGGGTGGATTCACCGCAGATAAAAACACGGCGGAAACAGGATTCCGAAGGGAAAACACTCACCTCTACACACCCCACGAGGAACCAGGACACCATGGAGCCGGAACTCCAAATTCTCCCTGCAATAGTCTTCCTGCTTCTCTACCAGGAGCATGAACGCCAGTGGCAAAGACCATGGTAAGTACTGCACCTACGACACAGGGGAGGGAAAAAACAGGGACACACACACGCAACACGCAACACCCCCACCCTCACCCACTACAACACACACACTAATACATATTTATACATGATAGTTACACACCCCAACACCCTTGGAAGAATGCAAAGACAAAAGAAAATGAGTGTAACCATTGTAATATATTAAAATCAAGTAGGCAAAAATATATATATATATACACCATAAACAAAATATACACCAAGCTCATGAGTCCAGGTAGTGCTCCAATGAAGTCTGTGGAACACTGGGCCCACACAGTAAGGGCGAGGCCCACACAAGATCCCCGACCATGATGGAGAGAACACTGCAGGGGCATCAGAAAGCAAGAAAACAGGCACCTCAGGGGCAGGGAAAGGGGGGGGCACCTCAGCCGGTTGAGTGCACAACGCCAAATCCACGAGAGGGCCACATGCCCACTGTGACATCCTGGGGAGTGCAAAGCCACAGTCTCACAATACTCTACAGTGGGTGGGTTGCCCACTGTTCAATCCTGGGGAGTGCAAAGCCACAGTCTCACAAGTCTCTACAGTGGGTGGGTTGCCCACTGTTCAATCCTGGGGAGTGCAAAGCCACAGTCTCTCAAGTCTATACAGTGGGTGGGTTGCCCACTGTTCAATCCTGGGGAGTGCAAAGCCACAGTCTCTCAAGTGGATGACAGTCTCCACTGGTTCTGGAGGGGGCATGGTGTCCAGAGTGCTTCATCCTGCTAAGGACAGAGGTAGTGGATGACAGTCTCCACTGGTTCTGGAGGGTGCATGGTGGCCAGAGTGCTTCATCCTGCTAAGGACAGAGGTAGTGGATTACAGACTCCACTGGTTCTGGAGGGGGCATGGTGCCCAGAGTGCTTCATCCGGCTAAGGACAGAGGTAGTGGATGTATCTCTCCACTGGTTCTGGAGGGGGCATGGTGCCCAGAGTTCTTCATCCTGCTAAGAACAGAGGTAGTCGTTGACAGTCTCCACTGGTTCTGGAGGGGGCATTGTGCCCAGAGTGCTTCATCCTGCTAAGGACAGAGGTAGTGGATGTATCTCTCCACTGGTTCTGGAGGGGACATGGTGCCCAGAGTGCTTCATCCTGCTCGTGACGGATTCAGTAGCGTCAGTGCCCTTGGCGCTCATGGGCCAGCGATGCTTGAGGAGGCGGTGCCCTGTTCAGTGGTGCTTAGAGCGGCAGTGCCCTGTTCAGCGGTGCTTGAGTTGGCGGTGCCCTGTTCAGCGGTGCTTGGAGCTGTGGTGCCCTGTTCAGCGGTGCTTGAGGCGGCAGGCTCCTTTGCAGTGACTCAGCTGTTGGCGGTCCTCTTTGTCCCAGCAGGGCTTGTGCTGGCGGTCCTCTCTGTCCCAGCGGGGCTTGTGCTGGTGGTCCTCTCTGTCCCAGCGGGGCTTGTGCTGGCGATCCTCTCTAGCCCAGCGGGGCTTGTGCTGGCGGTCCTCTCTGTCCCAGCGGGGCTTGTGCTGGCGGTCCTCTCTAGCCCAGCGGGGCTTGTGCTGGCGGTCCTCTCTAGCCCAGCAGGGATGATGACAGTGGCCTCCTGGCCAGCGGGGATGTTGGCGTTGGCCTGCTGGGCAGCGGGGATGATGGCGGTGGCCTCCTGGGCAACGGGGATGGTGGTCTCCTCCGCTGTGCTGCTCTTCCTAGACTTTCCTGGTTTCTTGTGGCCCTTCCCCACCTTGGAAGATGTCGCAGCTGACTCCACACTCCCACCGGGACCCCTGGGAGCGGCTTTGGTGGCTAGAGTCCTCCCCCACTCCCGCCGGGCACTGGCCAACTTTTGATGCTTCACAGTGGGGGACTGTCCGGGCTGTGGTTCCGTGCCACACTGACTGCCCTGGTAGCCGGTGCACTCCAGATTCCGGTGACTACAGGCACCACTGGTCCCGGAGATGTTGTGGCTGAGGTTCTAGTTCTGGACCTAGGAGACGGACGGGGTGGGGGAGGTGTGGGAAAGAGGTCAAGGTTGGACAGGAAAAGTTTTTGGGAGACACTGGGACGGGTAGCGGGAGGGGGTTTGGGAGTGGAGAAAGAGGTTGTGGTTGTAGGAGGTGTTCGTTTGCTGACTTTGGGTGAAGGTGCCGGGCTGGAGGCTGTCGTGAGGTGGATGGCTGTTGGGTGGGTGTGTGCCTGAGTTTGTGTATCTTGGGAGGTGGCGTCACAGACATACTGGGAGAGGACACAGGGTACGTGTGAATGGTAGTGGGGGTGGTGACTGCACGTGAGCGGGGTGCGGTGGTGGGTGTGCTGGTGATGGCAGTAGTGGCTGCAGATGTAGTGCATGCAGGTGTGAGTGTAGACGAGACTGGGAGGGAGGAGGGAGACGAGGAGGAGGGGGACACAGTGGAGGCAGTGGATGTTGGAGTGTCTGCATGTGTGTGATGTTTGCATGAGTGCCTGTAGGATGTGTGGTGCTTATGTTTGCCAGAGCTTCCCTTGTGTGTTGACGTGTGTGCATGCTGGTCTGTAGGTGTGCTTGTGATAGGCTGGGGTACAGGGGATTAGGTCTGGGTGGAGGTAGTTGGAGGGGGAGTCTAGAGACGGGGACAATGGCTGCCATCAGTGCTGAGGCCAGAGTCTGAAAAGCTTGCTGAAAGGCCGCCTGACCAGAATGAATGCCCTCCAGGAATGCATTTGTTTGTTGCAACTGCCTTTATACACCCTGGATGGCATTCAAAATGGTAGACTGTCCAACAGTGAGAGATCTGAGGAGGTCAATGGCCTCCTCACTGAGGGCAGAAGGGGTGACTGGGGCAGGGCCTGAGGTGCTTGGGGCGAAGGTGATGCCCATCCTCTCGGGTGACCGGGCACGGGGCAAAGGCTGAGGGGCTGCTGGGAGGGCGGTGCTGGAAGGGGGGGTGGCGGCTGTACCTGTAGATGGGGGGGCACAGTTGTTGCCACCACCACAAGGGAGCTCCCATCATAGGACAAGTCTGTGTCGCTGGTCTCAGCTCCTGTCCCCGCCGTGGAGCTCCCCTCGCCCTCCGTCCCACTAGTAAAGTCTGAGTCCGTAGTGTGTGCCTCCATGTCCATGTGGGATGCAGCCCCCTCGTGCTCTGGTGCCACTGCTCCTCCGCCTGATGATGCTAATGCACACAAGAACAGGGAGACCACAAAAAGGGGGGGGACGACATAAGAAAGACATGTTGAGTGCATGCATTACTGCTACCGTTGGCAGACATGACAGACACAGAAGCCCCCTGCACTATGCCGCGCTCTTGGGCTCCACTGTTCAATCCCTGGGAAATGGCCTACTAGTCTATGGACGACATCTGCACACATGGATGACACAGGGGCATGACTAGGTGTGCTTGCCACTCTACAGAGATGGGGTGCCACATGGCCTGCTTTACAGAGGGACCTTGCCTACGAAACTCGCCCTGTCCTAGGGAAACCCACAGCCCACCTCCCCACCCAGACACCTCCACTGCACGCCAAATCAGCAGGATGAGAGTGTACTCACCCCCTTGTGGCTGCTGTGATGCCCTCAAGCGCCCATCCAACTCTGGGTACACCACCGCCAGGATCCTGAACATCAGGGGGGTCATGGTGCGACTGGCACCCCTCCCACGTTGGGAGGCCATCCCCAGCTGAGCCTCCCCCGTCTTCTTGCTCCAGCGGTGAATGTCCCCCCATCTTTTCCGGCAGTGGGTGCTCCGTCTGTGGTAGACCACCAGGGTCCGGACGTCGTTTGTGATGGCACGCCAAATATATTTTTTCTGGTGGGCGCTGACCTACATGAATTGTACAGGGAAAGGAAAAGTTGTTACCAACTGCACCGTCACAGTCATTGGCCCCCATCCCTACCCTTGCCATGTGGCACATGCACTCACCGTCGTTTCATGCACGCCGCAATCTCCCCCCTTCTTACATCCACCCCACTCCACAAAGACATAGCCCATACAGCATGCTCCCAGTGTACTTACTTTTTGTCTGGAGGACCGTAGAGTAGCGTGTACCTGGGGAGGACCCTGTCCACGAGTTTCTCCAACTCCTACGATGTGAAGGCAGGGGCCCTTTCCCCAGAAACTCGAGCCATTGTCTCTTGCAGACCGAGATCACAGCAGCACTTGCAGTGTAGGTCCTCTCGTGTCAAAGATCAGGTATCGAGTAATTGAACAGATAGAAAATGGCGGTCACGTCCGTGGCGGTGCGTACCGTCACCGCCGCCGTACATCATCATTGGCTCCTGGGACCCATAGTGTCCAATGTTAACCAATGCAGCATTGCGCCGCGGTCTTCGACCGCCTACCGCCACGGTGTACAATGCCAGCGCAGTTACCTCACATCCCATTGTCCCACTTTAGAGGTCAGGCAGCCGCCATTTCAGGGGCCCACATGGGTTAATTTTTAACTGTGTCACACATACCTAGGCCAAGACTCAACACACATACAGGCCACATTTTGGATTATGATTTGTGTTCTGTGTAAGCTGTGGGTACTTACCTCTGAGTTGGTTGACTCTGTGTTTGCTGTTGTCCTTCATAGGCACTGTCCGCGGGGACATGTGAGGAGATGGCGGCATCGTCCGGTGTACCGACTGTTGGTGGACCTGTCGACAATGGAGGAAAGACATGTGATCATCACCTACAGGCTTGACCGTGCCACAAGCCAGGAACTGTGTACCCAGCTGGAGCCAGACCTGATGTCAGCTATCCGTCATCCCACAGGAATTCCCCCTCAAGTGCAGGTGCTATCAGTGCTCCATTTCCTAGCAAGTGGGTAATTTCAAACAACAGTGGCCATAGCATCAGGGATGTCCCAGCCTATGTTTTCCAACGTGTTGTCCAGAGTTTTGTCTGCCCTGCTGAAACACATGTGGAGCTACATCGTTTTCCCTCAGGTGGAGGATTTGCCTACAGTGAAAGGTGATTTCTATGCCCTGGGACATATCCCGAACATTATAGGTGCCATTGATGGGTCCCCCCCACAGGAGTGAACAGGTGTACAGAAACCGGAGGAGTTACCATTCCATGAATGTACAGATGGTATGTTTGGCAGACCAGAACATCTCCCATGTTAATGCCAAGTTCCCTGGCTCAGTGCATGACGCCTACATCCTGCGGAATAGCAGCATCCCAGAGGCACCGTGTGTGGCTATTAGGTAAGCACCTGGAAGCAAGACAGTAGCAATGGTTGTCTGGGTCTGGGGATATCCCTCCAGGTTAGCGTTTGTCTAACAGTTGTCCCTCGCCATTTGCAGGTGACTCTGGTTACCCCAACCTGTCATGGCTACTGACCCCAGTGAGGAATCCCAGTACAAGGGCAGAGGAACTCTACAATGAGGCCCATGGGCGTACACGGCGGATAATCGAGCGGACCTTCAGACTCCTGAAGGCCAGGTTGAGGTGCCTCCATATGACAGGTGGATCCCTATTCTACTCACCAAAGAAGGTGTTCCAGATCATCATGGACTGCTGTATGCTTCACAACTTAGCTTTGCGACGACAGGTGCCTTTTCTGCAGGAGGATGGTCCAGATGGCGGTGTTGTTGCAGCTGTGGAGCCTGTGGACAGTGAAGACGAGGAAGCAGAGGAAGAAGACATGGACAACTGGGACTCAGTGATCGAGCAATATTTCCAGTGAAACACAGGTAAGAATACAAACCTGCCTACTACATGTACTTTAACATTACTACCTCTCCACTGTCTGTCGTTTTCACCCAGTGTATGGTCACTGAGTTGTCACTTTCCCTTACGATTTCACAGATGTGGGTCCCACAGTGTGACATCTGCTTTGATTCATCATGGACTACAGCTATGTGACATAGGTATGTTGACATTACAAATGAAAGAGCTTTTTGACATTGTAATTGCTAATACACTATTCCGAAATCACAGACTGACTCCAGATTGTTTTGTGCTTTAAGGGTGTTTATTTAAGTGCTCAATATTGGAGGGGGTAGCAAAATGGTAAGGGGTGATGGCGGAGGAATGTCCATGGCAGAGTCCAGTCTATTAGTCTCACAGGTGCATTGCCCAAATGGGCATAGGAACTGGAGCTGGGGCAGTTTAAGGATGGACAGGGTGACAAAGTGGGACAGAAGGATGACATTCAGGGTGTTCTCATTTCTTGGCGAGGGTCTTGGCATCATTCTCTGTCTTTTTCCTGGATCTCAGGGACCGTTTGCGAAGTGGTTCTCCATCTGCAGCGGGTGAGGTGCTGGTGTGGTGGTCCTGTGGCGGTGCCCCCTGTCCACTAGCGCCGGCGGAGGTGGTGGGCAGTTCATCATCCAGGCTAGTGTCAGGGGCCCCTTGTAGTGCCACAGTATCCCTCCTGGTGTTGAGTACTTCCTTCAGCACCCCTTTGATGGTGCCCAGGGTGGAATTGATGGCTCTGAGTACCTCCATGAAGCCCAAATACTGTTCCTCCTGCAGGCGCTGGGTCTCCTGAGACTTGGCCAGTACCATTGCCATCGGCTCCTGGGAGTGGTGGTAGGCTCCCATGATGTTGGAGAGGGCCTTGTGGAGAGTGGGTTCCCTTGGCCTGTCCTCCCCCTGTCGCACAGCAGCCCTCCCAGTTCCCCTGTGTTCCTAGGCCTCCGTCCCCTGGACCGTGTGCCCACTGCCACTGCCCCCAGGTCCCTGTTGTTAGCCTGGGTTCCCCGTAGTGGTGGACACACTGCTGATTGACGTGTCCTGGGGAATAAGGTATGGGCCTTCTAGGTGGGTGCTGTGCTGGTGTTTCCAGAGGGGGGAAGCTCTGTAGTAGCTGTGACTGTGTGATGGGAACCGACTGTCCCAAGGTCCCCGATGGGCCGGGCTGGTCATCTAGATCCAGTTGGACAGAGGTGCTGTCATCACTGTGGGCCTCTTCTGTTGGTGGTGTGGACATGTGTGGACCCTCCTGTCTGGTGACGCTGGGTGGGGGTCTGCAGGGGTATAAAAGGATGTTTGTTACATCTGTGTGTGGCATGGTGTGCAATGGGTGGGTGACCGTGTACCCCAGTGCTTGCATTCCTGTGTGGGACCTTGTGTGATGATGGTTTAGGGGGGTGTATGGGTATGTGCAGTGGCCATGCTTTAGTGATGGGTGTCCATGCTTTGTTGTTGCATGCAGGGCTTGGTGTTGGGATGTGTGGTTTATGATGTTGGGACATTTGTGAGGAGTTAGAGTGAAGGGGGTGAGGGTGGGGGTATGTGATGGCATGCAGGTAGGGTGGGGGATGTAATAGTTAAGATATAACTTACCAGAGTCCATTCCTCCAGCTACTCCTGCGAGGCCCTCAGGATGCAGAATCGCCAAGACCTGCTCCTCCCATTGTGTTAGTTGTGCAGAGGAGGTGGGGGTCCGCCGCCAGTCCGCTGAACCGCAAGGTGGTGTCTTGAGACCACGGAACGCACCTTCTCCCGTAGGTCGTTCCACCTCTTCCTGATATCATCCCGATTTCTTGGATGCTGTCCCACTGCGCTGACCCTGTCCACTATTCTTCAGCATAGCTCCATCTTCCTAGCAATGGAGGTTTGCTGCACCTGTGCTCCGAATAGCTGTGGCTCTACCCGGATGATTTCCTCCACCATGACCCTGAGCTCGTCCTCCGAGAACCTGGGGTGTCTTTGCCGTGCCATAGGGTGGTGTGGGTGATGTGTGGGGTGGTGTGTGGGGTGATAAGTGTGCTGATATGTAGTGGGGTGTTGTGTGGGCATCTTGGGGCATCTTGATTCTGCGCCAATGTATTACCATGAAATCATTTAGCATGCATTGAGAGTAACCTATGTACCTTGCCCTTCTTGCATTTGTAAGATTCCAGTTATTTTCCTCATGCAGCTTACCCTGCATTTGTGGTGGTGGTTTAAAGTCTGCGCTGTCCTGTCCTTGGATTCCTATGACCAGCTCTTCCAGGATGACCGCCGCTGCAACCATCTTCTCTGGCTCCTCCATGTCGTCCTGTGGTGCAGGACTTCCACCTCCAGTCTGTAGTGCTGCCTTTCTGTTCCTGGCCAGTTTCTCCTTAGTTCTGCGCTTGCAAACATGCCAGTGCTTCTTGCACTCTGTGACAGTTCTCTTCACCTCTGCCACGCTGTTGATTTTGTCCACTATTTGCTGCCATATGGCCTCTCTCTCACCAATTGGCAATTTGGAGGTGACAAAGAGCTTGTGTTGGAGTTCTATCACCTCTCTGACAAGAATGTCATGCTCCTCCTCACTAAAGCAACATGTGCTCTTTTTCTTCTCCTTCTCCTAGAACTTCTGAGGATCCACCTAGTTGGTGCTTGGGTGACTGGGGTTTCCCTGGGTTTTCTCCCGGCCTAATGGTTCCATCTTCTCTTGCAATTGCACTCTTTCCTGTTTGTGCATTTAAGTTTGATGCTAAAATGGGATAAAAATAGTGCTGACCCTTTTGCAACATACTTACGTGCCGGAAAATGGTCTTGCGCCGCTTTTGCGGCATTAACATCATTTTTTTTTATGCTCAACGTTTTTTAGCGCCGTAGTGCATCATACCTTAAATATGGTGCATGGCTGGCGCTATGGAATGGCACTAGCTCGCGCTAAGTAAATTGACGCCAAACTGCGTTAGTGCAGTTTTGCGTTATTTAGTATAAATATGGGCCCAAGTGCTTAAAATAGAAAAAGTCTTAAACAAGTGAACATCTAAACTTCAAGAAGGCTTGTCCATTTTGCCACTGGGATCTACTGGTGGCAATGGCCTGGCTCCTCTCTCTTTCATCATGTCAAAAGGGGTTTGGCTCCTTGCTAATTTCTCGACTACTTTCTTAATCTTCAATCAGAAAATATAAGAATGCAAAAGAAGGTAGTACTCATGTCATTGTTCTTCATACATATTGTGACCCTGTGGCACTGTGGCTACTAGGAGGAGTTGCCCTCTCTATGGGTAATCTAGAAGGATACTCAACACAACTTTTCAGGATCCAGTCCTTGACACCTATCTGAAGTATATACACAAGCAATACACTTATTGTATATTCATTTCAATGTTTAGCAATATTCCTAGGAGAAAATTGTATATCATTGCATTGAAACCCAAGCAAGACTGCTTCATTAGGTGAAATATGGTGAATGCAATGTAATGCTCACAACAATACTTGCTGAAACTATAATTTTGAAGCACTTCATCAAGATCAAATTAATCACAGTGTTTTCAAAAATGAATTCTAATCTATGGCTATAGAATTCAATAATTAAAAAAAGTTATAATTGTGGTTGATTTTGAAATACCTTTAGATCAGTGGATGGATCCCAATACAAATTAGAATGTTCCATTTCCATATCGAAAATGTTGCAAAGTGGGTTATTGGTAAGGGCAGGTAGGTGCCTACACCTAGCAATAGTCCACAAACTCCCACTAGGTCCAATCAAAGTCTCAGTAAATTAACATAGACAAGTGGATAAACTGAGAGATGGCCCTGCGCACTCGCCCAACAAGTCAGTTTTACCCTACTGACACAAGTTAAATAAATAACATGAAGAAGTTGTGGGGAGTAAAAGTCAAGAAATGAGTCAATAAACTCCAAATAGCAAAAGAATTACACAAATTGACAATAGGCAATAATATATCACAAATTGAAGTATATGTAGTCATCAATATACACAAAATTACTCCAAAGCATTATTAAGACTCAAAATAAATCTCAGTTTTTATGCAGATGAAAATCTGAGTCCGGAGTTCAGGCCACCCATGATGTAACACTGATACACTTACTTTCAGAAGTGTTTCCTGATTCAGGAAAGTGGTCCACAACACCAGCCAAGGGTTCAGAGATTCTGGTTTGCCTCCTGGGGTGTGGGACAAAAATTCCCACAATGCACCTCTTCAACTTATCTATCTTTTTACATTTCTCCAAACTTCTGGATCTTTTTCTTCCAGAGGTCCTGTTTGGGTCCTCGAAGTGTCCACAAACTTGATCACAGATTCCAGAAGCTCTGAGTTGCTCCTTTGAAGTTGGGACTATAATATCCAGAATGCACCTGGTCAGAATCCTCAAATGGCCGCTGGATGCTGCTTAGTTGGCCTCTTCTTGCAGGTCTTGATGGAGGAGATTCTGGTCAGCTCCTTTGTACCTGCAGCTCACAGGGAGTCCACTCCTAGAGTTGCCGAAGCAAGTCCTTTTCTTAGTGAAGCCCAAAGTGTGCATGTGGTGCAGCCCTTGTGAGTGCAGTTCTTCATGTGTAGGCCAGGGGTCCAACAGGGCAGTCCATGTTCTCGAATATCTTCTTCTAGCAGGGATCTGAATTGTGGGGCAGCTCAGTCATATCTATCCTTGCTCCGGGGTGCGAAGGAGGGGAGTGTGCCTGTCCAATAGGGTGCAGGCCACCACCCTCCTGTGAAATGTGACAAAAATCAATGCCAGAATGCAGCATTATCTAAAAATCCAAGATAGCAACAATTCATTCTTGGAGGTTAGATCTGGTTAAGTCTACCCACTAGTTTGCCTATGTCTCCCTTAACACACCCCTACCGGCCCCTCTCCTAATCCAGTCAATGGGCCTCCCATCTTTCTAGGGGAGCAGTAAATGGGTGACGTCCAGTTTCTATCCCAAGCAACTTTTCCTCCTTTGAAGGCCAGTTTGGCTACTCTTCCCCCATCCTATTCTGCCCTCTGCTGCAGCAGTTCTCCACCCATCAGATGCTTTCTTTGTCTCAGCCCAAGCCACATCACACCTCTTTTAGGTAGCCTGTCAGGCTGCCAGAGGCTCACCAATCAGGAAAGGGCACTATAGGCTGAATTTGGTAACCTTCAGAAAGAGTTCTAAAACTCTTTCCCCGGGCTAGTTACATTGCATTCAACATTGGCAAGATACTGGATTTATTATATTTATTGTAACATGTAATATGGTACCACACTTGCTATATTTAGCTTATCGCTATTGGAAAGAAGACTTTATTATTTTAAAATAAAGTCTCCCAATGTTAGTCCATGGAGCCCATTGACTACAATGGGAAAAATTAATTTGGCTGTTTTTACCTCACCAGACCCTAGGGGTGGCATATGCAAAAATAAGTAAGTTTCAGACTTTGGAAGTACTTTAAATTCCAAAGTTGAATTGGGGTTAATTTTAACTTAAAAGCAGCCAGCAAGGGAGGCTTACCTTTAAAATGACACCAGGGACCACAGCAGTACACCCAGGGGTGCCATATCTACCCTTGGGCCCCTGAAATGTACATGCCCTGCCATATACTAGGGACCTGTAGGTAGGTTGTCAGAGCCAATTATAATCATGCCTAATTTGCATGAACCATTTTAAACAGAGTACTGGCCCTTGGACTGGTTAGCAGTGCCCAGGGAACAGTCAGAAGACACCAGTATCAGCTAAAAACGTGGACACAATGTGAGGAGGCTTCTTCAATCAACCCCCTTTTCCCACAGAAACTAATACAACTTAATACTAATATTATTACGTTTATGTCAAATTTTCTGAGAATAAGATATCATTGTACATTGAATGAATGTGTGTGGGTAAAATAAATATGCAAATAATATGTGTTGCAACCTGCCAAAGACTTGAGGTGGGCTGTAGAGTGTGAGGCCAAGTACACCAGGCAGCCTTTGGATTCTCACAATGGGCATTCGTAAGTAATGCAACCCCGATTAGTTACATGTTTGTAACCAACTGGTACAGTAATTACAATGTACTGTAAGACCACATTGATATGTAATTAAAATGCATGTGGCAAATGACATCGAATAGGTTGTGTTCTCTTTGCCAGATTTAAAGATGACATTTGTTGTCAGTCAATGTTCTGAAAGACAACTGACATATAAAAATCAAAAATAGGTGAAAATGCAATAATTAAATAAATTTCCTGCCCATAATTAAAATGTTACTCTTGTAAGTGGGAAAAGATCATGCGATTGGTTGCACCCCTAGTTTATGTACTTTATCCTAGTGCTTCGAACCAGTGTCTGATTCAGGTGTCAGTCCTGGAAATAGATGTGGATTGGTCTGAAATAGATGGACGCCAGTAGAAAGGAAAGCAAACTAACCAGATTTGAGAAGATTCAAAAATACTTAACTAAGAACTTAATGCTGGGGGAAAGGCTAGCATTGAAATAATTGCATAAGAATCACAAATTTAACAATCCATGAAGAGGGCAAGAGTTTTAATATAATCCGCATGTTGACCACAAAATCATACGTGAAGTAGAATCACCTCTGTAAACGAACAGCAGGCCATAGGAGTCATCAAAACCTGAAAAGACAATGATTTCCAAACTCAAAAATTAAATGGCAAAGACAGGCAGTTGTTAAAATCAAACATAATTTTAGCTGAAAAAGCATCTGCAACTTGTAGACTGGCTAAGAGTGACTAAGACTCTGAGGCCCATATTTAACAAAAAATGACAGAGGGCGAAATTGTGCCAAAAACTGGCAGTGCCAGCTCCATCATTTTCACAACACAGGGATGTGCTGTATTTAATAGAATACAGTGCACCCCGTGTTGTCCCCTGCACCAGTGCTAAATTTGCAGCTGAGCGCCAACAGTCACCCTTGTGCCATGATACAAGGATGGCTGCGTTGAGGGGGAGATTGTTTTTGTTCAGGAAGGCACACCTTCCTACACAAAAATATATTTAAATGGCGATTTGCTCTTTCTATATATACTGCAGCATGCAGCACACATAGAAGGAGAAAAAACGAGGAGAAATTAAAGTATTTTTCCTCGTTGTGCCATGCTAATGCCACCCCTGGCGTGGTGTTTGTCTTTAGCACTGCCTCAGGTTTAAGGAAACTCGTAAATATGGGGCAGTGTCAAAATGCAGTGGGTGTTGCTGTGGCACACCCACAGCAACATCCAATGCACACCCCTTGCACACAAAGAGCTGCGGGTGAAGGGGTCGTATTTACAAGGTTCCATTAAGCCACAGAAAGTGGCTTGGCTCTACCTTGTAGATAAGGTGCTGGGCACAATGCTGAAAAAGCGTCATGAAAAATGTGACGCTCTGGTGGCGCTAGGGGCTCTTAAACATGCCCCTTAAAATCTACCAAGTCTAGACCAAAAAATCCAGTTTAACAACGTGTTCACTCACTAAAAGGCTAATTTCAGCAGGGTTTTTTGTGTGTTTGTATTGGTCCATCTGGTCCATCTGCAGATACGATTTGAAAAGTTACATTTCCAAGGATGAGAAAAACAACACATATCTTATTTGAGATTGGATCAGTTAGAAAACATATGTTCTTTATTTATTCTACTTACCGTTTATTCCAGAAAATGTATGTCGGAAATATCAAAATACAGGTGCAATGGAATGGAGAGCAGCCACTCTCTGAACTTTATAAAATAAACCACAAGGACATATTCAGAAGAGGAAACCTATACGAAAATTACAACTTGCTATATAGCAATGCAAACAACCCAATGAAATTAAAATGTGGACATACTCTCAGTCAAGATGCCAATTTGGGCTTCATTGCTACAAGTGTCATTCCTATTGCCTGGCTGATTCACAGGTAGCAACCTGTAACCTACTGATTCCTTTAAGACTCTATGAGGCTCTTTTACAAGTCCCTAGTGCCACTGGAGGGCGCTATTCCCTGTTCTATATTTACAAAGCGGTGCTAAGCCACTGTGCGTGGCTTGAAGCCGCCTTGCAAATATGGGCCCCCAATGCAGTTTTCTGTGGCAGAGGGGCGTACAATGGGTGTTGCTGTGGAAGTTTCCACGCAACACCCATCACTTTTGACACTGCTGCAGGTTTATGAGAAATTGTAAGCCTGAGGCAGTGCCAAAAACTAATTCTGCAGCACACACAGAAAGAGTAAAATGCTATTAACGATTGTATATGGGCAGGTAGGTGTCCCTTCCTGCTCCTAAACAATCAATAAATAAGGATGATTTGCTACTTCTATGTGTGCTGTATTCTGCAGCACACATAAAAGTAACAAATTGCCATTCTTGATTGTTTGCACTACGGTGCAAGGGTGCCTGCGTTGGTGCAAGGCAGCTAATTTTAGTGTCAGCACTAGGAAAAACACAGGGGTGCACTGTATTGTTGTAAATATGATGCATCCCTGATTCTTTATCTCCTATCTTATCATGGAGAAATGTTATATCCTAAAACATATATTTTAATTATAATGCAATCATGAGGCAACATTGCTGGAGAGTTTGATGGAAAACTTGCATAGGCTCCCAATAAGTTCACCACAGTCCTATTTTGTATTCCTGTTGACAGTCATTTATTGGGGAATAATTTACACACAATCAGAACCAATTCTCTTAACCTGCTATATTTTCTGCCCTACTTCCGTCTTTTGGTAACATTCTTCTACATTTCCAGAGCAACTCATGAATCAAATACTCCTAAACGACTAGGGCCATGCACCTAGACAGGGGTAAAATCAATCGCATTGTAAGTTCCAAGCTCTTAAACCAACATAATAATTGTGTCTATATATATATATATATATATATATATATATATATATATATTATATATATAGAGAGAGAGAGAGAGAGAGAGAGAGAGAGAGAGAGGGAGAGAGAGAGAGCTAGAAATAGAGAGAGAGAGAGTGTTTAAAAGAATTAGATAGATTTCATAGCTGGCAGTAAAATGCATATTCTACTTATGACTGTACGTGTTTTTTCATTAATCGGCCTTGATAAAGCTCAATGGAGTGAAGCACTTGTTGACTATGTTTTCTTACTACAGTATAAAACAATTGCGGTGCTAAAGAGAGACCTACACCAATATCTATCCTTATTTGTTTACCTGCGGGATAAGTACTGAGTGCAGGTGATCAGCTATTTCACATGTAGTGAAGAAAAATAAAAACGTCACATAAAGACACCAAAGGGCTAAATAAATTGGGCAATTGTGGGTAAGATATTAATTGAACTCTTTTTGCGTAGCCATTTGCTTTAAATAATTACTAATAGCTTGTTAGATGAGTTGCAGAAATCACAAAAGGTGACTGCAGCAGAATAGATAAGATAAAGGAAACAGTGTGCTGGTGAAATAGGTTATTGTGCTAAGCAATGACTAGCTAACATGTGCTAGCACGCCTTGTCCTTAGTAAGTAAACTTATAAGGGGACGCATATAGGTTGATGAATCATTTGGATCGCATAGATTATCCTAGCTAAGTGGTGACCAGAATAAAATCAGCAATAATTCCAACCAAACATAAACACCAAAAATCTAGTGTTAGAAATGGGGTCTTTGGTTGACAGTTAGGTTACCCCCCTGTTCAAGCAAGGACCCTCACTCTAGTCAGGGTAAAAGAGAATCTCCCTCAGCTAACCCCTGCTTACCCTCTTGGCAGCTTGGCAGAGCAGTAGGCTTAACTTAAGAGTGCAAGGTGTATAGTATTTCTACCAAAACACGCAGTAACTCAATGAAAACACTACAAAATGACACAACACAGGTTTAGAAAAATAGGAAATATTTATTTAAACAAAACAAGACCAAAACGACAAAAATCTGACATACACAAGTCATGTTATGAATTTTTAAAGATTAAACTCAAAAATAGCGCTTAGAAACACTAAATGCTTCGATGAGGTGTTAACACGGCGTCGTGACGGAGTCGTTCCCAACAAGCTGACACCAGCGTGCCGGACACGGAGTCGCGTAGACCCCCAAGTACAGTCCCTTTGGTGAAGAGTGAAAACAAGTTGATGCATGAAGTCGGGGATGGCGGCACCTGTGCGAAACATTGAATCCTTGCACTTTAAGCAGCGTCGGTCACGATGTGGTGTGGCGACTTCCACAGAGTCGCGGACTTCAGCGGGGCTGCAGCGGCATCAGGCCTGCAAAGGTCGTTGCGTTCCAGCAAAGATCACAGAGTCGGTTGCAGGCGGCGTCACCGGATTCAGCAGCGGCGTCGGTCCGAAGTCGTCTGAAGTTGATTTCCTTGGATTTCCACCAGCTTTCCCTTCAAGGGCCCAGGGACTGGATAGGGCACCACTTGTCAGAGCAGGAGTCTCTCCAGATACTCCAGGTGCTGGCAGAGAGAAGTCTTTGCTGTCCCTGAAACTTCAAACAAAAGGAGGCAAGCTCTAAATCAAGCCCTTGGAGATTTCTTCTCAAGATGGAAGGCACACAGGGTCCAGTCTTTGCCCTCTTACTCTGGCAGAAGTAGCAACTGCAGGATAGCTCAACAAAGCACAGTCACAGGCAGGGCAGCACTTCTCCTCAGCTCTTCAGCTCTTCTCCAGGCAGAGGTTCATCTTGATGTCCAGAAGTCATCTAAAGTCTGTGGTTTTGGGTGCCCTTCTTTTACCCAATTTCTCCTTTGAAGTAGGCCTACTTCAAAGTAAAGTCTCTTTTGAGAATATGACACTAAACCACTACTACCTAAACAACTACTACTTAAACAACGACTTCCCAACACCGAAAAAACCTATAAAATGAATTATTTTACAACAAAGTCTAAACAACGAAAACAAACATTAACTAAATTATTCCTGAACAACGAACACCTATTTAACGACTACGAAAACCACTAAATCACGAACATTCCACTAAACGACTACTATGTAAACCACAACTACCTAAACAACGACTCCCAAAATAACTACTACCTAAACAACGACTACCCAAAAAAATAATTACCTAAATAACGAATCCCCAAATAACTAATACCCAAACTACTACCCAAACAACTAATACTTAAACAACGAATCCTAAAACAACTACTACCCAAACAAACGACTAGCCAATCAACGAATACCCAAACAAACACTACCCAACACCGAAAACGCCTAAACACATAATAGATTGAAAACGAACTCCAAACAACGAAAAATATTAATAATTTATATCACAACTAAACAGTAACGATTAATAAATAAAATATTAAAAGCACTACAATACTACGTAAAAAAAAACGAAATCGAAAATAACAATATATTTCCTACATACAAAAAATAAAACATCACAAAAATCCAAAACATATAAACACCGTTTTAAATCAAAATAAATAATACTTAAATAATTATAAAACAAACACAACACAAAAAAAAAATCTATATAAAACGATAGTCCTACAACACTTTCTACATGAACCAGGAAGTTCTTCCTCTACTGAACAAACGAGAACGAACATAAAAAAAAATACAAACTACAAAACAAATACACTCCACAATTATATATATCTAACATCACAAACAAATTCACAATAAAAAACACATCCAAAACACATTCAATATACAAATAAAACAATACTTACAAAAACACAAATAAATACCAACGACCTCCATTTTCTACTCATTACTATACTGAACAACTTACAGAGAAGACGAGCATCTCACTACGGAAAAGAATTAAAATATAATTTATCCAACACCGCCATCTACTGAGATAACAAGGTAAAATATCCATAAATAAATATAAAGAAATTTACTAACCTATACCACAGCTATAATAATATATAATTAATGTACCTTTCGTACTATTGTGTTACAAGCATAAATATCAAGAATCTGACCAAAAAGATAAACACCACACCATCATCATCAAACCATTATACAAAAACAATTTCACTAAACCATAAACAATTGCATTAAAAACATTGTTAAATAACGAGTACCATAATATAATTAAAAAATATATATTAAATATTAAAACTACAAATTAGTTAAAGAAAAGGAATTAATTCACCTAATAAATTTAACAAAAAAACTAATATTATTCACCAAATTTCAAACCTACTAAAAAAATTACTTCTAAATCAAAAAAACTAAATAATTAATAAAACAAAAGAATAAACTAAATAATACACTCTTTCTTATTTCTTACAGACTCCAAGAACCCAAAAAAACAACAGAAGACATAAAAAAGTGAAATAAATCAATTTTTACAAAAATAACATCTAAAATAAGAAAAAAAACTCAAAGTAAGTATAATATTTTCATTATAACATACAACCAGATTTTCTAGTTAAATAAAACTAAACAAACATTCTTATTCAAATACCCCTTAACTTAACACCAAACACACATAAATTCAATAAAATTAAAAACACCTCGCAAACACAGTACATTTATTATATAAAAAAAATAACTATTTCAACTCCACCAAACACTAACCTCTAAACAGCTGCTGAACAATAAACATAAATAAATTTTACAACAAAACACCATCTTCCAAAACAACTAGTGCCTTAACAACAAGGACAGAACACCAACCTTGTTCTTACTACTAATAATTTTACCACAAATGCCTTAACAACAATATTTCATTCTAAAAGCATTCTTGATAAAAGCATTACTAATAGGCATCATTCACCCTACATCCCTCACCCCACCACCCCAACCACACCCCAAAACCTAAAACCCTCTGACCCCCCACCCACTCCCCAAAACCAAAAACACCCCACCCCCCAACCCCACCCCAAAACCTAAAACCCCCTAACCCCCACCTCCTCCCCAAAACCAAAAACGCCCCACTCCCCAAACCCACCCAAAAACCTAAAACCTCCTGACCCCCCACCCCTCCCCAAAACCAAAAACACCCCACCCCCCCAACCCCACCCCAAAACCTAAAACCCCCTCACCCCAACCCCATCCCCAAAACCAAAAATGCCCCAATCCCACCCCAAAACCGAAAACCCGCTACCCCTCCACCGCCTCCCCAAAACCAAAAACGCCCCACCCCCCAACCCCACCCTAAAACCTAAAACCCCCTATCCCCACACCCACTCCCCAAAACCAAAAACGCCCCACCCCCTAACCCCACCCCAAAACCTAAAACCCCCTCACACTCCACCACTTCCCCAAAACCAAAAACACCCCACCCCCCAACCCCACCCCAAAACCTAAAACACCCTCACCCTCCACCACTTCCCCAAAACCAAAAATGCCCCACCCCCCCAAACCCACCCCAAAACCTAAAACCCCCTGACCCTCCACCCCTCCCCAAAACCAAAAACACACCACCCCCCCAAACCCACCCCAAAACCTAAAACCCCCTCACCCCAACCCCTCCCCAAAACCAAAAACGCCCCACCCCCCAACCCCACCCCAAAACCTAAAACCCCCTAACCCCCACCCCTCCCCAAAACCTAAAACCCCCCACTAACCTAATTAAACCCCTTGTCAGCTGCATAATCCTCCTTCACCAACTCCCTTCTTTGTACCTTAACCACACATGTTCATTATTCAGAACATACATAGTTAACTCACAAAATAACGTATTCATTGTTAAGAAAAGCATTGTTACACTTTAATTAACCACGACTTCGTAAATAAAACATCGTAATAAAGGATGTTTCCCAAAATTTACTATAACAACTCCACCACATACTTACATCACAGCACCTGCTACACAATAAATAGCACGAAAATTACTATTCCTACTCCACCAACTACTTACCTCATATCACATTAAAATACTCAAAACATTAAAAAATAATCAAAGCAACTTCACTAGATACTTACATTAACATAGGTGCTGCAGAATCATTATCAAATAATATACTATTACAACTCTACTAACTGCTTACCTCATAACAAAAACTAGGAACACAATAGACCCACAAATACAAATCTAAAAGCAAAAATTTCTTACCTCAATAAATAACACACAATCACCAAACATAAAAGATAACAAACCACCTACACCAAACACTTACAAATAGGACACGTTATATATTAATTAACTTACTAAGTGGTAAACTAAATCCACCACAAATTTAATAATTAAAACTGCAAACTTCTTTTAACCTATTTCTTTTATATGATTTACAGATATTTCACAAATGGCATTGCAAGGAGAAGCAAGTTACATAACCTCAAGAACCGGAAACCAGCTACTAAAGTATGAAGGTTATCTTCATTGCAGAGACAAGGTTGTCAACCTCTGGAGCCATTGGAGGTGTGTACAATTCTACTCTTCACATTGTAGAGGCAGAGCTGTAACTCTAGAAAACACCATTGTCAAAACAACAGATCACAATCACTCTGCCTCTGCAATAGAAATTGAGATAAGAGAAAACATACAGAAAATAAAAAACATTGCACACACCTCCAATGACTCTTACGGAAAGGTTATAAGGGAGGTAGTACAAAATATTCCACTACAGATTTCCGGTAGCATGCCTTCTGTACCAAACCTTAGGAGAATATTTCAATGACAAAGACTGGCAAGTAATCCCCAACATATAACACCACAAACCTATGAAGACATTAACATCCCCCCAGAACTAACAATTACCTTCTCCAAAGAAACGTTCCTCATTCACGACAACGAAAACCCTCAAAAAAGAATTTTAATATTCAGCACAACATGCAATTTACTAATCCTACAAAATAGTGAAATTTGGATGATGGATGGAACCTTTAAATCTACACCCCATCCATTCACTCAAATTTACACCATACATGCCACAAAAAATAACACTACAATCCCCCTAGTGTATGCATTACTGCCTGATAAACATTCCTCTACTTACAGTGAATTTTTATCAACAATCAAAAACAAAACATCAAATAAAACACCTAGAAAAGTAATACTAGATTTCGAATTATCAATGATAAATACAATACTAAAAATAAATCCACAAACCCAAATTCAAGGATGCTTTTTCCACTTTTCACAAGCATATTGGCATAGAAAACAAAAATCATCCCTAAGTAGAGAATATTTCCCCACCCAAACCTGTACCTTTTCATGGAAATTTTGATAAAGGAACAAAGTTTCCAAGAAATTAGACTTGCTCAATCACTGTCAGGTAGCCTGAACCCACGCACAAGTAAAAAAAGCAAAGAAATGACCGAAAGAATTTTGGCAAAAATACAACAATTTGATACAATAACACCATCAGACTACCTCAACAGTCTAGCATATATTCTACATTACTAACAACCACTAACCTACTAAAAAATTACTTGCCAGTTCTAAAAAAAAAGAAACACCATCAATTAAATTGGCATTTTTTTAATTTTTTTACACTAAATGTACACAACAAAAATTGTTCCTACCTTTGACATTTTCATGTCTTTATCCAAACACGTGATGCTGAATAAATCTTCTTCATTAATATAGAAAACAGCATCTCATACTTAGAAAAAAAAAAAACATTAATCATCCAAAAACAATTAAAAAATATTCATATTAAATGGATGATAAAAAAACAAACTCTATATCCTATACAATCAAAGAAATAAAATATAATACTTTACCAAACCAGAAATTCGAAAAATATCTTAAAAGCTTAAAATACCAAATATTTTTTTTTTACCAAAAAAAAGTAAAGAAATTAATCACATACTAACCAAAGCCACATCATTAATTAAAACATTAACTATCAAGAAAAAGACATGAAAACAATATAAAGGATACTACTAACACAAAAGAAAAAATTAATCACAAAACCTATTACAATGAACTACATTTTTTTTTCATAAACCGAACAACTGACTCGCTCAGAAATCCCAAAACTAAATTCATCAAATAAAATACAATTCTTTCCAACTACTACAAAAGCAGTATAATCATTTGTAAGATACAACACTGCTAAACAAATTTGTTTACTTTTACGTAACCACTATCGTATACAAAAATATACGAAAACAAATAATTAAACATGAGAAACATAACAAACACCGAAAATCTACTACCTACCTTATAACTACCTCCGACAACTATTTCCGTAATAAAAATACCCTACTACATACTGTAAAAAAAATGATAATCCCACTTACCTGAACGAGGTCTCCGCTTCCGTCCTATCTTGACCGCGACGTTCCTCCGACTGAATACAGAAGACGTCAAACAACGTAAACATGGAAGAGCACTAAAAATAGAAAACAGACTATTTCACTCATAGACTATAATGGGGAAAATAGGAAAATACCACAGAAAATAGATAAAGAAATATAAATAAATAAGTAAAACATTTCTATAAATCTGTACATATAAAATTATAATTACAAATTTTGTTTTCATTTTTTAAACTTGATTATGTTCAAAATAAAAAATATTTAAAAAAAATGAATGGTATTTTTATTTAAAAAAAAATAAATTTGCATGAAAAAACATTTTTGCACATGCAAACATTTCTAACACCTAAAAAAAAAAAATCGATATATAATCTACAAATAATTATTTAATTAATTAATTTTGGGAAATAATATTAAAACAAATTTATATATATATAAAATTATACATCCCAACAAATTATAAAAAATATTAATAATGTTAATTACATCACATAAATAAAAAAAATCACAATAAAAAATCTAAAAAATGTTAACAAATTTGAAAAATCACAACAAAAATAAAAATCCAATAAATAATTAAAATAAAAAAATATGACATTATTATATTCCAAAATCTACTATACCAACTACTATACTATTAAAAAATCTAATATAAATCCTTAAAAATAACCATTTTTAAACAAAATTATTTTTACACCTTCAATAACAACAAAAAAAAATACAATACCTAAAAATATAACACAAAAAAATAATTCACCCATAATAAAAACATTATAAACTATCAATACATTTCAAAATCATAATCCACCAATAAACCAAATTGCATCCCAAAAAATAATAATAAATAAATAAAAAAAACTCAAACATAGAAAAAACAAACTAATCATAAAAACAAAACCCAACCATAAACCCTACATCCCCTATATCCCACCCCTAATTCTAAATATACTTTCAATAAAAAATAATAAACAATTAACCAAATACAATAAATAATAGCAGACTACTAATATACTTCACACCCATAACTCCTAGATCCCATATATCCTACCCCTAAACCCACAACATAAATGCCAAATTTTAATAAAATACAATAACTTAAATTAATACCAGAGTATTAATACACTTCCCCACCCATCACCCCTACATCCCATATATCCCGCCCCTAAACCCACAACATAAATTACAACATATAAAAAAACACAAGTACTTAAATTAATACCTGAATATTAATACACTCCCCCACTCATAACCCCTACATCCCACATATCCCGCCCCTAAACCCACAACATAAATTACAACATATAAAAAACACAAGTACTTAAATTAATACCTGAGTATTAATACACTTCCCCACCCATAACCCCTACATCCCACATATCCCGCCCCTAAACCCACCACATAAATTACAACACATAAAAAACACAAGTACTTAAATTAATACCTGAGTATTAATACACTTCCCCACCCATAACCCCTACATCCCACATATCCTGCCCCTAAACCCACACCATAAATTACAACATATAAAAAAAACACAAGTACTTAAATTAATACCTGAGTATTAGTACACTTCCCCACCCATAACCCCTACATCCCAAATATCCCGCCCCTAAACCCACAACATAAATTACAACATATAAAAAAACACAAGTACTTAAATTAATACCTGAATATTAATACACTGCCCCACCCATAACCCCTACATCCCACACATCCCACCCCTAAACCCACAACATAAATTACAACATATAAAAAACACAAGTACTTAAATTAATACCTGAGTATTAATACACTCCCCCACCCATAACCCCTACATCCCATATATCCCGCCCCTAAACCCACAACATAAATTAAAACATATAAAAAAAACACAAGTACTTAAATTAATACCTGAGTATTAATACACTTCCCCACCCATAACCCCTACATCCCATATATCCCGCCCCTAAACCCACAACATAAATTACAACATACAAAAAAACAAAAGTACTTAAAATAATACCTGAGTATTAATACAATACCCCACCCATAACACCCACAACCCATAGAATCCATTACTTAATCCACACAATATACTTTAAAAAATTAAACATATAATAATTAAACCCTAAACAAATAAAAAACAAAACACAAAACTCACCTTAAAATGAATCAAAAAATAATTCACTTACCTTAAAATTCGTTGTTCTGGCATTAGTTGTTAAGGTAAAATCGTTGTTAAACCAGTAGTTGTTCAAAACTTCGTTGTTAATACCCGGTAGTTCTTCAAGATTTGTTGTTAAAGCAAGTAGTAATTCATACGTAGTTGTTCAGGTTGTTTCCCCTCTTTTGAATCTGAAATCCTGCCTTTCCCAGGCCAGGCCCCAGACGCTCACCAGGGGTCAGAGACGGCATTGTGTGAGGACAGGCACAGCCCTTTCAGGTGTAAGTGACCACTCCTCTCCTGCCTCCTAGCACAGATGGCTCATCAGGAAATGCAGACTACACCCCAACTCCCTTTGTGTCACTGTCTAGTGTGAGGTGCAACCAGCCCAACTGTCAAACTGACCCAAACAAGGAATCCACAAACAGGCAGAGTCACAGAAATAGTATAAGCATGAAAATGCTCACTTTGTAAAAGTGGCATTTTCAAACACACAATTTTAAAATCAACTTTGCTAAAAGATCTATTTTTAAATTGTGAGCTCAGAGAACCCAAACTCCACATGTCCATCTGCTCCCAAAGGGAATCTACACTTGTATCAGATTTAAAGGTAGCCCCCATGTTAACCTATGAGAGGGACAGGCCTTGCAACAGTGAAAAACAAATGTAGCAATGTTTCACTGTCAGGACATATAAAACACATTACTATATGTCCCACCTTAACCATACACTGCACCCTGCCCTTGGAGCTACCTAGGGCCTACCTTAGGGGGGCCTTACATGTAAGAAAAGGGAAGGTTTAGGCCTGACAAGTCAAATTTACAGTTAAAAGTGCACACACAGACACTGCAATGGCAGATCTGAGACATGATTGCAGAGCTACTTATGTGGGTGGCACAACCAGTGCTGCAGGCCCACTAGTAGCATTTGATTTACAGGCCCTGGCACTTCTAGTGCACTTTATTAGGGACTTACTAGTAAATCAAATATGCCAATCATGGATAAACTAAATACATACAATTTTACACAGAGAGCATATGCACTTTAGCACTGGTTAGCAGTGGTAAAATGCTCAGAGTTCAAAAGCCAACAGCATCAGGTCAGAAAAAATAGGAGGCAAAAAGATTAGGGATGGTTAGTTCGTTTTATTCTCTATTAGTTACAAATCGAATCAAAAACCCTTATTTCAATGAATCCATGGTTAATCAAACTTTATTAGCATCATGAGCAATAATTCATCAAGATTTTATTAATGAGCAAAAACATCAATCTGAATTGGCAGAACTATAACATTGATTAAATTCAGCAATGCAAGTCAGCCTACCTAACTCTGATTAGCATCAGCATGTGGGTCTTTGTGCGAAAAACAAATTAGTCAAAAATCATTAATTTGGAAAAACATCTAACTAAGAGGAAAAAACAATTTAAACAGTGCAGTTTATAGATACCTATCCAAGATAGATCAGCAACGAGTCAGACTTCGTCTCCAGGTCATCAGTCATCAGCAAGGTCATCAGCAAGGCTCGGGCTCACAAGGACCAAGCCCAAATTTCATCAATT
Source organism: Pleurodeles waltl (assembly GCF_031143425.1). Lineage (NCBI taxonomy): Eukaryota > Metazoa > Chordata > Amphibia > Caudata > Salamandridae > Pleurodeles > Pleurodeles waltl. The sequence continues at coordinate 936,239,815 of NC_090447.1, read as the reverse complement.
CGGACGGCGTCTTCTGACGTCATCAACTTTCGCCTCTCCACTCTGATTTCTCTTCTCGTGTCATGACTTTTTATTAGGGTCTCTCAGTCCGTCCCCCAAATTGCTAATTGGTCAACCTTATCAGGGGTTATGACTTTAACTTATAGTTTTTGTTTACCAGTCATCTGCGTCAGTACAAGCATCAAGTTCCATTAACATGATTGGTCTCTCCATCGATGAGAACATCATCCGGCTCTTCAGGTAACGAAATTGTAGCTCACTGTCTCTCAGTCAGTGCCTCTATTGTTCAGATCCTGGGAAAGTACATTTAGCCTAGTCTACACATAATTATATCATTTTGTTTTGATCGTCTCCTGTTCACTGATGAATTTCCAGAAATTTCTAGCAGAGCTCATCTCTGAACTCTGTACAGTTCAAGGTCCTTTTCTCCAGCTTCAGTCGTCGGCGGCTCATCGTGTCTCCATGTTTAAGCAAGCAAGGCCCAGCACAGCCCATGCCTCTAGTTCAGCTAAGTTACGAATACAAAGCATCATAAAACATAGGTTATATCATCAGTTATGGCATATTAGTACCATTTCATACAAATTTCACAATATTTCAGTACAGTTAACACAGATGGTGACCACTCCCCGTGGGAACATTTTTCACATTATACGTTATTTTCAATTATTAGTTTTCAAATGTAATTTTTCTCATTGGTATGTATACACAATTCATTAACATATTCTCATATTAGCATATATTCTGCAAAACATGTGAATATGATCTTCGAAAACAACGCTACCATTCTAGCATTGGTGACTCTGCCTCTTTCCATGCTTCAATAAAAGGGATATTAATTTAGAAAAAGTAATGCCTTAAAAATGTAAATAAAATGCTTCAAGTATGTGCATCTCTTTTTGTGATTGCAGGGTTGAAGCAACATTTGATTATGATTGAGCAATATGGTAATCTTGGATCTGCTGATTCACAGATATGAACAAGTTTCATAATGTCCGAGCAGATATAGTAGTATTACCCCAGAAGACTTGGCTTCACGTGTTTTCCTTTAGGGTCTTTTATAGTGTTGCATCATTAATAGCAAGCTCTGACAAAGCCCTTAGATAGGATCTTTTTTTAGAAATTTGTGGCTAGTGTAGCTTGGGAGTATTTCTTTCTTTGAAATTATGCTTCATGAGCTTTCATTCTTCTCCTAATGTAGGTGACAAGCATATGCATGAGCTGAAACTGTATTTCAATGTAACAATTTCTACAGGAGGATGACATAACCAGCACGTTTTATTTTTATGCAAAAAACGTTTGTGTCGATGGTGTGCTGTAAACTCTGTTTGTGGTGGCTTTGTAGATCGGTGTCAAATGGAGCACATGATGTTGCTGCTTGAGGACTGCTTTGGCCTTCAGAGGGCTATCCTGCTGCCCAATCAATTTTAAGGCAGCAGTTATCAGCAAATATAATTAAAAAAAAATCAAACATAACCTTAGCAGGAACTAGGAAAAAACTCAGGCTAAAAAATGTCTATACATCTTAAGAGTGAATTATTCACCTCGCTGGTTGGAAAAACCTTGGGCATGAAAAACTCAAATGACTTGAAATAAGCTCTATTGACGCAGGAAACCAAACAAGCAGGTGGGTATCATACACCTTAATCACCAACTAGAATGTGGCAGGGATCCCATGAAAATGGACATCATCTTTCTAAATTACTTAACATCCCATTGTAGGAAACTGGGTTATTAGTTGTGTAGCGTGCACAGGTAATAGGTCTACAATTCTACCTACTGGGAACCAAGCACCCCCTTGGAGTGCTTGACTCTCTCAGGCTAGTGAGGCAGAGAAGTCCAAGGCCTACTCAGGGCAGGTAGCGTGGGCTAGTAATCACCATTTACTGGCACACAATAATAGTACTCAATAAATGATTGACCAGTCACTACTTTTTCTTTAGAAAAATGAGAAGTGCATTTATTACACACACACTTCTAAATACTCTGCAGTAATATATACATTGGCAGATGGAAAATAAAATGGATGACATTGCATGATCACCTTTGTACCCCTAGAGGGTTCATACAAACATATAAAGTAATCTTGGCTTGGTCAAGAATCAAAAGCAGAAATCCACATATCAAGCTTGTCATTGTGTAATTAAATGCAATCATCAAAAATATTAATCATTTGTAAGTGCACTTATAAATGTTAATAAAGCGTTATCATTTTGATCCCTAATCGTTAAAATGTGTTGCTCGAATGTGTATTTACTTTAAATAAATGAAAGTCAAGAGGCATCTGGCAAAGCAGGGTCACTCTGTTTAATTGAATGCAATGGCCGGGAAAGCACAGTACAGAGTTAGGATCTGATGACTGTATCTCAAAGTCACAGAGGCCCATATTTATACTTTTTGATGCACAACTGCGCCAACGCAGTTGTGCATAAAATTTTTTAACTGCCGGCTAACGCCATTCCAACGCTCCATGCGGGCGCCTTATTTATGGAATGACGTTAGCCGGCGCTGCGGACTGGTGTGCGTCAAAAAAAATGACTCACACCAGGCAGCGCCGGCGTATGGGAAAATGGGGGTTGTGCGTAAAAAAATGGGACAAGTCAGGTCTGAGGCAAAATTCAGGCCTGAAACCGGATTTGCGCAATTTGTTTTGATGCCCAACCTCCATTGACATGACTCCTGTCTTAGCAAAGACAGGAGTCATGCCCCCTTGCCCAATGGCCATGCCCAGGGGACTCATGTCCCCTGGGCATGGTCATTGGGCATAGTGGCATGTGGTGGGCCCAAATCAGGCCCCCCTATGCCACAAAAAAAATTCGGAAACAAATACTTACCCAAACTTACCTTTCCTTCCCTGGGATGGGTCCCTCCATCCTTGGGTGTCCTCCTGGGGTGGGCAAGGGTGGCAGGGGGTGTCCCTGGGGGCAGGGGAGGGCACCTCTGGGCTCCTTCCGAGCCCACAGGTCCCTTAACGCCTGCCCTGACCCAGGCGTTAAAAAACGGCGCACATCAGGCTGTGCGTCGTTTTTTTAGGCCCACCCCCTCCTGTGCGTCAAAATGACGTCAGAGTATAAATATGGGGCACAGGCCTTAAAGTCATTTTTTGGAAGGGAACGCCTACCTTGCATATCATTAACGCAAGGCTGGTTCCCCCTTCCAAAAAATGACGCACATGGTGGAATTTTGACGCCCGCGGGGTCGGACGTCAAAGTATAAATATGGGGCAGGGTTTGCGCCGATTGTACGTCAAAATTTTTGACGCACATTCGGTGCAAACAGAGTATAAATATGCCCCAGAGTTTTTAGCATCTTTTCATACATTGTTTTGAGGTATCTTAAAACAATTGAATACATTCTTTGTAAATAAAGGAATCCGGTACTAGTCCTGAGGCCATAAATCTGACAATCTGATAAAGTGTGCAGGTGGGTCTCGACCTTGCGTGGACATAGTGTGGCCCAGTAGGTAACATGTTCAGATGTCCGGCATGTGGAGTGCGTTATAACTGCATGTGGTGTGTGTGCTGTTTTCTAATTGGCTGTGTGTTCCTAACCTCATGCAGCATCTGTCTTTATGGTGTTTTGGGAACGTGTACCCCTCCACCAAATCTGTTTTAGTGGGGACTATTTTCCAGGGCCTTTGTGGTGTTGCTGCCTATCTGGGGTATTGATCTGGGTCTTTCCTGTTTGGCGAGTTTGTCTATGGGCTATGCGTCATCCTAACTGTGATCTGTCAATCAGTTGCTTCAGACCTGGGTTGCAGGGCCTGCTTGACCATGTACTTCTGGCTTGGGTTTGATGGGGAGTTCATAGAATTGACAATAGCAAAACAAGTTCATTATCATGCTGGCCCATATCATGGCGCACATTGGGACTGTTTTGATGTATGTCAGCACAGTATTGAACCCCAAATTTTTTTTTTACGTGAGCAAAGCATGTATCTGTGTCATTATAAACTTTTCAACCATAAAGAAAAAAATGCATTCACAAACACAATCATTAAAATGAATCACCTTTTAGTTGCATTTCCTCTCAGCCAAAAACTTGTTCACTAGAGAATGTTTGAAGACCTGTGTTTCCTTAAACCTAGCCAGGCTACAACTACAGAAATACAACCAGTCCAAAGGGGGTGCAGCACTCCCAGCTATAGAGCAAAAGCTTCAGCCTGAGAACTGCTTGAAAACAGTAACAACATCCTGGAGAGGTCCTGCATTCATTGACCCTGAAAACATAGGGTCATTACTTTAATAATAATTAATTGGGGGGCGCTGCTACACTCTTGCATCCCCCAGGCCTCATTTGTATGTTGAAGGTACCCTCTGCCCATTTTGGGGGCAAACACATGCAGCAAAATATACAAACAAAAAAGCCCAGCAGAGCATTATGGGTGCTCCTCTAGGAGCAGTGAATATTTGAGTAGCGGCTCTCCTGCTCTGCGATGGAGAGCCACATAGCTTTTCCTTTTGTGTTTCTAAATTTGAAGGAAATGCTCAGGCCCACCAGAGCACCCCATGTCCCTCCTTCGATGAGGACAGCACAGAGAGCCCAGCCCTGACTGCCTTTGCCAGCTCCCCACAGTGGCCGTACCTCCTTCGCTGCATGCCTGGGGCTAGCAGCTCTGCTACTGTGTGGTGGCTGCCTGCTCCCCCTAGGCACTGGCACAGTGAATGGGACATGCCGACTGCTACTGGGGATGCACAATGGCACTCCCCCTCACCTCCTCTGCTTCAGTGTACCAGGGATGGTGTGCCAGTTCCCTTTTATCAGAAGAACGGCCCAGGAGGTGGGGTCCCTGAGCCAGGAGAAAGTCTGGGGAGGGGACCATACACACATCCTGCCTGTAAAAAATGAAATGTCAACTTCTGCACTGACCCCGGGGCCCTGGTCCACCTGGGGACATTTTTGGAGAAGCAGAGGAGCCCCACTGGAAAGATCACAGGTCACCAAACTTCAAAATGACATAACTTGGGCCTCATTGGGCCAATGTTGACAATCTTGGATTCATTTTACTCCTGGTGGAAAGCTCTAGTCACCAGGGGCAATTGCAGCAGACCTCATCTCCAAAGCACTGCAGTTCTCAGGAAGCTAGTTCTCTTGGTCCCATGTGCTAGCCTTCTTTCTGGTCTTTGTCTCTGGGTATAGACATCCAGGGTTTTTCCCTAACTGGTCCTTAGTGTGTGTAAGGCAGATCAGCCACACTGACCCTTGCTGCGACCTACTGGTCGTGGCTTCAACTGGGCAGAGTCCCTAAGTCCTTTCAGGGCATTAGGGGGTTCCGCCTTCCAATTTTCCATGGCAGTCACTGGGTCCAGCAGTGAATCACAGAAAAAACCACCAGAAAAGAAAGCATCTCCTCCTTGTGCAAAAGTTTTTAAAAGGTAGAGGAAGGTTCAGAAGTCGGGCACCCCTGGCCAATCCTAGAGTGCCACATCACTTCTCCACAACTGTCCCGACCCTTCTGCACAGCATACTGGGACAGTTCAAAATGGCTTCATCCAGGAGTCACTGTTCACATCTGCTCCTGAGGTCTCATCTCCGCCCCTCTGTGACATCAATGCCAAGGACTTACCCACCAAAAGTTCAACAAGAGCCCACGCCTGGGTTGGTTCCAGTTGTCTGGGTTTCTTCCTTTGTTCAGTGGGCCTGAACAGGCACATCCCTGGAACAGTGTGACAGCTGATTAATTAATGCAGTTCATTTTGCCCCACCCCTTTCCTCCTCAGGAGCTGGGTGAAGTACTGGTAATTGCTCCTGTTGTGTGAAAAGGCTTTTGTTCCTGCTGTTGAAGAGAAATGTTATTAACTGGGCACAGCAGGGGTGACAAAGGACATGGGCTCTGATCTTGAGTTGAGTCAGGGAAATTTGACAATTCCGGATAACCCATAAAATGTATTGATATCATTTTGGAAATTGAAGAATGTATTCTCCCCCACAGGTTATTCCACATTTCAAAGTCAATTGTCTCTGTAGGCCAAAGGGAAGTGAAACTGCACTCTAAGGCAGTTCTCTCCCTAAGTGTATAATAAAGTGTCACTACAGACAAAATAGTAAATCACACTAATATTCCCTATTAGTGTACATTAACATTATAAAACGTATACCAGATCAACATCTCATTCTGCAGAGTACCCATTGTGCCAGGCTACCTGTGTGCAGTTGCTGTGCTGCACATGACAGTAGTCTCCCATGTGTAGCCTGCACATGTGTGAACAGAGATGTGTTCACAATTTATAAGCCAAGTGATTCTTACCCTCACAGAGGCCTTAATTTAAAAGGCAGACCCTTGTGGTAAACATGTGAGTTCATTTTGCCATATGATTCTGGTGGGTGAGACACATGTAGGGAGCCTCATCCACAATTAAAAGCCCAAAACTAGGTGATCCAAAAAGCATAAAAATCTGGGTGTACTGAGTGGGGGAACCCTATTGCAACACACGCCACCACCAGTTAAAAGTGGAGAAGGGATATCCATCACTCATGGCCAATCTTACTCACTCTGTGGTAACAAGTGGCTATGGGTTCTGACCTGAAACACCAATTGTCAGTTGTCCGCTCCCCCTTAGACCTTCCACTGGCCTTGCTATGTTAAGACCACCCCCTAACTCAACCATGTGGCTGCCAATACCTACAGAGCACACAAACTGCAATAAGAACACTTCTGTTTCTAAATCGGCTCCATCCAGGACACTAACACCTATATGGACAGGGCAAATCCAGGCCAAGCCTTGCCCTCGGTTTTGCAATGCTGCTTCCACCACGCTGTTACTGGCAAGGTTTCTGTGTCTCAGCATTGACGTCAACACAAGAGACCAGTCTAAAACCTGTCCCATAGGTCACCGATTGTCCCCCTCTGGAGAATATACAACCCAGTACCCTCACTCAACTGAGCCACAGAAGCCCATTTATTGAGCCACTGACCTGCACCAATAATAGTTACTCTGAGTCCATGGTGGCACCACACCCATCCTCTTGGGATGACTGTGCCCCCTTACGGGACCCCAGTCCAATCACAGAGTACATGCAGACGCGTCACCACTAGGCAGTTCCCACATCAGGAATCCCTCACGTGGAGACTCCCACCAGCCCCACTGGGTTAACAGAAGACCTGCAGGGCACTGAGATGGACATGCTTGGCTCAGGCCCCCCTTAAATCACTTCCCAGACTCCATGCCACAATCATGAAGACTAATCAGGGACCATATAGATTTCCCAGTGAAAGGTTCAAAAAGTACCATTGACGTCCACACTGCCTCCCTTCACCACACTCAGCAGAGGGCTGTCCCCTATTACAGAGTCCAGGCCTGGAAAACCAAGACTTCCAGGGGGTCCAGGGATGGACCCTAGACTGGTACACCTGAAGTGCACCGAGCTGAAGTCTGCTGGGTTCAAACCTTGACAGCTGGCATCTAACAGCACAAAGCAACTTCCCAGACAGGAGTGGCTAACACAATCCCAGACTCAAGCACAGGGTCCCAGCCCTTTGGACAGGGCCCGCCAGGCCACCTGGTACCACCATTGTGGGTGAACCTGCCATCTGCACACCCTCACCAGGGGCATCTACTCCACTGGCACCCACTAGATGTCTGCCAGGCAAAATTGTCCACAGCCTGCCTCACTGTTAGCTCAGAGTAACAGTCCTAGACGGATGTGACTACACCAACCCAGTCTGAGAGTACAGGGTCCATTCACTTAAGATAGGCCCTACCTGGCCTCCTGGTTCGGTCACTGTGACCAAAACTGCCTCCTGCACCTTGTTTGGGGCTGCACCCACCATCCAAGTCAACACCTGGCAACCCAGGATGTTGAGGGGCCCAATGGCATCCACCCCAAGACTAATACACCAACTATTCACCAGGCAGGGGCTTGCTTAGGGAAGAGCCTCCTGCACATCTTCACAGCACACTGGGGGCCACACCCACCAGCCCCCAGTCAAACCAATGTCTGAAATGCTGGGGCTTGGAGAGGCTTCAGGACATTCAACCCAAGACTGGTACATCTACAATGCTCCAGGTAGGAGTCTGCTAAGGGCAGAACCTCCTGCACATCCACAAACCATGCTGGGAGCCACACCCACCAGCTACAGCCTCAGTCCCGGGATCTGACCCCACAATACCTACATGATTGACCATCCAGCTGGAAATCATCTTAGCTACCACATCAGGCATAGGAAGAAAAACAGCCCTAAGAAGTCATTTTACCATGTTTTCAGTCACCTATCCTACCTTGACATCTCAATGGCCACCACTAACCAATCCTATGGATTTAGGGAGTCCTCCATACCTCCCTGATATCCTAGGGGTCATCCACTACACCTTTAACCTCAGGAACAATCCTTCAACAGGGCCACCCAACTTTAAGGGCTACTCTAGGACAGTTCGCCCTCCCTACTGTATGGCAAAACTGGATTTATTAAGTGCTATCAATGAATACCTGAACTGGATACTTTCATCCCAGTGCTAAGCCACCAATGTAGATAATTGGGTTATTAGTTGTGTGGCCTCCACAAGTAATAGATCCACAACACCCTACTGGGAACTAAACACCCAATTTTAGTGCTTGAGTCTCTCAGAGTTGTGAGTTAGAACACTCCAAGGCCTACTCAGGGGTAGTGTTATGGACCAGTAATCACAGTTCACTGGCATTCAAGAAGAACACTTAAAAAATGATTGTCCAGTTACTACTTTTTCTTTAGAGAAAGGAGAAGTACATTTACTACACAAACACTACTACATACTATGCAGTAATTTGCAAATCTATACATTGGCAGATGGAAAATACTATAGATGACATTGCATAATCACCTTTGCTCCCCTAGAGTTCATACAAACATAGCAAGAAAGTCTATTGGATGGGTCATGAGTAGGAAACCACATGTTAAAATCATTCAAATGCAATCATCAAAAATAATAATCAAGTGTAAATGCACTTATAAATGGTAATAAAGTGTTTTCACTTTGATCACTAATCACTGTCAACATTATTAAATCAAATATCAAATATAAAGGGAGCAAAAACATGTTTGTGTATTTATACATTCTCCAAACATAAAGAAAAAAGGCAATTTTAAAAGCAGCACATTTTATTTATAATTCCTTGCAACCATATGTGGGAAACTGGCCCCTTGTTACAGTACCTCCCACACTTTTTGTCTGGTTTCTAAATGTAACTTGGACTGGAGTGCACTAGGTACTTGCTAACCAGGTCTGCAGTGCCAGTGTTCTTCCCCTAAAATGGATAAACATACTGGCAACACATTTAGCTGCCACTCTAAGTTCCTAGTAAATGGTACTTAGGTACTGAGGGCATGGGGTGCTAAGGGTGAGCCACTGAGGGCAACTGCACAGATTGTGCCACCCTCAGGGACTATGCATCCAAGTGCCCACAGCACTGCCATTGCAGGCTGTGGTGGTCATTATGAGTTTGGCGGACCCCAGACCGCCATGCCAGGTGTGACAGTCACACTGCCCTGAGATCAGCAGAGGAGACCGCCATATAGTAATCATGGAGGTGATCCGAACGGAACACAGCCAATACACTGCCAGTACCGCCAGTGCGAAGGGACAGCCACAGCTGGCGGTAGGAATCTCCAGGCCAGGGGAGACAATGTTTCTGCTGAGCATATTATGAGGTTTCACACCACTTTCGAAAAGCCTGGCGGAAACGAACAATATAAAAGGAGACACTCACCTTCAGGAACACAGACATGACTGCAGCTGCCATGGAACCCAAACTTGAAGGCTTCCCACTGCTCGTGCTGGCCATATACCTCCAGAACCAGTGATGGCGATGAAGACAACAACCATAAGTACACCCGCCTAGCACACACTGGAGGGAAGGCTATTAGTACACTACCACACACAAAACACACACCGGGCATGCTAGTGACGGCCACACACACACTCAACAAACACCTGTACCAACACACACACACCTACATACACACACACACAAACAACACACACCATGGCCAACATATACGTGCCATACACACACCACACCACACACACCACTGCCACATTCAAACACATTCATACACAACACCACTGAGTCAGTCAACACCATCACAATTACAGAAACACACTGGCAGAGAGGCACACCACACACCTCCACAGGACAACACATACTGGCAGCAACACGTAACAACAGCACACAACTAATCCAAACCTAAACACAGCCAAACAAGTTGTTAGATCACACACCACGTCCACCCAACACACAAAGCACATCACAGATGCTTCACTACACACACAGACGGACACACCACTACCATACAATCCCACACAACATCATCACAACACATCACAACAAGCCCATAGCACAAGTCACCTACACAACTCATGCTGCTATACAAACACATCAATAAACAGAACTTACACACCAAATCACACAAATACAACACATACATGTGGAAGCAAAGGCAGGACAAGTTTGTTACCCCCAACACGAGCGGTACTGTGGTGCAGATATACTGAGAGAAATATGTCACAGGATCAATAAACTACATGCAACTAGGGCTACTGGCCAGTCCAAACGTTCTTAGTGCCCCAGGCACACTGGGCAAAGTCTCCGGCCCCAACCTGACTCCTGACTGCAAAGTGGCCTCCACATGCAGGGGCATCAATGGGGCAGGTAGACACCTCAAGGGTGAGGGGTGAGGTGGGGACCTGGGTTTGGGAGGAGGGTCCTTTGGCTTGGGTTTAGGTTTTGTGGGCTTTGTGTTTAGTTTTAGGCTTTGGAGGAGGGCCCTTGATCCTGGGGTTTGAAGGGCTGACCTTGGGTTTGGTGGGGAATGTATTTTTTGCAGGGGGAGGGGCATGGGAAGAATTGGGGACATGGGAGGACTGGAAGGTGTAAGGACTGGGTTTGGGGACAGTAAAGGGGGTGCTTAGGGGAACCACGGGCTGGGACAGTGGGAGGGAACAGGGAAAACTCATAAAAGATTTTTTTTTAGGGATACAAGGGCAGTCATGGGAAAAACATTGAGGAGTGGAGGGGGAGGGAGTACTTGTGAGGTGTGTACGTGAAGGTGTCGTGGGTGCAGTTGTGTGGGTGGAAGCCATGTGTATGCTGGGTGCATGTAGGGTGGATGAGTGTGGATGTTTAGGTCTCTTGGGAGGAGGGGGGAGGAGATGCAGGGAGATGCCAGGGTGGATGTGTGAGTGTCTGTTGGGGCGGAGCCTGCAGGTAAGGTGGATGTGCTGCATGTGGGGGTGTTGGTGGTTGCAGTGAGTTCACATGTGGTATATGGGGTAGATGTATGCAGGTCTGATATTGTGGTGATGGTGAGTAGGAGGGGACTTGTGGCTGGATCTGGGAGTGTTGATGTGGTGATAGAAGGTTTGAGTGATGGAGGAGGTGGTGGGAGAGTCTGTATAGGGAGTAGATGTTGTTGTGTCTGCATGTGTGTGTTGTCTGGGTGCATGGCGGTGGTGGGTCTTCTGGTGCCTGTGTGGTCTTTGCAAACCATGTCTGTTAAGGTGGGTGAATGGTCGTGTGAGCTCTGGATGGGTGTGTGGAGAGGGGTTTGGGACTGGGGACAGATAGCTGAAGGGGGGCAAAAGACAAAGGGACTCTAACTGTGTCAATGAGGAGGCCAGAGCCAGGGCAGTCAGGGCACCATGAATGCCTTCCAGGTAGGCATTGGTTTGCTGCATCCGTGATGCAAGTCCCTGGATAGTATTCACAATGGTTGACTGTCCCACAGAGATGGATCTCAGGAAAGCCACCTCATCGAGGGCAGCGGAGCTGACTGGGGCAGAGGTGACTCTGGCAAAGGAGACGTTTACCCTCCTGGGTGAGTGGTCACAGGCAACTGAGTGGGGAGCCACAGCAAGGGTGATGCTGGTAAAGGGTTTGACAGACAAGGATGGTGCTGGGATTGTTCCAGATGGGTCCGCCACAGCCAGGGAGCATCCATCGGAGGAGGAATCTGAACTGAAGAGTATGTTGAAGATCCAGTCTCCCCTGTGGCACTCCCCATGCCCTCCGTCCCACTCGTCCCTTCGGCTCCACTGGTATCAGCCTCCTGGGTCCCATGGGCTCCAGCTTCCCCTCTCGCCGTCACCCCTTGTCCTTCGCCTGATGATGCTGATGCACACAAATTCAGAGGAAGAGATTGAGGGAGGGTGGGGGAGAAAGAATAGGTGGAATGGGTTAATACCTACACATCATTCACACAGAGTAACAACTTATTTTTCTGCTGTTATGCCATGGCAGGGCATGCCTTTACATTGACATGCATAACTCTGGGAAATAATACGGAAAACCAAAGCTATGCAGAAATAAACTACTAATGTGGGAACATTGACACTCATTGACTTGATGAAGGGTCTAACAATGCACAGTTGCACTGCACTTGGCACATTTCCATGGCTGTTCACATAGACATATCCCTTACTTTTTACCCAACCAAATCCTGCATTCAGTGAAAGGCAGCTGATTGAGAACTCACAAATTACCTCTGTCATTGTGGCAGAGTAATACTGAAGGCAATGCCTTAACACCTCAGGTATACTGATGCTGATGCTGGTCTCTCATAATATGTGAAGGGTGTCCAAACAAACCCAGACATGGAATTAGTCCCCCATAAGTCTCTGTCTGCATGGTATTGGCACACATAATTGATACAAAGCCTGCCAGGGTGGCCGATATCTATAATCCATGTGCATCTACCAATGATCTATACTACATCTTCCCACTAGTAGGCTACCCAAACCCATACAAGCCTAACATTACCGAGGTGTGAGTGTGTACTTACCCCCTTGTGGCTGCTTTGCTGCCCTGAAGCGTCCATCGACCTCAGGGTAGACCACCGCCAAATGTGTGCCTTTAGGGAGGTCAGTGTCTGATGGGCACCCCACCCTCGTTGTGAGGATGTCCCCAGCTTGGCCTCTGTGGTCTTAAGGGCCGTGTCTCAGGTCCTCCCACTGCTTTCTACAGTGGGTGCTCAGCCGGTTATGGAGCCAGTGGGCCCGCACTTGCTTGCAGATGGCACACCAAATCATCTTCTTCTGATGGGTGCTCACCTGCATGGGTGACACCGACAGAAGGAGAGAGTCATGTAGAGTGGCATCACAGCAACAACAGTGAACTTCACACATCAGACACATCTCATGCCCACACTAATATGTCTTAAAAGAACAAAAGTACCAACTCCATTGCCACCTGCATACATCCACTCTGTGTGTGTCATCACAAAGCCTTTCAGCCTCACACACATCACTATCAGACAGGACAGTAAAACTGGACTCATCTGCTGCTCCGATGCCCCATACAACTGCTCATATAGGGGTAGGACCCCATCTACTAGCTTCTCCATCTCATCCTGGGTGAATGCAGGGTCCCTATCTCCTGCAGGGCATGGTATTATGGCACCCAGAGACAGTACACAGCAGCTCACGCAGTTGAGGTCTTGCTTGCATGAGTTTCAGGAGTCAAGTGAGCTATGCAACAGAAAATGGCAGTCACGGCTGCCTCGTACATGACCGTCACCACCAGCAGAGATCATCATTGGCCCCAGTCTCCGATAGGCAAAAAAGTTATCCAATGAGGAGTTGCACGGCTGTTGCGACCGCTTACCACCATGACGACTAACGCCGGCGGATGGAGGTCACTTTCATCTGTCCTGTGCAGGCAGGACAGGCGGCTGCCATTTTACATGTCATCAGTGTATTTTAGGTGAATAATAATGATGTCATGGATGAATTGTAGTGACAAGTGCATAGATTGACTGTTCACAGTTCAAAGCTGGGTTCACACATATGAGATTCATGGACAGTGTAGTTAGATGGCTTGATGACTATGACAGGACATGTGCAGTCACTTGCTGCCTCATAGACAGACTAATCCTGCAGATTGAGTTTGCGTAGGGGGGAGAGGCACCTTCTGTCTTCCCTGTTAGCAATGCAGCTTGCTACTACTACTACTACTACCTACTACCACCTTAAAATGCCACCTTGGGAAAAAACCTGCAGTAAGAAATCTCCCTCACTTCTATTCAGGCAAGAGAAGAACTATAGATTAAAGTTAACTTGTTTAGTTAGTAATTAACTCCTACTAAAGAAGATGATGTCTTACTTGTCTAGGTTTTTGTAGGCAAAAGGTGCAATGACAGTCATCTCCTAGTGGTTAATATAGTTGCAGGGGGCACTAAAGCAAGGGTATAAGAAAATGACATACACTTTTTTTAGCAGATTTAAAAAAAAGGCTAAACTAAAAGAAAGTAGTGCAAACTAAAACACCAATACATAAATCATGTAAAAACAAATATTCCATTTTTATTTTTAACAAATACAAAAACTGACCCTTTCCACCCAAAACAGCCCACCCATCTCCCCAAACAAATTTTCCATCCCCAAAAAGTCCAACAAAAAGTAAGAAATTAAAACGTTTGAAAACCCATCCCACCTCCCTCCCCACCCTCTCCACCCACAACAAATGACCCTCCCATCCAAAAAAAATAAAAAAAAGAAGAAAGAGTCAGAAGAGGGCAGTCTCCATGCAGGTCTGAAGATCATCTAGTGTTGCCTCTATGTGTGCCACCTGGAGTTTCAGGCGCACACAGTGTTGCTGGACGTGCTGTGGGAAGTTGTGGGCTGAGCGCGAGGTAGGGCAGTAGTGGTGAAACAGGGACGGGCTGATATCAGATGGCAGCTGCGATGACTATGCTCCTGGGATGCTGGAGACGCTGATGGCCAGTTGGATGAGCTAGGACTGGCGGGCATGTTAAATTTAAAGGAGGCAACAGAGAAAACTTATAGGATTTTGGATGAGGTTTTACTTAAATTTCTAGAAGAGATTACACAGAGGAACGCAAGGAAGCTTAGGAGGGATGAAAGGGACTACTTGACTGGTAGAGTTTTCACTTTTGCAAGTAAATATGACCATCCTGTTCATGTAAACCCAACCTATAAAGGGTCAACTGCTTCTAGTGTCTCTGATTCTACTTCCATTACTACCTCAATTACCAGTGATAGTGATACCGAGGGTGGACCGGGTACCTCTGCTCAGCTTGGACCTGTGACCAAGAGTAATGTTTTTTTTACAGAAACTTATGAGGATCAAATAGGGCAAATACGATCAGAACAGAAAAAGACCAAACATAGGAAGACCAGAAGGGGAGGGAGAAGAGCTAACTGTAAAAGCAATAGAGCAAGGTGGGACGAAAACAAGGTCCCGGGACAAGAGAACATTGAGGATAGTGAATCATCTTCTATTAATGTAATTAACTTATCCAAAATTGAGCTCTCACCAGGTGCAAAGAGCCTTTTTGAGAAAGTTTTGAATTTTTGTCCTACCAGTTATGGTGATCCATGTAGATCCAAGGTGAATTTATACAAATTTGTTCGCAAACTTAAACTAAAGAAGCATTTCTTTTTAATTCCAATTTGTTTACAATCACCTAGTCTCTCTACACAGAAGTTGGGATTGAGTGCCCTGTACATCAAGGATATTCATGATACAGTTACTTTGCTTTCAATAGCAGAACGCAATGAGGATCCAAATGTTATTTCACATGTGTTGGAGGATTTAGACATTACATCCAACACCAGTATTATTAGTGGTCTGAGAAGGAAATCACGTTGGAAACCAAAGTCATTTGGTAACAACAATTTAGATTTGTTTTATGATTTAGTGTGTAGAGATTTTGATAAATATTTATCTAGAAATAGATTTTGAAATTTCACTCATAATCTAAGTTCTGCAGAACTTCAGGCACTCAGGTCACTTCAACAAGAGAAAGACATTATTATCAAGCAGGCAGATAAGGGTGGGAATGTTGTCATTATGAATAAATTGGATTATGAAAATGAGATTACACTACAATTGAATGACATTTCATGCTATGAACACATCACAGGCAATCAAATCCCTGGTTTAATGAATAAAATCAATAGTAAATGACTGACTTGGCACCAACAGGGACTACTGAAAAAAGATGAGTTTGTATACCTCAAGGTTGATTATCCAAGGTTCCCTTGTCTCTACACATTGCCTAAAATACATAAGAAATTACAATTTCCACCGGGACGACCTATTGTATCTGGTATATCAGGACCTACGGAGAGACTACCTGAATATGTGGATTTATTTCTACAACCATTTGTTTAAGATCTCCCCTCTTTCATCAACAACACAACACATATTCTTAGCATTCTGAACAATGTGGAATGGGAAAGTAATATGTTACTAGTTACATTGGATGTTGTTTCACTATATACCTGTATAAATCATGACCTGGGACAAAAGGCTGTACAACACTTTCTCAATAGAAGGTCGGCAAGTCTGTGGGAGCACACAGAAATAATCGATTAATCGGATCTTTCTTAATATTTTTTTTCTTTTCAACAAAGAATAGTTTCGACAGAAACAAGGGGTGGCGATGGGCTCCAGATTCTCCCCCTCATATGCAAATCTCTTCATGGGGTGGTTTGAAGAAAGGTGGGTCTGGGGTCCTGAGTCAACCCAGTGGCAGACACACATTTGTTATTGGGGATGCTATATAGATGATTGCTTCATGATCTGGACAGGGAGTGTAGAGAAATTGATTGAATATTGCGACTTCCTGAACTCAAATCCTATGACTGTCAAATTTACTTATCACTATAGTCCCAAGATTTTTGAGTTTTTGGATGTAGAACTTTTCATTGACTATCACAAGATACAAAGTGGGCTATTTGGTAAGGCCACAGCGTGCAAATCCATCTTACATGCTGCGAGTGCACATCTGAAACATCAGATTGTGTCAATACCTTACGGTGAGATGGTGAGAGCCCGACGCAATTGTAGTAAGGATGATGAATTCTTGAACTGTGTTGATGAAATGAGTGTAAGATTCAGGACACGAGGTTAATCTAAACATGTTATTAAGAAAGCACAGTACAGGGTAAGTCAGATTGCTAGGAGTGATACATTGAAATTTGAGAACCAAGGGGAAGTCAATAGTGAATCAGACAAGGTAAGATTTGTTACAGATTACACTAATGTATCTCTGGCCCTGAGGAGAATTATCAATAGGCACTGGAATATTCTATACGAAGATGAGACTTTAAGGCATTTCATATCAGATAAAGTAGCAATTACACTTCGCAAGGGTAGATCCTTGAAAAGTATTCTCAGTCATAGTTTCTCGACGACCACACCTTCAAAGACTTGGCTATCTATATGTAGGGCAGGTTTTTTCAAATGTGTTCAATGTGGAGTGTGCCGTTGGGCCTGCCATAGCACCAAAGAATTTTCAGTAACTGGAGACCATGTTTTTGAGATAAAGTCAGTAGTTGATTGTCACACTTCCTTTGTTATATATTTAATATGTTGCAAATGTACCCGTATTTACATTGGTAGCACTATTCGTCCTCTTAAAACAAGGATTGGTGCACATGTTAGGGCACTTAAGAATGGAGATGAGAGATATCCAGTAGTGACACATATTTTGGCCTGTGAATCACAGAATACTCGTAAAACTTTTGAATTCTTTGGTTTCATACATGTACCTAGAGACCCAAGAGGAGGTAACGGGGAGCTCACTCTTCGTAGAAAGGAGGCCCTATAGATAATGTGACTAAAAGCGGTGGAAAGTGGCCTCAACTCAGATAGGGAATTCAAATATTTTTTGGGAGATTAATTTGTCACTGTTTATCTGATTCATATTTATAATTATCTGTAAAAGGACTGTTATATATTTCTATTGTTATTCATGAACGTATAACACTCATGTTATATATCTGTAATTTTAATAAGTAGTTGATATTTCATCAAAATACACTGGGTATTGGAAACATTATGCATTATGGATCACACTCCTCTCATCACTTAGACATACATTGATACTATTTTTTATTGTTGTTTGCCTACATCATGTTATTTGAAGTCCCTTTTAAACTATTAAACTGTCTTTGAATATTTTTACAGATACTGACACATTTTCAATCCATTCTTTCAAGGCTAATATGTCAGATTTAGTTTACTTGCTGTGTCCTTCATACCTATATTATGATAAGCGTTATTCAGCAGGGAGAACTATTACTATTTAAACACCAATGTGGCGCCGGATGGATTGTATTCTTTCAGTCCGTCTTTTGTTTCCTACTACAACTATATGAGAAGGATTTATTAGTCGTTTTTTTTGTTTTCATGATTAGTCCATTGTCTGTGTTTGGGGTTGTAGTTCAATAACTTCCGTCTCTCACGTTGCGACCAGCGACAGCGTACTCGCGGTCGTAACAAGAATTTATGTTCTTCGACTTGAAATCACTTCTGTTTAAAATGTTGTGGTCAGCGTTCTCGCGGACGTGAAAAGGTTTCATTTTCTTGGATTTGCATTGTACTTGGAGGATAAGCCATGAAAGGGAGAGTTTGAGGCTACGATATATTTTGTATTTTTTATTGAATTTCTCACTGCAATTAGGTTGTGCTTATGCGTGACATTTTATCAACATCACGCTTGTTATTGGTGTTTAAAAAAAATATATATATATATTTATTTTTGTTAGTGATTCTGAATTCCTGATATTATTGGCACGGAGTGCAGATAAATGTTTATGACACTGGTTTCTCATCCGGACTCGAGGAATTACCACTTGATATTTGATCAGGTATTAGCTGGCCTTAGTTCATTGGGACTTTTTTGAAGCATGTGATTACACTGGTTTGTAGTCGTTTCACATAGTGTTTTTCATGGGATATCTATGGCTAAATATGCCTTTTTTTTATCAAGGAGTTTTTTACTTTATGGTTCTTACTCACTAATGGTTACTTGATATATTTTGGCATCCAGGTCTCTATCTTTTGGGATTTGTTTGGGGGGTTCCTCTTTCTATTTGCACTTTTTGTCTTCAGTGGCAGGAGTTATGTTGTTAATTGCATCATGCTTTCCACTTCAAGTGTTTTATTTGATGAAATTTCAGCCCTGAAGAAGTCGGGGCAATTCCCCTGATACGAAACACGTGTTGGCTGTTTGACTGTTTTGTACAAGAACTTCATCAACGGGGGCTGTTTAGCTGTTTGTACAAGAACTTCATCAACGTTGTACTGGAGAGTTGTTTTCGGCTTACCGCATGATTTTGATTTACCTAACTGAAGAATTCTCATCACTTTATGGGATACGGAGAATTTCATGAATAAATTAGAAGTACTTGATAAGACATCAAGAACTGTACACTCCTTTTGCTTTGGACTTTCAACAATGTTATGTTATATATTTAATAATTTGAGTGGCTCACGTATGTTCCTGGCGGGCATGTTGGCTGCTGCCTGTTCCCCATCCTTGTCCTCATGAAGGGCCGTCAGCCTCTGATATTGATTGTGGATGCCCTTCAGCCTCTGTCACCATATCCAGCCTTTTTTCCTCCTGGCAATTTGGACGTACACCAGGAGTAGCTATAGTGGGAAAGAAAAAGAAAAATAACAAATTATAAACTGTGTTCTGTGTAAAGCAATTTTTTTTAAAGTAGAGTAGCACAGTAGCAGTAAATTGCTGGTCCCTTAGAGCCATTAGAATGTGATGTGGCTGATTTCAATGAGTCACAGGGCCATTTCCTTACCCACACATGCCTCAATGTAGTTGACAAATGTCAAAATGGAAACATTTGGACTGGCATGATTCTGTTTTGGAAGCCATGAAATAGTAATCACTTGTAGATAAATGTGGCAAATGCCAAAATTGATTTTTCACTTTTTTTCTCGGTGGCTGGGACAGAAGATTGGAAAGAATCCAGGACTGAAGTACTAGGAGGTAACAGAGTGGGCACTGGGAGGGAAGGGAAACCACCTTTTTAGTATGCAATGCATTGACAGCTTTGTGAGTGATGTATTAACTGAAGCAGATGCACATTGCATAGACAACACTATTGTACTGCCTACTTGAACCCTGCTGCAGTTTACCAAACCAAATCTTTGATTAACAAGTGGGTGAACAGCAGACACGTCCCACTCCAGAACACCTTTCTTATTTCTTGAACCAAGCAATTATACATTCATCTTTTCATTGATCTATTCTGTTCACCCTTGGATATTCACCATTTAAGCTTTACACTCTCTTGTCCAGTCTGTCATTATTCCAATCCAGCCATCCATATTTATCTACCCATCCATCCATACATTCACCTATCCAGTATCCAGCCTTTAAAACACCCTGCTTTCACCAATCCATCCATTTACCCATGTATCTTTAGTTCCAATTGTTCATTACCATCCACCCATTCCTCACCGGAGAATCAGCTTTTACTCATCCACCATTCACCCACTGAGGCATCCTTTCACTCCTTTTATCTATCCTTTCACCCAGTGTTGTAACTCCTATCACACACCTACACATCCTTTCCTTTCACCCATACAACCTTTCACTCATATACCATTTCACCCATTCTTTCTTTTAGCCGTCTATCCTGTGTTTGCTTTTCCATCAAGCCATCATTTGTAGTGTTCTTTTATTTTGAGCTTGTCTGCTGATTTGCAGAGAAGAGACTATTCAAACTCAATCCCTACTGTAGCTGCTAAAACAGGGGCTTCACAAGCAATGCCCTTGCAATGAGTATTTTAGTAATTGTCAATGAGCAAGAGCAATATGAGTTACCAGAGCACATCCTTGCTGTCGCCAGTTTTCCTCCTCCGACCACTGCAGAGTCTGGTACACTGGTGCTGCCACTGGCCCCTGTACTGGTGGTCTGTACAGCTGGAAAAAAGTTACACATTTTAGATCCCAACAAAATGCAACCACAATTGATCATTACAGTTCTACCTTCTTCTGTTATTCACTTTAGGAATTTTGTCAGTTGTTAGAAAAGCTGGGTAGACAAATCAACTGCAAGTCTTTCATCATGGATGGGCTGAGCTAAGTCACTAAAGAGCAATTACGTTGTGGAATACTTTGGTCAATCCACGAGAACCTATGGTGAGGTCTTAGTTGGCAAATGTAATGGGCATGAGCAAGGCAAAATAAACCTTCACAAACATGGGCAGAAAAGCTGACTTGAACATGCAATCTTATTGGTAGAGTACCTGTCTTAAAAACCTGTTCTTTGAATATTAAAGTACCAGTCTGCAAGATATATAAGGGGAAAAAGGAAAGATAAGCTTAGTAACAAAAGCAGAAGAAAGCTAGTACAGATAGGAGGATGTCTGGTACAGAAACATGAAAAATAGATAAATGCAGGGATAACAAGAATTTAACAAAGTTTAAATAGAATACTAATAAGTACAAAAAAGGTAGACAGGCATAGTAAAATTAAAATATTTTTTTTTTTTAAAGAGGAAAGGTGAATAAGGGAAATAATAATATTAATATAACAGAAAGACTTACTGGGGCCAGCATATCTGCCAGTATCAGCACTAGTGTTGGCGCTGGCACCCTCGTCTCCTCCTGGACCCAACTCTGATGTTGTCCCCTTCTTCCCCTTGGGTGCTGAGGTAAGAAATCAAAAAGATTTAAAAAAAAGATTAGTGGTACAGTTAATCTCCCAAAAATACTTTGACAAGCAGAGGCAAGCACAGTAACATTGTACTTTTCTAAATCAGATAGCCTTGTATCGATTGACTCAACTCGAGTTGACTTATCACTTTTCCTTTCCTACTCCATATTTCCTAAACTATTGGCCACATATACAAACCTTTGATGCAGTGCAGCACTGCAAGCCTTCTTGCAGCATTGCCCTGCGTCAAACGAAAAGGGCAGAAATGTGCCATATGTACAAGATATAGCACAGTCCCGTCCTTTGTTTGTGGCGCACAATGGGCTGCCATGAGCCAATGCAGTCACCCCTGCCCCATGCTGTAGGGGTACCTGAATTGCAGGGATGATTGTTTTTGTGAAGGAAGGGACACCTTCCTGTCTTGTCTGAGAAGACTTTCATTACAGTGTTCAAATCATAGGCTGGTCAAATGTCAGATACATAGAATATAAAACGTGATTGAATTGTACTGTGTTTCTAAGAGTCAGATACATAGGAAATTACACATGATTGAATTTGACTGTGTAATGGATAAAAATACAGGTACAGACAGACCACCAGAACAGGGAAATAAGGGATATATCAGACATTGTCCTGTAGAACAGCTAAACATTAATTTGTGTATTGTTAACAGCTGGAGCCATATCACCTACCTCAGTAAAGGATTCCAAAATTACAAAATGCAACATTCAGATAGATGGCAGAACAACAGTTCCTGATCACAGGGTCATTCAGTCCAGTGCCAGAGGCACTTTTTTCTACAATGATGAAACACATCAACAGCTACATGCAATTTGAGCCCTGTACTTTGTGAATTTCAAATGCCCATTGTGTTGTGTGATAAGCCCCTGATCCTCCTGTTGCATTCATGTCTATGCAGGTAAACATTTCAGGGTAACAATGATGTATATAATGATCAGATGATGGTTAATGAGAAAAATTTATTTGCATTACATCATGAGTGTGAGAGAACAGGGCTGATTGCCGAGGCCCCCTAACTTTTTGCCCGCATTTTCCACTTTTTGCTGGTGTTTCCCTGACTTTGATGGTGCCCTGGGTACTGCTAACCAGTCCCAGGGCATGTGCTCTGTGTAAACTCATTATGCAAATTTGGCTAATTATAATTGGCTACGTCAACCTGCCTATAAGTCCCTAGTATATGGTAGGGCATATAGATTTAGGGACCCCAGCATAGGTAGTGTACCCATAGGTGCACTGCTGAGGTGCCCAGTGTCATTTTAAAGGCAGGCCTGCCTTGCTGGCTGCTTTTAAATTAAAGTTACATGCAAATTCGACTTTGGAATTAAAAGTAGTTCCAAAGTCTTAAACTACCTTATTTTTACATATAAGTCACCCCTAAGGTGTGCGCTATGTGCCCTATGTGTCACTAGGGCTGGGTACCATGTAACTATAAGCAGGAACCTTATACAAATAGTTTTATAAGCCCTGGTGAGGTGAAACAGCCAAATTCGTTTTTTTCTCATTGTAGTGAATGGCCTCCATAGGCTAGAATGGGGAGACTTTATTTTAATTTTAAAAGTCCCCTTAAGAAACAGATACCAGAAGTTTGGTATCAAATTATTTGTTATAATAAATCCCACAACTTCCAGTTGTGGGATTTAATATAATATGTTCAGGTAAAGAGTTTTAAACTTTACCTGAAAAGTTGCCAACTTCAGCCCTGCAGTGTTTTTGCTGCTGTGCTCTGATTGAAAAAAACTGATGGCTTAAACCCAGATCTGTTTCTGGGGGTGAATGTTTGATTTGCTCTACATTCCGTCCATTATGTGTTGTTTTTGCTTTTGTGCTCTGATTGGCCAGCCTCTGGCAGCCTGGCCAGGGTGCCTTGATGAGGTGTGAAGTAGCCTGGCTCCACACAAAGTGGATGTGCCTGGGGGAGGAGATCTCACCTCAGCAGATGGTGAAGCAGGAAGAGGGAGTGCTGACAAACTGGTCTTCAAAGGCAGCGAAGGACATTTGGAGCAACCCAGCAACACCCTCACATCCTGCAAACACAGACAATTAGGTGCCCCCTTGAATGGTTTGGAGAGGGCAGGAGAGGGTGTGTTTATGATTTTTAGCCACACCAGTGGGTGGACTCAGACAGATGTAACCTCCAAAAATCACTTTCAGCCATGATGGATTTTTGAGGCATGTTGCTCCCTGGGATTGATTTTTGCCACACTTCCCAGGAAGTGGTCATCACAGGGGGAAGGACCCTTCCCCTGATTGGAGAACCAGGGCCCCCCTATTTTTCACCCAGGAGCAAGGATAAAACTGGCAGACCTGCACCCAGCCTCAGATCCCTATCAGATTCCAACAAGGAAGAACTACAGGAGAAGAAGGATTTCCCTGCTGGACTCCTGACCTGCACCTAGACACTGCACTCTGGAGGACTGTACCAGCTGCACACTTGGGCTTCACCACTAAAAGGACTTTACCTGTCTTCTACTGCTTCAAGAAGGGACTCCCTGTTTGCTACAGGTACAAAGGAGCTGCCCAGAGTCCCCTGCATCAAGTCCTGCAAGCAGAGCCCAGCTGACCAGCTTCCAGTGGCCATTTGAGGATTCTGACCAAGTGCATTCTGGGAATTGTAGTCCCAACTCCCAAGGAGCAACTGAGAGCTTTTGGAACCTTGGATCAAGTTGTGGACACTTCAAAGACACAAAAAGGACCTCTGGAAGAAGATCCCAAAGTTTGGAGACTCCCACCCAAAAAAATAAAAAAAAGAAGAAAGAGTCAGAAGAGGGCAGTCTCCATGCAGGTCTGAAGATCATCTAGTGTTGCCTCTATGTGTGCCACCTGGAGTTTCAGGTGCACACAGTGTTGCTGGACGTGCTGTGGGAAGTTGTGGGCTGAGCGCGAGGTAGGGCAGTAGTGGTGAAACAGGGACGGGCTGATATCAGATGGCAGCTGCGATGACTATGCTCCTGGGATGCTGGAGACGCTGATGGCCAGTTGGATGAGCTAGGACTGGCGGGCATGTTAAATTTAAAGGAGGCAACAGAGAAAACTTATAGGATTTTGGATGAGGTTTTACTTAAATTTCTAGAAGAGATTACACAGAGGAACGCAAGGAAGCTTAGGAGGGATGAAAGGGACTACTTGACTGGTAGAGTTTTCACTTTTGCAAGTAAATATGACCATCCTGTTCATGTAAACCCGACCTATAAAGGGTCAACTGCTTCTAGTGTCTCTGATTCTACTTCCATTACTACCTCAATTACCAGTGATAGTGATACCGAGGGTGGACCGGGTACCTCTGCTCAGCTTGGACCTGTGACCAAGAGTAATGTTTTTTTTACAGGAACTTATGAGGATCAAATAGGGCAAATACGATCAGAACAGAAAAAGACCAAACATAGGAAGACCAGAATGGGAGGGAGAAGAGCTAACTGTAAAAGCAATAGAGCAAGGTGGGACGAAAACAAGGTCCCGGGACAAGAGAACATTGAGGATAGTGAATCATCTTCTATTAATGTAATTAACTTATCCAAAATTGAGCTCTCACCAGGTGCAAAGAGCCTTTTGGAGAAAGTTTTGAATTTTTGTCCTACCAGTTATGGTGATCCATGTAGATCCAAGGTGAATTTATACAAATTTGTTCGCAAACTTAAACTAAAGAAGCATTTCTTTTTAATTCCAATTTGTTTACAATCACCTAGTCTCTCTACACAGAAGTTGGGATTGAGTGCCCTGTACATCAAGGATATTCATGATACAGTTACTTTGCTTTCAATAGCAGAACGCAATGAGGATCCTAATGTTATTTCACATGTGTTGGAGGATTTAGACATTACATCCAACACCAGTATTATTAGTGGTCTGAGAAGGAAATCACGTTGGAAACCAAAGTCATTTGGTAACAACAATTTAGATTTGTTTTATGATTTAGTGTGTAGAGATTTTGATAAATATTTATCTAGAAATAGATTTTGAAATTTCACTCATAATCTAAGTTCTGCAGAACTTCAGGCACTCAGGTCACTTCAACAAGAGAAAGACATTATTATCAAGCAGGCAGATAAGGGTGGGAATGTTGTCATTATGAATAAATTGGATTATGAAAATGAGATTACACTACAATTGAATGACATTTCATGCTATGAACACATCACAGGCAATCAAATCCCTGGTTTAATGAATAAAATCAATAGTAAATGACTGACTTGGCACCAACAGGGACTACTGAAAAAAGATGAGTTTGTAAACCTCAAGGTTGATTATCCAAGGTTCCCTTGTCTCTACACATTGCCTAAAATACATAAGAAATTACAATTTCCACCGGGACGACCTATTGTATCTGGTATATCAGGACCTACGGAGAGACTACCTGAATATGTGGATTTATTTCTACAACCATTTGTTTAAGATCTCCCCTCTTTCATCAAAAACACAACACATATTCTTAGCATTCTGAACAATGTGGAATGGGAAAGTAATATGTTACTAGTTACATTGGATGTTGTTTCACTATATACCTGTATAAATCATGACCTGGGACAAAAGGCTGTACAACACTTTCTCAATAGAAGGTCGGCAAGTCTGTGGGAGCACACAGAAATAATCGATTAATCGGATCTTTCTTAATAATTTTTTTCTTTTCAACAAAGAATAGTTTCGACAGAAACAAGGGGTGGCGATGGGCTCCAGATTCTCCCCCTCATATGCAAATCTCTTCATGGGGTGGTTTGAAGAAAGGTGGGTCTGGGGTCCTGAGTCAACCCAGTGGCAGACACACATTTGTTATTGGGGATGCTATATAGATGATTGCTTCATGATCTGGACAGGGAGTGTAGAGAAATTGATTGAATATTGCGACTTCCTGAACTCAAATCCTATGACTGTCAAATTTACTTATCACTATAGTCCCAAGATTATTGAGTTTTTGGATGTAGAACTTTTCATTGACTATCACAAGATACAAAGTGGGCTATTTGGTAAGGCCACAGCGTGCAAATCCATCTTACATGCTGCGAGTGCACATCTGAAACATCAGATTGTGTCAATACCTTACGGTGAGATGGTGAGAGCACGACGCAATTGTAGTAAGGATGATGAATTCTTGAACTGTGTTGATGAAATGAGTGTAAGATTCAGGACACGAGGTTAATCTAAACATGTTATTAAGAAAGCACAGTACAGGGTAAGTCAGATTGCTAGGAGTGATACATTGAAATTTGAGAACCAAGGGGAAGTCAATAGTGAATCAGACAAGGTAAGATTTGTTACAGATTACACTAATGTATCTCTGGCCCTGAGGAGAATTATCAATAGGCACTGGAATATTCTATACGAAGATGAGACTTTAAGGCATTTCATATCAGATAAAGTAGCAATTACACTTCGCAAGGGTAGATCCTTGAAAAGTATTCTCAGTCATAGTTTCTCGACGACCACACCTTCAAAGACTTGGCTATCTATATGTAGGGCAGGTTTTTTCAAATGTGTTCAATGTGGAGTGTGCCGTTGGGCCTGCCATAGCACCAAAGAATTTTCAGTAACTGGAGACCATGTTTTTGAGATAAAGTCAGTAGTTGATTGTCACACTTCCTTTGTTATATATTTAATATGTTGCAAATGTACCCGTATTTACATTGGTAGCACTATTCGTCCTCTTAAAACAAGGATTGGTGCACATGTTAGGGCACTTAAGAATGGAGATGAGAGATATCCAGTAGTGACACATATTTTGGCCTGTGAATCACAGAATACTCGTAAAACTTTTGAATTCTTTGGTTTCATACATGTACCTAGAGACCCAAGAGGAGGTAACGGGGAGCTCACTCTTCGTAGAAAGGAGGCCCTATAGATAATGTGACTAAAAGCGGTGGAAAGTGGCCTCAACTCAGATAGGGAATTCAAATATTTTTTGGGAGATTAATTTGTCACTGTTTATCTGATTCATATTTATAATTATCTGTAAAAGGACTGTTATATATTTCTATTGTTATTCATGAACGTATAACACTCATGTTATATATCTGTAATTTTAATAAGTAGTTGATATTTCATCAAAATACACTGGGTATTGGAAACATTATGCATTATGGAACACACTCCTCTCATCACTTAGACATACATTGATACTATTTTTTATTGTTGTTTGCCTACATCATGTTATTTGAAGTCCCTTTTAAACTATTAAACTGTCTTTGAATATTTTTACAGATACTGACACATTTTCAATCCATTCTTTCAAGGCTAATATGTCAGATTTAGTTTACTTGCTGTGTCCTTCATACCTATATTATGATAAGCGTTATTCAGCAGGGAGAACTATTACTATTTAAACACCAATGTGGCGCCGGATGGATTGTATTCTTTCAGTCCGTCTTTTGTTTCCTACTACAACTATATGAGAAGGATTTATTAGTCGTTTTTTTTGTTTTCATGATTAGTCCATTGTCTGTGTTTGGGGTTGTAGTTCAATAACTTCCGTCTCTCACGTTGCGACCAGCGACAGCGTACTCGCGGTCGTAACAAGAATTTATGTTCTTCGACTT
This sequence comes from Pleurodeles waltl, assembly GCF_031143425.1. Lineage (NCBI taxonomy): Eukaryota > Metazoa > Chordata > Amphibia > Caudata > Salamandridae > Pleurodeles > Pleurodeles waltl. Next base: position 936,211,866 of record NC_090447.1, on the reverse strand, counting down.
GAAATCACTTCTGTTTAAAATGTTGTGGTCAGCGTTCTCGCGGACGTGAAAAGGTTTCATTTTCTTGGATTTGCATTGTACTTGGAGGATAAGCCATGAAAGGGAGAGTTTGAGGCTACGATATATTTTGTATTTTTTATTGAATTTCTCACTGCAATTAGGTTGTGCTTATGCGTGACATTTTATCAACATCACGCTTGTTATTGGTGTTTAAAAAAAATATATATATATATTTATTTTTGTTAGTGATTCTGAATTCCTGATATTATTGGCACGGAGTGCAGATAAATGTTTATGACACTGGTTTCTCATCATGACTCGAGGAATTACCACTTGATATTTGATCAGGTATTAGCTGGCCTTAGTTCATTGGGACTTTTTTGAAGCATGTGATTACACTGGTTTGTAGTCGTTTCACATAGTGTTTTTCATGGGATATCTATGGCTAAATATGCCTTTTTTTATCAAGGAGTTTTTTACTTTATGGTTCTTACTCACTAATGGTTACTTGATATATTTTGGCATCCAGGTCTCTATCTTTTGGGATTTGTTTGGGGGGTTCCTCTTTGTATTTGCACTTTTTGTCTTCAGTGGCTGGAGTTATGTTGTTAATTGCATCATGCTTTCCACTTCAAGTGTTTTATTTGATGAAATTTCAGCCCTGAAGAAGTCGGGGCAATTCCCCTGATACGAAACACGTGTTGGCTGTTTGACTGTTTTGTACAAGAACTTCATCAACAGGGGTTGTTTAGCTGTTTGTACAAGAACTTCATCAACGTTGTACTGGAGAGTTGTTTTCGGCTTACCGCATGATTTTGATTTACCTAACTGAAGAATTCTCATCACTTTATGGGAAACGGAGTATTTCATGAATAAATTAGAAGTACTTGATAAGACATCAAGAACTGTACACTGCTTTTGCTTTGGACTTTCAACAATGTTATGTTATATATATAATAATTTGAGTGGCTTACGTGTGTTCCTGGCGGGCATGTTGGCTGCTGCCTGTTCCCCATCCTTGTCCTCATGTAGGGCCGTCAGCCTCTGATATTGATTGTGGATGCCCTTCAGCCTCTGTCACCATATCCAGCCTTTTTTCCTCCTGGCAATTTGGACGTACTCCAGTAGTAGCTATAGTGGGAAAGAAAAAGAAAAATAACAAATTATAAACTGTGTTCTGTGTAAACAATTTTTTTTAAAGTAGAGTGGCACAGTAGCAATACATTGCTGGTCCCCTAGAGCCATTAGAATGTGATGTGGCTGATTTCAATAAGTCACAGGGCCATTTTCTTACCCACACATGCCTCAATGTAGTTGACAAATGTCAAAATGGAAACATTTGGACTGGCATGATTCTGTTTTGGAAGCCATTAAATAGTAATCACTTGTAGATAAATGTGGCAAATGCCAAAATGGATGTTTCACTTTTTTTCTCGGTGGCTGGGACAGAACCTTGGAAAGAATCCAGGACTGAAGTACTAGGAGGTAACAGAGTGGGCACTGGGAGGGAAGGGAAACCACCTTTTTAGTATGCAATGCATTGACAGCTTTGTGAGTGATGTATTAACTGAAGCAGATGCACATTGCATAGACAACACTATTGTACTGCCGACTTGAACCCTGCTGCAGTTTACCAAACCAAAGCTTTGATTACCAAGTGGGTGAACAGCAGTCACGTCCCTTTCCAGAACACCTTTTTATTTCTTGAACCAAGCAATTATAGATTCATCTTTTCATTGATCTATTCTGTTCACCCTTGGATATTCACCATTTAAGCTTTACACTCTCTTGTCCAGTCTGTCATTATTCCAATCCAGCCATCCATATTTATCTACCCATCCATCCATACATTCACCTATCCAGTATCCAGCCTTTAAAACACCCTGCTTTCACCTATCCATCTATTTACCCATGTATCTTTAGTTCCAATTGTTCGTTACCATCTACCCATTCCTCACCGGAGAATCAGCTTTAACTCATCCACTATTCACCCACTGAGGCATCCTTTCACTCCTTTTATCTATCCTTTCACCCAGTGTTGTAACTCCTATCACACACCTACACATCCTTTCCTTTCACCCATACAACCTTTCACTCATATACCATTTCACCCATTCTTTCTTTTAGCCGTCTATCCTGTGTTTGCTTTTCCATCAAGCCATCATTTGTAGTGTTCTTTTATATTGAGCTTGTCTGCTGATTTGCAGAGAAGAGACTATTCAAACTCAACCCCTACTGTAGCTGCTAAAACAGGGGCTTCACAAGCAATGCCCTTGCAATGAGTATTTTAGTAATTGTCAATGAGCAAGAGCAATATGAGTTACCAGAGCACGCCCTTGCTGTCGCCAGTTCTCCTCCTCTGACCACTGCAGAGTCTGGTACACTGGTGCTGCCACTGGCCCCTGTACTGGTGCTCTGTACAGCTGGAAAAAAGTTACACATTTATAGATCCCAACAAAATGCAACCACAATTGATCATTACAGTTCTACCTTCTTCTGTTATTCACTTTAGGAATTTTGTCAGTTGTTAGAAAAGCTGGGTAGACAAATCAACTGCAAGTCTTTCATCATGGATGGGCTGAGCTAATTCACTAAAGAGCAATTAAGGGGTGGAATACTTTGTTCAATCCACGAGAACCTATGGTGATGTCTTAGTTGGCACATGTAATGGGCATGAGCAAGGCAAAATAAACCTTCACAAACATGGGCAGAAAAGCTGACTTGAACATGCAATCTTATCGGTAGAGTACCTGTCTTAAAAACCTGTTCTTTGAATATTAAAGTACCAGTCTGCAAGATATATATGGGGAAAAAGGAAATATAAGCTTAGTAACAAAAGCAGAAGAAAGCTAGTACAGATAGGAGGATGTCTGGTACAGAAACATGAAAAATAGATAAATGCAGGGATAACAAGAATTTAACAAAGTTTAAATAGAACACAAATAAGTACAAAAAAGGTAGACAGGCATAGTAAAATTAAAATATTTTTTTTTTTAAAAGAGGAAAGGTGAATTAGGGAAATAATAATATTAATATAACAGAAAAACTTACTGGGGCCAGCATATCTGCCAGTATCCGCACTAGTGTTGGCGCTGGCACCCTCGTCTCCTCCTGGACCCAACTCTGATGTTGTCCCCTTCTTCCCCTTGGGTGCTGAGGTAAGAAATCAAAAAGATAATAAAAAAAGATTAGTGGTACAGTTAATCTCCCAAAAATACTTTGACAAGCAGAGGCAAGCACAGTAACATTGTACTTTTCTAAATCAGATAGCCTTGTATCGATTGACTCAACTCGAGTTGACTTATCACTTTTCCTTTCCTACGCCATATTTCCTAAACTATTGGCCACATATACAAACCTTTGATGCAGTGCAGCACTGCAAGCCTTCTTGCAGCATTGCCCTGCGTCAAAGGAAAAGGGCAGAAATGTGCCATATGTACAAGATATAGCACAGTCCCGTCCTTTGTTTGTGGCGCACAATGGGCTGCCATGAGCCAATGCAGTCACCCCTGCCCCATGCTGTAAGGGTACCTGCATTGCAGGGATGATTGTTTTTGTGAAGGAAGGGACACCTTCCTGTCTTGTCTGAGAAGACTTTCATTACAGTGTTCAAATCATAGGCTGGTTAAATGTCAGATACATAGAATATAAAACGTGATTGAATTGTACTGTGTTTCTAAGAGTCAGATACATAGGAAATTACACATGATTGAATTTTACTGTGTAATGGATAAAAATACAGGTACAGACAGACCACCAGAACAGGGAAATAAGGGATATATCAGACATTGCCCTGTAGAACAGCTAAACATGAATTTCTGTGTTGTAAACAGCTGGAGCCATATCACCTACCTCAGTAAAGGATTCCAAAATTACAAAATGCAACATTCAGATAGATGGCAGAACAACAGTTCCTGATCACAGGGTCATTCAGTCCAGTGCCAGAGGCACTTTTTCGTACAATGATGAAACACATCAACAGCTACATGCAGTTTGAGCCCTGTATTTTGTGAATTTCAAATGCCCATTGTGTTGTGTGATAAGCCCTTGATCCTCCTGTTGCATTTATGTCTATGCAAGTAAACATTTCAGGGTAACAATGATGTATATAATGATCGGATGATGGTTAATGAGAAAAATGTATTTGCATTACATCATTAGTGTGAGAGAACAGGGCTGATTGCCGAGGCCCCCTAACTTTTTGCCCGCATTTTCCACTTTTTGCTGGTGTTTTCCTGACTTTGATGGTGCCCTGGGTACTGCTAACCAGTCCCAGGGCATGTGCTCTGTGTAAACTCAGTATGCAAATTTGGCTAATTATAATTGGCTACGTCAACCTACCTATAAGTCCCTAGTATATGGTAGGTCATGTAGATTTAGGGACCCCAGCATAGGTAGTGCACCCATAGGTGCACTGCTGAGGTGCCCAGTGTCATTTTAAAGGCAGGCCTGCCTTGCTGGCTGCTTTTAAATTAAAGTTACATGCAAATTCGACTTTGGAATTAAAAGTAGTTCCAAAGTCTTAAACTACCTTATTTTTACATATAAGTCCCCCCTAAGGTGTGCGCTATGTGCCCTATGTGTCCCTAGGGCTGGGTACCATGTAACTATAAGGAGGAACCTTATACAAATAGTTTTATAAGCCCTGGTGAGGTAAAACAGCCACATTCGTTTTTTTCTCATTGTAGTGAATGGCCTCCATAGGCTAGAATGGGGTGACTTTATTTTAATTTGAAAAGTCCCCTTAAGTAACAGATACAAGAAGTTTGGTATCAAATTATTTGTTATAATAAATCCCACAACTTCCAGTTGTTGGATTTAATATAATATGTTCAGGTAAAGAGTTTTAAACTTTACCTGAAAAGTTGCCAACTTCAGCCCTGCAGTGTTTTTGCTGCTGTACTCTGATTGAAAAAAACTGATGGCTTAAACCCAGATCTGTTTCTGGGGGTGAATGTTTGATTTGCTCTGCATTCCGTCCATCATGCGTTGTTTTTGCTTTTGTGCTCTGATTGGCCAGCCTCTGGCAGCCTGGCCAGGGTGCCTTGATGAGGTGTGAAGTAGCCTGGCTCCACACAAAGAGATTTGCCTGGGGGAGGAGATCTCACCTCAGCAGATGGTGAAGCAGGAAGTGGTAGTGCTGACAAACTGGTCTTCAAAGGCAGCGAAGGACATTTGGAGCAACCCAGCAACACCCTCACATCCTGCAAACCCAGACAATTAGGTGCCCCCTTGAATGGTTTGGAGAGGGCAGGAGAGGTTGTGTTTATGATTTTTAGCCACACCAGTGGGTGGACTCAGACAGATGTAACCTCCAAAAATCACTTTCAGCCATGATGGATTTTTGAGGCATGTTGCTCCCTGGGATTGATTTTTGCCACACTTCCCAGGAAGTGGTCATCACAGGGGGAAGGACCCTTCCCCTGATTGGAGAACCAGGGCCCCCCTATTTTTCACCCAGGAGCAAGGATAAAACTGGCAGACCTGCACCCAGCCTCAGATCGCTATCAGATTCCAACAACGAAGAACTACAGGAGAAGAAGGATTTCCCTGCTGGACTCCTGACCTGCACCTAGACACTGCACTCTGGAGGACTGTACCAGCTGCACACTTGGGTTTCACCACTAAAAGGACTTTACCTGTCTTCTACTGCTTCAAGAAGGGACTCCCTGTTTGCTACAGGTACAAAGGAGCTGCCCAGAGTCCCCTGCATCAAGTCCTGCAAGCAGAGCACAGCTGGCCAGCGTCCAGTGGCCATTTGAGGATTCTGACCAAGTGCATTCTGGGAATTGTAGTCCCAACTCCCAAGGAGCAACTGAGAGCTTTTGGAACCTTGGATCAAGTTGTGGACACTTCAAAGACACAAAAAGGACCTCTGGAAGAAGATCCCAAAGTTTTGAGATTACCACCCCAAAAAATTAAAAAAATAAGAAAGAGTCAGAAGAGGGCAGTCTCCATGCAGGTCTGAAGATCATCTAGTGTTGCCTCTATGTGTGCCACCTGGAGTTTCAGGCGCACACAGTGTTGCTGGACGTGCTGTGGGAAGTTGTGGGCTGAGCGCGAGGTAGGGCAGTAGTGTTGAAACAGGGACGGGCTCATATCAGATGGTAGCTGCGATGACTATGCTCCTGGGATGCTGGAGACGCTGATGGCCAGTTGGATGAGCTAGGACTGGCGAGCATGTTAAATTTAAAGGAGGCAACAGAGAAACCTTATAGGATTTTGGATGAGGTTTTACTTAAATTTCTAGAAGAGATTACACAGAGGAAGGCAAGGAAGCTTAGGAGGGATGAAAGGGACTACTTGACTGGTAGAGTTTTCACTTTTGCAAGTAAATATGACCATCCTGTTCATGTACACCCGACCTATAAAGGGTCAACTGCTTCTAGTGTCTCTGATTCTACTTCCATTACTACCTCAATTACCAGTGATAGTGATACCGAGGGTGGACCGGGTACCTCTGCTCAGCTTGGACCTGTGACCAAGAGTAATGTTTTTTTTACAGGAACTTATGAGGATCAAATAGGGCAAATACGATCAGAACAGAAAAAGACCAAACATAGGAAGACCATAAGGGGAGGGAGAAGAGCTAACTGTAAAAGCAATAGAGCAAGGTGGGACGAAAACAAGGTCCCGGGACAAGAGAACATTGAGGATAGTGAATCATCTTCTGTTAATGTAATTAACTTATCCAAAATTGAGCTTTCACCAGGTGCAAAGAGCCTTTTGGAGAAAGTTTTGAATTTTTGTCCTACCAGTTATGGTGATCCATGTAGATCCAAGGTGAATTTATACAAATTTGTTCGCAAACTTAAACTAAAGAAGCATTTCTTGTTAATTCCAATTTGTTTACAATCACCTAGTCTCTCTACACAGAAGTTGGGATTGAGTGCCCTGTCCATCAAGGATATTCATGATACAGTTACTTTGCTTTCAATAGCAGAACGCAATGAGGATCCTAATGTTATTTAACATGTGTTGGAGGATTTAGACATTACATCCAACACCAGTATTATTAGTGGTCTGAGAAGGAAATCACGTTGGAAACCAAAGTCATTTGGTAACAACAATTTAGATTTGTTTTATGATTTAGTGTGTAGAGATTTTGATAAATATTTATCTAGAAATAGATTTTGAAATTTCACTCATAATCTAAGTTCTGCAGAACGTCAGGCACTCAGGTCCCTTCAACAAGAGAAAGACATTATCATCAAGCAGGCAGATAAGGGTGGGAATGTTGTCATTATGAATAAATTGGATTATGAAAATGAGATTACACCACAATTGAATGACATTTCATGCTATGAACACATCACAGGCAATCAAATCCCTGGTTTAATTAATAAAACCAATAGTAAATGACTGACTTGGCACCAACAGGGACTACTGAAAAAAGATGAGTTTGTATACCTCAAGGTTGATTATCCAAGGTTACCTTGTCTCTACACATTGCCTAAAATACATAAGAAATTACCATTTCCACCGGGACGACCTATTGTATCTGGTATATCAGGACCTACGGAGAGACTACCTGAATATGTAGATTTATTTCTACAACTATTTGTTTATGATCTCCCCTCTTTCATCAAGAACACAACACATATTCTTAGCATTCTGAATAATGTGGAATGGGAAAGTAATACGTTACTAGTTACATTGGATGTTGTTTCACTATATACCTGTATAAATCATGACCTGGGACAAAAGGCTGTACAACACTTTCTCAATAGAAGGTCGGCAAGTCTGTGGGAGCACACAGAAATGATCGATTAATCTGATCTTTCTTAATATTTTTTTTCTTTTCAACAAAGAATAGTTTTGACAGAAACAAGGGGTGGCGATGGGCTCCAGATTCTCCCCCTCATATGCAAATCTCTTCATGGGGTGGTTTGAAGAAAGGTGGGTCTGGGGTCCTGAGTCAACCCAGTGGCAGACACACATTTGTTATTGGGGATGCAATATAGATGATTGCTTCATGATCTGGACAGGGAGTGTAGAGAAATTGATTGAATATTGCGACTTCCTGAACTCAAATCCTATGAATGTCAAATTTACTTATCACTATAGTACCAAGATTATTGAGTTTTTGGATGTAAAACTTTTCATTGACTATCACAAGATACAAAGTAGGCTATTTTGTAAGGCCACGGCGTGCAAATCCATCTTAAATGCTGCGAGTGCACATCTGAAACATCAGATTGTGTCAATACCTTGTGGTGAGATGGTGAGAGCCCGACGCAATTGTAGTAAGGATGATGAATTCTTGAACTGTGTTGATGAAATGAGTGTAAGATTCAGGACACAAGGTTACTCTAAACATGTTATTAAGAAAGCACAGTACAGGGTAAGTCAGATTGCTAGGAGTGATACATTGAAATTTGAGAACCAAGGGGAAGTCAATAGTGAATCAGACAAGGTAAGATTTGTTACAGATTACACTAATGTATCTCTGGCCCTGAGGAGAATTGTCAATAGGCACTGGAATATTCTATACAAAGATGAGACTTTAAGGCATTTCATATCAGATAAAGTAGCAATTACACTTCGCAAGGGTAGATCCTTGAAAAGTATTCTCAGTCATAGTTTCTCGACGACCACACCTTCAAAGACTTGGCTATCTATATGTAGGGCAGTTTTTTTCAAATGTGTTCAATGTGGAGTGTGCCGTTGGGCCTGCCATAGCACCAAAGAATTTTCAGTAACTGGAGACCATGTTTTTGAGATAAAGTCAGTAATTGATTGTCACACTTCCTTTGTTATATATTTAATATGTTGCAAATGTACCCGTATTTACATTGGTAGCACTATTCGTCCTCTTAAAACAAGGATTGGTGCACATGTTAGGGCACTTAAGAATGGAGATGAGAGATATCCAGTAGTGGCACATATTTTGGCCTGTGAATCACAGAATACTCGTAAAACTTTTGAATTCTTTGGTTTCGAACATGTACCTAGAGACCCAAGAGGAGGTAACGGGGAACTCACTCTTCGTAGAAAGGAGGCACTACAGATAATGTGACTAAAAGCGGTGGAAAGTGGCCTCAACTCAGATAGGGAATTCGAATATTTTTTGGGAGATTAATTTGTCACTGTTTATCTGATTCATATTTATAATTATCTGTAAAAGGACTGTTATATATTTCTATTGTTATTCATGAACGTATAACACTCATGTTATATATCTGTAATTTTAATAAGTAGTTGATATTTCATCATAATACACTGGGGATTGGAAACATTATGCATTATGGATCACACTCCTCTCATCACTTAGACATACATTGATACTATTTCTTATTGTTGTTTGCCTACATCATGTTATTTGAAGTCCCTTTTAGACTATTAAACTGTCTTTGAATATTTTTACAGATACTGACACGTTTTCAATCCATTCTTTCAAGGCTAATATGTCAGATTTAGTTTACTTGCTGTGTCCTTCATACCTATATTATGATAAGCGTTATTCAGCAGGGAGAACTATTACTATTTAAACACCAATGTGGCGCCGGATGGATTGTATTCTTTCAGTCCGTCTTTTGTTTCCTACTACACCTATATGAGGAGGATTTATTGATCAGTTTTTTTGTTTTCATGATTAGTCCATTGTCTGTGTTTGGGGTTGTAGTTCAATAACTTCCGTCTCTCACGTTGCGACCAGCGACAGCGTACTCGCGGTCGTAACGAGAATTTATGTTCTTCGACTTGAAATCACTTCTGTTTAAAATGTTGTGGTCAGCGTTCTCGCGGACGTGACAAGGTTTCATTTTCTTGGATTTGCTTTGTACTTCGAGGATAAGCTATGAAAGGGAGAGTTTGAGGCTACGATATATTTAGTATTTTTTATTGGATTTCTCACTGCAATTAGGTCGTGCTTATGCGTGACATTTTATCAACATCACGCTTGTTATTGGTGTTAAAAAAAAATATATATATATTTATTTTTGTTAGTGATTCTGAATTACTGATATTATTGGCACGGAGTGCTGATAAATGTTTATGACATTGGTTTCTCATCCGGACTCGAGGAATTACCACTTGATATTTGATCAGGTATTAGCTGGCCTTAGTTCATTGGGACTTTTTTGAAGAACGTAATTACACTGGTTTGTAGTCATTTCACATAGTGTTTTTTATGGGATATCTATGGCTAAATATGCTTTTTTTTATCAAGGAGTTTTTTACTTTATGGTTCTTACTCACTAATGGTTACTTGATATATTTTGGCATCCAGGTCTCTATCTTTTGGGATTTTTTTGGGGGGGTTCCTCTTTGTATTTGCACTTTTTTTCTTCAGTGGCAGGAGTTATGTTGTTAATTGCATCATGCTTTCCACTTCAAGTGTTTTATTTGATGAAATTTCAGCCCTGAAGAAGTCGGGGCAATTCCCCTGATTCGAAACACGTGTTGGCTGTTTGACTGTTTTGTACAAGAACTTCATCAACGGGGGCTGTTTAGCTGTTTGTACAAGAACTTCATCAACGTTGTACTGGAGAGTTGTTTTCGGCTTACCGCATGATTTTGATTTACATAACTGAAGAATTCTCATCACTTTATGGGATACGGAGTATTTCATGAATAAATTAGAAGTACTTGATAAGACATCAAGAACTGTACACTGCTTTTGCTTTGGACTTTCAACAATGTTATGTTATATATATAATAATTTGAGTGGCTCACGTATGTTCCTGGCGGGCATGTTGGCTGCTGCCTGTTCCCCATCCTTGTCCTCATGAAGGGCTGTCAGCCTCTGATATTGATTGTGGATGCCCTTCAGCCTCTGTCACCATATCCATCCTTTTTTCCTCCTGGCAATTTGGACGTACACCAGGAGTAGCTATAGTGGGAAAGAAAAAGAAAAATAACAAATTATAAACTGTGTTCTGTGTAAACTATTTTTTTTAAAGTAGAGTGGCACAGTAGCAGTAAATTGCTGGTCCCTTAGAGCCATTAGAATGTGATGTGGCTGATTTCAATGAGTCACAGGGCCATTTTCTTACCCACACATGCCTCAATGTAGTTGACAAATGTCAAAATGGAAACATTTGGACTGGCATGATTCTGTTTTGGAAGCCATGAAATAGTAATCATTTGTAGATAAATGTGGCAAATGCCAAAATGGATTTTTCACTTTTTTTCTCTGTGGCTGGGACAGAACCTTGGAAAGAATCCAGGACTGAAGTACAAGAAGGTAACAGAGTGGGCACTGGGAGGGAAGGGAAACCACCTTTTTAGTATGCAATGCATTGACAGCTTTGTGAGTGATGTATTAACTGAAGCAGATGCACATTGCATAGACAACACTATTGTACTGCCGACTTGAACCCTGCTGCAGTTTACCAAACCAAAGCTTTGATTACCAAGTGGGTGAACAACAGACACGTCCCTCTCCAGAACACCTTTCTTATTTCTTGAACCAAGCAATTATAGATTCATCTTTTCATTGATCTATTCTGTTCACCCTTGGATATTCACCATTTAAGCTTTACACTCTCTTGTCCAGTCTGTCATTATTCCAATCCAGCCATCCATATTTATCTACCCATCCATCCATACATTCACCTATCCAGTATCCAGCCTTTAAAACACCCTGCTTTCACCTATCCATCTATTTACCCATGTATCTTTAGTTCCAATTGTTCGTTACCATCTACCCATTCCTCACCGGAGAATCAGCTTTTACTCATCCACCATTCACCCACTGAGGCATCCTTTCACTCCTTTTATCTATCCTTTCACCCAGTTTTGTAACTCCTATCACTCACCTACACATCCTTTCCTTTCTCCCATACAACCTTTCACTCATATACCATTTCACCCATTCTTTCTTTTAGCCGTCTATCCTGTGTTTGCTTTTCCATCAAGCCATCATTTGTAGTGTTCTTTTATTTTGAGCTTGTCTGCTGATTTGCAGAGAAGAGACTATTCAAACTCAATCCCTACTGTAGCTGCTAAAACAGGGGCTTCACAAGCAATGCCCTTGCAATGAGTATTTTAGTAATTGTCAATGAGCAAGAGCAATATGAGTTACCAGAGCACGCCCTTGCTGTTGCCAGTTCTCCTCCTCCGACCACTGCAGAGTATGGTACACTGGTGCTGCCACTGGCCCCTGTACTGGTGGTCTGTACAGCTGGAAAAAAGTTACACATTTTAGATCCCAACAAAATGCAACCACAATTGATCATTACAGTTCTACCTTCTTCTGTTATTCACTTTAGGAATTTTGTCAGTTGTTAGAAAAGCTGGGTAGACAAATCAACTGCAAGTCTTTCATCATGGATGGGCTGAGCTAAGTCACTAAAGAGCAATTAAGGGGTGGAATACTTTGGTCAATCCACGAGAACCTATGGTGAGGTCTTAGTTGGCAAATGTAATGAGCATGAGCAAGGCAAAATAAACCTTCACAAACATGGGCAGAAAAGCTGACTTGAACATGCAATCTTATCGGTAGAGTACCTGTCTCCAAGATATATAAGGGGAAAAAGGAAAGATAAGCTTAGTAACAAAAGCAGAAGAAAGCTAGTACAGATAGGAGGATGTCTGGTACAGAAACATGAAAAATAGATAAATGCAGGGATAACAAGAATTTAACAAAGTTTAAATAGAACACAAATAAGTACAAAAAAGGTAGACAGGCATAGTAAAATTAAAATAATTTTTTTTTTAAAAGAGGAAAGGTGAATTAGGGAAATAATAATATTAATATAACAGAAAAACTTACTGGGGCCGGCATATCTGCCAGTATCCGCACTCGTGTTGGCGCTGGCACCCTCGTCTCCTCCTGGACCCAACTCTGATGTTGTCCCCTTCTTCCCCTTGGGTGCTGAGGTAAGAAATCAAAAAGATTTTAAAAAAAGATTAGTGGTACAGTTAATCTCCCAAAAATACTTTGACATGCAGAGGCAAGCACAGTAACATTGCACTTTTCTAAATCAGATTGCCTAGTATTGATTGACTGAACTCGAGTTGACTTATCACTTTTCCTTTCCTACTCCATATTTCCTAAACTATTGGCCACATATACAAACCTTTGATGCAGTGCAGCACTGCAAGCCTTCTTGCAGCATTGCCCTGTGTCAAACGAAAAGGGCAGAAATGTGCCATATGTACAAGATATAGCACAGTCCCGTCCTTTGTTTGTGGCGCACAATGGGCTGCCAGGAGCCAATGCAGTCACCCCTGCCCCATGCTGTAAGGGTACCTGCATTGCAGGGATGATTGTTTTTGTGAAGTAAGGGACACCTTCCTGTCTTGTCTGAGAAGACTTTCATTACAGTGTTCAAATCATAGGCTGGTCAAATGTCAGATACATAGAATATAAAACGTGATTGAATTGAACTGTGTTTCTAAGAGTCAGATACATAGGAAATTACACATGATTGAATTTTACTGTGTAATGGATAAAAAATACAGGTACAGACAGACCACCAGAAAAGGGAAATAAGGGATATATCAGACATTGTCCTGTAGAACAGCTAAACATGAATTTGTGTGTTGTAAACAGCTGGAGCCATATCACCTACCTCAGCAAAGGATTCCAAAATTACAAAATGCAACATTCAGATAGATGGCAGAACAACAGTTCCTGATCACAGGGTCATTCAGTCCAGTGCCAGAGGCACTTTTTCCTACAATGATGAAACACATCAACAGCTACATGCAGTTTGAGCCCTGTACTTTGTGAATTTCAAATGCCCATTGTGTTGTGTGATAAGCCCTTGATCCTCCTGTTGCATTCATGTCTATGCAAGTAAACATTTCAGGGTAACAATGATGTATATAATGATCAGATGATGGTTAATGAGAAAAATGTATTTGCATTACATCATGAGTGTGAGAGAACAGGGCTGATTGCCGAGGCCCCCTAAATTTTTGCCTGCATTTTCCACTTTTTGCTGGTGTTTTCCTGACTTTGATGGTGCCCTGGGTACTGCTAACCAGTCCCAGGGCATGTGCTCTGTGTTAACTCATTATGCAAATTTGGCTAATTATAATTGGCTACGTCAACCTACCTATAAGTCCCTAGTATATGGTAGGGCATGTAGATTTAGGGACCCCAGCATAGGTAGTGCACCCATAGGTGCACTGCTGAGGTGCCCAGTGTCATTTTAAAGGCAGGCCTGCCTTGCTGGCTGCTTTTAAATTAAAGTTACATGCAAATTCGACTTTAGAATTAAAAGTAGTTCCAAAGTCTTAAACTACCTTATTTTTACATATAAGTCACCCCTAAGGTGTGCGCTATGTGCCCTATGTGTCCCTAGGGCTGGGTACCATGTAACTATAAGCAGGAACCTTATAAAAATAGTTTTATAAGCCCTGGTGAGGTAAAACAGCCACATTTGTTTTTTTCTCATTGTAGTGAATGGCCTCCATAGGCTAGAATGGGGAGACTTTATTTTAATTTTAAAAGTCCCCTTAAGTAACAGATACCAGAAGTTTGGTATCAAATTATTTGTTATAATAAATCCCACAACTTCCAGTTGTTGGATTTAATATAATATGTTCAGGTAAAGAGTTTTAAACTTTACCTGAAAAGTTGCCAACTTCAGCCCTGCAGTGTTTTTGCTGCTGTGCTCTGATTGAAAAAAACTGATGGCTTAAACCCAGATCTGTTTCTGGGGGTGAATGTTTGATTTGCTCTGCATTCCGTCCATCATGTGTTGTTTTTGCTTTTGTGCTCTGATTGGCCAGACTCTGGCAGCCTGGCCAGGGTGCCTTGATGAGGTGTGAAGTAGCCTGGCTCCACACAAAGAGATGTGCCTGGGGGAGGAGATCTCACCTCAGCAGATGGTGAAGCAGGAAGTGGGAGTGCTGACAAACTGGTCCTCAAAGGCAGCGAAGGACATTTGGAGCAACCCAGCAACACCCTCACATCCTGCAAACCCAGACAATTAGGTGCCCCCTTGAATGGTTAGGAGAGGGCAGGAGAGGGTGTGTTTAGGATTTTTAGCCACACCAGTGGGTGGACTCAGACAGATGTAACCTCCAAAAATCACTTTCAGTCATGATGGATTTTTGAGGAATGTTGCTCCCTGGTATTGATTTTTGCCACACTTCCCAGGAAGTGGTCATCACAGGGGGAAGGACTCTGCCCCTGACTGGAGAACCAGGGCCCCCCTATTTTTCACCCAGGAGCAAGGATAAAACTGGCAGACCTGCACCCAGCCTCAGATCCCTATCAGATTCCAACAAGGAAGAGCTACAGGAGAAGAAGGATTTCCCTGCTGGACTCCTGACCTGCACCTAGACACTGCACTCTGGAGGACTGTACCAGCTGCACACTTGGGCTTCACCACTAAAAGGACTTTACCTGTCTTCTACTGCTTCAAGAAGGGACTCCCTGTTTTCTACAGGTACAAAGTAGCTTCCCAGAGTTCCCTGCATCAAGTCCTGCAAGCAGAGCCCAGCTGACCAGCGTCCAGTGGCCATTTGAGGATTCTGACCAAGTGCATTCTGGGAATTGTAGTCCCAATTCTCAAGGAGCAACTGAGAGCTTTTGGAACCTTGGATCAAGTTGTGGACACTTCAGGGACACAAACAGGACCTCTGGAAGAAGATCCCAAAGTTTGTAGACGTTTGGAGCAATTCCATAAGTTGAAGAGGTGCATTGTGGGAGTTGTAGTCCCGGACCCCAAGAGGCACCCCAGAGCCTCTGAACCCTTGACTGGTGCTGTGGACCACTTTCCTGAATCAAACACTTCTGAAAGTAAGTGTGACAGTGTAACCTCGTGAGTGGCCTGAACTCTGGACTTTGTTCCTTTCCAGTGTGACCTTTTTTAACCCTTTGATCGCTAGTTGCTTCTATGCGCTAGAAAGCATTAATTCTTTAAAAAATAATATCTCCGGTTCACCTCATCCGAATCTATTCGTTTTGGTGTCATTTTAAAGATACAAATTTAATCTTTTTTTGTAAATTGATTTTGCATTTTCAAACTGTTTCCTGTGTTTTATTTAATTACTGTTTTGTGATATTTGAATGCTTTACGCTTTGTCTCCTAACTTAAGCCTTGTCGCTCGTTGCCTAGCTACCAAGGGTTGAGCTAGGTTTAATTTACTGAGACCTAAGTGGACCTAAGTGAAGGTTAGTGGCATATTGCTAAGTGTAGGTACTTACCTGCCCTAGCCAATAACCCATTTTCCAACAATGAGCTATGTATTTATCCTGTTAGAAGCAGTTGAGGAGGATATTAGCAATTTGTACAGTCCAACATATCACTTGTTGTCCAAGAGCTTGCTAAGTCTCAATGACCCCTTCAGAGTGTCACACAACCTTGTTTTAAAATTTAGGATGGCCACATGATGTACTATTATGCATTGACGTAATATAAATCTGATGTTCATTTTGTCTCAGTATGCTCAGCTGGCAGGGAGCAAGGCCAGTCAAAGTTTTTGCCATTAGGTGACATGACCCAGGCTGGGGCAGAGTTACTGTGGGAGTGCAACATATGCAGAGAGAAATCTCCCTGTAGACATTCAGCTCCATGGATGTTCCCAAAAGGAATCTTCAGAACTAATAGTAGGACTGAATGTTTTTAGACGGACTACATTTTGAATGGTGACTGAGGTGAGCCCCTGACATGCTGCATCTTTCCATTGGCCCACATTATCAATGGTTGACATTTACTACTGACAAGCCCCTAACTCCCACAGGTCTGTTGTCACTTTTCCCTTAGTGATGTTTGCACTGTAATGGCCTCTTCCATGAGTGAACAATGTACAGTGCAGATAGTTGGTTAGTTCTGGAGAGATCTTTACATGTGAATCACTAAATTAGTTATGATGAACCAATCAGAACAAACATACCTTGGTATGTTGAATGTCATCTCTGTAAGAGTGCACATATAGTAAAAGGTGTGTCCTGTGATACCAGACAACACAAAGTCTTGGGGGTAGTTGTGACTATTGTAGTAGCCTGCATGGACCATGTAAACAAGTAAATGTGCCTGGATATAAAGGTGTCTGTACTGTAATGCACAAGCAGAAGTAGAAGGTCACAATCGTGTGTTGTGTTTCATAGTGGCTCACATCACAATAAAGGTTGTTTGGCCCTGGGCAACTTGATGTTAGTGGACATGATTAGTCAGTATAGGTCAGGGCCAGGATTGATTGTGGATAGTCAGCAGATGATTACAGTAGTGTGTATGTATGTAGTGTGTTCACAAAACTGAAATGATTGTGTTAGGTGTATACAAAATGTGTGTTAACCAAACCGATATCTTAAATTATTAAATTATCATGTCTTCATTCCGCTAGTGTATCCGTATAGGTCAACGCTCATCAGAAGCAAGCCATTTGAAGAGCCATCGCCCGGAAGGTGTAGAGCCTGGGGGTCTATTGCCGATGCAGCGTCCATTGTCAGAAGAGCTAGGAGGACCTGAGACGCTGGGCCAGGAAGATCACTGACATCCAGCTAGGGCCGTCCTCCCAGAGTATATGTGGTGCACACCGGACCCTGACCCCACTGATTGCCCGCATACTGGTGGTGGCCTACCCAGAGCTTGATGGGCATTTGAGGGAATCACAGCAGCAACAAGGGGCTGAGTCCTGGAAAGATTCATGCATATTACACTGTCACCTTTGTGTGTTAGAAGCAGCGCATTCCCCTGAATATTGGAGGTGGCCCATGTGCGACCCACAAGAAGAGTTGATATTTGTATAGATCTAGTAATAGGTGCATGCTGATGTGTCTTGCCCATTGTCCAAATGACCAGGTACGCAATAGAGCACAGTCTGATACCAATATTCTGTGTTGAGCAGGCACATGGCAGACTACAGTGGTCAATTGGCTCATGTTGTTTGATGTTGTGGGTGATATTTGTAATCCATAGGCCACATTTCTTTAATGTGTCATGATTGTTGGTACCTCACCACTGTGTCTCATGATGGTGGCCCTCATTCATGTGACATGGCACACAGTGCACCTTGGGTGCAATCATTGAGCAATAATTTCCTTTGGTAAGTGGGGAATGTACAGTTACCTTAGTTGGGTAATATCAATGTTGCTGACAGTATTTGTGCCTACATGTTGGCATATGTACCCTTTAATTATGTAGTATCATTTACACTACTGTTTCCCACATGATCAACCTGTCTTCAGGGGATGGTGTCTGATTCCATCACATATGCGTGCAAACAAGAAATAACTGAACAATAGTTACATTTGTAGGGTATACAGTTCATGTGTTACCACAGACAGGAGTGTGTCAACATTGGTTGGTGGATCACACATACCCTAATCCATTACTCAATGTCATTTGTCATGTCCAATTGCTGAAGAAATGAAGGACATGACATTTGGACCTACAGAACTTATTCACAATATGCATTTCCATGCCTTTGATGTGAAATTATTAAGCTTAGTGGTTTGCACATGTTTATGGGTGAGGGATCATTAACTGACTGCTGACATGCATCTGGGAGTGAAATGCAGAAATGTGTGAATCATTTGTGAGTATGCACATTCAATAATACATTTGAATTTTGCTTTGCATGGAAATTAGGTACAGTGATGTGTCTTTCTATTGTGAAACAGATTATACCACTTCTTTAGGTAATGGAGTTTCCCTGAGCCTTAAAAACATTCAATGGACTATTGGCTTTTAGTTATGTAATGCTAGAATGTAGTTCACACCAGTACCAATCAAACTGCTGATTTGCCTAGGCCTAACTGATTCATTTTGCTGTGGATATTTGTAGGCAAATCTCCCAGGCGTTTTGAGCAGATTTTCTTCAGTGTATTTTTCAGAGAGACATGTTATGTTGTGAAGCTACATTATTACTTCATTCATGATACTATTTTGACAATAGACATATTAGGGAGTTACAATTGAGAAGTTTCTACAGTGTGACACAAGTTGTTCCATTTCACTTTCTTCGAGCTGCCGTACATCTTGCTGCAACATAGCTGTATTAGTTAACCATCATTTCATCATGATGTATGATGTATATGAACATTTGTAGATTTCAGGACCATGTGTGGAATTAGTAGGAATAATAACTGAGTTATGCTACAAGACCCAAACCATTCAATGTGACAAGGTATTCTACTTGTTACATGGGTATTGTGATTGCACAAATTCACTAATGCAATTGTTTCATTTGTCTATGATTCTAACTTTACAGTGGACAACTGTTTACAATTCATGTAGCATGCATGCATGTGGCCTTGTAAATGTTGAAGCCACTTTGGTGGACCTTGTAGCTATGGTCTACTGTATAGTATAGTAATGTTCTGTGTTCCTTACTGTTGCAAATGTGTTCTGGTACCTGTAATAAACATGTTTGTATATGTAATTCCAGCATCAATTCAGGCAAGTGGAGGAGACAGGGACGACATCTGTGGGGAAGCAGCTGGTCACAGGCACGAACGGACTCAGTGGCCCAGAGGGTGTGGGGAGAGTCACTGGGCAGACCAACTCAACATTGTCGTCATTTGACTCCAGCTCCAGCGGACACTCCCTAGTAGTGGCGGAATATGCAGGATCAGTTCCTGCACCTTCCTTGTCTGCCACCTCCACTAACATTTCCACCCTCCCTGTTGCTCCCCACCCAGTTGGCCTGGCCCACCCCCCAAGCGGGAAGCTGCCTCCTTCACTCCAGGCATCTGACCCCTGCCCCTGTTCCCCTTGTTGCCCTGAGTGAGGAGGCTATTTACCTCCTGTGAACATCTCTGTGGGTAAGAGACCGCTAATGAATGCCATCCAAGTGTAGGGATGTTTTCAGGCTCTGGCCTTCTCACTCATGGCAGCCTTCCACCCATCCCATACTTCCACCTAACCACCTGCCTCTTCCCCATCCAATTTCCTTATTCCCATACCTGTCCCAAGCACACTCATGCATAAGCATGCACACACCTCAACAGACCCAAGCAGCACACCTGAACAAAATACCACAAAACACACAATCATGCAAACACACACTGGGCTCATAACTACCACCATGCCCACCATACCTGCAGACACCATAGCCACACCCACATACCCATCCACTATCCCCACCATTCCCCCAGATACCATACCCAAAGACACATCCACCACTCCCACCATACCCCCAGACACCACACCCACACCAACAGACACCTTCCCCACTCTCAGCCTACCCAGCACATCCACATTGCACACCTCAAAGAAACTTGAATGCCCACACTCACCCACACAACAGACACTTACAAAACACAATCCTCATACATCAGACACACAGACATCAACACCCACAACACACACATACCTGACACTTTAACTTCCTGAATATACCAACCCCTGATCCTTCTGTGAAACCCTACCCATTTCTCTAAAGAAAGTCTATTGTTTGCCCTTGCTCTTACCCTTGTCAAAACCAGCCCCTTACGAAGCCAATGGGACACCGTACAGCCCCAACCCATCCCTCCCACACCCAAGTCCTCCTCTGTCAGACCCGATCCCCCCACAGTACCCAGTCATACCTGCTAAGAAAGCCAAAAAGGGGATGCTGCTCCCAAACCCAGGCCCACCCCTCCCTAAACCAAACCCACCCATCCCAAAACCGAGCCCCCCTCCAAAAGGACATAATTGAGTTGACTGGACTGCCCACTACATGCTCCTTCCTATTGAAGTTCCCATGACAATGATCTGAGAGTCAAGTTAAGTGGCACAGCAGTGTGCTGGACAAATAATATTACTGTTGAACTGGCCATTGGTCTAACATGCATGTGTTTATTTGTTAAAACATAAAAAAGGTTGCTAGTCTTTTTACACATTAGTCCTGCCATTACTTTCTACCATTTTGATGTTCATGGATATTTTGGGATGTGTGACTACAGTTGTGTTTGTTTTACTCTTATTGGTGATCTATTTGATGTGGTTGGTATGACCTGACCTTGATACCAGTGATGGATTCCCCCAGGACAAGGGGAAATATAAAATGGATGGATATGTGGAATGTAATCTTATTGGGGCTGACATTGCATTGGGTGGTATTTCATATGGTAAGTATTTAATCTTGGTTTGGTCAATGTCAAAATCAATTGGGTTTCCTTTCTACCTATGATGTAGGTTGGACATTTGCTTAATGTGTGCAAGCTAGAGATGTGTTTGTCCACACATCTAGGGTGTTCAGTTGTCATACCTGTGTATACATTAAATAGACAAGTGTCGATTTTCATGTGTGTACCTTACATCTACATTAACTAAATGTGTGGCCTATGCTGTTACTGCAGTATTTGCTTTCATGACTTGCACTTACACATTTCTCCCATATGCATGCCTCTTGGTTATACTATTGGCTGAGCCACAGTCCCTGTGCAGATAGTGGTTTGAGGGATGTGCAGAGTAGTAGGTGACCCAGGGCACCAGTCTTCCAGGGGTCCCCCTGGTAGAGGCATTCCTTTTATGAGTTGCTGTTGTGTGGAACAATATTATGGACACATCACTTTCCCAGAATATTGATTGTGCACACATTTCAATTTTAGAAGAGTGTGCCTGTTCAGTGTCAATGATCTAGCCAAAGGGGGCATCATAGGGCTGTAATTGGTTCGTACGTTGTGTAGTACTCCGACAGGGGCACACAAAATATGTTTGGCAAATGGACCACAGAGCCCATGCTAGGCATCGATTTGCTGTGGAGTTGTTAGTAACAGGTGTTTGGCTTACCGTCAGTTGCGTCCACAATGGCATGGGTTTTGTGCATCATCTAGCAGCACAAGCAGCAGCAGTGTGTGTACAATCAGCTCAATGGAGGCACCTGATGTGCAAAGCTGAGTTCAGGTGAGTTTCAGTCTTTTATGGCTCTCTTCCTGCTTGCTTAGATATGGTGGATGGACCGCCACAGTCATGTCAGTGGAGCGCCACATCGTAATTGGATCAGCAGTTGTATTGGCGGTCCAACCTCTGGCAGGCGCATTGGCCTACCTTGCCAATGCCGTGGTTTAGATTTGCTGGCATTGTCAGTGGGACCATGGCAGTCTTTCTTCTATGTAACCACATACATCGTAATACGGTTGTCCGACCACCAACACAGTGGAAGGGTGACCATCGCCATGATCATGGCGGCCCCAGGACTGACAACTTTGTAATTAGGCCCTTAGACCTACTTCATGCACTGTTGAGGGACAAAGTAGAAACCTGGGAGAGAGCCCTCACAAAACTCACAGTAACAGCTTACTACAGCAACACTGCTCCTAAACAAGGGGCTTGAATTAAAGGCTATTTAGAGTAAACAGTAAAGAAGTTTTTGACATATTTTCTTTTTCTTCTTCTCTTTTTATATTTTTTGAGTGAAAGGAAATTATACTTCTGCATTGTTGGCTGAGAGTACCTTTTGTTAAATTTCAATTTTCAAATTTCTCTAAATTAAATAGTTAAAGCGAATTAGGCACAAGGTTGAGACTTTCTTGTGACTTTGCCTGGGACTATGTGCTTTCTTTCACTCAAGTAGTGCAGTTTTGTACAATTGCTGATTAATACAAAAGGGCATATTTATGAAGAAGGCACAAAGTTAACCTCAGCAAGCCACCTTGCTGTGCTGCCTGTGTAAAAGGAAAAGAGCAGGAATGTGTTGTACTTAAATTGTATGACATATTCCTGGCTTTTCCCTGCGCTGGTGCACAATGTTCTGGCTAGTGGCAACGCAGCAACCCTTGAACCATGGCTCACAGGGGGCCTGTGTTGTATGCAGGATTGTTTTTGTTCAGGATGGGGAACCGTCCTGCACAAAGGCAATCCCCCGAGGCATTTTGCTCTTTCTGTGTGTGCTACAGAATGCAGCACATATGGAGGAAGTATTGAGGAGAAATAAACATATTTCTCCTCTTTATGCCTCACCTGGGGAGACATAGAGGTTTTGGTGCATTCACAGGTCTACCAATTATGGTAAATCTGGGAATGCATCCCAATATATGGGTGTTGGTTGGGAACACCCACGCATTACCTATGGAACACCTCCATGGGGCAGAGTAATGCAACACAAAAAATTGTGTTGATCTGGCTTCATCAAGCCTCTCTCAGCCGTACAAGGTGGCCTTGTGTACACTGATAAAACAAGCTTAAGAGTTCCATCATTTTGCACCCCATTACATGCAGCAAAAGTGACACAACCTTTTGCAAAATCTGCCCCAGAATGTGTGAATCCTGGGCCAATAAGTGTAATTTTACACAACACGTACAGACTACAGTTCAAATCTATGCAGCAATGACATATATCATCCTCCCAATAATGTTTAAAAGCATTATAGGGACATTCATTGTTTTCAATTAATGCTGAGTGCTTCATAAATTATGAAGTGAATGTGAGTGAATAGCACTCCAATATATTAAATACATATTTTCACTGACAGTCTAATAGGAAATTATGACTGTCATGTCCAAGATTTCCTTTGAAACAGTGAATGTCAAAGTCAAGTGAGAAAATACAAAACGTCTGAAGCACTATGTACAAATTATATTAATATGCTGTACCTAGTTTCATGAACATATGAAATGAAAATACACTGCAAGTATTCTTATCATTTCTTAATATTAACAGTGTGTTTAATTATGTCATTGCTGTGCAGATGAAAACATATTAGCTTCTTTCTTCAGCAACAAGCTGCTATGGCCTCTTTTGTGGAAGTCATTGTTAGATAATGAAAGTTAAAATTAAATTGTTAGTCATTGTTCTCTGTTCTGTGTAATGTTAATTGGAAAATCTGTGGTTGCGGAGGAGTCCCAGATCCTGTTATTAGATATGTATCATAGAAGCATTCTCATTTACCATGATGAATGTGTGTTACACAGCATTTAACATAAAACACTATGTTTATGGATTACATTTTGGCATATTACAATGACATTCACTTCACATTTATTTAACTTAGCCAGAGTGTGTCACCTTGACTGCAAATACTTTTTTGGGGGTGAAAAGCAGCCACGGCTCACTTGGTTTGATGTGAAAATTAATTGTAAAGGTGGTGATGGCAGAGTAGTTCATGGGTCCATTAGGGAGGAGAGATGGGTTGGAAACTCTGAAGTAAGCAATGTCTTTAATAAAACTGAATAAATCATTGTTTAGTCAGTGCTTACTTTGAAAATTGAAACATTCTTTAATACACAGAAAGCTAAATACTTTGCAATTAATTGTCTATGTATGCAAAGTTGGCAGCAAAGAGTAGCAACCAATAATCACAGTGACAGTTGGGACAGCATTCTATAATATTCTACATTAGTTCTATACACAATTGTACTTAAGTGGGAAATCTCATATGGATTCTAATGCTTTGGCTACCAGTACAAAACAAATGTTACTGTTTTCGTTATGTCTACCATAGCTGCTACCATGGCAGCAAAAACAGCTAGTTGCACAGCAGGGACTGCTGCCACCAAACCAGCTAACACTACAGCGGGATCTTAAGAGTGACAGGAGATGCAACATCTTCAAGGACCACAGCAGTATCAACAGCTTTACCTCATCTAGCACTACAACAGGATCAATAGCTGCCACAACAGGAACCACAGCAGCAAGCACAGAAAAGTGGTCAGAAAGTATATCACAGCTTCCACAACAGCAGGGACCACAGCAGCAACTTATCTGGACAACCTCAGCCACTGCTGCCGTAGGAGTACTGACCACATTAAGGTCCACACCTAATGTTAAGGCAAGAGTCTCTACAGCATCTAAATTAAATGATTTTACTACATTACGGTGAACTACATGCAGGAACAATTAGATACTTTTAACTCTTCTGTCGAATTGTGCTCTCCTTTACTGCTTGAAGACGAGTGTCTAAAAGTCCCAAGATCAATTCTTAAGAGTTTTGCTGCTGCAGCCTCTTTAATCAAAAAAGAAAAATCAATTGTCATAATCAAATGTATAGATCTAAGAGGGAGAACAGCGGAGCATGTGTGATAGATATTATGGGCATGATACACAAACTGCACATCTGAGTAACAATACATTTTTGAGTAAGTTTACTATTTTTCTATATTCACAAACTGCACTCTTGTTGTCACTTACACGTTTGTAATAACACACTTTCATAGTACTTTCATAGTAAATCCGGCACTACACTTGGTCAACCACTGGAACTGCAGCACCCTACCATAGAGAATAATAGAGGCAGCAACTTAAAATGAAACTCACAGGAAATAACGTTAAATAAAAAACAAATATTTGAAATAGGACAACAATATAAATAAATACAAATTGAAGTTAAAATATATATAAAATAGTATATTTTTATAGTTTAATTATACAATATTTAACAACATATCTTGAATTTTAAAACTACCCTAAAAATCTTTGTTATTACAAATGTATAACAATAATTATGAAAATAACAACAATAACAATAAATGCATTAAATTAAACACATCTATTTTTAGTTTTGAGAAAGTTTCTACTTTTCTGTATTCTCAAATGCATTTTTGTAGTAACTTACATATTTCTAGTAAGTCCAGCACTACACGTGACCCACCACAGGCACAGCAACACCCTACTATGGAAAATAATGGAGGTAGGGACTTACTCCAAAAGTGTAAGTTACTATGAAAGTGTAGGTTACTAAAAAAGTGCAATTCGTGAACAGAGAAATGTAGTAGACGTACTCAAAATTGTAAGTCACTACAAAAGTGCAGTTTGTGAATAGCACTTTCAAGTATGTTTTTTGGTACTATTGTAGAACTACAAAATGCAGTTAGCGAATCAGGCCGTGAGTGTTGTCAGCCCTGATACATGGATGAATATTTGAGTACTAGATTTAAGAGCCAAAAAAGACCATGCAATAATGTTATTTTGTTGAAAATAATACATTCACAATAATAGAAAATGTATGTTTACTTTTCTAAATGTATAAATGGTGATAAAATTAGATAACACACTTAATCAATTTTAGTTAGAACCAGCATTAAATAAGTTGCATAATTGAAATTTTTATTCTTTTCCTAATCCACAGATATTTCAACCATTTCCTTATTTGGGCCTGTCAGTGAGGGCCAAAAGAAGATAATATGTTAGTTATGGCATCTGTTTGTTTATATTTCTCCTCAGAACCCCAACCTTGCTTTGTCCATTTATTTCCTCACTGAAAAATGAGAACATCCCCAGTGTATATCGCATGAACACGTCCATGTCTAAAAGAGTCAAATAAAATCAAAGCAAACTTGTTTCCTGGATTATCAATTCCAGTAGTGTCGTCTAGCTCCCTTCTGGCACCCTTCAATATATATAAAGTGCACAACCCACTGTCAGTAACTGGCTTCTTAATCCAGAGCATATATATCCCTGTATGTTGGGACAACACCAGAACATTTGAAGACAGTGAAGTAAAAAACATCATGTTTAATTCAAAATATACTTCTGATGAGTGCCTCTAAATAGTGCAGTATAAACTCACATTATGAAATCAATCCAATAGAAAAGGAGTTTAGTGGTCTGATTTAAATGTTACTTATTTTATTTATTCCATCAGGGATATTGATTAAAGTACTCTGTTGCCCTGAGGCAGTACCGACTCCCCAAATTTAGAGATGTCTGCCTGCCTAGCAGACATAAATAGCATTTACAGTAACTGCTTTGATGGTTTGACAGAGGGCTCCGTCAACATGGTGGAGCAGTATGTCTAACATTAATTTTTTTTATTCTCAAAAACAAAATCCCAAAGTAGGATTTTGATTTTGAAAAAATAAAAAAATATCCTTGCCAATTGAGTTTTCTCCCATGGCATAGGAGTCATTTAGCATTTTGACTGCCCATAAAAAAGTGACACATACGAAGTAGTAGTTTCAAAATAATGGCACAGTATATGGCATGTTTAAAAAAATAGGAAGAGAGACGAAAGAATATAAATCTTGTTAAAATCTTATTAAAATCTCCCTCTGTAAACAAACAGGAGCATGGCTTAGAGCTCTAAGGGCCCTTCACGGAAATATGCTTGCGACGTATACACCAAGCCTCTGATAAAAATTTGGAAACTGAAGAAGCTACCAATGTGGATGTTTCATATTTGCATATTCTGATGGCATTGGCTCTATCCAACAGTAATAAGTTTTTACAGAGGGGGATAATCCACTTTCCTCTAGGACTCTTATATAGAGGGCAGAAAAACAAAATATGCTCAGTTGTTTCTTTATAAAGAGGGCAAGATATACATCTGTCAGTTGAGGGGTCTCTGGTTGACCAGTGGGCCATATAATCATTAATAGGCAGGGAACCATATCTGAGCTGTAGATAGAGGGCAGCAGCATAAGGTGGCATAGGGAGGTTCAAAAAAGTCTCGGGCCAGGGTTCGTGTTTGGATTGGAGGAATTCTGTTGTTAACCTGCCCAGCCCGTTTTGGCACACTAGATCTTCATTAACTTTTTCCCAGTATCTTCTTTTAACAAGTTGTTTCGCATTATTGGGAATCAATTCCGGGTGTTCCCAGTAGTGGGAGAAACCTATTTTAACCAAGGCAGATTTCATCTCCTGCAACCATTGGATTTTAATTGGGCCCTGGGGAATGGCTATAAGTTCCCTCACCGCTGCCCTGTAAGGTTCGAGTTTGGCAGTTTTCCAAAGTCGGATCTAATAGTAAAGCGATCTCAGGGCCGCTATGGTTTTGATGCTGTTTAAACCTAAGTCGAGCCTGAGAGGAATCATTGGGGTACCTGCCCCTAACCGAGAGACCTGTCTGAGGAAATTGTTTTCTTTTGTTTGTAAAATATCCAATCTTCTGTGTAATCCCCAGAGTTCCGCTCCATACAGGGCCGCCACACGAATTTGGGCGTTATAGATCTCGGCAATTTGTGATCAAAGGGGAACTTGGTGCCTTTCTAGACCTACGTACTAGGGCCCCACCTCTTTGGCTGAAGATAAGTGCCCCTTTATCAATGGCTGCCTCCCATTTTCCTGTGGTCGATAATCTAATTCCCAGATAGTCAAACTCTTCCACTTTCTCAAGCGGGACTGAATTCATTTCAATTCTGGGACGTGGACGTTTTCTTGAAGTGCAATATATCATAAGTTTTGTCTTTTTAACATTAACGTCAAGCCCAAAATCCTTACAGAAAACGCAAAATTGGTTAACCAAACTTTGGATCCCCATGGGTGACTTAGCTAACAGGATTGTATTGTCCGCGTACAATAAGCAGGGGATTTTTGTCCCAGCTAATTTGGGCGAGTCATTTGTGCAATTCTCCAGATAACGGATACAATTGTTAATATAAAGCAAAAAAAGAGTAGGAGCTAGAACACACCCCTGCCCGACACCTCTGTTGATAGCCACAGAATCTGTCAACTCACCCTCCTTACCACATCTAATTAGAGCATAGGTGTTGTCATGAAGTCGGGTAATGAGGTTCAAAAGACCTGGAGGGACCCCCATATTAGAAAGTGTCGACCATAGCATGTTCCTGGGGATCAAATCAAACACAGCTCTCAGGTCTATGAAGACTACATACAGATTCCCCCCCCCCCAAAATCCACATTCTTCCATTTAATTGCCAGGAATCTCAAGACTTGATCAATGGTACTCAGAGCAGGTCTAAACCCTTCTTGAAGATCAGATAAGGCATTAGATTCCAAGATCCATTCGTCGAGGTGGCACAAAAGATGTTTAGCGTACATTTTTTGAAAATTGTTCAGGAGACTGATCGGGCGATAATTTGCTGGAATATTAGGGCTTCCTTTTTTTAAAGATGGGAACTATCTCAGCCCCTTTCCATGAGTAAGGGATAGGGGCTCCTGCTGCGATTGCATTGCAGATTCGGTTTAGATAAGGAGCCCATATGTCAGGTCTTGTCTTGTATAAGTCGCCCGAAATCTTGTCAGGACCTGGAGCTTTTCCCCAATTTAGTGAATCTATAGCAGCACTTGTTTCAGCTAAGGTGAATATGATTGGGGTAACATCTTGGAATGTTGGAACGTCAAGGGGCCTGAAAAGAGCCTCAGATGGACCTGCATATAATTGGCCAAAGTGCTCAACCCAGGCTGTGGGAAGAATTGATGTGCCAGGTACAGAGGCGGAGTCTCCACAGTTTTCAGCTATTAATTTCCAAAACCTGGAAGTATCTTTTGATTTAGCAGATTCCAAAATAGCAGCCCATCTGGCCCCTATAAATAATAAAAAAGACCTTTTGGACATTTAAGGAATGGAGCATTAGAAGCAGAACATACAAGTGACATGTGACAGAATCAGCTAGACAGGTTGACATGTGAATAGAGTAAAAACTATTTAAATGGCAATTACTTATTATTACCTTTATTACTTGAAAAGGAGTATCCTCAATGTTATTTGGGCAAGACACAAAATCTATGAAGAGATTGAATTTGTAGGGAAAATGTTGAAATAGATGGTGAAGCATAGACATTCAAAGACTCAGGTTGACTATCTAATGGAAGTGACAAAGGATTTCAACATTATAATGAATATGGACTCTATTTTAGACACATTGGCCCTCATTATGACCTTGGCGGTGAGTGGTAAAGTGGCTGTAATACTGCCAACAGGCTGGCGGTAACTACTGCCAAATTATGACTTTGGAGGTGATAACTCTCATAAATAGCCAATGTACCACACCAACCGGCAGGGCTGAAACAACACTCACCACACTAGTAGCGGTCAACAGCCAGGCAGAAGACAAAGTACCGCCCCCCCCATATTAAGACACTACAATCCGCCACATTTTCAGGGGCTTTGCCAATGCCATCAAAAGCCTGGCCAAAATGCATCACAGACGAGAAAAGACTTACCATCGGACACAAAAGGAATAACAACACCGACATGAAACCCAAAATGCAAGTCTTTCTGATGCTCTTCTACATTATGCTCCACCTGGAACACCAATGCCGACGAAGACGATGACGGTGAGTACAGCCATCTAGCACACAAGGGAGGGATGGAGGAAACCAAGAGTGACACACACACACACACAGCACACACCCGACACACATACAGACAACCAGCTGCACACGAAAAACAATTTGCACCAGATACACAGAAGAATAATTAAAGGACAACAAGAATGTGCCAAGGTGAATGTATTGATATCAACAGCTAATAAATAATCGAATTGTCCATGAAACAGATATGTACAAATGTACACAAAGGGACACTGCCCAGTCCAATGTACATATGACCCACATGGCAACAGGGCCCAGTCCAAGGCCCAACTTGAATCCTGACTTCATCCGGATAGAACTCTACAGGGGCATCAGTTTGCAAGTGGGAAGGCACATCAGGGAGATGGGGGTGGAGAGCACCTGAGCCAAACTCGAGAATAAGCCCTCTAGTTCTGGAGGGGGCTCCATGCCCATTTCTCTTTGCTGGGGAGTGCAAGGCCACAGTCTCTCAGGTGGGTGACCTTTCCACTCGTTCTGGAGGAGGCTTCATTCCCATTTATCTTTGCTGGGGAGTGCAAGGCCAAAGTCTTCCAGGTGTGTGACTTTCCCACTGGTTCTGGAGGGGGCTCCATGCCCATTTTTCTTTGCTGGGGAATGCAAGGCCACAGTCCCTGGAGGGGGTGACTTTCACACTGGTTCGGGAGGGGGCTCCATGCCCATTTCTCTCTGCTGGGGAGTGCAAGGCCACAGTCTCTGGAGTGGGCGACTTTCCAACTGGTTCTGGAGGGGGGCCCTCGTACAGCAGCCCCTGGAGGGTGGCCTACATGGCTTCTGCTGGTGGTGATGGCTGCACATTGGTGGCAGGTGATGCTGCCTCCTGGGCAACCTCTGCTGGTGGTGATGGCTGCACGTAGGTGGAAGATGGAGGTGCCTCCTGGGCAGCCTCTGCTGGTGGTGATGACTGCATGTTGGTGGCAGATGGAGGTACCTCATGAGCAGCCTCTGCTCGTGGTGATGGCTGCACTTTGGTGGCAGCTGGAGGGGCCTCCTGGGCAGCCTCTGCTGGTGGTGAGTGATGCCCTTCCTCATCTGGCGGTGGGGGCCCGTGACCACTGGTGGTGGTGGTGGTGGAGGTGTCACCCTGACAACCTCCACTGGAGTAGAGAGCTTTTTCCCCTTCATAACATGGGGTGTGGAATCCTTACCCTGCGTGGAAGGGGTTGAGGGCTTCTTCCCCTACATGGCAGGTTGTATGTGTTCCTTAGCTTTCCCGACAGGAGTTGAGCACTTCTTCCCCTTTAAAGCAGGAGGTGCAGGCTCCTTCCCCTTCATGACAGGAGGTGTGGGATTATTTCCCTTCTTGGCAGGTGGAGTGGGATCCTTCACTGACTTGCCACCAGGGCTAGGTGGTGTCACCAATGTCCGCGTGGATTGTTTGGCTGAAGTGCTGGGCTGGGTTGTTGGGACCCTGTGCTTACGGGCAGGACCGGGGTAGGAGGAGGGAAGAGGTCAAGCTGGGCAAGGAAAAGCTTCTTAGGGACGGTGGGGCGGGAGGAGGGATGGGAGTGGAGGTTGAGGGAGTGGTTGTAGTAGGTGTATGTCTGCTGGATTTGGGTTCAGGTGCATGGGCAGTATGCTAATGTGAGGTGGATGGCTGTTGGGTGTGTGAGTGCTTGCGTTTGTGTCCTTTAGGAGGGAGGCAGACAGGATGGGTGAGTACACAGGGGAAGCATGCATGGATGTTGTGGAGGTGTTTGCTAGTGGGGTGTGTGTTCTGCTTGGTGTGGTGATGCTGCTGGTGGATGCTGGTGCAGTGCATGCAGGTGTGAGTGTGGATGTGACTGAGAGGGAGGTGGAGGAGGAAGAGGAGTGGGAGGCAGTGGAGGCAGTGGATGCGGTTGTGTTTGCAACTGTCTGTTGTTTGCGAGTTCTTGTGGAATGAAATGTGGTGCCTGTGTTTGACTGTGCCACTCTTGGGTGTTGTCTTGTGTGCATGCTTGTCAATATGTGCGGATGGGATGGGGTTGAGGAGACTGGGACTGGGAAGTGGTAGTTGGAAGGGGGACAGTGGAAACAGGGACAATAGCAGCCATCCGAGAGGAGGCCATAGACTGAATCGATCTCTGTTGGGTCGTCAATCCACCGTGGATGTCCTCCAGGAATGCATTGCATTGCTGCATCTGGGATGCCAGCTGCAGGATGGCATTCAAAATGGTTGACTGCCCTACAGAGATGGATCTCAGGAGCTCAACAGCCTCCTCACTCAGGGCAGCAGGGCTCACTGGGGCAGAGTATGAGGTGCCTGGGGCGAAGGAGATGCCCACCCTCAAGGGTGAGCGGGCACGGGCAACTCGATGAGGAGCTACTGAGAGGGTGGTGCTGGTACAGGGGGTGGATTCTGTACCTGCAGCTGGGGTGGTCACAGAGGTGTCCGCCACACCAGGGAGCTTCCATCGGAGGAGGTATCTGAGTCTCTTTTCATCTCCTGTCTCTGCCGTGGTGCTCCCCTCGCCCTCCACCTCACTGGTTCCCTTGGCATCGGTGGACTCTGCCTCCAGGGTCCTGTGGGATGCAGCTCCCTCTGTCGCCGGTGCCCCTGCTCCTCAGCCAGATGATGCTAATGCACACTTGAACAGGATGACAGAACAAAAAAGGGGGGAGAGAGAAAAAGGAAACACTGGGTCAATTGTTGCACCAACACCACAGTTGGCATACACAACACCGTCACACACAGGGATCAGGCTTGAGCACTATGCATTGCACTGCCAGTGATTTGGCTAGATGCTATGGCAAGATGAAGGCCAAACACTGCCAGCTGCACCCCTCCTGGTACCCACAAAGCCCTGCCTGAAATGGAATGCTAACAAGCTAGGTTACCTGCATTTGCCATACACCCATTACCCAAGAGTTGACCCACTCTGCAATGTCAGGCCTGGCCTTAGGGGCACCCACTAACTCACATCCACCACCCGGATCCCACCCCACCTGCCAAATTATAGAATACTACCCACTGTACTCACCAGTTCGTGTCTGTTGTGATTCCCTTAAGTGCCCATCCAGCTCTGGGTAGGCCACTGCCATTATGCGGGCCATCAGGGGGGTCAGGTTCCGACGGGCACCCCTTCTTCATTGGGAGGCCATTTCCACCTGGGCCTCCGTGGTCTTCCGTGCCTTGCTTCTCAGGTCCTCCCACCTTTTCCGACAGTGGGTGCTCCACCTGCCATAGACCCCCAGGGTCTGCACTTCCTTTTCGATGGCATGCCATAATCCCTTCTTTTGATGTGCGCTGACCTGCAGAGGCAATACAGACAGGAGAACACCATTAAACAAACAGTCTAGCCTATCACACATATGGCCCACCAATCCCGTTTCCATTACCATTGGCACACACATCGCCCAGCGCACACCATGTACACCACCGCAAGACATTCCCCCCGCCCCCGATGACATGATGCTTGCACTCACATGCATCCTTCCCACATGGATCGTGCCCAATGTGTACTCACCTGTTGATCTGGAGGCCCATATAGCAGTCTGTACTGGGGTAGGACCCCATCCACCAGTCGCTCCAACTCCTCCGAAGTGAAGGCAGGGGCCCTTTCCCTGGTCACAAGGGCCATGGTAGGTTCCAGACACAGGTCACAGCAGCACACACAGTGTAGGTGTACTCCTGTTGAAGGTCAGGAAACAAGTGGGGAATCAGATAGAAGATGGTGGTCATGTCCACACCGCCAGCGCAGATACTCATTGGCCGCTGTACTCCATAGAGCCCAATATTATCCATTGAGGAATTGCACGGCGGTGCAAGACCGCCTTTCGCCATGACACCCAAAGTCAGCATAATTACCTCACTTACACCTGTTTCTACATACAGGACAGGCGGTCGACATTTCAAGGGGGGGACAACTGTCATATCAACATTAACTGTGTCAGAGACTAGATTAGCACATAACTCGCCATTCCCACTGTCCCATAACATAAATGCACCATGTACACTGAAGTTGTGGTTCCATTGTTCAAATTGTGACAGCCTACTCACTCGTTTGTCCCTTAGATACCTACCACTGCGGATGAAGAGGAGGTGGATACATAACCCCGTGTGCAGACCCTTTGTGGACTTGGCTACAGTGAAGGACAGGCACATTATCCTCACCTATAAACTGGACAGAGCCACAATCACAGAGCTGTGTGCCCAAATAGAGCCAGACCTGACATCAGCTATCTGTCATCTGACTGGGATCCCCCTCTTGTGCAAGCACTATCAGTGCTCCATTTCTTGGCAAATGGTTCTTTCCAAGTGGCAGTGGGCTTGGCAGCAGGAATGTTACAGTGAAACAATAAAACTCCCCCAAGGGAAAAAACAGTCACCCACAAACTCAAATAATCAAACTCTCAAATGATCAATCTCAGAGTAAAGGAATCTAATAATCATAATTTAATAATACAAACCCATATGATTGAAACCCAATATCACAACAATCACAAAACAAAAAAAAATATTAATAAAAAGATCACATATAAACAATAAAATCCAACACGAGGGAGACAAAAAAAGACATCTACAATTGTCTATTGTGGTTAAACAGTCCCATTTATGGTAGATTTAGGCCAACCGATTTCTGTCACCAATCCTTGTTCGATTCAGGCCTGCTCCTATAGGTCCAGCAATGTCATATAGCATCAATGCGTTTCGGTGGTCTTTTGAGTCCTTTCACCACCTTCTTCAAGACTAACAAATATGCTCCCAACACTTATTGAACCAAACCTCCATTACAAATAAATCAAACCATCCAAACCGATTCAAATGTTAATATGTATACTTTCCTTTGTTCAACTTGAACAATAAGCAGAAAAGGAAGAGAGCTGAGCTCCGTCATGCCAATTTAAGGTTGGGAACCGTATGGACAATACAGAGTTCTGGTTCACCATTTAATAGAAATTGTGGATTCCATGAAATTTGTTTTCAAAAGACTATTGTGAAACAAAGGAAAGTATACATATTAACATTAGCGCTTTGATACCTCCGGTCGAAATGCGCTTTATCAAATACTCTATACATACATACATACATACATGGTGAGGGGGTATGATGGCATGCAGGTATGGGGGTGATAAGTAGTAAATATTGACTTACCAGTGTCCAGTCCTCCGGCTACTCTAGCAAGTCCCTCAGGGTGCAGTATTGCTAAGACTTGATCTACCCATGCTGTGAGCTGTGAGGGAATATGAGGGGGTTTTCCTCCAGTCCTCTGTATGGGGAGCTGGTGCCTTGCTGAAATGGAATGTACCTTCCCCCGTAGGTCATTCCACCTCTTCCTGACATCATCCCTTGTTCTTGGGTGCTGTCCCACGGCGTTCACCATGTCCATGATTTTCCACCAAAGCTCTGTCTTCCTTGTTTGTAAAGGGATGTGGGTAATGTGGTGTGTGTTTTATGGTGCTGTGGGTGGGTGGGTGTGGTATGTGTATCAGTGTCAGGTGTGTGTTTTTGGTATTGGCCAATGTAGTGTTGATTTGTATGTGAGTGTCCATTCTGAGCGCGGCAGTATGAACCACCAATGGTTTACCGCCATTGAATGTCCGTCATGGTGATTCATGGGTCATAATGTGATGGGCGTTGTTTTGTTGGCGTTATGATATGGGTGTTTGTGTCGCCACTGTATCACAGACCTTTGGGCTGGTGGATTTGTGTATGTGGCTGTAGTCTGTCGGATTGGTGTGTGTGTGTCATAATATGGCGTAAGGATATTTGCTTCCTTGTAGAATTTTGTAACATATTCTTTACTCAATCAATACCCTTTTTGACAAAAAAACATAGTTAATAGTTAATCATATTTAATGGGATGGCAGCATCCCCTCTTATATGAAAACTTGTCCATTTGATCAGCATTTCACAACCTGGAATGTTAACTTTAGCGACGTCTTCATAATAGAAGGTTTGACATTGCTGAACATTGATTAGAAAATTGGAATCAAATTATTTTCCAAAAAGAAATCTTGCAAGATAGAATTGTTTGTCCACTCTGACCAGAATGGGTTTATCCCAAATATGAGGTTTGCTAGGAATAACGGTTACGTGGTTGAGCTATAAATCTATCTGTAGTGCAACAAATCCTCTCTGTAATCTTATTTAATACTTATAGAAAAACATTGGATCTCAGGTAGATATTGAGGGCATTGGAAGGTATCTTGAGGACTTTATTGACATAAGGATTGACATAAGGATCACATTTAGTGAGTGTTAGTGGCAGCTCATGCTACTGTTTATATCCTGTTGCATTTAGCACTATTTTCATAATACAAAATGAATCTATGTGAGGATGCATTTTGTGCTAAGAAACTAGGGGTTTATTTAAAAGCCCGGTGGCACAGGGCAGCACAGAATGTGACCTTGCTTTTCTGCTCTATGCCAGGGGAAAAGGAGTGTGCTGTATCTGCAAGGTATGGTCATTTCTGTACTCTCCCACTGCGCTGGTGCACAATGGACTGCCCAGTGTTGATGCAGTCACCCTTGCACCATGGTACAAGGATGCCTGCATCTCAGACAGGTTTGTTAATGTGCAAGAAGGGTGGCGAGCATTTCTTGTAAATGATATAAGGACAGTAAATTATTCAAGTTCTGTGCCTCAGGACCTCCCTGTTTCACAGAGAAATCTTTGCCTGATTTCCAGGTATTAACAACTTGTTCTTCCTTATTATAATTATAATCAACCAGCAAGTAAGCGACTTAGGCCCTCATTAAGAGGCTCGTGTTCTTGAGACTGCCAGCCCCATGGTGACGATCAGATCACCACACTCCAGGAGGTCTGACACCCACATTATGACCATGGTGGTCGGATCACCAGGGGACCATCGTCACCTCCAGGAACAAGGTTCCCAAAGCGCTGACAGCAGTCAGACTCATGGTCAGCCATTGCATCACTGAATTCAGCCCAATGTACTGACCACAACTCCTGTTTCTGCCAGCCTTTCCATTGCAGGGACCCCACTATGGGGAGGCTGGTTGAAATACAGTGCAGGGGGCCACAAGGAGGCCCCTGGACTGCCCTTGCCCATGGCAGGGACAGTGCAGGGCCCCACTTGCCCAACACCTTCGGAATGCATACTGTCTGCTTAAAAATGTGGAAAGCATCCTTCCTCTGTGATGTTTCTTAGAAATTTGAGTTCATCGTATTGGTTGAATTGAGAACACAGGAAGACAGGTCGTTGTCTTTCCAGAAAGCTATTTGCTGGCAGTATTTAGAATTTTAGCATGTTCTGAAACAGCCATTGTGAAGTCAGATGCCAGCTTGGTTCTACTGAGTATATAAAGGAAGGACCACAATGAGATAGTTTGATCTTTTATCGTGATGGGTGCTGTTTATGATGACCTGTAAGGTATATGAAATGGTTCAATATAACCGTATAAACCACCTTAGTGGGCTATATGGCCAATAAAGACCCGCTTCAGCATTAAAGGCCAGAGCCGCAGGCAAGGGCCTTTAACATGGGAGTGGGACTTTAATGGCTGGTATAGCCAAGCTACGGCAGGTTGTAAGGCTATTAAAACACTTCAAACCTAGAGGGAAGGATGTTCTAATTAGTAAAACATATGTCTCACAGAGCCTGAGAGTTTGAAGACTCCTCGGGCTCCGTGAGGCAGTTGTTCACAGCTGTTGCTGTGAATGACAAACATTGAAATGATGATGCATTAGGCTTTTACCAGCCATTAGAAGCCCAGTGCCACTCCATTATCTTTAATGGAGCGTTCAAAATTCTAGAGTTCAAATGATCTTGAATTTGTCTGTGTTTGGTAGATAATATGAGGATGTTGCTTTTGAAATGGATCATATGCAATCTACTGCAGTCTTTCTTTTTGTTTAATCTAGATAATTGTCATTCTGGGATGCCCTCTGTGAAGAAGCATGGGCTATCCTCAGGGATGTATTTTTTCTACTAATAATAATTCTGTGATCTTAATCCTATGATTGGGAACAATCTGCCTGCAAATAACTTCTCTGTCCATATCTCAACAAATCTGAAGATCTAATAGTACTTTTCTAGGTCTATTATGATAGCATTGGTCTATGGGACTCATTACTACACTGGTGGCCCCATGCCGTGGGGAGGACACCACTGTCATGCCGATTGTGTCCCCCGAGTCATATTACAATGCTTCCGCCTGACCCGCGGAAACATTGTATTACGACGTTCCTACCAGTTAGCCTGGCTGGAACAGTGCAACAGCATTGGTCTTAGCTCCCTTAGTGGAGCTGAGGACAATATCATAGTACTGCAGCACCCTCGGAATGTGCACTATCTACAAAGCAGACAGTGCACATTCTGAGGGTGCTGGAGGGTGGCTTTCCACCTGCCTTTCCAGAGAACCATGTGCCCCCTAATTAGATTAGGAAAGGGCTGGAAAGGTGTGTGTTATGGGAAACTTAGCCACACCAATGTGTGGGCTCAACCAAACCAAACCTTAGACTACCCGCAGAAACTGACCAGCTGACCAGTGTTCAGTGGTCATTTTTGGATTTGGAAATTGGAGTCCTAACCCTCAAGGAGCAATTCAGAGCTTCTGGAATCTTGGGATGAGGTGTGGACTCCTAAAGGACCTCTAAAGATCTTCTGGAAGAAGATCCAT
The DNA here is from genome assembly GCF_031143425.1 of Pleurodeles waltl. Classification (NCBI taxonomy): domain Eukaryota; kingdom Metazoa; phylum Chordata; class Amphibia; order Caudata; family Salamandridae; genus Pleurodeles; species Pleurodeles waltl. The sequence goes on along the minus strand of NC_090447.1, from coordinate 936,173,477 downwards.
TAGTTTGGAGAAGATTGAAGCACTTTTGGAAAAAAGCTCCGTAAGTGGACCGACTCGATGTCGTGAGTCAAGCCGGCTTACATCGTCAGCGGCCTGGCTTGACTTCAGGTCCATCCTGCTGAAAAGCTCCAGAGCCCCAGACTTCCAGGATTTCACCAGGGGCTTGTGTAAAGGCAATCAAATGAGGTGAACTCGAAATCGGCTCTCTGTGGACGGTCGTCCGAAATCGGAGAGAAAAAGCTCTAAAAAGGTTTCTAAGTCCGATTGTAAAAAGTTGACAGAAGCTTCCCACTCACTGTGTTCGAAGAGGGCTCCAGGGAGGTCGGATCCAACTTGTGACTTCGTCTCGGTAAAGAAAATCTTCAAGTAAAGACCAAGGGACAGATTTAGGAAAAGTGGCGCTACATTGCATGTAGTGCAATTTTTCTTGAGGCCCTTTGCGCCCTCCCAACCGCCACCATGTGTGCACTGTATTTAAAATACAGTGCACCATGGTGTAGCGTAGGGGCAATACCATCAGAATTTTTGACTCTATTGATGTACTGTTCAGAGTTAGCTCCAAAATGTTGGCGCTAACCCTGAACAGTACATAGCGGCCATTTGAAAACAATGGTATGCCCCCTTTTAATGCCTGCACTGAGCAGGCGTTAAACCACCAAAAATAATAATGCAAAGAAAGCTCTTAGATTTCTTTTAACAATTTTTTCAGCCTCCCTAACGGGAGAACACCCCACTTGCATACATGGCGCAAGGGGTTACAAAGTGGCGCAAAGGATGCATTGCAGCACTTTGTAAATATGGCGTGGTGTTTTTTGCCAGCTAACGCCACATTAGCCTAAAAATAATTACAGTACTGTGTCAGATGGCGCTAGACCCTCTTAAATCTAGGCCTAAGTTTGAAGGCAAAACTTTGAACGAGGCCTCCTGCTCACTGTAGCTGAGCAGGGCTCTATCGCGGTTGGCCTCAAATTTTGATTTGTCCTGGTCGAGTGTGACCAGATGACCAGATTGGCACTTTTAAACCCATATTTATACTTTTTGACGAAAACTAGTGCCGGTGCTGGTTTGCGTCAAAAATTTTACCGCCGGCTAACACCATTCCTACGTGCCATGCGGGTACCTTATTTAAGGAATTACATTAGCCAGCGCTGCGGACTGGTCTGAGTAAAAAAAAAAATGACTCAAACCAGGCAGTGCTGGCGTGGGGGAAAATGGGGGTTGTGTGTCAAAAAATGGTGCAAGTCAGGTTTGAGTCAAAAATCATGCCTCAAACCGGACTTGCGCCATTTTTTGACGCACAACCCCCATTGAAATGACTCCTGACAGGAGTCATGCCCCCTTTCCCAATGGCTATGCCCAGGGGACTTCTGTCCCCTGGGCATGGTCTTTGGGCACAGTGGCATGTAGGGAGTCCAAATTAGGCCCCATATGCCACTTTAAAAAAATTAAAAAAAATACTTACCTCAACTTCCCTGTACTTACCTGGGATGGGTCCCCCCATCCATGGGTGTCCTCCTGGGGTGGGCGAGGGTGGCAGGGGGTGTCCCTGGGGGCAGGGAAGGGCACCTCTGGACTCCTTCATTGGTCAGAGACCATAGAAGTGAGACCACAGTTCCCTTAACGCCTTCCACTGTGCTTCAAAATGGCAAAGTAGTATAAATAAGGTGAACAGGCCTTAAAGTCATTTTTCGGCGGGAACGCCTACCTTGCATTTCATTAACGCAAGGCAGTTTCCCATATCCCAAAAATGATACACACCGAGGAATTTTGTGGTCCGCGGGCTCAGGCGTCAAAGTTTAAATATGGGGCAAAAGTTTTGACGCAGTTCGGCGCAAACAGAGTATAAATATGCTCCCCTAGTTTCTGTGAGCTAAAATACATTTATTCTTTAAAAATTCATATCTCTGGTTCTCTTTATTAGATTTTTGTTGTTTTAATGTCATTTTAAAGATAAAAATATAATCTTGTTTGTTTATAAATTGGTGTTGTAATTTTATTGCGTTTTGCATTTCACCTATTTACTGTTTTGTGATCTGTAAATGCTTTACACACCTGTCTCCTAAGTTAAGCCCATCTGCTCGATGCCAGGCTACCAAAGGTTGAGCTTGGATTAATTAATTGCGACCTAACTGACTTTAGCAGGGATTAGTGGCCTATTGCTAAGTGTAGTTACTTACCTGCCCTTACCAATAATCCACTTTTCAACAAATATGCAAAACTCATGTCAGCTGTGGGAACCTAATACCTTAGACTGAGGAGTTTTGAAAACTTCGCAGAATTCTACTTTGTACATAGGACATGTATAAAACTGTTCAATATTAAGAAATTCTGAGATTTGGGAGACATTTTTTGAATTGGTAGATCAAACAAATATACGTTGTTTTTACCTTCTGTGACTATACTAGAAGAACATATAAAGTTGAATATCGGTAAATTGTTTTTAGTTTTTCTTTACTTTCTTGTTTTATAAGTTTTTCTTTACTTTCTTGTTGATGTTGCTTCCGTAGAACCTTGTGATAATTTTGTAACATGTAGATCAGTAAGATTACTGATCTTCTGTTGAGTTGCAAAGGGCCAATTAGTTCTTAAAGTAATCTATTTTGTAAAATGTATTATTTGGGATACTCCCAATTTCTATTTCTGTTTTGTTAGGTGGAGTATTGTGCTCTGATGCTTTCCACTGTTCCTAACCTGCTCTATGCTTTATGTATAGCCCATATGATCATAATAGATCTCTCATTTTTGCAACTTGGTATTTGTGGCTGTTTCCAACATTTTTTCAGTTGGTATTACAATATTAAATATTATGATTTTTTTAAAAAAAATATTTAAATATATACATGTTGTACTTATTGTTGCTCATTTAAACATGTGTTATTGATGTTCTGTGTATTTTTTATGAGTTGTTTGAGTCTTCTTTTCTTCTAATATTTGATTGGCAGATTTTGGTGCTGTCTGTTGAAAGATAGAAATCATTGGTTTATTTATTTTTTTAATTTTGACAATACTGTTTTTTAAACTATGGTCAGGGTGACATTATTTAAAAATGTACGTTTAAACATTATTTTACTTTTTTTTTTATCTTACATTGGTCTTAGTATTAAAATAAATAATGGTTATTTCTTTTTTTTTATTTTAGTTCATTTATTAGTAATGATACATGTAATGTTTCATTATTATGTATGTTGTAATTATGCTTTCTATGAAAGTGGTGTTTTCTTTATTTGTGAGTGTGAAATCCACTTTGTTAAGAGAATTTCTGAAGTAGAAAAGTGTTTCTATTCGTAAAATACTGTTTCAGGTTATATTAATGGGTTGTTTAAGCTGCAGTTTTCAACAATTAGACCAAAAACTATTTTTTATTAATGTTATACATGTATATTATTGATATGGAATATATGTGAGAAATTATATGTAGCTAGTTTTTAAATATTTACTAATAAACATTTTAACAACATTTATACCAGCAATATCTTTGTTTTCAACATTAGTGTTTTTGAATGTAGTTAGGATATTTAGTGCATCCTTCTATTTTTTTGTAGTACTTTAGACATTTTAATCTGAAATACTTTTTATTAATATTTATGATTTGTTTTATGTAGAGCGTCACAACATTAAGGTCCTCTTCTTTTTGCTGATACTTGTATTGTTGAGTTAGCTCTCATTATCGTAATGAGGCTGCTGGATTCAGGCGGCACCATTACCTGAATTGTAGGGAACTGAGTCCAATCCCACAGTATGTGACAACTCTCTGCCTAATCCATTTACGGCCAGCTAGCTGTGCCTCATCTCCACCCAAGATCAGTAATGATTTGTGGCAACCGGGCGCCTGACATAATGACTTTCTCAGAGAAACCGTGGTGGATCAGATCTCATCCTTTACACTCAGTTACATTAGTCACACACATGGAAAGATAAACAGAAGCAGAAAATGGTTCAATAAGATTTATTAAATCAGCTGCATCTTAGATAAAATGGCATGAAATACAATAATACGAATGATGAAACATACTAGAGGGAAAATGGTGACAAGGAAAGTGAAACACTGGAAAAGTCCCACCAAACTGTCACTATGCACAGTATATGGGATTCCTCCCTAAGCTATGTTAGAGCACAGCAGGACAAGCCCTAATCCACCCTTCAGGATTACCCCCTGAGAAGCAATCATCAACCATATCTGAATATGACAGTGGTGAAGATGCCTGTTGTCTATAAAGACACCATACCCATGCGAGCCAGGGAACCGCCATGCAGATGTGGTCAGCTGGCTGGAACCTCCCTCTAACGTGTATAGGACAGGGAACTTTTTATAATAAAACAGCTGATGTTCTGAAAAATATCCCTCCATGAGGATACATGTGTTTCTGTGAATGTTAGAGATGCAGTGTACCACTTGTGTCAACAATCCTATCTTGTTGCAGATTTGAGGAAAGAACAGAGTGAAAAGAATATTGTGCTAAGAAATGTTATGCTTTCTTAGGGAAAAGAACAAGTAGATAAAGAAAATAAAATACCACCACTAATCTGGCCTATTCTGAAATAATAAAGAAAAGCAAAATACAATGTTAGTAGGCTAAGGGGCACCAGCAGCATGCCTAGGTGCTAAAATAATGTGTCCAAAGACATGACTAAAATGTCTATACAACAGTATATCTCAGCACTGTTTTGCTTAATATTTTATCATTGAATTGTATATGATTACTGAATTTCAAGGAACATATACCCATCTAGTTCCCTCTTAATAATAACATACTAAGAACTGCAAGCATGACAGATCTGCCATATTTGTGCCCAGGTTTAAGAAGGGCAATATTGAGAGAGGGAGAGTGATATGCTATCGCCAAATCTCTTTGCCTAAATAGCAAACGTTGAAAGACAGAAACTCTTCTCTCCTCTTAAGTTATGAGAGCAGGAACATACTAAATTCTCCAATTTGCAGTTTGGATTCTGAGCTGGTCTTGGTACTACTGAGCAATGTTTCAATCTCTGTTTGTTAAATACATCATTGCCTAGCAGGGCAACCTCTATGTGGCCATTATGGACCTAAGCTGCTGTTTTGACTGCATGAAGCAGTCTGAATTGTGGAGCATTAGATCTGACGTGGGGGTGGATTAACATGTTATTTACTTTATAAAGTAGTTGCAGCTCAATTGGATCGCTGACAGAACATAGGAACTAAAAATTGTGTGTGGGCACAATATTGTGTCACTAATATTGAGGTCCAAGATATCAAGAAAGTACCTGCTAATAGGTTAGTATATATTTGGATGGGGATGTGTGCTAGCTTTGTTCTTTTTTTGATTATATATAAACAGGCTTGAAAGGTTATTGACTGATTTTAGTAAAAACTTGGTAAAATATTATCTTGTCCAATCCTAGCATTGCTCTATGTCAATAATGCAGTCCTTATGGGTAGGAACCCTAATGGCTCACAGAAATTGCTAGATCTATTCACTACATGTATGCCTTTTCTTGATCTAACCATCAATTAAGTGACAACCAGTATTATAGTCTATTGCCCAAAGAGAACTAAATCAAGAGGGTTCACTGTGAAGATTGTCAGAATTGTACTAATCCCTTCTTTCCCAAATTTGGGGGTTATATTTGCTGAAAAAAGTAGCTGGGACAAAGTACAAAAGGTCTAGTCATCTTTTAATTGAAATTTGGAGCAAACCCCTAAAACAAGTGTCTTTCATTTATGTATCTAAAAATCACCCTATTGGAATGGAGCAGGTCTGTAGGTGTCACAGCTACCTCAGTCATGCAGAGAATTCAAAACACCTTTTTGCTGAGATTATTGGTAGTCGTGCCAAGTACCTCAACCTATTTGTGCTATGCTGAATTGGGTTTTTATTTAATTAGTGATTTTATTAATTTGCATCCCTTAATGCTATGGATTTCTATATGGACCAAAGATGAAACCAGGTTTAATTATCTGGTCCTGTCAGGCTGCTTGGGACTAGACATGGCAGCAAAGGTCACTTGTCTAGTCTTTTAAATAAAATGTTTTGTCATTTGCAACTATCTCAATTCTACAGCAACCCAGATGTGATGTTGTCAAGGGTAGGTGTAATTCTATGTGTTCATGTTCAAGAAAAAGCAGTGAATTTTTCAAATCTACACTGGGAGTTTATTTACAATTTTCACAACACAATTATGAAACCATACCTTACCTGGGTTTTTATTTCTAAGCATGGGTATCTTCTGATTCATTTCAGGATATGGGCCCTTTGCTACAGCTATTACGACCCACAGCTCGGAATCTGCCAAAATCTAGACACCCACACAAGTCCGCCACACCAAAGGTCATTGATAAACTGGCGATAACAAAACCTCCACCGTCACTTAAACAGGAATACGCCCACACTATCATGAACCATGAATCCACGCAGCGGTCTTTCAACCGCGGTATTCCATTGGCTGTGCACACAGCCGCGCTCAAAATACGCACACATTTACAAAACACAACCACATTGGACAATTCCAAATACACACACCTGATACACATACACACACAGCTCCCACACACCCAATACAATATAAAACACACACCCACATCACCCACAAACCCTTACACCAAGAATTGAGAAAGAAGGCCAGAGAGAGACACCACCATCAACAAACTAGGATCCGCAGACACACCACCATCACTCACACAACATCCAGGCACCTCACACACCACACACAAACACATCCCCTCACACATCACAACACACACCACCTCACACATCACCCACACCACCCCATGGCACCGCAAAGACACCCCAGGTTCTCTGAGGAGGAGCTCAGGGTTATGGTGGAGGGAATCATCCACGGTAGAGCCACAGCTATTCGGATCACAGGTGCAGCACACCTCCATAGCTAGGAAGATGGAGTTATGGTGCAGAATCGTAGACAGGGTCAACACAGTGGGACAGCATCCAAGAACACGGGATGACATCAGGAAGAGGTGGAACGAACTACGGGGGAAGGTGCATTCTGTGGTCTCAAGATACCAGATTGCAGTTCAAAGGACTGGCGGCGGACCCCCACCTCCTCCCCCACAACTAACAACATGGGAGGAGCAAGTCTTGGCTATACTGAATCCTGAGGGTCTTGCAGGAGTAGCAGGAGGAATGGACTCTGGTAAGTCAACTCTTTACTACCATATCCCCCACCTTCCCTGCATGCTATCACATACACCCACCCTCACCCCATCACTCCAACACCTCACATATGCCCCACTATCACAAACCATCCATCCCAACACCAAGCCCTGCATGCAACAACAAAGCATGGACACCCATCTCCAAAGCATGTCCACTACAGATACCCACACAGACCCCAAAACAATTATCACACAAGGTCCTTCACAAGAATGTAAGCACTGGGGTACAGGGTCACCCGCCCATTGCACACAATGGCACACACAGATGCAATAATCATGCCTTTACACCCCTGCAGGACCCCTACCCAACATCACCGGACAGGAGGTTCCAGACATGTCCATCCCCCCAACAGAAGAGGCCCACAGAGATGACAGCAGCTCTGTCCAACTGGATCAAGATGACCAGCCCGGTCCATCTGGGACCTTGGGACATTTGGTTCCCCACACACTGGCACATGCCACCACAGAGCCTCCCCCCTCAGGAAACACCAGCACAACACCCACCCAGCGGGCTCATCCCTCTGTCCCCAGGACACGTCAAGCAGCAGTGTGTCCACCCCTACAGGGAACCCAGTCAAACCCCCAAACCCAAGAACAGCATGGACCTGGGGGCAGCGGCAGTGGGCACACGGTTCAGGGGACAGAGGAACAGGAAAACAGGGGAACTGGGAAGACTGCTGTGCGACGGGGGAGGACAGGCCCAGGGAACCCACTCTCCACAAGGCCCTCTCCGACATCATGGGAGCGTACCATCATTCCCAGGAGACGATAGCAATGGTACTGGCCAAGTTTCAGGAGACCCAGCGGCTGCAGGAGGAACAGTATTTGGGGATCAGGGAGGAACTCAAATCCATCAACACCACCCTGGTCACTATTTTAGGGGTGCTGAAGGACCTTATCAACACCAGGAGGGACACTGTGGCACAACAAGGGGCCCCTGACACTAGCCTGGATGATGAACTGCCCACCAACTCTGCCGGCGCTAGTGGACAGGAGGCACTGCCACAGGACCACAACACCAGCACCCCACCCCCTGCAGATGGAGAACCACCCCGCAAACGGTCCCTGAGATTCAGGACAAAGACAGAGAACAACGCCAAGACCCCCACCAAGAAATGAGACCACCCTGAATGTTATCCTTCTGTCCCACTTTGTCACCCTGTCCATCCTTAAACTGCCCTAGCTTCACTTCCTATGCCCCTTTGGACAATGCACCTGTGAGACAAATAACTGGACTGTGTCATGGACATTCCTCCACCATCACCCCTAACCATTTTACAACCCCCTACACTATTTTGCACTTAAATAAGCACTGTTGAATCACAAAACAATCTGGAGTCAGTCTGTGCTTTCACAACTGTGTATTTGCTATAACTGAGGAAAATGGCAATGTCCATTGTATTGTCAACATACCTATGTCAGACAGCTCTAGTCCATGAAGTAACATAGCAGAGGTCACACAGTGGGACCCACATCTGTGAAATGGAAAGGCAAAGTGACAGGTCAGGGTCCATACACTAGGTGAAAGTGACAGACATATGATAGGTCTAACAATTGTATGAGATGTAGGAGGCAGTGACGTCTTCTTACCTGTGTCTCACTGGAAGTATTGCTGGATAACATTGTTTCTGTTGTCGATATCCTCTTCTTCTGCCTCCTCTTCTTCCCTGTCCACAGGCTCCACAGCTTCCATAAGACCTCTATCTGGACCATCCTCCTGCAGAAAAGGCACCTGTCGTCGCAAAGCCAAATTGTGCAGCATGCAGCAGGCCACGATGATCTGGCACACCTTCTTTGGTGAGTAGTACAGAGAACCACCTGTCATATGGAGGCACCGGAACCTGGCCTTCAGGAGGCCAAAGGTTCTTTCTATAATCCTCCTAGTTTGCCCATGTGCCTCATTGTAGCATTCCTCTGCCCTTGTCCTGAGATTTCTCACTGTGGTCAGTAGCCATGACAGGTTGGGGTACCCAGAGTCACCTGCAAATGTCGAGGGATAACTGTTAAACACACACTAACCCTTAGGGCCAACCCCAGACCAAGACAACTATTCAGAGGGTATAGGGTCCTTGACCTCACCTATTAGCCACACACGGTGCCTCTGGAGTTGCCCCATCACATAAGGGATGCTGCTATTCCTCAGAATGTAAGTGTCATGCCAGGAAACTTGGCATTCACTTGGGAGATGTACTGGTCGGCCAAACACACCATCTGCACATTCATTGAATGATAGCTATTCTGGTTTCTGTACACCTGTTCACTGCTGCGGGGGGTACCAAGGCCACATGTGTCCCATCAATGACATCTATGATGTTGGGGATATGTCCCAGGGCACAGAAGTCACCTTTCACTGTAGGCAAATCCTCCACCTGAGGGAAAACGATGTAGCTGCGCATTTGTTTAAGCAGTGCAGACAACCCTCTGGACAACAGGTTTGAGAACATAGGCTGGGACATCCCTGATGCTATGGCCACTGTAGTCTGAAAAGAACTACTTGCCAGGAAATGGAGTACTGACAGGACCTGCACTAGAGGGGGGATTCCTGTGGGATGGCGGATAGTTGAAATCAGGTCTGCTCCAACTGGGCACACAGTTCATGGATTGTTGCACGATCAAGTCTGTAGGTGACTATTACATGTCTCTCTTCCATAGTTGACAGGTCCACCAGCGGCCTGTACACTGGAAGATGCCGCCATCTCCTCACCTGCCCCAGCGGACGTGCCCTATGGACGAGAACAGCGAGCACAGAGTCAGCCAACACTGAGGTAGTAAAAAAATAATTTATTGCACACATTTGTCAATCCGCTATGTGCCTGTCTCTGTGTGTATGCAAGGCCTAGATATGTGTTACGCATTAAAAAATAATGCCATGTGGCCCCCTGAAATGGCGGCTGCCTGACCTGTAATGTGGGACAAGGGGATATGAGGTAAGTGCGCTGGCATTGTACACCGTTGCGGTAGGTGGTCGAAGACCGCGGCGCAATACGGCATTGGTTACCATTGGGCCCTATGGGTCCCAGGAGCCAATGACGATGTACGCCGGCGGTGACAGTATGCACCGCCGCGGACGTGACTGCCATTTTCACTCTGTGCACTCACTTGATACCTGACCTTCGACAGGAGAGGACCTACACTGCAAGTGCTGCTGTGACCTCAGTCTGGAAGCGACGATGGCTCATGTGTCTGGGGAAAGGCCCCCTGCCATAACCTCGGAGGAGTTGGACAAGTTAGTGGATGGGGTCCTCCCCCAGTACACGCCACTCTACGGTCCTCCAGACAAACAGGTGAGTACACTGTGAGCATGCTGTATGGGCAATGCCTGTTTAGAGTGGTGTGGATGGAAAATACGGGGGGGACTGAGGCCTCCATGAGCGGACGGTGAGTGTAAGTGCGTCAGGTCAAGGGTGGGAACGTTGGCCAATGACTGGGACGGTCTGGACGGTTAAAGTTTTTCCTTTTCCACTGTACTATTCCTCTAGGTCATCGCCCACCAGAAGAAGGATATTTGCCGTGCCATCGCCAAGGACATCTGGACACTAGGGGTCTACCACAGACGGAGCACCCACTGCCGGAAAAGATGGGAGGACATTCGCCGCTGGAGCAAGAAGACGGCGGAGGCCCAGCTTGGGATGGAATCCCAACGTGGGAGGGGTACCTGTCGCACCATGACCCCCCTGATGTTCCGGATCCTGGCGGTGGCATATCCGGAGTTGGATGGGCACTTGAGGGCATCACAGCAGCCACAAGGGGGTGAGTACACTCTCATTCAGCTGACTCTGCACGCATTAGGAGGTGTCTGATTGGGGGAGATGGGTAGAATGTTCCCCTAGGCCAGGGCGAGCTTTGTAGGCAAGGACCCTTTGTGAGGCAGGCTATGTGGCACCCCAACCCCACCAGTGGTAAGAGCCATCTACACCTAGTCAGGCTCCTGTGACCTCCTTGTGTGCAGCAATCAGGCATAGGCCTTGTACCCCATGTCCCTGTGATTAATTAGGAAACCCTAAGTGCATGGCGTAGTGCAGAGGGCTGCAGTGTCTGTAGTGTCCGCCAACGTTAGCGGTATTGCATGCACTGAACATGTCTTTCTTCCCTCTCCCCTCCCCTGTTTTGTGGTCTCCATGTTCATATGTGCATTAGCATCATCAGGTGGAGGAGCAGTGCCACCGGAGCAGGAGGGAGCTGCATCCCACATGACCCTGGAGGGCGAGACAACGGAGTCTGAAGTCACCAGTGGGACGGAGGGTGATGGGTGCTTCATGGTGAGGACAGGAGCAGAGACCAGCGACACCAACTTCTCCTCTGATGGGAGCTCCCTTGCAGTGGATAGCCCCTCTGTGCCCACTGCATCAACAGGTACAGCCGCCACCACCCCACCAGCACCGCCCTCCCAGCAGCCCCTCAGCGTGTGTCCCGTGGCCGCTCACCCAGGAGGGAGGGCATCTCCTTCACCCCAGGCACCCCAGGTGCCCCAGTCAGCCCTGCCGCTCTCAGTGAGGAGGCCATTGACCTCCTGATATCCGTCACTGTTGGGCAATTTACCATTCTGAATGCGATCCAGGGTGTAGAGAGGCAGATGCAGCAAACAAATGCATACCTGGCGGGCATTCATTCTGGGTAGGAGGCCCAACAGAGAGCATTTCAGGCTCTGGCCTCAGCACTGATGGCAGCCATTGTCCCTGTGTCCAGCCTCCCCCTCCAACTTCCTCCACCCAGACCCAATCCCCTGTACCTCAGCCTATCCCAAGCACACCATCAGACCAGCATGCACACACCTCAACACACAAGGGTGGCTCAGGCAAACATAAGAACCACACATCCCACAGGCACTCACACAAGCATCATACCCATGCACACATACCAACATCCACTGCCTCCACTGTGTCCTCCTCCTCCATGTCTCCCTTCTCCCTCCCAGTCTCGTCTCCACTCACACCTGCATGCACTACATCCTCAGCCACTACCTCCATCACCAGCACGCCCATCACCACACACTGCTCACGTGCACTCATCACCTCATTACCATTCACACATCCCCTGTGTCCTCTCCCAGAGAGTGTGTGAGCCCTCCTCCCAAAGTACACAAACGCAGTCACACACCCATCCAACAGCTATCCACCTCACAATAGCCTTCAGCCCATGCACCTTCACCCAAAGCCACCAAACGAACACCTCCTACAACCACTACCTCTTCCTCCACTCCCATACCCCCTCCATCTACCCATCCCAGTGTGTCTAAAAATCTTTTCCTATCAAATGTTGACCTCTTCCCTACACCTCCCCCCCCCCCGTCCGTCCCCTTTCCAGGTCCCAACCCAGCACCTCAGCCACCACATCACCGGGCACAGTGGTGACAGCAATAACAGGATTTTTGAGTGCGCCAAGCAACAGGGCTGCCAGTGTCCCAAGGAGCGAGGGCATGGACATTCCGCCACCTCCTAAACAGAAAAAACTGCCCACATCCTGGGGGGAGAAGACAGCTGCGCCACCATCCAAGGTGGGGAAGGGCCTGAAAATCAAAGGCAGGTCCACGTCGACGCCAACCTGCAAGGCGGACAAGACCGCCACCGGCACCGCTATCAGCACAGCCGCTACTGACAACGCCGCCAGCACCCCACTGAGCCCATCACCAGCACCGCCGCCAGTGAGCCCGCCGCCAGCACCGCCTCTACTGACACCGTCCCCTGCACCGCAGTCAGTGAGCCCACCACCAGGACCGCCGCTACTGACACCGCAGCCAGCACCACCAGCACCGCCAGCAGCCCCGCACCATCCTGAGCCAGTGGCACCACCGCAAACATGGCTGCCATCCCCAGTGGTCAGTCGTACGAGGGTGGTGGTCAGTTCCAGGAGCATGGGCAGCTTGCATGTTGCACCACCGTCAGTGGAGTGTCACATCCACTACCTGAGTCCTTGGCAGGATGAAGCACTCTGGGCACAAAGCCCCATATATAACCAGTGGAGAAAGGCATCCACTACCTCAGTCCTTGGCAGGATGAAGCACTCTGGGCACAAAGCCCCCATTAGAAGCAGTGGAGAATCACATCCACTACATCAGTCCTTGGCAGGATGAAGCACTCTGGGCACAAAGCCCCCTCCAGAACCAGTGGAGAATCACATCCACTACCTCAGTCCTTGGCAGGATGGAGCACTCTGGGCACAAAGCCCCCAAAGCTCCCTCCAGAACCAGTGGAGAATCATACCCACTACCTCAGTCCCAGGCAGGATGAAGCACTCTGGGCACAAAGCCCCCTCCAGAACAGTGGAGAAAGGCATCCACTTGTGATACTGTGGCTTTGTACTCCCCAGGATAAAGCAGTGGTCAAAGCACCCACTGTAAAGACTTGAGAGACTGTGGCTTTGTACTCCCCAGGATAAAGCAGTGGGAACCCCACCCACTGGAGAGACTTGAGAGACTGTGGCTTTGCATTTCACAGGATAAAGCAGTGGGCAACCCACCCACTGGAGAGACTTGAGAGACTGTGGCTTTGCACTTCCCAGGATAAAGCAGTGGGCAAACCACCCACTGGAGAGACTTGAGAACCTGTGTCTTTGCACTCCCCAGGATAAAGCAGTGGGCAACCCACCCACCTGAGAGACTTGAGAGACTGTGGCTTTGCACTCCCCAGGATAAAGCAGTGGGCAAACCACCCACTGGAGAGACTTGAGAGACTGTGGCTTTGCACTCCCCAGGATAAAGCAGTGGGCAAACCACCCACTGGAGAGACTTGAGAGACTGTAGCTTTCCACTCCCCAGGATACATCAAAGGGCATGGAGCCCCCTCGTGGAGCTGGCATCGTGCACTCATCCGGCTGAGGTGCCCCCCTACCCTTCCCCCTGAGGTGCCTGTTTCATTTTGATCTGATGCCCCAGCAGTGTTCTCTCCGTTTTGAGTCTGGTATCTAGTGTGGGCCTCGCCCATGCATTTTGGGCCCAGTGGTCCACGGACTATGAATGGTGCACTACCCATACTTGATTGGTTGGTGTACATAATTGTTTCTACTGTATATAAAGTTTTGACTAATGGATTTTTATTGATTACAATCGTTCAACTCATTTCCTTTTGTCCTTGCGTTCTTCCAGGGGGATGTGGGGGTGTAAATATAATATTGCAGCATGTATTGGTGTGTATGTTGTTGTGGGAGAGGGTGGGGGTGGGGGTGTTGCGTGTTACGTGTGTGTGTCACTCTCTTTTCCCTCCCCCTCCCCCTCCCCTGTGTTGTAGGTGCAGTACTCACCATGGTCGTCGCCGCTGTCTTTCATGCTCCTGGTAGAGGAGCAGGAATACTATCGCAGAGAGTATTTGGAGTTTAGGCTTCATGGCGTCTTGGTTCCTCGTGGGTTGTGTAGAGGTGAGTTTTTTCCCTTCCAAGTCCTGTTTCCGCCGTGTTTTTATTCGTATTGAATACGCCCCAGAAAAGGTGGCGGATTGGCCTGTCATAATAGTGTGGGCGGTACATTGTCTTCCGCCTGTCTGTTGGCGGTGACCGCCTCTGTGTTTGTTTGTTCAGCCATGGCAGTCAGAGTGTTAAAGTGGTTGTCTATGTTGGCGGTTTCCGCCATGGTCGTGATTCCATTTTTTTTACCGGCAGCCTGTTGGTGGTCTTACCGGCAGTTTAACACTGACCGCCGGGTTGTAATGAGGGCCATGGTCTTTATACTTCTTGGTTGCTTTGACTAAGCTAGGAATTTTTTTTCCCAAGTTTCCTCCCTGTCCTTCCGATTCATGCTTAGTTTGTTCAACAATGCATTTTTTTAAATTTTCCACATTTTGTAGTACTTCTAGGAAGCACTATTTGTTTCCAATCTTAATTTCGACAACCCTCAGAGAATGCAGTTTTGCAATGTTATGTTTATTATGCCTAACATCTGTTCACATTTGGCTAGTGATGGTCAATTTTATTCAGTCCTCTATGAATTATTCTATGAAGGGTTTATGTTATATGTTAAATTGATGGATTTCTTTTTTATTGCCCTTCTTTGATAGGTTTCTTTGATCTCTAATTTGTGCTCTGCATTCTATGATGAACTGTGTTGTTACATATGTCTTTTGGCTATATATGCACTGCTTTATATGTATTTTTAATCTGTATATACATTTTACAGTTATATTCTTAAGCAAATGTGGGTGTGGCCAGGCAAGATGGCCAAATAGACGCTTCTTTCAGCACTCCAGCTGATGTCTAAACAATTCTGTTGAATCTTTAACCATCCTGCACATCTCTGTCCCCTGAGCCCTGTGCCAGTGCACCAGGGTCCTATTGCAGTGCTGTGGTAGTCCACGGGTAAAACCCAGAGCCATTACATCTCCCATACTGGGAGGGAGCCTTGCCGCTGTGAGCCACCATCGCACGGCTTTGTGAGGGCCCAGTGGGTCCTTGGACACCTGCTGGAGGCCCCATACAAGAAATGCTGCTTGATATGCCATGAGGGCACCAGCATTGACCCCCGCTCAAAGTGGAGCGACAAGGGCCTCCAGGGAGACCTGAGATATAAGGAGGCATGAACTGAGGTGGCTACCCTCATGGAGGACTGAAAGTGAGGTGTTGGCTTTCCCCCCAGCTCTGCCACATCTGTTTTTTGTTAACCCTGGCCCCCACTGGGCTGAACTCTGATCCTAAGACTGCACTTTGATAAAAACTGAAGGTGAGCATGGGGACTGCAGCACTGGGATGGTGATTGCCAGAGTTGGGCCTGCTGAGGCCTATTCAACCTCACATTGAATGTGGGCACGAGGGACCGGGGGCCCAGCACACACTCTGATGACCCTGGCACTGTGGTATTGCTCGGCGTCAAAATATTCTGCAGACCCGAGTGACCTGGTGCCTCGCTGGAACTGCTTTTGTACTCCCTGGGCATGAAATTGGCCCCTGAATAAGTAGAGAGGCACTTGCGGGCCCCAATGTACACAACTTGCTTGAGGCATCAGGCATTGTAATCTGTCAACACAGTGGCTTATCTGGGAGGCGTGCCTGCACCTGAGCCTCACTGGAGCTACTCTTTTTGCCAGACGGCCCCTCTCTGGACATCAGACTGGCCCCATGATGTGTAGAGGGTGGCCAGTGGGACCCTCTGAGACAAATGTTCTGAGCCTTCCCTGGAGATGTCCCCTCCTTATAGCTCCATGACCCCTGCTAATACCCTTTGTTAAGGCGAAGGATTATTAGACACATGTACAACAAGGTAGCAGGCTTTCTCTTTCTCCTTCCCCCCCTACATCTCCTCGGAAGACTGGATACTTTTAGGAGACTGGGAATACCATTACTGGAGTGCAAAGGTAGCACGTCCTATGATCTGACTCATCTAATCAAAGCCAGTGTCTTCCCACGAGGGGTGTGGCTCTCTGGTGACGCAATGAAACCCCCTGAGCTGGGAAACGACCGAGCACCTTACCACCATGGGAAAGGACAAGAACGCCAAGGCACCTCAGACGAATAAGATCTCAAATTAGATGCAGCTACCCCCTACAGAATCCCAGTGATGTGAGCGGATTAAGCAGACTGGTGCAGGCCCACAGTCGGTTGGGGGCCCCTCTTTGGCAGACCTTGTGACAGCAGTTCAGACATCTTGTGAACAGCTGGCACATAAGATTTGCTTCATCTCCATAGATGTTAATCTACGGAGGGCTGACTTGTGATAAGTGACGGAACAAGTGACCAACACAGAACAGGATATCAACACCTAACAGCAGGAGATCCGATCCCTTAGAGACACTGTAATTCAAATTCAAAAATTTGACACGCCTGGATGATCAGATGGAAAACTCCAAGGGGTGGTCCCACTGAAACAATCAACATTTTGTGGGGTTCCCAGGGAGGGTGGAAGTGGAGTCTACTGAACTGTCTCATCACAGTGCTTCTCCCAAAAAGGCTGCCAAAGTTCTTTACAATTAAGATGGCACACAGGGCACTCACCCCACCTCTGAGACATTAGGCACCACCTCGTATGATGATCACCTGTTTTTTTCATCTTTCGGGACTGGGTCTCCATCCTGCCGAGTGCCCACGTGAGAGACCCCTTGATGTTCAAGGACCATCTTATGTCTGTCTACCCAGATTGCACACAAGGAGTCCGGGAACAAAGGAAAACATTTGTGTTGATCATAGAACGGTTTCAACAACTAAACTTGAAACATAACCTTATGTTCCCAGCAAAATTGAGGGTTCAGTATGAAGGGAAGGATATTTTCTTCTTTTCTGCACATGATGCCAGTGATTAGCAGCACTCCAAGAAAAGCACAAACAAGCTTGTCTTGGCCAACGGCAGGAGACTGATTGGACCACCTCTATGACACCAAGGCTGCTGAAGAGGTCCAGACGAAGGCAAAGAGTCAGAGAAGCCCCCGATGATGCTCTGCAAACTGTGGAGGTGGTGCCGACTTTGGTGGAGATTTCACAGGACATATGGGAACACCAGACACTTGACAATAATGACTCCACTCATACCTGACTATGGCTCCTGCGGGCTATGCTGTACATTGAGCTCACATGCCTGCATCCCTGGATGCTCCTCTTTTGGAGCCCGCTGAGAATGGACCGCTTGCTCTCAGCAGGACATGAAGCTATTAAGAGAGCCGTGTAATGTACTGTGAGTTATTCTAGTTGCCCTTCCCTCTAGATGGGACAATATGTTGAACTTCTTAAGTTCTTAATCAACCCATGATACGTGGACAGGGGTGCCACAACCTAGATGATGTAGATGTGGGGAAGGGACTTGAGTGCCCTTGCCTCATACCTTTTCTGACAACCCAGCCTCTTGTGGAACACAAGTTGAACAAAAGTGTGTGTGGGAGTGTTTTGTTTTGCTATTTTTCCTACCTAATTGAGGTTGTGGTATGGGGCGGGATTTGTTGACTACCATCTTGTCTATGTCTGGACTGGGTGGGTGGGTGATGCTGCCCAAGGGGAGTTTTGTTAAGAAACTGTTTAAGAAACTGGTACTGCTTTAGCCTGGCTGCACCCCCTGAAGCGGGTTGATGGAGTCTGTGTAATGGAGGCCTGTCTGTGGGCAGTAGTGGAGAACTGAGTGGAATGCTAATGACCTATACAGATTATGGCTGTTAATACGAGCAAGGTGATTACTTGGAATGTTCGAGTGCGGGCCCAGTTTGGTCCAATACTGATTGACTTATTTCTGGATGTTATTACTAGGGTGGCACCATATCTAGATGCAGCTATGGTGCTCACAGGCTATTACAACCGTGTCTTGAATGGGGGACCTAGACCAAGAGCCAGCCCCTACCAAAACCAAACCCCACCTTACTACAACTCTTTGAGACATGCTGAAGAGGCTGGCCTTCCATGATGTCTTTTACAGAACTGCTTTCTTGGTATACCCCAGTGACATGCAAGTACAGCCTTCTAGATTATTGTTTTGTCTCTACCAAACTGGTGCTTGGGGGAACTGATATCACTTATTTACCTATGTATCTCTTTGACCATTTCCCACTCTTGATGAGTTTGAGCAGAGAGACAAGTCACACAGCGACACTTCTGTGTCTCTCAGGATGGAGACCCTAACGTATCCTCCATTTCCACAGACATACAATTTCACGGACAATTGGGGTTCAGCCACCAACAGAGTTCTCAAATGGAAAGCCATGAAGGTCGTCCTGTGCGGTGCCTGCCTCACCACGTCCTATGGGATTCGACGACAATTGGAATAGGACTTTCAGATCTGCTAGAAGCAATTAAGCCGATTGGAGCTCCCCATCAACTGCCAGGTGCACTAAGATGCTGGAAAACTGGGGTCAGCTCAAGAAACACCAGTATATGACATATAGGCAAAGTCTGCATACAGAGCGGGACAGTGTTTTGCTTTCTCAGTTAGTTCAGAGGGAATCTGCCAACACCACAGTCCTTTCATTACACACAGACACTGGTGCACTGGTACATATTCACAGTGATCAATAAAGTGTTCTACTCTCACCTTCGTGTAATTTATGTTGAGTAACCGCCCCCATCGCTAGAGGCTTTGTTGGAACTTCTGATAAATGTGCAGCTCCCTCATCTGGATTCGAAGTCCAGGGAAACAATAGATGTCCCACTCTCCAAAGGCAAGATCCTGGTGGCAATTAAACAGCAAAATGCAGCGAAAAAGCAGGGGAAAATCTTGGGCAATGATGAATTCCCTGTGGAATTCCATCACAAGTATATAGGTTTCATTGCGGAAAAGCTTTTGGCCATCTATAATGAGGCCCTTCCCATGCTCCCACGGTGAGGCTGTGGTGGTCATGATTTCAAACTCTGGCAATGAACCAATGACGGCCACGGCCTACAGGCCAAATTCCTTGCTAAACATGCACATGAAAATCCTTAGTAGTGCTCAGGCAGCACGTCTGCTTCCCCGGATGCCCACTCTGATACACCTGGACCAATCGGGTTTTAACCAGAATCAGAACACCTTGCATATTTTGAAGCAGTTTGCCTGCCTGTACCATGCCCCACAAATTCTAACTGATGATTAAGCCATGGCACACCTAGATATTGAGCACGTATTGGATTCCCTGAATTGGGAATATCTGTGTTGCGTGCTTCTGGAGATCTGTCTGGCTTCGGGATTCATCTACTGGGTTAGTTTGTTTTAATCGGGCCCATGTCCCACTGTACTTTCTGGGAATGTGCGATCTGAGTAGTTTTGCCTGAGTAGGAGCACTCGGAATGGTTGCCCTCTCTCACTGCTCCTGTTTGTCCTAGCCATGGAGCCCTTCCTTGTTGTCTCTATACCCTGCAGAGCACACTCTATGAGATCCTACGTCACTACTTTCAGACTCTTGATCATCATCTCCTGCCAAGAAACATCTGAGTCGGAGGTTTATTCCTCTTGGACTTGTCCTCGTAAAAAGATGCATGCCCGTGGCATGGCTGCGGCTGACACACCCTCCGCATGTTGCAAGGGTGAAAGATGTCGTTGAATGGGCGAGTACTGAAGAGGTACGAATGTGCCATGTTCGCACAGATGAGCGCTTAGAGGATGACTTGGGTGCTTGGTCAGCAATGCGGTTGGAATCGCAGGAACTACGAGATCCCCCTGACTTTGAGAAGGAGAATGCATGATTGAGAGGGTGCCTAAAGGTATATTGAAATGAGGTGTGCATTTGTTTATGACACTTATATCGGCCTGGTAGAGGATATCCGCTTTTCTCTACCAGTCGTCTGGGGCAGACTCACCATAGTGGCCACAATACAAGCAGACCAAGAGGGGGTGAGGGGGAGAAGAGTTTACATGTTGTGTCATGGTTAAATTCAGCAATATATCTAAAGCCACAGACTGTTTTGAGTCTTTATCCTTGTACTTTGGTTCAAGGAGCGGACATGCAAAATGCTCCCTGATGCTGTTACTCACCAGGTATCTTGTGAGGGGCAATTAGAGGTCCCCCTAATCCCATTCATACCTGTAATGATTTTGCCTACTCCCAAAAATTATATATAGTGCTGTATGATTCCTGTGGGATGCAATGACATTTATATCCTACAACCTGTGATGTACTTACTATAAGCTATTCAGAAACTCAATAAAGTTATTAAAAATATATATTCTTATGCAAATAAAGACACTTGAAAAGAGTGAGAGACATTACTGAATTGATGGAAAATACAGCCTTATTTATATGTTAGTGGGAGGAGCAAACTACTTTGTCACCCTGACTGAGTTCCCACCTCTTAAGTTTAGAAATGAAAGCCAAACCAGTGGTCATTTCTGAAGCACTGGCAGAAACTGCTGTTACAGGAGCTCCTATCAATGCTCTTCTATGTTTGACGCACAACTCCATCAACATGAGGGGGATTATCTATTAGAAAATAAAAAAAACAATGCTCCTCCATTGCCATGGAAGTTATCTCCCATTGCAATGGGATATAGACAGCTTTCATTGCCCCTTACATAAGGGTTGTCTTGGTGAAGTGGGGCAGTGAAAACCGACCTATATGTCTGCCCCTTTAACTTAGGTGGCAAGACATAGACGTCAACCTCCACCAGCACCTCCTCTGTCGGGCCAACACCAGGAATTATTCATAGCAGAGACTGAGTAGTCTCTGCCATGAGTATATAAAAAGTCTGTGGACACAAATAAATCTGACGGGCTGACCTATATATTGGTGGTGAGGATACTCTGTTGCAGATGAAGTACCCTGACTGCCAACATATAAATCAGCCCCTGAGTTTAGATGTGCCAAGAGGGGAAATACATTGGGCATTATTAAAACATACTCATTAATATATTTGAGCATGTTTATTTGCTTGTGCTGTGTGGCACTTTTTGTTTGTTTTAACCTTATGACATATGTGCCCTTGTCCACTGATGTCAAGCAAGTCAAAACCATGGCTGCATGGTGAAATATTGCCACAGATTTATTGATGAAAAAATATTTTCATATTGCAAAAATATATCAGGGACACAAATACATACTACGGGGCATATTTAAGAACCCCCTAGTGCCACCGGAGCGTCACGTTTCCTGATGCCCCGGTAGCTCTCAGCACTGCTCTGTATTTACAAGGAGGTGTAACACTACTTTTTTGTGGTGTTACGTCTCCTTGTAAAAATGGGCCCCTCTGTCACAGTTTTCTGCATCAGAGGGGCGTGCAATGGATGTTGTGGTGGACATTCCACCGCAACACCCATTGCTTTTACAGCTGCCTCAGATTTCTGAGTTATTGTAAGCCTGAGGCAGCGCCAAAAATAACGCCACCCCTGAGGTGGGGTTGGCATAGCAAAATTAAGAAGAATGCTTTTATTCCTCCTTGTTTTTTTCATGCTGCAGCACACATAGAAAAAACAAAATGCCATGGTCGATTGTTTACGTGCAGGAAGAGACACCTTCCTGCACATAAACTTTGCAGCACACATGGAAGTGCCAAATCACCATTATAGATTGTTTATGTGCAGGAAGGTGTCCCTTCCTGCACATAAACAATCTATCCCCTCAATGCAGACACTCTTGCACTATGGTGCAAGCATGACTGCATTGGTGCTAGGCAGGCTAATTCAGCGACAGCGCAGGGGGAAACACAGGTTTGTGCCGTGTTCTTCTAAATATGGTGCACCTCTACATTCCTGAAGTGGCACAGCACTGTTATTTTTGGCGCAGCACCACGCTGAACCACTTTAAGACTACCTTTTTTTGTATGCAAAGTCAACGATATTGAAGACAAAGATACAGAAGATCAGAAAATCATGCAAACATGTGAATATATTGGATTTCAAATCATATTCACCATATTAACTTCAAAACATATTAACTTCTTAGCTGCTGCCCCCCCCCCCCAGTGCTGAGCCCTTTTTTGGCTATTTGGGGTAGTTCGCGCTTAGGCCTTCATAACTTTTTGTCCACATAAGCTATCCATGCCAAATTTGCGTCCTTTTTTTCCAACATCATAGGGATTCTAATGATACCCAGAGTTTGTGGTTTCCCCTGGAGAAGACCAAGAAATTAGCCAAAATACAGTGGAAATGTTGTTTTCTTCAAAAAAATGGGAAAAAAGGGCTGCAGAAGAAGGCGTGTGGTTTTTTCCCTGAAAATGGCATCAACAAAGAGTTTCTGGTGCTAAAATCACCATCTTCCCACCTTTCAGGAACGGGCAGACTTGAATCAGAAAACGACATTTTTCAACACAATTTTGGCATTTTACTGGGACATACCCCATTTTTACTATTTTTGGTGCTTTCAGCCTCCTTCCAGTTAGTGACAGAAATAGGTGTGAAACCAATGCTGGATCCCGGAAAACTAAACATTTCTGAAAAGTAGACAAAATTCTAAATTCAGCAAGGGGTCATTTGTGTAGATCCTACAAGGTTTTCCTACAGAAAATAAAAGCTGAAATAAAAAAACATTGAAAGTGAGCTGAATAAAAAAGCAATTTTTCTCCACGTTTTACTCTAACTTTTTCCTACAATGTCAGATTTTTCAAAGCAATATACTGTTACGTGTGCTGGACTCTTCCTGTTGCGAGGATATATAGGGCTTGTAGGTTCATCAAAATCCCTAGGTACCCAGATCCAATAAATGAGGTGCGCCTTGCAATGGGTTTTCATTCTGTACCGGGTATACAGCAATTCATTTGCTGAAATATAAAGAGTGAAAAATAGGTATCAAGAAAACATTTTTATTTCCAAAATGGGCATAACATAAGGTGTTGAGAAGCAGTGGTTATTTGCACATCTCTGAATTCCGGGGTGCCCATACTAGCATGTGAATTACAGGCCATTTCTCAAATAGACGTCTTTTTTACACACTGTCTTACATTTGGAAGGAAAAAATGTAGAGAAAGACGAGGGGCAATAACACTTGTTTTGCAATTCTGTGTTCCCCCAAGTCTCCTGATAAAAACGGTACCTCACTTGTGTGGGTAGGCCTAATGCTCGCGACAGGAAACACAACATAGACACATCACAGTTTTACATTCAAATCTGCGTGTTTTTTGCAAAGTGCCTACCTGTAGATTTTGGCCTCTAGATCAGCTGGCACCTAGGGAAACCTAGCAAACCTTGGCATTTTTTAAAACTAGACAACTAGGGGAATCCAAGATGGGGTGACTTGTGGGGCTCTGACTAGGTTCTGTTACCCAGAATCCTTTGCAAACCTCAAAGTTTGGCTAAAAAACACATTTTCCTCACATTTCGGTGACAGAAAGTTCTGGAATCTGAGAGGAGCCACAAATTTCCTTCCACCCAGCATTCCCCCAAGTCTCCCCATAAAATTGATACCTCACTTGTGTGGGTAGGCCTAGCGCCCGCTACAGGAAATGCCCTAAAACTCAACGTGGACACATGCCATTTTTTGCCAGAAAACAGAGGTGTTTTTTGCAGAGTGCCTACCTGTAGATTTTGGCCTCTAGCTCAGCCGGCACCTAGGGAAACCTACCAAACCTGTGCAATTTTGAAAACTAGACACCTAGGGGAATCCAAGATGGGGTGACTTGTGGGGCTCTGACCAGGTTCTGTTACCGAGAATCCTTTGCAAACCTCAAAATGTGGCTAAAAAAACACATTTCGGTGACAGAAAGTTCTGGAATCTGAGAGGAGCCACAAATTTTCTTCCACCCAGTGTTCCCCCAAGTCTCCCGATAAAATTGCTACCTCACTTGTGTGGGTAGGCCTGGTGCCCGCGACAGGAAATGCCCCAAAATACAACGTGGACACATCCCATTTTTTGACAGAAAACAGAGGTGTTTTTTGCAGAGTGCCTACCTGTAGATTTTGGCCTCTAGCTAAGCCGGCACCTAGGGAAACCTACCAAACCTGTGCACTTTTGAAAACTAGAGACCTAGGGGAATCCAAGATGGGGTGACTTGTGGGGCTCTGACCAGGTTCTGTTACCCAGAATCCTTTGCAAACCTCAATATTTGGCTAAAAAACACATTTTCCTCAGATTTCGGTGACAGAAAGTTCTGGAATCTGAGAGGAGCCACAAATTTCCTTCCACCCAGCGTTCCCCCAAGTCTCCCGATAAAAATGGTACCTCACTTGTGTGGGTAGGCCTGGTGCCCGCGACAGGAATAGATCACACAACGGTCAATGTTGGTCCTTACATGAGGCAGCTGTTGACCCAGGGATGATCCATTCCTGACGCAGGCACTATGTGTAGGCAATCAAGTGGGGTAGTGTTTTTATCAGGACAGGTGAGGAATCACTGGGTGGTAGGAATTTTGTGGATCCCAGCATATTCCTGTAGTTTGTGTGACAGAAATGTGAGAAAAATAGAGTTTTTACTCAACATTTCAGCTTTGCAGGGTATTCTGGGTAAGAAAACTTTGGGGAATCCACACAAGTCACACCTATGTGGACTCCTCCGAATGTCTAGTTTCCAGAAATGTTAGGGTTTAGTGTGTTTCCCTATATGGCCGCCGAACCCAGGACCAAAAACACAGGTGCCTGCCTAACAAAACCAGTTTGTTTTGTGATAGATAATTTTGATGTCTCCACAATACGATTTGGGCGGTGGAATTTGGGGCTGAACTAAATTGGGGAGCTCCCAAGAGAGCACTCTCTCTCTCTCTGCTTGCCGCCGCATTCACCTGCTCTCTGGGTTGGGCTAACCCACTATTACCCCGTTGCACAGACTGTGCTTGCGAAGGGACAGCAGGACTGTCCTCATCACCTCCCTCATAATTTACTGGAAGAGGAGTTATCGTATGGGACTCCTCCGACTGAAAAATCACTCCCAGAGTCTGCACCATTGTCCTATCCCTCAGATGCTGTCTCAGTATCTGATGTCTCAGTCTCTGATCCTATGTCAGAGCTGTCCTCTATAACCCGAGTGACGGCAGCAGCCATGTATTGGAAAATGTGTCGAAATATGTGGATTTTTTTCTGAGAGAATTCGTTATGAGTTTACCCTCATATGTTTGTGATACTAAAGACTTCTTAGGTAAATTAGAAGGTATTAGTTGGGAAGATTACTTTTTGCTTATTTCACTAGATTTAAATTCTCTGTACACCATCATTGATCATGAGAAAGGCATACAAGCATGTAAACATTTTTTGCATACAAGGTCCTTAAGATACCTGGCACATACTGATATGATCATTGAGATGATAAAATATTGCCTGACCAATAATATCTTTTTATTCAATGGCAAGCTTTATAAACAAGTCCTTGGGACTGCTATGGGAACTTGCTTTGCTCCCAGTTTTGCCTGCTTGTTTCTGGGTTTATGGGAAGAAGAGATTTTTAAGGATGAAGAAAAATACCCAGAAATCAATCAAGCTACACTATGGCTCAGGTATATTGATGACCTTTTTATAATTTGGAAAGGATCTGAGAATGAGGCTATACGGTTTATTGAGAAACTCAATGAGAATGATTGTAATATCAGGCTGACATATAACATCAGTTGTTCATCGATTGAATTCTTGGACACTAAAATCAAGGTCAAAGACAAGATGATCCATACTGAACTTTTTCGCAAACCTACTGCAGGAAATAGTTTATTGCATGCTACTAGTGGTCACCCCGACAAACTTAAATGGAGTATCCCTTATGGTGAACTATTAAGGGCTAAAAGAATCAGTAATACTGATGAGGCTTTTTGAATGTGAACAGAAAGACATGATTATGAGGTTCAAACAAAGGGGTTACCCGGATTGGGTAATCAAAAAGGCCACAGAAAAAGTTCAGAAAGTTGAAAGAATCCATACCCTTTTTGATAATACAGTGAAGGTGCAAAATGAGAAGAATGAGGACATCAGACTGATCTTAACCTATAATGAGGATAATACAGAAATCAAAAAGATTATCTCCAAACATTGGAGTATTTTGAAGTGTGATCCTATTATCGGTAAAGGGATTCAGAAGTGGCCTTCGATTACTTATAGAAGAGGTCGTAATCTTCATGATAGGTTGAGATCGAACAATGTCACTTCTACTGCTCAATTAAAAGAACATAATTTACAGGGATTCTTTCCATGCGGTCATTGTAAAGCATGTCGTAATAGCGTAGCTAGGAAGGAATATCCTACAAGTAAGCCAGGAGTGAATAGACAAATCAAACAGTTTCTAACGTGTAGTACTCCATTTACTATCTATGTATTGGAATGTCCATGTCATCTTTGGTATGTTGGTAGTACCAAACATGCAGTGAAAAAGCGTATTCTTGAACATATGCGTGCTATTACAACAAAGGATCCCCACTATCCTGTAGCTAGACATTTTCAGGACAATCATAACTCTGATATTACCTTGTTGTCCTACTTTGGTATTGAACATGTGCCATCACATTATAGAGGTGGTAACAGAGAGTTAACTCTACGCAAAAAAGAATCCCGAAATATTATTGACTTGGAAACTAAGACACCGAGAGGTTTGAATATTGGGGAAGAGTTAAATACCCATTTATTTGATGACTAGTAAGATGAACTTATTTTGCATTATATCTTATATAGTATCTTATTGTGATGAGTAGTGGCTCTCTTATTATCTCCCCTTTTTTAATTTAGTTATTTTAATTATGTCTTTTCAGAATGGGAGGGTCCGGATGGATTCCTGATTCCTGAATTGCTTATAGTTGGCTCTTTCACGTGGTGATGGGTACTGGTTATATAGAGATAGTGATGAGTTTTTTCTTTTATAATTGCGTAATGATTCAATATGAAGAAAATACATTTTTAGTAAGAGTATAATATTGGTATTATTTAGCAATTGAGGGATCCTGTTTTGAAAAAGAAATTTTAAGATTGTATATTTATGTGATATGTGAATTTACTGTCTCATGGATAAGGGAATGATATTTAGAAACTTTGATATTGGCTTCCACAACATGAAGAAAAATCAGCTTTTAATAACATCTTTGTACTGTAAGTACATATGAGTCGTTTCTATATTTACATTTATATTTATATTTATAATGATATATATTAAGACTTTTACTATTTATTATAATATGAATGTCTCCCTTTTACAATACAGTTGACTAATTTTATTAGCAATAAGATGGATATTTATACATGATCATATATATATATATATTTATTTTACACTTTCTATTTAATCAGTCCCCTATGTCTCTTATGTATATTTATACTTATATTTATATTGATATGTATGAAAAAAGAAAGCAACTCAGTCCTGTTTCTGTGACCATGCTTGCTGGGTATTTAAAGCTGTGTGTATTGGTTAAATTATACATGTGACCAAGGCTGCTTGTCAGCCGAAACGCGTTATGTATGGAATAAATTCCTTTTGCTCTTGATTTCCTGAGCGTGCGGCTTTTTTGGATGTTTTCTTGTTAATATATATATATATATACATATATATATATATCTCAGCCCCCAGGGAAACCACACATATATTGACAAAAGTGATATATATATATAAATATATATATATAGATCTATCTCTATATATATCTATTTATATATATATATATAGATCTATCTAAAGATATATCCATATAGATAGATATATCTACATAGATATATCTATATAAAATGGCCCCCAGAGAAACCCTACAACACCCTACAACAACAAAAAAAAAAAATTCCCCCACAGGGGGTCGCCCTGCCCACGGGCGACCCCCTGTACATTTATTTTTATTTTTATTTTATTTTATTTTTTTAAATAAAATGTAGCCCCTGGGGGGGCACAATTGCGAGCGATCGCGCCCCCCAGGGGACACCTACCTTTTAAAAAAAATATATATGCCCCCGGATGGGGTGGCGGCCCGTTTTCCGAGGGGTCCCTGGTGTCTAGTGGTGTTTCCTGGCCCCCGATCACAGCAGGAAACACTTTCAGGAAGGCCACGTAAGAAAGGGGAGAGTCTCCCCTTTCTTACGAGACCTTCCCAAACGTGGGAAAGGCCGTAAGGGCGGGTGGGGGCCTGGGGGAGACACGGAAAAGCTTCCGTGTCTCTCGGGGGATTAAAAAAAAATATATGTATTAACCCCCTCCCTGGTGTCGGCCACTGGTCGTGACCCGCACCAGGGAGGTAGTGCAGGCGTCGGGCAGTGGCCGACACCCGCACCCAAAGGGTTTATGTAAAAAATTATATTAGGTTTAAAGAAATATAGAACTACAATGCATGAAAGTAATGATATCTTTGAAATACAAAAATAAATGCTACAAAAACACTAATAAAAACATTGTTTACATTAAAGTAATTAAACAATTATAATAAAATCAGGCAATAAAATTAGACTTGAAGGAGAATAATTGACTATTTTCACTCCAAGTTGGTCCCCTATAGGGAAAGTTTTGTAAATAAAGTTGTCAGATTTACTATTCCCACTCTCCAACATAAGCAATAATAGGGAAAGTGCTGGTTGTTTTGAGGGATTTTAGTTGCTCAACATTAGGGAAAGCGTTGGACTTTGGGGAAGTAACATTTAGTATTCCCACATTAATCTGAGCAGCAATAGGTGAAGTGTTGGACTCTGGAGCAGTCGAAATTACCATTCCCTCTTCAGCTGGTTCAACAATATGTAAATTGTTGGACTTTGGAAGAGTAAGTATTGCCACCTCCCCCAACATAAGCAACAGTTAGAAAAGTTGTGGACTCTGAAAGGGTTAGACTTACTATTTATCTCTAGCTTGAGCAACAATAAGGAAGATGTCAGACCATGGATGGATCAAATTTACTATTTACACTCAAACATAAGCAAGACAGAAATATTTGGCCTTCCTATAGGAAAACCATTGTTCCCACTCAAACAAAAGCAGCAGTAGGGAAAATGTTAAACTTTACAAAACTCAAATTTAATTTTCCCTATCCTAAAATAAACTACATATATATTGAATAAATTAACATAAAATGCATTCCCATAAAAATGAAAAAAATAGTTTACCATTATATTATTTTTATAAAGTATAAATACAAAAAACATTAAATTAGCATAGAAATTATACATAAAATTATTTCTTGGAAAAAATATTACAATTTTATGTGAAGTGAATTCAACTCTATTTCATTAAAACTCCATGAACTAAACAAAATTGAATTAGAAACAGAAAATATAGCAATATACATTATCATATAGTGTTATACTTATTTCAGTCAGTCAGTCAGAAAAACTTTATTTGGCATATTGCCATAAAAGTGCACATGCATATAAATATACTTATTTAAATAATTATATCAAAAATCCTTAAAAATAGTGTAATTAGCCAATATAAAAATGATTAAATACAATAAACTAATGAACACAATCATCTTAACCAATTATCTTACTCAATTATCAAGTAAAATCACCCTTTTCTACAATTATCTACTAAATAACTTACAAATATTTACATAATTATCTAATTAACACAATTAACACAATAAGATCCATAAAAGTATAATTCATTAAAAAAATAAGTATTAAAAAATTCCACCCTATTATCCTACAAACTCAACAATGCTTAAAACAAATGACATAAAACAACAAAAAACATAAAATCACATTTAGAAACACACTAAACATAGTTAACATTAAAATATTGACATAACACAAAAAATAAAAATAAAAAACTTAAAACAATATTATATACAATTGCATTGAAAACATTTTAAACTGACACTGACTTTAAAACATAATTTTACCCTCTGTATTCTGTTTCACAATGTTTTTGACATAACAATATTTTGACAGTATATCTGCGCCTCACAATATTCTTAAACAATGTTTTGAAGTAATTACCCATACTTTTAATATGTTCTCTTTGGCATGATATTTAGAAACATCCTGGAAGTTTCTATTGATTGACATATTTTGTTTATATGATGCCGATTTCATGCTTGTGAGTTTGATTCTTTTTTGT
This sequence comes from Pleurodeles waltl, assembly GCF_031143425.1. Taxonomy (NCBI): domain Eukaryota; kingdom Metazoa; phylum Chordata; class Amphibia; order Caudata; family Salamandridae; genus Pleurodeles; species Pleurodeles waltl. The sequence continues at coordinate 936,143,098 of NC_090447.1, read as the reverse complement.
AGATACAATATGAAACAATATCCCTAACTTCTTACTGCTGTCCATGGGGAAAATAACATTGCTAGAATTCTGCATGTAAATTTAGATACTTTAGTTTCTATAACTCTGCAGTGCAAATGGGGATAACCTACTTAGGGATGTTGTGCAAATACCAGAGTATATGAGTCTCCAAACACAGGCCAGAGGGCCGAGCCTTTAGCTGGCAAAAACAATCACCTGTGATAATACAGGATTATTTAAAAGTGAATATCCTGGGGCCACAAGTGTAATTTGTCCAATTATGATGAAGTGGAAAACTTGTGTGAATCACCATTTAGTGCCCTGCAGCTCCTCCAGCCTCTTAGCTTATGAAGCAGTGTTTTACTTTGCTCTATATACTGTTGTTACAGGGAGTTTTAGTAATAATCTGAGGTGCAGTATTCTGAACTGGTTGCAGATACTATAAGTGTATATGATAATTTCAGCTTCAAGTCAAAAAGGACTCCAAAGTTTCAAAAAATCCTCTGATGGAGAACAATGGGCTACAGGAGTCTGTGGCCACTCCTTAAAAGTTCAGTCACTGGATAGAAAATGTTAGTAATGGGGACTCTAGTTGGCAGTGGTTTGCATCCTTTCCAAGTAGGGGCCCTCGCTCTAGTCAGGATAAGGGAGCCACACACCTAAATAAACCACTGCTCACCCCCTTAGTAGCTCTGCATGAGCAGCCAGGCTTATCTTAGAGGCAATGTGTAAAGTTTGTGTACGTACACACACACACACACATAATAACACAGTGAAAACGCCATAAATGTATTCCACATCAGTTTAGAAAAATGGCAAATATTCATCTGAGTAAAACAAGACCAAAACAACACAAATTCAACATACTAAAGCAAAAATAAAACGTTTTTAAAGATTAAGGGCTGTATTATGACCTTGGCAGAGAGAATTACTCTGTTGCAAACGTGACAGATATCCCACCAGCCATATTGCAAGTTCCATTATATTCTAAGGAACTTGTAATACAGTGGACAGGATATCGGTCAGGTTTGTGAAGGAGTAATCCCCTCCACCAAGGACGTAATCAGGCCCTGAATCTCAATAAAGTGCTTGGAAACATAATAGCTCCAACTGATGATATAACAATGTCTTAATGTTGTCGTTCCCAACAGTCCCACACCACTCACAAGGAAGTGGGGGCGGTAATGGAATTGCATGGATCCCTGGCACAGTACCTTTGAAAATGATGAGGAAGTGAAGAAGTTGCATGGAGTCGGGGACGTAAGGCTTTGATGGAGAAGGTGCGGTTCCTTACTACCACCGGGGAGATGAAGCATCAATTCATCACTGCAAGGCAGGGGAGGTGATATGTTGGTTCCTTACAGGTGCATGGGTAGGGATGCCGCACCGGTGGTGAGTCGTTTGCTCCTTATGATCCGGCAGGGTCAATGAATCCAGCAAGTCAAGACATAAGGCATTGACTTTGCGGTGTAGCTATCACATCATGGGGCGACACGTACTGCTGTGGAGCCAGAGTTGGGTGTCCCAGTCATTGGGACATGGCACTCAGGACTCAAGCTGTGGTGGGACCTCAGAGGCACGGCAGGGGCATCAGGCTTGTGGCATCAGTTGCAGTCATTGCACTCAGTGGATATCACAGTGCCTGTGCAGGCAGTGGCACCAAGTTGGATATCGCCACTAGTTCCAAAGTAACTCTGGAGTTGATGTACTTTTTTTTTTCTTGGTTATACCAGAACTCACTCCCAAGGTCCCAGGAACTGTATTTAGCACAACTTAGCGGGTCACAGCTCTCTGCAAGAGAGTCCTGGTGCTAGCAGATGAGATATTTGATATCTCTGAGACTTCTAATTGGAGACAAGCTCAGACCAAGCCCTTAAAGAGCCTTTGGAAGCAGGATGTAGAAAGCAAAACCCAGTCCCTTCACTCCCAGGACAGAGGTAGCAAGCAGCAGGACAGCGCAACAGCAACAGGCAGAGTGGTAGTCCCTCCTACAGCATTTAGCTCTTCCTCCTGGCAGACTGTCCTCAGTCTAGAAGTATTCTAAAGTTGTGGTCTCAGATGTCTAGTAAATATACTCATTTCTGCCTTTAAAGTAGGCAAACTTCAAAGAAAAGTATTTGTGGTGCACAAGGCCCTGCCTTTCCTGTCCAGGCCTAAGACACAATCCAAGGGGTTTGAAACTGCTTTGTGTAAGGACAGGCATAGCCCTATTTTAGCAAAAGGATCAGCTCCTCCCACCACTCTATCCCGGGAAGACCCATCAGGATAAAGAGGGCAAACCTCAGCTCCCTTTGTGTGACTGTCTAGAGTGACTTCATAAACAGTCCAACTGTCATCCTGACCTAGACGTGTATTCAGCAGATAGGCAGAGACACAGAAAAGTTAAGTAAGAAAATGCCCGCTTTCTAAAATTAACTTACAATTTAAAAACTAACTTCACCAAAAGATATATTTTTAAATTGTGAGTTCAGAGACCCCAAACAGCAGATCTCTATCTGCTTCCAATAGAAAATTACACTTAAAATATATTTTACAGCAATCCCCATGTTACCCCATTGGAGAAATAGGACTTGTAATAGCTAAACCAAATTTATCAGTATTTTACTATCACGACATGTACAACACACTAGTACATGTCCTATCTTTTAAATATCATGCCACCCTGACCATGGTGCTGCCTTGGGCCTACCTTAGGGATGACTTACATGTAGTAAAATGGAAGGTTTGGGCCTGTCAAGTGAGTGCACTTACCAGGTCGAAATGGCAGTTTAAAACTGCTCACACACAAACAGCAGTGGCAGGTCTAAGACATGTTTAAAAGACCACTTAAGTGGGAAACTCAATCAATTCTGCAGGCCCACTAGTAACATTTGATTTACAGGCTCTGGGCACACACTGTACACTGTTATAGGGAGTTACTAGTAAATCAAATATGCCAATCATGGAGAAACCAATCGGCAGTACATTTTTAACAGACAGCATATGCACTTTCGCACTGGTTAGGAGTGATAAAGTGTCCATATAAAAAGAGGCCAAAAACAATTGGAGGAAGAAGGCAAAAAAAGATGATAACCCTGCAAAACGTGTCAGGTCCTACAGAGAAGCAGTCATGATGATTTCTAGTTTGGTTGGGGTAGGAAAGTAGGCCAGCCTCGACCAGCAGACTACAGATTACTTTTCTCCCTTAAGTCCATGGCTTGAGAGCCAGGATTTGCCCTGATGGACAAGGAAGCACAAATAAAAGTTGTCTGTCCTCACAGCACGTGTAAAACTGTGTGTTGATCTTTCAAACTAAAGCAGCCAACAGAAATAGAGACACAACGGAGTCATGTGGGACTCTTCTTCTGTGTTTGTTACTTTCTGACATAAATGAAAGCAAAACAATTACTTATGTCATGTCTGGTATAAAAGATGCAATTCATTGGAGGACCATGACTCTGAAATCAATGTAAGTGGTTTGGGAAGCAGGCCATGTTAGATAGTATTAAAGGCCATAAATAGGTTTAACATAATCAATACCCCAACAAAATACCTATTGATAATTAGTAATAAATTGTTAAAATCTGACAGAATCTCCAGTTCTGTAATATAACCACGTAAAAACAATACTGCTCACAATGCACGTAAGATGCAAGTGGTCTTGACCATTTGTAATTGGTTACATAGTAGCTTTTCAAGCAGTACCCATAGAGATGAGCAGGGGAATGAGGTGAAAGTTATTTGGATCATCTAGGTTATATGCACCTTAATTTAGGTTTAACTGTGATTTTTAATTTACATGTGATACACATACCATTGCTTACACATATCAGGCCAGAGAGGAAGCAGATGTATAAAATATGTGAATACTACATGTTATCCCATCCTAAACATCCCTCTGCAAGATCTCTGCAATCTTTGGGATGAATAAGAGCAATCCAACAGAACAACACCATGATCTCTAACGACCTGTATGTAAATCATATCAGTATCTCATCTGGATATCACCTCAGTTTAGGGAAATGTCACAACCAATGACTTGGAGAAGCCATCATGCCATACCATCTCCAGCAACCATAACTTGCTATCTACCCCATTTCATAATTTTCTTGGGAGGGTGATACCAGTTTTTTATGAGTTTATATTGAGTCTTGCACTGGCAGGCATTAACAGAAAATGTACAAGCTCTGTCAAAAAGGGTACTCCAGGCCTTCAGAGACTGCTCCAGATGAAGCTCTTGTACCCATCTCCTGTGCTCTGGTGTCTTCAAATCTTGGGTAGTACTAAAGAATGAGAAATGTATAGAGAATTTAAATTAAGGCTCTATCACAGGGCCCATCTTTGAGCCATTTCCTCAGACCTACAAGATGCCCTGCGGCCCCTTCATTCATTGAAGTGTGAAGCACCCAATGGCATAGTTGGGTGCATACAAACCGCTCTGATTCTTGGAGGTCAAACTGGCGCCTAAGATTCTCAAAAAGGATCATCTGCTAACATTTCAATAGTGAGTCCACAATGAGATACTTCTTTCCCAGCACACATTCAAGTAGGAAGGGGTAAACACCGATGGAAATTCCTAATTAAATAAAATATGAGTAAATAGTGAGGTATATGGAGTAAAGACCTCGCTTTGAGATAATTATTACCAAATCTTCAAGGTGACCCTGGTGATAGAAGAAGATTACAGCTCCATAGCTCCTAGCTACAATTAGATTTTTTTTTGAGCCAAGGGACTTGCTAGAGTTGATCAGCAAAGTAGCACTGCTTTGCTGCCCCCCCATTTAATAAGCAATTGTAGTAGAGCTGCTTGAAAGCACATTTAAAGTAATATGTGATGTGAGGAACTGCTAGACCACCTCACAATACTGGTCTGAAGAGTAGCTAGTCTGTCACTCAAGAGATTTTGCCTTTCCAGGTGAAGGATTTAATAAGATATTGAAGCTGTTTGTGTATCCGAGGTGGTGTAGGTAGTGGTATTGTTTGGAAAAGATAGAGGATTTGTGGTAAAACACTCATAATAATGACATCAATTCTTCCTAACCATAAAAATGGTTTAGTATACCACAGCTGTGGATTGTGTTTTAGATTAGGTAATCAGTGAAGTATTGTTTAATGTTGCTACTTGAGGTAGTACAACCAATTGGATTCCCTAGGTTTTTGATCCTGTCTGATGTCCAAGAGATGGGAAAACGTCTTTGCAGCCGGACTAGCTGCCCCAGAACTGGGTTTTGCAGGAGAACCTCTGATTTAGTTAAGTTTATCTTAAAATTAGAAATCACTTGCAAAGTCTGATGCTCTTCTAGCAGCTATGGTACCACGTTTAAGGGGCCATTTAAAGTAAGCAATAAATAATCAACAAACATTTCCGCTTGAGGGTGTCTTCGCATATTGAGACCCCTCTTGTACAGTATCTGTCTACAGCGTTAGCATAGGATTTTAATGAAAGGGCAAACAGATGGGATGAGGGGCAATCAACCCTACCTTATTCCTCATTTTATCCTGATTAGATATGAGAGCCTCCAGTTAAGCCTGAATCTTGCTGTTGGTGATTGATAATAGAAAAATTGTCTACTAAATGAAACATTGAACTGTGCCTTACTGTTTTAAGACCACCCTCATAGAAGTCCAATCCACTTTATCAAATGCCTTTTTACCATCAAGGGGCAATAAGGGTGTTACTGCTTTTTCTCTGGGCATACAAACAGACTATGGAGTATTTTATTTGTGTTATCACCACATTGCCTGTCTGGGGTAAAATTCACCTAACAAATTAGTACAAGCTGTGGTATGTGGGAACTGAATCAAGCAGACAATATTACAGTTAACAGTTTAAAATCAATACTAGATACAATGATAACAGATGCACTGCTTGGAGTCTTTCCCCAGTTTGGATATGACAACAACTGCTGGTTGACACATGGAAGTCGTCAGCAGGCTGATGTCACCTATTTTGTTAAAGAGGTGCAAGAAAACTATGGTTAGCTTGGGACAAAACAGCTTATAAAAAATGCTGTGTAGCTATCAGGGCCTGGAGCTTTGCCCATTGTACATGCTGCAATGGATGTTATTTCTTCCTCCATGGTAATGGGATCATCTAAGGGGTGACACCAAGTATATAGTATTGTGTACCACAGATTAGTTTCTTGATTCTGTAAGACCCTATTTGGATTGGCTGGTTGCTTAGAGTATACCTCTGCCTCTCTGTAGCTATGGATCCCCTCAGTGAGACAATCTTTGAACCCTTTCAGGTTGAGTCCAGGCTTGCAGTTGTTCTGCTAGCAATTTACTAATCGTATTAGAGGTGGAATAGTACTTTTGTTTAATGTGTAGTAACACATCTGCTTCATCCTAATCTAAAGCTCGAAGTTGTGCACCAGCTTTTGATTGTGTGCTAATTTTTATTAGAGTGTGACTTTTGGTGCTGTTCTGTGACCTACGTTAATGAGCCCTCTAACCCTCCTAGTGTCGAGACGGGCCACTCACCTGAAAAGCAGGATTTCTGCAGGGGCGATGGTATGCCCCCCGATCTCCTTGAAAACCTCTCAACACTTCCTGATGGACACAGAAAGCCCGGCAGGTGTCCCAAGAGGAAAGGGGGAGTGGAAGAGAAAGAGACAAAACACTGCCATGTCTTGCTGGTCCAGCCAGGCACCTTGTATCTTTGGGGGGGCAGGTCATTGTTGACTGAGTGACAGTAGAGTTAGTGTACTCAACTTCTTTGAAACAGAGTTTCTCTTTGTGATATGGGCACAGGAAGGGTAGAAGAAAATAGGGATGCTCCAGCACTTTTCTTGGATAATAATAACTGTTGGCACAATTACTAACACTGCATTACCAAAAAAACAATCTGAGTACCATAACAATAAGTACTGCAACACTAAAGCTGGCTTCACAGAGATTCAATGTTGCACACTACAATTAGAACTGTGGTTGCATTTATCATGCACAAGAAAGGCAAATAAGGGCATTAATTATATCACATATAACCTTCCTGCATGCATAGGGTTAAACTAAAAGGAATAAAAACAATCCAAGAAATACAAATTTCCACTCTGGGTTTATATAGTTAGGGTGGCACAGTTTGGTTTCACTGTGTGTATGAAAAAACGTTCAAAAGCAAATTCCTCAAACCTGAAACACAGGCATGAATGACATAATTTAAATCCAAGAGTTATGCTATTAGAGAAAGAAAAGTCACGTAAATGCTCTTTCAAAATTGCACTGTCACTTTTTGTAGTACTTGAGCTCAAGCAGATTTCCTGAAGCACATTTAGGCAAGTAACTGCAATAATAATGAAGAATGTTCAGAAATGCATCTGTCTCTTCAAGATAAACACTCTGCCAAAATACGAGGTCTGAAATATACCAGCTGTTCTAGGAAAGCGCAGCGCTCAAAGAACAAACTCCCTGGAGAATACTAGTCACTTAGCTGCAGTCTTTTCCGGGGTGCTGGAGGAATGCCTGGTGTCAGCTGGTTCAGGAACGAAGAAAAGAATTGCCTCAAAAGTCCTGAATACGAGGATGACAGCAGGGGCTGGATTGCCAAATCAGAAGCTGAGATCAGGAAGCAAAACAAAGCCAAGCAGGGAGGCAAGCTTCCCTCTGCTATTTATAGCCAATCAGGAAAGCAGTTGAGTTTCCACATGTGGATGAGTCACCACACCCAATTAGAAGTAGATGTCTACACCACACCCAATTAGAAGCACATGTCTACACCTGCTCACATTAGCAAACTAGCATTGGTAAAACAAGCTTTGATAAAACCAATTGTGTAACACAGCACATTACGTTTACTTAGAAACATGAAGGTTTAACCAAAAACAGAGATATGATTTAACCCTAATCCCTGTGGATGCTTACAGATAAGGCAGGAGGCACCTTGGAGATTCCTGACACTTAGTTTAGTTGCCCTGAGTTCTTTTTAGCCATGTGTGTGATAAAGACACCCCTCAGGTAGGGCTTATGAATCCCAAAGAACAGAAGTGGACACTTCTGCTTTGTCATTGTTCATCAAAAAAGATTCTAGTTCTTCCTCAATCTCCGCCCTATTAGCCTAGTCATGTAAGAGATATTGAGGAGCCAGTGCAAGATGGACCTGGTTCCTCTCTCCACCTCAATTGTTAATGTGAGTGGAGCATGGTCCGAGATGGTGATGTGCTTATTTCTGTGAGTGACAGAGACCCCATCAACGCATCCCCTATGAGAAAGTCATCCAGTTATGCATACTGCATATGTGCTGCAGAGTAGAAAGTGAACTCCCTGACACTATCAATGAGCTTTGGCCATCCAGCCAGTAGCCTACTGTCTCATAACCATGCTCTAAATTGAGTGGAGTGTGTTTCTATGGAGTTGTCATACAGGAGTCCTGTCAATTGTGTTGTCCATGACTGTTGGAAACTGGTTACTGGTTGAGTGGAGTGTAACCCTACTCAAGCAGCACCCGCAGTCCCTGTCATGGTGAAACACAAGCAAACCCCATAAAATCCTGTGCTAAACCATGTGGTTGCTTGGCCCAGAGCAGCGAGGCTCAACTTAGAGAAAATGCATAAAGTATTTATGCAGTACTTCAAACAATAATAAAGTGAAAATACAACACAAGAAATTCCACACTAGTGTAGACAAAAAGAGTAAAACCCAATACATTATTTGAGAGAAAAATGAAAAGAATCCAATCAGCAGAACCAGAGAGATGCAATTTCAAAGTTGTAAGTAACAATAGTGCCGAAACGCACAAAGGGCCTGATTACAACTTTGGAGGACGGTGTTAATCCGTCCCAAATGTGACGGATATACCACCTACCGTATTACGAGTTCCATAGGATATAATGGACTCGTAATACGGTAGGTGGTATATCCGTCACATTTGGGACGGATTAACACCATCCTCCACAGTTGTAATCACGCCCAAAGTGCCAACTGTAGTTATTTGGCCTTTATGGACTGGGAGGAAGTCACAAGTTCAGGCTGACCACGATGGAGTGCTGGCTACAGGGACCCAGTTAGGCCTGCTGAACAAAAGTACCTTAAATTCTGCTTTGCAAAGCTTTGTCAGATCCCACGTTGAGGATGCAACACACAATGGGGGTACCAAGAAGGTGTGGGACTCCGATGCAAGGTCTGGCATCAGGGATGCGTTGTGCTGCAGTGATTCTGTTACAACTGCAAGGGAATGCTTTGCACTGCATCTATTCTGCTTTGTAGGACCACAGCTGGGCTAGTAGAGCACCTTGAAGTCAACCTCCAAAGGTACATGCACCACTTGGGGAATAGGACTCACAGCAGAGTCCAGGTGCTGGATTCAGGGAGGTTTTAGCCTTACCTCTCCCTGCTGCTCTAATAAGGCGGCCAGCCAACTAGCCCTTAAAGTCACTCTGGTGGTCCTGGTATCAAAGTGCAGGTCCAGTCATTTGACTCAGGTAGCAGGGCAACAAAGTAGCAGTTCTTCTTGCATTACAGAGCAGCAGTCTTTCCGAGTTTTCCACAGGTCCAGAGATGTACTGAAGAGTTGGGTCTTGGGTCCAATATTTATACCTGGTGCCCAGTTTGAAGTAGGAGAAGGTTCTAAAGAGATGTTTACTGACTCATCATCCTGGCCCTAGATTGTCTGGAATCACAATTGACTACTGTTAATCCCTTTCTGTAAGTGCATAGGCAGATCATTTGTGATGTGTAAGTGTGGTAGGTGAAAGCTCTTCCTTCCAATTAAATCAGAGATGGCACATCATGCCAACACCTATGCTCCTCTTTTTACTGCCTGGTAGAAATATACAAAGACCAACTGTCAGCTACACCTAGTCATGTGACCCAGGAAGAAGCCTGCAGACACCAAATGGTTAGGACAAGAAAACTTTCTAAAAGTGGTATTTTCAGAATTGTGACTTAAAATCCAACTTTACCATTAAAAAGGATATTAATTACAATGCATTTGAGTCACAACGTGACATCACTGTCTGTGTCAAAGCAAACATTAGCACTTAATAAATGTAATAAGTTAACCCTATGCTTTTCTATGGTGGAGTCAGGCCTTGTGGCTGTGAAAAACTACTAGGACAGGTAAAACTCAAATGTGCACTCCAACTTTTATATTAAAATCCACCCAGCCAAATCACCTTTGGGTGACTTATACACACTAAAAAGGCAGGTTTTGGCCTGGCAAAAGGTTTATTTTGCCAGATTATGTTGGCAGTTTAAAACTACACACAGATTGCAGTGGCAGACCTGAGGCATGTTTAAAGTGCTACTTAAGTGGACTGAGTATTAAGTACTGCAGGCCCACTAGTAGCACTTATTTACAGACCCTGGCACAGGTAGAGCCACTTTTCTAGCTAGTTTCAAATAAATGAAATATACCAATTGGGTACAAGTCAATTCTACCATGTTTTAAGGAGAGAGCACAAGCACTCTAGTACTGGTTAGCAGCAGTAAAAGCACAGACTGTTAAAGCCAGCAAAAACAAATTCAGCAAAACAGGAGGGCTGGAGGCAAAATATTAGAGAGAAAACCACACCTAAGAAACCAGGTCTAACACATTAATTTGTATTTATTTATATTTTAACTACTTTAAATATTTTAATTTAACATTATCTACTATGGGCTTTTATTTCATGTACCTACCTCCAGTATCTTCTATTGGAGGGTGTTGCAATACCAGTGGTGAGCTATTTGTAGTGCTGGACTACTACAAACGTGTAAGATACTCAAAAGTGCAGTTTGAGAATATTGAAAAGTAGTACACTTACTCAAAAGTAAACATACCCAAAAGTACAGTTTGTGTGTTCAGCCTTTTGAGATAAATCTCTAGAATCTCAAATTTGAAATCAGGTAGGAGGTCAGAGTCCAAAATAAACGTTCATGAGCAATTTAATAATTTAATACTTGCTGGATGTTAGACGTGGCATCCTTGGTGTGGTCTCCCATAACTTTTTGCCTCTGCATCCCAGGTTGCTGATGTGTGCCGGAAACAGTTTTTGCTGTTTTTGCCGCTCTGGGCACTTTACCATTGCTGACTCGTGCTAAAGTGTGAGTGCTCCCTATGAGAAATTGTATGTGTTAATTGGCTTTTCCATGATTGGCATATTTGATTTACTAGTATGTCACTTGTAAAGTGCACTAGAGGTGCCTAGGGCCTGTAAATCAAATGCTACTAGTGGCCCTGCAACACTGATTGTGCCACCCACATGAGTAGCCCTTTAAACATGGCTCAGACCTGCCACTGCAGTGTCTGTGTGTGCAGTTTTAAACTGCCAATTCAACCTGGCATGTGTACCCACTTGCCAGGCCCAGACCTTCCCTTTTTATACATGTAAGGCACCCCTAAGGTAGGTCCTAGGTAGCCCCATGGGCAGAGGGCAGTGTATGGTAAAGGTGGGACATGTACTAATGTCTTTTACATGTCCTAACTGTGAAATACTGCCAAATTTTGTTTTCACCGCTGCAAGGCTTATCTCTCTCATAGGCTAACATGGGGGTTGCCTTTAAATACCCTTAAAGTTCAGTTTCCCTTTGAGAGCAGTTTGGGTTCCCTGAACTCACAATTTAAAAATACATATTTTAGTAAAGTTGGTTTTTAGATTGTTAGTTTTAAAATGTCACTTTTAGAAAGTAGGCATTTTCTTGCTTTAACCATTCTGTGACTCTGCCTCTTTGTGGATTCTCTGTCTGGGTCAGACTGACAGTTGGGCTGCTTGTGAATCTCCTCTACACAGTGACCCAAAGGGAGCTGGGGTATTGTCTGCATATCCTGATGAGTCACCCTGGCTAGAGTGAAGGGCGGAGTGGCCACTTACACCTGAATGGGCTGTGTCTGCCCTCACACAATGCAGTCTCCAACCCCCTGCTGTGTTTCTGGGGCCTGGACTAGGCAAGACAGGATGCTGTAAACAACAGAGACTTTTCTTTGAAGTTGGGCAACTTCAAAGAAAGAAAGGGGTATAAGTATTCTGCCCAAAACCCCAGACTTTAGATTTTTTCAAGATTTGCCTCTGGAACCAAGAGGAACTTCTGCCAAGGAAAAGAGCTGAAGTGCTGAGGAGAAGTGCTCCCCCTGCCTGTGACTTTGCTCTGTTGGGCTATCCTGCAGTTGCTGATTCTGCCTCTGAAAGGGGACAAAGACTGGACATTGTGGTATATTCCTGCTGGAGAAGAATCTCTATGGGCTTGGACTGAGCTTGACCATTGTTCAGATGTCCCAGGGCCATCAAAGACTTCCTCTGCCAGCACCGGGACCCTCTGCTCACAGTCCTGCCCCTCTAAGTTGTGCCTAATCCAAGCCCTGGGCCCTTGAAAGGAGAAGCTGGAGGAAAAACCAAGAAAAAACAAGTAAACCAATTTCAGATGACTCTGGACCGATGCCACTGCCAAATCCCATGACGCCACCTGCAACCGAAGCTGTGGCGCTTGCTGGAGTACAACGAGCCCGCAGGCTCGACACCGCTGCAGCCTCGCTGAAGTCTGCAACTCCATAAAAGTCACTGCAACACATCGTAACCACCGGATAGCGACTCTGTCTGAAGAGGGCAGATTCAACACTTTACACCCATGCCGCCTCACCTCCACCGCTCCGCAGCAAGGACCCAACTCCTCTTCGTGACACCTCCACTCCTTCACTCCGCAGCACCGGAACTGACGTTGCCTCAGATCCAGCGATGCCTTGATCCCCGACTCCATGCACCAGCTTGTTTCCTCATTTTCACAAGATACTGTACCTGGTGGACCTTGTGACTCTGTGACCCATGAGAATGACGTTGGATTTTTGGGAATGACTCTGTTACAACACCATGATATCATCTTATCAATGCATTTGTGTTTCTAAGTGCTATTTTTGTTTAATCTTTGAAAATTCATAACGTTGCCTGTGAATGGCTGATTTCTGTTGTTTTGGTCTCGTTTTCTTCAGATAAATATTAGTTATTTTTCTAAACCTGTGTGGTGTCCATTTTGTAGTGTTTCACTGTATTACTGTGTGTATTGTTACAAATACTTTACACATTGTCTCTGGGTTAAGCCTTTCTGCTCGTGTCAAGCTACCAAGGGGGTCAGTGGGGGTTAACCAGTTGTGGTTCTCCTTTGCCCTGGCTAGAGTGAGGGTCCTTGCTTGGATGGGATAACCTAACTGCCAACCAAAGACCCCATTCGTAACATTTAAATAATGGGTGATGTGTGTCGTATTGGCCTATACTAATGATATGGTGGGATAGAAACCTTTTAGGGAGGGGGAGTGACGAAGACATCATCATAATACTGATATTAGTTGCAATCTGGAATTGTCCCTATTTATTTGGGAGGCTTCCGTGCTGCTTTTATCACTATCTACCCATTTTCTAGTGATGGATTTCTGCCCATTATCTTCATTACCCTGGAGGTTTCATGAGCATCATCACCACTCCCTGTCAACCTGTCCTTCTGGGTCAGTCAGTACAACATTAAATGAGGTCCCCAGAGTCTCCAGGTGTTGCTCTAGATCTGCAGGTTCCCTTCATTCTCTATTCTTTCCTTAAATGCTCAGGAGCATTGTCACTGGTTCCAACAGTCCATAGCTGATGTTTCACTTGTACAGCAGGGGATATTGGGTCAGGATTTTTTTTTAATATTCACTGTAATTTTCTGTGCACAATCAACCAACACGTAGCTCTTGTGAGGTCCATGGAGCATTGGGACATTTGGTTTAAAAGCGGATGTGATAGGTTACCGGACTTAGGAGTTGCGGAGAAAGTATTCCATGGCCCGTCATTGTGCATCACATTTCTTGCGATTTCTTTTGCTAATCCTGTGAATGCTTAGAATTTTAGAAGACGCACAAAAAGTTGTTATTCATATCCAGAAGGAAGGACACCAGGATTGCGGGCATATCAGTATATCCAAGTCACTCCGGTATTCCCGTGAAGTGGACATTGTTCATTCGACTTTTGTCTTCAAGGTCAAACGTCTTCTGCACGTGTCATTCTGACGGTTCAACTTCTGGACCATTGTTTATTTGTTCTATTTTATCTACCAATGTAGTACCTTCCTGTCCATCTGATCTAGTCTGATTAGTACTAAGCTAAATCAGTTCTTAGTGTCTTGACAGTGGACATGTTGCCTTCCCCCAGTCAATCATCAGGCTTGAATTGACTTATTTTGTAAACATTTTCAAAGGTGATTTCTACCATCTTGTCCGTGTTTGTCTTTGTGCTAAAGCCTTATATAATAATGTGAGTATTTGAGCATTGATATGTGATGGGTACTTGAAAAGAACTCCTGTATCAGGTTGCCTTCCCCCTTAAAAGCATACCAGGCAGTATCAACATAAGATATCCATGGGGGGAGGTGGTGTATGATACAGGCAGCGATGGAAGCACCGGTGTATAAACCACCAAAAGCCTCCCACAGGAAATGAGCATGGTTTCGTAGAGTGATGCTTGACAGAAGTCAGAGGAGGGCAGCCGTGGGAAAATGGACCACAGCATGGAAACAAAGCAAGCCACTGGCATGCCAAATAGATGGATATCATAAAGGATAGGAGAAAAGGGGAATATTGGAGCCTCTGCAACAAGGCTACACCGGACTTGTACTAATTTCTCTCTTATGGTGCCAGGTGGAGAAAATGAAAGGGACAAGTATCTGCACAGCACTGTTCTGCATCAATACATGAATGGTTATCTCTGTTGGTGTTGTTATAATGGGAAATAATGGTTGATTGGTGAAGGAAATTTTCAATCGTACTTAAGTCAAGGCCACATAAATAATCAAAGGCTGTCCTACTAATTTCCTAGGCGAAGTCTGTGCAATGCAGGCCCAGGATTTCTATGTCTGCAGCTCAACACACTGCCTCAATATACACAGTGTTGCAGAGTCATCCAACAGTCGCCCACATGCAGGTTCTGAGCAACTAGCATCAGAAAATGCCAGTTTATGCCTGGTGGGATGGTGGTGCTTGGCATACATTAGGCTCTGTACTAGGCCTTCCTGAGAGTGTTCACATCAGTCATCACAAGCTCAATAACTCTCAAGAGGCAGTGTTACTGTGTGATAGTGTTTTTTGCATCTCATCAGTAGGCAATGATGCACAACTCCTTTGCACAGGCTCAGCTTTTCATCTGGATATGTCCAGATCGATTGGATGGAAGCATGGGGTACAATGACACTCTCCCAATATAAACATTGCCAAACTCTTATGTGCTTTAAGGTGGGAATGAGCTCTAGTGCTTGCCGATATCTTGAGATCAGCCAAGCCACACCTCCAAGTGATGTGGTTCAGTCTGCGATTCAGATAGAAAATAGTTACTAACGAATTCCAGTGGCAGCAGAAGAACACACTCTAGTAAGAAATAGAAAAACAGTGAGATTGAAATAGCCCTGTAAGAAAATCCAGGTTGAGAGTAACAATGACTCAAGCCAATAGCCGAAGATTTCAGAGCCAAATAATAGGATGTTTAAAAGAGGCTGAACCAAGGTCCATTTCTGTACGTAGAGAGTATGTATTAAAAACATTATAGTTGCCATGAATGGTGCAAGTGCTGTTAAACGTTAGACCCCAAAATGGCCTTAATGCAGATCGTTATCTTTGTGAAGATGCTCATTCTTTCCAGATCCTTTATTTGTATTGCACCATTAATTGCTTAATCCCGCTATCCCTTTATAAGAAATTGCAGTCAATTGAAACTTCTTTTGTCGGAAGTGCGAAATATATCAAATGGCATACAAACAATTGAGATAGCCATTTTGCTGAGGGGCTTGAATGTGGGTTATTTTTTGTGCATCACAGTACAACCATAATGCTCAGGCAATAAACTTTTAAAGCATCTCTCCCTATCACATGTTGAACAAATATCTCTTTAGTCTTGGTGACATTTGTGATTTTTTGGGAAAGTGTAACTATCTGTGATTTTTTTCAAGCAGATAACATTAAAAACAATTTGCACAGGATGAGTTCCTATGTTTCAAGGACTGTTTTTTATCTCAGAACATGGCTACCATCATAAATAAAACTCACCCTTTTGCATGGGATTATTTTGGTTTGCACCAAATCTTCAATATATAGTGAAGTGAAGTAATGTTTCCTCCAACTTTAATCAGCCTGGAGTAAAATTAGCCTAAATCACTACATTACACTACAATGGGGCCTAAATTTGATGTCAATAAAAAATTGTGGATGTTCCTGTATGGACTGCAATCATCTCTGTCCTATCTGTGGGGCATTAGATGCTGGTTTCTCACAGATGCCTTTGAACTTGTATACCGTGTGCACTCTTTAACCACAATAAAAAGAACATGTGGCTGAATATGCTGGCAACTGTGGTGCCACAAGTGGCAATGATCTTTTTTTGACTGCCAACTGAAAAGTAAGGTGGGGAAGGAGGAGGAAAAATTGCCCGTACTGGAAGAGGAAGAAGGATTTGCCATGTCCTAAAGGTGAAGTTGTTGAGGGAAATTAGTTAATACAGGCCTAATAATTGTATGCAGCACCCAGTCAGTGTCTACCCAGCACCCACTTTGAACCTTTTACCGATGTTGCTGTCAAATTACACAAACAAGATTGAAGACTCTGTGGTGACAGAGCCCTGGACTGGGTCACCTACTTTCTCACCGGCAGAACCCAGAGAGTTTGCCTCCCCCATTCTGCTTTGAAGCTACCAAAATCATCTGCGGGGTAAACCAGGGTTCGTCCCTCAGCCATACCTTCTTCAACGTCTACATCGCCCGATCTCACAAACTCAACATCATCTCATATGCCGACGATACCCAACTGATCCTCTCCCCCACCAAGGACTCCGCCAAGACTAACATCCACGAAGGAATGAAGGCCATCGCTGAATGGATGAGGAACAGCTGCCTCAAACTCAATTCCGACAAGACGTAAGTCCTCATCTTCGGCTAACCCCCCTCTGCATCAGATGACTCCTGGAAGCCTTCCACTCTCGGAGCCACTCGACTCCCACCGACCACACACTCAGCCTAGGATTCATCTTGGATTTCTCATTGTCCATGACTCAGCAAGTCAACGCCATCTCCTCCTCCTGCTTCAACACCCTCTGCATGCTCCGAATGATCTACAAATGGATCCCCACCAAAACCAGAAGAACAGTCACCCAAGCCCTCATAAGCAGCAAACTGTACTACGGCAATGCCCTCTATGCAGAAACCACAGCCAAACTCCAGAAGAGGCTGCAACATATCAAGAACGCCTCTGCACACCTCATCCTGGACATCCCCACCACTGCCACATCACAGGCCATCTGAGAGACCCGCAATGGCTCCCAGTCAACAAGAGAATCACCTTCAAACTCCTCACCCACGCTCATAAAGCACTGTACAACACCGGACCAGAATACCTCAACAGATGGCTCTCTTTCTGCACCCCGTCCCGGCATCTCCACTCTGACGACCTCACCCTTGCAGCTGTCCCACACCTCTGTAGAGCCACAACAGGCTCCAGATCATTCTCGCACCTCCCCGCCAAGACTTGGAACACTCCTCCCACCCACCTGCGTCAGACCAAAGAGCTCCTTACCATCAGGAAACTTCTCAAGACCTGTCTGTTCGAGCAGTAGCAGCACCGACCGTCCCTCCCCCCTCACCTGAGCACCTTGAGACCCTCACAGGTGAGGAGTGCGCTTTACAAATTCCTGATTGATTGATTGGTGGAATGTTAACTAGGTGGCTAAACTAGCATAATCTATCCATCATTTTTTTTTTTATCTGGTTATTTACAAAGTTCACTGAGATCTCTACCCAGTACCTCAACCCATTCAATTCACTCAGCTGAAGGCCAAATAAGTGTAAAGGCAGATACAAAATAAAGTTACCTATAATGAATAATAATTTAATGTTAGATGATGTGAATAAGAATGAGGCGCAACTCAAAATGCAGAGAGGGTCAATTCGTAATTCAGTGCATCCCCTCCAGTCAATGTTTGAGGATGGAGATAGAGGATGACAAGTAAATTGTTTGATGGTATAAGGAGCAAAATAAAAACAAAAAGTCATTTAACTATGGATCCAAAATCACTACTGGTTGAGTACTGGACTTACCATCATGCAATAATTTTGGGATTTTGCCTACCCAGGTAAAGAAACTTTGCTACAGACAGATGTGCCCACGTTACTGTCTTGTGAAGAAACAAGTAGCCAAAGCAAACACACAGAATGTTGGGGGCAGTTAAGGAGTTTGCAAGTAATATATTGAGAGTAACATTTCCACAAAAATTAGCCCTTTTAAAAAAAAAAAAAACTCCCTATCCTCTTGCACTGGAAAGCTATTCATGCATCCCAAAAGCAGGAACATTTTCTAGCATCTGCCATGGCAACTTGAGCAAGCAGAAATTGTAGAACAGATATATTTATATGACAGAGATTGCACTCACCAGTGGCTTATGTCAGAAACCAGTGGCAGACATTGACCCCTTCCGCACCACAGACAAAACTATTACATCCTATATATAGTGTGGGGGAGCGACTCCTTGTCCATGGGACGCTCCCCTTGGGGGGCAATTGTATTTTTCGCCATTTCTGCCCCCCTTCGGCCTTTTATTTTTAGACCGATCTGGCCCCAAGGGGGGCAGAAGCCAATAGAAACCAGGGATTGTTTTTGTGTGTTTTTTTGGGGTTGGGGGTGCGGCCCCTTGGGCAAGGGTCTCCCCCAAGGGGCAAAAAGCACTATTGGGAAGTTCTTCTCCCCCTTGTGGGCAGATCGGCCTATTTTTTTAGGCCCATCTGCCCCCAAGGGGGGCAAAATCCACTAAGTGCTTTTTGAGTCATCTTCTGACCATGTGTTAGATATGGGGTTTCTGGTTGGCTAGGGTATGCACCTAAGCCAGGCAGAACCCACCCACTCTAGTCAGGGCAAGGGAGTTACACGTTCAAGATAACCCCTGCTCACCCACTTGGTAGCTTGGAATGAGCAGTCAGGCCTATCCCAGAGGCAATGTGTAAAGCGTTTGCACAACACACACAACACATGTGACGCAGTATCCCCACCACAATGGAAACACAACACCAAGTTATATGAAAGTATACTGTATTGTACACAACACAATTATTAGACCAAACACAACATGTCAGTAATATCCTGCTACCTTAGCAGTTGTCAGAACATTACGCCTTAGTTACTCTGCAGAACTAACAGTTGTCACATATAACACACAGGTTACTTAGTATTCTGCAACATAAGCAGTAGTCAGGAATCACATTACTAAATAAATGCACTTGTCATAAAAGTATCATAAATGCCTGTACCAAGAACATTATAAAACATATGGCAAGTCAAGAAAACATATTAGCATGTCATGCCCATAAAAGGAACATTTAGCCAGCATCTATGCAACACATCATTAAAACAGGCAGGTTACATATATATCATTAATGTCCATACCACAGGAACATAAGAAGTATGTAGGTCCTGTAGAAAGTAAGTGTTTCCTTGATGAAGGGCACTTCCTGTGCCCAGAAGCAAACGAAGCACACTAGACAGGTGCCTTGTGGTAATTCCAGGGGGAGGGGTGACACGCACCCCCTCTGGTTTTATAACGGGCCCCTCCCGTGGCCTGTGATTTCTGAGGGGCCCCCTGGGCCTACACCGGCCCTCAAGAGGGGGGGCCAGAGTCAGCCAAAGCGACTGAAGAAGGAGGGGGCACCACGCACCCCCTCTGCTTTATAATGGGCCCCTCGTGGGGCCCACAATCTCTGGGGGCCCCCTGGGCCTCCACTGGCCCTTCCACAAAGGGGGGTCCACAACAATGCCCAAAAACAAGCCACGCGGCACGGAGAGCCTCCGATGAGGCTTCCACCCTGCATGCACTTCAACATATGAACATCAGGCCCCTCCTGGGGCCCACGATCACTGGCGGGGCCAAGAAGGAAGACCGTGGTACCGGGGCCTCCGGCGAGGCTTCTGCCCCGCCCGCGGTCTCAGACGGCACAAGACGGACTCCGTTGGGGCCGGGGGGAACCTTGGATGAGGCTTCCTTCCCCCCGCCCGGCTGCATTCTGCATGCTGCGGCCCACCCAGGCTGCAGCTGAGGGCAGGCACCAAAGTAAATGCCTGCTTGTGCCCCGGGGGCACTCCTCAGAGCACGCTTCACTCCAGGGGCACGATAGGAGCGCGCTCGCTCCTTTTCTTCAGACCTCGGTACCCTGGGGGCACTGAAGACAGCTCAACTCCCACGCGCATCTAAAAATGAAGCTGGGCCGCAGCAGTGAATAGTGAAAACACGCGATTTACCAACTGCAATGCCTGAGTTCCGGCGCTGAATTCAGATGGCAGAAAAGTACTTTTAAGCACTGGGGGAGCAGTTTCTTAACCACCAGACTGCGCTTTGAGAGTGCTTGGCAAATTAATAAATGAGCGCTCCTCCAAGCGCTAGATCCATGATGCAGGAGTCCAGGGCCACGGCACCCAGCCCCTGGTGGACAGCACTACAAGAGAAATGAGCACAGGTGGCAGGGCCCAGCAGCAGGCCAGCACAAAATGAATGCAAGAAAGTGGCAGTTCCTTACACTGACCAAGTAGGTCACAGGTCAGCACAGCAGCAGCAGTCCATGGCGGTTCCTGGTGAGTCCTTCCAGCATTTTGTGTCCAGTTCCAAGATGTCTCCAAATTGTGGGGAAAACTCCCCTGTACTTCTGCTAAATTTTACAGTGTGTTTACAAAGAAGGGGTGAGGAGGTTCCAACCAGTTACAACTGGTTCTGGGAGTGCCCCCTCTCTCCTCCAGCACAGGCTCCAAACATCAGTTGAGGGTAAACGATCCTATTGTGTGAGGCCGGGGCACAGCCTTTACAAATGCAGGTGTACCCCACCTCTCCCTTCTCTCAGCCCAGGAAGACTATTCAGCATGCAGATGCACCTCTGTGACACCTCCACCCTCCCTCTGTACAGGCACTCTGAAAAGTATGCATAAAGCCCAACTGTCACTTTGCCCAGACATGGATTGGAGTCAAGCTGCAAAACACCAGAGTCATCAGCACAGAGAAATGCTCACTTTCTAGGAGTGGCATTTCTGTAATAGTAATAAAAAATCCACTTACACCAGTAAGCAGCATTTCTCATCACCATTACAACCATACCAAACATGCCTACTCTACTCCTCATAAATCAGACAATACTCCTTACACATAAGGCAGGGTATTTCTAATGCAATCCTATGAGAAGGCAGCACTCACAGCAGTGAGACACCAAGTTAGGCTGTTTGTCACTACCAGGGTAGGCCACGCAACCTGGCACATGTCCTGCCTTCTACATACAGAGCACCCTGCCCACAGGGCTACCTAGGGCCTACCTTAGGGGTGACTTACATGTAGTAAAAGCGGAGTTCTGGCCCTGGCAAGTAAATTTAGATGCCAGGTCCCTGTGGCAGAAAACTGTGCAGACAGGCCCTGCCCTAGCAGGCTTGAGACAGGTTTGAAAGGCTACTTCACTGGGTGGCACAAGCAGCGCTGTATGCCTACTATTAGCATTGAATTTACAGGCCCTGGGAATAGAGATGCCACTGTACAAGGGACTTATAGGTAAATTAAATATGCCAATTAGGTATAAGCCAATCATACCAACTTTAGATGGGAAAGCACCTTCACTTTAGCACTGATCAGCAGTGATAAAGTGCTCAGAGTTCTATAGCCAACAGCGAGAGGTCAGACAAAATAGGAGGAATTAGGCAAAAAGTCAGAGGGGAACCTGCCACAAGGGCCATGTCCAACACCATGATTATGAGACTGTCAGAGAGGAATCATCTGATGATGAAGCCACTCTCAGTGCTGATGAAGTGGCTGTTTTAGAGGAGGACACTGATGTGCAAATGGTGCAGCAGCCAGCGGCTGAAAGACTTCTCATTGGAAGACCTGACACCAGGGTTCCACCAAACATGGAACAACCACAGTTGCCTGCCTTTATTAGTTTCACAGGGTGTAGAGTAAATACAGAAAAAAAAATTCCTGTCAACTTCTTTGAGTTGTTTATGGACGATGTATTTTTGGAAGGGATTATTGAGCAGACTAATTTGTATGCAGAGTAGTATTTGAGGGACAACGCTGCCAGACTTAGGCCACACTCTAGAGCTAGCCGGTGGATTCCCACAAATCTGGAAGAGTGGAAAAGGTTCTTGGGTTTAACTTTTTTGATGTGACTGATAAGAAAGCCATCACTGTCTTCATATTGGTCTACTATTCCCTTGATGGCAACTGCTATATTTCCTGCAATCATGAGTTGTAACCGATATGAGCTTCTTCTTTGGACGTTGCATTTTGTTGATAAAGCTTTAGCCTTGCCATGAGATCACCCTGATTCTGACTGTCTTTTTAAGATGAGACCTGTCCTTGATCATTTTTGGACTTTTTTGCTTATGCAGGGTCATCCTTAATCTTTTTGCCTCCTGCCTCCTATTTTTTCTGACCTGTTGCTGTTGGCTTTTCAACTCTGAGCACTTTACCACTGCTAACCCATGCTAAAGTGCATATGCTCTCTGTGTAAATTGTATGGTTGATTGGTTTATCCATGATTGGCACATTTGATTTACTAATAAGTCCCTAGTAAGGTGCACTTGAGGTGCTAGGGCCTGTAAATCAAATGCTACTAGTGGGCCTGCATTACTGGTTGTGCCACCCACATAAGTAGCTCTGTAATCATGTCCCACACCTGCCCCTGCAGTGTCAGTGTGTGCAGTTTTAACTGTAAATTCGACTTGGCAAGTGTACCCACTTGCCAGGCCAAAACCTTCCCTTTTCTTACATGTAAGGCATCCCTAAGGTAGGCCCTAGGTAGCCCCAAGGGCAGGGTGCAGTGTATGGTTAGGGTAGGACATTTAGTAATGTGCTTTATATGTCCTGACAGTGAAATATTGCTAAATTTGGTTTTCACTGTTGCAAGGCCTGTCCCTCTCATAGGTTAACATGGGGGCCACCTTTAAATCTGATTAAAGTGTAGATTCCCTTTGGGGGTGGATGGACATATGGAGTTTGGGGTCTCTGAGATCACAGTTTAAAAATACATCTTTTAGTAAATTTGATTTTAAGATTGTGCGTTTGAAAATGCCACTTTTAGAAAGTGAGAATTTTCTTGCTTATACCATTTCTGGGACTCTGCCTCTTCGTGGATTCCCTGTCTGGGTCTGTTTGACAGTTGGGCTGGTTGCACCTCACACTAGACAGTGACACAAAGGGAGCTGGGGTGTAGTCTGCATTTCCTGATGTGCCATCTGTGCTAGGAGGGAGGGGAGGAGTGGTCACTTACAGCTGAAAGGGCATCAAGAGGGCTGCCCTGCCTGTGGCTGTGCTTTGTGGAGCTACCCTGCAGTTGATGCTTCTGCCAGAGTAAGAGGGCAAAGACTGGACTTTGTGTGCCTTCCATCTTGTGAAGAAATCTCCAAGGGCTTGATTTAGAGCTTGCCTCCTGTTGTTTGAAGCCTCAGGGACAGCAAAGACTTCTCTCTGCTAGCACCTTGAGTCTCTGGAGAGACTTCTGCTCTGACAAATGGAGACCTATCCTGTCCCTGGGCCCTTGAAAGGAAAGATGGTGTTAATTCAAGGAAATTGACTTTGGACAACTTCGGACCGACGCCGCTGCTAAATCCGGTGACGCCGCCTGCAACCGACTCCGTGATCTTCACTGGATCGTGACGACCTTCGCAGGCCCGATGCCGCTGCTGCCCTGCTGAAGTGCGTGACTCCGTGGAAGTCGCTGCACCACATCGCGACCGACGCCACTAAAAATGCACGGATTCAACGTTTCGCACAGGCGCCGCGATACCCGACTTTGCGCATCGGCTCATTTTCAATTCTTTACCAAGGTACTGTACCTGGGGGTCTACGTGACTCCGAGTCCGGCACCACTGGTGTCAGATTGTTGGGAACCACTCCGTTATGATGCCGTGTTAACACCCCATTGAAGCATTTTTTGTTTCTAAGTGCTATTTTTGAGTTTAATCTTTAAAAATTCATAACTTGACTTGTGTGCCGGATGTTTGACGTTTTGGTCTTGTTTTGTTTAGATAAATAGTTCCTATTTTTCTAAACTGGTGTTGTGTAATTTTGTAGTGTTTACATTAAGTTACTGTGTGTGTTGGTAGAAATACTTTACGCTAGCACTCTGAATTAAGCCTACTGCTCTGCCAAGCTACCAAGAGGGTAAGCAGGGATTAGCTGAGGGTGATTCTCTTTTACCCCGACTAGAGTGACGGTCCTTGCTTGAACAGGGGGTAACCTGACTGTCAACCAAAGACTCCATTTCTAACAATCATTTTGTAAATTGTTTTTCAAAGATCTATGTTCCAGGCAAAGAAATATCTGTAGATGAGTCTCCGGTCCTGTTCAAGGGTCACTTGGTTTTAAGGCAGTACATTCCTAGCAAGAGGGCACAGTATGGAATTAAATTGTATATGCTGTCTAAAAGTAGTACAGGATATGTTTATAATTTCCGGGTCTACACTGATAGAGATTCCAGTATTGACCTGTGGGAACTTGGTAGACAACTGTTTAACAAAGGTCACAATTTCTACGTAGATACATTCTACACTGGAGTTCAGTTATTCAAAGAATTGTTCAAAGTAGACACTGTTGCTTGTGGCACAGTCTGCTCTAATCGGGAAGGCTATCCAAGAGAGCACTTGTATTGAACATGAATTGGGACTAGAAGCCACTCGTTTTTTTCTGACCAAAAGATCAGCAAGCCTCTGGCAGCATACTGTGATGGTATTGGAAATGATTCACTTGATTCTTGACAACAACTTTTTCCTATTTAATAATGGGTGGTACAGGCAAAAACGAGGTGTTGCTATGGGCTCCAAATTCTTTCCCTCCTACGCTAATTTATTCATGGGGTGGTTCATGGGGTGGTTTGAGCACAAATGGGTTTGGGGCTCTGAATCTATTGATTGGCAAACAGATATCCTCTATTGGGGCAGATTTATAGATGACTGCTTTTTGATTTGGACTGGAGGAGAGCACAAGTTATTGGAATTTTGTGCTTTCCTAAACTCCAACGCCATGAATGTGGAATTCACGTATCAATATAGTGCGGAAAGAATTGTTTTCCTGGACGTTGAGGTGTTCATTACAGACAATAAGATCCAAAGTAGACTCTACAGAAAGACTACGGCTTGTAACGCAATTTTACATGCAGGGAGCGCACACCCACGACATCAAATCGCGTCTATTCCTTATGGTGAAATGGTAAGGGCACGACGAAATTGTAGTGTTGACAATGAATTTTTGCTTCAGATTAATGACATGGGTAAAAGATTTAGAGCACGGGGTTACTCCAATAAAGTGATTAAAAAGGCACAATTAAGAAGTAAAAAAATCAACAGGGAAGACACCCTAAAAACTAAAGACTCTAAGAAATTGGCAGAGGAATCTAACAATGTGCGTTTTATAACAGATTTTAATGATGCATCTTTAATCATGGGAAAAATTGTTGCCAAACACTGGCACTTGTTAACACAGGATGAATCAATCAGCAAACTAGTACCAGCAAGGGTGCCCACCACTTACCGAAGAGGTATCACTTTACGGAATATGTTGAGTCCCAGCTTTACTACCGTGTCTCCTGTTATAACCTGGCTACCTGCAAAGATCATTGGTTTCTTTAAATGCGGCTACTGTGGAGTCTGTCGATGGGCTCACCATAAGATCAAAGAATTCTCCTTTGAAGGGAAAGTCTACAAAATTTGTACTATGATAAACTGTAACACTACTCATGTCATTTACATAATACAATGCAAATGTGCTCGCATGTATGTGGGTAGTACAATACGCCCACTTAAGACAAGGATTGGAGAACATATCCGTTCACTCAAAAACGGGGATGTAAGATATCCATTAGTTGCTCATATTTTATCATGCAATTCACAATCAATGTATAAGAACTTTGAATTTTTTGGACTTGAGCATGTTCCCCGTGACCCAAGGGGGGGGAATTGTGAACTAATGCTACGCAGAAAAGAGGCAATGTGGATAATGAAGCTAAAAGCTGTTGAAATAGGCCTCAACTCTGACAGAGGGCTAGAGTACTTTTTGGGAGATCACTGAGAAGTGAACATGCCAACCACTGATGATACTTAAGACACGTAGATTTGTGTATAGTTCTAGATCCATTTGGTGTCTAGTTTGTCAATATAAACCATGTTTCCCACACCATTATCTCTGTAATAGATACGTCTTGGTAAATTTTAGGATTACAATGTCAAAGAGATAAACAAAAAACTTGTTGGGTTATTTTCACTGTTTTAATACTTTTTCATGTTTAATTATGTCATTTCAAACCAAAATCCTCGTACCATTGTCTACATAGTGTGGAAACACTGATGAACCTCTGTTCAAATTCAATTCGGCAAATTAACAATTTTATTTTCCTTATATCTTTTACATCATCAGAATAACTTTATTATTTCTTCTTTTTTTGTGGACAGGCATTTTAAAAATAGGTTCCATTCATCAACCTGGATGCATACCTAACAGTGCAACGTTATTAGCAAATTAAATGATGTTTTGTGTTTTGGCCTTCATATGCACAAATTTGTTCTGTGGCCCCTGCGATTTGTTTAAAATTTTTGATTGATGCAGTTTGTGACGCTTGAAATAGTTTAATGTACTCGTCTGCTAACTACGTTATTGTTATTCACGTAGTTTCAAACATTAGCTTTTGGTCCATCTTCTATGTTTACATGCGCGTTGAACTCGCGCTCCGGAAACACTTCGCACCATTGCGGACATGAGACGCGTATTCGCGTACTCGCTCCGTAACGTACTCCATTGTACAACGTTCCTGGTTCGTTCGTTCGGCAATAGGAACGCCGGGAACATATTTATACGGCTGTCAAAGCGAGACGCGTCCTCGCGCACTCGCTGGAAAGCGTTCCCTTAATATGGGAACACCTTACTTGATCCGTTTACAATTGTAGGAGGTAAGAATCTGCAGAGACTTTATTTGGACTTTTTAGGTGGAAATCATCAGCTTTGATTAATGTTTATTTCTTAGGGACCACATTAAATAAATACTTATATCTCTTTGTAGCCTTGAAATATACGGACATCGAAATACTCATGAACTATTAAAATTCGAGGTTAGTAAATGTAGAACTAAAGTTTTGAACTGAATTGGGACCTTCAATTCGGGCGTTGGTTTACTTATCTAGTCATATTGGGTGTTATTTTGATTCATTCGATATACCGATCTGATGTGCTTCATAGTCAAAATAAGGACACTCTATCCTGTGTGGGGAACTGAGAGTGGTTGTTGTCATTATTTATATGGATTCTTCTCTTTTTTTGTGTCTACTGAAGATTTTGATACTTCCTGGTGTTTGTTAGCACTGTGACCACTGATATAGGTCAAACTGATAGAGCACCAATGAGGAGGTGCGTTAGGTGATGGTATTTTGGTTTTGTGGTATCTGGCATGGGGTTATAAGGCTTGTTAACTAGATAAATCACTTTTCCTCTCACACCATTTGGTGTACACTGTCCTTCTTTTTTCTATAGGACAACTTTTAAATTTGACACTAAATTTGACACTAAGTAATATATGGCTTGAGTATTTTGGTTTCTAATATAAACTATGTATTCATAATTTAGAGCCCTGAAGAAGTCGTTGGGGACAAAAGGATTATCCCAAGACGAAACACGTGTTGGCTCAATGTGTATGGCTCAAGATGTATCTTCATGAAATTTATTGATTATCAGAAGATGTGATCCAATAAATCCTGGATGGAATTGGACTTTATAAAGACTGGCGTGATATTTAAGATTGCGTTCACTTGAACTTTACTCACTTGAATTTTTGACCTGTTTGACCGCTAAAATGGATTAACTGTGTGAAATTTGTTATTTAACAAAGAAGTACGAGGGGGGACCTCACCTTATGTTTATCCAAGAGAGCTTGTCTGTAAAAAACTTTAGAATGATGAGCTGCTAGCTCGGAAATTTGTAGACAGGAGGGATGTGTACATACTAACTACCATCCATGATGAGAGTACTTCACCTGTGGGAATTTCAGACTACAATAAGAACATGTGCGGTGTTGATAGATTAGATCATAGGTTGGAACCTTACAGTGCTGCTCGTAAGGCTTATGTTTAGTAGAAGAAATTAGCGGTTCACCTGTTCAACTTGGCAACTTTTAATGCTTTTGTTGTGTTCAAGAATAGTTCTCCAGAGTCAAAGATGACATTTGTGAAATTTCAGGAGTCTATCATAGCAAGCCTTGTTGTGCTGGAACAGGCAAAAGTTCCTAGAGAAGCAGTGGTGGAGGATGTGGCTAGATTGAAAGATCATCACTTTGCTGAGCACATTCCACCCACAGCCAGAAAATACTTTCCTGCTAATTTCTTGTTAATAAAATTTGATCGACTGAACCATCACTCGCCCTCATGCCAAATCCAACCAGTATGTGTGGTAAAAATGACAAAACCTGCTCCGCTGTAATCAGGCGTCGCAGCACTCCTGTGACACACTAGGGGGGTCATTCTGACCCTGGCGGTCATCGACCGCAAGGGTCGACGACCACGGAAGCACCGCCAACAGGCTGGCGGTGCTTCCTAAGCTATTCCGACCGCGGCTGTAAAGCCGCGGTCGCCCAGCCGGGTCCGGCGGTTTCCCGCCGGATTTCCTCCGGCTGGGAGAATCCTGCGTCGCCATGGGGATTCCGACCCCCTTCCCGCCAGCCTGTTTCTGGCGGTTTTCACCGCCAGGAAGAGGCTGGCAGGAATGGGTGTCGTGGGGCCCCCTAACAGGGCCCCAGCAGGATTTTCACTGTCTGCTTTGCAGACAGTGAAAATCGCGAAGGGTGCAACTGCACCCGTCGCACCCCTGCAACTCCGCCGGCTCCATTCGGAGCCGGCTTCATTGTTGCAGGGCCTTTCCCGCTGGGCCGGAGGGCGCTCCTTTGGCGGACGCCTGCCGGCCCAGCGGGAAAGCCAGAATGGCCTCCGCGGTCTTTTGACCGCGGAGCGGCCAAGTGGCGGTTCCCGTTTGGCTGGCGGCTACCGCCGCCAGCCAAACTCGGAATCAGGCCCTAGGTGTCTTGGGTGGGACCCCGATGATGAAGCATGCCAGCAACTTGGTTGGTGGGTGAGGGGTATTTTTAACATAACCTAAGTGTGTTTCTTTTCCCAGTTTTAGTGTTTGGAACAGCACAGAAGTGCGTAAACACATCAAAATGATCTATGACAAAACTACCTGTATTTGTGGGGGGGGCACCTATGTGTTTGGTCCCAGGTGCGGCCTTCATCTAGGGAAACCTACCAAAACCAGAATTCTTTTTAAACTAGACACCCCAAGGAGCCAAAGGAGGTGTGGCTTGCTTGGATCCCCCAACATTTCCTTACCCATTCTCCTCTGCAAACCTCAAAATTTGCTTAAAAATAATATTTTCCTCACTTTTCTTGATAGGATCACCGATCCGGCAAACATTTCCTGCCACCCAGCATTCCATTTAGTCTCCCAAGTAAAATGATACCTCCCTTGTGTGGATCCCCAAAGCAGAGTCAGCCATTAAGATGTATAAAAGAAAAATATGTGCTTATCAACTCGCTGTGCTATCCCCTCAATCTCTATAGGTTTTTGGCATTTTTCTGTTGCAGGCACCTGGGCCACCCACACAAGTGAGGTATCATTTTTATTGGGAGACTTGGAGGAACGCTGGGTGGAAGGAAATTTGTGGCTCCTCTCAGATTCCAGAACTTTCTGTCTCTGAAATGTGAGGAAAAAGTGTTGTTTTGCCAAATGTTGAGGTTTGCACCGGATTATGGGTAACAGAACCTGGTGAGAGCCCCACAAGTCCCCCCATCCTGGATTCCCCCAGGTGTCTAGTTTTCAAAAATGCACAGGTTTTGTAGGTTTCCCTAGGTGCCGGCTGAGCTAGAGGCCAAAATCTACAGCTAGGGACTTTGCAAAAAACACATCAGATTTCAATGTAAAAATGTGATGTGTCCATGTTGTGTTTCCTGTCACGAGCATTAGGCCTACCCACGCAAGTGAAGTACCATTTTTATCGGGAGCCTCAGGGGAACACAGAATTGCAAAACAAGTCTTATTGCCCCTTGTCTTTCTCTACATTTTTTCCTTCCAAATGTAAGATAGTGCATAAAAATGACATCTATTTGAGAAATGCCCTGTAATTCACATGCTAGTATGGGCACCCCCGAATTCAGAGATGTGCAAATAACCACTGCTTCTCAACACCTTATCTTGCGCCCATTTTGGAAATACAAAGGTTTTCTTGATACCAATTTTTCACTTTTTATTTTTCAGCAAATGAATTGCTGTATACGCGGTATAGAATGAAAACCCATTGCAAGGTGCAACTCATTTATTGGCTCTGGGTACCTAGTGTTCCTGATGAACCTACAAGCCCTATATATAACCACAACAAGAAGTTTGCAGCAGACATAATGGTATATTGCTTTCAAAAATCTGACATCATAGGAAAAAGATTGAGAGTAAAATGTGGAGAAACATGGCTGTTTTTTAACCTCAATTTCAATTTTTTTGTATTTCAGCTGCTATTTTCTGGTAGGAAAGGGCCATGAACGCAATGGTTACGTCCATGGCTGCGCCTCTCAGTTGCCATGGACGTAACCACCACGTCCATTTACCGCCCCTCGGGGGCCGCCCCAAATCTTAAAGTTGGGGTCATGTAATTTAACATACATATTTATGGGAAAATAGGGAGCAAATGAAGGGCTTTCCAGGATCACATGCCAATGAAGTTCATGGGAATAGTTAGTGAATATATATATATATATATATATATATATATATAGATATATACATTCCTGATAACTCAGTCAACAACCCCACCCATCATACCACCTACACTGCTGAGTCGTAAAGGAAACTAAAGGAAGAGAGCAAACACACTATGCTGAATGAAAACATTTACAACACAAGTAAACAATACATCCTTCAAAACATCTAAATATGACATCGTATTCATAAATTGTGGAAGGTCCACAAAACAGTGTAACACAAAAATGATACTCCACCCCCCTCTAGTATGTGATGAGGGCCCACAAATCTCCCATATCTCAAAGCTATTCATCGACCCGATTCCATAGTAATATACGTATTATTTTTACTCATACCTCAATTTATATTCATCACTACTGCTTATGCGGATCCCTGCTTTAAAAAGTCTTTCGCAGGTTACTGTACTGTTTGTCATTAGTTTCTCATGTTGAAGTAATAATATGTTTTCTCAAAATGCAGTGCGCAAGCAGAAGTGACAGTATGTATGACGCTTATGTTCACTTACAATTAAAATGTTTCGACTTGGGTGATTTGGGCACTTAGTTCGCAGTTAATTCAGCAGCGGGCTGTGTTTTCTTCGGTGCTGTCATCTGCATCACAAATACAGTTAGTGACTTGCCAGCGTGAGTTGGCAGGCGGTCAATGAGTCGGGCTCAACTAAGGGACTCGCTGCGCTTTCACTGCCGCTTCAATAGATCACTGCTGCCAGCGGGAAATGTTCAATATACCGAGTCTGTTTGTGTGGCGCAACACTAGGCCAGAATTAAGGAGTCGTTTTAATTTTCACGAAGACCAAGGGCATCTGTCACGGTCCGTCTGGATAACAGAGCTGATCGACATTTCGTGAATGCCTTCTTGGACGGCTCCCTAAGCTGCCTCTGCCATTGTTAAGACTCTCGCCAATAGCGTTCGGTGTCACCGAGTGGTCGCGGAGCAATTTCCGCTCTCGGGTTCAAAAGGGGATTATCAGCTTTGCTCGCCTGTAAAGTCGCAGAGCATCTTCAACCTCTCTTGAAATTCTAAACAAAAAAAGAAAGGCCCAGTAGAGATTTAAAAGGCGACATTTTGGATTATTGTTTGAAGGAAAGATTAACTGGAATGCACGTGGCGTGAAACATTTAAGAGTTTTGTATATTGATATATTATTTCAGCAATTTTTATCTTTCACTCTTGAAATGGTACGTAAATGGTCTTGCCTGCCGCCTAAGCAGAACCCAATCTTAATTAAAATGCAACCCCAGAGAATTCAACAATTATTCTCTATTTAGCATGCTCAATTGGTTCCTCCTAATAGTGTAGGTCACAGCACACAGAGAGCTTTATGAATGAACTGAAGCATGGCATTGAATCTTGTACATAACAGCTCAAATGAATTTGAACTTGAACCATAATAGTCAACCAAACTGCGAGGTTCCCACCTCAGCTGTGACTTCCCTTAGAATGTGAGAAATGCAATTTCAATGTTTTCAGGCCAATACACGTTTCAGCCTATTGCTATTTCACATCAAGTCCATCGCTCCATTGTGTTTTAATATGAATATCGCATGCATTTAAATGGAGGTCAAACAGTGAGGTGTAAAATTATAAATTGAAAATGCGCATGTGATTTTAGTCTATATCTCAGGGACTCCTTTGGTACAAGGATGATGATTCTGCTTGGCTAAACGCTGGAAGATTATCGACTGGGGTAGTCTTTTGTCATGTAATGGAACAAAGGGACCTAGTAGAAAGAAATTAAATTATATGAAGCATACCAAAAAAATGTATTATACCACGCAGCCGTGTGTTCCTTTCCTATTCAGCAGGTAAATTCAGATAGCGCGGTTCAAGTCTTTCAAAAAGGCACCCATCTAGATTTGCAAATTTAGAACTTCTACCGCTAATTCTGGGGTCTATATCACACGATTTACTATTTAAATGTTTTCAGGAGGCTTATGTGGATGTCATTTACTCAGGGCACAATACGTTCCAAAGAGGGCCATCCCTATGCAAGTAAGTCGATAAAGCATGAATATTGGTGCATTATTTTATCACTTAAAAGGCCATTTTTGTAATAACATGTTTTCATTGAACCACTCAAATACTAAGGCTCACATTTCTAGAGTTTTATATGAGTGGTCATGCAACATCATGTAACACCACACAAAAGATGGCGTCTATTAACTTAACACTGTAAGGCTGCAAGTGAGCAGTGCTAAATTGTAGTGTTTCGAGCGAGCGCTAATACAAACTTCTATAAAGGTAGCCACCACAAATTACAGTGTTGAATGAGTTGTGCAGATTAGTCCTTTCATTAGATCTAAACTAGTGCCTTAATTGCTCATCTATGTGCTGAAAACATTCGGGGGAGGGAAATAAAATGAAAAAGCTTATAGATAAGGTCAGAATGTTGTTGGTTTGTCAAATATCTCGAAAGAAGCCCTGTTCTCTGTGCTGGCGTCAGCAGTACCTCAACTCCTTACGCTCCAATAAACTGGTGTAATTAGTAGCACTAGAGCCAATGTAATTGTGGCTTAGTTATATCCACAGTGGGTTAAAAGTGTCAAAAAATACATAGCCATTCAAAATGTGTGAATGTGTGTGTTAGAAATGGGGTTTTTGGTTGGCAGTTAGGTTGCCCTCTGTCCAAGCAAGAACCCTCACTCTAGTCAGGGTAAGTCACACACAATCCAAAATCAGCCTGTGCTCACCCTCCGGTAGCTTGGCACGAGCAGTCAGGCTTAACTTAGAAGGCAATGTGTAAAGTATTTGTGCAATAAATCATACAACACCATAGCATAACACCACAAAAATACACCACACAGTGTTTAGAAAAATATAGAATATTTATCTGGATAATTGTAGGTCAAAACGATCAAAGTTGCAATACGAATTTGTAAAGATATCACTGAAAAGTGATATTAAGAGTCTTTAAGTCTTTAAAAAGCAATAACGTGTCTTTCAAGCACAGAGTACCTGGTTCTGGTGGGAAATCTCCTCAGAGGGCCACAGGAGAAGAGATGCGTGGAAAAAGGGGTGTGTGCGTCGTTTTCCGCTCAGCACACACAGACTTGCGTCGTTCTTTTCCACGCGGGGAAGTCGGGCGTCGTTTTCCGGCGCGCAGACAGTCTCTTTTTGTGGATCGCGGGGGTTACCAGATGTCCCGGGTCTGTGCGTGGATTCTCCTGCTTATTTTCCGGCTGCGCGTCGTTCTGCGGGGCTGCGCGTCGAAGTTTAGATCTCACGGTAGGCGTCGCGTCGATTTCTCCTTGGAAGTCGGGCGTCGTTTTCCTTGCGAGGCCGTGCGTCGAAATTTTGGTCTCACGGCAGGCGTCGCGTCGATTTCTCCTTGGAAGTCGGGCGGCGTTGTCCTTGCGAGGCCGTGCGTCAAAGTTTCGCACTCACGGTAGGCGTCGCGTCGATTTCTCCTTGGAAGTCGGGCGGCTTTGTCCTTGCGAGGTTGTGCGTCGAAGTCTCGATCGTCCCGAGGGTGTCGCGTTGATCAGCGTCGGTGTGCGGCGTTTTTCTCGCCGCGAAACAAGCTGTGCGTCGAAATTTTCGGCGCACGGAGCGTCCACGTGAAAGGCAGAAGTCTTTTTGGTCCTGAGACTTCAAGGAACAGGAGGCAAGCTCTATCCAAGCCCTTGGAGAGCACTTTTACAGCCAGACGAGAGTTCAGCAAGGCAGCAGGCCAACAGCAAGGCAGCAGTCCTTTGTAGAAAAGCAGACAGGTGAGTCCTTTGAGCAGCCAGGCAGTTCAGCAAGGCAGCAGGCCAACAGCAAGGCAGCAGTCCTTTGTAGAAAAGCAGACAGGTGAGTCCTTTGAGCAGCCAGGCAGTTCTTCTTGGCAGGATGTAGTTTCTGGTTCAGGTTTCTTCTCCAGCAAGTGTCTGATGAGGTAGGGCAGAGGCCCTGTTTTATACTAAGTTGTGCCTTTGAAGTGGGGGTGATTTCAAAGAGTCTCTAAGAAATGCACCAAGTTCCCTTTCAGCTCAATCCTGTCTGCCAGAGTCCCAGTAGGGGGTGTGGCAGTCCTTTGTGTGAGGGCAGGCCCTCCACCCTCCCAGCCCAGGAAGACCCATTCAAAATGCAGATGTATGCAAGTGAGGCTGAGTACCCTGTGTTTGGGGTGTGTCTGAGTGAATGCACAAGGAGCTGTCAACTAAACCTAGCCAGACGTGGATTGAAGGGCACAACAAGTTTTTAGTGCAAAGAAATGCTCACTTTCTAAAAGTGGCATTTCTAGAATAGTAATATTAAATCCGACTTCACCAGTCAGCAGGATTTTAGATTACCATTCTGGCCATATTAAATATGACCTTCCTGCTCCTTTCAGATCAGCAGCTGCCACTTCAACAGTGTATGAGGGCAGCCCCAATGTTAGCCTATGAAGGGAGCAGGCCTCACAGTAGTGTAAAAACGAATTTAGGAGTTTTACACTACCAGGACATATAACTACCCAGGTACATGTCCTGCCTTTTACCTACACAGCACCCTGCTCTAGGGGTTACCTAGGGCACACATTAGGGATGACTTATATGTAGAAAAAGGGGAGTTCTAGGCTTGGCAAGTACTTTTAAATGCCAAGTCGAAGTGGCAGTGAAACTGCACACACAGGCCTTGCAATGGCAGGCCTGAGACAAGGTTAAGGGGCTACTGAGGTGGGTGGCACAACCAGTGCTGCAGGCCCACTAGTAGCATTTAATCTACATGCCCTAGGCACATGTAGTGCACTCTAATAGGGACTTACAGGTAAATTAAATAGTCAATCATGGATAAACCAATCAATAGTACAATTTACACAGAGAGCATATGCACTTTAGCACTGGTTAGCAGTGGTAAAGTGCTCAGAGGTCAAAAGCCAACAACAACAGGTCAGAAAAAATAGGAGGAAGGAGGCAAAAAGTTTGGGGATGTCCCTGTCAAAAAGCCAGGTCCAACAGTGTGCATATATATATATATATATATATATATATATATATATAGCAAACAAAAAGGAAGGTAGAGAATAGGGCCAATTAATATATATATATATATATATATATAATTAATTGGCCCTGTTCTCTACCTTCCTTTTTGTTAGCTAAGCCGGTGTGCTTGCAGGATCATGAGTAAGCCTGTTGTTGAGATCACAGTTGCCAGGACGGAGCCTGACTAATGTGCACTGGCTATCTCTCTTGGGTGTGTCTTGTTGCTCTTTCCTATCTACGCATTTGTATATTAACTTTGATAACCTCCTCTTAGGGAAGTTTAACAGTCGGCCTTTGCTCTACAAAGGGCTTTGTGGCGTGGGGTTGAATGGACATTTGAATATTTAGTGACCGCTCTTGCACTTTTTGGATAAAAAAATCTCTGTGACTTTAAATAATTAGACTACTGATTTCAAGTTGTCCATGCCTAATGTGAGTAGCTGCCCTGTCCTGCGTTCTTCTTTGCATTCTTTTACTTATATTTTTAATTTTCCCAGTCTGTGAGCTTTATATGGTAAATGTAGGATAATTACCAGACTGCAAAGAAAAATTAGCCTTGAGATTTTCATGCATTGCATTTTACAACTTCAGCCCTGTGAACAATGTATCAACAATGACTGTCCTTGTTTTGTCAAGAGCTGCCTGTCTGTCATTTTACAGTTCATTCCAAAATGTGGATGATGTAGATCAAAATCAGATTGAACAGTAGAGTGACCTTTATTTTTTGGTGCCAGATCCTTCAGCAATAGAGATACAGGCTTTAGTTTGGTTAGAAGCCAAGTGGTATCTCGGCTCTCCTGCGAAAATCCAAAGGTGTAGGCTTACTGCTGGAATTAAACACTATGTCCAAACTTGACATTTTTATTTTTTCATTTGGCTGAAATGAGCAAAGTCAAACTTCAACGCAAATCTGGCTCAATTACTCCTTAGAGAGCACTTTTGGTCTTGACATTAATGAAGATCTCTCCTGATTCCCACGCCTGCCGACCCAATATGGCAGAAAAAATAGCTGGGATTTGACTTTCCTCTCAGTATCTGGAAATGAACTCCACATCCCCCAGTTTGGATTTCCTTAGATGTTAAGAAGTGCCTTTTGTGAATCCTAGTGTGGTTCGTGAATCCTTTTAGAAAAAAAAATCCTCTTATTGCACTCGAGAAATACAAAGGTGGCTCAGACAGACCGTACTGTGGCATGTTTCACAGAATTAAAGTCCTAGATTTCGTTTTTATTGCCCACCTAGAAATCTGTGTGATACCATAATCAAATTTAAGAAATCTGTTCAAACTAGTCTGCACTTGCCGAGTACAGACACACCAATCTAAGATTTCAAGATTGTTGTTTAAAAGCTTAATTTCGATCACATCCGAAATATCTGTACGCTAAAGACACAAGCATAACTGATTGGCCGTGTGACCCAGGGGTTTCTTTAAGGCAATGAGCAGGCATTGATTGGGAGCTAATTACAGGGCACCAGTGCGATTAGAGACTCTGAAAGAGTACTCTTCGTGCAGGCTGACATACACCCTTGCTGTGCTTCATTTACTGAAAGCGGGTGGACAAATTCAACATACAAGATGTAGATAGAGTTGCCAGAGGATTAGACAGATCAAAACCGATACAAGAAAATAAAATGTAAAATATGACCAGGCAAACCTGATCCACAATGAAATGAGCGCTGGCCATGTTATTGAAACGAAGTGAGGCAAGTAAGGTGCATACAGAAAAACATTCACTGATTACCAAAAGGCTACACCTGTTGACAGAAGGTACGCCTGCCAGTCACAAAAGCCGAGAGCAGAGTAACTTTAGAATACAAAAAGCCTGTGTGCCCTGTCTCTTAACACTGCTTGCACTAAATGTAAGTCATCCCTACAGCAGGCCTTAAAGCTGTAAGGCAAGATGCATTATTTTACATGTGAGGGCATATTTGCAAGAGCAGACATGCCCCTGCTAAGTCTTTGTTGGTTCTTAGGCATGGTGAGTGAATAGGAAAGCCATTTTAAGTATATGTGGTGGACACTGGTCAATACAAGTTCCCCAGCTGTACATGATGGCTTTACTGAAAATAGGGATGTTTGGTATGAAACATCTTGTATTAATAAACCCTTTTTGATTCCATTGATGGACTTATTAATACATGCATCCAGAGGGCACCTTAGAGGTGCCCCTGAAAACCTACCAACAACAGATGTGTTCGCTGACTAGCTTTATCCAGCCTGCCACCACAAGACATGCTTCTGACCCCCCAAGTGTGACATCCTTTGCTCTTGGGTTGTCAGGAACACAGCCTGCTGTGGGAGAGGTGTTTACACACCCCACCCAACAGGGTGACCCGCACATCTGCATTCCAAAGCAGGGGGGTTTGAAAGAAGCCAACCGCCCTTAGTATGCGGATCTGCCCTGTCAGCTTGTCTGCTACTTTTGTCAAATTACGCCAAAGTCCTCTCGTCCTGCAAGCTGTCGTGCCTCCAAAAGCTAGGAGTACTCCCCGCCTTCAGCAAAGACCAGGTACTCCAGCATCCCCATAAACTAACAATGAGCACCTGCCACTGAACTAAACCTCTGCACACAGCCGCACCAGTGCCGCCTGGTGTGGCTTTGGACCTTCCCCAATATTCTTACTTTAAATCCAGGAGATTGGTCCCATAAGTTGCTGTACTATACCTGTATGCAGTACTCGTTTTTCCTCCATAGGATAACTTTGACGCTTCTGAAAAATGCACTGGCAACTTTTGAAACATGAAAATATTTCTCTTGCAAGCGTACTTAACAGACCTGGTTCTGGTGCCTAAAAATATATAAAAAATGCCTGTTATTTTTGTAAATTGGTGTTGGTCTTATTGAGTCGTGTGTCTCATTTATTGACTGTGTGCGTATTTGCAGATGTCTAACATTCCTCTCTGATAAGCCTAAGACTTCTCGACAACACTACCCCCTAAAAAAGCACCTTGGGATGGCTAGAGCAACTCCCTGTCCACTAGTAAAGGAACTCTTGGACCCTTTGCACAATATATCTCTTTTTGATGCATCATATAAAGAGCCAGCTTCCTACACCTAGTGACTTCAGAATAAATTCTAATTAAAAATTACTATAAGGAAATAGATTATCTGCTGCGCCACATTTTTACCAGTTTTATAGTAAATCTAGAATTTATTAAAATAAAATAACTAAACTTATGCCTGTTTTAAATTGTTGTGACAACGAAGGTCACTGTAACAAATGGACCATTCTCAAATTCTTAAGCAGAATTGTGCAGTGAAAACAGACAAATGGTTCTTTCTGGTATTTACAGTTCAATGTAATCCAGGAAGTATATTTTATGGCATCTTATTTGTTTTTTATGTTTTGCCTATTTGTAGAGTGAACTCGTACTTGCAAGGGTATCAAGGCGATTCAGCAGGTGTGGAGGTGTGCAGTCCCTGCAGTGTTGTTCGAAGAGCCAGGTCTTCATCTTCTTGCCAAACTCAAGAAGTGAGGAGGAGGCCTGATATGTTACAGGAGGTTGTTCCATTCTTTCAGTGCTATGCAGGAGAATGAGCAAGCTCCTGATCTGGTTTTGTTGATGTGGGGGCAGGGGAGTGTGAGAGTAAGGTTGAATGTAGGAGTTCAGTAGGCTGGTGAAAGTTTATGTGTTTGTTTACATATGCTTGTCGTGTTGTGCAGAGCTTTGAAGGATGGGGAGTTTGAATTGACTGCATTCGTGGATGGGTAACCAGTGGAGGTGAGTAGAGATGTGGGTGTTGTGAGGGAGGTTGAGTAAGAGTCCTGCGGCGGCGTTCTGTATGGTCTGAAGTCTGTGTAGGAGTTGCTTGTCAATTCTGTTGTGTAGAGTGTGTCACCAGTCGAGTCTGCTTGTGATGAGTGCCTGGTGTTTTGTGGCAGCCACTTAAAGATCTTGTGGAAGCAGGCAGCACTCACTAAGTTGACCTATGTCGTCATGTTGAGTTTGTCATCCATGGGTGGTGTTTCAGTTTCTGTTGGCCACCAGGTGTCATCCCAGGGCATGTTCTTGTTCCTGAAGAACAGTACTTCCATCTTGTTGAAGTTGAGCTTGAGGCAGTTGGTTCTCATCCGTTCAGCTTCCAAGAACATGCGGTCGGTGATGTTGATTATGGTGGTGATTGTCTTGTCCATCAGGGAAGAGGATGAGTTGGGTGTCGGCTGCGCAGGAGATTATGGTGATGCCTTGGGATCGGATGATGTTGGCGAATGAATGCATTTAGATGTTGAACTGAGTCGGGCTGAAAGACCATCCCTGGGGGCATCCGCAGTTCAGTTCCGATGTGAAGGGAGGGAGCCTGACTTTCTGGGTTCTTTCCATGAGAGAGAAGCAGATCCAGCTTAGTGCGAGTCCTTGGATTCCAGTCTTGTGTAGTCTTCTGATGGGTGTCACTTGTCCATTACCATAGAGAGGTCGAGGAGGAAGAGGGCTGACATTTCTCCTCGTCCATGATGCTACAGATGTTGTCAGTGGCTGCGATGAATGTTGTTTTGGTGCTGTTTTTCCTAAAACTAATTAAGTGGCATCTAGTAGGTTATGTTGATCAAGGTGGCTTATAAGTCGCATGTTGATGACACTCTGTTTCACTTTGGTTGGTAAAGGAGCAGGGAGGTTGAGTGGGCATTGCTTAGTTGGTTTTGTTCAGCCGATGGCTTCTTGAGGAGTGCGTTGACAGCTGCGTGCTTCCACGATGTATGTTGATGTTGGTGAGAGCAGTGCTGATAGGCCTTGCTCTGAGGGCATATATCTGTTGGAGCCCCTGAGTGGATGGTCTGCATGATTTTCAGTGTATCTTCTCTTGAGCTTTCAATTTGCTCAGGTGGCCCTTTTGGAAGGTGATGATCAGGTTGTAGATGAGATCTCAGGGGTGTGGGTGGTGTGTGTGAAGCTGTTGTAGATGTTAGCAATTTTGCTGTGGAGGACGTTTGATAGTTAAACGCAGAAGTTTTGGACGGGGGTGATGCTCTTGATGCAGCGTATGGTGAATTCCTTGATAGTCAAGATCTCCTTGCAGCTGTTAGAGCTCTCATTTAGAAAAATGAAATATTTTAACACATGACCAGTTGGATACTTTTCAATATTACATTTTTCACAGGTATCCTGTCTTTCATGATATGCACGTATAATTCTAGCCTTATGATTGTTCAGTCTTCATTCATTTGTCAATGTAGGCAACTTTTAAGGTAGGAAGTATTGTTCTAGTTTACCAAGCTCATCCACTCTTCTAGTAATGTTTAAAAATCCTGATCACTCAGTTTTATGAAAATTGGTTTTAAAGTGGTAAGGCTATATACTGTGCTTGAAACAGCAGTAGTTACCTACTGTTTTCCATAAACCACCTTCAGTCACAGTGAATCAATGTCGGATGTGGAACCCAGCCTGTGATTATTTAAATAGAGCTTGTTGCTTTAAGGTATTTTGGCTGATTAAATTATTCAAAACGTGTGTTTTTACTTACCATGTCCTAAATTAAGGGACGTGGACTTCCCGCTTGACTAAATTGCTCACACCTGAAGTTGCCATTCTGTTCCTCAGCTTTCTAACTTGGTAAAATTTTATGGTTTTAAAAGGATAAGCGAATAAACCCCATTTTATTTGATCAATGGGAAAGTAATGTGGGTGTTTATCCAACTAATTACTAAATGCTGGAAGACCTATGGTAATTCTTCATCGATAAAACTTGGTACGCAGGAATTCAAAGAACTTTATTCTACTTCCTACAAGGGGAATCTGGCACCTGCTCGCAACTGATCTGGATAGTTTAGAAAGCCATCCTTGGGGTGAAAAGTGTGTAATTGATGATCAGCCCTGAAGTACGCTTATTATAATGAGATCCAGGTATACTCATAGAGCGCAAAGGTTTGAGACACGTGTTGGCAAGGCCAGCAGTTATCATTTTTTTAAGCATGCAAAGGCAGTCCGTGGGCAAGGAGAAAGCACCTTCGGTTGATATGATGTATATTTAAAAATGAAATATATGCCTAGTTTGAGAGCACTACAGTTCACATTAGAGTTTCTGTCTGAAAATACAGTCTAGTAGTAAACGTGGCGCCAAAGACAGGGCCTTAGCTGCTGTTGTGTTATACAATGATTGCTCTCCGTATCTAGAACCTTATGCAAAAGTACGTTCTCTATGCATCAATTATCTATTGAAAGAAACACAACACATGAAAGGAGAGGAAAGTGCTTCAAATTGGTCTCTGGAGGCCTGGATTTACATCAGTTTGAAAATGAAATTCTTGCTAATTAGTGAACGTAGAAAACCCAATTCAAAAGTAAAACAATTGCGCTGAGAAGTAGGACCTTTATAACTGCCATCATGACAAAACAGTGCAACCAGTCGGGCCTATAATTATGCTGAAATCATACTTAAAAATGCCATCTCTGAGGAATCTGTTTTCATTTTATTAGAAACAAATTATAAAAGAGCCAAGTAAACGGGGAAAGTTTATGGTTCATATCTTGACAAACAAGTGACTCTGTAATGCTTGTTTTGGGGGATACTCTATCTAACCACACATTTCTCACGCTTTTAAAGTTCCCAGGTGATACTGGATGTAGAAACTTTTCGAGCAGTACTCCTGTGCACTGGTAGATGGTGTTGTGTGGCTCCACATCAACGATCCAGAAGTGCTTAGTGGAGCTGCATATAAGCACCACCTATTTGCGCCAGTTGGTTTCTAGGCTGTCCGTGCCCCCAGGCAAAAAACATCAGCAGATTGACATGACCAGTGTACAGAGCTCTTTTAGATGAAGTGAATGTAATCTGTCTCGGACCAAAAAGTCTGGCAGGACAGAGCGGGCAAAGTGTCAGTCTCGACAGACCTGACTGTTCAGGCAGTACTGCTTTTGTAAACATGTGTACTGACACCCAGTTAGCAGCAAGGCAAATTATCCAGGACAGGCACTCTGCGTGGAATGAGCCCATAAACCTTCTGCAGAGAACAATCCATTTGAGATGGTCCTTTTTTGCAGTTCCTGCTTATCTTTGTCCCAGAGAATCCAAGACAGAGCTGATCATCCACCATATGCTTCCTGGCATGAGTGATATAAAAACTCAACACTGTCTTAAGATCTAAGCAATGAAGTCTCTCTTCCTCCTTAGAGGGATGAGGTGGACCACAAAAAGCCGGAAGAGTAATAGGCTGCGCATCATCAAATGGTGTGACCACTTCGGTAGAAAAGAAACTTTGATCTTCAGCACATCTTATCTGGGAAGAACGTAGTGTGTGGAGGACGAACATAAATCACCAGCAGCTCGCTTACATCCCCAGGTGATATTATGATAGGGAAAGTATTTGTGCAATAAATCATACAATACCACCATATAGCACCACAAAAATACACCACACAGTGTTTAGAAAAATATATAATATTTATCAGGATATTTGTAGGTCAAAACGAATAAAGTTGCAATGTGAATTTGTAGAGATATCACTGAAAAGTGATATATAGGCCCTCATTCTGACCTTGGCGGTCGGCGGAGAGACGGCGGTCGGACCGCGAACAGACCGGCGGTATTAAAAATGGCATTCTGACCGCGGCGGTCCCCGCCGCGACCGACCGCCACTTCCCCACTCCGACAGCCACGGCGGTCATGACCGACGGGCTGGAGTCTGCGCACTCCGGTCCGGCGGTCGACCCAAGACCGCCAACGGTATCATGACCCTGCTTACCGCCGCGGTTTCTGGCAGTCGGGAACCGCCATGCGAACCATGGCGGTAGGCACTATCGGGGCCAGGGAATTCCTTCCCTGGCACTGATAGGGGTCTCCCCCACCCCCCACTGCCCCCCGAGTCCTCCCCCCACACCCTCCACCCCCCTGCCACCCCCCAGAGGTGGTACGAACCCCCTCCCCACCCCCACCCCGACATGCACATACACGCACCCCGACATGCACACACCCCCTACATGCACATATACACACCCCCTACACACACACATACACAACGGGGACACATACCCGCACACATACATGCCGACATGCGCACCCGCCGAACTACACACATTGCCCATAGGCACAGCAGCACTCCCCGCCCGCATTCACGCACTCACACACCCCCTCTACACACTCCCACGCACACCCCCATGCACGCACACATCACACAACACCCCCCCACCCCCTCCCCTCACGGACGATCAACTTACCTTGTGCGTTGGTCCTCCGGGAGGTGACAGGAGCCATGGGGAGGTGACCGCCAACAGAAGACCGCCAACAGAAGACCGCCACACAGAAATGTGGGTCGTAATTCTGTGGGCGGTGTTCTGCTGGCGTGGCGGTGGAGGTTGACCAGTCTCCACTTTCCCGCCGACCGCCAGTGTGGCTGCTGGCGGTTTTCCGGCGGTACGCTCCCAGCGGTCAGAATGCACACAGCGGCA
This sequence comes from Pleurodeles waltl, assembly GCF_031143425.1. Classification (NCBI taxonomy): domain Eukaryota; kingdom Metazoa; phylum Chordata; class Amphibia; order Caudata; family Salamandridae; genus Pleurodeles; species Pleurodeles waltl. Next base: position 936,099,075 of record NC_090447.1, on the reverse strand, counting down.
TACCGCCGCGGTCGGCGGTCTTCACCGCGGCGGTAACTCGGCGGTCTTGCGAAAAGACCGCCAAGGTCAGAATGAGGGCCATAGTGTCTTAAGTCTTTAAAAAGCAAACAAAGTCTCTTTCAAGCACAAAGTACCGGTTTGGAGTGGAAAATCTCCTCAGAATGCCACAGAAGAAGAGATACGTGGAAAAATGGTGTGTGCGTCGATTTCTCTCCAGCACACACGGACTTGCATCGTTATTTTTCACGCGTGGAAGTCGTGCGCCGTTTTCCGGCGCACGGACAATCTCTTTCTGTGGATCGCGGGGATCACCAGATGTACCGGGTCTGTGTGTGGATTTTCCTGCTTGTTTTCCGTCTGCGCGTCGTTCTGTGGGGCTTCGCGTCAAAGTTTCGATCCCACGGCAGGCGTCGATTTCTCCTCTGGAAATCGAGTGGCATTGTCCTTGCGCGGCCGTGCGTCGAAGTACCGGTAGTCCCGAAGGCGTCGCGCCGATCACCGCGGAACAAGCTGTGCATCGAAAATGTTGGCGCACGGAGCGTCCAAGTGAAAAAGAGAAGTCTTTTTGGTCCTGAGACTTCAGGGAACAGGAGGCAAGCTCTATCCAAGCCCTTGGGAGCACTTTCACAGCCAGACAAGAGTTCAGCAAGGCAGCAGGCCAACAGCAAGGCAGCAGTCCTTTGTAGAAAGCAGACAGGTGAGTCCTTTGAGCAGCCGGGCAGTTCTTTTTGGCAGGATGTAGTTTCTGGTTCAGGTTTCTTCTCCAGAAAGTGTCTGATGAGGTAGGGCAGAGGCCCTGTTTTATACCCAAATGTGCCTTTGAAGTGGGGGAGACTTCAAAGAGTGGCTAAGAAGTGCACCAGGTCCCCTTTCAGTTCAATCCTGTCTGCCAGGGTCCCAGTAGGGGGTGTGGCAGTCCTTTGTGTGAGAGCAGGCCCTCCACCCTCCCGGCCCAGGAAGACCCATTCAAAATGCAGATGTATGCAAGTGAGGCTGAGTACCCTGTGTTTGGGGTGTGTCTGAGTGAATGCACAAGGAGCTGTCAACCAAGCCCAGCCAGACGTGGATTGTAAGGCACAGAAAGATTTAAGTGCAAAGAAATGCTCACTTTCTAAAAGTGGCATTTCAAGAATAGTAATATTAAATCCGACTTCACCAGTCAGCAGGATTTTGTATTACCATTCTGGCCATACTAAATATGACCTTCCTGCTCCTTTCAGATCAGCAGCTGCCACTTCAACAATGTATGAGGGCAGCCCCCAGGTTAGCCTATGAAGGGAGCAAGCCTCAGAGTAGTGTAAAAACGAATTTAGGAGTTTTACACTACCAGGACATATAACTACACAGGTACATGTCCTGCCTTTTACCTACACAGCACCCTGCTCTAGGGGTTAACTAGGGAACACATTAGGGGTGACTTATATGTAGAAAAAGGGGAGTTCTAGGCTTGGCAAGTACTTTTAAATGCCAAGTCGAAGTGGCAGTGAAACTGCACACACAGGCCTTGCAATGGCAAGCCTGAGACAAGGTTAAGGGGGCTACTTAAGTTGGTGGCACAACCAGTGCTGCAGGTCCACTAGTAGCATTTAATCTACAGGCCCTAGGCACATATAGTGCACATTACTAGGGACTTATAAGTAAATTAAATATTCCAATCAGGTATGATCCAAAGTTACCATGTTTAAAAAGGGAGAGAGCATATGCACTTTAGCACTGGTTAGCAGTGGTAAAGTGCGTAGAGTCTAAAAGCCAGCAAAACAGGGTCCAAAAAGTGGAGGGAGGCAGGCAAAAAGTTAGGGGTGACGACCGTAAGGCATGTCAGGTCTAACATGTGACCCCCCCAGCTGAAAGTGGGGAGAGCTACCCAACCTCCTGGGAGCTCTCATCGCTAAGGCGGAAGTATCTGGAGAGACCATCAGCATTGGTGTGGTCAACCCCTGGGCGATGCTCCACCGTAAAGTCCATCCCCTGTAGGGAAATGGACCATCTCAAGAGTTTTGGATTCTCACCCCTCATCTGCATGAGCCATCTGAGGGGCCTGTGGTCTGTCTGAATCCGGAAGTGAGTCCCAAACAGGTAGGGTCTTAGCTTCTTCAGTGCCCAGACCACAGCAAATGCTTCTTTCTTAATAGCACTCCACCTTTGTTCCCGTGGTAATAGTCTTCTGCTAATAAAGACTACTGGTTGGTCTGAGCCCTCCTCATTCAGCTGTGCTAGAACAGCCCCTATGCCATGCGCTGAAGCGTCTGTCTGAACAATAAATTCCTGGGAGTAGTCAGGGGCCTTGAGCACGGGGGCCGTGCACATGGCTTCCTTCAGAGAATCAAAGGCTTTCTGACAGGCCTCTGTCCAATTCACCAACCTAGGTTGTTTCTTGGAAGTGAGTTCTGTCAAGGGGGACACAATGGTACCATAGCCCTTGAAGAACCTGCGGTAGTATCCAGTGAGGCCCAAAAAGGCTCTCACCTCAGTCTGTGTTCTAGGTGGTTGCAGGCCTTGATAGTTTCAATCTTGGCCTGGAGCGGCTGCACCCTGCCACCACCTACTAGGTGTCCCAAGTACACAACGGAACCCTGCCCAATTTGGCACTTACTAGCCTTGATAGTCAGGCCTGCCTGTTGCAGAGCCTGAAGCACCTCCTTGAGGTGGAGCAGGTGTTCCTCCCAGCTGGAACTGTAGACAGTGATGTCATCTAGGTAAGCTGCACAGAAGGCATCTTTACCAGCTAGGACCCTGTTAACCAACCGTTGGAAGGTAGCGGGGCATTTTTCAGCCCAAATGGCATCACCCAGAATTGGTAATGGCCATCAGGTGTGGAGAGAGCGGATCTTTCTTTAGCACGCTCAGTCAGGCCAATCTGCCAGTACCCGGAAGTAAGATCGAACGTACTCAGGAACTTGGCGAGGCCTAGCCTGTCAACAAGCTCATCAGCTCGGGGGATGGGGTGAGCATCAGTCCGGGTGACTGAGCTGAGACCCCGGTAGTCCACACAGAACCGGAGTTCTGGTTTCGCACCTGGGGCAGTAGCCTTGGGAACCAATACCACAGGACTGGCCCATGGACTACTGGATTTCTCAATAACCCCCAAAGTCAACATCTTGGAGACCTCCTTCACCTTATCTGACAACCTGTACATTTTGTTCTTTACAGGGGCACTGTCACCTGTGTCAATGTCATGCACAGAGAGGTGGGTTAGTCCAGGAGTAAGGGAGAACAGGGGGGAGAACTGCTCTAACAGCTCATAGCAGTCCCCTCTCTGGGTTGGAGTCAGGGAGTCAGAGAGAATGACACCACCTACTGACCCATCCCCTTCTTTGACAGCGAGGAGGTCGGGAGAGGTTCACTCACCTCTTCCATGCCCTGATCTGTGACTAGGAGCATACTGACCTCAGACCTCTCAAAGTGAGGTTTGAGCCAGTTGTGATGGAGGACCATTAGGGGTTGCCTAGGGGTCTTGAGGTCCACTAGGTAAGTGGCCTCCCCTTTACGCTCCTTGATCTCAAAGGGGCCAGTCCAGCGGTCCTGGAGAGCCCTGGGCTCTACTGGCTCCATCACCCAAACTTTGTCTCCAGGTGAGAACTCAACTAGAGTGGCCTTCTGGTCGTACCACTCCTTCATCACCTCTTGACTGGCCTCGAGGTTACTCTGGGCCTGCTTCCAGAAGCGTTGGGTTTGTTTGCGGAGGGCCAGCATGTAGCTGACCACATCCTGGGGAGGGGCCTGGGGAGCTCTCTCTCAGCCCTCCTTAACGATGCTTAGGGGGTCCCCTGACAGTGTGACCATAGAGAAGCTCAATGGGGCTGAACCCCACCCCTTTCTGGGGCACCTCTCTATAAGCAAACAACAGACAGGGTAAGAGGACGTCCCACTTACGCCTCATGGCCTCAGTCAGGCCACCAATCATGCCTTTCAGGGTCTGGTTGAATCTCTCAACAAGCCCATTGGTTTGAGGATGATAAGGGGTGGTAAACCGGCAGGTCACCCCACACTCATCCCACAGGGTCTTCATGTATGCAGACATGAAGTTTGTGCCCCTGTCAGACACGACCTCCTTAGGGAATCCCACACAGGTAAATATTCCCAACAGGGCTCTGGTCACCACCTTTGCAGTCACTGTTCTCAGAGGGATTGCCTCTGGATAGCGGGTGGCATGGTCCACCAAAACCAGGATAAACCTGTTGCCCAAGGCAGTTTTGGGGTCCAAGGGACCAACAATGTCAATGCCCACCCTTTCAAAGGGGGTGCCAATGACTGGGAGTGGGAGCAGGGGAGCTTTAAGCCATTTCCCTGCCTTCCCACTAGCCTGGCAGGTGGGGCAAGCTCTGCAGAAGTTATCTGAGGCTTTCCTCATTCTGGGCCAATGAAAGTGGGTGTTAAGCCTGTCAAAGGTCTTGTCTTGGCCCAGGTGTCCTGCCAGGGGAATGTCGTGAGCCAGACCTAGTGGGAATTTCCGGTAACACTGGGGGACCACCAGCACACGGTGGGCCCCAGGACCTAGAACCCTACGCTCACTGTAAAGGAGATCATTCTCCCAGTAAATATGGTGAGCGCCAGAGATGTCACCTGCTGCGTGGTCTGTGGCCTGCTTCCTCAGACCCTCAAGGGTGGGGCATTCTTTCTGCGCCTTGCAGAATGCTTCCCTGGTTGGCCCCCCCTCTACTTGCCAGCCAGCAAGTTCAGGTAGGTTACCCAGGGCAGCTATGTCCTCCCCAGTTGGCTCAGGGGCCTCCTCTTCCTCAGGGACCTCATCTACCACCGTGGGAACATTGGAGGTGGGTTTCCTGCGCCCCTGGCCCCCCTCTTTGGCAGCTGTCTGGGCCATCTTTCCAGGCTCCAGACGCCCTTGACTCCCTTCCCGGCAGCCATGGACCGTGTGGTCATTCAGACCCACTGAGGTAACCCTAACATCTCCAGGTGAGATCTGAGCTCTACTTCTTTACAAGTAGTATGCTCAAGATCATTGCCTAACAGACAATCTACAGGCATGGCAGGACTCACAGCTACTTTCAGAGTACCAGAGACCCCCCCACTCAAAGGGAACCAGAGCCACCGGTAGGTGACTCTCACGATTGTCAGCTACTATGACCTGGTGGAATCTATTAGGGACTATCTGCTCTGTTGACACCAGCTGACTCTGGATAGTAGTCATACCTGCTCCTGTGTCACGCAGAGCCTCCACCTTCTGCCCATTAATGGTGACCCACTGCCTGTACTTGGAAGTATTTCGGGGCATGTGGGCTTTGGGCACCATTTCTCTTTCTCCCAGGGACACTAGGGAAATCTCTACCTGCTCCCCAAAGCTATCTGGGTCCATCTCCCCCCCAAGCGCTACACTAGTCAACCCAGGTGTCTGTCCAGTAGTGGACGGTGCCCTTTTGGAGCACTGGGGCTCGCCTTTATAGTGACCATACTGGTAACACTCCATACATTTGGGGTTGGATTTCCCTGACCTATCATATGTCCCTGGCTCTTTCCCAACTCTGGAAAAGGAATGGTTGCCACCCCCTCCCTGGGAATTCTTTTGGGGGCCTTTTGAGAGTTCCTTGTCTGTAAGTTTATCTCCCCCCTCTTTCTTCTGTTGGGAACCCTGACCACCTTTGTGGGAGTCCCCCCCAGGTACCTTTTTGGACACTCTGGTGCTAACCCAGAGGTCCGCCTCCTCAGCAAGCTTCCTGGGATCAGTCAGCTTACTATCTACCAAGTGCTGGCGCAACTCTGTATAGATAACATTGAGTATATGCTCTCTCAGAATCAAGTCATATAGCCCTTTATAATTATCTTCTTTGTTGCCCCGCACATTCCATTCATACAAACCTTCTTTTCTCCAGCAGGTCCTGTCTGTATGCTGCCACCATTATTGCTGGATCCAGACTGTCTCGCCTTTATCTCCAGCTCCTTGAGACTCAGTTCATGAGCCAATAATAGTTTCTTTTCAGCCAAAGCTCTTTCAGCTTCCACCTGTTTGGCTGCTCTTTCAGCTTCAGCTTGTTTGGCTGCCCTTTCAGCTTTCGCTTGAATCTGTTTGGCTGCTCTTTCAGCTTCAATCTGTTTGGCTGCTCATTCAGCCTCAGCTTGTTTGGCTTCTCTCTCTGCCCTTCTCTCCTCCTGTTGAGCCTCAATTTTCAGTTTTGCCATTTGCAATTGGAACTCCCTTTCCTCTCTCCTTTCCTCTGCGGTCAGGTTTTGCACCGAGACACTGCTCCCTGGTCTGGAAGGGGGCATAATTGCAGTGGTAACATCATGCACAGATAGCAACAAATCCTCTGAGGGGCCATTTTCTGGCTCCTCTTCCTCATCAGCCTCTTCTAAATGGGCTTCTGCCCAGGACCTCAGCGCCACTTGAAAGTCCTCCTTTTTGGAGGCCCCTTGGGTGGGTACCCTCATTGCCCTGCAGAACCCTCTTAGTTGTTTGACCGTATATGTATCCAACAGGACTAGCTCAATTTCTCCTATTTGAGACCCAGTCAGAGACATGTTGAGTGAGGATTTAGTTTTTGAAAATTGTCAGGAAAAAACGAATTTGCAAAAAGAGATAAAAATCAAGTTGACCTTCAACTGTGAGTAGGTAGTGAAATACTTAGCTACTGTATGTCACTGCACAAATAAAGTCCTATCCTCACCGCTGATCACCAATGTTAGAAATGGGGGTTTTGGTTGGCAGTCAGGTTACCCTCTGTCCAAACAAGAACCCTCACTCTAGTCAGGGTAAGTCACACACAATCCAAAAGTAGCCTGTGCCCACCCTCTGGTAGCTTGGCAAGAGCAGTCAGGCTTAACTTAGAAGGCAATGTGTAAAGTATTTGTGCAATAAATCATACAATACCACCATATAGCACCACAAAAATACACCACACAGTGTTTAGAAAAATATATAATATTTATCAGGATATTTGTAGGTCAACACGAGTTGCAATGTGAATTTGTAGCGATATCACTGAAAAGTGATATATAGGGGGTCATTCTGGGGCCGGGGTCGGCGATAGCACCGCCAACAGGCTGGCGGTGCTCCGCCGGGCATTCTGACCGCGGCGGTACAGCCGCGGCCAGAAGCGGAAAGTCGGCGGTGTACCGCCGACTTTCCGCTGCCCATGGGAATCCGCCATGGCGGCGCAGCTTGCAGCGCTGCCATGGGGATTCCGACCCCCTCACCACCATCCTGTTCCTGGCGGTTCCGCCTGCCAGGAACAGGATGGCGGTGAGGGGTGTCGTGGGGCCCCTGGGGGCCCCTGCAGTGCCCATGCCAATGGCATGGGCACTGCAGGGGCCCCCGTAAGAGGGCCCCACTTTGAATTTCAGTGTCTGCTCAGCAGACACTGAAATTCGCGACGGGTGCTACTGCACCCGTCGCACATCCTCCACTCCGCCGGCTCCATTCGGAGCCGGCATCCTCATGGAGTGGTGTTTCCCACTGGGCTAGCGGGCGGCCTTTTGGCGGTCGCCCGCCAGCCCAGTGGGAAACCCAGAATACCCGCGGCGGTCTTTTGACCGCGCAGCGGTATTCTGGCGGTTCCCTCCAGGCGGGCGGCTCCCGCCGCCCGCCAGGGTCAGAATGACCCCCATAGTGTCTTAAGTCTTTAAAAAGCAAACAAAGTCTCTTTCAAGCACAAAGTACCTGGTTTGGAGTGGAAAATCTCCTCAGAGGGCCACAGAAGAAGAGATACGTGGAAAAATGGTGTGTGCGTCCATTTCTCCCAAGCACGCAGGGACTTGTGTTGTTATTTTTCACGCGGGGAAGTCGTTTTCCGGCGCACGGACAGTCTCTTTCTGTGGATTGCGGGGATTACCAGATGTCCCGGGTCTGTGTGTGGATTTTCCTGCTTGTTTTCCGGCTGCGCGTCGTTCTGCGGGGCTGCGCGTCGAAGTTTCGATCTCACGGCAGGTGTTGCGTCGATTTCTCCTCTGGAAGTCGGGCGGCGTTGTCTTTGCGAGGCCGTGCGTCGAAGTTCCGGTCGTCCCGAAGGTGCGCATCGATCAGCGTCAGTGTGCGGCATTTTTCTCGCCGCGGAATAAGCTGTGCGTCGAAAATTTCGGCGCACGGAGCATCCAAGTGAAAAAGAGAAGTCTTTTTGGTCCTGAGACTTCAGGGAACAGGAGGCAAGCTCTATCCAAGCCCTTGGAGAGCACTTTCACAGCCAGACAAGAGTTTAGCAAGGCAGCAGGCCAACAGCAAGGCAGCAGTCCTTTGTAGAAAGCAGACAGGTGAGTCATTTGAGCAGCCAGGCAGTTCTTCTTGGCAGGATGTAGTTTCTGGTTCAGGTTTCTTCTCCAGCAAGTGTCTGATGAGGTAGGGCAGAAGCATTGTTTTATACCCAAATGTGCCTTTGAAGTGGGGGAGACTTCAAAGAGTGGCTAAGAAGTGCACCAGGTCCCCTTTCAGTTCAATCCTGTCTGCCAGGGTCCCAGTACGGGGTGTGGCAGTCCTTTGTGTGAGAGCAGGCCCTCCACCCTCCCAGCCCAGGAAGACCCATTCAAAATGCAGATGTATGCAAGTGAGGCTGATTACCCTGTGTTTGGGGTGTGTCTGAGTGAATGCACAAGGAGCTGTCAACCAAGCCCAGCCAGACATGGATTGTAAGGCACAGAAAGATTTAAGTGCAAAGAAATGCTCACTTTGTAAAAGTGGCATTTCTAGAATAGTAATATTAAATCCGACTTCACCAGTCAGCAGGATTTTGTATAATGACCTTCCTGCTCCTTTCAGATCAGCAGCTGCCACTTCAACAATGTATGAGGGCAGTCCCAATGTTAGCCTATAAAGGGAGCAGGCCTCACAGTAGTGTAAAAACGAATTTAGGAGTTTTACACTACCAGGACATATAACTACACAGGTACATGTGCTGCCTTTTACCTACACAGCACCCTGCTCTAGGGGTTAACTAGGGCACACATTAGGGGTGACTTATATGTAGAAAAAGGGGATTCTGGGCTTGGCAAGTACTTTTAAATGCCAAGTCGAAGTGGCAGTGAAACTGCACACACAGGCCTTGCAATGGCAAGCCTGAGACAAGGTTAAGGGGGCTACTTAAGTGGGTGGCACAACCAGTGCTGCAGGTCCACTAGTAGCATTTAATCTACAGGCCCTAGGCACATATAGTGCACATTACTAGGGACTTATAAGTAAATTAAATCGTCCAATCAGGTATGATCCAAAGTTACCATGTTTAAAAAGGGAGAGAGCATATGCACTTTAGCACTGGTTAGCAGTGGTAAAGTGCGCAGAGTCAAAAAGCCAGCAAAACAGGGTCCAAAAAGTAGAGGGAGGCCGGCAAAAAGTTAGGGGTGACCTCCCTAAGGCACGTCAGGTCTAACAGTTATGAAGAGCTTGGAACTGGAACTAAGTACATTGGTTTGGGTCCCAGTTTTATGCACATTTTCTACATAATGTTCTAGATATGCTGTCTTAACCTTCAGGACAGGTTTGAGGTGGGTATTTTTTCAGTTGTCTTTCTTGGCTGTTTTCCAGACACAGCCTTTGTGTAGCATGATGCTTCTCACAGCAGGTAGCTCTGGGATGATCCCTAAACTGGACCACACACAATATGTACATAATAAAGCATGAAGTTCTGCCACAAACATTCATCATCCTTTCTGATGCAGTAATCGAGGACAGAGAAAATGGGAAGGCATGACCTATAAACTTCCGCCCCTTGCATATCGTAAATGCAGTCTCACCTACTACCAACCAAACAGGCCACAATCAGGAAGAACTAAGTAGCAGCTCCTTCCTCCTGAATTCAGGGTTTTTATCCGCCATCCACTCACAGGAATTAAGGCCATATGCTTCCACCATCTGGCCAAGTGGTTTCCCCCCTCGCAAACACCCCCACAAACCCGGGGAATACAAAGTGTATTCTGATGATTTTAGTACTTGGATAGCATAGTGTGGCAATAGGATCAACATATGTTAAGTCAAAATGTCTATTAAGATAAAGGAGTCCTGAAAACCACATAAAAAAAAACACACTTTAAAAGCACCATAAAACAGTTTAAATAATTGCCTAACAATAGATGATCAATTCATCATACTTGTAAGTAGCAGCATTCATAAGTTGATCTAAGGCTAGGGTCACATCCAGGAGGCACATAAAAACTAGAAGCTGAATCACCAACCTCTGTGTCGAAGCACCATACTAAAAGAAAAGTGTTTTAAGAAACTTTTTTTATGAATATCAGTAAAGATTTTTAAAAAATCAATTGAAATGTGCAATTCAGTGATTTTGGTATTGTGCAACCAAAGGCATTTCCCATAGCTAAATATTAAGGCGCAGTGCCTTAAAGAGCAATCTATAAGCTTATGGGTGTACTGGAACACGTCCTCTCCACTCAACTATTTCTACTGTTGAAGCTATTTATATTTACTACTTCTTCCTTAAGTATTCTATGTCACAATACTTTGAAATTATTGTAGCAGAATCATGTATCCCTTTTTACTGGGAAACTTATCTCAATCATTTGTTTTTCTTCACACTGTTTTATTATTTTAATCAGAAAGGAGGCCCATTCTCTCTCGTTATTTTGATGTTAACACCAACAAAGGTATGAAACTGTGTTCTGTTAAAAAGGGGCAGAGTTATCAGTGCCCTGTTTCCTATTGAACTTTACTAATACCTCTGCTGAAATTGCTGCTCTTATTTGTAAGTACTGAAAGAGATCTATCCAGCTTTCATTGCATGTAGAAATGATCTCTATGTAATTAAAACTTTAGACTTCCTCCGTTTTGTTATTTTGAAGAGAAAAAAAAGATTTATGGTGGGGTTCCTATTTGCCAAAGTACCAATATATTTGTCTTCCTTGTGTTTATTCTTAGAGAATTTGTCATACAGTTTTGGGCAAGTGCATCCCTTTTTCTCAGTAAGCCAATGGCTGTGTAATGAAGTCCAATCAAATCATCTGCATAGCGAAGACTGGATATATGTATCATGTATTTTAGGTGGAAAGGAATGGGTTGATTTTAAAAGTTGCTGGAAGATCAGCTAAACAGACACCAACAAATGTGGGGGCGAGGACACACCTTTGTTGAATACCATTTAGAATCTGTTTTTTTTTTTAAATAATTGCCCTGTTTTGTCAATCTCTACCTGCGCCAAGTTAGATATATGCAATCACTAAATTAGAAAGAGTAAGCCTGATGGAATGCTCCACGCCACTAATTTACCCCAAAGATTTAATTTATCCATTGTATCGGAACGAGCCTGAAAGTCAACAAAGCATGCACAAAGCTTTTGATTTAACTTGACTGACTTCCAAACTATAGCCTACAGAGCATAGCAGTAGTGCACCGTTGAGTGAAGCTCTCAGAAACCCCAACAACTCCATTTCTTAGGTATAAGATTTTTACTTAAATTCTAATCCTGTAAATGACAGAGAAGGATCTTCACCAAAATCTTTAGTCTTACTTCTCTTAGGCTAATAATTCTGTAATTTTGCATATGATTTTATCCCCTTTATTAAAATATTGTGCCCGTCCAGGAGTCTCCTATTTCTCCCAGTAGCTAAAACCCACTTAAAAATCAGACCACCATTCTATGTTGCTTTGAACCAACAATTCCAACAAATTATCCAGCCTTGAGGCACATGTAAGTTTTTAAACCCTAGAAAGTATTTCCTACATAACTATTGAAAATGATTTTATGATATCCTGATCTCTCACTTGGTCAACTAGTGCAGATTTGATCCCAGGCACTCCAAATAATTTATCAAGGTGACATTCCAATTTTGCGTTTGGGTTTCTCTTTAATTATGAGGATGGGTTTGCATTAAATACAGTATTGACCATTCTCCTAAACTGTCTTCTGTTGCCCTCTAGGATTACAGAGTTGATTTCGACCCATTTGGTGATAAATTAGGATACTTTATTTTCCTTTAATCACACTTTGTAATTCCTTATTAATTATTTTATTTACAGTTCAAGGGGGCCCTGATTGTAATCTTCTGTTTAGATTACGCTTTAAACGCATTTTCTTTTTCAACTCCTAAAACAAACTCTAAATCCAATTCATTAACTGCACCAACATGTATCCTTCTGATAAAACTGATCGTTGTTTTTAGTTCTTTTAATGAGATACACTTTACAACCTTTTTTTTTCCAGCGTTTTGGTACCATTTAAATTTACTACTGCTTTTTTTTTAATTTGACTTCCATATGACTATCCAATTGTTACTTATGAAGTTCTTGTATGTGGTTTGTGTCTAGTTGTGTAGTCCATCTGCGTGGGTAAGTGATGGGTAACTCTTACAGCGTTCTTCTTTTTATCACTTTTTATAGATAGAACGCCTTTTAGCACGCAATGATAACATCTCTCATTCCCAATCAACTTGAAATCATTGAACCAATGATATTGCCATGTTAGGACAAAAACATAATTAATGGGAGATACCTGATTTCCACGGTGGAAGGTTTTCTTTGCTTGTGAATCAGACAGCGAGTGCCCCTTCAGACAAACAAATTACTTTGCAACCAACCACCTACTTATAGAATGCTCATCAATGAAACACCTGCAGTTTGGATGTTTGCCTTTTGATCATTAAGCGTCTAAAGCATCCTTTACAATCTTCTCTGTAGCTGAAGGTACACATTTTGTATTGAACCGCCTGCCATAACTACTACTGGTTTTGGATGCTTATGCTTCAGCCATTCAATCTCTGAAACGATTTATTCCACCTTTTTAACACTGTGATTGCCTTATGCATCTATAAACTCACCAGGACCAGTGCTTCATTTACCACTGAATTTCTGTGTATAAGTTATTAAAACAGCATTCTTGATTATATTCACTATTACATCTTTTATGATTGTTGTAGACACCATTTCAGTAAGCCAACTGATGGTCTCGCCATACCTATCTGGGAGCTGTTCACGCAGAAAGCTACCAAACCATCAACCATGTTTCCTGTGGCATTAAAATGTGAGCGTTATTAAATATTTTAAATATGCCATACTTTGGTTACCGATCAAAACCCTGTGTACCTTTTATCTCACTAACCTGATGTTGCAGTTCCCCATCCTATTCTACCCTTTTACACTGGGATTCTTGAAAGATCAGTATGATGAGATAAAATATTAGAAATGGCTAAGGATATGTAACCTAGTCATTCTTAACAGTAGCGGTGTTCCCTTTCTTCTTTTCTCTGTCTTATTTTTGTAATGGTAATGTAGTTTATAAGTGCACTGCAGCCTGAAATTTGTCCTGGAGCTGAGATAACACGTCTGGCAATAATCGACATTCCTGTATAAAAAGCCAGAAAGCAGTTGTTATAACATTATCAAAAAAAGAAGCAGAGAATATCAAAGCTTAGATGCTTTAACTGAAAAACGCCCTGCCACTCAATACTATGTGATAGAGCTTGAGAATGGTGATCGAATGAGCACCCAGAGGACTGCAACTTACCAGCTGGAAAATAATAGTGAAAATTCCTTTGCAAATTGTGAGTATCTCATCAGTGAAGACGTGATGGACCAAGCAAAGACATTTAAAAGTTGCTCATTTGCAGACAGGCATCCAGTACAAAGTATTCAATGCAACCGAAGCAGAACTCAACTGAGGCCATTGTCTTTTAACAGGGTTCAAATTGTCTTGGGAAAGTTTCATCATCCCAGAAAAATGTGTACTGCAGATGCATAAACGAGGAGCAAGTTGCAGACTGTTGATTGACTGGAATAGAATAAAATAAAAAATGAATAATAATAATGAATAAATAAATTAAATACAAATAATGATGTGTGCATGTGTGTATATATATCTGTGTATATATATATATATATATATATACATAAATAATATAAATGTACTCTTGTAAGCTTTACTTTGTCTACCTATCACCATATGTCATGTCTCTATCAATCTGTCCTCCATTCCCACTCTTACTCATCCCAAACCCGTTTACTACTTTCATCTCCAAAATAACCCTTCCTAAGCTCTTCCCTCCTCTTCCACATCTAGGTCACCCAAACCTCAGATAACTACTATGATCTCCCAAATGACCCTACTAAATGTCCCCACATGTATCTCACCTTTGACTCATCCAAAACCCCTCCTGCTACCATGATCTCCTTAACCCTTTCCACTGAGACTTCCCTTCTCCATCTCTCCTTTACTCATCCCAAGCCTCATCCTGTTACTATAAACTCCCAATTAACACTTCTGAATTCTTCCCTCCTCTATCCAACCATTACTCTTGTCAATACAACTAACAAACTGGCATATCCTCTGCTTAAATTAACTCATAATAATACTAAAACTGTACTAATTTCCCTTTACTAATACACCACTTATTACTCTTGGGATCCGGAGTAGTGTGCTACTCGTCAAAAAGCGCTTTGACGCCTCATCAGGTATAGTAAGCGCTATATAAATACTGTTACAATACAATACATTACAAATGTGACTCTGGAGTTGTATATGATACTGACACAGTACTGCTCATATAAACACAGAATGGGACACAACAGTTTATACTTGCAAACTACCCTTTTTGGATGGTCACCCTCCACTTTTGTTGCTTGATGCTGTTGTTTTTTTTATCTGAAAGTGCACTGACACCTGCTAATCAGACATCAGTGCTAGTGCTCTTTCCCTTCAAGTGTAAGGTGAATTTGTAAACCCAATTGGCAAGAACGTTACCACCTCTGTAAGGACATAGGAAATGGTTCCAGAGGTACTCAAGGCAGGGATAGTAAGGGGTCACCACGGCTACAGCACTGATTGTGCCTCCTTGCTTGGCCTGAGTAAAAGCAAAGCCTGCAGAGCAGCCATGTCAGTCTGCACAAGCAGCTTGTCTGCTCGAGTCTGGCTCCGCCTACACTAAGTGCAGGCGAGTCCCTTCACTGCCCATAGTACAGGCCAGTCACCTTCAGTCAGGCTTCCTATAGCCATGAGGGAGGGTGCACTGTGTTATGAGTGAGGACATATATGCACAAGCATATATAACCCTGTGATAGCATTTGAAACTTAATGCTACTGCAAGTGACCGGCGGTCCATAGGATAACATGGGCTGGCACCTTGGCAAACCCCAGAAGTCCAGCTCCATGATGGCCCAACCGATTTCCCCCATGTTTAGTGTCAAACGCTGTACTTTGTAAACCTGAGCATGATTCTCGTGCCCAGGATTAGCTAGCACGTACCCTGGTGGTGTCCTTAGAGGATGCCCACCAAGCTGCCAGCTTTTTCTTGCCTTGGTAGGCTCTCCTGAACCAGTTGCCTCCAAGACAAGAGTCTGACCTCCTGCTATTTGTGCTAGCACTTCCCCCAGGATGGAGACAAGGGACCAGTTCAGGGAGAAGGTGACATCTCCGCAACCCAGGATGGCTAGTGTTTAATGATCAGGCCGGTGATCAAGGCGGTAAGCCTCAGACTTTCACTGACCTTGATATGCAATCTCTTGTCCCCCACTTGAGGACAAAGCCCTTCCTGCCCTGTCCAGGTTGACATTTGGGAAAATTAGTTATTCAAGTGGCGTACACCTCCAAGAGGCTAGCCACACCTTTAAGGGGTGGCTTGGAGATCTGTACAGTTGAGGAGAGGTTCTGCCACACTAGCAAACCTTTGAATTAGAAGGTTCTGGGTAGAAAAGTGACATACTCCCACATGAAGTCATCACCTCCGGGGCCAGATTAATTGCAGGGACCAGTAGCCCATTCGTCACTGTCCCTCACATCCTTATCAATCACTAAACTAGGAATTAAGGGGCTCCCCTTGTAGCAGAACCTAAGTTCTGACTTTGAATCCCAGAAGAGGAACGGAGAAGACACCGTGAGTGACAACAGTACTTTGTACTCTGCACAGTACAAAGAGAAGATACTTAAGTGTCCTGAGGAGACAATATAATGGAAGTGTTTTACTTCTGCCTGTGGCAAAAGCTCATTGCCCCCAGCAAGAGGGACTCCAGTGGACACTAGAAACTGGGGCAGATTCCCCTGACTGGTGAAACCAGTCTCGTGCAACCTGCAGAGGAATCATCGTGCTGTGTCACAAGAATTACAACCCGTCAGGCTCCTTTTAAGTGAGCCCAAAGAAAATCAGTAACCTCCACCCTGGGAGTTGTAGTGAGGCTGACAACACATTTTGAGCCACTACACCACTCCTGATGACCACAAGCTAATGAAGTACCCGTAGACTACTTTTGCCGCTGCCAAGGCTTGTTTGAACCAGCCCAGTAACTGACCCATTCCCGGACGTCACCAACTCCAGAGTAACTCCAAGCAATAGTGACTAATGTCAGCAATGACCCTACTGCTAAGAACCTGCAACCTGAAGAAGGTGACTGACTAAGTGGCAAGGCATCTTTGGCACGACCCTCCTGTGACTGACAGCTGCAAGGCCACCACTGCACCTGGAACCGCCACACGTGGTGGCAAAGTGGCAATTGTGGAATCCAGGTCCTGGGACCCCAAAGGCCTCTACACTCAGAAGGTAGAGTGTAACTCCATCACCAATTCTGGTTTTGCAGAGTGCTGTATCTTTGATTGACAGCACTCACAGCTCCCGGTCTTTTATAAGGACAGCAAGGTTACTCTGCATCCAGACTCCTTGGTCTATAGAAACCTGGTCTAGGGACCTCCTCAGACCTTAACTCCAGGTGGGTTCCACAGATCTTGCCCCACAAGTGACCAATTGCACACTGTGTATTCCCCCATTGTCTTTAATTGTATTTGTCTGACAATTAAAAGTGCATCTATTTTTAACTGCTTTGAAAATCCACAGCTCTGTTTGTATGTAAGATACAAAGTTCATTATGGTGTCTAAAGTAAGGTAAAAATCTGCTTTATTTTCCTAAATTGTTTCTACCAAGACGACTGAGCTGAGTTTTACTAGTGTGAACCTAAGATCTACTTATGGTTAATGTGTTAGTATTACATGGTAGGACCCACCAAGTCATACTGCATAGTACTGTCACCTTGCTACAATACTAGAATTATGTTCAGGTGAGTTTCTTATAATATAGAAAATATTTTACAGTTCATCTCATACAACTAATTTGCATTCAATCCTTGATTTTAATTGATTATATATTCCAGTCCCAATAATATTTGGCCTTGGAACATGTGGTACATGAATCATGGTTTCACACATGATCGGACTGAGACAGATAATAGGTTTGGTCACCAAAATGACTGATTCCTATTGGAGAGTCTGATAGCAAAAAAAATGTGGCCCGGCCCACATTTCGAAATTGGGCAATTTTGAACATGTTAAAATGAGCTGTATAGGGTTTATGTTTTCTTAAGACAAATTTGTGCTAAGATCAGAGAAATCAACAGTAACAACTGGCCCACCAGACCATAATACAGGCCCACAAACAGACAAAAAAGAGTGTGGTCTGTTACCTGTCAGGCCAGTCCTCCAGGCACTGCCAGATTGCTTTACATGCAGGTCCATCACTCATTTACATTGCTTTGTTTCTAGCATCAACAGAAAAGCCACAGCTAATACATCTACCAAAATTCAAACACTGGCTTCATATATTTTTGTTTTTTACAAAGCTGAGAATTGCAGAGACATATCTACTGGATAATGCCATCTTTATTTAATATGACAAGGCTGAATAATTGCAGGAAGCATCAAATAATTTGTGATACAGAGTGAATTATCATAGTTACCGGAACTGCAAAGTGAAAGGGTCTAGTGCACAATAGTTTCCATAATTCTTGCTACAGCAACATGTACTTATTAAACAAATGGCACACAAGAACATTATCAAATTGTCAAAAAATCTAAATTAGCAAGAGCAATAACCATAATGAAAAGTAAAAGGTTTTTAACAGTTAGTAGGGTCTAAATGTAGATGAGAAATGGAAGATTATTGCTCTTCATTGTCTACAAAAGGAACATTTAAAGATCATCCAAACATGAACAGCAGAATACTCAGCCTTTTCAAATTAAAAGCTATTGGGAAGACTGGAATGTAAGAAGGAGAAATGCCTTCATTGTAAACAAGTTAACCATCAAACCTTCTTTCATTATTATGTTTGCTGTGCATGTGCTGTGGTGACTGAGACTGGGGAAGTGGAATTTTACATTTGCATTATTATCCAATTTATGAGCAAAGTGTGATTTGCATTGCTAAATAACAATTACGTTAATCATATAACTTGTAATAGATGACTGTATTTATACATTATGAGATGCCTCTGAGTTAACATTCTACATATCTAAAGTCAGCCAAATTTAAATTTTGATTTTGAATGTTAACTTTTGCACATGTAAGGCTGAGAGGCCTGCACATGTATTTCTTGCTAGTTTTGCATGTTATGTGTTTTTCAATTGCAGATTTTTCAAGACACCTTTTGCTAGCTGATGAATAGTTTATTGTTATGTTTCAGGTGACTTATAGCAAGGTTCTCATTGAAAGAAGAAGATTATGCTGTAGTGAAAGAGCAATTCATGGGAAGAGCCGACTGTAGCTAACAGTCTGTCCAGTATAACAATCCAAGGACATAACCATGCATGAACTATTGTGATGCCCTGAGAACAAAGGGAGTTTACCTGCTACCAGAGTTTGGAGTACTATGATTGGTTCCAGAGAGTGAGTACAAACTGTACAGTGCAAATGAATGCCTTTCTTGAAAAAAAGTAGCATGTGTTCTGTAAAAGAGTGAAGGAAAGCTTAGTGTCTTTGAACTGACAATACTCTTCTACCTATGCTGATCTCCACAGCCTGAGTGCCAAGGCTTTACATATCATTACCTTTATTCTTTCATTCAGAGACCTTTGTTTGATTTTCTGAAGCTGACTCTCAACCTTACTTTCCTAATTAAATACCCTTTTCCGACCTATACCTGCTTAATTTAGATTAGAGACTTCCTTTATGCAACACACTTTCTGGATATTTTGCATTCTTTAACTGGTTCTTGTTAATGTTCTATTTTCCTTACCCTGTGATATGGATGTCTGAACTATTTAAACCTGCAACAATGATGGTTAAATCTGATTTCTTTATCGATTGATGATCTTGCTTTAACTAATTTTGTTAATAAGTCCTTTCAACTCATTATAATTGTATTTGTCATTTCATGTGGGGCCTGTTGGTCTTCACTGTTTATAAAGATCTATTTAAATGCTCGCTCTTAAGTCCATCTCCTGGTTGACTCATCAAGGTCAATATGACCAGAGGAAGGGTTTGTATGACAAATACACTCATAGACTGAGATTCAAGAACTATAACTCCGTCAGGACTAGTGAGCTTATT
Source organism: Pleurodeles waltl (assembly GCF_031143425.1). Taxonomy (NCBI): domain Eukaryota; kingdom Metazoa; phylum Chordata; class Amphibia; order Caudata; family Salamandridae; genus Pleurodeles; species Pleurodeles waltl. Next base: position 936,079,889 of record NC_090447.1, on the reverse strand, counting down.
TGATCTACACCTTTAACTGAGAGCAAGTTAAGATAAGCAAGATTCTGGTTTATCCTTTGACTAGTTACATTGTTCTTTGATGTGTAGGCATGTGACTGGGGCAGTACTGAATGCAATTACTCCTCACTTCAACTTAAAATTGCAGACTATTTATTTCAGAAACTTCACAACCAGATGGTGACTGTTATTGCATAGCATAATGTACCAAGGTGCACCATATTTGTTCTGTGTATGCACCCTTTAAAGTCAACAATTAATTGTTAAATGCTGTTGTGATAAAGTGCCTCTTTTTCCCTGGTCCCTCCCATTGTCCTGAGGACTGATAATCCTGTTTCTAGACTCTGTGCACTGGGTAACTGCTAACCAGGCTCCAGTGTATATGTTCTGACCCCCTAAAACATGTTGAAATTGGCCCACTCCTAATTGACCTATTTTACTTTTCTATAAGGCTGAATTGTATGGTATCTGAAAATACACCCATGGAATGGAAAGATTTAAAAATTGGAATCTTAAGAAGGACAAGTGAAAATCAGGCCTGAACAGAATTTCAATTACACCAGAGTAATCAGAATAATTACAGTAATTCCATTTTACTCTGATGTGGAATTATCGATAATAACACAATTACACCTGCTAATGTAATTAAGAGTAATTTGGGGGAAATAATCCTACAGCAAGAGCACAATTCGCAAGCATGCACCACTTAACACGTTATTTATGTTCTCTTTCTGTTGCATTTAGAGCACTTTGGATGTGAGTTTGCTGTTTGCTCTAAGAAACTAACACTGTATGCTGGGAGAAAGTTCAGTGAATATCCTACAGCAAGCTCACATTTAGCAAGTGTGAGCAGTTGCTCACACTAACTGTTGATGTTCTGATGCATTTAGCTCTATCTCTTGATGCACAATGTATCCTTACATCCATTTTGGATGCAAGGCCGCATTTTTATGCTGAGCAAATAGAGCTAAATGCATAATTACTGTTCTTGTGTAATTCTGAGCAATCTCACTGAATTTGGGGATAATTCCGTGGGATTGCGCTTAACGGAATTATGCGAGATATGTCAACCTCCAGAGAGAACCCACCTCAAATATTAATCACATTCACTGTTAAGGTGAACCACAAAATGTATTAAATAAATCTGTGCTCAACCGTCTGGCAGCTTGGCACAAAAGCAGTCAGGCTTAATTTAGAGGCAATGTGTAAAATATGTATGCAGTGCAGTGAGGAAGTGGGGTGTATTAAATTGTGTGGTTGTGCGACGTCATTGTGTAATGCACTTGCCAATCCCTTAATTAGTTGTCAAACCTTCAGCTCCACCCTGGACAGCAGTGGCTGAGAACACCAAGGCATACAGAAAGTGACAACAATGATGCATTAAACCTCACCACAACAATTGAAGTAGAAATCAACAAAAACGGCAAGGGAAACCAATGCTAGTTTTTAAAAATAAATTGTATTTTTATGTATTTCTAGATGCCACAATGAAAAAGATCCACCAGCGAGTTCCGGAGATAAAGAATTTACAAGGTATAATTAATGAAAGCATTTTACTCAACTGTGAACAGGCATTTGACAAATTCAACAAATTTGACATGGAGCCATTTTCACAAAAAAGTTGGGATAGTTGCAATGCTGTCACTCACAGTCACTTTAGGTGCCCAGTTTCAGTAGTGGGCAAGTCAGGGGGACCATCAAGGCCCTCAGAAACAGTTACCTTAAGGGAAGAAGAAATGCTCAGTCATTTCCAGGCACTTTTATCCACTGTAGTGGTTTATATTGCAAGGAATGAAGGATGCTGAAACTCTCATGGATGCTGTGGATACTCTGAAGTCCACAGGGGTCTTCCAGCAACTACTCCTTGGTCTAAGAAGTGGGTTAGGTGGTCCTGGTCACAGGTTCAATGTCCCTCCAAGTCCTCTTGGTGTTGGTAGAAGTCTGTTTGCCACTAGACTTCCAGTTGCCACTGGCCTACCAGTCACCCAGAACCAAATCCTTTCACAAACTTTTCCCAAAAAAGTGGCCTGGTGATTCCTGTTTCACATTGAAACATTTGTGGTGATCCATCAAGTAGGGGCTGAGAAAAAGAGGGGGGTATGAAAAAGTTGCGTTTCCAATGTCAATTGCTATAGACAAGGCTACAGACCGAACCACTGGTATTACACCAAATTTAGCATAAAGCTAGCCTTTGGTACACAGCTTACACTTTTGCTTATTCGGAGTAAATCCGTTCAGTAGCTTTTGAGAAATTTAAGGAAATCCAACTTTGTATGTCTCTGGCCATGAAGCGTTTGTGAATAAAAATGAGCCCATGCAGGGAAATGTAGAGCTCTGATTGGCTGCCACGACTTCCACCAGGAAACGTTGGCAGCATTCTTGGGACTCACTTCAGCTGAGTCCCTAAAAAGAAGTGCAAAAAAAGAAAGGGGGCCCTGACTCTTTAGATCTGGTGTTGGAATACCAAAGGGACCCCGCCAGGGAAAAAAAGCATTTTTTAAAGAAAAAATTTGCAGCTAATTTGCAAAATTCATAAATTGGTGGCAAAAAATGTAAAAAACCAAGCACAGGCTTGCACACTTTTTTTTAAGCCCCTGAATGGACCAGGTCCCAGGGGCATGTGATAAATAAGGAGAGAGCGCACTGGGCCCTCCTCCTGGGCTTTGTACTGCCATGTGCACTGCCACCTCTCCCGGACATTTATGCAATTGTATGCTGGGGAGCCGTGCAGCCCACTCAGCCCTGGGGACCACCACTTCCCCATAGCAGACATGTATTCGCATGCAGGGCAGGCGCATGGGCCCCCTGCAGCCTCGGGGACCACCACCTTCCCATGACATTCATGTAATAGTATGCAAGGGAGCTGCATGGTCCCTCATAGTCCCAGGAACCACCACCTTCCAGGGGCAAACAGGTAATTGTATGAGGGGGCTATGGAGCCTTCCGCCACAGCCCCAGTGACAAACAGTTCCCTGGGGTAAACATTAAAAAAAGAAAAGGGGGTCCGTTTTTGACCTCCCTACAGCCCCGGGGACTGCTATCTCTGTATAATTTTATACCAAGGGCCTCGTGGTCCCTCTGAAGCCCCTGCCCCGGGGACTGCCACCTCTCTGGGCATTTCTCTAATTATATACGGGGGCTGTGTGGACCCTTACAGACCTGGGACTGCCACTTCCCCGAGATATTGTGGCCCGGGGCTGTGCACACCCATCACAGGCCCAGGGGCCACCACCTTTCCAGGGCATTCATGAAATGGTATGTGAGGAGGCCACTTAGTCCCCCACAGCACCAGGGATCACCACCTTCTTGGGGCAAACATGTAATTGTATGCATGGGGGCCATGCGCCCCCTCCACACTACAGTCCCAGGGGACCAACACCTCCCCGGGGCAAATATTAAAAAAAGAAAAGTGGGTCTGTTTCAGACCCCTGCATCCCTGGGGACCACCACCTCCCCGGGGCATTACTGTAATTGTATGTGGGTGTCCTCGCTGCCCCCCCTGCAGACCTAAGGACCACCACCTCCCCGGGATAAACATTGAAAAAAGAAAAGGGGGTCTGTTTCAGACAAGAGCAGCCACAGGGACCACCACCCCCCTGGGGCTATTGTCACTGGAGGGGTTCCACATGGCCCTCTTGAGTAGCCAATGATGGCCCTGGGGAGCGCCACCCCCTAGGGCCAGCTCCTCCTATGTCCCGGGTGCCAACCCTAGGACACAGCTGTTTGCTGTGGCTTGGCAACAGCTGCCACCAAGTCACAAAAGACACTCTGCTTGCATCGGGGGAGAGCTGCCAAAACAGCTGCCCCTCGCTGGGAGCAGAGGTTTCCTCAGTTTCACTGCCTGCCGAGATGCAGACAGGGGAAACAGAGGAAACAAGTGAGCTCACAGTGAGAGTAAAATTAGAGATATTCTGAAAAAATATTGCCATGTATAAAGAGAAGAGCCTGATAGAAGTGGTAAAATAGGACAATCAGTTTCATTTACTTTTAAAAAAGCTTCATCAATTAAAGATATGCTAGTTCATAGCTACTTTGAGAATAAGCAGAGTGAAGTTTGGCTGGAGAAGATGAGTAAAGGTTTTCAGAAATGTTCTCGATGTAAAGGCTGCATAGTTGGCAAGCACATGAAATCATAAAGAGATGCGAAGGGTGAGGAAAGGTTTATTTATCAAAGGATCACCTGCAAAACAACATATGTTGTGTATATACTGGAATACCAATGTGGGTTGAGATATGTTGGAAGTACCATCTGCCAATTAAGAAAAAGAATCCTTGAACACATTAGAGCCATAGAAAAGAAAGATACAACATATGCTGTAGCAGGACACATCAATAGGGCACATACATATTTTCCCATGGAGAAAGTTCCCTAACTATCCAGAGGAGGATATAGGGTTTGAACATTATTAAGGAGAAAAGAGTCAAATATATTACGAAACTCAAGACTAAATACCCAGGGGGTTTGACTGGATGAAGAACTTTATGTACATATCTAATGGTAAACTAAAATTGAAGATGAAAGGATTATTATTGCAATAATTTCAAAATATCAAGGAAAAATAGGTATAAAAAAAGAAAGTAATTCAAATTGGCAAAAGATGTGTTGAACACATGTAAGGTCACAATCTCACAGAGAGGTTAAAGTTGAATAAATAAGGTAATTATATTTTAATGAATAATCATTTCATTGGTAAACTAAAAATTGAAGATGAAAGAGTTATCATTGCAATAATTTCGAAATAGCAAGTGAAAATAGGTGTGGAAAAAGAAAGAAATTTGATTCAGCAAAGGAAATATGAATAATGCAATTATATTAAACCGAATAAATATTTTAAAACATTTAATATCACTAGAATGTAGCATAGTTAGTAAATAGAAATGTTGATATATAATTAAGTTTGTATTTGCTTTCTTATATATATGCACCTTGACTACGGGGTCCAGAATGCTTTGGTTCTCTAAAAGTTATTTATCATGGACATGGAAGTAGGACTAACAGTCGTCAACAAGACCTGTGGTGCTTGAACGCTTTGACTGTTTATAACTTTAAAAATAAAGTACATCTGATATGAAGTGCTTTCTTTCTTTGTTATATATATATATATATATATATATATATATATATATATATACACACATACACACACATATATATATACAATGAAAGAAAGCACTCCATAGCAGATTTACTGTTTATTTGAAGTTATAAACAGTCAAAGCTTTCAAGCACCACAGGTCTTGTTGACAATTGTTAGTCCTAGTTCCATGTCCATGATAAACACACACACACACACAAAAGACACAAACGAAAATGCCAAATACACATACCAAGCCAAACAGACATATACACACATATATATAGATCACGGAAAAAAGGGCTCAGATTTTGCTAATATAAAACTACTGAAATCCAGCAGTTATATTTAGTTATTTCATTATAGAGGAATGGTCCCTTCCTCACATGTGCACCTGTGAACTTGCACGCTACAATGTGGACGGTTTGATGGATCACATATATATACATCTATATATATATATATATATATATATATATATATATATATATATATATATATGTTGGAAAATGGGTTATTGGTAAGGGCAGGTAAGTACCTACACTTAGAAATAGGCCACTAACCTCCACTTAGGTCCAGTTAGGTCTCAGTAAATTAATCCCAGCTCAACCCTTGGTAGCTTGGCAACGAGCGACAAGGCTTAACTTAGGAGACAGTGTGTAAAGCATTCAAATATCACAAAACAGTAATTAAATAAAACACATACCAAGCCAAACAGACATATACACACATATATATAGATCACGGAAAAAAGGGCTCAGATTTTGCTAATATAAAACTACTGAAATCCAGCAGTTATATTTAGTTATTTCATTATAGAGGAATGGTCCCTTCCTCACATGTGCACCTGTGAACTTGCACGCTACAATGTGGACGGTTTGATGGATCACATATATATACATATATATATATATATATATATATATATATATATGTTGGAAAATGGGTTATTGGTAAGGGCAGGTAAGTACCTACACTTAGCAATAGGCCACTAACCTCCACTTAGGTCCAGTTAGGTCTCAGTAAATTAATCCCAGCTCAACCCTTGGTAGCTTGGCAACGAGCAACAAGGCTTAACTTAGGAGACAGTGTGTAAAGCATTCAAATATCACAAAACAGTAATTAAATAAAACACAGGATCAGTTTAAAAATCAAAAATTAATTTATAAAAATAGATTATATTTTTATCTTTAAAAGGACACCAAAATGAATATAATCGGATAAGGGGAACCGGAGATATGAATTTTTAAAGAATTAATGCTTTCTAGCGCATAGAAGCAACTAGCGCTCAAAGGATTAAAAAAAAGGTCACACTGGAAAGGAACAAAGCCCAGAGTTCAGGCTACCCACGAGGTAACACTGTCACACTTACTTTCAGAAGTGTTTGATTCAGGAAAGTGGCCCACAGCACCAGCTAAGGCAAGGGTTCAGAGTTTCTGGATTGCCTCTTGGGGCCTGGGACTACAACTCCCACAATGCCCCTCTTCAACTTATGGAGTTGCTCCAAACGTCTCCAAACTTCTGGATCTTCTTCCAGAGGTCCTTTGTGTCCTTGAAGTGTCCCCAACTTGATCCAAGTTTCCAGAAGCTCTGAATTGCTCCTTGGGAGTTGGGACTACAATTCCCAGAATGCACCTGATCAGAATCCTCAAATGGCCACTGGAAGCTGGTCAGCTAGGCTCTGCTTGCAGGACTTGATGCAGGGGACTCTGGGCAGCTCCTTTGTAGCAAACAGGGAGTCCCTTCTTGAAGCAGTAGAAGATAGGTACAGTCCTCTTAGTGGTGAAGCCCAAGTGTGCAGCTGGTGCAGTCCTCCAGAGTGCAGTGTCCAGGTGTAGGTCAGAGTTCCAGCAGGGCAGTCCTTCTTCTCCTGTAGTTCTTCATTGTTGGAATCTGATAGGGATCTGTTAGGGAACTGAGGTGTGGGTGCAGGTCTGCCAGTTTTATCCCTGCTTCTGGGTGAACAACAGGGGGGTGCTGGTTCTCCAGTCAGGTGCAGGGTGCTTCCCCCTGTGATGGCACTTCCTGGGAAGTGTGGCAAAAATCAGTCCCAGGGAGCAACATTCCTCAAAAATCCATCATGGCTGAAAGTGATTTTTAGAGGTTACATCTGGCTGAGCCCACTCACTGGTGTGGCTAAAAATCCTAAACACACCCCTCTCCTGCCCTCGCCTAATCTAATCAAGGGGGCACCTAATTGTCTGGGTTTGCGGGTTGTGGGAGTGTTGCTGGGTTGCTCCAAATGTTCTTCTCTGCCTTCGAAGACCAGTTGGCAGCCCTCCCCCTTCCTGCCTCACCATCTGCTGAGGGAAGATCTCCTCCCACAGGCACATCTCTTTGTGTGAAGCCAGACAACTTCACACCTCATCAAGGCAGCCTGGCCAGGCTGCCAGAGGCTGGCCAATCAGAAAACAGCAGCAAAAACACTGCAGGGCTGAAGCTGGCAACTTTTCAGGTAAAGTTTAAAACTCTTTACCTGAACAAGTTATATTAAATCCAACAACTGGATGTTGCTGGATTTATTATAAAAATTAATTTGATACCAAACCCTTGGTATCGGTTATTTAAGGGGACTTGTAAAATTAAAATAAAGTCTCCCCATTCTAGCCTATGGAGGCCATTCACTACAATGAGGGAAAAACGAATTTGGCTGTTTTACCTCACCAGGGTTTATAAAACTATTTTTATAAGGTCCTGGCTTATAGTTACATGGCACCCAGCACTAGGGGCACATAGGGCATACCTTAAGGGGTGACTTATATGTAAAAATAAGGTAGCTTAAGACTTTGGAACTACTTTTAATTCCAAAGTCGAATTTGCATATAACTTTAATGTAAAAGCAACAAGCAAGGCAGGCCTGCCTTTAAAATGACACTGGGCACCTCAGCAGTGCACCTATGGGTGCACTACCTATGCTGGGGTCCCTAAACCTACATGCCCTACCATATACTAGGGACTTATAAAAATCTTAACAAACACCAATGACATCCTCACCACCGCCGAGCACATGCACTTCCAGATCCACACCGAACCCAACACCACCCTCAGAGGAACTCTCATCTACAGACCTCCCGGACCCCGCCCACAGTTCAGTGACACCATCGCCGACCTCATCAGCACCCACGCCCTCGCTTCCATGGACTACATCCTCCTTGGGGACCTGAACTTCCACCTCGAGAACAACAACGACGCCAACTCCACCACCCTGATCGACAACCTCGCCAACCTCGGACTCAAACAGCTCGTAACGACACCCACTCACACCGCTGGACACATGCTCGACCCCATCTTCTCCGCAAGCCCCCACGTCTCCTTCAACCACACCACCGAACCACACTGGACCAACCACAGTTGCGTCCACTTCATCTTCAGAAAACACACCACCGCACCCAACAGCTACCACGCCGCTGCTGGGGCAAGGTCACTGAGGACCAACTGACTACCGCCCTCGCCCTGAGACCACCCACCGACCCCACCGACCCAGACACCGCCGTGACCAACCTCACACAGTGGATCAATGACTGTGCCAACACCCTCGCCCCTCTCAAGACCTTTACAACCAACCACACCAACAAGAAAGCCGCCTGGTTCACCGAGGACCTCCGGATCTCCAAGCACACCTGTCGGAAGCTGGAGAAGAAATGGCTCCATGACCGAACACCAGAGAACCACACAGCTCTCAAGAGCGCCACCCGCAGACATCACCAACTCATCATGACCGCCAAGAAGACCACCTTCAAGGACCGCCTAGACAACAACGCACACAACACCAAAGAGCTCTTCAGCATCGTGAAAGAACTCTCCAACCCCAGCTCTATCACCAACGACATCCCGCCATCTCAAGACCTGTGCGACTCCCTGGCCACCTTCTTCCACCGCAAGATCACCGACATCCACGACAGCTTCAACCCCGACCCCCCCGCACCCACCACCGAGTCCACCACCCCTATGACTACCACTCGCACCAGTCGCATGACCGTCTGGTCCAGTGTCAGCGACGAAGACACCATCAAAACCATGAACTCCACCCACTCCGGATCCCCATCGGACCCCTGCCCTCACCACATCTTCAAGAAAGCCAGCGAAGCCATCGCGCCCCACCTCCGGAAAACAATCAACTGTTCCTTCGAGACAGCAACCTTCCCAGAAAGCTGGAAGCACGCCGAGATCAACGCCCTTCTGAAGAAGCCCAAGGCGGACCCCAAGGACCACAAGAACTTCCGGTCCATCTCCCTGCTCCCTTTGCCGGCAAAAGTGACTGAGAAGATTGTCATAAAACAGCTGACCCGCTACCTCGAAGTCAACAACATCCTGGACCCTTCCCAATCTGGTTTTCGCAGTAACCACAGCACCGAGACCGCCCTCATCGCCGCCACTGACGACATCCGGACCCTGATGGACAAAGGAGAAACAGCCGCCCTCATCCTCCTGGACCTATCAGCAGCCTTTGACACGGTCTGCCGCCGCACCCTATCAGCACGCCTCCATGACGCCGGTATCCAAGAGAAGGCCCTGGCCTGGACCACATCCTTCCTCTCCGGCAGAGCCCAGAGCATCCGCCTCCCACCCTTCAGCTCCAAAACCACCGAGATCATCTGCGGCGTCCCACAGGGATCCTCCCTCAGCCCGACACTGTTCAATATCTACATGGCCCCCCTCGCCCATGTCGCACGACAACACAACCTCAACATCATCTCCTACGCCGACGACACCCAGCTGATCATATCCCTCACCGAAGATCCCCACACCACCAAAGCTAACCTCCACCGAGGAATGAAGGCCGTAGCCGACTGGATGAAGGACAGCAGACTGAAGCTGAACTCAGACAAGACGGAGGTCCTCATTCTCGGACCCACCCCATCAGCCTGGGACGACTCTTGGTGGCCCACATCACTAGGCACAGCCCCGGAACCCACAGACCACGCACTCAACCTGGGGGTCATCCTCGACTCCACTCTCTCTATGACCAGGCAAGTTAACGCCGTCTCCGCGTCCTGCTTCAACACCCTCCGTATGCTCCGCAGGATCTTCAAATGGATCCCCCTCGACACAAGAAAAACCATTACCCAGGCCCTCATCACCAACAGACTTGACTACGGGAACGCCCTCTACTCAGGAATTACAAACAAGCTCCTGAGACGACTCCAACGCATCCAGAACGCCTCGGCCCGACTCATCCTCGATGTCCCCCGCCGCAGCTACATCACACTCCACCTGAGAGGCCTGCACTGGCTCCCCGTCAACAAAAGGATCACCTTCAAGCTCCTGATCCACGCACACAAAGCACTGCATAACACCGGACCCACCTACCTCAACAACCGACTCAGCTTCCACACCCCCACCCGAAGCCTCCGCTCAGCCAACCTCGCCCTCGCCACAGTCCCCCGCATCCGAAAAACCACCGCCGGCGGCAGATCCTTCTCCTACCTCGCCGCCAAGACCTGGAACGCTCTCCCCACCATCCTACGACATACCCAGGACCTGCAGGCCTTCAGAAGACTCCTCAAGACCTGGCTCTTCGACCAGTAGCACCCCCCCCCAGCGCCTTGAGACCCTCGCGGGTATGTAGCGCACTTTACAAATGCAGTGATTGATTGATTGATTGACTTATAGGTAGGTTGACTTTGCCAATTATAATTAGCCTAATTTGCATACTGAGTTTACAAAGAGTACAGGCCCTGGGACTGGCTAGCAGTACCCAGGGCACCATCAGAGTCAGGAAAACACCAGCAAAAAGTTGAACATGGGGGCCTCTGCAATCAGCCCTGTTCTCTCACAATATATCATGGAAAAAGGGGCTCAGATTTCGCTCATATAAAACTACTGAAATAGAGCAGTTATAGTTAGTTATTTCATGTAACTAAAACTCATGGCCTAAGGTAACTACAATTTACATCTCACCATGCACTGCTAATTACTCCAGATACTACATCACTCTTGACAACTTTTATAACGTCAACAAAATAGCAATGAAACATTAGAAGTTAAATTATTGAAGAAAAATATGTGCATGGCGAAGATGTGAGTTAAAGTAACCTAAGTTACTTGAAAGAACTCTAACTATAATGGCTGGATTTCAATGGTTTTGGGTGAGCGAATCTGATCCTAATTATAAAATCCCTGTAACCTTTTTTTTTTTTTTTTTGTGAATTTCTAAGGTTTTTAAAAAAAGTGTATTTCCTAACTATAATGTCTCTCTAACATTTTTCATTGAACGTCTATGGTTTTTTAAGCTATTTCCCAACTATAACGTTCCTGCAACCTGGGTGTGTGAGGGGGTGTAACAGTGTCTGCCTCGATGATAGAGTGGGTGTAAAAGTATCTCTATCTGAGTGTGAGAGTGAGTGCGAGCATATCTGCATGGCTGTGTGAGTGGTTGTCAGAGTGTCTGTCTTGGAGTGCCGTGTAAAACTGTCTCTGTAAGTTTGGGAGTGGATGTGACAGTGGCCATCTTGCTGTAAGAGTGTGTCTGAGAGTCTCAGTACGGGTGTTAAACTGAGGCCCTCATTACGAGTTTGGCAGTCACCGGATTGCCACGCTGGAGCTGGCGGCCACACCACCACCAGCCCGGCAGTGTAGACTGCTATATTACGACCACGGCGGTGATCCAACTGAAACACAGCCAAGATATTGCCAGTACTGCCTTTGCCAGGTACACAGATGCATCTGCAACTGTCATGGCAAACAAACTGCATGTCTTCCCAGCATTGTATCTAGCCATACACATTTAGGACCAATAACGACGATGAAGATGACAACAGTAAGTACCCCCACCTAGCACACACAGGAGGGAAATGCAGCATTGCACATCCACATATAACACACTCACCCGGCACGGAGAGCAAAGGCCACACACACATGCAAACATACGTACCATACCCGCACACATATCTACACACACAAACACACACACAAAAGACACAAACGCAAATCCCAAATACACATACCATGCCAGACACATGCCATACACACAGCACAACACACTCACACACCACCAATACAGTTATACACATCAATACACAACACCCCACAATCACACAACTACAACATCACAAACACATTCATAGATAGGCATGTTGAGAAACTCCACAAAACCACACAAACAAAAAGCTGCACATAGCAAGAACACACAATCAGTATCACTGAACAGACTTCCAAACAATAACTTAGGTGAGGCGCCACGTATAACCAACATACAAAGGAATTCACAGATGCAGCACCATACACACGGACTCACACACCACTACCATTCAATGTCAAAACCAACATACAAACACATCACAAAATGCACATGGCACAATTCATCTACAGAGTGAATGCAACAACCCATACACAAACAACAGACACCATAGCACACAGATATCACACCACCATGTAGAAAGAAACCAGGACAAGTACTGCACTTTGACAACCACATTTCTGGGGGCAAATGTTTTCAATTAAAATAAATAATAAATACCTATATACAAAATGGGCCTACTGGCCAGTCCACTGTACAAATGTCCTCAAGGCACTTAGGGCACATTCCAAAGGCCCAACTTGTCTCCTGACTGCAAATAGGCCTCCACATCAGTGGGTCACTCAGGCACCTTGTCTGCTGTGGTATGTGAATGCTGGTCTGCTGGTGTGCCCTGGATGGGTGAAGGGAGAGGGGTCTTGGATTAGGAACAGGTAGCTGGAGGGGGGACGGAAGATGAAGGGACACTGGCTGCAGTCAAAAAGGAGGGCAGAGTCTGAAATTATCTCTGTAGGCCAGACAAGGCACCGTAAATGCCTTCCAGGTGCGCATTGTTCTGCTGCTTCTGGGATGCCAGTCCCTGGATGGCATTCACGATTGCTGACTGTCCTACTGAGATGGAACTCAGGAGGTCAATGGCCCCCTCGTTGAGGGCAGCGAGGCTGACTGGAACAGGGGCTGAGGTGCCTGCGGCAAAGGAGATGCCCACCCTTCGGGGTGAACGGGCACAGGCAAATGGGTGGGAAGCTACTGGGAGAGCAGTGCTGGTAAGGGGGTGGCAGACAATGATGATGCTGGGCTGGTCCCAGATGGGTTCGCCACCATTGGAGGAGGAATCCGAAGATGATGTGGTAGCTTTTCCAGTCTCCCCTGTGGTGCTCTCCTCGCCCTCCGTCCCAATGGTCCCCACGGCGTTGGTGGACTCTGCCTCCTGGGTCCTGATGGATGCAGCTTCCCCACTCGCCAGTGCCCATTCTCCTTCGCCAGATAATGCTAATGCACACATAGACAGGGGTGGAGAGAGAAGGAGGTTGGGAGAAAAAAAGGTGGGAAAGGGTCAAGACCTACCCATCTTGTACACATACCAACAAGATATCCACTCATCCCGGCCGTGACAAATAGTGGCTATAAACAAATGCTATACACATAGTTCAGATAGCTATAACCAACTATATCACCTATTACCTTACCTCTTCACCAAAGAGACAATATTGAACATCCTTCATGCCTGTCATCTGTCGTACTCACGTGTCTATTAATGTACTCTATGAACATACTTACCTACATGTGAATCGTGACACAATGAAATGAAAAAAAAACTCAGAGGTACTGTATACACAGAGAATATGACAGGTATATGTGGAATACATTTTGTACAGATGTCCTTTTTTACTGCAATAAATCCACTTTCAATGTACACTACACACACTTGTCATAACCCAAATACAGACCTAACAAGATTACTTTGGCTGAGCTAAGTAGATTCAGGGATAGAGAATGAAGGTTGTAGAATGCCTCAACATTGAAGTTTGTCTTAATTGCAGTAGACAATCTGGTCATTTCCTCTACACGTCCCTCTGTCACAAGTATGGCAATATGAGGTACTGCCATTATGTCTGGGTTGGGATGCCGTGTGGATAAATGTTTCCATCTTTAACATGCCTGACAACTTACCGGGCCAATCCTTTCTGATTTTCCTATGATTTTTATCGGTAATGACACTGCAAGAAATGTATTGAGTACAGTTTGTACCCCTGCCTGGATACCGCCAAATTGGAGTGATGAGGAATGCACCAGTTTACCGGCCTCTAGGAGACCTGGAAACTATAGAAGAGTGGCATATAATGATGACCTATCGACTGAACCATCTGGCCATCAGGGAACTGGTTGCCCATTTGCAGCCAAACGCCCTGCCAGCCTTAAGAAATCCCGTGCCATCCTCCAACAGTACATGTGTTGTCTGCCCTGCATTTTTTAGCTAGTGGCTCATTTCAGGTGATTGTGGGACTGGCTGCAGGGGTGTCACAGCTGATGTTCAGTCTAGTGTTACAGGATGTGCTTAATGAGGTTCCTACAACGACAAGAACTGAACACTGTAAAGGCTGCCTTTTACAACATTGGACATGTGCCACATGTAATAAGGGCCATTGATGGTCCTCAAATCGCCTTGGTAACTCCGAGGGCCAATGAACAGGACTTCATATTCGATTAATGTTAAAATGGTGTGTCTTGCAGACCAGTATATTTCACATGTGACTGCAAACTTCCCTGGTTCGGTACACAATTCCTACATCCTGAGGAACAGCAGTTTCCCTGCACTGATGTTACATCTACAGAAAGGGTCTGGCTTATTCGTAAGTGTATTGCTGTCCATGCAAGCCGTCTGCACTACCTCTCTACACAGTAAACTCTATGCCTAAACAGTTCCCTAATGTACTGTTCCCATGTGTATACAGGTGACTTTGGATACCCCAACCTGCCCTGGCTCCTGACTCCAGTTAGATATCCAGCTACAGATGGGGAGAACGGGTACAATGAGGTACACAGCTGCAAAAGGCGTGTGATAAAGAGGGCCTTCGGCCTATTGAAAGCAAGATTTTCTTGCCTCCATGTGTCCGGTGGTGCCCTACAGTATTGACCAGGGAAAGTCTGCAAGATCACTGTTGTATGCTGCATGCTACATAATCTGGTCCTCAGAAGACAAATCCCACCATTGGTGGAGGGGGGCATTGATGCTGACAACAGTAATGACCTAATTTGACAATTCTTTCAATGATTCTCAGGTATGTGTGGTCTAAACTTTGATGAACGGTTGGACCCTGTATGGGAGATGTGATTTTGTCCATCAATGTTTTATGCATCAAGGTGTATGAGGAGACTGCTGCCCTCCATCTTTGTTTTCAAATCTGAAGGGATGCTGCCTTAACATGAGGGGAAGTGTAAATGCAATGCTGCCATTTACATATGATAAATGCTGGTGCCCTTACATCTCATTCATGTACACAAGTTGCATGGTCCTAAGTCTGATTTTATGAGACAAAGGAATGTACACATCTTTGAATTGTCCTCTACAGCAGACCTATCATTTTGCACTCTGAGCTGCTGTCTAGCATCTACCTGTTATTGACAATGCAAGGTGGTGTAATTGGGTGATGTCACCTATATTGATTGATACCATAGCTTTGCATGTACATGACAGACAGTTCTAGCCTGTAGATATGTGGTGTCCTACCTTCTGCAGCATGTATCCTGTGTATGTGAAATACTGCTGTATGTGTGTTATAATGGCCTACATGGGTTACTTCATTGAACCTTTCTGCTCTTTTGTCACATGTGTGTTTACATTCATCTTCCTGGCATGACTGTTGGCACCCTTGCCACTAGATGTTATTACCACATGGATGCACTGACGCAGCTGCAGGAAATTCATGCTACATCTGTCACTCTGACAAACTTGTTGTAAAGATATGTGTATAGGATTACTGTTTGTTACCAAAGATGTCACTTTAAACATTGAAGACACATACACCATTATTTGTGCTCCTTCATGTTAATTGTGTTTCACATCACAGTTCTGAGGAGTGGGGTCATGGTTTCTGAAATCATCAGAGAGGGTGGTCCAGCTATTGGTCCCACAGGTCCTGTATCAATAAGTCTGGGGATAATGGAGTTTGGCATTGGACAGTCAACAGGGTGTATCAGTGCTATACAAGGGAGAATGTTCAGGAGAGGGATCAATTCCTGGCGGTGTGTTTGGTCATGGCCTCAGGTCCTGCAAGATGTCTGGATGATTACCTCTTTTGCGGGGCCTTCCTAAGCTGGAGGAGCAGGGGTGCTAGTGTCCTGTAGGTCCTCTTGCTGGACCTCCATTCCAGTAGCTGGGGCAGATGTTGAGGGCACAGATGTCGTAAGACTACTGGATAGGGTCTGCTGTTGGGTGGAGGACGCACGCTGGATTCTTGCTAGTTCAGTTAGCACTCCTACAATGGAGACCATTGTGTGCCTGCCACTGCTGCATGACCTCCTGATGGTATTCCCTCTGTAGCCTCTCATTCTCCTGCAAGGTGATGAGTATCTGGCCCATCGTGTCCTGGGATTGCTGGTAGGCTCCCAGGATTCTGGAGAAAGCCTCCTGGCCAGTCGTGTGTTGCTGCATCACTCCTTGGTCCACAGTTGCCCTCCCACTGTCCCTTTACCCCTGTGCCTGTGCCCCTGGCACATAGTGACCCCTCCCACTGATCCAGGACCTTCATTGTCTTGGGTTTGGGGTGTTGACTCCGATCCCTGTAATGCGGGAAACAATGATGAATGATCTCTCTTTGGGACACAGGTTAGGACAGATGGACTCTGCTGTGGTGTAGGTGCCATAAGGGAGAGGTATTCAGTTGTGGGCAGGGTGAGGCTAGTGGTGGTTGACTGACCAGTCATGTCTGATGGGCCGGGTAAGTCATCCCTTTGCAGACATCCAGGGATTTGTTCCTCTATTCGACCTGCTTTCAGGGGTTGGCTTTCAGTCACTGGCATCCTCTGCTGTGTGGCAGTACTAGGGATACCTGTGGAGTAGGTGGAAGTGTGTTACATGATGGTATAGTAGTTGTGGTGCACATGGTTGTTTACTATCATTCCCTGCAATTGCTCACCATTAATGGCATTGACAGTGTCTTGACAACTGCTAGTTTTTGGTTCTTTTGGAAGTTGCTATTGTGATTTTTGCCATTTAGTTGATGATGATCTTGTTTGCTGTCATTGCCATGTATCCATGTGCACTTAAAATGTCTTGATGGTGAAGGGGGGGTGACATGGTTATACGTGTAGGTGTCCAAATGTGGAGTGGAATTAGCACTTCTACAATGGTTGGGAATGTTGCATTGTGGTAGTTACAGTACTTGCAGCAGTGTGAGATATCCATGCACTTGTTGGTCCTGTGTGGGAATAGTGTTAGTGGGGAGGTGTGGTATGCAAGGGATGGTAATGGGTTCAGGGTGGATTGGTCCAGGTAAGGGTGGTGTGAGGGGTAGACAGTGTGGTGGGGGTACATGCTGTGCAGGAGTACATAGTGCCCAGGAAGTTTTGTTGACTTACCAGAGTCCAGTCCTCCTGGTATTCACATCTGGCCCTTTGGATGTAGGATAGCCAAGACCTTCTCCTCCCACAGTGTGAACTCTTGGGGAGGAGGTGGGGGCTCACCCCAGTCTTCATCACAGTGATTTGGTATTATGTTGCCATGGACTGTACCTTCTCCTGTAGGTCATTCCACCTCTTCCTGATGTTGTCCTTTGTGCATGGGGGGTTTCCCACTGCATTCACCCTGTCGACGATCCTCTGCCATAAATCCGTTTTCCAGGTTATGGATGTCTGCTGGACCTGTGCTCCACACAGTGTGGCTTCACTCTAACCATTTTATCGACTATGACCCTCAACTCCTCGTCTTTGAATCATGGGTGTTTTAGGGGTGAGGTTGTGTGCTAGGGTGTCCGTGTGGTTTGTGGTGTGTGTATGCAGTGGTGATGTGGGTGTTGTGTTGCTGATTGTTAGAGATGGGGTCTTTGGTTGGAAGTCAGGTTACCCCCTGTCCAAGCAAGGACCCTCACCATAGTCAGGGTAAAGGAAAATCACTCTTTGTTAACCCCCACTGACCCCTTTGGTAGCTTGGCACGAGCAGGCAGGCTTAACTTCAGAAGCAATATGTAAAGTATTTGTTATACCATACACAGTAACTTAGTAAAAACACTACAAAATGACACAACACAGGTTTAACAAATAGGTAATATTTATCTAAACAAAACAAGACCAAAACAACAAAAATCCAACATACACAAGCCAAGTTTTGAATTTTCAAAAGAATAAGAGTCTTAATCCTTGGAAAACAGAGAGAATGCCATTATTTCACAAAAGTACCTGAGTAGCGTCAAAATAAAGCCGCACGGGCGAGTGTGTGTCGAAAAAGGCCATCAATGCATTGATTTCTCACTCGCAAGCAAGAACGTGCATCGTTCCTCCTCCGGTTGGGCCGGCGTGCGTCATTTCTTGTCTCCCGCAAGAGAGCAATGCATCGATCCGGACATGCACCTCGGGTCCGGGAAGGCATTGCTTTGATTTTCCGCACCCAGCGATGTTGCATCAAAAATCCAGTCACACGGTATCACAAAACCGCGATGCATGGGGTTTGCGTCATTATCAGCTTCTGGTACCAGGTGATGCGCGTTGTTTCTTCAGCCGCGTTGCGTCGATCTTCAATCCGCGATGCAGGTGAAGCATTAATTTCAGCCATGAAGCCAAAGGCGTGTCGTTTATCAGCTGCGCCACGGAAGGTGCATCGAAAATTTCCCCGCACAGAGGTCTGTGCGTGGATTTTCAGTTCTTGTCTGGCAACTTCACCTTTCAAGGGCCCAGGAACTAGATAGGGCACCACTTGGCAGGGCAGGAGTCTCAGAGAGTCCAGGTGCTGGCAGGGGAAGTCTTTGATGGCCCTGAGACTTCAACAAAAGGAGGCAAGCTCAGTTCAAGCCCTTGGAGATTTTTCTCAAGAAGGAATGCACAAGTAAGTCCAGTATTTGTCCCCTTTCACGGGCAGAAGCAGCAACTGCAAAATAATCCATCAAAACACAGTCACAGGCAGCACTTCTCCACAGCTCTTCAGCTCTTCTCCTTGGCAGAGGTTCCTCTTGATTCCAGAAGTGATCTCATTTTCAGGGGGGTTGGGTGCCCTTCTTATATCCCTTTATGCCTTTGAAGTAGGACTACCTCAAAGAGAAGTCTCTGTTGTTTTGAAAATCCAGCATTGCCCAGGCCAGGCCCCAGACATACCAGGGGGCTGTAGACTGCATTGCGTGAGGGCAGGCACAGCCCTTTCATGTGTGAGTGACCACTCCTCCCCCCCCTCCCAGCACAGATGGCTCATCAGGATATGCAGGCTACCCTCCAGCTCCCTTTGTGTCACTGTATAGAGAGAGGTGCAAACAGCCCAACTGTCAAACTGACCCAGACAGGAAACAGGAGCCACAGAATGGTTTAAGTAAGAAAATGGCTACTTTCTAAAAATGGCATTTTCAAACACACAATCAAAAAACACACTTTCCTAAAAGATGTATTTGTAAATTGTGAGTTCAGAGACCCTAAACTCCATATTTCTATCTGCTCCCAAAGGGAACTTTCACTTTAATAATATTTAAAGGCTGCCTCCATGTTAACCTATGAGAGAAGTAGACCTTGCACACTGAAAACCGAATTCGGCAGTATTTCACTGTCAGGACATATAAAACACATTAGTATGTGTCCTACCTTAAACATACACTGCACCCTGCCAAGGAGGCTACCTAGGGCCTACCTTAGAGGTGCCTTACATGTATAAAAAAGGGAAGGTTCAGGCCTGGCAATTGGGTACACTTACCAAGTCGAATTGGCAGTTTAAAACTGCACACAGACACTGCAGTTGCAGGTCTGAGCCATGTTTACACGACTACTAATGTGAGTGGCACAACCAGTGATGCAGGCCCACTAGTAGCATTTGATTTACAGGACCTGGGCACATCTAGTACACTGTACTAGTGACTTACTAGTAAATCAAATATGCCAATCATGGAAAATCAATTACACATACATTTTACACAGGAGCACTCGAACTTTAGCACTGGATAACTGTGGTAAAGTGCAGAGACTAACAAAAATAGCAAAAACAGAGTCCAGCATACATAAACAACCAGGGAAACAGAGGCACGATGTTAGGGGACACCAAGCCAATGATGCAAAGTCTAACACTGATGCTGTTGTGTGTTGTGTGATGCGTGTTCAGTCGGATGGTCCTCTCTCTGTCAAAATTTCTTGATGCAAGGGATAATGGGTGTGTGTATAGGTGTATTATATAGTGCTGTGATTGGGTGTGTATATGTGTATCAGGTGTGGGGTATTTGTATTGTCTAATGTGGTATTGTGTTCTTGTGGAGGTGCGTTTTTGATTGCGGCTGTTCGGATCACCAATGGAGTACCATCGTGCGAAGACTGAATTGGGAGTCATAATTTGAAGGGCACAATGTTGTTGGTGTGGCGGTGCTGGTGGCAGAAATGCCTCTCTCCCGACCATTGGTCCTGCGGACGAGTTCAGATTTTTTACTGTTTTGGGGTGGCGTTCTGTTGGTGACTCGTAATTCACAGTCTTCAGACCGCCATCACTGGCGGTCTTTCGGCACCCGCTCAGACATTGGTGTTTGGGAATTACCACCAAAGTCTTAATGAGACACAGAGGGGGTCATTCTGACCCTGGCGGTCACCGACCGCCAGGGTCAACGACCACGGAAGCACCGCCAACAGGCTGGCGGTGCTTCCTGGGCCATTCTGACCGCGGCGGTAAAGCCGCGGTCAGAAAAGGGGAACCGGCGGTTTCCCGACGGTTTACCCCTGGCCCAGGGAATCCTCCCCCCTCCGACCCCCTTCCCGACCCCCTTCCCGCCATCCTGTTCCTGGCAGTTTTTACCACCAGGAACAGGATGGGGGGAACGGGTGTTGGGCATGGGCAGTGCAGGGGCCCCCTAACAGGGCCCCATAATGATTTTCAGTGTCTGCTTTGCAGACACTGAAAATTGCGACGGGTGCCACTGCATCGGAGCCGGCTTCCTCTTTGCAGGGGCTTTCCCGCTGGGCCGGCGGGCGATGTTCTTGAGATCGCCCGCCGGCCCAGCGGGGAAGTTGGAATCACCGCCGCGGTCATTTGACCGCGGTGCCGTGTTTGGGCGGTGCCCGCCGCCCGCCGGGGTCGGAATGACCCCCAGAGTGTCAGAGTGTGGCCAAAATAGAAGAAATCGGCGCAATAGTAGGAAAAAATATATATAAAATTTACTACAGTGAAACTATGAATCAATCACTGCACTAATAGTTTGTTTATGTATTTCTTTTCTCACAACCTCCCCCTATTACAATAAGGTCGATGCGTTTTGGACCTTTCTAATTTTGGGCCTCTTCAGGACTATCGGAGAATGAAGTACTGCTTCCTTCAGACATAATTTGTCAAACATACCGAATACTGTTGCAATTCAATAAGAGATACCTAAAGGGTAAAGAAGATGGACAACAACTTGGTCAGAACCCAAAGTGTCAGAGTGTGCTCTTGGGTGTAAGAAAAAGCTTAAGAACATCTCTCTAGGTGTGAGAGAGTCTTTGTGGGTGTGAGAGTGAGTGTCAAAGTGTGTCACTGAGTGTGAGACTACGTCTCACAATGTCTCACTGGATGTGACACTGAGAGGCAGATTTATGAAAAGTGGCACTGCACCCAGTGCAGCAGCACTTTTCTTGCACCCCTTAGCACCCCCCACTACCACTATGTGTGCTCCATATTTAAAATATGTGCACCATGGCGCAGGGTAGGGGGAATAGCATCAACATTTTTTATGCTATTGAATGTACTGTTCAGGGTTAGCACCCCCTGAACAGCGAATAGTGGCCCATTATAACCAATGGTGTGCCCCCTTTTAGATTTCTTAGCACAACTTTTGCAGTCCCCCTAACGGGGGAATGCCCCCTTGTATATATTATGGATGGTGCAGGCATAATGTGGCGCAAGGTGTTACAAAGTGGCGCAATGCATGCATTGCGCAACTTTGTAAATATGCTGTGGTGTTTTTGCCATAATATCACCACATTAGCATAAAAAATCACGCTAATGTGGCTATATATGGCACAAGGGGCTCTTAAATCTGCCTGTGAATGTGAGTCTTGGTCTGGGTCTGGGAGAGAGTGTGACAGTATGTGCCTGGATGTGAAAATAGGCGTAAGTGTGAGAGTGACCATAAGACTGTGGGTGAGAGAATGAGTGTCAGAGTGTGTCTCTGGGTTTGAGACTACGTCTGACAATGTCTGACTGGGTGTGAGAGTAAGTGTGAGAGTCTCTGTCTTGGTGTGAGAGGGGGTGTGGCAGTGTGTGCCTCAATCTGAGAGTGGGTATAAGAGAATCTCTCTCTGAGTATGAGTGTGAGAGTGTCAGCATGCGTGTGAGAGTGGATGTAACATTGTCTCTGTGGGTGTGAGAGTGGATGGGACAGTGCCTAAATGGGTGTAAGTGTGGTTGTTTGGGTGTTTGGGTGTTTGAATAGGTGCGTTAATTTATATCTATTTTTTTACATTTCCCAAAATCTGCGGATCCACCGTGGATTTATACTGGGCCACACTGAGCTCAGCGGATGGATCTGTGAATTTCGGAAACTGTAAAAAAATATACATTTTGAGGCACTTGAAGACCATGGGACCACGTGTATATAACACCCATGGGATCAGGGAACCTAGAGTTACCCCTGACCCCTTATGCCACTTTTCATTTTCTTTTTTCATCCCCGGGGACCATGTCCTGTTACCTAAAATGGTTGCTGCAAATTACTGGTCATGTTGCAGCCCTTTAATCACAGCATTCCTGTTGAAGTTCACATTTGCGAATTCACTGCGATAATTGAGAAAACACAGCAACCGATCCGTGGCCCTAGATATACAAATGTATTTTCCCTATAATATCTGAAAAACAACTGAAAGGATTTACACCAAATATCCAAAAGTGTAATTTGCATTCCAAATCCTACTTTTCTGCCAGATTTGGTGTAATTCTGTCCAGTGATTCAGACTGTAGTCATGCTCCAAACTCCTAATGGAATTATCTTGTGAAACACATGTTTTTTTTACCTTCCTTTTCTTGGGCCCATGCTTGACGTATCATCCCAAAACGTCCCATGCGCAACAAGAATCATGGTCTCACTTTTTTTGGTAAAATTTCATGAAGATTTGTCAAACAGTACAAAAGATGTAGGCAGGTGAAAAAATGCTTTTTCTATTTTATCCTATAGAAACATGGTCCTGACTATAACTAACGATTGGCAACTGCTTGTAAGTAATATATATAATCATGAGGGCCTTGAGAACTTGAGTTGGTTACCCCGGTTGTACAGTTCATATTTTATCATTTCAGTAAGACTGCTTTTTACTAATGATTTTAACATATTTTTACCATCATGCATTTATTCTAGGAAAAAAAGCTACTTTTCTATGTCAGACTAAAAAAATGTGTACACTATATGCTAGTCCTGTTATCCATTCAGGAGACTGCTTCAAACACGTAGACACAGTATTTCAACAGAACTGTACTTGCAATACAGTATTGTTTGCTATATAAATGGTGCACTGACAGAGAGGGGACAGAGGGCATTCCGGGCATGGTTATTCTGGGATACATGCTGTATAAAATGCAGCTTGTCTGGCGCTGATCTACCGGCATCCTGACAGCATTACCACCTACATCACTGACACAGTTTACATGGAATGGGGTTGGGGCTAATCCCATAGACTGGGCCATACTCTCAGCATAGACATAAGGCTAGATAGGTAGCTCTAGAACATCTAGAACCACAAATACCATGGATTGTTTATATATTTTACTATTTTGGTAATGCTGATTACCTTGATTTTTTATCTGCCTAATTATTCACTTACGCTTTATATGCTAGATTGTAACTGTTTCAATAAACGTATTGAAAATGTATCTTGTATCTTTTGGGTCTCGTCTTGGCATGAATGAGTAAGGAATTGAAAGGGGTAAGATCTGTTTCCACCACTTCCCTGGTGAGTCACAGTCATGTTTGGTTTGCCATAATCATCTTCCACCCTGGTAGGTTTGGGGTTTGTGTGAGGAACTATAAGCAAGCCAGAAGTTAGGCTGACAGGTACTAATGGTGTGATTGGACCCAGTCTGCCACACTATTCCATTCTGCCATCCTAAACATGCAGCCCTATTACAATAGTAGGAACCACATAACAATTTATGCAAAACTGAATGGCTGGATTGATTTTTACTTTGTCATCTGAAGGTGTAAGGAAACCCATCACATCCAGTGAGTCCTTAAGGTTTTGATGTGCGCAATAGGACAAGAAATTTGAAATAAATGTGTACATGTGTCTGCAAATATATGAGTAGTGTAATCAATAGCTGAGGGGAAACTGGGCTGATTACAAAAGCCTCCTCACTTTTTGCCCTCATTTGTCACTCATACTGATGTTTTTTCTACTCTGATGCCAGGGCCTGTGTTCTGATTAAAATTGCATCTGCAAATTAGGCTAATTATAACTAGCTGTACCAATCTACCTATATATCCATGGTATGTGGCATGTAGGTTTAGGGACCCCAGCATACGTATTGCACATATGGGTTGTGGTGACCAGTGTCATTTTAAAAGCAGACCTGCCTTACTGGCTGCTTTTAAGCTAACAATAAACCCAAATTTGACTTTGGACTTAAAAGTACCATCCAACAACTTGCCTATGTTGAATTTAATATAACCTGAACAGGGAAGGAGTTTTAGAACTCTTGTTAAAAGTTACCAACTTCAGCCCTTTAGTGATCCTTCTCTAATTAGTCAGCCTCTGGCAGCCTGAGCCAGGTTGCCTTGATGAGGTGTGAAGTGGTAGGCTGGTCCAGTGTCGTGGAGGGCTTTGTGAGCGTGAACAAGGATTTTGAAAATAATCCTTTTGTTAATGGGCAGCCAGTGTAGGGATCTGAGGTGGGCGGATATGTGTACATGGCAAGGGAGGTTGAGGATGAGACGCGTGGCTGTGTTCTGGATGCGCTGGAGTTTTCTCTGAAGCTTGGCTGTGGTCCCTGCGTAGAGGGCGTTGCCTTTAAAAGAGGGAAGAACATTTGGGAGAACAACTGGTGGTGGCCTGCAAGGGATTGGACAGGAGAATCCACCTGCTTGCCACCCAAGAAGCAAGGATAAATATGGAAGAGTTGTCCCATACTGGAAAATGTACTGGAAAAAGATAAGAAGAAGAAGGACTGCCCTGTTGGACCACTGGCCTGTACCAGGACTGCACCAGTTGTACACTTAGGGCTTCACCAAGAAAATGACTTTGCCTTTTTTCTACAACTCCAAGAAGGGACTCCCTGTAAGCTACATGAAGAAAGGAGCTAAACAGAGTCCCCTGCATCAAGTCCTGCAAAAATAGCCCAGCCGACCAGAGACAAGTGGCCATTTAAGGATGTGTACCAGGTGCATTCTGGGAGTTTAAGTCCTAACTGTGAGGAGCAACTCAGAGCTGCTGGAACCTTGGGGTGAGTTGTGGACACTTGAAGGACCTTAAAAGTACTTCTGAAAAAGGATCCAAATGTTTGGAGAGATTTGGAGCAACTTTGTAAAAAATATCCATAAAGGGACCAACCCAACAGCAAGTGTCAAGCCAGCCAACGCTGACCCCAACCCAGCCTAACTTGCAGGTTTGTCCTGCTGAAAAGCTCTGGAACCCCAGACTTCCAGGATTTGACCGGGGCCTTGTGGAAAGGCAATCCAATGATGTTGCATTGAAATCGGCTTGCTGAGTAGGGTCATCTGATGTCAGGGAAGAAAAGCCCCAGAAATGTTTCTAAGTCCAAAGGTAAAAGTTTGACTGAGCCCTTCTGCACAGTGTATCGGAGGAGGGCTCCATCATTGACAGGCATAACTTTCGACTTTGTCTGGTCGGAGGATTTTATCCCGAAGAAGTGACTAAGTCCTAACGTAGAAACTTGATCGAAGCCCCCTGCACCATGTATCCACAGGGGGCTCCAGTGAGGTTGCCCTCAACTTGTAATTTCGTCCCAATTGGTGAGAAATCTTAAAGAAATTTTCTAAGTTTGAAGGTAAAACTTTAACCGAGGCCTCCCACTCAGTGTAGCCAACCAGGGCTCCATCGCAATTGGCCTCAAATTTTGACATTGTCCCGGTCGAGTGTGACCAGATGTACAGAATGGCGCTTTTGATTTCTAGGAGCTAGAAAACATGTAATCATTTAAAAATCCATATCTCCGGTCCCCTTTATTAGATTCTTGTAATTATGGTCCCATTCTAAAGATAAAAATGTAATCTATTTTTTTTTAATTGGTGTTGATTTTCTTATTGTGTTTTGTGTTTTACTTATTTACTGTTTTGTTGATAATAATGCTTTACACACCTGTCTCTTAAGTTAAGCCTAACATCTCGGGCCAAGCTACAAAGGGTTGAGCAAGGATTAATTTACTGATACCTTGACTGGACTTAGTGTGGTTTGTGGGCCTATTGCTAAGTGTGGGTGCTTATTTGCCCTTACCAATAGTCCACTTTCCAACATTAGCGTAACATTCCTTGCATTGAACAACTATTAGATAGCACTCTACATCAATATACTTGGCTATTCCGAATCAATTTTGCCGAAATTACTGCCCACCTACAGTAGGGCACATGAGATTGGGACAATATAAAACAACATTGGGGTGAGATTTTTATTGTGTTTTGTTTTCACCTTTTTAACATTTAACCAGGGAAGAGCTCCGGTTCAAATTACTGAAACTTTCAACTAGATCTAAAAAATAGTGACTTTATTCCTTGCGGTGGACAGTAATCCATCCCAAATAATAAACCATGTCTTCACATTATTTATTTCTTGACGTTGAGATTTTTTAACATAGACAGCTGTCACTTTAAATTATTCCTTCATTATCCACCATTATTCTCTTCTTTGGATACCTAGTGCTTGTGGTCCTTCGAATAAAAATGTAAAAAGATGCAGTTTTCACTTTTCTGGCTTTTAAGGGCAGTCTGCATGCTATAATCGTTTTCCCTTTGGGCAGCATTCAACACTGCAGTATACATATTTAAAGAAACAGTAATCAATTACTGAGTACCCTGCTTAAAGAAGGCAATGTTGGAGCTCATGTAAACCTCACATGAAGAAGTTTGTTTTTAAAATGTGTTATCTCAGAATTAAACTTTGCCTTTCTCGCAGGAACATTAATTCGATTATGCACAGTGAAATGAACTATAATAAATCTAAAAAATGGGTAGGATTTTAGTCACATCTCATTGATAGCAATTCTGCTGAAATGAAGATGCTGAATGCCACTGAAGAACATGCCACATATGGGGATTTTCTGAGACAAGTGCTGCTTTGGGCTGAGCATTATGGCATAATAAAATAATGTATGCAATTATTGGTGATGTTATTTCCACAAATAGACTCATAAACGGCTTTATGAATATGAAATATCCTAACTTAGGAGGTTTACAAGGTAGGTAGGAGTGATAGTGTTTGCTTTAGCTTTCAGATTAAATAATTTTGTAACATGAATTACCTTTGAGTGGAGTTCAGACTTTTCAGCATAAAGAAACCCAATTAGATTTGAGTATAAAATCATATATTTTTCTTCTCAAAAGATAAGAAGGTTCCTTCAGAACTGTTTTGACCGCCTGTTCTGTGAGAGTAATAATTCACATTACAATCGTAACAAAAGACATTTGTGTATATAATATAATAGACATAATTAGTGCTTAATTTGTAAAATAATAAGTGCAGATGCCCACATTTTTCATTAGAGGCCATACCCACTTCCATGGTTCAAAGTCAGGTGTAATACCTGATCTGAATTTCAGTGAGCGAGCCTTCTGAAAGTAAGGTTTTGAAAGGAGGTTTTCTCCTTGAGAAAAATTTGGAAATAAATGAAAGTGCATTTAAGGCACAATTTTGTCAAAAGGTTAGCTAGCTCAGTGAAATAAACCATTCACCCATGATCACATGATTTAGGTAAGCAGTAAAGTTGGGCTTGTCCCCAGGTTCTCCAGTTTCACACTGTGCAAGTAAGCCAAAATAATCAGATGAGTATGAGCAGGGCTGACAGGCAGAATATGCATAAAGAGGCATATTTAAGAACCCTTACGCCACCTTAACACCGTCATATCATCATTGTTTTTATGCTAAGGCAGCGCTAAAGTGGCTTTTTCCCTGCGCCATATTTACAAAGTGGTGCAATGCATGCATTGCGCCACTTTGTAAACCCTAGCTCCACAATATACATGCACCAGGCATATTGTATACAAGGGGGCGCTCCAGCAATAGGAGGCCAGCAAAAATGGTGCAGTGAAATTCAATAGATTTCACTACACCATTTTTGGTGTCATTTTTAACACCTGCTTAGAGCAGGCGCTAAAATGACCCTCCCATAGAAACCTATAGGTTTCTTTGCACTTTGCTACAGTAGCGTCAGAATTTTTCATGCTAGTGTAGCAACATGCCACAATAGTGAGAGGGCGTAGTTTAAATAATACATATACTAAAATGCTTATATCAATGCTCAACTATGCTGCATAGAAAACGACAATAAACAGTAATTTGCTTAGCGTGCATTCAAATTATGACTATGATATATGTGGCCACCAATGTGTATGTGAACTAATGACAATAATGAGTAAAATTGTTTATGCTATGTTTAATCAAGCTTATATTAGCGTTTAAGATATTGTATTGAAAATCTTATAGGCCGTAAGTTATGGTGAGCTGTGGGTTTTATTTGCCTGACTCTCATATTAAAAGCATTTTTCTGTTTTTCAGTGTGTTGACTCGCAAAGGGCCATGACCCTGCAAACGTTCTTTTTCTTCAACCTAATGTATCAGTACAATTCTGTTCTCATCCGCATGCTTGCTGCTTTAGTATGAGTTTATACACAAAGTTGAAACAAAAGTAGATTAATGTAATGTACAAGGACGTTTAAACCATGGACAAAGGAACTCATGACCCGAGAAGACGTGCCAAACTGTGAAGTAACCTCCGGATGTGCCACCTCCAAAGACATCAATTATGAAGACCAATCAAAATGTTATGAATTATCGTGGGGTGACAATTAGAATTACCTATTATATAATTTGATAGGTTAAAGATAGTGGGGTATAGTAAATGTCCAATAGAATTTTTGGGGAAGGTATTACGAAAAAGGGATAAAAAACCCATGGTACAGAAGGGTCATCAGAACTATTGATTTTATCCAGAAACTCTGTCACTCTGTTTGGTGACTTTGAGACTTATTAAACCATCCTCACCCATAGACTGCCCCTTACATTTCTCCTCCTTATGAGGGAAGTGTCCCTTGTCCCTTAGACAAGTTTAGACTGATGGCGTTTTGACTGATGTCCTGAAGACGAAGACTGATCCTGTGTGCTGACCTAATCCTTGGAGGGTAATTATGACAATGCGATTTGTAATTTGTTTGCTTTTCCTTTCTAGGTACTGTGGGAAAACAGGGCTGATTGCAGAGGCCCCCTAACTTTTTGCCCCCATTTTCCACTTTATGCTGGTGTTTTCCTGACTCTGATGGTGCCCTGGGTACTGCTAACCAGTCCCAGGGCCTGTGCTCTGTGTAAAATGGATATGCAAATTAGGCTAATTATAATTGGCTAAGTCAACCTACCTATAAGTCCCTAGTATATGGTAGGGCATGTAGGTTTAGGGACCACAGCATAGGTGGTGCACACCTAGGTGCATTGCTGAGGTGCCCAGTGTCATTTTAAAAGCAAGCCTGCCTTGCTGGCTGCTTTTAAATTAAAGTTATATGCAAATTCGACTTTGGAATTAAAGGTACTTCCAAAGTCTTAAACTACCTTATTTTTACATATAAGTCACCCCTAAGGTGTGCCCTATGTGCCCCTAGGGCTGGGTGCCATGTAACTATAAGCAGGGACTTTATAAAAATAGATTTATAAGCCCTGGTGAGGTAAAAACAGCCAAATTCGTTTTTCCCTCATTGACGTAAATGGCCTTCATAGGCTAGAATGGGCAGACTTTATTTTAAATTTTAAAGTCTCCTTAAATGTTACATACCAAGAATTTGGTATCAAATTGATTGTTGTAATAAATCCCACAACTTCCAGTTGTTGGATTTAATATAACTTGTCCAGGTAAAAAGTTTAGACTTTACCTAAAAAGTTGCCAATTTCAGCTCTGCATTGTTTTTGCTGCTGTGCTCTGATTGGCCAGCCTGCAGCAGCTTCTGCCAGGCTACCTTGATGAGGTGTGAAGTGGCCTGACTTCACACAAAGGAATGTGCTTGGGGGAGAGAATCTCCCCTCAGCAGATGGTGAGGCAGGAAGGGGGAGGGCTGCCAAACTGGTCTTCAAAGGCAGAGAAGGACATTTGCAGCACCCAGCAACACCCCCACATCCTGCAACCCCAGACAACTAGTGCCCCCTTGATTAGATTAGGAGAGGGCAGGAGAGGGGTGTGTTTATGATTTTTAGCCACACCAGTGGGTGGGCTCAGCCAGATGTAACCTCCAAAAATCAGATTCAGCCATGTTGGATTTTTGGAGACTGTTGCCTTTTGGGATGGATTTTTGCCACACTTCCCAGGAAGTGGTCATCACAGGGGGACGACCCTGTACCTGATTGGAGGACCAGGACCCCCCTGCTTTTCACCCAGGAGCAAGGATAAAACTGGCAGACCTGCACCCACACCTCAGATCCCCTCCAGAATTCAACAAGAAAGGAACTAAAGAAGAAGAAGGACTGCCCTGCTGGACCCCTGGCCTGCACCTGGACCCTGCACTCAGAAGGACTGCACCAGCTGCACACTTGGGCTTCACCACAAGAAGGACTTTGCCTGGCTTCAACTGGTTCAAGGAGGGACTCCCTGTTTGCTACAGGTGAAAAATTGCTAACCAGAGTCCCCTGCACCAACTCCTGAAGAAAGCGACCAGCTGACCACTGTCCAGTGGCCAAAAAGGAGTTTGCGCCAGGTGCATTCTGGGAGTTGAAGTCCGCACCCCCCAAGGACCATCACAGAACTTCTGGACCCTTGGGGTGAGCTGTGGACCCCAAAAGAACCCTAAAAGAACATCTGGGTGAAGCCCCAGAAGTTTGGAAAAGATTTGAGAATTTTTGGAAAAAAGTTCCAGAGAGGGACGACCCGCCGCGGAAATTCTAGCCGGCTTGCCTCAACCGCGACCCGGCCTGACTTCGTGGTTCGTCCCGGTAAAGAAAAACATCCAAAAAAGAGACTAAGTCCGAACGTAAAAAGTTGACCGGGACCTCCCAGCCATCGTATCCGAGAAGGGCTCCATGGACGTCGGATCAAGATCCAGGTTTACCCCGGTCGAAGGATTTTCATCTCGAAAAAACGACTAAGTCCGAAGGTAAAAGTCTCCACTGAGGAAACCCACATTGCGTATCCGGACAAGGGCTCCAGGAGGTCGGATTCAACTGGCAGGTTCGTCCCGGTGAAGAAAAACGTCAAAATAAAGACTAAGTCAGAAGGTAACTTTTTAACCGAGGCCTCCCGCGACCTGTAGCCGAGCAGGGCTCCATCGCGGTCGGCCTGAAAGTTTGACTTTGCCCCGGTCGAGGTGCAACCAGATGACCCGATTGGCGCTTTTTGTTTCTAAGCGCTAGAAAAGTAATAATTCTTTAAAAATTCATATCTCCGGTTCCCCTGAACCGATTTTAATCGTTTTTTGTGTCATTTTAAAGATAAAAATATAAACTATTTTTATAAATTGGTTTTGGATTTTTAAACTGTTTCCTGTGTTTTATTTAATTACTGTTTTGTGATATTTGAATGCTTTACACTTTGTCTCCTAAGTTAAGCCTTGACGCTCGTTGCCAAGCTACCAAGGGTTGAGCTGGGATTAATTTACTGAGACCTAACTGTACCTATGTGGAGGTTAGTGGCTTGTTGCTAGGTGTAGGTACCTACCTGCCCTACCAATAACCCATTTTCCAACATAATTGGAAGCAGCGACGGGATCCTGTACTTGTGTTCAATATCACGTTACAGTTTTAGGTAAAACAAATTAAAAATCCTTTAAATTGTCCTAGTGCAAAAAAAAATGTTATTATTAATTTGGATTAATTTCAATTATTGAATTTTTGTAATTTTTCTAAATTCTTGTTTCCAATTTTTGCAAAAAGTTTTTTGACACAAAACTAGGGAACCATGGAGCTTGATCTGGCTAGCCTACCCACACTGACAGTAGACCAGCTTAGGGGGTTGTGTATTGAAAGAGGGTTGCCTGCAACCACTGATCTCAGGAAGCAAATCCTGATCACATCCCTGACAGCATGGGCTGAGGCCCAAGAGGTAGAGTCAGAAGAAGCTCCAGAGGAGGGAGAAAAAGGGGAAGATGCTAACTCTAACCACTCAGGGGAGGGAAGGCATCTGAGCCTAAGTGAGGAAGAGGAAGAACGGTCCTCAGTAGATACAGTCACTAGGGGCAGACCCAAAGCTAGTGGTAGGAAGGGGGTCCCTTCAGGAGGAGAGAACCCATCCATCAGAGAAAGAGAGCTGGAGGCCCAGCTAGCATACATAGCTTTGGAAGCAGAGAAGCTGGCCCTAGAAAAGAAAAAGTGGGCATACAAAGAGACAAGAGATGGAAGCAGCGATAAAGAAGCTGAGGTGTCCATGGGTGGGGGAGTTTGCCCCAGGTTACCCAAGGGGGTAGTTCCTGCTTATGTAGAGGGGGATGACATAGATAAGTGGCTGGGGGCCTTTGAGAGGGCACTCCAAATGAGAAGGGTTAGGCCTCAATACTGGGGTTCCCTTTTGTGGGAGTTGGTCCCCAACTCAGGGAGGGATAGGCTTCTGACCTTAAGGGGGGAGGAGGCAGATTCATACCCTAGTATGAAGAGGTGCTTAGCCAAGAAGTTTGGTCTGACCCCAGAGCAATATAGAATGAAGTTCAGGGACACCCAGAAGGTCAGTACCCAGTCTTGGGTTGACTTTGTGGACATTTCACTAAAGGCACTAGAGGGCTGGTTTATTGGTAACAAAGTAGATACTTATGAGGGGTTATACAATCTGATCATGAGAGAGCACATCTTGACCAATTGTACCCAAGAAAGGTTACGCCAGCATCTAGTGGACTCTAAGCAGACCTACCCTAGAGAGCTAGGGGAGGCAGCTGATGAGTGGTTGAGAACCAGGGTGGTTGTCAAGTCCCAGGGGGGAGACTCCAAGAAGGGGGGGACAGGTCCCCAAAAACCTAAGGAGGGAGGTGGTAAGCCCACCACAGAGACTCCCTCTGTACCCCAGAACCCTATGAAGGAGGAGAGTAAATCCCACTCCCACTCTGACAAGCAGAGACAGGGAGACCCAGGGTTAAAAAAGCTCTTGGACTGTAGGGCTTGCTTTGACTGTCAGCAGACAGATCACTTCAGAGGAGATGCAGCCTGTCCAAGGAAGGTGGTTAGCACTGGGCTGTCCAGTGTAGCCATAGAGGAGGATTCCTTAGATGATGAAGTCCTCCTAGCATTGTGCTGGGAGACAGGACCAGATGGTAAGCTGGTGATCCCTGAGGGTGGGAGTAGGCACTTCCACCACATTCAAGTGAATGGGATCCCTACCACTGGCCTGAGGGACACCTGTGCCAGTCACACTATAGTGAGTGACCGGTTAGTGACGCCAGACATGTATGTCCCAGGAAAGACAAAGAAAGTCAGGATAGCCACAGGGGAGGTCACCTCCAAACCTGTAGCCATAGTGCCCCTAGAGAGTGAGGGTATCCTTGACTGGATTAGGGTGGTAGTTAGTGCTGACCTCCCCCTCGATTGTATCCTGGGCAATGACCTCCCAGAGGTGAGTCTGGTCACAGATGGGGTGGTCGCCCAGGGCGCCCCCCCAACCCAAAGTCCTGGGGAGTCAGTCCCTACAGTTAGGAGACAGGGGTCCCCAAGAAAAGGAAAGAAGAAAAGGAAGGGTAGGCCACTCTTAAAGAGAGTTCCAGGGAGCCAAGGGCCTTCTGCCCCATTAAGGGGGGAGCCCAGAGTTGGCACTGGTGAGGCCTCACCTGACCCCAAGGAAGTCCTGAGTAGTCAGGCAGCTGTCCAGATGCAAGGTGTTGCCCCTGCACTGACAGAAGGGAGAGTGGAAGGAGGGTGTCTGCGACAGGAGGTGGTAGCCCCCCACTCTAGACAGCAAGAGGGGTGCCAGGACCCCAAAGATGCCCCTAAAGCAGCTCAGCCACCTGTCAGTGGAGAGCTTAGGGTGTGGTTCTGGGTACTGACAGCTGTCAGTAGCCTCTGCTGGGTGCTAGCCTTCCTGGCAGCACTGTACTTGGCCTGGGAGGCAGACCCCAGGGCCAATAGCAAAGTAGGCCCCCTGACCCTATTGGTCATGGTGGGGTTGCTCAAGTGTTGGGTGACCTCTTTGGGTAAGCTAGGTGTTGCCCTAGCAAAGTTTGGAGTAGGGGAGGTGGGCACCTCACTACCCAAGTTGGCAGAGAGAGAGGAGGAAGACCCCCCTAGAGGGAAGTTTCAGTTTGAATTGGGTCCTTTTACTGTTGGGATGGCTTCACTACCCAGAGGGAGTGACCCTGACAGGAGGATGTAAGGCAGAGTAGGCCCTGCAAAGGGACAGCCAGTTTTCTTCACTGTCTTCCTCGCCTAACAAGCCAGGAAGACTCTCCCAGGGTTGGGCTGAGTCTCCTGGGCGTGTGGGCTGGGGGGGGGGGTTGTGTGGGAAAACAGGGCTGATTGCAGAGGCCCCCTAACTTTTTGCCCCCATTTTCCACTTTATGCTGGTGTTTTCCTGACTCTGATGGTGCCCTGGGTACTGCTAACCAGTCCCAGGGCCTGTGCTCTGTGTAAAATGGATATGCAAATTAGGCTAATTATAATTGGCTAAGTCAACCTACCTATAAGTCCCTAGTATATGGTAGGGCATGTAGGTTTAGGGACCACAGCATAGGTGGTGCACACCTAGGTGCATTGCTGAGGTGCCCAGTGTCATTTTAAAAGCAAGCCTGCCTTGCTGGCTGCTTTTAAATTAAAGTTATATGCAAATTCGACTTTGGAATTAAAGGTACTTCCAAAGTCTTAAACGACCTTATTTTTACATATAAGTCACCCCTAAGGTGTGCCCTATGTGCCCCTAGGGCTGGGTGCCATGTAACTATAAGCAGGGACTTTATAAAAATAGATTTATAAGCCCTGGTGAGGTAAAAACAGCCAAATTCGTTTTTCCCTCATTGAAGTAAATGGCCTTCATAGGCTAGAATGGGCAGACTTTATTTTAAATTTTAAAGTCTCCTTAAATGTTACATACCAAGAATTTGGTATCAAATTGATTGTTGTAATAAATCCCACAACTTCCAGTTGTGGGATTTAATATAACTTGTCCAGGTAAAAAGTTTAGACTTTACCTAAAAAGTTGCCAATTTCAGCTCTGCATTGTTTTTGCTGCTGTGCTCTGATTGGCCAGCCTGCAGCAGCTTCTGCCAGGCTACCTTCATGAGGTGTGAAGTGGCCTGACTTCACACAAAGGAATGTGCTTGGGGGAGAGAATCTCCCCTCAGCAGATGGTGAGGCAGGAAGGGGGAGGGCTGCCAAACTGGTCTTCAAAGGCAGAGAAGGACATTTGCAGCACCCAGCAACACCCCCACATCCTGCAACCCCAGACAACTAGGTGCCCCCTTGATTAGATTAGGAGAGGGCAGGAGAGGGGTGTGTTTATGATTTTTAGCCACACCAGTGGGTGGGCTCAGCCAGATGTAACCTCCAAAAATCAGATTCAGCCATGTTGGATTTTTGGAGACTGTTGCCTTTTGGGATGGATTTTTGCCACACTTCCCAGGAAGTGGTCATCACAGGGTGACGACCCTGTACCTGATTGGAGGACCAGGACCCCCCTGCTTTTCACCAAGGAGCAAGGATAAAACTGGCAGACCTGCACCCACGCCTCAGATCCCCTCCAGAATTCAACAAGAAAGGAACTAAAGAAGAAGAAGGACTGCCCTGCTGGACCCCTGGCCTGCACCTGGACCCTGCACTCAGAAGGACTGCACCAGCTGCACACTTGGGCTTCACCACAAGAAGGACTTTGCCTGGCTTCAACTGGTTCAAGGAGGGACTCCCTGTTTGCTACAGGTGAAAAATTGCTAACCAGAGTCCCCTGCACCAACTCCTGAAGAAAGCGACCAGCTGACCACTGTCCAGTGGCCAAAAAGGAGTTTGCGCCAGGTGCATTCTGGGAGTTGAAGTCCGCACCCCCCAAGGACCATCACAGAACTTCTGGACCCTTGGGGTGAGCTGTGGACCCCAAAAGAACCTTAAAAGAACATCTGGGTGAAGCCCCAGAAGTTTGGAAAAGATTTGAGAATTTTTGGAAAAAAGCTCCAGAGAGGGACCGACCCGCCGCGGAAATTCTAGCCAGCTTGCCTCAACCGCGACCCGGCCTGACTTCGTGGTTCGTCCCGGTAAAGAAAAACATCCAAAAAAGAGACTAAGTCCGAACGTAAAAAGTTGACCGGGACCTCCCAGCCATCGTATCCGAGAAGGGCTCCATGGACGTCGGATCAAGATCCAGGTTTACCCCGGTCGAAGGATTTTCATCTCGAAAAAATGGCTAAGTCCGAAGGTAAAAGTCTCCACCGAGGAAACCCACATTGCGTATCCGGACAAGGGCTCCAGGAGGTCGGATTCAACTGGCAGGTTCGTCCCGGTGAAGAAAAACTTCAAAATAAAGACTAAGTCAGAAGGTAACTTTTTAACCGAGGCCTCCCGCGACCTGTAGCCGAGCAGGGCTCCATCGCGGTCGGCCTGAAAGTTTGACTTTGCCCCGGTCGCGGTGCAACCAGATGACCCGATTGGCGCTTTTTGTTTCTAAGCGCTAGAAAAGTAATAATTCTTTAAAAATTCATATCTCCGGTTCCCCTGAACCGATTTTAATAGTTTTTTGTGTCATTTTAAAGATAAAAATATAAACTATTTTTATAAATTGGTTTTGGATTTTTAAACTGTTTCCTGTGTTTTATTTAATTACTGTTTTGTGATATTTGAATGCTTTACACTTTGTCTCCTAAGTTAAGCCTTGACGCTCGTTGCCAAGCTACCAAGGGTTGAGCTGGGATTAATTTACTGAGACCTAACTGTACCTATGTGGAGGTTAGTGGCTTGTTGCTAGGTGTAGGTACCTACCTGCCCTACCAATAACCCATTTTCCAACAGGTACCAACTGCTCATTTTTATAGAGGCCATAGTTAGATCTTTTCTAAATTAGTGTTCCAAAATTGTTTTGCATGAAGCCCAACATGCTAATGCTAATCAGTGGTTAGGACAGGAGTTCACGTTGACTAATGCAAATAGAAAAATGACTGACATTACGCAATGCTGAACTGACACATATATGACACTTGCTGTATTTTGATCTATGTTCACGCCGTGCTATGTGCTTATGTTTGTGATTCTTGCATTAATGAAATCTTATCACAGTTGCCATATCGTGACTATACTCTTATGCTTCCTGGTATTGAGATTAACTCTTCTGCTCGTAGATTGTAATCAATAGGGAATAAAATTCATAAAATTCTATCAAAGGTGTGGTTATTCATGACTGAAAGGTCATGGTTGCGTCGACAATTTGATTAATGTCTTTATTCAAAGTAAAGTGCATTGTGATGGTAAATATTGATGACATTATTGATATATTGCTTGACATATTGATCAGTTATCTCGTCCTACGGTGTCTCTCCACTGGCTCACAAGATTCATTGGCCTAAAACGAGTCCTAACGTATAATAAATTGACATAGAAGGACGCGTTAGCAGTTCTGGTAGCAGAGCGACGGTTTGGCCCTTGGGGGCCCTAGGACGAAGAATCATTGTTTAATTTGTTTTTCTGTGATAATGCAAATTGGAGGTATGATGGGTTTCTAAGTTCACCATGACTTTCCCGGGATCTCTGAGCCTGCCTAAGTGAGTTGGGGATGATCTCGGCACCATAATGTGTGTGGTTTAGGGTTTTTGCACTTGCTTAGCTTATGCCTTTTTGCAGGTGATTGTGAAATTTGTGTGTATCTAGGCCAAGTATGTGTTGTTTAGTAGGAGTAGGCGTACTCTGTAGAGTGAGAGTAGGGAAGTCGGCGTACTTCATATGAGTGTGGCGCTCGGTGCTCAAAATTATCCACGTGGTTAGTTGTTTATGTACGGACCTGTCGTGGTCTAAGACTCCGGAGTATTTTGACAAGAGAAGGAGACACTTGGGTTTATGTTGTAATCTGTGCGGTTTAATAGGTCAATCGGGCGTGGTTGACAAGTCAAGTTTGAATAAACGTATGTGTGAAACCTTCGATGGAGATTTGGCAAATTCTAAAGTGCACTAGGACGAGCCATTGACAAGTCGAGAGTAGAATTTACGGGTTGAATTCTGCTTGCGTATGCGGGAACTGACAAGGAGAAAGTAGCGGCTGAGGCTTCAAGTGAAATCTCTGTAAAGTTCTGAAGCGAATGTGTTACCCTTCCTGTAGTAAACCGGCAGATTTGTATTGTCATTTAAGGTGCTCGCAATAATTTGCATTAGTTTGTGTGGATTCAGTGAAGAGAGGACGAGCTGCAAGACTTTGTCAGCTGCAGTGTGTATGAGTGTGACGTCAGTGGTACCGCGCTGAGATAGGTCAGTTGTCGAGAGGGGTCGCGCATGGATTGTCTGCCGTCTGTGAGAGGCAATAGGTTGAGAAAGGTGGGTGAAGAGTGTCCTGGGAACTAAGTCACTTCTGATTAAAATACAAACAAGAGAAAATCGCAAAATGAATTTTCTAAAGGCATTTAAGAGTGCTCTGAAAGTAGACGCATATATTGTAGCAACTGATGGGGAGCCTACACCACCCGAGGGTACTCCGGCTTATATAGTCATGGAAGAGAAAGGTGTCGCGCCATGTTTATGGAAGAAACAGTGGCGCAAACTGACAGAGAAAGAGGGTTTTTTGGCGTTTCCGGAACATGGAACGTTCAATATGAGGGTTCTCGAAAATTTGAGGTGGATGTTAAGTGTACAGAAACCACCTCCGAGGCCAGCTCAATATGAGGCGTTAGCGGTTTGGGATCTAACGGCTCTTAAACAAAGGCAAGAAAAGTTTCAGAGAAGACTGAGAAGGGCAGAAAAATCTTATGCAGAGGCTAGATGGGATAACGAGAGCAAAATGTGGAGAAGGGGAATTGTTGATGGATTAAAATTGTTCCCAGCAATAGAACAGGGAGAAGAAACACAGGGAAAGAAAGCCTCCAGTAAGACAGATAAAGACTCGAACAAATCTAAAGAGAATAAAAGACCTTGGGAAGAGGAAGATGATTCAGACGATGAGGAATTCATGGACAGATTATTATTGAACACCCGCCACCTTATGTAGTGAGCGATAGTGCTCCAAGCACTAGCATGTATCCTGGGAACCAGCCGCAGGAAAAGGGAGTTGCTGATACAGTACAGACTAGTGATACAGCTTCGATACAGAATGGTGTCAGTGTACCCACCGCAGATACAGAGAATCTACCCAGATGTCCCAGTACTTGAGACTACTAAAATCTGATAGTGCCGCCAGACCCGATAAACACAAAATCAAAATTAGTGCAGATTGAGTCAACTCCGAAATTATTGTCCCAACCGCAGCCACAGCTGATACCAGGGTACAACCCAGTAGCTGGCCCTCCATTAGTGCCTGTCCCGGGTACTTTGGAACAGACCTATGGAGTTACTGCTCCACGGAGTCTGGGACCAGGACAAACACCTGCTGCCATATCATTGCCAATTACTGTCGGTCCACCAGTGCCATTGTATGCGCAGGGCAAAACTGGTGTATGTGACCAGGGAGTAATGACTCAAGATGTGATAAGAGGAGGGTCTATGGGAACTCCCCAGATAATGGCCCCTGCAGAACAAGCACTTGAAAAACCGAGGACTTTAATGGACCTTAATCCGGTAGGAGCACCCATAGAAGCAATGTGGCAAGCAGGGCTAGGGGTTTTAACTCCACAGACGATGAGTACGAATACCTCACATTCACCGATGATACATACAGGGAGAGTCTCACTGCAGGGTTTCACAGTCCAACAGCTAAATGAATGGCTAGAAAAGACTTATACTTCACAAAAGGCTGCAGTGGTTGCAGTCGAACCAGAAAAGGAAAAGCAAGACGAGTAACTAAACCTTGTAAGGTTAGGGGCAGAAGCTGCTGAATCAGTGGAAGGTACAATGGGAGTAAACAGATTGGAGTCATACACGGAAGCAGAATTAAGATTCCTGTGCCCCAAGATTACTAAAGAAGTAGGCAAGGTGCATCAGAGATTATCGAATCTGGCAGACAAATACAATATTGATATCGGAAGCATTAAACACTTGAAAAGAAGTTACAGATTGGATTTTGACTCTAAAGATTTTGAGCACATGAGGTCTGCGGGAATGAAGGCACATTTGAGAGAATTGTTGCAAAGTGCGCAAATTTGGGGTGCGCTGGAAAAATAGGAAGGCAGATGGGCAAAGAAAAGAGATAAGGAAATGGGTGACAGTTCAAGGTCGAATCAAGCTAAGGCCTCCCCTGATGTGGAATCAGTGAAAATATTACCCATGAGAGAGACAGCTGGTGGTGTCTTAGTTCATGTACCATGGTCCAGAGAAGACATCCTATCTTTTACTAATGATTATCCCAGATTGAGGGAGAAACCGATCGAGTGGTATCAGCAGATAGGTTTGTGAAACTTGCTAAGAGTCCCTGGTAAGACTTGAATACCTTGTTCGAGATCATTGTTCCGCCTGATTTGTGGCTCGAGTGCAAGAGAGAGGTAGATTGGCCGACGAAGGAGCCAGCAAGGGATAAGGTGACCGGGGCACCCTCTGAAGAGGTGATGAAGTACTATCATAAGGTGATTGAGTTTTTGAAACAAAAGGTGTCGCCGAAGGTGACTTATCGGCAGAAGATTGACCGGACCTCTCAAGAGGTTAAGGAATCAATACATGCTTACTATGAGAGATTGTTAAAGGCATTCAAACACTATAGTGGTACTGAGACTATTGAACCGAAGGATATGAACCATCTTGTGTTTAGATTTGTCGAAGGACTGAGGCCAGAAGTTAGCCAAATGATTAAGAATCATTTGATTTGTTGGCAAGCGAAACCGATTGATGAAGTGTTACAGTATGCAAAATACTGTAGTGATGAGATTGAACTGAAGCAGAAAAAGCTGAAAGAGAAAGTGATGGTGATGCATATAAGGGCTGCACTGGCAGGAATACAGGGAAACAGAGTTCAACAGATGATACAGCAACAACCGCAAATGAATGGTGCGTTTCAGACGCAGCAGAGAGGTCGAGGCCGAGGGTTTGTGAATCGCGGTCCAGACTTGAATACTGTTGTGGTTCAAAATTATGTACAAGGAGTGAAAAAGATGTCACCATGTCACGCGTGCGGGGGCTTGGGGCACTGTAAACGTGAGTGCCCGAATATGGTGCAGGATGGTGTTGTTCAGCAAAGTGCTAATGTTGGTACATTGCAAAATGAACAGGGTCCAAAAATGAGACATCAAAACCCGAATTTTCAGAACAATCTGGTACAAATGCAAGGGGTACAGCCCATGCAGCAGATGCAAATGCCATGTTTCCAGCCAACGCAAATGCAACCAATACAACAGCAGATTCCGGTGTTACCTAGACAGCAAATGCAATTACCAATGGCTCCGATGGGACAGCAACAAGTGATGCTTCCTCAACAGGTCACAGGCCAGGTAATGAGTCAAAATAATACAGTACAACAGTTCCCATTACGAGGTGAAAATGGCGTGAATGAAGAGTGGTCAGATAATAGCTCAGACAGCGAAGAGTGCAGGCTTGCAGCATCCTTAGAGGTGGATCAAAGGGGTCCATATGTGGAAGGAAAGGTGATGGGCTATAAGGTCTCGTTTCTGGTTGATACAAGCTTTCTTTTCGATACCTCTTCATGAGGATAGTCAATTTTTGTTCAGTTTCAAATTCCTGGACAAGGTGTACAGTTGGTGCAGAATTCCTCAAGGGTTTTCTGAATCACCGTCCATCTTCAATCAGATATTGAAAAAGGATTTGGAGTCCTTGGTACTGCCTTTCAATTCGACCCTAGTGCAGTACATCAATGATTTGCTGATTGCATCCAAAAGTAGGGATAACTGTAAATACAATACCATTGCTTTACTGAATCACCTGGGAAAGAATGGGCACAAGGTGTCACCTAAGAAGTTGCAATACTGCCAGAAAGAGGTAAAGAATCTAGGGCACCTGATCGAAAGAGGGTTCAAAAGGATATCAAAGGAAAGAATAACAGCCATATTGCAGATGAACCCTCCAACAACAAAAAGAGATGTCAGGATGTTTTTGGGAATGGTGGGCTACTGTCGCCAGTGGATACCCAACTTCTCGATCATCTCAAAACCTTTGATAAAACTGACAGGCAAGGAGATCAAGGATGAGCCCTATACCATAGCCTTGTCCAAAGAAGAGCTTGAGTCATTTATGGAATTGAGAGAATGCATGTGCAGGGCACCAGCGTTAGGAATGCCTGATTATACGAAGCCTTTCCTACTGTTTTGCCATGAACGTGATGCTTGTTCTTTGTCTGTCTTGACACAGGTCCATGGAGGTGCAAATCGCCCTGTAGCATATTTTTCAGCTACCTTAGACCCCGTCGCAGCAGCCCTACCGGGTTGTTTGCACGCAGTTGCAGCAGTTGGTCAGAGCCTTACGCAATGTGAAGGCATAGTCATGGGATACCCCCTGACAGTAATGGTTCCTCATTCAGTTGAAATTTTGTTGACTCGAACTAAATCTCAGCACATGACAAATGCTTGTCTCACTAAGTATGAGACAATCATACTGGGGTCGCCAAATGTCTCACTCAAACGATGTACTGTATTGAACCCGGCAACTTTACTTCCTGTTGAAAACACTGAAATTAACAATAAGGAAGAGTTTGAACATGACTGTCTTGAGGTAACCGAACTATGTACCAAACCACGTCCAGCCATTCAGGACACACAGTTGAAAGAAAATGACTGTATCATGTTTGTTGATGGGTCCTGTTTAAGAGATTCTGTTGGAACACTGAGAGCTGGCTATGCGGTATGTACCATAGCTGGTATCATTGAAGCCTCCTGGCTCGAGAGAGTGTTTTCCGCTCAAGTGGCAGAACTAATTGCCCTTACCAAGGCATGCCACGCAGCTGTGAACTTGACAGTCACTATCTATTCTGACAGCAGATACGGATTCGGAATTGTACATGATTTTGGCCAACTTTGGTCACAGAGAGGTTTCATGACCTCTTCTGGTTCTCCTGTGAAAAATGGTGAACAAATAAAGGATTTGTTACATGCGATTCAGTTACCTCTTGAAATTGCTGTGGTAAAATGCAATGCTCATGTCAGATCACAAGACTTTGTGTCCATGGCAAACGGTTTTGCAGATCAAGTCTCAAGGTTTTGCGCATTGAACAGTATATCGTTCAAGGAGCAGTGGGAATTGTTACTGCAAACTGAAAATGACACATGTTTGAACCTTGCATTACGGGTGGTTGACACGCTAGATGAGTTAAAAACATTACAAAGTCGTGCAAGGAAAGAGGAAAAATTTTACTGGCAGAGAATGCAATGTATACAGAGGGCTGATGATTTGTGGGTCTCAGAGGAAGGAAAACTAGTCCTGCCGAACAGCCTTCTATCTCAGTTTGCCAGGCTGTATCATGGACAGGCAATGATCAGGTCATTCAAAATCGACTGGTTCAACCCAAAATTCAGACATGCTGCCGAGGTCATTTGTCACAGGTGCATCATCTGTCAACAAATGAATGCTGGGTAAGGGACAGTGGTAACTTTGAGCCACATTGGGAGAGCTGGTGGTCCATTCAGCAAAATGCAAATAGACTTCATTGAAATGCCTGTTTGTGGAGGATTGAAGTACGTGTTGGTGATTGTGTGCATTTTCAGTCACTGGATTGAAGCCTACCCCTCACGTAGGAATGACAGTCTCACAGTTGCAAAACTGCTACTTAGGGAACTGATACCAAGGTTCGGGTTTCCGGTCTCTATAGAGTCAGATAGGGGCAGACACTTCGACAATGAGGTGATTAAACTCCTGTGTGCCGCAC
Source organism: Pleurodeles waltl (assembly GCF_031143425.1). NCBI lineage: Eukaryota > Metazoa > Chordata > Amphibia > Caudata > Salamandridae > Pleurodeles > Pleurodeles waltl. The sequence continues at coordinate 936,035,914 of NC_090447.1, read as the reverse complement.
TTGACATCGAACAAAAGCTGCATTGTAGCTACTGCCCCGAAGCATCAGGACTAGTGGAGCAAATGAACGGTACTTTGAAATTGAGAATGGCAAAAATGTGCGCAGCTACCAATATGAAATAGCCAGATGCATTGCCCTTAGTGCTGATGTCAATAAGAAACACCCCAGACAAGAAAACGTGACTATCCCCCATGAGATCCTCATGGGTAGAGCTATGAGGTTGCCATCAGTACCTGCAAATGCTCTAATGAATATCACAGATGATATGGTGTTGGACTACTGCAAAGGTTTGGCTGATGTGATTTGCTCTTTTTCTCATCAGGTGGAAGCTAACACATTGCCACCGATTGGAGATCCAGGCCACTCCCTACAAGCTGGTGACTGGGTGGTTGTCAAGAAGCACGTGAGAAAGTCGTGTCTGAAGCCACGTTGGAAAGGGCCGTATCAAGTAATTTTGACAACTACTACTGCTGTAAAGTGTGCAGGAGTTCCAAACTGGATACATGCCAGTCACACAAAAAAGGTAACATGTCCAGTTGAAGAGGAACTTGAAGTTTCCGGCACACCAGCTTCAGGAAGAGAAGTCTCAGGGCCAGAAAACAGTCAAGAAGGAACTGAGACTGCAGGAGAACTAAATCAAGGAGAGGTTCTCCCAGAAGTAGACAGATACGGGTTAGAACTCAAACCCGGTACAGACACAGAAGAAGAAGGAGAAGAAGAAGAAGAAGAAGGAGAAATAGTAGAGAGAAATACGAGTGTGCCAGAATCTCCTGAGCCAGCTGCAGGTCCATCAAGTGAAGACAGCATATCACAAGAGGAGGGTGCTGTCCAGCATCCTGAAAAGACACACGAAAGAAGACGCATAAGGGTGATAACTGGCCAGAGAAAACACTCTTAAGGATAAGAGATACACCAAGTGAAACAATAATAGAGGAGAAAGATACATCCCGGGTGGAAGACGAACAGCAAGGTGAACGAAGGCTGAAAAGAAAAAGAGTCGCAAACAGAAGATATACAGGTCCTGAATGGGCGTATGCTACAACATCTGAATGGCAACAAGAATTCCTAGCATTCTGTTTTGACCGAGAAGTACCAGGCCAGTACTACGGTACCTGAACTAATCCAAAGGAAAGACTTGGTTAAAATTGAAAATCTGAAAAACTGAAAGAGAGACTTTATAAATTACCGAATGTGAAATTAGAACCGGATTGACTTCGAGAAACCTGATTATGACCAGCTGCTAACCTGATTTGACAAAAAAGGGGGGTCCTGGAGTGAATGAAGACGCTGTAAATACACGCAGAGAGCAAGAGAAAATTCTAAATCATTCTTAGAGTTGATTGTTGGTCTACTATCTGATTCTATACAGACATGGCTTATAATAGAGGTAGTAACAAGGGAAGTAAGGTGTGTGGTTGGGTAGGTCTTATAATAGGTATTGTGTGTGCAATAATAATTGTGGGAGTGATTGTTGGAATGCCATGGATAGAGAAAGAGACTATTAACGCTACTTCAAAACCTGAAACTACAACACTAACACCGTGGGAAAGATTTGAGCAGGATGCAAGACACTTGCATGAGGGAACTAATTCAAAGGGGGAACTTTCTACTAATGTCTTCTATCGTTTGATAAATGAGGATGTGGAGACCATGGATGCGAAAGACTGTTATGTGCACTAAAATTCCTTCATCTGTGGAGGAAGGGGTTACTTACCATAGCCTTCCTTTAACTTACGGGATTAGCTGTAGTTTACTACTAACCAGGTTCTATAATCAAGAGCATGTGCAATACTTTTATTCAAATCTGGATGTTGTGTTTTCCTTTGTGCCTGTGATTGAATTCCTGAACAAACTAGCTACGGAACATGATATAAAAATAGTTAGAGCATTCTTTGAGCCAACATTTACATTTGGAACTGCTTATGCACATCGCAATAATCTGGTCTGCTTACTGTCACCTGTAGAGAAAAGCTTTTTAAACCACACTGATGATAGACACAAAGCATTGAAGGAAAGATTAGAAAAAGGGTTAGAGAAACGCACATATGCAAATGATTATGCTTACACTGCAATCAAAACACAAGGCAAGCTAGTTATAGATGCATTACATGTAGGTAGACTTTGTATATACAGGCCAAAATCCGAACAGGACAATTTGTTTGTGGGAATGAGTGAATGCAGACTTGTGTTATGGTTTCAGAGTAAGTGGACATTTATGTTGAATGGACAGGATCCAGCGATCCCTGGGATCTATTACATCTGTTGGCTTAATGCTTATTACCGTCTTCCTAAGGGATGGTATGGGACATGTTATTTGGGAATAGTTTTCCCAAAGATTTACCAGATTGATGACTTAAAGCAAATACCTAAAATGTCTGAACTACAACATCCTAGACAAAAACAAGAATCAGTGGCTGCTGTCATTGGTGACATATTTGGAGCTATAATCCCTTCAGTGGGGGTTATCTTGAATTCTATGAAGATTCAAAAGTTGTCTACTATTGTGGATAACATGCTGACAAATTTCACAGGGGCTATGTTCCTGATGGATACAGAACTTGCTGCAGAAAGAGCTATGACCCTTCAAAATCGGCTTGCTTTAGACATTCTTTTAGCAAAGAATGGAGGGGTCTGCAAGATGCTCAACGAGCGCCATTGTTGCTCGTTCATTCCGGACAATAGTAAAAAGATTAGAGGTATGCTTACTAACCTAACTAGAGATAGTACAGATTTGAAGGATTTGAAGGAACTTGGTGTCTGGGAGAAATTTGGAAAAGGAACTGCCAGAGTAGAGAGCTGGTTTACCAACATTTGGAATGGGATGCTTGCAAAAATACTCATGGGTCTATTAATTGTTCTGGTCTGTCTATTAGGATTATGGGGGGCATGCAAAATCAATGGCAAAATCAAGAAAAATTGGACTAAAAGAACCAGAAGAAATGAAGAAAGTGAAAGAGAGAAAATGTTCAATGAAATTTGGGAAACTTCAGATAAGGGACAAGATGTTGAAATGTGCATTATGCGCAAGGTGAAAAATTAAAAGTGAAAGGTCAAAGGGAAAGGTTTGTGTGATGAAGAGCATCATCAGAGGAGGGACTGAGAGGGCGTAGTTTAAATAATACATATACTAAAATGCTTATATCAATGCTCAACGATGCTGCATAGAAAACGGCAATAAACAGTAATTTGCTTAGCGGGCATTCGAATTATGACTATGATATATGTGGCCACCAATGTGTATGTGAACTAATGACAATAATGAGTAAAATTGTTTATGCTATGGTTAATCAAGCTTATATTAGCATTTACGATATTGTATTGAAAATCTTATAGGCCTTAAGTTAGCGTGAGCTGTGGGTTTTAGTTGCCTGACTTTCATATTAAAAGCATTTTTCTGTTTTTCAGTGTGCTGACTCACAAAGGGCCATGAACCTGCAAATGTTCTTTTTCTTCAACCTAATGTATCAGTACAATTCTGTTCTCATCCGCATGCTTGCTGCTTTAGTATGAGTTTATACACAAAGTTGAAACAAAAGTAGATCAATGTAATGTACAACGACGTTTAAACCATGGACAAAGGAACTCATGACCCGAGAAGACGTGCCAAACTGTGAAGTAACCTCCGGATGTGCCACCTCCGAAGACGTCAATTATGAAGACCAATCAAAATGTTATGAATTATCGTGGGGTGACAATTAGAGTTACCTTATGTATAATTTGATAGGTTAAAGATAGTGGGGTATAGTAAATGTCCAATAGAATTTTGGCGGAAGGTATTACGAAAAAGGGATAAAAACCCATGTTACAGAAGGGTCATCAGATCTAGGTAGGGAATGCTATTGATTTTATCCAGAAACTCTGTCACTCTGGTGACTTTGAGACTTATTAAACCATCCTCACCCATAGACTGCCCCTCACATTTCTCCTCCTTTTGAGGGATGTGTCCTTGTCCCTTAGACGAGTTTAGACTGATGGCGTTTTGACTGATGTCCTGAAGACGAAGACTGATCCTGTGTGCTGACCTAATCCTTGGAGGGTAATTATGACAATGCGATTTGTAATTTGTCTGTTTGCTTTTCCTTTTTAGGTACCAACTGCTCATTTTGATAGAGGCCATAGTTAGATCTTTTCTAAATTAGTGTTCCAAAATTGTTTTGCATGAAGCCCAACATGCTAATGCTAATCAGTGGTTAGGACAGGAGTTCATGTTGACTAACGCAAATAGACAAATGACTGACATTACGCAATGCTGAACTGACACGTATATGACACTTGCTGTATTTTGATCTATGTTCACGCCGTGCTATGTGCTTTTGTTTGTGATTCTTGCATTAATGAAATCTTATCACAGTTGCCATATCGTGACTATACTCTTATGCTTCCTGGTATTGAGATTAACTCTTCTGCTCCTAGATTGTAATCAATAGGGAGTAAAATTCATAAAATTCTATCAAAGGTGTGGTTATTCATGACTGAAAGGTCATGGTTGTGTCGACAATTTGATTAATGTTTTTATCCAAAGTAAAGTGCATTGTGATGGTAAATATTGATGACATTATTGATATATTGCTTGACATATTGATCAGTTATCTCGTCCTACGGTGTCTCTCCACTGGGTCACAAGATTCATTGGCCTAAAACGAGTCCTAATGTATAATAAATTCACATAGAAGGACGCGTTAGCAATAGCATCAAACATGTTGACTCTATTGTGCTAACGACCACCATGGTGAGCCGTTTTATAAATATGGCGCAACTATGGTGTTGTTAGGTGGCGGTGGGGGGGCAGAAAAAGGGGCGCAACAGCTTGCCACTTTTTCTAAAATATGGGCCTTAATTTTTGGCAGTTTTACACACACACAGAGGACAGCCAAGCACTTCTCCTCACTTCAGACTACATTATACTTTTTTTCAGGCAAAGGGAGATCTGTTAGAAGGTTGGAAGTTTCTGAGCCCAGGGATTCAAATCTGGTTCGCTGTTTCATGGCCGGCAGCTGCAATCAGTAGGCCTCTCGTGAAACCTCAGCTTGCTTTGTGTTTTGAGTGGGCATGTAGCTCGAGCTTTAAGTAAATAAACAAACAGCATCAATGTACAATTAAAGCAAAAAAACATACTCAGACCCCTTCGCCATACAAAACTTTAGTGGACGCTGAATTCGTTCGGAAATCCACCTGTTTTTGCACACACATATTTTTTACATTTTAAACAAAAGTAGACTCTGCAGAGGCAATGCAGCACGTATGTGGAAGTCATACACGGAAATATTTTCCCGCTATTAGCTAACCTGTGTCTGCCCACAGACACTACTATTTTAAATAAAAAAACACAGCCATTCAATTATGAATGATATGTACCGTTTTATCAGCGTTTCATGGTTTAAGGACAGGTTCTCACTAGCCAGTCTTTTTACTTTGGTAAAGTCAAAAGCAACTTGTACATTAGAAACGGACTACTTTTCAGGTATCTGCTATTTCTTTTGACTATTTTTTCCAATATGTGTGGGCTTCTTTCTTGAACCCTTGCAATCCTGCAGTCAGTGCGAACTATCTGCCGCGAAGTAAAGAAAACACTGCAAAAATGCACATATCCCGATTTTCAAGGCAAACAGACACCTGATAAAATCAGCAAAGGCCCTCTCGACGCCGAAGGAGATTTGGGGGCATATTTATACTCTGTTTGCACCGAATTAGTGTCATTTTTTTTTACTCTAATTCGGTGCAAAACTAACTCCATATTTATACTTTGGTGCTAGACCCATCTAGCACCAAGGCCCTGATTTAAACTTTTTTTGCACCGCATTAACGTCATTTTATGACGCAAAAGTGGCGCAAACTTACAAAATATTGGCCCTTATTTATACTTTTTGCTGCAAAACTGCACTAACTCAGTTTTGCACCAAAAAGTTTAGCACCGGCTTGCACCATTTCTGTGCACCAGCCGGGCACCATATTTATGGAATGGTGCAAGCCGGTGCAAAGGGTAGGCTAGAGTTAGCTTTAGGCAGGTTAGAGTAAAAAAAAATGACTCTAACCAGATTAGTGTCGTTTTATGGTGCTAAACCTACCATGCCACATGACTCCTGCCTTAGAAAAGGCAGGAGTCATGCCCACCACCCCAGTGGCCAGCACAGAGGACAGGGGTCCCCTGGGCATGGCCATTGCACCCTGTGCCATGTATGGGGGCCCATTTCAGAGCCCACTATGGCACTTTCAAAAATAAAATGCACTTACCTGTACTTACCTGGGATGGGGTCCCCCATCCTCGCAGTCCCTCTAGTGTGGGTGGGGGTGCCCCTAGGGCCTAGGGAGGGCACCTCTGAGCTTATTCCATGGTGTTCCACCATGGAAATAGGGCCACAGGTCCCCTAACGCCTGCCCTGACCCTGGTCTTAAAAAATGGGGCAAAGCAAGCTTTGCCCCATTTTTTGACCCCTCCTCCCTCCCTTGCACCATTTTTACATGGGAGTATAAATATGGTGTTAGGGCCATAGAGTCATTTTTTTGCACAGGAACGCCTACCTTGCATCTCATTAAGGCAAGGTCGGTTTCCACTTCCAAAAAATGACTTTAACTCCATAAATTTGGTGCTAGACGGGTTTAGCACCAAAGTATAAATATGGAGTTAGTTTTGCACTGAATTAGAGTAAAAAAAAAAATACGCTAATTCAGTGCAAACAGAGTATAAATATGCCCCTTAGCGTCAAAAAATGATGCTAATCTGGTCAGAATCATTTATTTTGACTCAAAACTGCCTAACGTCATTTTTTTTAAGCTAGCCTACCCTTTGCACCGGCTTGCACCATTCCATAAATATGGTGCCCAGCTGGTGCTAAAAAATGGTGCAAGCCGGTGCAAAACATTTTGGGGCAAAACTGCCTTAGTGCAGTTTTGCACCAAAAAGTATAAATAAGGCCCTTGCTCCTCTTACTCGATCCTTGAGGGGTGACGGCTGGTCACAGCGCGTCACTGTTGTGCTGATTGGGCTGGTACTATAATTAATTTGGGAAGGTCAGACAGGTGCTTACAGTTCCACGTGCCCTGCCATACCTCTTGCCTAGCCGCCCCTCGTAATGCTGCACTACCAGACTCATTCAGCACAGCAGGTAGAATCCTGGCAGTTCGTAATGACTGCAGAGCACCACATGCACGCCGAGGCCTGATAATAACTGTCGTTGGCGGTGGGCCATGAGCGTGTCAAATGCAGAATTATAGACAGCTCCAGTTTAGTGTGAGCTGATAAAAAAGCATGCTACGCACTTTTGACATGCCCTACGATGTTGTGAGACATTTGACCTGCACTTACCCAGCCAGGCTTGCCCCAGCTTAACCATGAACCCGCCCTCAGCCGCGATTCTCCAAATGGAAATGAAACTGTGGCCCATATTTATACTTTTTGACGCTAAACTGCGCTAACGCAGTTTAGCGTCAAAAGATTTTGCGCCGTCTAACGCCATTCTGAAGCGCCATGCGGGCGCCGTATTTATGGAATGGCGTTAGCCGGCGCAAGCGGACCGGCGCTGCCTGGTGTGCGTGGAAAAAAAACACGTACACCAGACAGCGCCGGCGTAGGGGGAAAATGGCGTATGGGCGTCTTAAAATGGGGCAAGTCAGGTTACGTCGAAAAAATCGTCGTAACCCGACTTGCGCCATGTTTTTTCGACGCCCATCCCCCATCAACATGACTCCTATCATTGTAAAGATAGGAGTCATGCCCCCTTGCCCAATGGCCATGCCCAGGGGACTTCTGTCCCCTGGGCATGGTCATTGGGCATAGTGGCATGTAGGGGGGCACAAATCAGGCCCCCCTATGCCACAAAAAAAAAAAAAAAAAATACTTACCTGAACTTACCTTAATGTCCATGGGATGGGTCCCTCCGTCCTTGGGTGTCCTCCTGGGGTGGGCAAGGGTGGCAGGGGGGGTCCCTGGGGGTAGGGGAGGGCACTCTGGGCTCATTTTGAGCCCACTTGTCCCTTAACGCCATGCCTGACCCAGGCGTTAAAAAGCGGCGCAAAAGTGCCGTTTTTGGCCACGCCCACTCCCGGGCGTCATTTTTGCCCAGGAGTATAAATACCACGTAAAGGCCTGGGAGTCATTTTTTAAGACGGGAACGCCTCCCTTGCATATCATTAACGCAAGGAAGGGGTTCACGCTAAAAAATGACGCACTCTCCGGGCACTTTGGCGTCCGAAGCGTCTAACGCCATAGTATAAATATGGCGTTAGTTGGCGTTAGTTTAGCGTCGAATTTGCTTCGAAAAAAACGACGCAAATTCGGCGCAAACGGAGTATAAATACGGGCCTGTGTATTTTGTGAAAGGGAAACGTGACCTGCCGACATCACTAACGTGATGGTGATGCACATTCAGGGGCATATTTATACTCTGTTTGCACCAAATTAGTGTCATTTTTTTTTACTCTAATTCGGTGCAAAACTAACTCCATATTTATACTTTGGTGCTAGACCCCTCTACCACCAAATTTATGGAGTTAAAGTCATTTTTTGAAAGTGGAGACCTACTTTGCCTTAATGAGATGCAAGGTAGGCGTTCCCGTGCAAAAAATGACTCTATGGCCTTAACGCCATATTTAGGGGCATATTTATACTCTGCGGCATATTTATACTCTGTTTGCACCGAATTAGTGTCATTTTTTTTTACTCTAATTTGGTGCAAAACTAACTCCATATTTATACTTTGGTGCTAGACCCATCTAGCACCAAGGCCCTGATTTAAACTTTTTTTGCACCGCATTAACGTCATTTTATGACGCAAAAGTGGCGCAAACTTACAAAATATTGGCCCTTATTTATACTTTTTGCTGCAAAACTGCACTAACTCAGTTTTGCACCAAAATGTTTAGCACCGGCTTGCACCAATTCTGTGCACCAGCCGGGCACCATATTTATGGAATGGTGCAAGCCGGTGCAAAGGGTAGGCTAGAGTTTTAAAAAATTACTTTAGTTGGGTGGGGCTGGCAGTATAGAAGAAGAGGGTTTAGCACCAAAAAATGACTTTAGGCAGGTTAGAGTAAAAAAAAATGACTCTAACCAGATTAGCGTCATTTTATGGTGCTAAACCTACCATGCCACATGACTCCTGCCTTAGAAAAGGCAGGAGTCATGCCCACCACCCCAGTGGCCAGCACAGAGGACAGGGGTCCCCTGGGCATGGCCATTGTACCCTGTGCCATGTATGGGGGCCCATTTCATGGCCCCCTATGGCACTTTCAAAAATAAAATGCACTTACCTGTACTTACCTGGAATGGGGTCCCCCATCCTCGCAGTCCCTCTAGTGTGAGTGGGGGTGCCCCTAGGGCCTAGGGAGGGCACCTCTGGGCTTATTCCATCGTGTTTCACCATGGGAATAGGGCCACAGGTCCCCTAACGCCTGCCCTGACCCTGGTCTTCAAAAATGGGGCAAAGCAAGCTTTGCCCCATTTTTTGACCCCTCCTCCCTCCCTTGCACCATTTTTACATGGGAGTATAAATATGGTGTTAAGGCCATAGAGTCATTATTTTGCACGGGAACGCCTACCTTGCATCTCATTAAGGCACGGTAGGTTTCCACTTCCAAAAAATGACTTTAACTCCATAAATTTGGTGCTAGACGGGTCTAGCACCAAAGTATAAATATGGAGTTAGTTTTGCACTGAATTAGAGTTTAAAAAAAATTACGCTAATTCAGTACAAACAGAGAATAAATATGCCCCTTAGCGTCAAAAAATGATGCTAATCTGGTCAGAATCATTTATTTTGACTCAAAACTGCCTAACGTCATTTTTTTTAAAGCTAGCCTACCCTTTGCACCGGCTTGCACCATTCCATAAATATGGTGCCCAGCTGGTGCTAAAAAATGGTGCAAGCCGGTGAAAAACTTTTTGGGGCAAAACTGCCTTAGTGCAGTTTTGCACCAAAAAGTATAAATATGGCCCTCAATACGCCTGAGCCAGGGTAGCCAGCCTGTGAGGATATACCAAGAAACCACAGAAGGAGAACACAAATGTATTTTTAATAAATACCTGGCCTGCTGCCCAGGAAAGAAAAAAATCGTCTAGACACGGCCCTCTGGAATAAGTGCTGAGCACCGGACACCACCGGCACACATTAAACAATATAATCAATAGCTAAAATGAGATATAAAGCAGTGTTGATTACTGTATAATTGATTTCAATGATTTATTTGGAAAGACCAGGGCTGATCCAAGCATTTTACTATTTTCTCTTGAATTTAAATCAAAGCTCCTGCCAAAGAAATTCTCATGCATGTTTCATAGATCGAACATATTCAAATTTCACAGCCTTCTAATGTAATAAAAATAAAATGATACACTCATGTTATACGAATCAGTTGCAACTCACGGGGGGAGGATGGGGGTGAGGTGTCCAGCACGGTGAAGGGGGGAAGACAAACAAAAAAATAAAATAATAGTAAAGAAAAAAACGTACCCTCTTTGCCGCCTCCAGTTCGGGCTGAACTGTTCCCATGGGGAACAGGGTCAAGACTGATTTGCATATGGCTGGGTCCGATATCGGGAGGCGTGGTGAACAAAAAATTGATGGATTAAACCAAAATCTTTCTGACTGGGGTTGATATGTGCATTGTTCAGTATTCCGTCCATCATCTGTTCTTTTTGTATTTGCTGCCCTAACTGGGAAGGGTATGCACAGATATGGGTCCTGTGCTTACTGTGCTACTGAGTTGATATTATCCTGGCTGATACCCTGAAACTGCTTCCAGGATGTTTGTATTTGGTCCAGAGAGAACTTGACTTTGTAGTTTGGGCAGGACTCCTTCTATGGGGAGCAAGGTGATGACTGATTTGTATATGGTTGGGTGCTGTGTTGAGCAAAAAGACAAGGGATTAAACCCAGATCTTTGTGACTTGGGATAAATGTTTGCTTTGTTGAGTATTCTTTCTATCATCTGTTCTTTTTACATTTGTCACTCTAATTAGGAAGGGTATGCCCAGATATGGGTCCCATGCTCAGTGGGCCACTGGGTTCAAGCTAGCCTGGCTGGTGAAGAGGGTTATCCAGAAACCAGTTCTAGGATGCTTGTTTCTGGTCCAGGGATGACTTGAATTGGCAGTTCGGGCTTGACTGTTCCCATTGGGAACAGGGTCGAAACTGATTTGCATATGGCTGGATCCAAACAGGGGTGGCATGGTAAGCAAAACAATGATGGTTTAAGCCCTTTATGGCTGGGGGTGAATGTTTGCATTGTGGAGCATTTCGTCCATCATCTATTCTTTTTGTATTCATGCTGTTGTCAGCCTCAAAGCAGCGTTATGGTTGGCGGGAACGCCCTGGCTTGGTGCTCCGAGGCAAAGTGGGAGCCTCTGCCTGCTGTCTCTAACCCGGCAACACTGTGGCGGGATGGAGAGAGCCCAGTGCGCATGTTTGTTTGGCCGGTCCAAGAAGACAGGCCAAGCATACATCCACAATGAGGGGAGTGCTGTGCACTCCCTCTCCATCCCTGTCATATCCCATGGCCCGCCCCTTTTACAATAAAACAATATTAAACATAGTTTATTACCATTTTATTGTAAAAGGATTGCAGCTGCTGCTGCTGGCGGAGAGACGATGCTCCTCCGCTATTAAGGTCATATTGTATCCCTTTCTCCAACAAGCTCATAATGCAAGTATATTGGAATACTGCAATCAAAGGCTGATGCATTTCTCATAAATTAGGGCATATTTATAAGAGGCTTGCGTTGCTGTTTTGTCACTTTTAGTGATGCAACAGCAGTGCACACCTTTCAATCATATCTATGAGGCCACGTTAAGCCACTTTGTGTGGCTTTGAATGACCTCATAGATATGGAGTAAGGCAAGGCAGCGCAAATCACTGCACTGCCTTACTCTGCAGGAGGGAGGTATTCCATGGGCGTTGTGATGTGTGTTCCCATGCAGCACACACAGATTTTAATGCATCCCAGAATTTACAAGAACTTGTCAATCTAGTGATGCACCAAAACCATATGCCTCTCCAGTGAAGATGAAGCTAGGAAAAAGTTCTTCATTTCTCCTAGTTTTTTTCCTCTTTTGATGTGCGCTGCATTCTGCAGCACACATAGAATGAGGAAAAAGCTTCAGAGGCTTGCTTTTGGGCAGAAAGGAGCTCCTTTCTCCAATGCGAACAATCCTGTATGCAATGCAGACACCCTTGCACCACAGTGCAAGGGTGCCATTTTTGGCACTAGGCTGTCAAAAAGGGTGTCAGTGCAGAGGAAAAGGATAGGAATGTTCAGTATTGCTTAAATATGGCACATTTTTACCCTTTCCGTTTGATTAAGGGCAGCAGAGCAAGGTGACTTGTTGCACTGCACCAAGATTTCATAAATATGCCCCATTGTCTCTACGAAAGAAAATAATGGATTCCTGTAGGAAAGTACCATCTTGCCTGGCATGTTACCCCCATTTTCACTGTATGTATGTTTGTTTTTGCCCATGTGTCACTGGGATCCTGCCAGGCAGGACCCCAGTGATCATAATGTATGCCCTGTATGTGTTCCCTGTGTGGTGCCTAACTGGATCACTGATGCTCTGCTAACCAGAACCTCAGTCCTTATGCTCTCTCTGCTTTTCACAATTGTCACTGCAGGCTAGTGACTATCTTCACCAATTCTCATTGGCACAATGGAACAGCCTTATAATTCCCTTGTATGTGGTACCTAGGTACCCAGGGCATTGGGGTTCCAGGAGATCCCTATGGGCTGCAGCATTTCTTTTGCCACCCATAGGGAGTTCAGACAATTCTTACACAGGACTGCCACGTTATTTCACAGCCATTTTTCACTGCACATAAGTAACTTATAAGTCACCTATCTGTCTAACCCTCCCTTGGTGAAGGATAGGTGCCAAGTTACTTAGTGTGTGGGCACCCTGGCACTAGCCAAGGTGCCCCCACATTGTTCAGGGCAAATTACCCGGACTTTGTGAGTGCGGGGACACCATTACATGTGTGCACTACACATAGGTCACTACCTATGTGTGTAGCATCACAATGGTAACTCCGAACATGGCCATGTAACATGTCTAGGCTCATGGAATTGTCACCCAATACCATTCTGGTATTGGGGGGACAATTCCATGCATCCCCGGGTCTCTAGCACAAAAACCGGGTACTGCCAAACTGCCTTTCCGGGGTCTCCACTGCAGCTGCTGCTGCTGCCAACCCTCAGACAGGTTTCTGCCCCCCTGGGGTCTGGGCAGCGCAGTCCCAGGAAGGAAGAACAAAGGATTTCCTCTGAGAGAGGGTGTTACACCCTCTCTCTTTGGAAATAGGTGTGAAGGGCTGAGGGGGAGTAGCCTCCCCCAGCCTCTGGAAATGCTTTGATGGGCACAAATGGTGCCCATCACTGCATAAGCCAGTCTACACCAGTTCAGTTATCCCCCAGCCCTGCTCTGGTGTGAAACTGGACAAAGGAAAGGGGAGTGGCCACTCCCCTGACCTGCACCTCCCAGGGAAGTGTCCAGAGCTCCTCCAGTGTGTCCCAGACCTCTGGCATCTTGGATTCAGAGGTGTTGGGGCACAATGGACTGCTCTGAGTGGCCAGTGCCAGCAGGTGGCATCAGAGACCCCTCCTGATAGGCGCTTACCTCTTTCAGTAGCCAAGCCTCCTTTCTTAGTAGCCAAACCTCCTTTTCTGGCTATTTAGGGTCTCTCCTCTGGGCTATTCCTCAGATAACGAATGCAAGAGCTCATCAGAGTTCCTCTGCACTTCCCTCTTCAACTTCTGCCAAGGATCGACCGCTGACTGCTCCAGGACGCCTGCAAAACCGCAACAAAGTAGCAAGATGACCACCAGCAACATTGTAGCGCCTCATCCTGCTGGCTTTCTTGACTGTTTCCTGGTGGTGCATGCTCTGAAGGCTGTCTGCCTTCACCCTGCACTGGAAGCAAAGAAGAAATCTCCCGTGGGTCGACGGAATCTTCCCCCTGCCAACGCAGGCACCAAACTTCTACATCACTGGTCCTCTGGGTCCCCTCTCATCCTGAAGAACCTGGTCCCTGGAACACAGGAGCTGGGTCCAAGTGTATCACACAGTCCAGTGGCCCTTCTGTCCAAGTTTGGTGGAGGTAAGTCCTTGCCTCCCCACACCAGACAGCAAACCTGTGTACTGCGTGATTTGCAGCTGCTCCGGCTTCTGTGCACTTTTCCAGGACTTCCTTTGTGCACAGCCTAGCCTGGGTCTCCAGCACTCTGTCCTGCATTGCCCAACTCGCTGAGTTGGACTCCGACGTCGCGGGACCCTCCTTTGTGACTCTGAGTTGACTGCTGTCCTCAGATCTTCTAAGTGCCTGTTCTGGTACTTCTACAGGTGCTGCCTGCTTTTGCTGGGGCTCTCTGAGTTGCTGAGCACCACCTCTGTCTCCTCCTCTAAGGGGCTACATCCTGGTCCTTCCTGGTCACCAGCAGCACTCAAAATCCTCAACAGTGACTCTTGCAGCTAGCAAGGCTTGTGTGCAGTATTTCTGCCTGCAAACACGTTTGCAACCTCCAGCACACCGTGGGACATTTTCCATCCAAAGGAGAAGTTCCTAGCCCTTTTTGGTGTTGCAGAATCTTCAGCTTCTTCCACCCAGAGGCAGCCCTTTTGTACCTTCATCTGGGGTTTTGTGGGCTCCTGCCCCCCCTGGACACTTTTGTGACTCTTGGACTTGGTCCCCTTCCTTTACAGGTCCTCAGGTCCAGGAAACCGTCTTCAGTGTTTTGCTGGTGCTCGTGGTTCTTGCAGAATCCCCTATTACGACTATACTGTCTTTCTGGGCTAGTAGGGTAACTTTACTCCTACTTTTCAGGATCTTAGGGTGAGGTATTTTGGACACCCTTACTGTTTTCTCACAGTACCAGCGACCCTCTACAATCGCCCATAGGTCTGGGGTCCATTCGTGGTTCGTATTCCACTTTTGGAGTATATGGTCTGTGTTGCCCCTAGACCTATCTCTACCTATTGCATCCTATTGTGATTCTACATTGTTTGCACTACTTTTCTTACTGTTACTTACCTGTTTTGGGTTTGCGGACATATAATTTGTGTATATTACTTACCTCCTAAGTGAGGGTATCCTCTGAGATACTTTTGGCATATTGTCACTAAAATAAAGTACCTTTATTTTTAGTAACTCAGAGTATTGTGTTTTCTTATGATATTGTGCTATATGATATACGTGGTATAGTAGGAGCTTTGCATGTCTCCTAGTTCAGCCTAAGCTGCTTTGCCATAGCTACCTCTAACAGCCTAAGCTGCTAGAAACACCTCTATTCTACTAATAAGGGATAACTGGACCTGGCACAAGGTGTAAGTACTACAAGGTACCCACTATAAGCCAGGCCAGCCTCCCACAATCCCTATCAAGTCACACAACGCATCCCAGAAAGGAAAACAGAAAAAATAGCTGGACATAGAAAATAAAATGTAATGAAATGTATCAGTGATTATTGGCTGACACACTTTTCCTTATAACCTGTCCTAGATTAAATGAGTGCAAGAGCATCACAATTTCATAGTCAACGAAGGTGGAGGTTAATGTTTTATCAATCTGTGATGTGGTGTACGTTATTGTTATCTGTTTTAGGAGTGTAAGTTCAAAATAGGCAGCCAATTTTCCATTATTACTTGAAGTTTTATTTACTTGAAGTTTTTTTTTTTTAAGTGTAAACCTCACACATCGTTTAAATCATCACTTCAATTTTGTCTCAAATGTAGATACAACACATACATCAATTCATTAGTAATTGCAACACAAATATTATTTGCTTGCATGGCTTCCTCGTCAGACTTCATGTGCATAAAATAATGGACAGAGGAATACAACCCTCCATCAAGGAGTCAGGCAATGATGTTTAAGTGTACATTCTCATTTACCTCGTCTCATTGCTTCTCCACATTTTGTCACAATGATGTTCTCTTTGCAGGCAAAACAGCCTTGGGTCTGTCGGGGGTTCCATAGGGCTTATTTTTGAAGCTACGTAAATGTCCAGTTGCAGTGCTGAACTCACAAGAATTTAGTTGCATTGAGGTTTACCTGATATGTTGCCTGTTTATAATTGTCACCTTAATTTCACCCAAGTCCGTTCCCTACATATTATGGGGCATATTTACAAGGAGCTTTGCACCATCTCTGCATCATTTTATTTGCACAGTGGCAGCGCAATCAGTGCTCCACACTGCTCCATATTTACAAACTGACGCATACTTGCCCAATGTGTCAGTTTGTAGAGGCCTAAGTCAAATTAAACCTGCACCAGGTATAATGTATGCAGGGTAGGTGTTCCAGTGTTAAAAGCCACGTAGAACTGACGCAGTGAAATGTACAACTTTTCACTGCATCACTCCACGACTTGACTATGTCAAAATCCCCATGCCTCCTCAAACCCGGCGTAAGGATTGACCCAGTGCTTTTGACATGGGACTCACCTCTGTGTTCTGATGCATTGCTGGAGTTGTGTCAGTCTTAGGACCACCTCTAGCAATGCATCACTTTAGCAGCAGAAGATGCATCAGAATTTCTGACACATATGTGAATCTTTGCACCTTAGAGTCATGTATTGTACATACAATGCAACCCTGGCATTGTAGGGGCATTTCCGGCAGGCACAAGAGAAGTGATGTATTGATGCTGAAGCATCAGTTCCTGTAAATAAGGCTCTATAATGTTAAGGTAAATTCCATTGGCTTAAAACAGTGGGTTGGATAACAAACACTGCGATAATTCAAAGTTCAGACACAATTGTATATTATATTAAATGCACTGAAACAAATTCACTGACATCATATCATCAGACAAGGACAACAGCTTTAGACCTTATTTATAGTTTGGTGGATGGGATACCAACATGACAGATGTTCAATTTGCTTTACTTCTAGATTTGAGGACAGGATGTTTGCCACGTTATGAAGGAATATCATGTCCACCAAACCCTCAATTTGGAAGCAACAGTAATATTTTGTCCCTTATTGATGAAAATATTGGTTCAAAACTGCACTAGTGAGAACTGGAAACATTGCTGCAACCAATGTAATCAGCAGCCTGATGTGCTAAAGAAATGTAACACGATACAGGCAAACATGGGCAGATTTATGGAAAGTGGCGCTGCACTGAGTGCAGCACCACTTTCCCTTCTCCCCTTAGCACTTCCCTACCACCACCATGTGTGCGCTGTATGCAAAATACGGTACACCATGGCACAGGGTAGGGGTCAATAGCATCATTTTTCATGATACTATTGATGTACTCTGCAGGAGTAGCGCCAAAATATTGGTGCTACTCCTGCAGAGTACATAGGGCCCCATTCTAAAGAACGGAAGCCCTATTTTAACGCCTGCTCTTGAGCAGGCGTTAAAAGTGCCATAAAAATGGCTCAAGGAAATCTCATAGATTTCCTTACCCCATTTTTCTGGCTCCCCTAACGATAGAACACCCACTTTGCATACATTATGCCTGGCGCAGGCATGATGTAGCACAAAGGGTTACAAAGTGGTGCCATGCATGCATGGCGCCACCCTGTAAATAAGGCGCAGGGATTTCTGCCCCGTTGGACCATATTAACGTAAAAAATAATGACATTAATGTGGCACATGGTGGCACTAGGGCATTATAAATATGCCTCACAGTCTGCTATGAAAGGGGCCATGGGTAGCGCTCAGGAAAACATGAGTAATCAGCAGCCATGGTAGCTGAAATTAATTCTCATAATTCAAAAAAGGGCAATACTGGGGGTGTGGTCTGGCTGCCACAGAAGATGGCTGCCTCTGAGTGAGCTCAGTGGGGATGGAGGTTTACAAGAGGCCCTATCACATTGGTTCTCAGCTTCCGAATGGCTGTGCTATGGTGAGGAAAGGTGAGATGTGTGCAGACCCACTGGAAGAAAGTACTAAAAACTGCATATGAGTTTGTTTTCACCACTCAAAAGAGCCCGCCCGGAGCCATCATCCCAGCACCTCGGGCCTGCTGAGGCAGGCCAAGCTATGAGAATGAACTACCATGGAACTGCCCGGAGGCACACCACACAATTGTCTCCACCTCCTGACCTGCTGTGAGGGCCCTAATCCCTGCCAGCCCATCAGTAAACAGCCACATCAGGAAACTGCAGAGGTCTGGGGTGGTGTGTCGGCCCTTCTTAATGAGTGCCTTCCTTCAACTCGTACATTCTGCTTGCCTCCGGGGCAGATGGCCTTTGTTTTGGCACCCTTCACCAATACATAGACATCCGCCTCTGAGAGCTCTTCCCACCCCTGCCCTCTCCGCTCTGCTACATAGAGGCACGGATGGTGGCCTCATGTTCCCTTCTTGCCTGCTGCACCACTGGAGCTTTTAGGAGGGCCAATGTCACTTTCATATCGGCCCTTTTTTAAGCCAGCATGACCACATGAAGATTTGCGTCATTTTTTTTAACGCAAATTTGGCGCAAACTTAACTCCATATTTATACTAGACCCGTCCAGCACCAAAGTTATGGAGTTTGAGTAATTTTTTGTATGTGAAAACCTACCTTGCACTAATGACATGAAAGGTAGGCGTTCCCGTGCAAAAAATGACTCTAAGGCATGTGCGCCTTATGTATCCTCCCGTGTCATTTTGACGCACAGGAGGAGGCGGGCCTTAAAAAATGGCACCCAGCCAGATTTGCGCCGCTTTTTAACGCTTGGGTCAGGGCAGGCGTTAAGGGACCTGTGGGCTCATTTCCATGGTCTCCAACCATCGAAGCAGTCCACAGGTGCCATTCCCTGCCCCCAGGGACACCCCCTGCCATTCTCGCCCACCCCTGGAGGACACCCATGGATGGGGGGACCCATCTACAGTAAGTAGAGGTAAGTATTTTTGTTTTAAGTGGCATAGGGGGGGCCTAGCTTGGGCCACCCTACATACCACTGTGCCCAATGGCCATGCCCAGGGGAAATGATGCATTTCCATGGGGGTTGTGAATCAAAAAATGACACTGGTCAGGTTAGAGTCATTTTCTTTTTACTCTAACCTGACTAGCACCATTCTTTAATGCACAACCTCAAGTCTTCCCTACACCTCCGCTGCCTGGTTAGAGTAATTTATTTTGATGCTAACCAGGTTGCTGCAGCGGCTACCGTCATTCCTTAAATATGACGCCCGGCTGGTGCATCAGAATGGCGGTAGTCGCAGGTTTGCGTCAAAAAGTATAAATATGGGCCGAGGTGTTCTTAGGGGGTGCCTTAGGCCTGCCAACATCCTCCTGGACCCTTTTAGTTATCATGGAACTCACCCTTTGGCCTGCCCACCTACCCCACTAATAGATGCAAGAGGATCTGCTTCTGTGGCATTTTGTAAGACGTGAATGATGGCACCCTCCAAGGGTCTTGTGAGTGGATGGCAGCTGCACCCTACAGCTGATCTGGTGTTACCTGCTCTTCACTCCTTTAAATAAGCCGCTGGAGAAAGGAGGGAGGGACATAGGAGTCCTGTGTGGTACCAAACATCTCCTAAGCTGCCTACTGCACTTTCTCATCAACACCCCCTGGCGATGACCTCCTTGAACATCTGGTGACTGCCCCAGTGGACACCAGACAATGACCTTTGGAAGGCAACAAGACAACTTCTCTTCATAGACTTGGTCGGGGAAAGCAAATCAATGACAGTGGCCCCTGATATTACCATGGAGGCAATACTCTGAGAAATGATGGCAGTGGGAGCCATGCTGGGTACGATGGACTCCAAAACCTCGATCTCTCCTGTGAGCTTAGGTTAAGTGAGATTAACTCCATTTGTTCTGAAACTGGACTTTTTCACAGACAAGTGGAGAATCTTGAAAAATTGTGGCAGTGCTGGAAACTAAATCAGACCACTCTGAATCCTGGAACACTGATATATGGCATCTTCACAGAAAAGTGGTGAACTTCAAAAAAAGGGCCCGAAGAGACAATATCAGATTCTATGGTGTCCTCTGTAACTTTGATGGGGAGGACGTTAAACAATTCCTCTCAGATTTATTACTGCATCTTCTGGTCCTCTCTTTTGATCTGCTCTTGAAATTCCAATGAGCACACCCGATCCAAACTCACTCACCCATCGCCAGGGACAGGCACACACTGACAATAGCTTACCTACTATGTCATGAACAGACTCGACAGATCCTGATGACAGTGCACCAACATGGTCCTTATGACATGGGTACCCACATATTTCAAATTACTGCGGACTTTTCCAAGGAAACAGGCATTAAATGAAAAGCCTAGTTGTTACTGAGACCACAACTGCAGAAGTGGGACATTAAGGCCCATATTTATACTTTTTGACGCTAAACTGCGCTAACGCAGTTTAGCGTCAAAAAATTTAGCGCAGTCTAACGCCATTCTGAAGCGCCATGCGGGCGCCGTATGTATGGAATGGCGTTAGCCGGCGCAAGCAGACCGGCGCTGCCTGGTTTGCGTGGAAAAAAACCACGTAGACCAGGCAGCGCCGGCGTTGGGAAAAAATGACGTTAGGGCGTCTTAAAATGGGGCAAGTCAGGTTGAGGCAAAAAAATCGCCTCAACCCGATTTGCGCCATTTTTTTACGACGCCCAGACGCCATTTCATGACTCCTGTCTTAGTAAAGACAGGAGTCATGCCCCCTTGCCCAATGGCCATGCCCAGGGGACTTGTGTCCCCTGGGCATGGTCATTGGGCATAGTGGCATGTAGGGGGGCACAAATAAGGCCCCCCAATGCCACCCAAAAAAAAGTAAAAAAATATAAAAAATAATACTTACCTGAACTTACCTGAATGTCCCTGGGGTGGGTCCCTCCATCCTTGGGTGTCCTCCTGGGGTGGGCAGGGGTGGCAGGGGGGTCCCTGGGGGCAGGGGAGGGCACCTGTGGGCTCATTTTGAGCCCACAGGCCCCTTAACGCCTACCCTGACCCAGGCGTTAAATAGTGGCGCAAATGCGGGGTTTTTTGACCCGCCAACTCCCGGGCGTGATTTTTGCCCGGGAGTATAAATACGACGCATTTGCGTTGCCGTCATTTTTTTAGACGGGAACGCCTTCCTTGCATCTCATTAACGCAAGGAAGGCGTTCACGCAAAAAAATGACGCTATTTGCCAATACTTTGGCGCTAGACGCGTCTAACGCCAAAGTATAAATATGGCGTTAGTTTTGCGCCGAATTTGCGTCGAAAAAAACGACGCAAATTCGGCGCAAACGGAGTATAAATACGGGCCTAAATATGGCTTGTTATAACCCACAAGAATATGGCCCACTAAAGATGGACACTCAAAAACCTTCCATGAAATAAGAGACCTACAACACTTTCTAGAGGCTTCAATGAAGTCAAAATGTATACTGATCTGTGCCCTCCAGAGATTCCTTTTTCTTATCATTGTGGACCACAACACCAACCTCATAAAGGCAGTAGTCATGAAAGACTTGTCAAGAAACAATCTGAACAAGAGAAAGTGCTCCAAAAAGTCAATGAACTCATCCAAGACCTGAATAGGCATATCCAGGTCCCCACTGAAACCTGTCTCAGTTAATACAGAACCTACGACTGGGTGATGCTGAACTTACAGAGGTTGCCTGAAAGCCTGGGTCTAGATGAGTATACTGCATACTTTCTGCACCATTGACTCTGCTAACACCTTTTGCATCGTTGTCAGTCAGTGACTGGCTAACCACCTGTCCTTGTCTTACTTATCCCCTATGACCCTTCTCCTCAAAGGTCCTCTTGCTTCTCCCCACCATCCTCTTTACCGCCCATGATACTGTAAAGTGGCTCACAGGTTTCCCTAGCCCTCTGTGTTACCGTAATCTCTCCTCATGATGGTGCTGATGGCATTGATTAGACCTGTCCCCTCCACAACCCACTCTTTCCTTTACATGCCCCCTCTATGATTACTACTCCTCTGCTGGCCCTATTTGGCCTGTGCGCAATGCCAGAATGACATTAAAACTCTCCTCTTTCCCCGCATTTACGACTGAGCCACCCTATCACTAGATCATCCTGTGCATCCGAGGAACCCTGCTTTCAGTCCCGAACCTTGTTGTTGGAATTCTTTGGGACCTGGGGATTTGCTGATGTTCTGTAAATCCACACTATTGTTTTTCCAAGTAATGTCATGCCATCTCCTGTACGTATTGATTACCATCATTTATACAAGTGTAAGTCTTTATATGCTGATTTATGTATGCCAGGATTCATTTCAAGTTCCTTATCAACCGATTTTCTCTATTGCTTTATTGCTGCTATGTTGAATTTTGACTGTGTTCATTTGTTATCATGTAACCTGATAGCAATGTTATTGGGTTCCCTCTTTTCAACTCAGAGGACCTTTTTCATGGGTATATGTTAGCCACTTAAGCAGTTCTTCCAGCAATGCCTTACACAAGCTTCATATTTTATGTTCCAGGATTACGGTTTATGGTACAGGCAAAAACCAGAGCTTGCACCCCCTCCAAAAAACACATACCAACACCGGTTAGCCTCACTGAGTCCTTTCCACTATCAGCACATCCCACCACCTGGGGACCCACAGAAAAAGTGTTGTAACTTCCTCACCTTTCCGCCCTGTTGCTTCCATTTCCTATACCTCCTCCATGACCTATGTCTCGGAGCACTCTTTTGTGCTGCACACATGTGGTACTCTTCACACACACAGGGCTTCTGCATTTTTTCATATATCATCCTTCGCTGTTCATCTTTTTCCCATCCTGTCACTGATCATCATGTGACCAATGGAGGTAATAGAACCCCAGACGAAAGTTAGGAAAATTCTATGCCACACAGCTATAAATTCCTTGAACATTACTGAGCTCCTGCATGCCCCATCCCGCCCTTGTAGTCTACTTCCCTGAACCCTCACTTTTCTTAGTATTTGGGTTTCCGTGAAGCTTTGACCTATATAGCCCCTCTTTCTTTCCGCTTTCCCCTCCCAGTTGTCCCCACCATCAGCCATGAGTGCCTGCGGGCTCGTCCTGCTTTGGTATATCCAAGTACCTTTTGCACCCCACTTAAAAGTGCAAACTGGTACTCACTAGGAACCATCTTCCCTCACCCTTACATACTCACAACCGGGCCAACTTCTATTGTTGTTGCTTCAGGTGAATATGTACGGTGACTGCCCAACCCAAGGTGTACTCTTGAGCTAGTTAAATCTCTGCTATAGCCTTTCCCACAGTGACAGACACAACTCTTAAGATTGTATCCTTATACATTAACTGGTTGGTGCACTGTGTGAAAAGGAAAAAGATCCTCTCCTACCTGGCCTTCATACAGACCAATATAGCCCTTTTGTAGGATATCCATTTTCTGCCCCTGAGGCTGGAAAACAATCAAACCAGGCCCTATCATGCTCCGACTGCCAAAAGCTCCAGGAAATGTGGGGGGGCACTCCTCTTGTGAAAGACATTCCCCTGTACGGTGTTGCAGACTTGGACCAATCATGATGGCAGATATGCAGCCACCAAACTATGGGGGGTTATTATGAAGATGGCGGGATTCCCCGCCATGTTCATACTGGCAGTCTAAACATAGAACGCCAGCCCCCTTGAGGCCGTATAAAAAACATTCCACTGGGCCGGAGGGTGGAAACAGTGTTTCAGCCAGCTGGCCCAGCGAAATGCTGGGCCAGGACATTGCCGACAGCTCCACATGGAGCCGTCGTCAATGCCGCAGTGCAGCGGGTGCAGCAGCACCAGTCGCACAGATCATTGCCCGTAAATCGGGCAGTGACCTGCGCATCAGGGTGTGCACGGGGGCCCCTGCACTGCCCTTGCCAAGTGCATGGGCACTGCAAGGCCCCCCATGGGGGCCCGGAGCACACCTTCCATCAGCCTTTTCCTGACAGGGAAAACCACTAGGGAATGGCTGGCGGAACAAGGGTTCTTCATCCATCATGTCGGATGAAGAATTCTGCCATCATCAAGCTGCCTGTCGATGGTAGCCTGGCGGTGGTGGAGGGCCACCTGTGGCGGTCCCCACTGTGTTCATTATGTGGTGGTCGAGGTGCCATGCCGGTAGAGGAAAATTCCGCCGCCAGAATGGCGGGCTCGACCGCCAAGTTCATAATGAGTGCCCATGTATAGAGAACAGGGTATTGGCTACTGACTTGATATACACCCCAATGGAGCTAAACAAGACTTTTTCCTAAAACCCAACAGACTTATAACAAAATTGAGTCCAACACAGGTTACTCTGGGAGGTGACTTGAACCTGGCCCCAGACACCATACTGGATTGTACAAGCCTGGTTGACATTGCCAACACTGGGGACAGAGAAACCTTAAGAGTTGTTATGGGGGACCAGTGCCTCTTTGCCACATGGTGCCTGCTCCACCCATCCAGTAAGGAATTCTTGCATGTAACACTGGTTCACAGGACACAATTGAGGTTTGTCTATTTCCTATCCCATCGTTTAAAGCCTATGGTGGTCCATTGTCAGGCTCTTGGAGGGATCACTTTTGTACCACATGCCAGTTATTTTGAACATTGACTGCATTCTGACAGAACCGATCTGCAAACCTTGGAGCCCTAAAATCTCATTTTACAAAATGCACAGTGAAAAGTGTCTCATAAATCCCATGTAACCACATACTATGAGGAGAACCGGGGACCCATAACTTTAAGGCGGTGGCTAAGAACACAATTCCGCCATGTTATGCATGATGCTGCTGTCACAAACCGATGCTGGAGCAAGCAACAGCCTTTTATGGAGTTGAAAATGAAATTAATATCACAATCACACACAAGGCACCCTACAGTAACCCATAGGTGCCAATTGTACATCCCAAAAATGGAACTAAATAACCTATGCACAGCCAAGGTGGAATTCATGCTCTATAGACTACGCCTGAGGCACGATGAACAAGAGGAGAAAGCTGACAGTCTCTTAGCCACACAATTTAAACAATGAGAGACAGCCTTGGTGATCCAAGCCTTTCACAATGATGTGGGACACCTGCTTAGGGAGTCTCAGGAAAATGCCTCAGAATTTGTGGCATATTAAAAACCCTAACCAGCTCAGATCCAGAGGGGCATTGAAAGCGATGGCTTCTTTTTTGCAACCCTCAGACTACCATACCTCATTGCCAATGGTAGGGCTTTGGTAGAAGGGGAATTTCAAATGAAGATATTGGGCAACATCTCTAACCTCCCTTATAACAAGGCTCTAGGAGAAGACAATTTCCCTGGGGTATTTTACAGATGGACAAAGCAGGACGTATTAGATTTCCTGTATGAGGCATAAAAGGAGATGAGACAAACAGGGGACCTTTCAGCTTTATCCAAAAGGGTGCTAATGGCTGTACTTCCCAAAATAGGGAATGCTCCCCAACTCTGCAGAAGCTATTGCCTGATATTCCTTCTAAATGTGGATATCAAAATCTTTGCTAGCATACTGGCCTCCCATCATAAATATGTCATCCCCACTCGAGTCCTTTGAGACAATGTACGAGTTGTACTGGGAAGCTTGATCTGTAACAACTTAAGAACTCTACGACTCCTTCCTTGGCATGACAAGGACCTACTAGAGGAAGCCCTTGTCCTCCTATTTAATGTTGAGATGGTGTTTGAAAAATTGAGTGGTCCAATCTATTCGGTACGCTCAAGAGTGTTGGACTAGGTGATAATTTCTTCACCAAAGTTAAATAACTCTATTCAAACTCTACTGCCCAGGTCAACTGTGGAGGATTTTTATCTAAAGCCTTTCCAATAAGTCAGAAAAGCCATCAGGGATGCCCCATCATTGCTCCTGTTCCTGCTCACAGAGGAGCCTCTAGCAGCAGTCATAGGTCAGAACACATTAATGACGAGTTAGCCTAAATCTGCTGGCTATTCTAAGATTATATTGTACGTGGATGAAATCTTATTAATGCTCACAAACCTCAGCTTTTCTCTTCCTAGCCTCCTGACCTTTACATCAGACTTTGTAACTATATTTGGATACATGATCATATGGATGAAAGGTGAGGAGTTACCTATGTCCAGCATTATGATTGCAGTGTCTTTTATTACCTACCCTTTCCAACAGAAAGCGTAAAAGCTCTGATCCCCTGGCAAACAGAAGTTTGGAGAGAATGGTGTCTCACAACATAGAATCGTTGTAGCCACAGCTCGTTGGAATATGTGGAATGGATGCATCTCCCTCTGTCATTGTGGTGCAGGATGCAAGCAGTGAAGATGGTTGTAGTACCCAGGTTAGCATACGTATTGGACAGTCTACCACCTCCATCAACCTGTCCCTCCTCTGAATGATTAATCACAATATCAAGGACTTTATATGGGGGACCCCCGGCCCTGGCTGAAACTTCACAAGCTGATTGCCCAAAAGTTGTGCAGTGGCCTCAGTCTCTCATGTTTGGAACATTACTACATTGGCCTGCAACTGTGGTATCTAGTCATGCAGTGAACTAGTGCACCAGACACTCCATTACGGGGCAATATTGAATGACTCCTCACCTCTGCTGGTGGGGATAGTAACAACTCCATAAAAGGGGAGACACTATGGGCCTGATTCTAACTTTGGAGGACGGTGTTAAACCGTCCCAAAAGTGGCGGATATACCACCTACCGTATTACGAGTTCCATAGGATATAATGGACTCGTAATACGGTAGGTGGTATATCCGCCACTTTTGGGACGGTTTAACACCGTCCTCCAAAGTTAGAATCAGGCCCTATATGCTGAGATCTGTGGCACAGAATTAGAATACTGGCGCTTGGCCATCTAATATCGCAGGGTGGCTTCCATTCCTTTGAATCGCTCCAAGACTAACTTAAACTACTCACCCACCGATGTGGAAATATGCCCAAATACAGCATTGTCTAAGGGTAAAACTGGGACCCCGTCCATGAGATAAATATGATTCCAGCCTGTAACACTACTTAACAGACTGGGGTTCAGTTTGGGGAATGATGATGGGGTTATATAATCTGCTAATATCCCACCTGTATGCTAAACTGCATCTTGCTAGTTTATGAGAATCCTGGCAGAGAACACTGCAGATTGACTATACTGAATCTGACCATAGACCTGAACAAAGGAGTTCGGCAGGCCTACTCCAAATGTTGGAGATGCAACTAAGAGGGCTGAACTATCCTCTATGACTGTCCCACATCCGGACATTTTGGAAAGCAGTGAAATCTACCATTAATTGGGTCCTTTGGCTAACACCACCAAAATCAATCATGCTGTATGACACAGAAGACTCTCCTTTCCTCACCACTCAAGAGCGGCCCTTACTGACCGTGCACTGACTGTGGCAAAGATCTGTATTCTCCAACACTGGAGATCACATCAACTTCCCACCCATGATGAATGGCTTACTGAGATGTATAAGACTGTCTCATGTGAGAGGCTCATATAGAGAGTGCAGGATAGGACAGACACCAATTTACAGCTTAAGTTGCCTTTCTGAGAACCGACTCCAAAAGAAAAACAAGGATAAAAACATCTGCAAATTTGAGATAAGGGGGCAAGAAGTGCAAGGCATGGATGAATTATTCATGAGGTGACATCAAGACTTGACAGCCCTAGAATTTGGCACCACCCATGAAATTGTCTGATTCTGAAAAAAACTTTGCATCCCTGCACAAAGGTCTAGATTCACAAGGCCCTTGTGTTCCTAACGCCACATTTGCAGTAAAATGTTTGCTGCACATGTGAGGCTAACGGGTCACTACCATAGCACCATATTTACAAGGTGACATTAACTAGGTTTGGGCTACATTGTAAACCCTCTGCGCTATGTCATGCATAATATATGCATGATGTATGCAAAGGTGGCATTCCCTTGTTAGAGAATTGCTGAAAATCTACAATATTCCACTGCACCATTTCATAATTATTAACGCCTGCTTAAAGCAGGCATTAAAATGTGGCTCCAATTAATTTTGATGGGAACCTTAACACTATAATGGATTAGAGTCATTTTTTTACACTAATCCAGTATAGCGTTACGATAGCATTAAAAAAATGACTCTATTGCCCCTAACATACGCCATGGTGCGACGCAAGGGGGCTGCAAGAAATGTGGTGCATCACTTGTGATGCACCACGTTCTTGTAAATATGGCCCAAAGCTTCTAATCTTTGGGTAGCTCATCTAGAACATTCTTCTAGAATCAACAGGAAATCAAAGATACTGCCAACTTACTGAAACGTTCAAGTAAAAGTATTTTCAAATTCAAAATCATGGTTTCCAGTTGCAAGTAAATTAACTTAAGAGCATATGGCAGTGTTAAATTTATTGTGTGCCATATAATTAATACAAATATAAATCAATAGACAGTATTTAACTGTTAGAAATGGGGTCTCTGTTTGGCAGTCATTTTGCACTCTGTCCAATCAGGGACCCTCACTGTAGTCAGGGCAATAGAGATACACACTTAAGATAACCCCTGCTTACCCATTTGGTAGCTTGGCATAAGCAGTCAGGCTTATCTCAAAGGCAATGTATAAAATATTTGTACCAACACACACAGTAATAAAGTGAAAACACTACAAAATGGACACCACATCAGTTTAGAAAAATAGGGAATATTTTTTCTAAATCAACAAGACAAACACAACAAAAATCCAACATACACAAGTAAAGATATAAATTACAAAAGAATAAGAGTCTTACTCCATAAAACAATGGAAACGTTGATGTTTCATAAAGTACCTGGGTTGCATCAGAAATAAAGCCCCATGGATGAACATCCGTTGAAAAAGTCAGTGATGCGTCGATTTCTCACCTGTATGCGAGACTGTGTGTTGTTTTCTCCTCCAGTCAGGTACACGGTGCATCATTTTTCTCTCCTGCAAGAGAGTGATGTGTCGATTTTCAGACAGGCACCTCGGATCCGCACAGGCTTGTATTGACTCTTGAAACCCAGCAATGATGCGTGAAAAATCCGGTTGCACGGTGTTGGAAAACCAAGCTGTGTGGGGTTTGTGTCATTATCAGTGGCTGCAAGCGGGTGTTGTGTCATTTCTCTAGGTGTTTTGCTCCGATCTCCCAGCCATGATGCAGGTGGAGCAGTTATTTTAGCTGCGAAGCAGGTGGTGTGTCATTTTGCAGCCACGTTGTAGGTGGTGTGACTACATTTTCCCCGCACAGCATTCTGTGCATGGATTTCAGTTCTTATTCTGCCAACTTCACCTCTCAAGGGCCCAGGGACTGGAATGAGCACCACCTGGCAGGGCTTGGGGTCTCAGCAGAGAGTCCAGGTGCTGGCAGAGGAAGTCTTTGATGGCCCTGGGACTTCAAAAGAGGAGGCAGGCTCAATTCAAGCACTTGAGGATTCTTCACAAGCAGGAATATACTACAAAGTCCAGTCTTTGTCCTCTTTCAGGGAGAAGCAGCAACTGCAGGTCAACCCAGTAAAGCACAGTCACAGGCAAAGGGGCAGCACTCCTCCTTCACCTCTTCTTCTTGGCAGAGGTTGCTCTTCAATCCAGAAGTAATCTAAAAACCTTGGTTTTGGGTCCACTAGTTATACTGCTTTCTGCCTTCAAAGTTGGCAAACTTCAAAGGAAAGTCTTTGTTGTTCACAAGATCCTGCCTTACCCAGGCATGGCTCCAAACTCACACCAGGGGGTTGGAGACTGCATTGTGTGAGGGCATGCACAGCTCAGTAAGGTGTAAGTGACCTACACTGCACCCTGCCCATGGGGCTACCTATGTCCTAACTTAGGAGTGCCTTACATGTTCAAAAAGGGAAGGTTTGTTGGGTCGAAATGGCAGTTTAGAACTGCACACACAGACACTGCAGTGGCAGGTCTGAGCCATGTTCACAGGGCTACTCATGTGGGTGGCACAACCAGTGCTGCAGTCCCACTAGTAGCATTTAATTTACGGGCCCTGCACACTTCTAGTGCATTTTGCTAGGGACTTACTAGTAAATCAAATGTGGCAATCATGGAAAAGCCAATTACACATACATTTTACACAGGGAGCACTTGCACTTTAAAACTGGTCAGCAGTGGTAGGGTCCCCAGAGTACCAAAAACAGAGTCCAGCACACAGTCAAAACATGGGAAGCAGAGGCAAAAAAGACAGGGGAGACCACGCTGAGGATGCCAGGTATAACATTAACATTTACATTTACTGGTGAAGTTGAATGCCCTCTGTAAAATATCGGGTGACACATTTGTTGTCTCATTCTGTTCACCTTTGAAAATGCATAGCTTTTCTTCAATTTTCATAGAATGCATTTTCCCTTCAGATTAAAGTTTGGAAAAAATGTTTCTCTGATTGCTTGGCATCTCATTTAAACAGTGTTTGGGAACACAACTTTCACTTTTATGTTTACCCTTGTTTTGGCTGGCTTTAGAGCCTTGCTTGTCTAGGTTTCTTCAACTGCTTCTGTTAAACTATTGTGGTCTGTGGTATGTGATCACCAAGGCCCAGACCTTACGTAATTGCTCTGGAGCAAGGGCAGAATGATAATCAATTATCAGGTGAAAAATGAGTTTTGGAACTTTATTCCCCCACCAAATCCCACATGATGCACTTAACTGGGCTTTATTGGGTGAGTACAGTGCAGAGCTCCTTGAACATTACTGTAAGCCAAGATTTACCAAATAAACTAGCAGTACTTTTTATTGACGAAAATAGTGCCAAAATCATGCATCAAACGAAAAGAGGTGCAGCACCGTGCATCAAACAAAAGTATAGACAAGTCACTTCAAACACAGCTTTTTCACCAAAACAAACCACAGTGGCGATCAAAAAAATGCAACAAAGACCATAGTTGCAAGTAACTGGAAAGAACCCCAGAAGTAGTAAGGAAAATGGTTTCAAAGTGAAGGTGATAGAGTTTGTCTTACAAAGGGACTCCCTCAAAAAAGATAAAAACTAAGGAGTTCAATTATATTGAATCTCCTTTAATTGATAGCCCTAACCTTAGTACCAACAACAGGTAACTCCAAAAGTACACCAAAACCAGTCAAATAGCTCCTGGTTCCGTCTCTGCTAGCACGAAGATCCTTCGAGAGCTTCTGTAGCAGATATCTCACAAGTACATTATATGCATTCACGGTTCATGCTTTCAAGGCAACCTTGTCTATTACACCGTAATATCTAATCTACCCTAAATCAGAAAACAGATGAATTCTGCCTTCTATGTCGTAGCCACAATTCTGCACATTGTAGTTGGGCTAGAATTCTCAAATGTCAGATTAGTTTCCCATGTCGACATGAATCACAGTTGCATGAACAGGAAATAGGTAAAATACAAATGCCATCAATCTGCAGGTAATCAGTGATTCTAACTTCTGCTTCAAAATGTGGTTGTACACAGATGGGCTTAGAGCACAAGTAGATGCTTGTTCGCATGAAACATTTGTAAGCTATCCTTAATACCCCCCTAAGGATGAATAGGTTTACCCTTTGAGTCCATGGCTGATGGTGCAGTACAGCAATTGTCTAACTGCAGAAGAAGTAAACATCACTGCAAGCAGGAAGACATACAGCATCTCAGGAGCTGTTTTGACAAGATCCAGATGCCAGGACCTACCTGGGGTAGACCGATGTACATGTATGATTGTTGGGGTTACACATGATATCGAATGGCTCTCTGAAGTGTAAACCCACAGTAAGCAATTTGCAACACCAAACGATGGCATGATGACATCAACAAAGACGACACTCTTGACAGATAGTCATAGAACGGACTGATGTGTTGTCACAAAATCACAAAGAACATATTGAAGTACATTATCTGCATTCACGGTTCATGCTTTCAAGACATTTTGCGTTGTCACAAAATCACAAAGAACATATTGCTTCTTTTGAGTTCATTAAACATCATGTAGGCATGTCATAGAGAAGCAGCTCCAATCTTATGCTGCCAAGGTGGTTATGTCCCTAGGTATACCACATAAATATGTAAAGACCACTGAAATAAAACGCGTCACAGATACCATGTAGATGAACATCTCAAACACATACATAACAAACCACAGTCCAGACATGGAAATGATAATTTAGTCATCATTATTCAACTAAGGAGTAATCAAGCTTTACTTTCCCACATAGTATTTTCTTTGAAAAAGTGAGTTTCAAACATGTAACCACTAATCCCTTAAGATAAACTCTCATTTTCAGTGGACACAAAAATGTGCAGCTGATTTGCTCGTTTTACACAATTGTCTTACTCTTGCTCTGAAACCAATCGGTGTTGTTCAAAACTTTCAGCATCTGTTTAATGCGCCATAGAGACACGAGTATATCCTCCTCCGACCTGAATATTTAAGCACTGTTGGTAAGGTCACACCTAACAAGTGCCCTTACTGCACGTAACAGATCTCTGATCATCCAAACTATTATCCAAGAAAAATGTTGATGGTGGGTGACGTGACAAATTACATTAGCCACTTCATCTAACATTGGTTTACAGATTTACTTCCACGAGCATATTGCTTTCAACTTACAACCTAATGTCATCCAGTACTAAATTGCCTAGCAGTGTTTCCTTTATGTCTATCAAGATATCTTCTGTTCCTGTGATGAACGTGCTGTGGTACTTTGCCAGCTCTACTAATGCATTCAAGTGCTCCAGTTTTTTTTTCAATCACTTACAAATCTAGGCATGTTAATATTCTTTCCAAACAGTAACAGTGATATTTGACATTCAATTATTCTGTTGTGAATTGCAATGAGATGTTACCTAAGCATCCTGATAGGTATCAATTTTTAGGACACAGCTTTAGCAGTGGCTGTAATGAAGGTTAGTTTGAAGAAGGTATCGATGGCATAGAAACAAATATTTGCTTCTGTAGAGATTTAGGCCCATAATTATACCTTTTTTCGCCACATTTGTGTCATTTTTTTACACAAAAGTGGCACAAACGTACAGAATACAATTATATTTTGCATGTTTGCACTGCTTTTGCGTAACAAAATTATGCAAATGCGGCGCAAACAAAATATAGATATGGGCCTTAGTGCTATTCTTTAGCAATAATATTACGGCACCATTACGGATTATTGTCTGTGGTAGTGGTTTTTAACATTTTGACTTGTGCGGACCCTATTTAATTACCAGGGAACCCAGCTTTTATACAATTAGAACTTCAACACTGATACATAAAATTTACACAAACTAGAACACACTGTATGAATTCACCACTTCCACATTCCTCTGAAACTGCTTAATTATGAGAGTGACTACACCGTTATTAGACGCAGATTGTCTGTACAAATCAATATGAATTCATGTGAAATCAGGACTCCCAGGAGACGTAGTGGAGGAGAAGTAGTGACTGGATTGACATTAGCCTTGGATAAATACTAGACAGCAATCAAGAATGGTATGACAAAGCTGGAGACCATGCAGGAGCTTTGTGTCAAAGGGTGATAAAGACAGCTTTTGTACAAAAGCCAGAAGACCAGGAGCTCATTTTTTATAGTTAATGAAGTCTACTGGGAAGTGGTTTTCTGACTGGGGAAGTATTTCAGTTCTTCAGGAAAGTGCAGACTTGCCCTTTTTTAATTACAAAAGGTGCTGGTGTTTGGAGTTTGTAAGTGTCTGACCATGTAAATCAGCAGATGAGAGAATGGGCAGCCTGGATGAGCCTGTTAACGCGTCCCTTTATGATAATTTATTACACATCAGGACTCGTTTTAGGCCAATGAATCTTTTGACCCAGTTGAGATACACCTTAGGACGAGATAGCTAATCAATAGGTCAATCAATACGTCAATAATGTCATCAATATTTATCATAACAATACATTTCAAAGTCATTAATCAATTCAAAACTCTACCATGACCTTGCAGCCATGAATAACCACACCAGTTTAGTAGAATTTTATACGTTTTATTACCTATTGATTACAAATCTAAGAACAGATGCGTTAATCTCAAAACCAAGAAACATAATAGCATAGTCACGATATGGCAACTTTGATAAGATTTCATTAAGGCAAGAATCACAAACATCAGAACATAACACGGTGTAAACATAGATCAGTTTATCAGAGTGTCAGTAACTCGTCAGTTCAACAAAGCATAGATTCGGTCGTTTGTCTATTTGCGTCAGTTTAGTGAACACCTGTCCTAACCACTAATTAGCATTGGCATGTTGGGCTTCATGTAAAACAATTTAGAAAACCAATTTGGAAAACATCTATCTATGGTCTCTGTCAAAAGTAAGCAGTTGGTACCTAGAAAGGAAAAGCAAACAGACAAATCACAATTGCATTGTCATAATTACCCTCCAAAGTTCAGGTCAGAGCACAGGTTCAGTCTTCGTCTTCAGGACATCGTCAATTCCGCATCAGTCAGGTCTCAGCTCCTTGGCAGAAATAGGCACTTCCCTCATAAGGAGGTAAAGTGTAAAGTGGACAAATCTAAGGGTGAGGATGGTTTTAAGTAAACCAACAAGTCACCAAACAGAGTGACAGAGTTTCTGGATAAAATCAATAGCATTCCCTAACCCACCTAAATGGCAACCTGTGTCATGGGTTTTTATCCCTTTGTTGTTGTACAGTCCCCCAACATTCTATTGGACATTTGTTATACCCCACTATCTTTAACCTATCTGGAAAGACATTATGGTGGTCATTACAACCCTGGCGGACGGTGTTAAAGCGGCTGTAAGACCGCCAACAGGCCGGCGGACAAAAAAAGAGAATTATGACCCTGGCGGGAGCCACCAACAAAGACAGCCACTTTAACACACCGCCCGCCACGGTGGTACAGACAAGCAGCTCAGCGGTCACCGCCAACAGACAGGCGGAACACAATGTACCGCCCATAGTATTACAACCCGCCAATCCGCCACCTTTTCCGGGGCGGATTCACTGTGGATAAAAACACAGCGGAAACAGCTTTGGCAATGGGAAAACGCTCACCTGAACACATCCCATGAGGAGCGAGGACTCCATGGACCCGGAAATCCAAATACTCCCTGCCCTTGTCTTTCTGCTCCTCTACGACCATCATCTACGTAGGTGCCACAGACAGCGGTAAGTACTGCACCTACAACATGGGGGAGGGGGGAGGCAAAAGTTAAGGGGACACCCACCAAACACCCCCACCCCCACCCCCAACCTCGCATTATACAACATACACACCAAAGCAGTCACAAAAATCACAGTAACAACTACAATTCCCCCGGAAGAATGAAAAGACAAAGCGAAATTCGGGCAAACACTGTAATGTGGCAATACACATCACATACAAAAATATACAGATATATATGAAAATCAGTCATAATTATATACAGTACGAGAAGTAGTGCAGATATGTACACAACAATGTCCGTGCACCAACAGTCCAAAAATGCATGGGCGAGGCCCACAAAGGATACCTGACCACAATCGGAGAGAACACTGCCGGGGCTTCAGATAGAAATACTACATACACCTCAGGGGGAAGGGAAGGGGGGGCACCTCAGCCGGATGACTGCAAAGCCAGAACCACTACGGGGCTCCATGCCCATTTATGTATCCTGGGGAGTGCAAAGCCACAGTCTCTCAAGTCTCTCCAGTGGGTGGTTTGCCCACTGTGCCATCCTGGGGAGTGCAAAGCCACAGTCTCTCAAGTCTCTCCAGTGGGTGGTTTGCCCACTGTGCCATCCTGGGGAGTTCAAAGCCACAGTCTCTCAAGTCTCTCCAGTGGGTGGTTTGCCCACTGTGCCATCCTGGGGAGTGCAAAGCCACAGTCTCTCAAGTAGATGCAGGTCTCCACTGGTACTGGGGGGGACTGGTGCCCAGACTGGATGAAAGTTCCTGTCCTGTCACTGTCCCAGCTGCACATGGGATAAGGATGCCTGATGTGGCGGTCTAATCATTCCTACCCGGTGCTTGCCCTGTTCAGCGGTGCTTCGACATGGCGGTTCAGGACTGTTCAGCGGTGCTTTGACATGGCGGTCTTTGCCCTGTTCAGCGGTGCTTCGACATGGTGGTTCAAGACTGTTCAGCGGTGCTTTGCCATGGCGGTCTTTGCCCTGTTCAGCGGTGCTTCGACATGGCGGTTCAGGACTGTTCAGCGGTGCTTTGCCATGGCGGTCTTTGCCCATTTCAGCGGTGCTTCGACATGGCGGTTCTGGTACGGACATTGGTCTGTGGCATGAAGTTCCATCATAGCCCGCCTAGGCTGTGGCAGCCGGGGCCCTCCTGTGCTGTGACTCCGGCGGTGGCGGTGGTCTCCTGACCAGTGACGATACTTGGGCCCTCCTGGGCAATGACTCTGGCGGTGGTCTCTGGACCAGTGACGACGGTGCTGGCGGTTGTGTCTAGACCGCCGGAAATGATGGCGCACTTCTCCGCCGGGACACTCACAACAGGCTGGGCAGACTTCCTCTGGCCCTTCCCCACCTTTGGTGGAGTCACAGCTGACTCTCCAATCTCCTTGGAACCCATGTGAGTTGTTTTCCCACCAGGAGTCTTCACACGGTCCCGTCGTCCACTCTCCAATTTTAGAGCCTTTACAGGGGGTGGGCTGCCAGTGCCTAGGCTCCGGGTCATACTGCCTGCCCTGGTTGACGGAGCACTCCACAAACCTTGAACAGGCACGACTGGTATTGGAGGCTTTTTGGCTGAGGCGCTACGACGGGACTGATGAATTGGAGGGGGTGGGGGCAAAAAGGTCAACTTTACAGAGGGACAGTTTCTGACGAACACTGGGATGGGTAGTTCGAGGGGCCCTGGGAGTGGAGGAAGAGGAGGTGGTTGTAGGAGGTGTCACTTTAGGTGTTTTGGGTGCAGGTGCAGGTACTGGAGGCTGTCGTGAGGTGGATGGATGTTGGGTGAGTGATTGCCGGCGTTTGTGTACTTTGGGAGGGGGCGTCACAGACACACTGGGAGAGGACACAGGGGACGTGTAAATGGGAGTGGAGGTGGTGAGTGCAGGTGAGCGGGTGTGGTGCTGGGTGTTCTGGTGCAAGTCCTGGTGCCTGTAGATGTAGTGCATGCAGGTGTGAGTGTAGACGAGACTGGGAGGGAGGAGGGAGACGAGGAGGAGGGGGACACAGTGGAGGCAGTGGATGTTGCTGTGTCTGTATGTGGGTGATGCTGTTGTGAGTGCCTGTGGGATGTGTGGTGCCTATGTTTGCTTGAGCTACCTGTGTGTTCTGACTTGTGTGCATGCTGGTCTGTAGGTGTGCTTGGGATGGGCTGGGGTACAGGAGATTGGGTCTGGGTGGAGGAGGTTGGAGGGGGGAGGCTAGACACAGGGACAATGGCTGCATCAGTGCTGAGGCCAGAGATTGCAGGGTTCGCTGAAGGACAGCCTGACCAGAATGAATGCCCTCCAGGAATGCATTACCGTGTTGCAACTCTCGTTCTACACCCTGGATGGCATTCACAATGGTAGACTGCCCAACAGTGAGTGACCTGAGGAGGTCAATGGCCTCTTCACTGAGGGCAGCAGTGCTGACTGGGGCAAGGCCTGAGGTGCCTGGGGCGAAGGTGATGCCCACCCTCCTGGGTGAGCGGGCACGGGGCGAATGCTGAGGGGCTGCTGGGAGGGTGGTGCTGGTAGGGGAGGTGGCGGCTGTACCTGTAGAAGTGGGGCGCACAGATGGTGCCGCCACCACAAGGGAGCCCCTATCGGCAGACAAGTCCGTGTCGCTGCTTGGTGATCCAGTGGCCGTCGTGAAGCTCCCCTCGCCCTCCGTCCTACTGGTGCATTCTGAGTCCGTGGTGTGGCCCTCCATGGCCATGTGGGATGCAGCTCCCTCCTGCTCCGGTGCCACTGTACCTCCGCCTGATGATGCTGATGTACAAAAGGACAGGGAGAGCAGAAAAAGGGGGGGAGACAGAAGAAAGAGAGTTTTAGTGCATGGCATACCGGTACTGTTGGCGGACAAGACAGACACAGCAGCCCCCTGCATTACGCCGTGCTCCTGCCCTCTGCACATGCAATTCCTGGGATTTGGCCTACATGGCAATGGTGGACATCTGCACACATGGATGCCACAGGGGCAACTATACCTCGACTTGGCACTCTGCTGAGGTGGGGTAGAGTGCCACATGGCCTACATCACGGAGGGGCCTTGCCTCCCGAACTCGCCCTGGCCTAGGGACACCCACAGCCCACCTTCCCACCCAGACACCTCCACTGCGCGCAAAGTCCGCTGAATGAGAGTGTACTCACCCCCATGTGTCTGCTGTGATGCCCTCAAGCGCCCATCCAACTCCGGGTAGGCCACTGCCAGGATCCGGAACATCAGGGGGGTCATGGTGCGACGGGCACCCCTCCCACGTTGGGAGGTCATCCCCAGCTGAGCCTCCGCCATCTTCTTGCTACAGCGGCGAATGTCCTCCCATCTCTTGTGGCAGTGGGTTTCCTGTCTCTGGTGGGCCCCCAGGGTCCGGACCTCCTTTGCGATGGCACGACAGATGTCCCTCTTCTGGTGGGCGCTGACCTACATGACATGCACAAGGAAAGAGGAACAGTCATTAACAACTGCACTGTCGCTGTGACTAGCCCCCCTCCCTACTCTGGCCATGTGGCCCATTCATTCCCATGCATTAATGTACTATGAACTCTGCCCCATTCCCTCTTCCAACCAGCCCTCTCCACCCAGGCCTAGCCCATCCCACGTGCTCCCTGTGTACTAACCTGTGGGTCTGGAGCACTGTAGAGTAGCGTGTACTGGGGGAGGACCCCGTCTACCAATTTCTCCAACTCCTGTGCAGTGAAGGCAGTGGCCCTTTCCCCAGACGCAGCAGCCATCGTCGCTTCCAGACCGAGGTCACAGCAGCACTTGCAGTGTAGGTCCTCTCCTGTCGAAGGTCAGGTATCGAGTGATTGAACAGATAGAAAATGGCGGTGATGTCTGCGTCGGTGACGTCCGCGGTGGTGCACATCATCACTGCCGGCGCACCTGTTCATTGGCCCCTGGGACCCATAGGGTCCAAAGTTAACCAATGCAGCATTGCGCCGCGGTCTACGACCGCCTACTGCGACCGTGTGCAACGCCAGCGCTGTTACCCCACAATCCCATTGTCCCAGTTTGGAGGTCAGGCAGCCGCCATTCCAGGGGCCCACATGGCTTAATTAACCTCTGCGTCACACATAGCTAGGCCTACACTCAACACACATACAGGAAGGGTTCTGTGAGTGGTGTAGTCTTGTGTGTAACTGTGGGTACATACCTGGAGGAATAATGACTGATTCTTCGCTGTTGTCCTTCGTAGGCACCGTCAGCTGGGACAGTTGAGAAGATAGCGGAATCCTCCGGTGTACCGACCGCTGGTGGACCAGTTGACAATGGAAGAGCGACATGTCATCGTGACCTACAGGTTTGACCGTGCCACAATCCAGGAACTATGTACCCAGTTGGAGCCAGACCTGATCTCACCAATCCGCCATCCCACTGGAATCCCCCCTGACGTGCAGGTGCTGTCAGTGCTCCGATTCCTTGCAAGTGGGTCTTTTCAGACAACAGTGGCCATGGCATCAGGGATGTCCCAGCCTATGTTTTCCAAAGTGTTGTCCAGAGTGCTGTCTGCCCTGCTGAAACACGTACGGAGATACATCATTCTCCCTGAGGTGGCAGATTTGCCTACAGTAAAAGGTGACTTCTATGCCCTTGGACATATCCCCAACGTCATAGGTGCCATTGATGGGACCCATGTAGCTCTGGTCCCCCCCACAGGATTGAACAGGTGTATAGGAACAAGAAGAGTTATCATTCAATGAATGTCCAGATGGTCTGTTTGGCAGACCAGTACATCTCGCAGGTAAATGCTATGTTCCCTGGCTCAGTGCATGACGCCTACATCCTGCAAAATAGCAGCATCCCTGATATGATGGGTCAACTCCAGAGGCACCGTGTATGGCTATTGGGGGACTCTGGTTACCCCAATCTTTCCTGGCTATTGACCCCAGTGAGGAATCCCAGGACCAGGGCAGAGGAACGCTACAATGAGGCCCATGGGCGGACTAGGAGGGTGATCGAACGCACCTTCGGCCTCCTGAAGGCCAGGTTCAGGTGCCTCCATATGACAGGTGGATCCCTATTCTACTCACCGAAGAAGGTGTGCGAGATCATCATCGCCTGCTCCATGCTCCATAATTTGGCTTTGCGACCCAAGGTGCCTTTCCTGCAGGAGGATGATCCAGATGACGGTGTTGTTGCAGCTGTGGAGCCTGTGGAGCCTGTGGACAGTGATGAGGAGGAAGCTGAGGAAGAAGACAACAACAACAGGGAGTCAGTCATACAGCAATATTTCCAGTGACACACAGGTGAGAACATTTGCATGTTTAACATTACATTGACTTTCACACGTCTACCTCTATCCGGTTTTTCGATTTCAAACACTATTTGGTAACTGAGTTGTACCTTTCCATTACGGTTTCACAGGTGTGGTTACCAACGTGTCATCTGCTTGCATCCTTCAAGGACTTGTGATGTGTGACATAGGTATGTTAGCCTTTCAATGTGAAACACATTATGACACTGTCATTGATAATACATAATTGGTAAATCACAGACTGACTCAAGATTGTTTTGTGTTTCAAGGGTGTTTATTGAAGTGCTCAGATATGTGAGGGGGTTGTAAAAGGAGGAGGGTTGATGGCGTAGGAATGTCAATGGCAGAGTCCAGTCTATTAGTCTCACAGATGCACTGCCCATCTGGGCATAGGAAGTGGAGCTGGGGCAGTTTAAGTATGGACAGGGTAACAAGGTGGTACAGTGGGAGGACAAACAGGGTGGTCTCATTCCCTGGCCGGGGTCTTGCCATCTTGCTCTGTCCTGTTCCTGGATCTCAGGGACCGCTTGCGTGGTGGTTGTCTGTCTGCAGGGGGTGGGGTGCTGGTGTGTTGGTCCTGTGGCGGGGCGTCCTGTCCACTAGCGCCGGCGGAGGTGGTGGGCAGTTCATCGTCCTGGCTAGTGTCAGGGGCCCCTTGGAGTGCCACGGTGTCCCTCATGGTGTTCTGTATGTCCTTCAGCACCCCTACGATGGTGCCCAAGGCGGAGCTGTTGGTCCTGAGCTCCTCCCTGAACCCCAAATACTGTTCCTCCTGCAGGCGCAGGGTCTCCTGAAACTTGGCCAGGACCGTCGCCATCGTCTCCTGGGAGTGGTGGTAGGCTCCCATGATGGAGGAGAGGGCTTCGTGGAGAGTAGGTTCCCTTGGCCTGTCCGCTCCCTGTCGCACAGCAGCCCTCCCAGTTCCCCTGTGTTCCTGGGCCTTCGTCCCCTGGACCGTGTGCCCACTACCACTGCCCCCAGGTCCCTGTTGTTGTTGGGGGGGGTGGGTTATCCTGGGTTCCCTGTAGTGGTGGACACACCGCTGATTGACCTGTCCTGGGTAGGGAGGTTTGGGCCCGCTGGGTGGGTGCTGTGCTGGTGTTACCAGAGGGTGGAAGGTCAGTGTTGGGCTGTGCCTGTGCAGGGGGAACGGACTGTCCCGAGGCCCACGATGGTCCGAGCTGGTCATCAGGATCCAGTAGGGCAGAGCTGCTATTGTCTCTGTGGGCCTCTTCTGGGGGTGGAGTGGTGTTGTCTGGACCCTCTGGTATGGTGACGGTCCTTCGGGTTCCTGCAGGGGCATAAGGGCATGATTATTGCATGTGTGTGTGATGGTGGGCAATGGGTGGGTGTCTGTGTACCCCAGTGCAAGCATTCCAGTGTGTGGGCTTGTGTGATGATGGTTAGGGGGTTGTTCTGGGTATGTGCAGTGAGCATGCTTTAGTGCTGGGTGTCCATGCTTTGTTGTGTCATGCAGGGCTTGGTGTTGGGATGTGTAGTTTGTGTTCTTAGTACATTAGTGAGGAGTTGGAGTGATAGGGGAGGGTGTGAGGGTGGGGGAGTGTGAGAGCATGCAGGTAGGGTGGGGGATCTGATAGTTAAGATTTGACTTACCAGTGTCCCATCCTCCACCAACTCCTCCTAAGCCCTCTGGATGCATGATGGTCAAGACTTGCTCCTCCCATGTTGTTATTTGTGGGGGAGGAGGTGAGGGTCCGCCGCCAGTCTGCTGCACCGCGATGTTGTGCCTTGAGACTGTTGAACGCACCTTCCCCCGTAGGTCATTCCACCTCTTCCTGATGTCCTCCCTATTTCTTGGGTGCTGTCCCACGGAGTTGACCCTGTCCACTATTCTGCGCCATAGCTCCATCTTCCTGGCTATTGATGTGTGCTGTACCTGTGAGCCAAATAGCTGTGGCTCTACCCGGATGATTTCCTCCACCATGACCCTGAGCTCCTCCTCAGAGAAGCAGGGGTGTTTTTGGCGTGACATGGGGTGGTGTGTGTGATGTGTGGGGTGGTGTATGTGGTGATGAGTGTGGTTATGTGTAGTGGTGTGTGGTGTTTTGTGCGTGGATGTGGTGTGGGTGATGGTGTTGTGTGCCTCTGTGTGATGGGGTTGTCTATTCTTTGCTCTCTCTCTGGCCTTCGTTTGTGATTTTTCGGTCGTAGGGGTTTGTGGGTGATACCGCCAATGGAATACCGCGGTTGAAAGACCGCTGCGTAGATTCGTGTGTCGTGATAGTGTGGGCGTATTTCTGTTGGCGTGGAGGCGTAGGTATTGTTTTCGCCAGTTTATCACTGACCTTTGGTGTGGCGGAGTTGTGTGGGTGTCTCAATTTCGGCGGATTCCGAGATGTGGGTCATAATAGCTGCGGCGGAATTCCGCGGCCGCGGCGGGGTATTGGCGGTCTTCTGCACGGCGGAAAGCGCCTTTTACCGCCAATGTTGTAATGACCCCCTGTGTCACCTAACTTTTCACCCCATATTATTTTACAAGTCTTTGATTGGTTCCCTATTCAAAGTCTTCAGAGGTGGCACGTCCGGTATGATTTCATCTTTCTGTAATTCTTTGCACTTCTTTTGGTTCTTTCGTTTGAATGACCTTGTAAATTACATTAATCTACACTGTTTCATTTTGTTTTAATATCATCCTACAAGCAATGGAAAAATTCATGAGAACAGATCTAGCATGGTTACATTCGTCTTCTATTTTGAAGAAAAATAAAGGTCATGTCCTCTTGTGAGTCAGCACACTGCAAGATAGGAAAATACATTTAATATGAGAGCGAAGCAGCTGAGCTTTCATCTCATGCTAACTTAAGGCCTATAAGGATTTCAGCACAAATTCAATGATACAATTATTAATAATTAGTATAAACGTATTCAATATAATAGTAATACATAAACATTTTAGTCATCATTATTAGTCCACGTATACATTGGCGGCCACTCACTGTGGTCATATTTCAGGTGCACATTTAAGCAAAATTATTATTGCAGTTTCTATGCGGCATTATTACACATTAATTCATAAGCATTTCATGTTAATATAGATTATATAAACTACGCTCTCTCAAGCCTTTTGGGCTATATACCAATGTATATATGCATGGATCACTAAGCAGTTGGAACATGGGCTATCTAAGTATCTAG
Source organism: Pleurodeles waltl (assembly GCF_031143425.1). NCBI lineage: Eukaryota > Metazoa > Chordata > Amphibia > Caudata > Salamandridae > Pleurodeles > Pleurodeles waltl. The sequence goes on along the minus strand of NC_090447.1, from coordinate 935,992,615 downwards.
ATGAATATAATTTATAAACAAATCATTAGCAATGCAATAAAGTTTTAGCCAGAAACTGACTGCCAGTTCAGGTCGCAGCATGTTTCATTGCGAACAGTGACTGTGCACATTCCACATGCTCTCTCCTGTACTAGCAATTCTATTCAGACTAAAAACGCTTTTTATTTTTTTTCCACTGTATCTTGATTGATTTTATTAATAAATATAGCAAATAGTTTTGCTCGGCAATAGGTAGACCTCATGTACGTGTTATTGTTACGTTGTGCAACTATTATCCTCTTAGGAGGAACCACCATTATTCAAATATGTAGCTCAAAACCCTTACAATTAGAGACAGAAAACAATGGTTAAAGGTCATATAAGTCTGCAGACCCCCTGAGTTGACATTAGGTCCGTAGAACACAGGTTAAGAACCACTGCTTTATGGCATGCCACTGTTCAGTGTGCATAGATTTCAGGACTTGCTTTATATACCCAGAAGGTGAACAATATAAAATGTTAATAGTTTAATTCTGAATGTCATGAGACAATTACATTTACAGATGTTGACAGATGTGTCTGATATGTAATAAAAATAACTGCCATGGTTAGTCTTTTCCATACTCATTTTATGTGATTTGGCACTATGCTTCAAATAACAGAAGGTTCCACAACATCCAGCAATCAAATTGCTCTTTCACTTATACAAGGCTGAAGGCCTGTCATGTCCAAAACACACATGAAGTATTTTATTCATAGCAGACAGCCCACACATGTACTTATCTTTGAATGTTCTAAGCTGGCTAGGAAAGAGTACTGTATTGGTCACCCTACTATTGCTCAAAGAAAATGCTGCATTTCTATGTCAGGTAAGCATATCAACTCTGATAAGATGCTCCTCACATCACTAAATTACATGTCTCCTCTTTGAAAAAGGCAGTTTTATGCAAAGGGGACATTCTTTCCAGTCTCATACATACAATTATTGTCCTGTACATTACTAATAAAGGAATGTTAACCCTGCAGCCTATGCTGGCTAAGAATGGACATAACAGGCTATCGCTTTCCCCAAATAAAAGCCACCCTGCCATTACTCAAATGGTATCCTAACATGAAAATGCATTGCAAGGGGGCAAAATATAGTAATTATATTTCAATCTAAAAAACAAAACCCACAGTATTTACACAGACTATTTGTACACCACTGCATTTTTTTTAAAGAAAAGGAATTTGGTACAGACTGGAAAGAATAAACATCTCTCACACAGGAAGAAAATGTCTTTCACTGGAAATACTCGTAAATACTGTAGATGGATGTGATACATTTAGCACTTATCATGAGTGTTTTTGGAAGTTGCTGCTGTAATTGCAGAAATTAAACTTCGTATATTATCAGGTGAATTATCACTACATGTGGTGTTATAATGCAGAAAGAAAAGGAAAACATGTCGGAAATGAAAGCTATACCAATGATTAGTCATGATTGCAGCTGCAGCCAGGTTCATTAATGCACAACTGTCAAATATAAAAAATTATGTTTTAGTCCCTTTAATGCTCCTTTGATTAACCACAATACACACGTTTCATGAGACAGCATGAAAATAGATAGCAAAATCACCAGGGTGCTTGAAGTTGATGAAAAAGGTATATCTGCACAAATGGAGAAAGCAGATCTTAATGGAAAATAGAAAAGCAGCCGAACAGCTGGAAAACGCATGAACTGTTGAAGAAAGGCACTAGAAACTCTTCACTCTTTCTGGTTCTAGTACTGGTATTGTAAAGTTCCTGGTCCCAAATGTCACTCTGTAGCATTTGAATCCAGCTTCAAACTATCTCCAAAATAAAGTATACATTGTAGGAATAGTTCTGGACATGTCCCTCTCTGTGGGATCAGTCTCAAGTCTCTCCTATTTTCTGAGTTGTTTTTTGTTGCCCTGGCACCTCTGTGTACTTTAGCATTGCTAATCAGTGCTAAAGTGCTTGTCTTCACTCTGTAAAACATGTTAAAATTGGCTCACATTTAGTTTATATGAAGCACATATTGAGCTACCCACTTAAGAAGCCCTTTCAAACATGACTCAATCGTGCCATTGCAGCCTGCCAGCACTTATAAACTGCCAGTTTTACCCTTTGTCAAGCCTAAAACTCACCTTTTAATGCATATGTCAACCTTAAGGTAGGCCATAAACAGCCCATAGAACAGGCTATATTGTAATTAAAAAGTTGGACATATACTTTTAGGTTTGACATCTTAGTAGTAAAAAAACTCACAAAATGGATTTGATAAGTGCTAGTCTCCTCGCATACATAACTCTTCAGGGATAATTAATTCAAGTCTTTAAGGTGTTATTTAAGAGGTGATGAGGATTAGAAACTTTGATACAGCATACCACAGTAAATAACACGTAAATCATTCAATATCTACCCAGTGCTTTCAGAGAGATAATTTAACTAGTCATAAGAAACAGAGGTAGCTTAATTATAATGCACAAAGAAAATCAGAAGCTGCTAGCAGCTTCTGTAGCTGGGATATACCCCCACTTGTTTACAGTGGTTTCAGTCTAGGGACTAGAAGATGTGTTGGTTGCAGGCACCTCTTTTACCAGTGTGATCATAACTGGCAGACGATCATAAGCTCTTGGTTATTTTTGTGATTTTTCAGGTTTTACTAATATGTTAGTAAATACATATTCAGTTAGTGGACCAGATGTGCCAGATAGGAGAATACCATGTAGCAAGTTTAGTATAATACATTTGGGCCTACAGGTTCTGGGGATTTCTCCAGATGCAAAGAAGACAAATTCAGCAAATCTCATTAAAATGTCAAAAAGCCATCTTAAACACTAAAGACTCCAACAACAAAAGTCCCTACCTATAAGTCTTTAGAAGTATCATGTTGCCCAGGGCGCCCCCTCAACCCAAAGTCCTGGGGAGTCAGTCCCTACAGTTAGGAGACAGGGGTCCCCAAGAAAAGGAAAGAAGAAAAGGAAGGGTAGGCCACTCTTAAAGAGAGTTCCAGGGAGCCAAAGGCCTTCTGCCCCAGTAGGGGGGGAGCCCAGAGTTGGCACTGGTGAGGCCTCACCTGACCCCAAGGAAGTCCTGAGTAGTCAGGCAGCTGTCCAGATGCAAGGTGTTGCCCCTGCACTGACAGAAGGGAGAGTGGAAGGAGGGTGTCTGCCACAGGAGGTGGTAGCCCCCACTCTAGACAGCAAGAGGGATGCCAGGACCCCAAAGATGCCCCTAAAGCAGCTCAGCCACCTGTCAGTGGAGAGCTTAGGGTGTGGTTCTGGGTACTGACAGCTGTCAGTAGCCTCTGCTGGGTGCTAGCCTTCCTGGCAGCACTGTACTTGGCCTGGGAGGCAGACCCCAGGGCCAATAGCAAAGTAGGCCCCCTGACCCTATTGGTCATGGTGGGGTTGCTCAAGTGTTGGGTGACCTCTTTGGGTAAGCTAGGTGTTGCCCTAGCAAAGTTTGGAGTAGGGGAGGTGGGCACCTCACTACCCAAGTTGGCAGAGAGAAAGGAGGAAGACCCCCCTAGAGGAATGTTTCAGTTTGTGTCGGGTCCTTTTACTGTTGGGGTGGCTTCACTACCCATAGGGAGTGACCCTGACAGGAGGATATAAGGCAGAGTAGGCCCTGCAAAGGGACAGCCAGTTTTCTTCACTGTCTTCCTCGCCTAACAAGCCAGGAAGACTCTCCCAGGGTTGGGCTGAGTCTCCTGGGCGTGTGGGCTGGGGGGGGGTTGTGTGAGAAAACAGGGCTGATTGCCTAGGCCCCATAACTTTTTGCCCCCATTTTCCACTTTTTGCTGGTGTTTTCCTGACTTTAAAGGTGCCCTGGGTACTGCTAACCAGTCCCAGGGCCTGTGCTCTGTGTAAAATGGATATGCAAATTAGGCTAATTATAAGTGGCTAAGTTAACCTACCTATAAGTCCCTAGTATATGGTAGGGCATGTAGGTTTAGGGACCACAGCATAGGTGGTGCACACCTAGGTGCATTGCTGAGCTGCCCAGTGTCATTTTAAAACAAGCCTAGCTTGCTGGCTGCTTTTAAATTAAAGTTATATGCAAATTCGACTTTGGAATTAAAGGTACTTCCAAAGTCTTAAACTACCTTATTTTTACATATAAGTCACCCCTAAGGTGTGCCCTATGTGCCCTGTGGGCTGGGTGCCATGTAACTATAAGCAGGGACTTTATAAAAATAGATTTATAAGCCCTGGTGAGGTAAAAACAGCCAAATTCGTTTTTCCCTCATTGAAGTAAATGGCCTTCATAGGCTAGAATGGGCAGATTGTATTTTAAATTTTAAAGTCTCCTTAAATGTTGCATACCAAGAATTTGATATCAAATTAATTGTTGTAATAAATCCTACAACTTCCAGTTGTTGGATTTAATATAACTAGTTCAGGTAAAAAGTTTAGACTTTACCTAAATAGTTGCCAATTTCAGCTCTGCATTGTTTTTGCTGCTGTGCTCTGATTGGCCAGCCTGCAGCAGCTTCTGCCAGGCTGCCTTGATGAGGTGTGAAGTGGCCAGGCTTCACACAAAGGAATGTGCTTGGGGGAGAGAATCTCCCCTCAGCAGATGGTGAGGCAGGAAGGGGGAGGGCTGCCAAACTGGTCTTCAAAGGCAGAGAAGGACATTTGCAGCACCCAGCAACACCCCCACATCCTGCAACCCCAGACAGCTAGGTGCCCCCTTGATTAGATTAGGAGAGGGCAGGAGAGGGGTGTGTTTATGATTTTTAGCCACACCAGTGGGTGGGCTCAGCCAGATGTAACCTCCAAAAATCTGATTCATCCATGTTGGATTTTTAGAGACTGTTGCCTTCTGGGATGGATTTTTGCCACACTTCCCAGGAAGTGGTCATCCCAGGGGGACGACCCTGTCCCTGATTGGAGAACCAGGGCCCCCCTGCTTTTCACCCAGGAGCAAGGATAAAACTGGCAGACCTGCACCCACACCTCAGATCCCCTCCAGAATTCAACAAGAAAGGAACTAAAGAAGAAGAAGGACTGCCCTGCTGGACCCCTGGCCTGCACCTGGAACCTGCACTCAGAAGGACTGCACCAGCTGCACACTTGGGCTTCACCACAAGAAGGACTTTGCCTGGCTTCAACTGGTTCAAGGAGGGACTCCCTGTTTGCTACAGGTGAAAAATTGCTAAACCAGAGTCCCCTGCACCAACTCCTGAAGAAAGCGACCAGCTGACCACTGTCCAGTGGCCAAAAAGGAGTTTGCGCCAGGTGCATTCTGGGAGTTGAAGTCTGCACCCCCCAAGGACCATTACAGAACTTCTGGACCCTTGGGGTGAGCTGTGGACCCCAAAATAACCTTAAAAGAACATCTGGGTGAAGCCCCAGAAGTTTGGAAAAGATTTGAGAATTTTTGGAAAAAAGCTCCAGAGAGGGACCGACCCGCCGCGGAAATTCTAGTCGGCTTGCCTCAACCGCGACCCGGCCTGACTTCGTGGTTCGTCCCGGTAAAGAAAAACATCCAAAAAAGAGACTAAGTCCGAATGTAAAAAGTTGACCGGGACCTCCCAGCCATCGTATCCGAGAAGGGCTCCATGGACGTCTGATCAAGATCCAGGTTTACCCCGGTCGAAGGATTTTCATCTCGAAAAAACGACTAAGTCCGAAGGTAAAAGTCTCCACCGAGGAAACCCACATCGCGTATCCGGACAAGGGCTCCAGGAGGTCGGATTCAACTGGCAGGTTCGTCCCGGTGAAGAAAAACTTCAAAATAAAGACTAAGTCAGAAGGTAACTTTTTAATCGAGGCCTCCCGTGACCTGTAGCCGAGCAGGGCTCCATCGCGGTCGGCCTGAAAGTTTGACTTTGCCCCGGTCGAGGTGCAACCAGATGACCCGATTGGCGCTTTTTGTTTCTAAGCGCTTGAAAAGTAATAATTCTTTAAAAATTCATATCTCCGGTTCCCCTGAACCGATTTCAATCGTTTTTGTGTCATTTTAAAGATAAAAATATAAACTATATTTATAAATTGGTTTTGGATTTTTAAACTGTTTCCTGTGTTTTATTTAATTACTGTTTTGTGATATTTGAATGCTTTACACTTTGTCTCCTAAGTTAAGCCTTGACGCTCGTTGCCAAGCTACCAAGGGTTGAGCTGGGATTAATTTACTGAGACCTAACTGTACCTATGTGGAGGTTAGTGGCCTGTTGCTAGGTGTAGGTACCTACCTGCCCTACCAATAACCCATTTTCCAACAAATGCACAACACCAAATCCACGAGGAGGCCACATGCCCACTGTTCCATCCTGGGGAGTGCAAAGCCACAGTCTCTAAAGTCTCTACAGTGGGTGGGTTGCCCACTGTTCAATCTTGGGGAGTGCAAAGCCACGGTCTCTCAAGTCTCTACAGTGGGTGGTTTGCCCACTGTTCCATCCTGGGGAGTGCAAAGCCACAGTCTCTCAAGTCTCTACAGTGGGTGGTTTGCCCACTGTTCAATCCTGGGGAGTGCAAAGCCACAGTCTCTCAAGTCTCTACAGTGGGTGGGTTGCCCACTGTTCCATCCTGGGGAGTGCAAATCCACAGTCTCTCAAGTCTCTACAGTGGGTGGTTTGCCCACTGTTCCATCCCTCAAGTGTATGCCTTTCTCCATTGGTTCTGGAGGGGGCTTTCTGCCCAGAGTGCTTCATCCTGCCAAGGACAGAGGTAGTGGATGTGATACTCCACTGGTTCTGGAGGGGGTTTGGTGCCCAGAGTGCTTCATCCTGCCAAGGACAGAGGTAGTAGATGTGATACTCCACTGGTTCTGCAGGGGGCTTTGTGCCCAGAGTGCCTCATCCTGCCAAGGACAGAGGTAGTAGATGTGATTCTCCACTGGTTCTTGAGGGGGCTTGGTGCTCAGAGTGCTTCATCCTGCCAAGGGCAGAGGTAGTGGATGTGATACTCCACTGGTTCTGGAGGGGGCCTTGTGCCCAAATTGCTTCATCCTGCCAAGGACAGAGGTAGTGGATGTGATACTCCACTGGTTCTGGAGGGGGCTTGGTGCCCAGAGTGCTTCATCCTGCTTGTGACGGACTCAGTAGCGTCAGTGCCCTTGGCGCTCATGGGCCTGCGGTGCTTGTTGCGGCGGTGCCCTGTTCAGCGGTGCTTGTGGCGGTGGTGCCCTGTTCAGCAGTGCTTGTGGCGGCGGTGCCCTGTTCAGCAGTACTTGTGGCGGCAGGCTTTGCAGTGACTCAGCTGCTGGCGGTCCTGTCTGGCCCAGCGGGGCTTGTGCTGGCGGTCCTTCATGGCCCAGCAGGGCTGGTGCTGGCGGTCCTTCATGGCCCAGCAGGGCTGGTGCTGGCGGTCCTTCATGGCCCAGCGGGGCTGGTGCTGGCGAACCTTCATGGCCCAGCGGGGCTGGTGCTGGCGGTCCTGTCTGGCCCAGCGGGGCTGGTGCTGGCGGTCCTTCATGGCCCAGCGGGGCTGGTGCTGGCGGTGGCCTCCTGGGCAGCAGGGATGGTGGCGTTGGCCTCCTGGGCAGCAGGGCTGGTGGCGTTGGCCTCCTGGGCAGCAGGGCTGGGGGCGGTGGCCTCCTGGGCAGCGGGGCTGGTGGCGGTGGCCTCCTGGGAAGCAGGGCTGGTGGCGGTGGCCTCCTGAGCAGCGGGGATGATGATGCTGGTCGACTCCTGGGCAGCGGGGATGATGGCGGTCTTCTCCGCCATGCTGCTCTTCCCAGACTTGCTGACTTTCTTGTGGCCCTTCCCCACCTTGGAAGGTGTCGCAGCTGACTATTCACTCCCACCTGTACCCCTTGGAGCGGTTTTGGTGGCTGGAGTCTTCCCCCTGTCCCGCTGGGCACTGGCCAACTTTTGATGCTTGACAGGTGGAGGACTGTCCGTGCTGTGGCTCCGTGCTACACTGGGTGCCCTGCTTCCCGGTGCACTCCAGATTCCGGTGACTACAGGCACCACTGGTCCTGGAGATGTTGTGGCTGAGGTGCTAGGTTTGGGACCTGGAGAGTCGGGCCCTAGGAGACGGACGGGGTGGGGGAGGTGAGGGAAAGAGGTCAAGGTTGGACAGAAAAAGTTTCTTGAGAACACTGGGACGGGTAGCTGGAGGGGGTTTGGGAGTGGAGGAAGAGCTTGTGGTTGTAGGAGGTGTTCGTTTGGTGACTTTGGGTGAAGGTGCATGCGCTGGAGGATGTTGTGAGGTGGATGGCTGTTGGGTGGGTGTGTGCCTGCGTTTGTGTATCTTGGGAGGTGGCGTCACAGACACACTGGGAGAGGACACAGCGGACGTGTGAATGGCAGTGGGGGTGGTGACTGCACATGATCTGGGGTATGGTGATGGGTGTGTTGGTGATGGAAGTAGTGGCTGTAGATGTAGTGCATGCAGGTGTCAGTGTAGACGAGACTGGGAGGGAGGAGGGAGACGACGAGGAGGGGGACACAGTGGAGGCAGTGGATGTTGGTGTGTCTGCATGTGTGTGATGCGTGCATGAGTGCCTGTGGGATGTGTGGTGATTATGTTTGCCAGAGCTTCCCTTGTGTGTTGACGTGTGTGCATGCTGGTCTGAAGGTGTGCTTGGGACAGGCTGAGGTACAGGGGATTGGGTCTGGGTGGAGGAAGTTGGAGGCGGGAGGCTAGAGACAGGGACAATGGCTGCCATCAGTTCTGAGGCCAGAGTCTGAAAAGCTCGCTGAAGGGCCGCCTGACCAGAATGAATGCCCTCCAGGAATGCATTTGTTTGTTGCAACTGCCTTTCTACACCCTGGATGGCATTCAAAATGGTAGACTGCCCAACAGTGAGGGACCTGAGGAGGTCAATGGCCTCCTCACTGAGGGCAGCAGGGCTGACTGGGGCAGGGGCTGAGGTGCCTGGGGTGAAGGTGATGCCCACCCTTCTGGGTGAGCAGGCACGGGGCAAAGGCTGAGGGGATGCAGGGAAGGCGGTGCTGGTAGGGGGGGTGGCGGCTGTACCTGTAGAAGGGGGGCACAGATGTTGCTGCCACCACAAGGAAGCTCCCATCAGAGGACGAGTCCGTGTCACTGGTGTCAGCTCCTGTTCCCGCCGTGGAGCTCCCCTCACCCTCCGTCCCACTGGTGAACTCTGAATCATAGTGTCACCCTCCAGGGCCATGTGGGATGCAGCTCCCTCCTGCTCCGGTGCCACTGCTCCTCCGCTGATGATGCTAATGCACACAAGAACAGGGAGACCACAAAAAGAGGGGGGAACAGAAGAAAGACATGTTGAGTGCATGCATTACCGCTACCGTTGTGGTACTGAAAATTATGGACCCGTGTTATAAACATCGTTGTATCACAACGATTTTGGTATCAGCAGACCGAGAATGATTAGAATAGTATGCACAAGCATTGTATTCATATTCGGGTAACAAAATCACCCGAATATCAGAGTTTCCGTCCTGAACCCTCGTGTTCCATTTAAACGACAGCCATTTTGTGATTGCCCTCATATAGGCCAATGACTAATGCCGAAAACGAGTCTGAAGGACGCGTACACCTTTGCTGACTCCTCTGTGACCTGGGCAAGCTGACTCCACTGCCTGAAGCCAAACCTGTTCGGCCAGTTTCTTTCCCAGTGGCCGAATGAGATTAGTATCAAGGCACAACACATCATAAACCTTTCATCACACACAAACCATGCCTAATCTTACACACACCTGTCCCTGTTTCTTTCTTTATGACTTGCTTTACAAGGAGGAAGTGCCCGTTTATATTGGGGGTCCGTCGATATCTGATGAAAGTACTAAGCCTTGCCAGGTAATTGATTGAGGGCTGGACAAACTGAAATATGGGCTTGTCATCATAACCCTGCTATTTCTTTGTAGTGAAAATATGTGAATGGTCAACTGTAAAATAAGGAATGTTTGCCCAAAGCATAATATTTTGTATAAAAGAGAAGGTTAGCTTTGCAAAGGGAGCAGTCTCCTGAGAATATACACCGTGTTGTACTTCTAGGATACCTGTTACTGGCTGCAGCCAATAAACAAGATCTTTGACTTCACCAAGAAGACTCTGGCCCTCATTCTGACCCTGGCGGTCGGTGATAAAGCGGCGGCCAAGCCGCCAACAGGCCGGCGGTCTAAAATATGCAATTCTGACCCTGGCGGGAACCGCCAACACAGCCCGCCAACTTAACACTCCGACCGCCACAGCGGTACAAACAAACAGCGCGGCGGTTCCCGCCAACAGCCCGGCGGCAGACAATGTACCGCCCACCCTATTACGACCCACCAATCTGCCACCTTTTCCGGGGCGGGAGCACCGCCGATAAGAACATGGCGGAAACAGACTACGAACGGGAAAACGCTCACCTCTACGCACTCCACGCGAGATTCCGGCAGTATGGAGCCAGAGTTGCAGGTCATCCCCGCACTCCTATTCCTGCTCATATACCAGGAGCACGCCCGGCGGCGCGGAAGACATCGGTGAGTACTGCACCTACGACACAGGGGAGGGAAAAGATTACCGGCACACACCCACCCACCCACACCCACTACAACACACACATCAATGCATTCCCACAGATCACTGTCACAACCCACAAACCACCCCCCTCCGAAATAATGCAAAGACCAAAAGAAGAGATCATAAACGGGCAGATATATTGAAATATGGACACCAGTAATCCCAATAAATAAATAAACTATGTACAAAATATATACAGCTACTAAATGTAGTCCAACCACTGTCCGTGGATCACAGGGGTCCTGTGCAAAGGGGCAAGGCCCAGTCCCACGACAAGAACTCCACGGAGAGAACACTGCAGGGGCATCAGAAAGAAAATAGGACAGGCACCTCAGGGGGAAGGGAAGGGGGGGCACCTCAGCCACTTGAGTACACGACGCCAGATCCACGAGGGGACTCCATGACCACTGGCCCATCCTGGGGAGAGCAAAGCCACAGTCCAAACAGTCCATACAGTGGGTGGCCTGCCCACTGGGCCATCCTGGGGAGAGCAAAGCCACAGTCCATACAGTCCATACAGTGGGTGGCCTGCCCACTGGGCCATCCTGGGGAGAGCAAAGCCACAGTCCATACAGTCCATACAGTGGGTGGCCTGCCCACTGGGCCATCCTGGGGAGAGCAAAGCCACAGTCCATACAGTCCATACAGTGGGTGGCCTGCCCACTGGGCCATCCTGGGGAGAGCAAAGCCACAGTCCATACAGTCCATACAGTGGGTGGCCTGACCACTGGGCCATCCTGGGGAGAGCAAAGCCACAGTCCAAACAGTCCATACAGTGGGTGGCCTGCCCACTGGGCCATCCTGGGGAGAGCAAAGCCACAGTCCAAACATGCCATACAGTGGGTGGCCTGCCCACTGGGCCATCCTGGGGAGAGCAAAGCCACAGTCCATACAGTCCATACAGTGGGTGGCCTGCCCACTGGGCCATCCTGGGGAGAGCAAAGCCACAGTCCATACAGTCCATAACAGACCCCACTGCCACTGGAGGAGGCAAGTTGGCCAGAGGACATCCTGCAGCCCTGCCCGAGATAGATCCTGCCCTGCCACGTCTGCCAAAGGGCCAGCGGTTCTTGCCCTGAAGGGCCCAGTTCAGCGGTTCTTGAGACGGCGGGGCCCAGTTCAGCGCTCCTTGCCTTGAAGGGCCCAGTTCAGCGGTTCTTGCCCTGAAGGGCCCAGTTCAGCGGTTCTTGAGACGGCGGGGCCCAGTTCAGCGGTTCTTGAGACGGCGGGGCCCAGTTCAGCGGTTCTTGCCCTGAAGGGCCCAGTTCAGCGGTTCTTGAGACGGCGGGGCCCAGTTCAGCGGTTCTTGAGACGGCGGGGCCCAGTTCAGCGCTCCTTGCCTTGAAGGGCCCAGTTCAGCGGTTCTTGAGACGGCGGGGCCCAGTTCAGCGGTTCTTGAGACGGCGGGGCCCAGTTCAGCGCTCCTTGCCTTGAAGGGCCCAGTTCAGCGGTTCTTGAGACGGCGGGGCCCAGCGGAGCGGTGCGTGAGACGGCGGGGCCCAGTTCAGCGGTTCTTGAGACGGCGGGGCCCAGTTCAGCGGTTCTTGCCCTGAAGGGCCCAGTTCAGCGGTTCTTGAGACGGCGGGGCCCAGTTCAGCGCTCCTTGCCTTGAAGGGCCCAGTTCAGCGGTTCTTGAGACGGCGGGGCCCAGCGGAGCGGTGCGTGAGACGGCGGGGCCCAGCGGAGCGGTGCTTGAGACGGCGGGGCCCAGTTCAGCGCTCCTTGCCTTGAAGGGCCCAGTTCAGCGGTTCTTGCCCTGAAGGGCCCAGTTCAGCGGTTCTTGAGACGGCGGGGCCCAGTTCAGCGCTCCTTGCCTTGAAGGGCCCAGTTCAGCGGTTCTTGAGACGGCGGGGCCCAGTTCAGCGGTTCTTGCCCTGAAGGGCCCAGTTCAGCGGTTCTTGAGACGGCGGGGCCCAGTTCAGCGGTTCTTGAGACGGCGGGGCCCAGTTCAGTGGTTCTTGCCCTGAAGGGCCCAGTTCAGCGGTTCTTGAGACGGCGGGGCCCAGTTCAGCGGTTCTTGAGACGGCGGGGCCCAGTTCAGCGGTTCTTGAGACGGCGGGGCCCAGTTCAGCGCTCCTTGCCTTGAAGGGCCCAGTTCAGCGGTTCTTGCCCTGAAGGGCCCAGTTCAGCGGTTCTTGAGACGGCGGGCCCAGTTCAGCGGTTCTTGAGACGGCGGGGCCCAGTTCAGCGGTTCTTGCCCTGAAGGGCCCAGTTCAGCGGTTCTTGAGACGGCGGCCGGTCTATGGCCAACTGCTAATTGCCTGGTGGTGCCCTCCTGGGCAGCGGGGATGGTGCTCCTTCACTGCCCACCTGGGCTGTGGGTGGTGGGGCCCTCCTGGCCAGCTGGGCTGGGTCCTCCCTGGGCAGCGGCTATGGGGGTGGTGGGCTCTCCCGGGGCAGCTGTGCCGGTTCCTCCCGGGGCAGCGGCTATGGGGGTTGTGGGCTCCTCCTGGGCAGCAGGCCTGCTGCCTGACCTCTCCGACTTGCTGCCCTTGCCCTCCTTAGTCGTGGGCCTGTGGCCCTTTCCTCCCTTTGGAGCTGTGGCTGGTGACTGTCTCTGGGTGGTGTCCGGGGGGGATGTAGAAGGCGGGCTCCTGCGGCGACCCTTCCGCCTTCTGCTCCTCTTCCCAGGGGGTGGGCTGGCTGTCCCCTTGCTGCTGGGCGAAGATCCAGACATGCGGGCTGGCGGGCTCCAATACCCCTGCACCCTTGTCAAGGGGGCTGCAGGGCTGGTGGTGGCTGAGGTGCTCTTCTTACCCCGACGAGAAGGAGGGGGGGGCTCAGGGTCAGGAAAGAAGTTAGTAGTGGCGAGGAAGAGCTTCTTGGGACAATGGAGAGTGGTAGGTACAGTGGGAATGGGAGTGGAGGGAGAGGATGTGGTTGTAGGTGAGTCACGTTTGCTGTCTTTGGGTGCAGGTGCAGGAGGGATAGGCTGTCGTGAGGTGGATGGCTGTTGGGTGGGTGGGTGGCTGCGTTTGTGTGGTGTGGAAGAGGGGGTGACAGACACAGTGGGAGAGGACACAGGGGACGTGTAAATGGCAGTGGGGGTGGTGACTGCACCTGTGCGGACTGGAGTGGAGGGTGTGCTGGTGATGGAAACACTGGCTGATGGTGAGGTGAATGGAGGTGTGAGTGTAGACGTCACAGGGAGGGAGGAGGGAGACGAGGAGGTGGGGGTCACAGAGGTGGTAGTGACTGTTGGCATGTCTGCATCGGAATGTTGCGTGTGTGAATGTCTGCGTGATCTGTGGTGCTTATGTTTGGATGAGCTTCTCTTGGGTGTTGAGGTGTGTGCAGGCTGGTCTGATGGTGTGGGTGGGACAGGCAGAGGAACAGGAGACTGGGAGGAGGGAGTTAGTAGAGGCAGGCAGGAGACAGGGACAATGGCTGCCGTCAGTGCTGAGGCCAGAGCCTGGAACGATCGCTGATGGGCAGCCTGACCCGAATGAATGCCCTCCAGGTACGCATTGCTGCGATGAACCTCCCTCTCCACCCCCTGGATGGCATTCAAAAGGGTAGTCTGCCCAACAATGAGCGTTCGGAGGAGGTCAATGACCTCCTCACTGAGGGCAGCGGGGGTAACAGGGGCAGGGCCTGAGGTGCCTGGGGCGAAGGAGATGCCCGGCTTCCTGGCAGAGCGGGCACGGGGCGAACGCTGAGGGGCTGCTGGGAGGGCGGAGATGGTGCGCTGGGTGGCGGCTGTACCTGTAATGGCGGGGGGCACGGATGGTGCCACCCCCGCAAGGGAGCCCCCTTCCGAGGACGTGTCCGTGTCGCTGCAGGGTCCAGTCGTCCCCGTCGTGGAGCTCCCCTCGCCCTCCGTCTCACTGGTCCAGTCTGACTCTGTGGCATGGCCCTCCTGGGCCATGTGAGATGCAGCTCCCTCCTGCCCCGATGCCACTTCTCCTCCGCCTGATGATGCTGATGCACACAAGCACAGAAAGACAAACAAAAAGGGGGGGGGGAGAGAAATAAAGGGATATTGAGTACATGGATCTCCGGTCCAGTTAGCGGACATGACAGACACAGATGCCCCCTGCACTAAGTTGCGCACTTGAGGTACGCTACGCATTCCGTGGAACATGCCCTACACGCCTAGAGTTGACAACTGCACCCATGGATGACACGGCCCAGGGATGGCTGTACTGACAAACTACTGAGGGTGGTGGCTGGGGACACAGGGGCTTACGGGGGTGCCCAGCCTACAGATATCGCCCTGGCCTAGGGGGACCCCCAGCCCTCCTCCCCCACCCAGACACCTCCACTGCGCGACAACAGAGTAGATAATGCTTGTACTCACCCCCTTGTGTCTGCTGTGCTGCCCTCACGCGCCCATCCAATTCACGGTAGGCCACCGCCAGGATCCGGAACATCAGGGGGCTCAGTTGACGGCAGGCACCCCGCCTACGTTGGGAGGCCATCCCCAGCAGAGACTCGGCGGTCTTCTTGGTCCCGCGGCGGATGTCCTCCCACCTCTTGCGGCAGTGGGTGCCCCGTCGATGGTGGACCCCCAGGGCCCGGACTTCCTTGGCGATGGCACGCCAAATCCCGATCTTCTCATGGGCGCGGACCTATGTGACACGTACAGGGAGGGAGAAATACCACGTTCAAGTTTCTCAGCATTTTCCTTTCCAGTGGCCCAACGCCCCCCATCCCCGCCAGGCCCCCCGCCATGCCCCCCGCCATGCCCAACATGCCCCCCATCCCCGCCAGGCCCCCCGCCAGGCCCAACATGCCCCCCATCCCCGCCAGGCCCCCCGCCATGCCCCCCGCCAGGCCCAACATGCCCCCCATCCCCGCCAGGCCCCCCGCCAGGCCCAACATGCCCCCCATCCCTGCCAGGCCCCCCGCCATGCCCCCCGCCAGGCCCAACATGCCCCCCATCCCCGCCAGGCCCCCCGCCATGCCCCCCGCCAGGCCCAAAATGCCCCCCATCCCCGCCAGGCCCCCCGCCAGGCCCAACATGCCCCCCATCCCCGCCAGGCCCCCCGCCATGCCCCCCGCCAGGCCCAACATGCCCCCCATCCCCGCCAGGCCCCCCGCCATGCCCCCCGCCAGGCCCAACATGCCCCCCATCCCCGCCAGGCCCCCCGCCATGCCCCCCGCCAGGCCCAACATGCCCCCCATCCCCGCCAGGCCCCCCGCCAGGCCCAACATGCCCCCCATCCCCGCCAGGCCCCCCGCCATGCCCCCCGCCAGGCCCAACATGCCCCCCATCCCCGCCAGGCCCCCCGCCATGCCCCCGCCAGGCCCAACATGCCCCCCATCCCCGCCAGGCCCCCCGCCAGGCCCCCAAGCCAGCCAGTGGCCCCAAATCCATATTGAATTAAACTCACTTGTTGGTCTGGAGGACCGTAGAGTAGCGCATACTGGGGGAGGACCCCATCCACAAGTTTCTCCAACTCCTCTCCAGTGAAGGCAGGGGCCCTTTCCCCAGGCGCAGCAGCCATTGTCCCTTCCAGACCGAGGTCACAGCAACACTTGAAGTATAGGTCCTCTCCTGTGAAAGTTCAAGTCGCAAGTGGATAAGTAGATAGAAAATGGCGGTCACGTCCGCGGCGGTGCGTACCGCGGCGGTGCGTCCCGCCACCGCCGGCGCCCTTCGCCATTGGCTCCTGAAACCCATAGGCTTCAATGTTAACCAATGCGGCTTCGCGCCGCGGTCTTCGCCCGCCGCCCGCCGCGGTGTGCCACGCCAGCGCATTGACCTCACATCCCATTGTCACACTTCACAGGTCAGGCAGCCGCCATTTCCAGGGCCCACATGGCTCAATTTCAACTGCGTCACACAGGCCTAGGCCTTGCATAGCCACTCAGACACGCCATTCACTGCATAGAGAATCGTATACTGTGCTAGCTGTGAGTACGTACCTGTGGGTTGCTTGACTGTGTGCTCCATGTTGTCCTTCCTAGGCACCGTCCGCTGGGTTGGGCGAGGAGACGGATGAATCCTCCCGTGTACCGACCGCTGGTGGACCTGTCGACAATGGAAGAACGCCACATTATCCTGACCTACCGTCTTAACCGTGCCACTATCCATGAACTGTGTGCCCAGCTGGAGCCCGACCTGATGTCCCCCATCCGCCAACCCACAGGGATTCCCCCTCTGGTGCAGGTCATGTCAGTACTCCATTTCTTGGCAAGTGGGTCATTTCAGACAACCGTGGGAATTGCTTCTGGGATGTCTCAGCCCATGTTTTCGAAGGTGTTATCCAGAGTGTTGTCTGCCCTGATGAAATCCGTGAGGAACTACATCATTTTCCCTGAGGTGGGCGAATTGGCTACAGTGAAGGGTGATTTCTACGCCCTTGGACATATTCCCAACGTAATTGGTGCCATTGATGGGACCCATGTGGCTTTGGTTCCCCCAAGAGACAGGGAGCAGGTGTACAGGAACAGAAAAAATTACCATTCAATGAACATCCAGGTGGTGTGTTTGGCTGACCAGTACATCTCGCATGTAAATGCCAAATTCCCAGGGTCAGTGCATGACGCCTACATCCTCAGGAATAGCAGCATCCCTTACGTGATGGAACAGCTACAGAGACACCGTGTATGGCTAGTGGGGGACTCTGGGTACCCCAACCTGTCGTGGCTACTGACCCCAGTAAGGAATCCCCGGACCAGGGCAGAGGAACGGTACAATGAGGCCCATGGGCGTACTAGGAGGGTGATCGAACGCACCTTTGGCCTCCTAAAGGCCAGGTTTCGGTGCCTGCATTTGACAGGTGGATCCCTAATGTATTCACCTAAGAAGGTGTGTCACATCATCGTGGCCTGCTGCATGCTTCACAACCTGGCTTTGCGCCGCCAGGTGCCTTTCCTGCAGGAGGATGGTCGAGACGGTGGTGTTGTGGCAGCGGTGGAACCTGAGGAGAGTGACGAGGAGGAAGACGACGGGGCTGAAACAGACAACAGGGACAGAATCATTGAACAGTACTTCCAATAGGACACAGGTAACATTTCAAAGATAATTTAGTAAATGTTAACTACTCTCCAGCATCTCTGCTGCCTGTCTATTTGCCCCAGTGTATGATGACTGAGTTTTGGCTTTTCCCTCCCTATTTCAGATCTGGGGTCCCCACTACGAGTCCTGTGCTTCGTTTCCCCATGGACTACAGCTTTGTGGCAGCTGTTTGTTGACTTCACCATGTACAAGGACATATTTGCACTGTCATGTCAATTACAATCTATTGAAATCACAGCCAGACTCCAGATATTTAGGTGCAAAATAGGTGTTTATTTAAGTGCTCAAAATGGGATGGGTGGTTTCAAGTGGGTGGGGGCTATGGTGAAGGAATGTCCATGGCAGAGTCCAGAGTAACAGTCACACAGGTGCATTGTCCAGAGGCCTGTGGAGAGATGGAGCATGGGCAGTTC
This sequence comes from Pleurodeles waltl, assembly GCF_031143425.1. NCBI lineage: Eukaryota > Metazoa > Chordata > Amphibia > Caudata > Salamandridae > Pleurodeles > Pleurodeles waltl. The sequence continues at coordinate 935,974,808 of NC_090447.1, read as the reverse complement.
AAGGATGGACAGGGTGACTATGTGGGACAGTGGGATGACATCAGGTGGTATCCATTGCTGGCGGGGGTCTTGACATCCTACTCTGTCTTCTTGCGAGATCTCAGGGCCCTCTTGCGGGGTGGTTCTTCTCCTGCAGGAGGTGGGGGTCTGGTGGGCTGCTGCTGTGCGGGGGCCTCCTGTCCACTAGCGCCGGCGGAGGTGGTTGGCTGTTCTTGGTCCAGGCTAGTGGCAGGGGCCCTTGGGTGTTGTTCAGTGTCCGCCCTGTTGTTGACGAGGTCCTGCAGCAGCCCTACCATGGTAACCAGGGTGGTGTTGATGGCTCTGATGTCCTCCCTGTACCCCTGATAGTGTTCCTCCTGCAGCACCTTGATCTCCTGGAACCGGGCCAGTACCGTCGCCATCGTCTCCTGGGAGCGGTTGTATGCTCCCATGATGGTGGTGAGGACCTCGTGGAGAGTGGGTTCCATGGGCCTCTCCTCCCCCCCCTGTCGCACAGCTGCCCTCCGAGTTCCCCTGTTTCCCTGGGCCTCTGCCCCCTGGCCGGTGTGCCCACTACCACTGCCCCCAGGTCCCTGTTGTTGTTGGGGTGGTGGGTTATCCTGGGTGCCCTGTAGTGGTAGACACACCGCAGATTGACGCACCCTGGAGACAGAGGCATGGGCCCGCTGGGTGGGAGCTGTGCTGGTGTTCCCAGAGGGGTTTGGGTCTGTAGTGGCCTGGGCCTGTGTGAGGGGAACCGACTGTCCAGAGGTCCCCGATGGTCCGGGCTGGTCATCGGTGTCCAGGTCGACAGAGCTGCTGTCATCGCTGACGGCCTCTTGGGTGGGGGGTGTGGAGAATTCTGGCCCCTCCGCCGCGGTGTGTTGATGGTCGGGTCCTGCAGGGGTATAGAGGTATGGTTATAGTTTCAATGTGTGGCATATGGGTGTATCTGTGGGTTCTCGTGTCCCCAAGTGCTGGCATTCGTGTGTGGGGGCTTTGGTGAGGGTGGCTTGTGGGGGGGATGTGTATATGCATTGGGCATGCTTTGGTGATGGGTGTCCATGCTTAGTGGACGCATGCAGGCCTAGGTTTTGGGATGTGTGGGTTGTGATGGTGAGACATTGGCGGGGAATAGGTGTGCTGGGGGTGGGGGTGAGGATGGTGGTGGGGGTGAGGATGGTGGTGGGGGTGAGGGTGGGGGTGACGATGGGGGTGGGGGTGAGGGTGGGGTTCGAGGATGGGGGTGAGGTTTGGGGTCTGATTTGGCATGCAGGTGGGGGGGAAGCAGCATTGAAGCTTCAACTTACCAGTATCCATTCCTCCGCCGACTCCTGCGAGGCCGTCAGGATGCAGGATGTTCAAGACTTCCTCCTCCCATGATGTGAATTGTGGGGGTTGAGGTGGGGGTCCTCCGCCAGTCTTCTGCACGGCGATGTTGTGCCTGGATACCATGGAACGCACCTTCCCCCGTAGGTCGTTCCATCGCTTCCTGATGTCATCCCGATTTCTGGGGTGCTGTCCCACTGCGTTCACCCTGTCGACAATCCTCTGCCATAGCTCCGTCCTCCGGGCAATGCTGGTGTATTGTATCTGTGTGCCGAACAGCTGGGGCTCTACCCGAACGATTTCCTCCACCATGACCCTGAGTTCTTCGTCTGTGAAGCGGGGTTGTCTTTGGGGTGCCATGGGGTGGTGTGTATGATGTGTGGGGTGGAGTATGTGTATTTAAGTGAGTTGAGTGTGGTGGTGTGTGTTGTTTTGTGTGTGGATAGTGTGTGGGTGATGGTGTTGAGTGGCTGTGGCTGTTATTTTTTGGATGCTGGTGTCTCGCTCTTGCCTTCTTGACAAATTTTTTAGCGTAGGGGTTTGTGGGTGATGTGGGTGTGTGTTTTATATTGTATTGTGTGTGTGGGAGTGGTGTGTGTATGTGTATCAGGTGTGTGGGATTCAAATCGTCCAATGTGGCTGAGTTTTGTTCGTTTGTGTGTATTCTGACCGCAGCGGTGTGTCCCGCCAATGGAATACCGCGTTTGAATGACCGCCGCGTGGATTCGTGGGTCGTAATGGGATGGGCGTATTTCTGTTGGCGTGACGGTGGAGGTTTGGTCACCTCCACCTTTCCGCCGACCGCTGGTCTGGCGGTCTGTTGTGGCGGTCGGATTTTCGGAGGTTTGCCTTCTGCGGGTCAGAATGACTGTGGCGGGTTTCCGCGACCGCGGCGGGATTATGGAGGATTTCTGACCGGCGGTAGGCGCCTTTTACCGCCGAGGTCAGAATGACCCCCTCTGTGTTTCTGTAGTCTGAAACAGGAAGGACTCAAAGTCTTAGGGTGTGTTCCCTGGCACCACTGGGTTCTGAAAAACCCAGTACTTCACCGTTGGCGGACACGACAGACACAGAAGCCCCCTGCACTACGCCGCGCACTTGGGCTCCACTGTTCAATCCCTGGGACATGGCCTACAAGGCTATGGCCGACATCTGCACACATGGATGACACAGGAGCCGGACTAGGTGTACTTGGCACTGTACACAGGTGGGGTGGGGTGCCACAGGGTCTGCCAGAACAAGGGGACCTAACTAGCATACTCACCCTGGCCCAGGTAAACCCACAGTCCACCTCCTACACCCAGACACCTCCACTGCGTGCAAAATCAGCAGAATGAGAGTATACTCACCCCCTTGTGGCTGCTGTGATGCCCTCAAGCGCCCATCCAACTCTGGGTACGCCACTGCCAGGATCCTGAACATCAGGGGGGTCATGGTGCGACGGGCACCCCTCCCACGTTGGAGGCCATCCCCAGCTGGGCCTCCGCCGTCTTCTTGCTCCAGCGACGAATGTCCTCCCATCTCTTACGGCAGTGGGTGCTCTGTCTGTGGTAGACCCCCAAATATATTTTTTCTGGTGGGCGCTGACCTACATGAATTGTACACGGGAAAAGAAAAGTTATTACCAAATGCACCGTCACAGTTATTGTCCCGCATCCCTACCCTTGCCATGATGCACATGCACTCACCGTCGTTTCATGCACACCTCAATCTCCCCCCCATCTTTCATCCACCCCACTCCACACAGGCATAACCCATACAGCATGCTCCCAGTGTACTTACCTGTTTGTCTGGAGGACCGTAGAGTAGCGTGTACTGGGGGAGGACCCCATCCACGAGTTTCTCCAACTCCTCCGTGCTGAAGGCAGGGGCCCTTTCCCCAGACGCACGAGCCATTGTCTCTTCTAGACCGAGGTCACAGCAGCACTTGCAGTGTAGGTCCTCTCCTGTGGAAGATCAGGTATCGAGTGATTGCACAGATAGAAAATGGCGGTCACGTCTGCGGCGGTGCGTACCGTCACCACCGGCGTACATTGTCATTGGCTCCTGGGACCCATAGTGTCCAATGTTAACCAATGCAGAATTGCGCCGCGGTCTTCGACTGCCTACTGCAACAGTGTACAACGCCAGCGCAGATATCTCACATCCCATTGTCTCACTTTACAGGTCAGGCAGCCACCATTTCAGGGGCCCACATGGCTTAATTTTTCACTGCGTCACACATATCTAAGCCTTGTCTCAACACTCATACAGGGCAAATTTCGGATTATGATTCGTGTTCTGTGTAAGCTGTGGGTAGGTACCTCTGAGTTGGTTGACTCTGTGCTCGCTGTTGTCCTTCATAAGCACCGTCCGCTGGGATATGTGAGGAGATGGCGGCATCCTCCGGTGTACAGACTGCTGGTGGACCTGTCGACAATGGAGGAAAGACATGTGATCATCACCTACAGGCTTGATCGTGCCACAATACTGGAACTGTTTGCCCAGCTGGAGCCAGACCTGATGTCAGCTATCCGCCATCCCACAGGAATCCCCCCTCAAGTGCAGGTGCTGTCAGTACTCCATTTCCTTGCAAGTGGGTCATTTCAAATAACAGTGGCCATAGCATCAGGGATGTCCCATCCTATGTTTTCCAACGTGTTGTCCAGAGTGTTGTCTGCCCTGCTGAAACACATGCGGAGCTACATCGTTTTCCCTCAGGTGGAGGATTTGCCTACAGTGAAAGGTGACTTCTATGCCCTGGGACATATCCCCAACATCATAGGTGCCATTGATGGGACACATGTGGCTTTGGTACCCCCCCCCGCAGGAGTGAACAGGTGTACAGAAACCAGAAGAGTTATCATTCCATGAATGTGCAGATGGTGTGTTTGGCCAACCAGTACATCTCCCATGTTAATGCCAAATTCCCTGGCTCAGTGCATGACGCTTACATCCTGCGGAATAGCAGCATCCCTTATGTGATGGAGCAACTGCAGAGGCACTGTGTGTGGCTATTAGGTGAGCACCTGGAAGCAAGTCAGTGGGAATGGTTGTCTGGGTCTGGGGATATCCCTACTGGTTAGTGTGTGTCTAACAGTTTTCCCTCGCCATTTGCAGGTGACTCTGGTTACCCCAACCTGTCATGGCTACTGACCCCAGTGAGGAATCCCAGGACAAGGGCAGAGGAACGCTACAATGAGGCCCATAGGTGAACTCAGAGGATTATAGAGCGGACCTTCGGCCTCCTGAAGGCCAGGTTCAGGTGCCTCCATATGACAGGTGGATCCCTATTCTACTCATCAAAGAAGGTGTGCCAGATCATTGTGTCCTGCTGTATACTTCACAACTTAGCTTTGCGACGACAGGTGCCTTTTCTGCAGGAGGATGGTCCAGATGGTGGTGTTGTTGCAGCTGTGGAGCCTGTGGACAGTGAAGACGAGGAAGCAGAAGAAGAGGACATCGACAACAGGAACTCGGTGATCCTGCAATATTTCCAGTGAGACACAGGTAAGAATACAAACCTGCCCACTACATTTACTTTAACACTACTACCTCTCTACTGTCTGTCGTTTTCACCCAGTGTATGGTCACTGAGTTGTCACTTTCCCTTACGATTTCAAAGATGTGGGTCCCACAGTGTGACATCTGCTTTGTTTCCTCATGGACTAGAGTTGTGTGACATAGGTATGTTGACATTAAATTTGAAAGAGCATTTTGACACTGTAATTGCTAATACACTATTTCGAAATCACAGACTGACTCCAGATTGTTTTGTGCTTCAAGGGTGTTTATTTAAGTGCTCAATATTGGAGGGGGTTGTAAAATGGTGAGGGGTGATGGTGGAGGAATGTCCATGGCAGAGTCCAGTCTATTAGTCTCACAGGTGCATTGCCCAAATGGGCATAGGAAGTGGAGCTGGGTCAGTTTGAGGATGGACAGGGTGACAAAGTGGGACAGAAAGATGACATTCAGGGTGGTCTCATTTCTTGGCGGTGGTCTTGGCATCGTTCTCTGTCTTTGTCCTGGATCTCAGGGACTGTTTGCAGGGTGGTTCTCCCTCTGCAGGGGGTGGGGTGCTGGTGTGGTGGTCCTTTGGCGGTGCCTCCTGTCCACTAGCGCCGGTGGAGGTGGTGGGCAGTTCATCGTCCAGGCTAGTGTCAGGGGCCCCTTGTTGTGCCACAGTGTCCCTCCTGGTGTTGAGTATTTCCTTCAGCACCCCTACGATGGTGCCCAGGGTGGAAATGATGGATCTGAGTTCCTCCCTGAAGCCCAAATACTGTTCCTCCTGCAGGCGCTGGGTCTCCTGAAACTTGGCCAGTACCGTTGCCATCGTCTCCTGGGAGTGGTGGTGGTAGGCTCCCATGATGTTGGAGAGGGCCTCGTGGAGAGTGGGTTCCCTTGGCCTGTCCTCCCCCTGTCGCACACCAGCCCTCCCAGTTCCCGTGTGTTCCTGGGCCTCCGTCCTCTGGACCGTGTGCCCACTACCACTGCCCCAGGTCCCTGTTGTTGTTGGGGTGGTGGGTTAGCCTGGGTTCCCTGTAGTGGTGGACACACTGCTGATTGACGTGTCCTTGGGACAGAGGTATGGGCCCGCTGGGTGGGTGCTGTGCTGGTGTTTCCAGAGGGGGGAAAGCTCTGTAGTGGCCTATGACTGTGTCAGGGGAACCAACTGTCCCGAGGTCCCCGATGGGCCGGGCTGGTCATCTAGATCCAGTTGGACAGACCTGCTGTCATCACTGTGGGCCTCTTCTGCTGGTGGTGTGGACATGTGTGGACCCTCCTGTCTGGTGACGTTGGGTAGGGGTCCTGCAGGGGTATAAAAGGATGTTTATTACATCTGTGTGTGCCATGGTGTGCAATAGGTGGGTGACCGTGTACCCCAGTGCTTGCATTCCTGTGTGGGACCTTGTGTGATGGTGGTTTAAGGGGTGTATGGGTATGTGCAGTGGCCATGCTTTGGTGATGGGTGTCCATGCTTTGTTGTTGCATGCAGGGCTTGGTGTTAGGATGTGTTGTTTGTGATGTTGGGACATTTGTGAGGAGTTGGAGTGATGGGGGTGAGGGTGAGGGTGAGGGTGGGGGTATGTGATGGCATGCAGGTAGGGTGGGGGATGTAATAGTTAAGATTTGACTTACCAGAGTCCATTCCTCCATCTACTCCTGCGAGGCCCTCAGGATGCAGAATCACCAAGACTTGCTCCTCCCATGTTGTTAGTTGTGGGGGAGGAGGTGGGGGTCCTCCGCCAGTCCGCTGAACTCCAAGGTGGTGTCTTGAGACCACAAAACGCACCTTCCCCCGGGGGTCGTTCCACCTCTTCCTGATGTCATCCCTATTTCTTGGGTGCTGTCCCACTGCGTTAACCCTGTCCACTATTCTGCACCATAGCTCCATCTTCCTAGCTATGGAGGTGTGCTGCACCTGTGATCCGAATAGCTGTGGCTCTACCCGGACGATTTCCTCCACCATGACCCTGAGCTCCTCCTCAGAGAACCTGCGGTGTCTTTGCCGTGCCATGGGGAGGTGTGGGTGATGTGTGGAGTTGTGTGTGTAGTGATAAGTGGGGTGATATTTAGTGGGGTGTTGTGTGAGATGCAAGGAAGTTATGTGGGTGATGGTATTGTGTGCCTGTGGATGCTTTGTAGTTGTTTGTGGTGTCTCTCTCTGGCCTTCTCTCGGTAATTGTGGTCGTAGGGGTTTGTGGGTGATGTGGGTGTGTGTTTTATATTGTAATGGGTGTGTGGGAGTGGTGTTTGTATGTGTATCATTTGTGTGTATTTTGAATTGTCCAATGTGGCTGTGTTTTGTAAAAGTGTGGGTATTTTGAGCGCGGCGGTGTGTACTGCCAATGGAATACCGCGGTTGAAAGACCGCCACTTGGATTCATGTGTCGTGATAGTGTGGGCGTATTTCTGTTGGTGTGACGGTGGAGGTTTTGTTTTCGCCAGTTTATCACTGACCTTTGGTGTGGCTGACTTGTGTGGTTGTCTGAATTTGGGCGGATTCCGAGCTGTGGGTCATAATAGCTGTGGCGGATTTCCACCACCACCTCGGTGTGTTGGCGGTCTTCTGCACGGCTGTAAGCGGCATTTACCGCCAATGTTGTAATGACCACCTCTGTCTTTATATCCCCCCTCTTTCCTCTGGTGGGAACCTTGGCCACCCTTTTGGGAACCTCTCCAGACATCTTCTTGGACACTCTGGTTCTGACCCAGATGTCCATCTCCTCAGCAAGCTTCCTGGGATCATAAAGACTCTTGACTCACCAGTGAACTTTGCAGGTATGCTTCCACAATTACTCTTATTGGATCCTACTTCCAGGGCTTGCATGTCCAGCTCCGTCAAACTGAGGTCATAGGTCAATTTATTTTCAAGAGCCAGTTTTAACTTTTTAAGCTCCAACATGAGCTTCCTTTCCTCCCTCCTAGCAGTAAGCTCCACTGGGGACAGGTCATTGGAGGAGACACTGCTCCCTGCTCTGGGAACCACTACTGCTTCCAGCAAGTTGTTGGTCACCTCTACAGTTAGTTGTAAATCCACATTGCCATCCAGAATCAGGTCATCCTACTCCTCAGGAATTTGCGGCTTCTCCTCTGTGTTGTCATCTCCTTTGACCTGTGTCTCTGCCCAGGCTCTCAACGCCATCTGCAGCTCCACCTTCCGGGTGAAGCCCCTAGTAGACACCTGAAAACCCTAACAGAAATCCTTCAGATGGGGCACAGTGTAAGACTATAACCTAGCCATCTCAAAATCAGTTACTGTAGGTGCAGGTGCTGCTTCTCCAGAGTGAGGCATGGATTTGGAAGAAAAACATCAAAAGGCCAATAAGAGGGAATTTAAAAGGGTTTAAATTCATCTTTATATTGAGTTGTAGTGACCACTGAGTTACTATATGGTACTGCAAAAACAGAAGTCCCATGCTCACCACTGATCACCAATGCTAGAAATTAGGTTTGTAGTTGGGAGGGGTATGCCTCCAGTCCAAAGAGGGACCACCACTCTATTCAGGGTAAGTGAGATACACAGTAAAATATAACCTGTGCTCACCCTCTCATACCATTGCACAGAGCAGTTAGGCTTATCTACAAAGGCAATGTTTAATAGTATTTATGCAACACACACCCATACAAAGTAACACAATGAAAAGTTCACAAACATACTCCACAATGATTTAGAAACATTGGTAACGATTTTATAGAAAGTATCAAAAGTCCAATAAGTTGAAGTTAAGCTATGAATTTTAGAAGACATGTGTAATAATAGTGCTAAGAAGCAAATAGCGATTTAGGGATTACTTGAGGCCTCAGTAGACCCAGGCAAAGTCAGCGGTTTAAGCTGACCTTGATGAAGTGTGGGCCGGGTACAGGAGACACACCGGTCCGGGGAAGACAGTACTTGATCCTGTTCGCAAACACGAGATGTAGGGTTGATGCATCCGTAGATGTGTCAAACTCACTCTCCCAGTCGAGGGATGCATTGGTTTTTCCCACACGTTGATAGCAATGCATTGGTTTCCAAAGACAAGCATCGAAGCTGCGATGCATTAATTCAGAAGCCTATGCACTGGTAATCTCCATGCTGTAGAAGTGATGCATTGATCCTCCTTCAACAATGGCGCCAATGCAGTGGTTTCAGTGCTGTGTATATGCTGCTACGCCCAGTGCTGCTTCCAGCAGGCAGGTGATGCAGCGGTTTCAGAGATGCTGCTTCGGCCCCAATCGAGATTCTCCAATTTTACTCCCCAACAGGGTTGATGCATCGGTTGCCACTTCCGGCAGGCAGGAGATGCATTGATTTCACTGGTGCCAGTATCTGGACCCACCTCCCGTAAACCAGGCTCACAAGCAGGGATAGAGACATTGTCATCCCTGGGTCTCCAGCAACAGGAGGCAAGCCAACAAGCCTTTGGATATCACTTTGGGGTGCAAAGGAGAGTCCAGCTCTCCCTCGACAATGTCAGAGAGGAGCAGGCAGCAGGACAGCACAGAAGAAAAAGCAGTTCTTTCAAGTCAGCAGTCCAGCAGAGTAACTGTCCTTGATGCAACACAGCAGTTCTCCTGACAGAGTCTAGTTGTAGATCCAGAAATGTCTCATTTGGTGGGGTCAGAGACCCAGTATGTATACCCAACTGTGCCTTTGAAGTGGGGGTGACATCAAATAAGGGTCAAGTATCCTTTCTTCCTAACCCTGGATCCAGATAATCAGGGGATAATCAGCCTTATATATGGGGACAGGCACTGCCTATTAAGGTGTAATTGTCAGCCCCTCCCACCCTTCCAGCCCAGGGATAGCCATCAGAATGCAGACAAATGCATATGAGCAATCAGACACAAGTAACCTTCCTGTGTTTGTGGCTGTGTAGAGTGTATGCACAAAGTGTAGCTGTCACCTACCACAGACGTGTACTGGGGACAGGCTGCAGGCACACAGAGCTACAAGAGCAGAGAAATGTCCACTTTCTAAAGATGGCATTTGCAAAATAGTAAGGTTAAATCTGTTTTTACCAGTAAAGAGGTTTCAGTATTCCCATTCCAAACATATGAAATGTGAGAGAACTATCCCTTTCTAATCAGGAATTCCAGCTTAAATGTATATTGAGGAATTCCCAATGTTAACCTAAGAGAGGAGTATGGCTCACAGTAGTGAAAAATGGCTTTGGGAGTTTTTCACTACCAGGACATGTAATCTTAAAAGTACACAGCCTGCCTTTTAGATACATCGAACCCTGTACTATGTGCTACCTTAGGGTTTAGTTTAAAGCCTGGCAAAGGGTTTACATGCCAAAGTGGCAGTCAAACTGCACACACATGCTCTGCAGTGGCAGGATTAAGACATGCTTAAGGGGCTACTTAATTAGGTGGCACAAACAGTGCTGCAGGCCTACTAGTAGCTTTTAAATGCTGGGTTCTGTGTATCTAGTAATCACAAGGGACCTACACCGAAATTATATATGCCAACTGTGAGAAGCACATGCACTTTATTATTGGTCAGTAACAGTAAAGTGCTTAGAGTCCTACAGCAAAAAAACAGCAAAAATTATGAAACAAGCAGGCAAACTGTTTAGGAGAAGGCCACCCTCAGGCTGACAGGTGTAACACCACACATAAAAGATAGGATTGTCCTAGAGTAACATAACAGCGTGAATCGCAGCCTTGCATCACTCTGCCCCAGAGAGGCATTTCATATGTGGAGCGTGGGTAAGATCAACCGTGTGGCAGAGGTTAAGAGAACTGTGACTGATTGCAAGAAACACTGGCATGACTTCAAGAGAAGAGCAAGGAAAAATGGCACAGCACAGGTAGGCAGCACTGTAAACAGGAGGTGGGAGTCCAGCACAGCTAGAGAACATGGGTGAGATGGAGGAGATGGTTGCAGTGGTCATCCCGGAAGAAATCATCACAGGGATACAAGGACAGGACAGTACAGAATACCAGGAAACACCACAAATGAAGGTTAAGTTGCATGGTGGAAATAGATGCCTGAATGTCAAGTGCAATAAGGAGAGGCACATAAGACTCACACAACATATGTCAAAGGAGCACAGAGGGATACAATGCACATTAAGCAGGCCAACATAAGCTACACATGTGCCTACGCCTTGGGAATGCCATGCACCATGAAAAAAATACACAACCTGGACATATTAAGGACACCAGGCCTAAATACCCACAAGTACAAATGCAGCATATGGGATGGATGGCATGTATAATCACTGTGCAACTGGCTGTGACATCACAATATCCCTTATATGTAGTCACATCAACACCACTAACACGACCAAGACGTCAGAGACCAGGTAGTCAGTCAACACAATTCCTGGGGTAATTACATAATGGTGTTCCTTGCTGTAACATTTTGCAACAGCTTTGCCTCATTGCCCAAACACCTGTGTGCTGTGTCTCTCAGCACACCAGTCATTACAACTGTCCCAATAGTACCCAGGCATCTGCCGGTAGCATCACCAGACCTAGACAACACAACCACATGAGGCAGCCATCCCTACATCACGCAACCAGGGTGTCCCATGGTTGCATGGATCAATTAACTCAACAGGTGCTAGGGGAATAGCAGGCTGGACTGGTATCACTGGTAACATGCCACTACCCAGACCAACTAAACTGAAGTTGCGTACAACCACACAGCTTCATGCAGAACTGAAATGTGCCACTACAGAAAACATGTACCACAGATACCAAAGAGAAGGTCACAACAGTCACAGGCTGAGCCAACAACTATTTGGACACAACCATGTCAGACACATGGGAATTGGGAAATCAACACACACATACAACACATGGGGTATGGCTGTCACATAATGGTGGTTAATTCCACAACAATGGGTGGAGGATAGTGCATGGGCAAGCCCGGTGTTGGTAAGACTGCCAGTGCAGTGTCCCCATTGCACTTGGCAGTATGAGTCACATGTTGGGATGGCGGCTGGTAATATGTCCGCACATGTTAGTTCTGTGGGGCACCTAATAGACATTATAGGTCGAGCAAATAGAGTCAGTGCCAGTTGTGGCTTGTATTGGGTGTAACAGGATATGCTGCACTCAGCTCTGCAAATCAGGCAGTGGAAAGGGCAAAGGGCCAAGCTATGGGACACCCTGCATTGCCCATGCCAAGTGCATGGGCTGTGCAGAGGCAACCAGGGCCACACCACTCAACTTTACCAACCACCATGTCATGGTGGTTTCACCGCCATGTAAAGGCTGGAAGACATTTGGTACTATACCTAGAGGGTAGTGCTGAACGTATCACTGGTCTGGTGTCACAGGACAGATGCCATAGCCAGTCTGTCAGCTGCTGCTAACCTGCCATGTCCATGCCATTGCCGCATGCGACTTTACACATTGACAAGAGTTGCCACTACCACCTGTGCTGTAGGGGGGGAACAATTACACAGTGGCAGTCAGGTGCCCCTTGGACTGATGCACATTAAATATTACCTACCTCACGCCCTGAGGTACAACTCCTCTGAATTGGCAATGTTCATTGACACATTTACCATCAGACACTCTCACATACAGAATGATGTACACAGCAGAAATTTCATACCCATATTGCCCATCCCTGGGTTCAACTCTGGCTTTTGTCACATGGGCTGTACTGTCACCATGCTGTGCTCATGTATGATAGTGCAAGGTGGGCTGCATTGAGGGGGAGGACATAGGTGTTTAGTAAAGTAAACAACCTACACCGACAGAAGTTGAAACAGTACTCTGCCAGGTCCATAAGTGCTATGCAAGGTAGAACATAATCACAAATTACAACATGAGGAGGCATCAATGGCAACAAGATCACAGTGTAGCAAATATGCCATCCCTGGGGTGGTGCAAGGTCTCAGCACAGCATGGGTGTACGTAAAACATGTGAGACTTGGACAGTTTAAAATGGCAATGTGTGGTGCTGTGGCATGAGCACAGCAACACACATTGCAAGGCTTCACCATGCAAATGGATGCAAAGGGAGGGTAGAACAAGATAAGAGGGTGTCAAGACATTATAAGGATATACAACACACTTAGAAGATATGAAGCAGCCAGGAGTGGCAACAGGTCTTCCATTCATGTGACATGCAGGTTGGGCATAGGGCTGTAGCCTGCAGCTATGATGTACTGGAACAATCCATTGGAACTAATGGGCGCATCATAGGCCCCTAGCGCCACTGGAGGGTCACTTTTAGTGATGCTTCTGTGGCCCTAAGCAGTGCTGTATTGACAAGGTAGTGTTAAGCCACTTTTTTTGGCATTATTTTCTCCTTGCCAATACGTAGCCACCTGATCATGACTGTGCGTGGAAGGTGGTGCAATGGGTGTTGCTGTATGCATGCCACAGCAAAACACATTAAATTTCAATGCTGCCTTAGAGAAATTTAATATTTAAAACTTGGGTTAGGGCCAAACCTATTACACCAGCCACAGGGGTGGCATTAGCAGGGTGCAACGAGGTGGAATACATGTATACCTCCTTCATTTCTGATTTTGAAATGTGTGCTGCATTCTGCAGCATGCATAGGAAGAGCAAAATGCCAGAAATGATTGTTTATGGGTGTGAAGTTGTTCCGTCATGCACATAAACAATCATATGTAAATGGTGATTTGTCTCTTCCGAGTGTGCTGCATTCTACAGCTCACACAGAACTGCCAAAGCGCCATTCTGAATGTTAACCTGCATGAAGGGACACTTTCACGCACTTAAACAGTCACACCCCTCAACGCATACATCCTTGCACGATGGTGCAAGGATGCCTGCTATGATGCTGGCAGCTGAATCTTGCACCTGCATGGGGGACAACACAAGGGTACTCCGTATTCACTTACTTACTGAGCATTCTTGTGTCACCAAAATGAAGCAGTGCAGCACTGATTATTATTGCACAGCACCCTGCTGCACCACATTTACATCAATATGGGCCTACTATGACAATGATCCTCAAATATAAAGTCAGTGAAGTGACTTGTCAAGTGCCACAAAACAGATAGACTCATCACCATCTCATTGCAGATGGTGATGGTTCTCCTGTGGATCTGCCTGTCCTGGAGTAAGCTGATAACCTGGATGACCAGCTGGCAACTATCAGCCAAGAAACCCTTTAAGACGTCCTTGTGAATATGCAGACACCACCTTCAGTTGCAAGGAGGAGTATTGAATTAGCAGACATCCTGCAGGCCCCACTTTGCACCCCAAGAGTACGACCTGCCAGCACCGACACAGCAGCAGACTCCGAGGACCCAGACACCAGCTTTGAGAGGACAGTGATAGGAGTCCAGTGGGAGCTGACCAAAAAGGTGCAGGTGGGGATGAATACTATGCCAGCCAGCCTTGAGAGGATGCAGATGTGCATTGTAACGGTAACAGAACAGTGCAGCCAACCGACACACACACACTCCCTAATGCGTGGAGTCCAGGAGTATCTGAGGGACATAGCTGCTGCCATGAGGGAGAGGCCACAACAACTGCCCTCCCAAAATGGCAGCAGTGTGCCTGAGGTCAATAAGGACTCCATGCACTGGGAATTGGTCTCCCTCAGGGCAGACATGACTGCCTACCACAGAGATGTTGCAGCTATACTTAAAAACCAGCAGCTCCTTCTTGCTGCAGTGATGCCTTATGTAGTGCCACAGATGGCAGCTGCCAGGAATTGGGACTCCAGATCTGCAACCACTGAGGTGTGTGTGGCCCCCTCTACCTCCTCACTACCACCATCAAGGGTAGAAGAGGCACCACACACAATCGGAGGATGGAGATGTGGAACAGATCATCTTCACCCAAAGGAGTTCCTGGTAGCACCAGCCCATGCCACATGGGCAGTATTTTCCTTTGTCCTGTGCTTGAAAGCATGCCAGTGTTGGCACTCTGACAGATATGCACACCTCCTCAACACACTGTTGACCTTTCTGCTATTGACTGCTATTGTCTCTAACTTTCCATTTGGCAATTTATGTTCTCCTACTCTGAAAGACACTTTGACAATTCTGGACTTGTGTTGTGTCCCAATTGTATGGATTCAACAAATAGGGTCACAGACCTGGACACTGTATATACTTAGCACTGTTAAACTTGTAAATAAATATCACCTACACAACCAGCATGTTTATGTGTGTTGTGACACTTCTACTATGCCTAGTGTTTATGATGTGTATAACATGTTTCAAGTCACAGAGTGTCAGTACAAGAGTGCATTAATATGTGGGCACGTACCTACATGTTGCACGTCGATGTTGGCCTCAACCAGTACAAGCAAAACACTGAATTTGTGTTCCATGTTGAACACATGTATGCTGCACCCACTACATACTGCAAAAATGTGTGTGAACCAGGAATCGGGCAATATTGTCAGCTGGGAGTGGGAGTATGATAAACATATAAAAGTGCCAACATCACCCCCCCACATAGTAAAACATTAAGGCCCTCATTATGACCCTGGCAGTCTGCGTTATTTTGGAGAAAGGTACTCCCAACAGCCTGGCAGTACCTTTCCCCAAAATATGACATTAGCGGTTTGGCCCAAGCCAAACTGCCAATGTACCACTCTGTCTGCCAGGGCCGTAACAGCCACCGGGCCTCTGGATTATGGCCCTGCCTACCACCGTGGTTTTCGTGCCAATCTTACCGCCACAAAACCATTACGGTAGGCACTATCAGTGCCAGGGAATTTCTTCCCTGACACTGATAGGGGTCTATCCCACCCTCTCCCCAGAGTCCTCCCCCATCCTCCTTCCCCTCCCAACCCCCTGACATACACACACAAACACACACAGACATACACACGCATACACGCTTTCACCCACGCATGCATACATTCATACACACACACATCAACACACACTGACATGCATCCTAGCACACACACATTCCGCACACCTCACACCTACATGCACACACAAAAACAGTCACACACCCAAACACACACAACACCCCCCCACCCCCTCCCCTGTCGGAGCAACCGACTTACCTGCTTGCAGGGGGTCCTCCGGCAGGAGACAGGAAGAGGCGCTGCTGCTGGCCAGCGGAACACAGCCAGACCGTATCATGTGTCATGATACAGTCGCCGGTGTTCTACTGCTCATCACTTCTAGCATTGGGTGCAGAACTCATGACTCACTCACACTTAACACTTCAACACTACACATGACAGACAATATCACACTAACTGGATACATCTGGGTCCTCAGATCTTGCCACCTCGCCTATGGTGTAGGGGGAGGTCCACCTGAAATCTATGGATGGAAAGTCATAGTTAGTGTCACATCACTGTCACTGCTAGTGGACAACATATGGCAGTATGTACTATTTCAGAAGAGTGAGGTAATCATCCATATTGTGGACAGTGCAACAGACACACCACTGCAAACTCACAATGAGACTGTCATTCTGGCGAATGATAGCCATACATTTGCACTCTTACACCTTGCCTGAGACTCATGTAGTGCTACACCCTGCAACAACCATGTGTGGCCAATCAGTAGAAAATGGAACTCCATGGAATGAGGTGGAGTTGTGTGACAGTTAAATGACACAACCCATGTGCTCTGCAAGCCAACTGATTCATGTATTCTGGCTTGTCCTGCAAGGCACACAAAGGCACTTTGTGGAGGACAAGTGGCTAAATAGTCAGTCTCCAATTTTCATGCATTGAGTAATCCATGACCAATATGTCACAGTAGGGTGATGGCATTAAATGGCCCATTTCTAATGCCCCCTAAGGCGGTTATTCTTCCTTTGTAAACATAATGGCAGGGATGATGTATGTGAAAATCTGACATCATTGCACCATACATGGATTGTCATACTTAGTTATCACAATTCACTAACAAATAGTATGCTGGGAGTGTCTTGGCTTATCATAAATGACACAATGCTGGGGCAAAGATGTTGCCAAGGCCCCTGAAATGTGTGACTTAGTGATGGATGTGCATGACTCTCCTTACTCATGACCTGCATTGGTAAAATGTTAGGATATGTGAAGCCCATATCTATACTGGCACAGTGACACTTTATTCTGGTTGCATGCAACCTGTCCACAAGCATTGCATGCAGCACACCAACACATCTGCTACTGCCTTTCAAGTGCAGTGAACAGTAATTAGTTAGCTAATGGGATACTCACCAACAGGGCCACCAATCACCATACCAAGATTGTCCAGAAGATCCTTCTCCCTGGTCACAAGATCAGCCCAGCAATGCTTTAGCTGATGTCATTGTGTCTGCCGTGGTACACCCTCTTTAGGTGTTGGAGCACCTTTCCCCACTGCAGCCACCTTGCCTCCATTCGGTAGTCCTGGATCACACGGACACCCATCTCTAGCATCAATGTAATGTAGTGGGCTACCACCCAAATAAAGCCTCCCAGCTCCTCCTCCCCCATTCTGGTCTACCTCCCCCACCAGACATGCCACTGGGGTACAGGTTGAAAAAATGTAAAAAGTAGTATTGAAGGACAAAAATAATGAAAGGAAACTTAAAACCCCCAAAAATCACTCACCCAAATAACCTAACTATAGAAAAACCCAGACAGACAACCAACAGCACAATTACAAAGTCAAATACACTAGACACACAAATTCACAGACACTGGGACAAATGACAATTACAACAGTAAACACAACAGGAGGGACAGCACATGATACACTAAGGCGGTCATTCTGACCGCGGCGGGCGGCGGGCGCCGGCCGCCATGCGGTTACCGCCGAATGTCCGCCCCGCGGTCAAAAGACGGCAGCGGCCATTCCAACTTTCCCGCTGGGCCGGCGGGCGACCGCCAAAAGGCCACCCGCCGGCCCAGCTGGAAAGCCCCTGCAACGAGGAAGCCGGCTCCGAATGGAGCCGGCGGAGTTGCAGGGGTGCGACGGGTGCAGTGGCACCCGTCACGATTTTCACTGTCTGCTAAGCAGACAGTGAAAATCTGTATGGGGCCCTGTGAGGGGGCCCCTGGACTGCCCATGCCAGTGGCATGGGCAGTGTAGGGGCCCCCAGGGGCCCCACAACACCCGTTCCCACCATCCTGGTTCTGGCAGTGAAGACCGCCAGAAACAGGCTGGCGGGAAGGGGGTCGGAATCCCCGTGGCGGTGCTGCAAGCAGCGCCGCCACAGAGGATTCCCTGGGCCAGGGGAAAACCGGCGGGAAACCGCTGGTTCCCCTTTTCTGACCGCGGCTTTACCGCCGCGGTCAGAATAGCCCAGGAAGCACCGCCAGCCTGTTGGCAGTGCTTCCGCTGCCCTCCGCCCTGGCGGTCATGGACCGCCAGGGTCGGAATGACCCCCTAAATAGCAAGAAGACACCACCAACTTCAAAACACAACCACACAGTCAAAAGAGGCACAGACTGTAAAGAGAAGGTGAAAGTACACCCACTGTACCATGCCTTTACACAGGATAGCCTTTTACATCACTTCCTGTGCCTTTTGTGACACGTTTTCTGTTATGCGTGTATTTTTTTGACACATCTCACATTTGTGTGAGTATTTCTGACACATTACTTACGTGAGTCTATGTACATTGACGCATTACCCTCATGCGTTGATTTAACAGTAAATCAGCAAAGGTGGAAAACACACTAAGGGCCCATGGGTCATATACTTTCCATTTGCGGATATTTTCTATGCATTTGCATTTTATTTTTTACTCTAATCCTGATTGAGTGATTTTGACATTTGTTAATGTTTTACCCTGTATCAACATAATATTTTATTTGCTGGGCTGCAGTATGGCATTTTGTGTGTGACCAGATGTGGTAGTCCATTGTACAATGTGATTTGTGTGTGATTGGTCTGTTACACCAATGTGTGTATTACAGAATCAACAGCATGCAAATGTATATACGCCATGCATATGTCGGTATGTGTGACAACAGTGCATCCACATATGTATGGCAGTCAGTACTATGAAAGCGTCATGGTATGTGATTGTGATATGTGTTCACTTATGTGCTGTGTGTAGTTGTCTTACAGAGCACCACATTTCATACAACATTTACAGCTCCGGGATTGTTGATGATTGCTGATGAGTGCTATTTGGCAAATGTTACCCGACAAATGTCTCCATATGTTGATCTTGAGTATATGGATGACTTGTGTGTGGAGTACACATATGTCTGACATGTGTACATCTTTGCTACATACTGTGATTGACACATTCTGCCTACAATGTGCAGTTCAAAAACATAACATTTTGCTTTGTAATTACAATTACTTTGTGGTGGACCTTTGTGTGGGGGGAGGCTCTGTGGTGGCCTGTGACTGTGTCAGGGGAACCGACTTTCCAGAGGTCCCAGATGGGCCGGGCTGGTCATCTAGATCCAGTTGGACAGAGCTGCTGTCATCACTGTGGACCTCTTCTGTGGGGGGGGTGGACATGTCTGCAACCTCCTGTCCAGTGACATTCGGTAGGGGTCCTGCAGGGGTGTAAAGGCATGATTATTGCATCTGTGTGTGCCATGGTGTGCAATGGGTGGGTGACCCTGTACCCCAGTGCTTACATTCTTGTGTAGGACCTTGTGTGATAATTGTTTTGGGGTCTGTGTGGGTATGTGTAGTGGACATGCTTTGGTGATGGGTGTCCATGCTTTGTTGTTGCATGCAGGGCTTGGTGTTGGGATGTGTGGTTTGTGATAATAGGACAATTGTGAGTAGTTGGAGTGATGGGGGTGAGGGCGAGGGTGGGGGTATGTGTTGGCATGCAGGTAGAGTAGGGGATATGGTAGTTAAAGATTTGACTTACCAGAGTCCATTCCTCCAGCTACTCCAGCGAGGCCCTCAGGATGCAGTATAGCCAAGACCTGCTCCTCCCATGTTGTTAGTTGTGGGGGAGGAGGTGGGGGTCCGCCGTCAGTCCTCTGAACTGCAATGTGGTGTCTTGAGACCACAGAACGCTCCTTCCCCTGTAGGACGTTCCACCTCTTCCTGATGTCATCCCGTGTTCTTGGATGCTGTCCCACTGTGTTGACCCTGTCCACGATTCTGCGCCATAGCTCCATCTTCCTGGCAATGGAGGTGTGCTGCACCTGTGATCCGAATAGCTGTGGCTCTACCCGGATGATTTCCTCCACCATGACCCTGAGCTCCTCCTCAGAAAACCTGGGGTGTCTTTGCGGTTACATTGGGTGGTGTGGGTGATATGTGAGGTGGTGTCTGTTGTGATGTGTTGGGTGATGTTTTGGGGTGTGTGGTGTTTTGTGTGTGGATGTGTATGAGTGATGGTGTTGTGTGCCTCTTTATGCTGGTGTGGTCTTTGCTTTTCTGTCTCTCTGCTTCTTCCAAATTTTTCATTGTAAGGGTTTGTGGGTAATGTGGGTGTGTGTTTTATATTGTATTGGGTGTGTGGGAATGGTGTGTGTATGTGTATCAGGTGTGTGTATTTCGAATTGTCCAATGTGGTTGTGTTTTGTAAATGTGTGTGTATTTTGAGCGCAGCGGTGTGTACCACCAATGGTTTGCCGCGGTTGAAAGACCGCCGTGTGGATTCATGGGTCGTGATAGTATGGGTGTATTCCTGTTGGCGTGACGGTGGAGGTTTTGTTATCACCAGTTTATCACTGACCTTTGGTGTGGCGGACTTGTGTGGGTGTCTGGATTTTGGCAGATTCTGAGCTGTGGGTCATAATAGCTGTAGCGGAATTCCGCGGCTGTGGCGGTGTGTTGGCGGTCTTCTGCATGGCAGTAAGCGGGATTTACCACCAATGTTGTAATGAGGGCCTTTATCTTAATGCCGCTTTGTCGTCAATAGATGATGGTAATGCGGCACAAACAAAATTCTGATTCAGGGCCTGTGATTGTACCAGAAATGGGATGTATTTCACATGCTAATACAAGGAATCAATGTAGTCCCCTGTTTTTTTAAACCATGTCTGAACAGTATTCATGGCCATATGTACAAAGCTCTTCCTAACCTCTGCTAATACGTTAGGCCGATATTTCTACTTTGTTTGTGCAGCAGTTGCATTATTTCTGGATGCAAATGTATAGCACACTTGCAACAATCAAATACAATGTGCTAATTTCCATAGCTGTAGCGTAAACAAATTAAGCAAATGCAACATAAAAAAAGACACATCTAGCCCTAAGTTCATTGTTTTTGTTTGTTTACGTCTGGACAGATAATCTTTCACATGGCCAACCCCAATTGTGCTAGGATGCTACCAGATTGCAGTAGCACAAACAGGTTCATCTCGTGGCTTTTCAGAGTAGGTGTTGAAATCCTATCATTGAGTAGCATGGCCCAACAACATTTTTGCCTTGGGCGCAATTGCTCGTACTGAGCTAGTTCAGTTACCATCTGTGTCTCTTTATAGCCAAACAATTTTGTAAAGTAAATGGCTCATCATGGGATCCCTGCTCTTTGTGAATGCATGGTCACAAACTGTTTATTAGCATGATGTTGTGCAAGGGACCACTGACTGCCTCTATTTTACCATTTAAGTGACAAAATAGGTTGTTATTTAACTTTTGCTGCACCCCTGCTGATATAGTGCAGCATATGTACAATTATTAACTTCTCAGTGCGAAGGCTATCACAGACATGGTGGTATGCTAAGATAAGCAGGCCAGCATTCCTGTGAGTGCCGCCATTCCCAAGGTGATTTCCAATAGAGACCTTCCTCATCAAGATTGCAGAAGTAGGACATTTGCTAGCCCATGTTTCAATTAGCGGACAGTGTCAGTTCGGTTGTATTACCACAGATCACTCAACTTTGCAAGTTAATGAATGTGGCAAAGTTTGATTTACAATACCTGATATAGGTACACAGGGCCCAGAGTAACACATTTCATGTGAAATGACTACACCTGTGCCCATGCATTCTGTCACGGATGATCGAATTAGACACTGTGAGCATACTTCTTTTTGTTGTTTTAAATCAGATAAGTGGCCAATCCATGTTTAACGTAACATTGTCATCAAGTAAAACACAGGGTTCCTGCCATCATGTTGTCATAGGGGGCATATAAGGCGCTGGGTACACTGACAATGTGGCATATGTAACCTACATGCAACACTGGCACACATATAATGGACCATTGAAGGCACAATAATTCCTGAACGCAAATCAACCCACATGAGCATCACACAGTAACTCATTGTCCCTTTATGCACAAGCCACAAAACTTGAGTCACTGGTATTGCAGTGCACCAGGAATGTGGCATTGCATGTGTCTCATAATTACAAATGATTAAATGGAATACCCTCTGTAATGAATTAAGCACAACATTGAGCAATCATGTTTGGCACCACATGATTGTTAGGGCCAGTGCATGTGCGCATATGTGTGTCTATTACTCACTGGAGTGACAGTGTCAATACATGTTTGTAGTAGTATGTCTGTTGGTGTGTTTCCATGCCTGATGTGCAGCTCTATCATATAAAATGTCCCACACTGTGATTTGTTGTTTCAAGTTTTGTACAGTGAGCAGACATTAAGCACATATCACCCTTCCATGTTTTACAGGTGGACCAGCCCCCTATACAATTGGTGAAGTGGCTCAATTTGCGGACCCAGACGTATCCATTAAGTGGTAATATGTTTGTCCTGTGTTGTTGCAGCTGTTGTGTGATTGACTCCTGTGTGTTGGACTCATTGCAAGGTATGATGTACTGGCACGTGATCTTATATGTGACTTGACTGGAGGTTGACATTTTGTTCCATGTTAGAGTTTGACATTCTGCGGCGGAAAGTCATATTTTGAGTCAAGTGCTGCGCTATAGGCATGGGCAGGTGAAGAAGGTGATTTGTTGCTACATGTATGGCAATAATTAATTTGGAGGTGGTCAGTGTCATAATTTAGTCAGCAAGTCATACCCTGATTCACACAGACCAGTGATGCATATTTTTTACACACAGACTTGTGCATCCCTGTTAAGTAATAAACATGTAGGACTGTATGGGTGACTTTCCCACAGCATCTAGCTCCACATGTTGTACTCCATGTCTGTGGCACTTGAGTGAAATGTCATAGGCGTGCATGCAGGTTAAGGCCAGATTGGTGCTTGCATCAATGTGCTTGATTTTGGAAATGTGTCAGTGAGACCTAATGATGTTGACAATTATCCACAATTAGAAAAATAAATGTATATGTGATTGTCCAATGGTTGACTCAATCCTGGTTGGCAGACCTCCTACCTGTGGTGGACTGACTAAACCCATGGACAGCTGTCCAAAGCTTCGTGGTTGTCCTTGATGTTTGAAAGTATGTGTTACATGTCCATCCCCCCTGAGGCACAGGTTTAGGGCTAGAAAATATGTGTAGCTAGGTGTGATGATCACAGTTTAGATGACAGACATGTAATTCAAGCATCATGTGTTCCAAACTACAATGCCCCCTCATGATTACCAACTGCATACCGTCCTGGCAGTTCCATATACAAATCACAGGTCTTGTGTTCCTTGATTTTGATCCTGAAGATAGTTATTAGTCGGCCTGGCACATGTGGAGTACTTGCAGCAGTGACTAATAGCAGTAGAAAGATGCACAGATCATTTAATTAAGTACACACCTTGTTGTGCATTGCCATGCTGTTAGATAGTTGATGGGTAGGATGCGTTGGCATGTCATTCCTCAGGGACATTCTATCATCTGTACTGTGATTTGGACTGTATGTGCTATTTTTGATGAAGTGTTAGAATATCATCTGTAGATGTATCACACAATGATGTCACTAATGTTTGGCTGTCTCTATTTTTACAGCTGCCAACATGAATGCCCAGAAGATACAGGAATTTCAGAGGCAGGCAGTATGGTACCGCCACATACTCGATGTGGAGGATTGGTTCTGCAATGTGGCATGGAGATATCACCATGAGAGAGGCACAGGGGTATCTAGGGCATTTGCCCAAGGGGGGTAGCATTGCCCACAACTGCCACCACCACCACATCTCAGACCACAGTGGCCCCAGACATGACAGCCACTCTAGCAGCTCCCTCGACTTCATCAGCCCAGGGCCCACAAGCAGCACCTCCTGCACCTCCCCCTCCAACCACGGCACCAGCACCAGCTTCTACAAGTGGTATCCAGACAACCCCAGCTGCTGTAGAGGACATTCAAGATTTCCAGACACTAAAACATGACATGCAACGTATGTTGCGCCGGATGGACAGGCTGCAGCTGGAGGTGGCCCGCAATAGCAGGAGACTGCGGGGTATTAAGAAGATCCTGCAGAGGGCCAATTTGTGACGTTTGGATCCTCAGCCATGATTCCCTCCCCTTCCTCCTCTTTCCTCGTTCTTTTCTTAGTGGGTTTAGGGGGCTTAGTGTTAGGTTAGAGTAGGCTGTTAGTTTAGTTAGTATAAGTGGGTTGGGGGTGGAGGGAATGGACAGGAGGGGTGGGGGACGGGGGTGGTACTGAGGGTGCTGGCACAGGGAAGCACAGTTAAGCATTTGTGTTTTGTCTGTTTGTTGTTTTTTAGCTCTGCCTTGAACCGGTCTGTCATATCATCTATGCCATGGCTATAGTCCCTAGGAGAGGGCTGGTGAGGGGAGAAATACGTCTTCCTATGTCAACTAAGACTCACTGATGGGCAGCCCTCAGAAATGCGTGGCAAAGGACACTGTGATTTGTTGATAGCCGAATGAGTTTGATGTCGGTACAGAGCTTTGTATTTGGTTTATGTATGTTAAATACCAATAAACAGATTTGATCCATAAGTGGGTTGGGGGTGGAGGGTGTTATATTATTACATCTTTATTTGTAGGTGGGTGGGTAAATGATGATGTTGGGGTTTATGTGTATAAATAAATAAATAAATAAATAAATATATATATATATATATATATATATATATTTGTTTAGGAAAAGTTAGTATGTGTTTACGTTAGTATATGTTGTCCTACACGTGTCCCATCATATAAGGGTGGGGGGGGTTGATGTTTAGAGTGTTTAGTTAAATGTGGTAAGTAAGTTTAGCTTAGGGTGGTTAGGGCCAGTTGTGGGTAATGTATAGTTAGGATAGGCTAGGTTTGTTAAGGTGTTTCCCCTAGTTTAAGTTTTCTTTAATACTGTATAATAAAGTTTTAGGTACTCATTTACAGTATGTGTCATATGCTTGAGGATCAGGGCCTTTGCATGGGGGTACAGTGTCAATTTAGTATTTGCATTTGTGTTCCATCCTGCATTAAAATCGCATTCTTGACATGGTTATTCCCACTTCCAAATGAGCTGTCACATTGGAAGCTACAACAAAGCTACTTCTCTATGCATCTGCCATCCATTGCACCCACCACTCAAGGTAACTATGGTTCCCAATGTGTTGTAAAGGATGGTGTGTTTTTAAATCTGTCATCGTTTGAGTCCTGTGTTAGAATCTTGGGCCCTGTGGGACATCTGCCTGCAGCCTGATGTTCAAGTGAACCCTGATAAGATGAGTGATATTATAATCTTATGACGTTCTGTATACATAACTCACTCCTATCATTTATGACATTGTACTCCCAGGTTACATAATTGTCCATACACTCGTACACATCCATTCCTGCTGTATGGTGTTTGTGTGTGATTAAAGTTTATAGTCAGATGTCACATACATAATGATTGTCCTGAAGGGAATGTGGGCCACATTGAGTTTCATCTTGTACATACTTTGGAGCTGACATTTTCAGTTCTACACAGCATTATACTGTTTGTGATCTTTTAACTTCAGAAATAAGACTAAGGAAGCACAGATGATGATAAAATCCAGACCCCAGTGCACAGTTATCAGCCCATATTCTTTCTAAACGGTTGTATTGACATTCTGTGGCCATTGCCATGTTACATACATCACAAATCTCCTACACAGTTTATGTGTCACATTACACAGAGACAAAGTGGTTGTGTTACTGCTATTTTTTTCATAGTCCAGGATTGTAAGTCCATTAGTGTGGCTCCATCTATGGTGAAGCAACACAAGTGCAATGGTGAGGAACATGTCTTTGGACATGCTGTGCAGAGGAACTTGAATTGCCAATGAGGTAGTGAGAGACAATTGCAATGCATAGTGGTAAGGTAAACAGTGTGATAGAGAACAGTGCATGTTACCAACTATAGCAAGACTGGCATGTTAACAAGCACAGGACATAGGAAATTAGTGCCCATGTGGCATGGACTTGTGCTACCGTGTACTCCTATGGATGAAGGTGATCTGTTCCACGTCTTCATCTTCTGATGTGTGTCATCTCCTCTGCCCTTGGTGGTGGTGGGTTTGATGGGGAAACACACACTTTAGTGTTTGAGGACGTGGAGTCAGAATTCCCGGTAGCTGCCAACTGTGGGCCTATAAAGGGCATTACTGCTCAAGGAGGAGCTGCTGGTTTTGAGTATAGCAGCTACATCACTGTGGTAGGCAGCCAGGTCGGCCCTGAGAGGGTCATGATTGCATTTGTGCATGCAGTGAAAGGTTTGGGATGTCAGGTGTTGTGGCAACTCTCTAACGGCTGTGGTGAAATCCCTCATACATTGTTGTAATCCTTGCAGTAGGGATTGTTGTGCTGGCATGGCTGCTGACAGTTCTGCAAATGACATCATGCACATGCGCATCCCCTCAAGGCTGGCTGCCATATTTTGCATCCCCACCTGCACCTCCTTGGCCAGCTCCCAATGTACTCCTACTTCGGTCCTCTCAAAGGTGGTACCAGTGTCATCAGAGTCCATCAGCTGGGTTGGAGCTGGCAAGTCGTACTACTGGGGTGGTGGGTGGGTCCACTGTGATGGCTGCTGCATCTGTGCTCCTCCTTGCGATTGAAGGTGGGGTCTGGAGGGTTCCAAGGACATCTTGGAGGGTCTGCTGGCTAATGTTTGTCAGCTCATCATCCATGTCATCAGGGAAGTCCAGGACAGGCATATCCACAGGAGAGCCACCGTCCCCTGCAATGAAATATTGTACAATTAGTGTGTCTGTGTTGTGGCAGTTGTAATGTGACGTCACTGACTTCCTATTAGTGAGACATTGTAATCTTGGTTCCTGTTCATTGTTCCTGTCATTAATATTAGCATTCTTACGGCCTATGCCCCACTTGCATGTCACATGTAGTGTGGTCAGTTAGGGGAATTGTCTGTGTCACATCCTCTAGGTGTAGGTTCTGTCCAAATTGTGTGTTGCCACCTTCTCCTCCTACTCAACCCTCCCTCTACTTCCATTAGCATGGTGAGGCCTTGCAATGGCTGTGGGTGTTCTGATGCCACTTGCACCACACTTAACAATATGGGACTGACCCAGTCTCTGATATTTCACATACACCTATACGTTGCTGAGACCAAGCATATACTATGTATATTATTGGCATGCATGATATAGGTGTCAGCATTGGTAGTGTGTCATGTTGATGTTTGCGAATGTGTGCTACATTTGATTGCACTGATGGGCCTGCCAGTGTTCCATTTCCTCTTATGACTGTGCGGGTGTGTTTAACTAGCTAGACACATATGTCCTCCCCCTCAATGCTGTTGTCTTAGCAGTATGACAGTTAGGATGTTGCAAGGTGGCATTGCAGCTATTGTGACACAGGCATGGGGTGAACCCTGGAATGGGCAGCATGGGTATGACATTACTGCTGTGTACTTCATAATGTAAGTAACAATACCTGATGTGTATTGTGCCTGTAGACATGAGCATTTCACAGGATTTACACTTTGTTAGGAACTACAGGGGATTGATAATGTTGTCATCCTGAAGCCTCTATTTTGGGTGTGTTTGATCCATGGGCACCTAACTGCCATTTGCTACTTTACCAGCACACACAGCACAGGTGGTAGTGGCAACTGTTTTCAATGGTAAATACCACTTGCAGATATGGCCTGGGACTGGAAATTGAGACCTAGTTCATGTTGTGACAATACCAGCTGTCCTGTGACAGTTGTACTTTCTGCCGTACCCTCCTGGACTGGCTTGGCCTTTCCAACAGCCTTGGAATGGCAGAGTACCCCCATGCAAAGGATGTTGATGTAGTGTTGTGCTGTGCCCCTGGTTTCCCCTGCACAGCCCATGCACCCATGCCGTGCACTTTTCCCCTTTCCCCTGCATGATTTGCATGGCTGACATGCATTGTGTAGTAGGTATGTACCTACCCTTGCTTGCAGTTAACATTCAGGCATTTTTGTCCCCCATGCAACTTACCCTGCATCTGTGTTGTTTCCTGGTAGTCTGTGCCGTCCTGTCCTTGAATTCCTGTGACGATCTCCTCTGGGATGACGGCTGCCATGATCCCCTCCATCTGGTCCAGGGCCTCCTGCGGTGCTGGTCTCTCACCTCCAGTCCGCAGTGCTGCCTTCCTGTTCCTTGCCATTTTTTCCTTGGTCCTGTGCTTGCGGTCATGCCAGCGTTTCTTGTTCTCAGTGACTGTTCTCCGTACCTCTGCCACACTGTTTATCTTGTCCACAATTTGTTGCCAAATTGCCTCTCTCCTCCCAATTAGCAATTTTGAGGTGACAAAAGGTTGATGCTGGTGTTCTGTCACCTCTTTCACCAGTATTTCCTGCTCCTCTGCACTAAAACAAGACTTCCTTTTCTTCTCCCTCTCCTGGGTCTTGTCTGGGTCCTCCTGGCTGGTTCCAGGTTGACTGGGGTCTCCCTTGGGTCTCTCCTGGCTTTTTTTATCCATTTTGGGGCTCCTTAGCACATTTTGCTGTGCTTGCGCTGCTTTTTGACGCTATTGCGGGGAAAAATGGCATGTATTTGAGTTGTCGAAAACCGGATTAGAGTAATTTTCTCTGCGTTAACGTCGTTTTGCTTTACGACGTGGCACAATTGTTAGAGTAAAAAAAAATACTCTAACCCATGGTTTGCGCCACGGAGCGTCAAATTATAAATTTAAAGCCCGGGTGGTGTAAAGAAATGGCATTAGCGGGTGTTAAACCTTTTGACGCAAAACTGCACTGGCGCAGTTTTGCGTCAAAAAGTATAAACATGGCCCTCAGTTTGTGAGCCAACTTATTTTCAGTCAAGGCTCTCTCAGCTGCTTGTGCTTCTCCCTCTGCCCTCCTTTCCTCCTGTTGAGCCTCAATTTTCAATCTTGCCATTTGCAATTGGAACTCCCTCTCCTCTGTCATTTCCTCTGCGGTCAGGCCTTGATCAGAGACTCTGCTCCCTGGTCTGGCAGGGGGCACAATTGCATTGGTAACTTCATCCACTGATGGCAAGAAATCCTCTGAGGGGCCATCTTCTGGCTCCTCATCCTCAGCATCATCCTGTAAATTGGCTTCTGCCCAGGCCCTCAGCTCCACTTGAAAGTCCTCCTTTCTGGAGGCCCCTTGGGTGGGTACACTCATCTCCCGGCAGAACCCTCCTCGCAAGGGACCGCAGAGGAGGAGGTGCATGTAAAACGGTGAGTGAGCGTTGGTTTTGCCCCTTCGCGCACGGACTTGCGTTGTTATTTTCTACACGGGGAAGACGTTGGGTCGATTTTCAGCATGCGGACTCGGATTCTCTTCGGGTTGCCGGGTTTTCAGACGCCCCGGGGATGATGTGTGGAATCCTGGGCTTGCGGGGCAAAGTCAAAGGGGCTGCGTCTATTCCGGTAGGCGATGTGTGGAATTTTCTTCCGCACAGCAGGCACTGTGTCAATTCCTCTCAGGAAGTCGGGCGATGTCCTACTGAGTCAGCTTGCGTTGATCCAGTAGGGTCATGCGTCAAAGTTCCGGTCATGTCGCTGGCAGTGCGTCTTCTGTCGCAAAGTCAGGGCTGCATCGTTCCAGTCTCGGCGTGCAGTGAATTTTTCTCTGCGAGCAGGCTGTGAGTTGTTCTTGGCAGGCGGTGAGTCGAATTTTCGCCACACGTGAATTTCAGCTGCAGGAGAGAAGTCTTTTTGGTCCTGAGACTTCAGGGAACAGGAGGCAAGCTCTATCCAAGCCCTTTGAGAGCACTTCTGCAGCACAGCAAGAGAGCAGCAAGACAGCAGGGCAACAGCAAGGCAGCAGACCTCTTCAGAAAGCTGTCAGGTGAGTCCTTTAGGCAGCCAGGCAGTTATTTTTGTCAGGGTGCAGGTTCTGGTTCAGGTATCCTCTCCAGGAAGTGTCTGAGGTGGTAGGGCAGAGGTCCTGATTTTATACCCAAATATGCCTTTGAAGTGGGGGAGACTTCAAAGAGTGGCTTGGAAGTGCAACAAGATGCTTGTTTCTGGTCCAGGGAGGTCCTGGCCTGGCAGTTCGGGCTGGACTGTTCCCATGGGGAACAGGGTCAAGACTGATTTGCATATGGCTGGGTCCAAAATGGAACGGCATGGTGAGCAAGAAAACTGATGGATTAAACCCAGATCTGTGACTGGGGGTGAATATTTGATTTCTTCTACATTCCGTCCATCAACTGTTCTTTTTGCATTTGTCACCCGAAGTGGGAAGGGTATGCCCAGACGTGGGTCTCGGGCTTACTATGCCACCAGATTCAAGCTAGCCTGGCTGTAGAGGGGTGATACCCCGAAACTGGTCCCAGGATGCTTGTTTTTGGTCCAGGGAGGTCCTGGCCTGGCAGTTCCGGCTGGATTGTTCCCATGGGGAACAGGATCAAGACTGATTTGCATATGGCTGGGTCCAAACTGGAAAGGCATGGTGAGCAAGAAAACTGATGGATTAGACCCAGATCTGTGACTGGGGGTGAATGTTTGATTTCTTCTACGTTCCGTCCATCAACTGTTCTTTTGTAGAAGTGCACCAGGTCCCCTTTCAGTTCAATCCTGTCTGCCAGGGTCCCAGTAGGGGGTGTGGCAGTCCTTTGTGTAACAGCAGGCCCTCCACCCTCCCAGCCTAGGAAGACCCATTCAAAATGCAGATTTATGCAAGTGAGGCTGAGTATACTGTGTTTGGGATATGTCTGAGTGAATGCACAAGGAGTTGTCAACTAAACCCAGCCAGATGTGGATTGTAAGGCACAGAAAGATTTAAGTGCAGAGAAATGTTCACTTTCTAAAAGTGCCATTTCTAAAGTAATATAAAATCCAACTTTACCAGTCAGCAGGATTTTGTATTACCATTCTGTCCATACTAAATATGACCTTCCTACTCCTTTCAGATCAGAAGCTACCCCTCAAACAATGTATGAGGACAGCCCCAATGTTAGCCTATAAAGGGAGCAGGCCTCACAGTAGTGTAAAAACAAATTTAGGAGTTTTACACTACCAGTACATGTAAACTACACAGGTACATGTCCTGCCTTTTACCTTCACAGCATCCTGCCCTAGGAGTTACCTAGGGCACAACTTAGGGGTGACTTATATGTAGGAAAAGGGGAGTTTTGAGGCTTGGCAAGTACTTTTAAATGTCAAGTCGAATTGGCAGTGAAACTGCACACACAGGCCTTGCAATGGCAGACCTGAGGCAAGGTTAAGGGGCTACTGAAGTGGGTGACACAATCAGTGCTGCAGGCCCACTAGTAGCTTTTAATCTACAGGCCCTGGGCACATACAGTGCACTCTACTAGGGACTTATAAGTAAATTAAATAGCCCAATTTGGTGTGATCCAAGGTTACCATGTTTAAAGGGAGAGAGCATATGCACTTTAGCACTGGTTGGCTGTGGTAAGGTGTGCAGAATCTAAAAACCAGCAAAAACAGTATCTCAAAAGTGGAGGGAGGCAGGCAAAAAGTTAGGGGTGACCACCCTAAGGCTGTCAGGTCTAACACATCATGATTATGTTAAGAAGTTCTGTACAATGTGCAGTCTGTGGCGTATCCCATCAGCTGTGTTGTGGTCTCCCCCCTCATTTTCTTCTCCACCATCATCTTCAGGTCATCAACCTGCTCATATTTATGGTACGTGCATCCGTACACATTTGTTGTAAGGGCTTGCAACAGGTAATTCATGTAGCATGGCAGTTGATATTTGCCAGTTTGTGGCTAATATGTATTTGTGTTTTGGTGTGAGTTCCTATCCTTGTGTGATCTTTCCGCAGCACTACGTTGTTGGACATGACAATCGTGTGTTTGGGTCAAGGACCTAGAGCACTTGAATGGATTCCACACTGAAAGTCATCATGTATGTACCATGCGTTGTGTAGTGCACCTTTGTATCAGTGTGCTATCACTAGAGGGGACATGACACATTGTAACAACCGAATGGGATCAGATGTCGTGGCCACATGGTAGCACTACAGTCCCTGGTCATCCCATCCCTTTTGACATGTGTCATTGCAAATGAGGAATTACACTAAGGGCCTATGAAATCGGTTAGTGTGAATGCACAACATGTCTCCTAAATTGGCTGCTGTGTAATGCAACATCTCAAATATGCAAGAAAGCCCCATGTGTGACATGTTACTTGGCAACCCTTTGTTGTACCCAGCACCAGTTGCTCATGTATAGCCATGCACCAACGCTACCTACGCTACACCAGGGTACTTGGCTTTCTGCCTTGTGGAGGTGGATGTATCTGTGCTGGACAGTACACCGCCTTGGTCATATGCTTTTTTGATGACCAAGCACCTCCTTTTGTGTGTGCAGCTGTGTGCAGCATGCATTCCTGCCATATTCATCTGAGTTCATAGCACAGTCTACTTCCTATTTGCAATCTGCATACTGCACCCCTGGGGTGGTATTTGTTGTTGGAACTTATCCAAGTTTTAGGGGACAGCTACATGTAAATCTGCACCTTCATACTATGCATTTTGTGGTGACAGACCTACAGCGAGAAACATTACACACCCCTTCAAAGCTACATAGAGCATGGGTAGGTAGCCAATTTAGAATGTGGCTTCAAGTAATGAAGAAATGGTCATCTGCCAAGATGTACATACAGTGCAGGCTATGACTGTGGAACTGTGGGCTAATACATTGTTCCCTTGGTGTTCCTGAGTGGCAGCTAATGTTTGTGTCAGCCATGAGGTGTCCAAGGGTGTGTATCCCATTGTCACAGGATTATCAGCATAACTAGCAGTGTCTCTCCTATCTTCCAAAACATTAATGTGCATTTCTACTGCTGAGACATGCACAGTGCAGGCTATGGGATGTAGCTCAGCTACTTAGCAAATGTGTCAGTTGGCACAGTGCATATGAGGTAAGTTATGTCCTGTTGTCTCCTACTGGGTACCACTATGACATCCATGATCTGCACTGTCTGACAGTGTTGCTGCCCCCTGTTAGGCCATTTCTTGTATCTGGTACAGACATGATGGTGTTGTGAGTCCGTGAGTGTTGCATGTGAGGTTGTACTACAGTGACTGTGGTTCTACTTCTGACACATCTGGCACATGGTATGTGATGGGGATTGATGTTGTATTCCTATGTGTGGGAGCCAATGTGTCAGGCAGATGTCTCTGCACACTACCGGTAAGTTAGGTATGTGTTGATCAGATACAGTTGATATAGGCACAAGTTGTGCGGTGTTTGATATTTGTTCTGGCAGTGATTTGCACGGCATGACTTGAGACATCTATGCCTATTTGGAAGTTACATGACATGGGCATGGTGTATACCTTTAATGTGTCTGTGATATTGTTTGTTTGGTGCAGTGTATGTGATGTGTACATAGTGGGCAACATGAGTGCACTTTTGGTGATCTGTGTAGGTCTTCTGTTTTGAAAAAGTACATGTCTGCACCTGTCCTTCCTGTGGTGTGCCTGTCAAGTTGTGGGTATGTTATGTACATGTGGGTGTATGTATTGGTGTTGTGTACTTGTTGTGCTGTACGGCAGCATGGTGCATATGTGTTATCACCTGCACATGTGTGTAACCCTGGCCATATGTTACTGTAGTGGTGTATGTCTTTTGTGTCCGACAGGGTTGGGGTGCTGTGTGTACATTACTAGATTTGTAGACTTAGCCACAAGTAGGCCATTTCCAAATTGTCCATCTTGGTATTGTTCATTGATCGTACTGTGCCGGAATATGTAGGCGTCATGGATACTCCCAGGATACTTGGCCAAAATGTTTATGAATAACCTGTGGTGGTCCACTATGCCCTGCATATTAACAGAATGTGTGTGCTTGTGATTCTGGTATAACTGCTCTGTTGCTGTAGGTGGTTTGAGCCAGACATGGGTGCAGTCCATTGCACTCAGCATATGAGGGAAGCCATGGATTTAATAGAACTTCTGTTTGTTCTCCTGTTGCTTTTCCTGGGTGTTGGGAAATCTGATGTGGCGGGGTGTCAGGGAGATGATGGTGCCTAACACCTTTGGTAGGAATGCAGAAAGCGACCGCTGTGAGACACCAGCAACCAGTGCACCCGTTGTTTGGAGTGAGCCACTTGCCAGCATGTGCAGGACAGTGAGTAGCTTTGTTGTAGGTGATATGTTGTGTGGATCTGCAGGCTGGCTTCAATTTGTGGCTCAATGTGGTGCAGCATGTGTAGTATGGCTTGCCGGTTGAGTCTATAAGTCCTAATAATTTCCAGGTCCCTCAGGCCAAGGAGGGTTGTCCTGGTTCTGAAGACCCTCTCCGGCCTTCTATGTTGCCTTTGTGGGCCGCGTTGTCATGCTGGTGATTGCTGGTGTGGTTGCTGTCCTCTGCGCCGTCTAGCAAGCTGTATCAGTATCACCTCCATCTTCTTCTGTGCGTTGTAATGTTGCTTCTGTATGTTTTCATTAAGTAGTGGTGTGCTTGCCTCATTTTAACGCCTGTCCAGACCCAGGAGTTAAATGTTGATGCAAATCGGTGTTAACATCAATTTTTGGGTCCACCTCCCACCCGTGCGTCTTTTTTGCCCGGGTGGTTAAACTGGCACTAAGGTGTTTGAGTCATTTTTTGGACTTGAACGCCTACCCTGCATCTCATTGACGCAAGGAGATTTCATGCATCTGAAAAATGACGTTAACACCAATATGATGGGTCTAGCATCAAAATATAAATATGGCCTTGGGTTTGTGTTGAATTAGCATTAAAAGAATTGACGCAAATTCAGCGCAAAGAGAGTATAAATATGCCTCTAGCTGTCTTATTGTAAGAACGTCATAGCACTTTTCAGCAGAATCACGCTATGACAAATAATTAAACAAAATATTGTGATACATAAATCTTTTGGCCTAAATATCACTCCCAACACTGCAAGCTTTCTTGGGGGCTCATTTACAAGCCACTGGCGCCGCCGCAGCGTCATATTTTTGAACACTACGGTGGCACAAACAGTCTCCCACACAGCGCTGCATTTACAATCTTCCACAATGGCACGATTGTGCCAGTTTGTATAGTCTTGTGCCACATTTTACCTGCATCAAGTACAATGCATGAAAGGCAGGTGTTCATGCCTCTGAAATGGCACAGTCACTGTTACTGTTACTGTCACTGTTATAACTTATTGCAGCATCTCCATGTTTACACTAGTCCAGCAATGTTATGGTTTAGCATCACAACTGTATCAGAATTTCTGATGCAGCTGTGGATACTGTGTGCCATGGAGCACTGTACTCTGAATAGAGTGCTCACATGGTGTTGTTAAGGGGGGTGTAGGAGAGTGCAAGAAAATGGTGCATCAATCACGTTGCGCCAGTTTCTTGTAACTGAGGCCCTTTGTGCCCTGTCCCGTGTCAAAAGAATAGGGGAGGAATGTGCTGAATCTATAAGATATGGCACATTCCGGTCCTCTTTCACAGCGTTGAAGCAAAGTTAGCTGCCATGCGCCAATGCAGGCATCGTTGCACCATGGTGCAAGGGTGTCTGTGTTGTAGGGATGATTGTTTCTGTGCAGGATGGGACACCTTCCTGCACAAAAAAAGAGGAAAGAACAAGGAGAAATAACATTATTTCTCCTTGTTGCGCCTCCCTTACGCGTCCCCTCGAGAGGTGTAGGCTCTTGACACATTCCCAGGTTTACAGCATGTTGTAAATCTGGAAATGTGTCAAATGCAATGGGTGTTACGTGGGAACACCCACTGTAATGCCCATGGCATGCCTCCCTATTGCAGTGCAAGGCAACACAGCGACTTGCATATGCATATTTCCATAGGTATTTTGAACATGACTACAGCCCAAACCACTGGACGAAATTTCACCAAAGTTGTCAGAAAGCTAACTTTTGGTCCCAAAACTCTGCTTTTTGTGATTTGGTGTAAATCCGTTCAGCAGTTTTGGAGTAAATAGAGATTAAGATATATTGATATCTAGGGGGCAGATCCCCCGCAGATCCATCAGTCCCCATGCTGAAATCTGATTGGCTGCCAGCCCTTCAACAAGGAAGTGTTGGCAGCCATCTTGTAGCTTGGTTTCAGCCCAGTCCTAGAAAATATATAAAAAAAAGAGAAATGGGGCCAGGGTAGGGTCATGCTGAGCCCCTAGCCTTGGTCTAGGGGTCCTTCACAGACCCTGCGTGGAGGAAAAACATTTTTTTTTAATGTCGGAAAAATACACAGATCTGTATCAGCATATTTTTTTCAATAATTAAACAAAAAAGGGCAGTCTCCTGCTCTTTTTTTTAAATTACCTACCGGTGGGCCAGGTTAGTTTTCAGGAACATTGGGGGATTGAAAGAGAAGGAGCGCACAAGCTCCTCTCCTAGGGCTTCTTTGAGCCTCCCCGGGGAACTACCACCTCCCTGGGCTGTGATTCATAAATATGCAGATGGGCCGTGCAGCCCCCCTGTGCCCCACGGGACAGCACCTCCCTGAGGCAAAATCTTTATTTACAATGAGGGAGGGCACAAGGCCTCCCCCACCTCCCTGGGTCTAAATCTCAAGTTAATGTAGGGAAAGGGCTGTCACCCCACAGGCCCAGCGACCGCCACCTTCCCAGGGCTGATATATAATATTATGGAGGGGATCAGTTGTGGACCCCCAGGGATCACCACCTGCCCAGGGCTAAATGAAAGTTTGGAGGGGATCACGTGACCCCCTCATGGAGCCATACATGGACCTGGGGACCTTCAGCCTGAGGGACAGCTCCTGCTATGTCCTGGGGTGGCCCCCCGGCACATAGCTTTTTGCTCTGACTTGGTGGGACAGCTCCCACCAAGTCAGAGCAAAACACTCTGCTTCCAGAAGGCGAGCACAGTCATAGTGCTTTCACCCACTGGAAGCAGAGGTTATCCTTGCTTTTGCAGACAGGGAGCTGCATATTTATCAGCTCCCTGTCTGCAAAAGCAATGCCAGCTCCTGCAGGAGGCAGGAAGCTGGCTGGGACATCAGGGACCTTGAGTCTCCCTCTGCTATGCCAATGCACACTGGGTGCCCTGTGAGCACCCAGGAGAGATTGCCAGGCCCCAGGGAATGGGTCACTGGGGAAAAAATCAGCCCAGGGAGGGGGCTGCGTGGACTCTCTCCTCCACTGAAATTGGTGGGCCCCAGAGGATGAGGTCCCTGCAGCTGAAACAGTCTGAGGGAGGGGGCTGTGTGGCCTCCCTGCCCCATTGAATAGAGGTGGGTCCTGGGGATGGGCTCCCCGGGCCACAATTGGCTGGTGAGGGGAGCTGTGCGGCCCCCCCAGGAGACAACATGATAGAACTGACATGTCACAGACACATACAGATTGCGCTCCAAGAGATCAAAGATGCATCCACCACCAAAAAAGATTTCAGATCGTTTTTTATTATGGAATCTCGGAATAAACTTCTGTTTTGTCTTCTCCAAGCCCAGGAATTGGGATCTTTTGTCCTTTCCAGAAGTGGAGCTTCAACTAGGGCATCTGCTATGTTTTTATTTGTAAATGCTTCCTGTTGAGGTTTAATTTCTGTGAAAGGAGCATTATGGCCAGAATGGAAGTTCATCTATTTATTTACCCGTCAAGAGTCCACAGTTTTGAACAAAATGTCTACCAAACTGGAGTACTTTCAACTCATTAGTTAGTAAGTGCTACTTTGTTGGGTAAATGTCTGGTGTGTATTCTACAATACAGCTGCCTAATGGACTACAAAGAAATCTCTCCAGTGACCTTGTGTACTTTTGGCAATGTGACTGTTCCTCGTATGTACCAACAAGACTACAAGAGAGTGGGTGTGAAATTGTCTGCTTGGGTGTCAGAGTATGTGTAAGAGGGTGTCTCTGGATGTGACAGTGGGTGTGAGAGTGTCTCTCTGAGTGTGTGTGTGTGAGAATCTGGTGGGTCTGTAAGTGGGTGTGTGAATGCCTGAGTAGGTCTGCAGGTAGGTGCATGAGTGTCTAAGTGGGTCTGTTAGTGAATGCTTGAGTCTCAGAGTGGGTCTGTGAGTGGATGTGTGAGTCTCTGAGGAGATCTGTGAGTTGGTGTGTTAGTTCTGAGTAGGTCTGTCAGTGAGTGCTTGAGTCTCTGAATGTGTCTATCAGTGGGTACATGAGTCTCTGAGTGCATCTGTGAGTGACTGCATGAGTTTCTGAGTGGGTCTGTAAATGTATGAGTCTCTGAGTGGGTCTGTGAGTGCGCGTGTGAGCCTGAATGAATCCGTGAGTGGGTGCATGAATGTTTGATAAGGTCTGTGAGTGGGTGCATGAATGTCTGAGTGGAACTGTGGGTGGGTGCACAAATGTCTGATAAGGTCTGTGAGTGGGTGGATGAATGTCTGAGTGGATATGTTTGTGGGAGCATGAGTGTCTAAGTGGACTGTGAGTGGGTGTGTGAGTCCCTGAGTGGGTTGGTGAGTTGTTGCATGAGTGTCTGAGTGCATCTGTGAGTGGGTGTATGAGTGTCTGTGTGGGAGTGCCAGTGGCTGTGTGAGTGACTCTGCCACAAAGGAACCTCACTTGCCCTTTTATCCAACAAGAGTCCACAACTTTGAATAAAATATCTCCCCAAGTGGAGTTCTTTCTGCCTCCTTGTGTAAACGCCCATTATGTATTCTACCCTACAGTTGTGTAATGGACCATGAGGAAATGTCACCAGTGACTTTGTGTGCCTTTTGGCAACATGATTATTCCTCCTGTCTCTTTCCCTATAATTCTGTGGTACCATGAATCCACCTATAGAGAAGTCAACAGGACTACAAAGATGTAAATCTGCATCAAATCAGTGTCCTTCCTCCTATCTGCATGAAGTAAGTGTTTCTTTGTTTTGTGGACATGTCCTCATATTCCTTGGCATCAACAATGTACCTTCAAAGCTGGCAGGAAATGCACTGGGGGGTCCTTTAGGAAGCTGTCCACCATCACGGTAAAATGCGGGAAAACATTTGTATACTATCAAAGTGGACAGTGCAAGGCCAAGTGGGTCAAGCTTCCTAATGATTTGCACATTTGCAAACGTGCAGCAAGTTAAAGTGAGAACTGTGTACTCTAGGGAAGGGGGGCCATGTGCCCCCACTCCTCGGGCCAATTTTGGCTCCAGGGCTTGGCTATGAACAAATGGTGGAGGGGGACCATGCCTCCCCCTTCCTAGTCTGAAATCAGCCCAGTGTCCCCAACCCCAGGACCCGGCCATAAATAAATGGAGGAGGTGGGCTACTCCCTGGGACTGTTTTGGCCACAAGGGCCCCATTCCCAAGGGCCCGGCCATGTCTCCTCGGTACCCCCCAGCGCACCCAGTGTGCAATGGGACAGTGGGGGGAGCCTCAAGACCCACGTGGTCACAGCTGGCTCCCTGCTTCCTGTGGGAGTCTGCATTGCTCTTGCACACAGGGAGCTGCTAAACATGCTCCTAGCGGCTAGTGTTAGCTCTGTCTGGCAAACATATATGTCCCAGGGGTTGGAATGCAGGGAAATAGCAAGAGCTGGCCTTGGGAGATGGTGTTCCCCGGGCCTTTAGTGGCTCCATGAGAGGGGCTGCATGGCATAGCACTGGGAAGGTGGTGGTTCCCGGGGCAGTGGGGTGGATGCACAGCCCAACCTTATTTGGAATAAATTGCCCCAGGAAAGAGGCAGTCCCCAGGGCTGCAGGGGGGACATGTCGCCCCCAAGCATGAATTTCATATTCAGTTCTGGGGAGGTGGGGGGTCCCCAGGGCTGTGGGGGAGGTCGTATGGGTGTCACACGGAGCCTCCTGCATGAATTTAATTTTTAGCCCCAAGGAGGTTGAGGTCCCTGGGGTTGTGGGGAGGCCGTACCGGCCTCCCCCATTACAAATAAACATTTTGCACCTGGAGGTGGTGATCCCTGATTCACGAGGGGCTGCATGGCCCCTTTGTACATCATCTCCCAGGGAAGATGGTGGTCCCTGGGGCTAATATAAGCCCTAGGAGGGGGGCCCATGCAACCCTCCTATTTTTTAAGGCCCCAATGTTGCCAGGACCTCGCCCTCTTGGGAGAAAATAAAAGAAAAGGGATGGAGACCACCCTTTTAAAAAAACAATATCAGAAAAATCCACGGTCCGAATCCATGGATTTTTCTGAGATTTAAAAAAAATATATGTTTTTTAGCCCAGGCAAGGTCTGTGCGGGACACCTAGGCCAAAGCTAATGGTTCCGGGTGACTGTATCCTGGCTCCTTTTCTTGAAACTTTTTTTGTGGGAGTTATCTGAAGACAAGTCCTAAAATAGCTGCCAACACTTCCTTGTTGAAGTGTTGGTAGCCAATCAGATATCTACATGGGGACTGATGGATCCACAGAGTATTTTCCAAGTCCCTAGATATCTATATTTTTAAACTCTAGTACCTCAAAAACTATTGAACGGATTTACATCAAATTGCAAAAAGCACGCCTTGCGGACAAAGAGCTAGCTTTCTGCCACATTTGGTGTTATTCTGTCCAGCCGTTCGGGCTGCAGTCATGTTCAAAATCCCTATTGGTAAATGCATGGAGAAGATGCATTTTGGGTCCCCCTTTTTTCTCGGCCCCCGCTTGACAGATTACCTCAAATCATTCAAAACATCAACTGAACCCACTCAAATATAAGTTTTGAACATTCCATAAAGATTCGGCAAAAGTTAAAATTCTCTTCCTATGGAAACCTGGTCCATACTATAACTACCTACTGGCAACTGTCAGTAGCTACTATATCAATATATCTAAATATCTATATATATATATATATATATATATATATATATATATATATATATATATCCATATCTATATATATCTCCCTCTCACCTCCAAACATCAAGGATGTCATGAACACTCCTGAATAATAGTGAAAGTGTATTCTCGTGGTATGTCTCCACCAATGCTTTTCGGCCATAGACTTTTATCACACTAAGGAAAGAAGATCTGACATGGTCATTGCATACAGTAAAATCAATGATGTCAAAGACTGACACCAATAAGTGAAAACACAAACATGCCTCAATGGTTGCCACCATATTGGCATGTACACAGTTAAAGCACAGTGAATTATGAAGCAAAAGGATACTGTTATTATTTAACACGCTCTAATGCAATCTACACATTAGTATACACCACCCCACAGCTTGCAACAGAAATATATAATGCTGCTTGAACGTGAACAAAAACATAATCGTTCATTGAATTACTGGCTAGTTAAAAAGCTGAAAGAGGAAACACCTCTTGTGATTGTCCCTTTGTGCACAAAAACAATCATCCCTGCAATGCAAACACCTTTGCGCCATGGTGGAAGGTTGCCTGCATTGGAGCATGGCAGCCCATGGTGCCCCAGTTCAGGGGAAAAGGACAGGAATGTGCCATATCTTATAGATACAGTGCATTCCTGCTTTTGTCTTTTGATGTAGGACAGTGCAGCAAAAAGGGTTCCGCACAGCCCTGTGTCAATAGATGTAAATATGCTCCATAGTCTAAAAATCATCACTGTGGGTATAATGTCAATATCGCCAATTAAGCAATTTATAGGAATAATGCAACAGTAACAGGAAGAGTTGTTTTTTTGAATGCTTGTTATTATTTTTCTCGCTTGTCAAATGATTTTCAAAATCTTGGTTATGAATTTCTACATTTTTGTAATTTAAATTCAAGCAACATGAGTTTTGCCCTATTCTGCATGTAGGCTTCTGTCTTTCTCAGGTTTGAGGTCTTAGATCCGTGTGCTGTAGGGAGACCTATAGCAGTGGAAGGAGAAATGTAGTCCGTGCATGAGCCATTTAGGGACTGATGTGCTAATTATTTCACCGGTCGCAAACGGCCTATTGGGCCATTCCGGGCCAGTAAAATTAATTTTGCCATGCAGAAAAGGCAAAATGTGATTCGGTAACTTGTTACCGGATCACACTTTGCTTTTGCAATGCACTATTAGTAAGAGCAGTGTTTACGGCGTCCCTTCCTAAAACAGAATAGTACTGGCGTGTATGAATGTTTTGAGTATGTGAATGCAGTTGCAAAACATTCACAGTGACCACCAACTTCAAGTTGGTGGTAACCATTTTAAATGGGAAGGGGTCCAAAAGGGAACCTTACCCTTTGTGAATGGGGGAGGGGAATCGTTTTTCAGAGCAAGCAATGTTCTCATGGACCGCTGCCTACTGTGAAAAAATTACAAGAAACAATTTAATTTTTTTTTTGTAATGCATCACATTTTCCTTGAATGAAAATAGGCTGCATTAGAAAAAAAAACTGGTTTACTTAAAAAGCAGTCACAGACATGGTGATCTGCCTTCTCCAGCAGGCCACCATCCCTGTGAATGGGGCCATTCCCAATGGGGTCGCAAACTGAGACTTACCTCATAAATATTATTGAGGTAGGTCATTTGCGACCCCATTGGGAACCTCGAACAGTGTGCTTTACACTGTTGTATATTTTATTTTGCAACTCGAAGTCTGCAATTCCTAAAAGGATCGAAATTGCGAATCGCAAAGCTAAATGGCCCCAAGTTCTTTGTGTATGCTGCATTCTGGACGCAGTCAATCTAAGTACATTTCAATAAAGGGTACTTTGACCAGATGGAAAGATCACTAGCTGATTTCATGCAATTAGAGTTCTGTTTGGTTATAGTTCACTCTCCCACTCAATGAGTTAATAATGTGAATTAATGTGTTTATATTTCACTAAATATAAGAGTTCTGCTAATTCTATGAGCTTGTGTTATACATAACCAATTTCATATTGCTTAATTTTCCAAGCTTACATGGATGGAAGGATAAGTTGGCCACATTGGGAAATAAGTATGTGATCTGAAGACCATAGTTCATATCAGTGATGAGCTTTAAATCAG
Source organism: Pleurodeles waltl (assembly GCF_031143425.1). Taxonomy (NCBI): domain Eukaryota; kingdom Metazoa; phylum Chordata; class Amphibia; order Caudata; family Salamandridae; genus Pleurodeles; species Pleurodeles waltl. The sequence continues at coordinate 935,932,174 of NC_090447.1, read as the reverse complement.
GAGCTGATATGTGGCTTACCGGGACCAAATGTAGTATGGTGATGAGCTTTCTTCTGCTATCCACTTGATGACACCTGACAAAATTTAACACAAGTATCCTAGGCCCATATTTATACTTTTTGGTGCACAACTGCGCCAACGCAGTTGTGCGTCAAAAATTTTAACGCCAGCTAACGCCATTCCAAAGCGGCATGCGGGCGCCTTATTTATTGGATGACGTTAGCCGGCGCTGCTGACTGGTGTGCGTAAAAAAAAATGACTCACACCAGGCAGCGCCGGCGTAGGGTAAAATGGAGCTTGGGCGTCAAAAAATGGGGCAAGTCAGGTCTGAGGCAAAATTTTGGCCTCAACCCGATTTGCGCCATTTTTTTTTACGCCCAACCCCCATTGAAATGACTCCTGTCTTAGCAAAGAGAGGAGTCATGCCCCCTTGCCCAATGGCCATGCCCAGGGGACTTATGTCCCCTAGGCATGGTCATTGGGTATAGTGGCATGTAGGGGGGCACAAATCAGGCCCCCCTATGCCACAAAAAAAAATCGAAAAAATATACTTACCTGAACTTACCTTAACTTCCCTGGGATGGGTCCCTCCATCCTTTGGTGTCCTCCTGGGGTGGTCAAGCGTGGCAGGGGGTGTCCCTGGGGGCATGGAGGGCACCTCTGGGCTCCTTCTGAGCCCACAGGTCCCTTAACGCCTGCCCTGACCCAGGCGTTAAAAAACAGCGCCCATCAGGCTGGGCGCCGTTTTTTTAAAGGCCTGCCCCCTCCTGTGCGTCAAAATGACGTCACAGTATAAATATTGGGCACAGGCCTTAAAGTCATTTTTTGGAAGGGAACGCCTACCTTGCATATAATTAACGCAAGGCTGGTTCCCCCTTCTAAAAAATGAAGCACATGGTGAAACTTTGACGCCCGCGGGGTCGGACGCCAAAGTATAAATATGGGGCAGTGTTTGCGCCGAATGCGCGTCAAAATGTTTCACGCACATTCGGCGCAAACAGAGTATAAATATGCCCCCTAGTTTCTTACTTTGGTCTTTAACCCCGTCAACAATTGAAAAGTGCAGGGGAAAGGTCTATCATAATTTTAGCCTGATTTATCCACCAACATAGTAGTATACTGGGCATTTTTATATACACAGGGCCATGTGTATCATTATTACCTAATTGTGATTCTCTGTGAATTGCAAATTTATAATCGCTATTCAAATGTATGAATCTCCATTATTGTCATTTAGCATTTTCTGATGTGTCACAAATGTGCCAACCTCATTAATATTAATGAGGCAGGTCGCAATTTGCGACCCATTAGAAAACACAAAAATTACAGGGATGGTGGCCTGCCTTAAAGGAAAATGGGATGCATTTAAAAATGAAAAGTTTTCTTTTCATGTTTTAAGATGATCTTAAAAAAATAATAATCTACCATTCACAAAGGGGAAGGGGTCCCTTGAAGTAGGTGGTAAAATATGAATGTTTTGGGACAGCATTTTGGTCACAAAACATTCTTACATACTGCTGAGATTTGGTATTAGGAAGATTCGCCTTTGAAGCGCCCCTTCCTTACACCGAATCGGTATGTATGCGTAAATCCAAATTGCCATTCGATAACATGCTACTGAATTGTAAATTGGAATTCATACATAGCAAAATGCATTTTTGCGGCCTCAAATGGCAGATCGCCCCATTTGTGACTGCAAAAATGCATGATAAATATGGACCACAATGTTGCAGTTCTAATGTTAGCCTAGGATACTGCAGCAATCGGTTTTATAGTTATGCAGCAGTGCTATGCTCACACAGAGTTTTCGAAGAATGTAATCAAATTAAAACACAAAGGCCCTCATTACAAACATGGTGGTAAATGCCGCCTACCGGCGCGCTGACAACCGCCAACATACCGTTACCACAGCAGTATTCTGCTACGGGTATTATGATCCACACTGAGAAATCTGCCACTATACAGACACCCACACAAGTCCACCAGCCAGTGATAAATTGGTGATAGCAAAACCCACACCATTACGCCACAAATCACTGCAGTGGTCTTTCAACCACGGTAAACCATTGGCGGTACACACTGCCACGCTTAAAATACACACACACTTACAAAACTACACCACATTGGACAATTCAAACTATACACAACTGACACACATACACATAACACACCCACACACTCAGACCACTATAAAACACACACCCACATTACCCACAACCCCTAACAGTGAAAAAAAAGATAGCAAACAGAGAGAGACAAGCCAGGAGCACCCACTCAATCAGAGCCACAAAACACCATCACCCATACACCATCCACGCACCTCACACCACACACCCCAACACAGCACCCCACTCACCCTCACACATATCACTCACACCACATCCATGGCACCCCAAAGACATCCCAGGTTCTCTGAGGAGGAGCTAAGGGTCATGGTGGAGGAAATCATCCAGGTAGAGCCACAGCTATTCGGATCACAGGTGCTGCAGACATCCATTGCTAGGAAGATGGAGCTATTGCGGAGAATCGTGGACAGGGTCAACGCCGTGGGACAGCACCCCAGAACAAGGAATGTCATCAGGAAGAGGTGGAATGACCTACGGGCGAAGGTGCATTCCGTGGTTGCAAGACACCAGGTAGCAGTACAGAGGACTGGTGGTGGACCCCCACCTCCTCCCCCACAAATAACAACATGGGAGGAGCAAGTCTTGGCAATATTGCATCCTGAGGGCTTGGCAGGAGTAGCAGGAGGACTGGACTCTGATAAGTCTAATCTTTACTACTATCACCCCCCCCAACCTGCATGCCATCACATACCCCCACCCTCACCCTCACTCCCATCACTCTACCACCTCATACCTACCCCACTATCACAACCCACCCATCCCAATACCATGCCCTGCTTGCCACAACAATCCACGGACCCCCATCACAGACCTGCATGGACACCCATCACCACAGCATGTCCATTAGAGAGAATCACCTAGCCTACATAATCACCACGCACACAAGGCAAAGCTGACAGGGAAAACACAACCATACAGGGAAATACACCCATGCACAAGATGGTACACGAAGATACAATAACACTGCATTGGCATCCCCACAGGACCCCTACTCAACGTCACTAGAGAGGACTTTCCAGCAACATCCAGTCCCTCCCAGAAGAAACCCACAGTGATGACAGCAGCTCTGCATGCCTGGATCACAATGACCAACCTGACCCATCAGGAACCTCTGGACAGTTGGTTACCCTGCCACAGTCCCAACCCACCACAGAGCCTCCTCCCTCAGGAAACACCAGCACAACACCCACCCAGCGGGCCCATGCCGCTATCCCCAGGACACATCAATCAGCAGTGTGTCCACCACTACAGGGACCCCAGGCAAACCCACAAACCCAGGACGATCAGGGACCAGGGGTCAGTGGCAGTGGGCAAACAGCATAGGGGACAGAGGCACAGGACAACAAGGAATCTGGTGTGACAGGGGGAGGACTGGCCCAGGGAACCCACTCTCCAGGAGGCACTCACAAACATCCTGGGAGCATACCACCATTCCCACGAGACGATGGGCCAGATACTGGCCAAGTTGCAGGAGACCCAGCGGCTGCAGGAGGGACAGTACCTGGTCAACCATTATGAATGCCATCCAGGGTGTCGAGAGGCATTTGCAACAAACAAATGCATACCTGGAGGGCATTCACTCTCGCGTGGCGGCCCAAAAGAGAGCATTTCAGGCTCTGGCCTCTGCACGGACGGCAGCCCTTGTCCCTGTCTCTAGCCTCCCCTCTCCAATGTCCTCTATCCAGTCCCAATCCCCTCAACCCCATCCTCTTCCAAGCACACCTTCAGACCAGCATTCACCCAAATCAACACACAAAAGTGGCTCAGACAAACACATTCAGCACACTCCATCTCACAGGCACTCATAAAAGCACCCTCCCCATGCAGACACACCAACATCCACTGCCTCCACTGTGTCCCCCTCCTCCCTGTCATCCACCTCCCTCCCAGTAGCGTCTACACTCACACCTGCATGCACTACATCCTCATCCACTACCTCCATCACCAGCACGCCCATCACTACACACTCCTCACTGGCAGTCACCACCCCCACATCCATGCACACGTCCCTTGTGTCCTCTCCCACTATGTCTGTAACCCCTCATCCCAAAGTACACAAAGGCAAGCACCCACCCACCAAACAGTCATCCACCTCACAACAGCATCCAGCCCATGCACCTGCACCCAACCTCAGCAGACAGACACCTCCTAAAACCACTCCCTCTTCCTCCACTCCCAAACCCTCTCCCTCTTCGCGCCCCAGTGTATCTAAGAAGCTTTTCCTGGCAAACATTGACCTCTTCCGTACCCCTACCCCTGATACTGGCCAAGTTGGAGGAGACCCAGCGGCTGCAGGAGGGACAGTACCTGGGGATCTGGGAGGACCTCAAACACATCTACACTATCATGGTCACCATTGCAGGGGTGCTGGCTGACATGGCCATCACCATGAGGGAGGCAGTGGCACATCAATGGGCCCCTGACACTAGCCACACCGAAGAACAGCCCTCCACCTCCGTCGGCACTAGTGGGCAGGAGGCCCCCGCAAATGGTCCCTGCGATCCAGGCTGAATCCAGAGGACATTGCCAAGACCCCCGGCAGGAAATAAGACTCTCCTGATTGTCACCCTTCTGTCCCACTCTATCACCCTGTCCACCTTGAACTGCTATTGCTCCCCTTCCTATGCCCCCTTGGACAATGCACCTGTGATACAAAGAGACTGGACTCTACCCTGGACCTTCCTCCACCATCACCCCAGCCCATTGCACATCCCCCTCTATTTATGAACACTTAAATAAACACCCTTGGAACAAATACAAATCTGGAGTATGTCAAATGATTCAAATATGTATTAGTACAACATTATCAAAGCACTGCAAGTCATATGTACAGTTACATTTACATTGGAATGACCTTTAGTGGGCAGCAGTAAACACACCAGGAGCCAGAGTGGGCCACAGAGATCTGAAAATAGAGATGCCAAAGGGTACAGTAGGTAGCCATAGACATAGGGAAATCAGGCTGTCATGTACAATGTCCAACATAAAACTGAAAAGTCAAGTGAAGTTACAGTGTCTTACCTGTGTCTCACTGGAAGTACTGCTGTATTATATTACTTCTGTTGTCCACATCTTCTTCCTCTGCCTCCTCTTCCTCACTGTCCACAGGCTCCACCGCTGCCACAAGACCATCTCCAGGCTCAACCCCCTCCACAAAAGGCACCTGGCGTCTCAAGGGTATGTTGTGCAACATGCAACATACAACGATGATCTGGCACACCTTCTTGGGTGAGTAGTACAGGGATCCACTAGTGAGATGGAGGCACCTGAACCTGGCCATCAGGAGGCTGAAGGTTCTTTCAATTATCCGCCTTGTTCATCCATGTGCCTCATTGTAAAGTTCCTCTGCCCTTGTCATGGCATTCCTCACTGGGGTCAGTAGCCATGAGAGGTTGGGTAACCAGAGTCACCTGCAAATATCGAGGGATACCAGTTAGCCACAAGCTCACCCTTAGGGACAACCCCATACCCATACACCAATATATACTGGGTGGGGACCTTGAGCTCACCTATTAGCCACTTCCGGTGCCTCTGGAGTTGAGCCATCACATATGGGATGCTGGTATTCCTCAGCATAAAGACATCATACACTGAGCCAGGATACTTGGCATTCACATGGGATTTGTACTGGTCAGCCAAACACACCATCCGCACATTCATAGAGTGATAGCTTTTTCTATTCCTGAACACTTGTTCATTTCTCCGGGGGGAGGACAAATGCCACTTGTGTACCATCATTGGCACCAATGATGTTGGGGATATGTCCCAGGGCATAGAAGTCAGCTTTCACTGTGGCCAAATCCTCCACCCGGGGGAATACGATGTAGCTGTGCATGTGTTTCAGCAGGGCAAACAAGACTCTGTTCAACATGTTGGATAACATTGGCTGAGACATACCTGATGCCATGGCCACTGTTGTTTGGAAGGAACCACTTGCGAGGAAATGGAGCACAGACAGGACCTGCACTAGAGGGGGGATACCTGTGGGCTGGCGGATAGCTGACATCATGTTTGGCTCCAGTTGGTCACACAGTTCTTGGATTGTGGCCCGATCAAGACTGTATGTAATGATAATGTGTCTCTCCTCCATTGTTGCAAGGTCCACCACAGGTCTGTACACCGGAGGATGTCGCCCTCTCATATTCATCCTCAGCGGATGAAGACTATGGAGGAAAACGGTGAGCAGAGGGGCATATTCACTCATCAATTGCAATAATGATGCATCTTTTCCTTTAGAGAACCAGTATGTGAACCCGATAATCAGTTGCTGTGACGCAGTTAGGTGCCATGCCCTGTGCCCCCCTGAAATGTCGGCTGCCTGACCTGTGAGGAAGGACGAGTGGAAATGAGGTAATTCTGCTGGCATTGTGCGCCGTTGCGGTAGGCGGTCGATGACCGCCGCGCAAATTCACATTGGTTATCATTGGACTCTATGGGTTCCAGGAGCCAATGGCAATGTACGGCGGCGGTGACGGTACGCACCGCCCCAGACGTGACTCCCATTTTCTATGTATTCACTCACTTGCTACCTGACCTTCAACAGGAAAGGACCTACACTGCAAGTGCTGCTGTGACCTGTGTATGGAAGCGACAATTGCTCATGTGTCTGGGGAAAGGGTCCCTGCGAGGCTGCAGGTGAAGGCCTGGTGCTACCAGCACCGCCACAAGCACCGCCACAAGCACCGCCACCTGCACTGCCACCTGGCCCGCTGAAGCACCACTACTGTCAGCAGCAGCAGCCCCAGTGGGCAGCTGTCCGAGGTTGCAGGAGAAGGGCTGGAGCCTCCCTCCCCCACTGGCAGCACCGGCACCTGCACTGCAGCCAGCACCACCACCTGCACTGCTGCTAGCACCGCCGCAGGCACCGCAGCAAGCACCGCAGCAAGCACCGCCACCTGCACCGCTGACAGTAGCACCACTACCAGGAGCAGCAGCCCCAGTGGGCAGCCGTTCTAGAATGCAGGAGAAGGGCTGGAGCCTCCCTCCACCGCTGGCAGCACTCCCACCAGCACAGGCACTACCACCAGTTTGCAGCCATAGCCGCCGCCGGATGGAGTCTAGCCCTGCCTCCATGGACTATCATGCAACCTGGTCCCTGAAAATCTCGTGCCTCGGACACCCAGGTGAGGGACTGTGAACTGCCACACCCCAAGGTTTGCATCACTGGGCACAAAGCCCCCTCCAGAACAAGTGGAGAAAGGCATCTACTCACCCTACCCTTGGCAGGATGAAGCAGACTGGGCACAAAGCCCCCTCCGGAACCAGTGGAGAAAGGCATCCACTCACCCTATCCTTAGCAGGATGAAAAAGACTGGGCACAAAGCCCACTCCAGAATCAGTGGAGAAATGCATCCACTCGCCATATCCTTGGCAGGATGAAGCAGACTGGGCACAAAGCCCCCACCAGAACCAGTGGAGAAAAGCATCCACTCACCCTATCCTTGGCAGGATGAAGCAGACTGGGCACAAAGCCCCCTCCAGAACCAGTGGAGAAGCCATCCACTAGAGAGACTGTGGCCTTGCACTCCCCAGGACCAAGCAGTGGGCAAACCACCCACTAGAGAGACTGTGGCTCACCCACTAGAGAGACTGTGGCCTTGCACTCCCCAGGACCAAGCAGTGGGCAACCTACCCACTAGAAAGACTGTGGCTTTGCACTCCCCAGGACATTGCTGTGGGCATGGAGCCCCCTCCAGGAGCAGTGACGTTATTCCATCTTCCGTCTGAGGTGCCCCCACTTCCCCGTCCCCTTGAGGTGCCTGTGTGTTTTCGACCTGATGCCCCTGCACTGTTCTCTCCGTATTGAGGCAGGAGTCAAGTGTGGGCTGGCCTATGCGTTTTGGGCCAGTGGCCCACTGACATTTTGAGTGGACAATGTACCACCTTATGTACATATTGTATATTTTTGTAAATACTGTGTTTTCAAATTATTACGCATATCTGACTATTTCTAAAATATCACTGATTTCACTCAATTCCTTTTGTCCTTGCATTCTTTCAGGGGGGTTACGGGGTGTAAATGTAATGTTGATGCATGTGTTTGTGTGTATGGTGTCGTGGGTGAGGATGGGGTGGGGGTGTTGCGTGTTGTGTGTGTGTGTCACTCTCTTTTTCTCCCCCCTCCGCTGTGTACTAGGTGTAGTACTCACCGTGTTCGTCGTTGCTGCCATTCGTACTCCTGGTAGATGAGGAGGTAGACCAGCATGGGGAAGACCTGCAGCTCGGGCTCCATGGCGTCCTGGTTCTTCGTTGAGTGTCGAGAGGTGAGTGGTTTCTCTTCCAAGTACTGTTTCCGCTGTGCTTTTGATGCCGTTGGTACCCCCCCAGAAAAGCTGGTGGATGGGCGGGTTGTGATGGGGTGGGAGGTACATTGTCTTCTGCCTGTCTGTTGCCGGTTACCGCTGCGGTATTTGTTGCTACTACCGTGGCGGTCAGAGTGTTAAAGTGGCTGGCTGTGTTGGCAGTTTCCACTGAGGTCGTGATTCCATTTATTTTACAGCCGGCATGTTGGCTGTATTACTGCTGCTTTAACACCAACCGCCAGGGTTGTAATGAGGGCCAAAGTGTACAGCTCTGTCTGCTTGCAAGATTCATATCAGATATAAGGGTATGTAAAGGGTATCCAATAATATTATCCTTTTCATAGGTTGATGATCAAAAACATCTGAGCTTGATTTTCAATTTTTCTCCTATTTAGTTTAAGAAAAAAGTAAATTAGCATGAAGGTAATGAGTTCAATGTAAAAGCTGGATTGCTATATGAGTGGAATACTTGAGGCCCATTCTCTCCTTCCTGTACAAAATGTGTTCTTTAATATTGAAACAATTGCTTCAGAACCACAGTTCAAGCCTTAGGTGGTCATTACAACCCTGGCGGTCGGTGTTAAAGCGGCGGTAAGACCGCCAACAGGCCGGCGGTAAAAAAATTGCAATTACGACCGTGGCGGAAACCACCAACAAAGACAACCACTTTAACACTCTGACCGCCACGGTGGTACAAACAAACAGCGCAGCGGTCACCGCCAACAGACAGGCAGGAGACAATGTACCGCCCACACTATTATGACAGGCCAACCCGCCACCTTTTCCGGGGTGGATTCACCGCGGATAAAAACACGTCGGAAACAGGAATTCCGAAGGGAAAACGCTCACCTCTACACACCCCACGAGGAACGAGGACGCCATGGACCCGGAACTCCAAATTCTACCTGCAATAGTCTTCCTGCTCCTCTACCAGGAGCACCAACGCCAGCGGCGAAGACCACGGTGAGTACTGCACCTACGACACAGGGGAGGGGGGAAGCAAAAAAGGGAAACACACACACCAACACCCCCACCATCACCCACTACAACACACACACTAATGCATATCAGTACATTACAGTTACACCCCCCAAACCCCCCGGAAGAATGCAAAGACAATAGAAAATGAGTGTAACCATTGTAATATATTAAAAGCAAGTAGGCAGAAATATATATATACACCATGTACAAAATATATACCAAGCATAGTAGTCCAGGTAGTGCACTAAGAAAGTCTGTGGAACACTGGGACCACACGGTATGGGCGAGGCCCACACAAGATCCCCGACCATGATGGAGAGAACACTGCAGGGGCATCAGAGAGCAACTAAACAGGCACCTCAGTGGGAGGTAAAGGGGGGGGGCACCTCAGCCGCTTGAGTGCACGGCGCCAAATCCACGAGAGGGCCACATGCCCACTGTTCAATCCTGAGGAGTGCAAGGCCACAGTCTCTCAAGTCTCTACAGTGGGTGGGTTGCCCACTGTTCAATCCTGGGGAGTGAAAAGCCACAGTCTCACAAGTGGGTGGGTTGCCCACTGTTCAATCCAGGGGAGTGCAAAGCCACAGTCTCACAAGTCTCTACAGTGGGTGGGTTCCCCACTGTTCAATCCTGGGGAGTGCAAAGCCACAGTCTCACAAGTCTCTACAGTGAGTGGGTTGCCCACTGTTCAATCCTGGGGAGTGCAAAGCCACAGTCTCACAAGTCTCTACAGTGGGTGGTTTGCCCACTGCTTTATCCTGGGGAGTGCAAAGCCACAGTTTCTCAAGTGGATAACAGTCTCCACTGGTTCTGGAGGGGGCATGGTGCCCAGAGTGCTTCATCCTGCTAAGGACAGAGGTAGTGGATGACAGTCTCCACAGGTTCTGGAGGGGACATGGTGCCCAGAGTGCTTCATCCTGCTAAGGACAGAGGTAGTGGATGACAGTCTCCACTGGTTCTGGAGGGGGCATGGTGTCCAGAGTGCTTCATCCTGCTAAGGACAAAGGTAGTGGATGACAGTCTCCACTGGTTCTGGAGGGGGCATGGTGCCCAGAGTGCATCATTCACCCCGTGACAGACTCAGTTGCGTCAGTGCCCCTGCCGCTCATGGGCTAGCGGTGCTTGAGACGGCGGTTCCCTGTTCAGCGGTGCTTGAGTTGGCGGTGCCCTGTGCAACGGTGCTTGAGATGGCGACGCCCTGTTCAGCGGTGCTTGAGACGGCGGTGCCCTGTTCACCGGTGCTTGAGATGGCAGTGCCCGTGCAGCGGTGCTTGAGACGGCGGTGCCCTGTTAGGCGGGTGCTTGAGATGGCGGTGCCCTGTTCAGCGGTGCTTGAGATGGCGGTGCCCGGTTCAGCGGTGCTTGAGATGGCAGTCTCCATTGCAGGGTCTCAGCTGCTGGCGGTCCTTCATGGCCCAGAGGGGCTTTTGCTGGCGGTCCTTCATGGCCCAGTGGGGCTTATGCTAGCGGTCCTTAATGGCCAAGCGGGGCTGGTGCTGGCGGTGGCCTCCGGGCCAAGGTGGGCTGGTGCTGGCGGTGGCCTCCTGGGCAGCTGGGCTGATGCTGGTGGTGGCCTGCTGGGCTGAAGCTGGTGGTGGCCTCCTGGCCAGGTGGGCTGGTGCTGGCGGTGGCCTGCTGGGCAGCTCGGCTGATGCTGGCGGTGGCCTCCTGGGCAGGTGGGCTGGTGCTGGCGGTGGCCTCCTGGCAGCTGGGCTGATGCTGGCGGTGGCCTACTGGGCAGCTGGGCAGATGCTGGCGGTGACCTCCTGGGCATCAGGGATGATGGCGGACTTCTCCGCCGCGCTGCTCTTCCCAGACTTGCCGGGTTTCTTGTGGCCCTTCCCCACCTTGGAAGGTGTCACAGCTGACTCCACACTCCCAACGGGACCCCTGGGAGCAGCTTTGGTGGCTGGAGTCTTCCCCCTCTCCCGCTGGGCACTGGCCAACTTCTGATGCTTCACAGGTGGGGGACTGTCTGTGCTTTGGCTCCGTGCCACACTGGCTGCCCTGGTGACCGGTGCACTCCAGATTCCGGTGACTACAGGCACCACTTATCCAGGAGATGTTGTGGCTGAGGTGCTAGTTCGGGACCTATGAGACGGACGGGGTGGGGGAGGTGTGGGAAAGAGGTCAAGGTTGGACAGGAAAAGATTTTTGGACACACTGGGACGGGTAGCTGGAGGGGGTTTGGGAGTGGAGGAAGAGGTGGTGGTTGTAGGAGGTGTACGTTTGGTGACTTTGGGTAAAGGTGCATGCGCTGGAGCCTGTCGTGAGGTGGATGACTGTTGGGTGGGTCTGTGCCTGCGTTTGTGTATCTTGGGAGGGGGCGTCACAGACACACTGGGAGAGGACACAGGGGACATGTGAATGGTAGTGGGGGTGGTGACTGCACGTCAGCGGGGTGTGGTGGTGGGTGTGCTGGAGAGGGACGTAGTGGCTGTAGAGGTAGTGCATGCAGGTGTGAGTGTAGACGAACTGGGAGGGAGGAGGGAGACGAGGAGGAGGGGGACACAGTGGAGGCAGTGGATGTTGGTGTGTCTGCATGTGTGTGATGCTTGCATGAGTGCCTGTGGGATGTGTGGTGCTTATGTTTGCCTGAGCTTCCCTTGGGTGTTGAGGTGTGTGCATGTTGGTCTGTAGGTGTGCTTGGGATAGGGTGAGGTACAGGGGAATGGGTTGGGGTGGAGGAAGTTAGAGGGGGGAGGCTAGAGATGGGGACAATGGCTGCCATCAGTGCTGAGGCCAGAGTCTGAAATGCTTGCTGAAGGGCCGCCTGACCAGAATGAATGCCCTCCAGGAATGCATTGGTTTGGTGCAACTGCCTCTCTACACCCTCGATGGCATTCAAAATGGTAGACTGCCCAACAGTGAGGGACCTGAGGAGGTCAATGGCCTCCTCACTGAGGGCAGCAGGGGTGACTGGGGCAGGGCCTGAGGTGCCTGGGGTGAAGGTGATGCCCACCCTCCTGGGTGAGCGGGCACGGCGCAAAGGCTGAGGGGCTGCTGGGAGGGCGGTGCTGGTAGGGGGGGTGGCGGCTGTACCTGTAGATGCGGGGGCACAGATGTTGTCACCACCACAAGGGAGCTCCCATCAGAGGACGAGTCTGTGTCGCTGGTGTCAGCTCCTCTCCCCGCCGTGGAGCTCCCCTCGCCCTCCGTCCCACTGGTGAATTCAGACTCCGTAGTGTCGCCCTCCAGGGCCATGTGGGATGCATCTCCCTCGTGCTCCGAGGCCACTGCTCCTCCGCCTGATGATGCTAATGCACACAAGAACAGGGAGACCACAAAAAGGGGGGGGGGAAGACAGAAGAAAGACATGTTGAGTGCATGCATTACCGCTACTGTTGGCGGACACGACAGACACAGAAGCCCCTGCACTACGCCGCGCTCTTGGGCTCTACTGTTCAATTCCTGGGAAATGGCCTACAAGGCTATGGACGACATCTGCACACATAGATGACACAGGGGCATGACTAGGTGTACTTTGCACTCTACAGAGGTGGGCTGGGGTGCCACAGGGCCTGCCTTATGGAGGGACCTTGCCTACTAAACTCGCCCTGGCCTAGGGAAACCCACAGCCCACCTCTCCCACCCAGACACCTCCACTGCGCGCAAAGTCACCAGAATGAGAGTAAACTCACCCCCTTGTGGCTGCTGTGATGCCCTCAAGCGCCCATCCAACTCCGGGTAGGCCACCGCCAGGATCCTGAACATCAGGGGGGCCATGGTGCGATGGGCACCCCTCCGACGTTGGGAGGCCATCCCTAGCTGGGGCTCCGCCGTCTTCTTGCTCCAGCGGCGAATGTCCTCCAATCTTTTCCGGCAGTGGGTGCTCTGTCTGTGGTAGACCCCCAGGGTCCAGACGTCCTTGTTGATGGCACGACAAATATATTTTCTCTGGTGGCCGCTGACCTACATGAAATGTACAGGGGAAAAAGAGAAGTTATTACCAACTGCACCATCAAAGTGATTGTCCCCCATCCCTACCCTTGCCATGTGGCACATGCATTCACCGTCTTTCATGCACGCAGCACTCTCCCCCCTTCCTTCTTACATCCAGCCCTCTCCACACAGGCTTAGCCCATACAACATGCTCCCTGTGTACTTACCTGTTTGTCTGGAGAACCGTAGAGTAGCTTGTACTGGGGGAGGACCCCATCCACGAGTTTCTCCAACTCCTCCGATGTGAAGGGAGGGGCCCTTTCCCCAGATGCACGAGCCATTGTCTCTTCCAGACCGAGGTCACAGCAGCACTTGCAGTGTAGGTCCTCTCCTGTCAAAGATCAGGTATCGAGTGATTGAACAGATAGAAAATGGCGGTGACGTCTGCGGCGGTGCGTACCGTCACTGCCGGTGTACATCGTCATTGGCTCCTGGGACCCACAAGGTCCAATGTTAACCAATGCAGCATTGCGCCGCGGTCTTCGACCGACTACCGCGACGTTGCACAACACCAGCGCAGTTACCTCACATCCCATTGTCCCACTTTACAGGTCAGGCAGCCGCCATTTCAGGGGCCCACATTGCTTCATTTCCAACTGTGTCACACATACCTAGCCCTAGACTCAACACACATACAGGCCACCTTTTGTGTATGATTGGTGTTCTGGGAAAACTGTGGGTACGTACCTCTGAGTTGTTTGACTCTGTGCTCGCTGTTGTCCTTCATAGGCACCGTCCGCTGGGACATGTGAGGAGATGGTGGCATCCTCAGGTGTACCGACCCCTGGTGGACCTGTCGACAATGGAGGAGCGACATTTGATTATCACATACAGGTTTGACCGTGCCACAATCCAGGAACTGTGTACCCAGTTGGAGCCAGACCTGATGTCAGCAATCCACCATCCCACAGGAATCCCCCCTCAAGTGCAGGTGCTGTCAGTGCTCCATTTCCTTGCAAGTGGGTCATTTCAAACAACAGTGGCCATAGCATCAGGGATGTCCCAGCCTATGTTTTCCAACGTATTGTCCAGAGTGTTGTCTGCCCTTCTGAAACACATGCGGAGCTACATCGTTTTCCCTCAGGTGGAGGATTTGCCTACAGTAAAAAGGGGATTTCTATGCCCTGGAACACATCCCCATCATCATAGGTGCCATTGATGGGACCCATGTGGCTTTGGTCCCCCCCCCACAGGAGTGAACAGGTGTACAGAAACCGGAAGAGTTATCATTCTATGAATGTACAGAGGGTATGTTTGGCAGACCAGTACACCTCCCATGTGAATGCCAAGTTCCCTGGCTCAGTGCATGACGCCTACATCCTGCGGAATAGCAGCATCCCTTATATGATGGGTCAACTCCAGAGGCACTGTGTGTGGCTATTAGGTGAGCACCTGGAGGCAAGTCAGTGGGAATGGTTGTCTGGGTCTGAGGATATCCCTCCAGGTTAGTGCGTGTCTAACAGTTGTCCCTCACCATTTGCAGGTGACTCTGGTTACCCCAACCTGTCCTGGCTATTGACCCCAGTGAGTAATCCCAGGACAAGGACAGAGGAACGCTACAATGAGGCCCATGGGCGAACTAGGAGGGTGATCGAGCGGACCTTCGGCCTCCTGAAGGCCAGGTTCAGGTGCCTCCATATGACAGGTGGATCCCTCTTCTACTCACCAAAGAAGGTGTGCCAGATCATCGTGGCCTGCTGTATGCTTCATAACTTGGCTTTGCGACGACAGGTGCCTTTTCTGCAGGAGGATGGTCCAGATGGCGGTGTTGTTGCAGCTGTGGAGCCTGTGGACAGTGAAGACGAGGAAGCAGAGGAAGAAGACATGAACAACAGGGACTCAGTGATCCAGCAATATTTCCAGTGAGACACAGGTAAGAGTACAGACCTGCCTACTACATGTACTTTAACACTACTACCTCTCTACTGTGTGTCGTTTTAACCCAGTGTATGGTCACTGAGGTGTCACTTTCCCTTACGATTTCACAGATGT
The DNA here is from genome assembly GCF_031143425.1 of Pleurodeles waltl. Taxonomy (NCBI): domain Eukaryota; kingdom Metazoa; phylum Chordata; class Amphibia; order Caudata; family Salamandridae; genus Pleurodeles; species Pleurodeles waltl. The sequence continues at coordinate 935,916,831 of NC_090447.1, read as the reverse complement.
GGGTCCCACTGTGTGACATCTGCTTAGATTCCTCATGGACTAGAGCTGTGTCACATAGGTATGTTGACATTACAATTGAAAGAGCATTTTATCACTGTAATTGCTAATACACTATTTCGAAATCACAGACTTCCTGATTTTTTGGGTGCTGTCCCACTTCGTTGACCCTGTCCACTATTCTTCACCATAGCTCCATCTTCCTTGCAATTGAGGTGTGCTGCACCTGTCCTCCGAATAGCTGTGGCTCTACCCGGCCGATTTCCTCCACCATGACCCTGAGCTCCTCCTCCGAGAACCTGGGGTGACTTTGCCGTGCCATGGGGTGGTGTAGGTGATGTCTGGGGTGGAGTGTGTGGTGATAAGTGTGCTGATATATAGTGGTGTGTTGTGTGAGGTGCGTGAAAGTTCTGTGGGTGATGGTGTTGTGTGCCTGTGGATGCTGTTGTTCTTGCTGGTGCTCTCTCTCTGGCCTTCTTTTGGAATTTTTTGTTGTGGGGGTTTGTGGGTGATGTGGGTGTGTGTTTTATATTGTAATGGGTGTGTGGGAGTGGTGTGTGTATGTGTATCAGGTGTGTGTATTTCGAATTGTCCAATGTGGCTGTGTTTTGTATATGTGTGAGTATTTTGAGCGCGGCGGTGTGTACCGCCAATGGAATACCGCGGTTGAAAGACCGCCACAAGGATTCGTGTGTCGTGATAGTGTGGGTGTATTTCTGTTGGCATGACGGTGGAGGTTTTGTTTTCGCCAGTTTATCACTGACCTTTGGTGTGGCGAACTTGTGTGGGTGTCTGAATTTTGGCGGATTCCATGCTGTGGGTCATAATAGCTGTGGCGGAGTTCAGCGGCCGCGGCGGTGTGTTGGCGGTCTTCTGCACGGCAGTAAGCATCTTTTACCGCCAATGTTGTAATGACCGCCTTAGTCTTTGTCCAGCTGTATGGAAGCATGCCCTGTTCAACAGCCTTTTTTAACCTTGCTGGACCCACTAGAATGCATTTTTCATGCTGCAGTTAATTTAATCAATTTCCTAAAGAAGTCTGACCATATCATTACAAAACTAAATAAACTACACTTATTTCTCCTACAGGAATGAATAACAAGCTGCCAGTTCACACCAGACAGAGAAATGAACCACCTTAGAGTGATATCCCCAAACAGAAGTATGGAAATTGGCAGTCAAAGAATGAAAAACAGAAAAAAGCCAAAGGCTTAATGCAGCCCATTCCTATCTAAGCTCCCAGAATCTGGATTTACATTCCGTCAACATCAGATTTGCTCAACCCTCTTGCATATCGGAAAGGAGCCGAAGACCAGTAAAACACTACAGGGCTTATATAAGATCCCCTATCACCACTCTAACATCACATTAGCATTATTTATTGATGCTAAAGTGGCGTCAGAAGGCCAAAAATGCAGCACCATATTTACAAAGTGATGCAATGCATACATTGTGCCACTTTGTATCCGTGTGCGCTACATAATGCCTGCGCCAGGCATAATGTATGCAAATGGGGCGTTCCCCCATTGGGGGGGCAAAAAAACGGGGCAAAGAAATCTAAGAAATTTCCTTGCGTCATGTTTTTCAGCACTTTTAACATCAGCTCGGGGCAAGCATTGAAAGGAGGCTTCCACTGGTAACAATGGGTCTCTGGGTGCTTTGTAGGATTAGGTCAAAATTGTTGATGCTAGTCCTGCAAAGCGTCGGACTAGCATCAAAACCTCTGGCACTAGTCCCCTAACTACTGTTTTAGTACGACGTTTTTTAAATATGGTGCACACATGGTGGCATTAGGGGGGTGCTAAGGGGTGTGAGAAAAGTGGTGCTGCACTTTAATTTGCCCCTACAAACCTTTACATTTTTTACCCATTACATCTATATAAAGTATGTTTTTTCATAAGGGCTGATGGGCCATATGTACTGACACTGGAATCCGAACATTGGGGGCAAATTATACAACGCCTTTTTGAAAATTTTATATTTTGTGAGAGTGACTTATGTACTTCTAGATTGGTTCACAAAACATAATTTGGCATGGGTCACAATCCCAACCAACCCTTGTTGTGTACAGTCACAAATTGCAACTTACTTTGACAGGATGCCATCACAGAGATGGTGGCCTGCTTGCATCAGAAGACCACTGAGTTTGTGATCATAAAACGTGCATTTAAAACCACCATCTTTTCATTAAAGGATATAGGACAGTGTTTGAAGAAAATAGTTCTTTTTTCTTTTTAAAGGTGACAGTAGTCCCCTGGACTCCCCACCATTTTTTAAAAATATTAACAAAAGTGAAGGGGTCTTAAAAGGACCCCTTCCTCATTGCCCATGGGTTATCAACTAGTTTGAGGACTCTGTAACTTTTCAAAGTTTTCAACTGAAAATGCAGGGGCAAACCACTGATACATTTCATTGCAAATTTAAATCTGGAATGGAGGCCCCAAGCACATCCCAAATGGATTTAGTGCATAGTAAAAAAACATACAGTTATCTTAAACCCTGTGGTGTAACAAATTGTATGGTCTGCAATTACTTAATTCACCTTGCCCTACATTTCTAAAGTATAGGAATGTCCTCCCACAGATACTTCTGTTTCCTTGTAAGTGATCTTATCTTACCATAAAGATCGGTACCATTTTACATCCCTCAAATCTTTCTAACTAGGTTTCCAGTTTTCAACACTTTTCCAAATATGTACAAACATTAAAACAACAACACAAGCACCAAATATATCTTGCTACACAAAACATGCTAACGTTTTTGCTCTGGCATGTTTTGCACACTACTGTACTAAATAGGAAGTCAGTGATTCCACTGGGTGGTGTGCACAAACATTTGAACACAGCTTTTACATTTCCCTGTTTTACAATTGTTGGAAACAGAGGTGTCAGAGGAGAATTGTTATGAAGATACTATGGCCCTGATTTAATAAAAGTGGCACTGCACCCAGTGCAGTGCCACTTTTCTTGTGCCCCTTAGCACCCCACTAATGCCGCCATGTGTCCGCCGTATCGAAAATTTGGTGCACCATGGCGGTAGTTAGGGGAACTGGCATCAGAATTTTTTACACTAGTTCAGAGCTTTGCAGGATTAGCACAAAAAATGTTGATGCTAATGCTGCAAAGCTCATTGAGGCCCATTGACAACAATGGTGTTCTTCTTTTTAACAAGTGCTCTGAGCAGGTGTTAAAAGCACCAAAATAAATGACACAAAGGGCCTTATTTATACTTTTTGGTGCAAAACTGCACTAAGGCAGTTTTTCCTTGAAAAAGTTTTGCACCAGCTTGCACCATTTTTTAGCACCAGCTGGGCACCATATTTATGGAATGGTGCAAGCCGGTGCAAAGGGTAGGCTAGCTTTAAAAAAATGACGTTAGGCAGTTTTGAGTCAAAATAAATGAATCTGACCAGATTAGCATCATTTTTTGATGCTCAGGGGCATATTTATACTCTGTTTGCACTGAATTAGCGTCCGTTTTTTTTTACTCTAATTCAGTGTAAAACTAACTCCATATTTATACTTTGGTGCTAGACCTGTCTAGCACCAAATTTATGGAGCCAAAGTCATTTTTTGGAAGTGGAAACCTACCTTGCCTTAATAAGATGCAAGGTAGGCGTTCCCGTGCAAAAAAATGACTCTATGGCCTTAACACCATATTTATACTCCCATGTAAAAATGGTGCAAGGGAGGGAGGAGGGGTCAAAAAATGGGGCAAAGCAAGCTTTGCCCCATTTTTTAAGACCTGGGTCAGGGCAGGGGTTAGGGGACCTGTGGGCCTATTTCCATGGTGGAACACCATGGAATAAGCCCAGAAGTGCCCTCCCCAGGCCCCAGGTGCACCCACACCATAGGGACTGCGGAGGATGGGGGACCCTATCCCAGGTAAGTACAGGTAAGATTGTATTTTTTTTGTTTTTTTTGTTTAAGTGCCATAGGGGGCCCTGAAATGGGCATGGTAGGTTTAGCACCATAAAATGACGCTAATCTGGTTAGAGTAATTTTTTTTTACTCTAACCTGCCTAAAGTCATTTTTTGGTGCTAAACCCTCTTCTTCTATACTGCCAGCCCCACCCGACTAAAGTCATTTTTTTTTACTCTAGCCTGCCCTTTGCACCGACTTGCACCATTCCATAAATATGGTGCCCGGCTGGTGCACAGAAATGGTACAAGCCGGTGCTAAACATTTTGGTGCAAAACTGAGTTAGTGCAGTTTTGCAGCAAAAAGTATAAATAAGGGCCAATATTTTGTACGTTTGCGCCAATTTTGCGTCATAAAATGACGTTAATGCAGTGCAAAAAAAGTTTAAATCAGGGCCTTGGTGCTAGATGGGTCTAGCACCAAAGTATAAATATGGAGTTAGATTTGCACCGAATTAGAGTAAAAAAAAATACGCTAATTCGGTGCAAACAGAGTATAAATATGCCGCAGAGTATAAATATGCCCCTAAATATGGCGTTAAGGTCATAGAGTCATTTTTTGCACGGGAACGCCTACCTTGCATCTCATTAAGGCAAAGTAGGTGTCCACTTTCAAAAAATGACTTTAACTCCATAAATATGGTGCTAGAGGGGTCTAGCACCAAAGTATAAATATGGAGTTAGTTTTGCACTGAATTAGAGTAAAAAAAAATTACACTAATTCGGTGCAAACAGAGTATAAATATGCCCCAAAATCTTTTAGAACGCCCCCTTTGCATACATTATGCCTGGCGCAGGCATAATGTAGCACAAATGGTTATAAAGTGGCGCAATGCATGTAAATTTGGTGTGGTGATTTTGGCATCTCTGGGTCACATTAGCATAAAAAAATGAAGCTAATGTGGAGCAAGGAGGTGCAAGGGGCTCTTAAATCAGCCCCTATCTCTATTACTGTATTGTGCATTAATGCCATTGACCTGGCTGATAGAGATGGAAATAGGAAATTGTGGGGCAGATTTACTAACAAGTCACAATGCAGCAAGACAACTTGTTGCATTGTGTTGTTTAAGTAACAGGGAGAGGGCAGGAGTGCACTGTATCTACCAAAATATGGCACATTCTTGCCCTGTCCCTGCGCTGGTGCACTGAGTGCAGCCTAGGGCCAACTCAAACACCCTTGCTGCATGATGCAAGGGTGCCTGCATTACTGGCAGGGTGGTTGTGCCTGAAGGCACACCTTCCTGCACAAAAAAAATTCTCTTAGGCTTTTTCTTCTTTCTAAGGCCCATATTTATACTTTTTTAGTGCTGCATTTGTGCCACTTTTTAACGCAAAAGCGGTGCAAACTTGCAAAATACAATTGTATTTTGTAAGTTTGCACCGCTGTAGCGTCAAAAAATGATGCACATGGGGCGCTAATAAAGTATAAATATGGGCCTAAGTGTGCTGCAGAATGCAACACGTGTAGAATGCGGAAATAATGAGAAGAAATACACATATTTCTCCTCATTGGTCTCAACTTGGAAGGCACTGCATTTTGGAGCATTCCCAAGTTTACTAGTTTTAGTAAATCTAAAATCTATGCTTTACGCTGCCGTACATTACTCTAGTTTCACTAAACTATGCAGAGTCACACAGTGTGGTTCTGCATGGCTTACTAAATCTCACTGAAGCCCTTGCGTATCCTTGTGCCCCCTTGCCTGTTGCATTGGCAATGCAAGGTCTTTGTAAATCTGGGCATGCATTTGAATATGAGGTAGTGTTTTAGTGGTCCCTCTGGCGCTCTAGATAATCATACCGCTGTTCTGAAAAAGGGCACAATTATGTTATTCTCTGTTTCTCCCACCACATTGTGTAATGTAAATAGGGAAAGAAGAACCTGTTTTAGAGAAAGCAATTGCATGATATGTCTTAAATAAATTGAAATAAGGAAAATATTGTCATATGTAAACATTTAGGCCCGTATTTATACTTTTTTTAGCGCCGCATTTGCGCCGCTTTTTGACGCAAAACGGCGCAAACCTACAAAATACAATGGAATTTTGCAAGTTTGCGCCGTTTTTGCGTCAAAAAACGACGCAAATGCGGCGCAAAAAAAGTATAAATACGGGCCTTAATTTAGTGTTTGCGTATTGTTTTTGGCTGATAAGAATTGATTTTTTTTTTATGTTATGTACTATTTGTTTTTAATGCTCGATGGCGAAACCAGAAGATGGTTTTAGATCTCTTTCACGGGAGAGGATGTTACATAAGTAGATGGACGGGCAAGCAGCTGAAACTGTAAATGCGGCAATGCTAGGGAATGTAAAAAGTGAGATTATTACAGCAGAGAAGGTATAAAGGCCCGTATTTATACATTTTTTGCGCCGAATTTGCGTCGTTTTTTGACGCAAAAACGGCGCAAACTTGCAAAATACCATTGTATTTTGTAGGTTTGCGCCGTTTTGCGTCAAAAAGCGGCGCAAATGCGGCGCTAAAAAAAGTATAAATACGGGCCAAAGTCTCCATTCTACGGGCTAATTAAAAACATTCTAACATTCCTAATCCTTCTTCTGCATTTTCATTCTGTTTCACTAGATGGCGCTCCTGGATAAATATATTTTCAACTCTTGCTTATATTATAATCACACATAAAATGTGGTGGAAAACTATTTTCCTTTGTGTACGTGACAGAACAAATCTTACTCGATTACATCTGTCGTTTGAGATAGAGGTGTTTGACAAAATAGCATTATTCTCCTGTGTAAAAGGAGGTTAATTTGAATATATCATCAAAATATCACAGCTGTAGGGTGGGGATTAAAAATGCAAGAGCATTTCAATAAGCTTGACACAGTTGTTGCTCATAAGGTTAAATAACTCTTACATATGACGGAAACAATTCTCCAAAAATACCACTTCTTGATCCATGGTTTTAGCTTTCTAATCTAGTAATGCATTACACAGTACTATTTTAACTGCAATAACAAGTGAGTGTTCCAAATAAAACCACTTCTGTTCTGCAGTTCACAATAAAAATAGTTATTGTTGTTTGTAGGTTTAAAATAAAGATTAAATAATCTAATCATATATGTGTCACCATTGCTTAATCCATGCTATCATGCTTATTTTTAACATAATATTTCTGTGTGGTTTCTGGAGAAACTAAAAATTAGAAAAAAATGTGTCATTTACCACCTTTCTTTTTGGTGTGAGCATGTAGGTCGCTGCAAATATGTTTTCCCCTGAAAACTGAATATAAAATATTTATTGTTCGATGTTTCAAAGTCTGTTAACGTTGCAACAGTAGCACTGGATAAAAAGAAAACATGTCCTGAGGCAGGCTAGGTGAGTTGCCAAAAGAGCAAACCAAATATTTGAAATTGGATAATACCCTGGCAGTTTTTATTGCAAAATCCAGAGGGACATACTTACAAGGAATTGGTGTAGGGCAGCACAGCAAGCCTATCTGGTGGGCTGTCCTGTGCTAATTTGAAAGAGCAGAAATGCTCCATATTTACAAGACATGTTTACATGCCCCTTGCACTGCCTTAGCTTCATTTATTTTAAAACTAAGGCGGAGTTAAGGTGGCCATTCCCCAGTGCCAGATTTACAAAGTGGTGCAATGCATACATTGCACCACTTTGCAACATTATGCCACATTATGCCTAAGCCAGGCAAAATGTATACAGGGGGGCATTCTGACGCTGGGAGGTCCAAAAAAATGGCGCAGTGAAATTTACTACATTTAGCTGCACTGTTATTTTCATCATTTTAAAACACTCACTCAACGCAGGAGTTAAAATAAAAACGATACCCAATAAAAACGATGGGCTTTACTGTGCTTTGCAGTACTACTGTGAAATATTTTATGCTAGTGCAGCAAAGCGACACAAGAGCATCAGTAATCTGATGCTGTTATGGCAACGACCGCCATGGTGCACTGTATTGTAAACACTGAGCAACCATGGTGTCATTAGGTGGGGCAAGGGCGACACAATAAAGTGGCGCATCAGGACCGATGTGCAACTTTCTCAAAAATATGCCCCTCTGCATTTCTTTCCTTTCCCCCTGCGCTGGTGCACTAATTGCCACCTAGCGCCAATGGAGGCACCCTTGCACCATGGTGCAAGAGTGTCTGTGTTGTTGGCAGAATTGTGTTGTGCAGGAACCAAGCTTTCCTGCACAAAAACAATCCTGGGAAGCATTATCCTCTTTCTATAATGCAGCAGAATACACTACACATAGAAAGAGGAAACAAGGAGGAGAAATAAAGATATCTCTCCTTGTTGTGCCTGCCCTGAGGAAGCGTACAGTTTTGACACATTCCCAGACTTACATATTCTCGTAAAGCTGGGAATGCTTAAAAAAACATGGGTGTTGGGTGAGAACACCCACCTCAACAATCAATGTATGCCTCCCTGATGCAAAGTGGCTTTGTGTGGGCTTGTAGATATGGGCCTGCACTGTGTACCACTGGTGCGTCCCGAAAAGTGATGCACCAGTGGCGCACAGGGCTTGTAAATATGCCCCAGAGTTCCTCTCTGCCAACCAGATTACAATACATAGCCCAATGTGTTGGAGCTGTATCCTGGTACTGGACACTAGGGTCATATAATCAGGACCCACTCAATTATGAGGCAGGAGAGGAAAAATTATGCAGCAGGGTTCACTAAATTATGTGTCAAGAAAAGGTACATTATATGACATAATGTTGCACATCTTGAAGCAGCATCACTTCACTATTTTGCATTTTTTATAGAGTAACGCTGTTTTGTCAAATGTTTCACCTCAATAATATCAGAGTAATTCCTAAATACAGCAATCATCAACTGAAAGTTGTCCTGCCTGCTCGAAAATTGTCCTGCCTATACTTGTCAAAAGGCACAGCAACACGTGTGACATCTTTTTTGTAACTTTGGCTCAGTTTGAGTCAGAAACAAAATGCTTAGGCCTGTATTTATACTCCGTTTGCGGCGAATTAGCGTCGTTTTTTTCGACGCAAATTCGGCGCAAAACTAACGCCATATTTATACTTTGGCGTTAGATGTGTTTAGCGCCAAAGTATGGGCAAATAGCGTCATTTTTTTGCGTGAACACCTTCCTTGCGTTAATGAGATGCAAGGAAGGCGTTCCCGTCTAAAAAAATGACGGCGACGCAAATGCGTCGTATTTATACTCCCGGGCAAAAATCACGCCCGGGAGTTGGCGGGTCAAAAACCCCGCATTTGCGCCACTATTTAACGCCTGGGTCAGGGTAGGCGTTAAGGGGCCTGTGGGCTCAAAATGAGCCCACAGGTGCCCTCCCCTGCCCCCAGGGACCCCCCTGCCACCCCTGCCCACCCCAGGAGGACACCCAAGGATGAAGGGACCCACCCCAGGGACATTCAGGTAAGTTCAGGTAAGTATAATTTTTTAAAAAAAAAATTGGTGGCATAGGGGGGCCTTATTTGTGCCCCCCTACATGCCACTATGCCCAATGACAATGCCCAGGGGACATAAGTCCCCTGGGCATGGCCATTGGGCAAGGGGGCATGACTCCTGTCTTTACTAAGACAGGAGTCATTTAAATGGCGTCTGGGCGTCGAAAAAAATGGCACAAATCGGGTTGAGGCGATTTTTTTGCCTCAACCTGACTTGCCCCATTTTAAGACGCCCTAACGCCATTTTCCCCCTACGCCGGCGCTGCCTGGTCTACGTGTTTTTTTTCCACGTACACCAGGCAGCGCCGGTCTGCTCGCGCCGGCTAACGCCATTCCATAAATACGGCGCCCGCATGGCGCTTCAGAATGGCGTTAGACGGCGCTAAATTTTTTGACGCTAAACTGCGTTAGCGCAGTTTAGCGGCAAAAAGTATAAATATGGGCCTTAATTTCAGTGCTTCAAATGGAAAAGCAGAAGTGCAGGTACTCTGTGCCTGAGTACCTGCTTATTTCTGAGAAGTGCCGGTACTCTCCAATGAAAAGTATTACGTTTTTCCTGAGAAGTGCAGGTACTATTCTGCTAAAAATAAAAAAGTGCCGGTACGCAGTACCGGCCCATTTAAAGCACTGCTTAATGTTAAAATAATGCACACTATGCAGAATATGGTGGATTAGGTGGCAAGCGTGGGAAATCTACAGTTATGTGAAAAACACAGCAGCTGTATAATCCTTTAATTCAAACGGGCCTACATATCAAACAACAGGGCACACAGCCTCTGTGTGCACAAGAGCACGCCCAAACAAGTCATAACTCATGCAACCTGGGGCGTATGCCCCATAAGCAACTGAGATAGCCTGCACAAAGGAATGCACTCTGATGTAGAGTCATAAAAGTCTAGGCTTTTGTGACACAAAAGAGCATGAGAAGTTTTTGAAGACTGCTTCTATCATCGTGGGGTTCTCTAGTGACCCCCTCAAGGCCAAGTGCATGATGCACGTGCCGTGACATTGACAGGGCCTGGTAAAAATGCAATCTGAGTGGCAAAAAGTCCTCTTTAAGAGTGATTGTAAGGATGGTTCACAGAAATAACTTTCTTATTAACTGTTTTCCACATCAATCGTTTGCCATTCCCAACACAGTACATGAAAGAAGTTGCTATTATCCGATATAAAGGTACTCTGTTTATCAATCTCTGAAAATGAAATGATGTGCAGGCCTTAATGGGATTCAAAATCATGTCCAGATTTCAGACGGGAATGTTAAACTTGCGGAGCCAGCTGTTCCCCAGGAAAACCTGAATTGTGTCCAAAACAGTGATTTAATGTGGCACACTAGAGGTTGCCCAACATCCCAGGGGAGAAACGAAACTTGAGGGGGCCCCCTCCTCACCGCGGAGGCTGTGGGTGCCTTTGTTATGCCACTGCAACATCCTGTCTGGTGCACACATACCATGTCTCCTTCGGGCCTCTTTGCCTATATGCATGCTTCATTAATACGAGCATATACAGAGAAGAGATTCTTCCATGTTTAGGGTAGCACAAATGTGTTTTTACTGAAAGTTTATTTTTTGTATTTAAAATTACAGCTCAAAGAACAAAGCACTACACAAATAAAATATTACTTTAACAGGGTAAGTCTAGTAGGCAACAATAAACCAAAGAACATACGATAACAAAGCATGGTAACACGGCCTCCTATCAATACCTACATGTTACAGGTGGGCATACGCCCTACATGATGAGGAATGGGCTGTAATCCTTTCTCTACAAGTCTGCACGAGTCTTTAGGCCAAATTATCCAGATGATCATTTGTGGAAGGGGCGCAGAATGATTAATGTGGTCTTAAGGGCTGTATTATCATCATGTGGACACGAAAGGAAGGAGTCCTGTGTCATATTTAGTACATGAACCAAGTTCTGAAAGATATTTCAAGGTCACAAAATATTGCTGCACTCAGTGTTTATATTTCTACAACCTGCACAGTTGTGGTAGAAAATGGCTACACACCTTACATCCCCATTATGTGAACACATGGAATTGATGTATCATAATCGTTTAAGTTCACATGGATGGGTACTTGGTATCACACAGCCCAAGACTGCACAGTAATCTTCTGCTTAGTTGCAAATGGAAACGCTTGGCTTTTTTCAATCTCTAGTAGGTTCTATCTGTGTGTGGCAAATCTGCAGAAACTACATAGCAAACTCACAGTTTGTCTTGAGACAGGAGTTAATTTTGTTTGAAATGCGGTCAATTACTCAAAGTCTAAGGACGGACTTAGACGCCTTTGTTAAGTCTGGCTCAGAGACAGGTTCTACTGTCTCAGTGAGATTTTGTAATTTTGTAATAAAGAAATACCGTATTAACACTTGGTCAGCAGCCTTCAGCCATTGTTGGTTTGTGGGTTAACTAATGGTGCCTCTTTACATCTGAGTATGGATTGGGGAGGGGAGATAGAGTAAAGGAGTTCAACTCTTGGGCCAGATTTGTTAGTAAAGCAGCACAGTGCAGCAGCGAAACATGCTGCGCTGCATGAGAAGGAGAGGGCAGAAGACAGAAATATGGCTCTCTACTGCCCTCTCCCTTGTGCCGGTGCTGATTTCAGCTGCCGTGCACCACACACCTACCTTTGTGCCATAGTGCAAGGATGTGTGCATGACACTAGCATATGTTCTGGTACAAAATACTATGCATAGATACACTTTAAAGCTTTTCCTATGTTGTATATGTGCTGCACAGTGCAGTGCGTATGCAAAATCGCAAAATTCTCCTTTTAATGCCTGCTTTCCCATGGCTTTAACTTTTGGTGCAAAACCCTGTCTACTATTGATTTTTAAATAGGGTTTTGCGACAAAAGGCATGAGTGGTTGCATGGGAACGCTCATATGACACCCATGTAGCTCCCTCTTGGTGCTAAGTAAAGCAAAGCAGTGCTTGCTTCTTTCAGCTTTGTGTTTCTTTAAGAGTACATTCCAGGGCAAAACAAGTTTTGTGCTGGAAAGTAGGGGCCTCATTTACAGTCTTTTGGCACAGGGCAGCACTGCAAGCCTTCTTGCTGCCCTGCTTGTGTTAAAAGGAAAAGGCAGGAATGCTGTGTATAAGATACAGCACATTCCTGTCCTTTTCCCCTGCACTGGTGCACAATGGGCTGCCATGCACCAAAGTACACACCCTGCACCATGGTGCAAGGGTGTCTGAGTTGCAGGAATGATTGGTTTTGTGCAGGAAGGGAAACCAATCACAAGAGGCATTTTCCCCTAGCACAAATAGAAAAAGGAAAGACAAGGATAAATATAGGTAGTTCTTCTTGTTGAACCACCTCCCTTACACCTCCTGGACCTCCTGGTGAGGTGTAGGCTTTGGACACAGTCCCAGGTCTGAAAAACGTTGTAAATCTGGAAATATGTCAAAATCCATGAGTGTTGCATGAGAACACTCAAGGTAAGACCCATGCAATGCCTCTTTGACTCAAAGCAAGCTAACTCTGTGACTTGCGCTGTGTTGCCTTATTCCATACCTACAAGGCAATGAAAAGCCATGCAAAGTGGATTTATATGGCCTTGTAGATATGGGCCTGCAGCCTGGGCCACCTGTGCATCATAAAAAGTGACGCATCGGTGGTGCAAGCTACTTGTAAATGAGGCCCTAAATATGTAAAAAAAGATTTTGCATCGATTTGCGTAACTTTTGTGACACAAACGCGGCAAAAACAAAGCGCAAAATCTTACTAAATAGGTACCCCTTAGTTTTCAGCTTGAGTCACTGCCATTTATCACCCTGCAGAAGTAGCAAAGCATTTCATTACAACCAGCCCAAGCCATCAATGGCCATGTGAAAGAGCTATAAGCATCTAGATTGAGATTACCAATGTCATGCTTACAGCTTGTGGATTGCTAGCTTCACATGATCATGCTGCTTGTGCATCATTATGAACATGCCCCCTTTTCCATTGACTTTTGTGCAGAAGATTAAGCAGTCCTAGAAAAGGAACTTGCATCTGGCACAGCAGCTAGAGAAGTGGAGAAGCTGACCACTATGTGATGAACACAATGCACTTACCTCATCACAAGCCTGCCAAAAAATGAATGTGTCCTTGTGTAACACAACTGGTAGTTATGTTAAGTCTTCCAATACCTTCGGGTCGAGTTTGCACTACATAAAACCTTTTTTTTTTAAACAGAGAATGGAGGGATGGCTGCATGCGAGTGGGCAATCACTCACGGGCTGACTGCCGTTTTATCTAGGAAAACAGCAGGTGGGTTTTTTCTCTCTTTTGGGGACAGATCATGTGTGTGGAGCTGGGCAGTTACTTCCTGGCAAAAAGGTTATTTTTTCATACAATGTTAGTTGATTTCTCACATCTTTTTTGGCTGGTCATTCATTGATTTAGTATTGCATCCCTAAGGCTATCACCAGAATCTGTCTACTTCTTCTCCCACCTACTTTCACAGGTATTCTATATCTTCACCAGCCAGTCGCATGCCTATCCACCTTTACATTTCCATCTCAAAGTTATGAACCTCCTGTCCTATCCAGGTGTCTGATCGCCCTGTTACCTGGCTGTCCTTATCTCCCTGTTCTCTTACGGAGTACCTACATCCAATTATTCCTTCTCCTGTTAATTTATGTCTTTATGCCTTTGAAAAGGACTCATTTTGCGGCATGGACCCTGCTCATGTACATTCAACATTAAAATTAAATAGAAATCACATGTTTGGGCACCAAAAAGGGGCACTGATATAGGGTTAAAACTGTCATTTTCTCCTGGCAAAGTGCATGGAAAATGTATGACCAAAATGGGAATAGGAACATACTAAGATTATCTTAACACTTAACCTAGCCAGTCAATTTCTGTCCAAGGTTTGGAATTGAGAAATCACTCCTATCTTTGTGAAATTACTTTGGCATGAACGACACATCAATGGTGGCTTTTTTCACTGTGGTGCAATATCTCACAGAGTGAAAACAATAGAAAATGGACCAGTATAAGCAGGCAATACACAGCATATGTCTGCAATTACCTAGGGCCAGATGTAGCAAGATAAGAATTACGAATCGGAAATTGCGAGTCGGTGTGACTCGCAATTTCCGATTCGCAAATTCGGATGCAGAATGGTGTCTCAGACACCTTCTGCGAATCGCAAGGGGGTCGCAAAGACCGACCTCATTAATATTAATGAGATAGGTCGCAATTTGCGACCCCCTTGCGATTCCCTGCACTCACAGGGATGGTGGCCTGCTGGAGACAGCAGCCCTCCATGTCTGTGACTGCTTTTTCAATAAAGCATTTTTTTTTGTATTGCAGCCCGTTTTCCTTAAAGGAAAACGAGTTGCAATACAAAATAAAAAATGAAACCATTTGGTTTCGCTTTTTCAGAGTAGGCAGTGGTCCATTGAAAAAACATTTTGTGCGACATTCACAAAGGGGAAGGGGTCCCATGCGAATGAGTTAGCACCCACTCTGCGATTTGCTTTGCGACCGCTTTCGTGGTCACAAAGCAATTCTGCATTGCGGTGCAAGTCGCAAATAGGAAGGGAATGCCCCTTCCTATTTGCGATTCGCATTCCCATTTTGCGAGTCGGTACCGACTCACAAAATGGGAATGTGCATAGCGATGGCCGTTTTGCATGGCGCAAACTGCGATTTTCGCAGTTTGCGCCATGCAAAACGGTTCGTACATCTGGCCCCTACTCTCTCTGGTACGAAGTGCTACAAAGGGGCGACGGGCAGGCTTTGGCTCGAATATGTTGCTCCTTCAAGAGGAGAGTTGAAATAAGAAAATGCAGAGTAAAGAGGAGGGAACAATACAGGGAAGGTCATTCTGCCGATAGACCTTGCAGTGGGAAATCATGTGCAAGGTTGTTGAAAACTTTGCCTTAAGGTTTGCAGCTCGGGAAGGATGATAGGGATGTCTGCCAACGGACTCTAATCCATCCACTTCCATTAGGGGCAATGGTTTCCCTCCACCATGAAGAATGTTAAAACTGCATTGCCCAACTTTGCAGTTTTGCATTTTGCACACTTTTAAAAGAAATTAAAAAAATGTTGAGAGTCTGATAACTTTGTACACACTCACACAAATGCAGACAAACTACGAATACCTACAGAATGTTTACCCTGTCCAAGATCTGCATGCATAATTATGACAAACATTTTTGTTTTCTTCAACTGAAGTCCCGGAAGTGGCCTCATTACACAGTGCCTTTTACATCCACTCTTTATCTATCCTCACTCTGTAGAAAGCACTAATGGTGATATTACTAGACATCACTGTGTGTTATTGAGCTGCACTATGTGTTACTAAGCAGCAGAATGTGATCTTAGGCATCATATACGCCACAAATAACCTACCTGCCAGACATTATAAAAATCATGCAAGTCACTGAGAAATTTCATTAACATGTAAAGGGATGAGGCTGAAGGCTGAGTTCCTTTATAAGATTATAGATTTACAAGGTGACTTGCAATATCCTTATCATGCACTGCCGGTGGTCCTTTATTCCTTATAATACATGGTCACACCACCAACTTTCCCACAAACCACATAAATCCATACTGTGTAGCTCTTTCACATAATAAATAGATCATGTTTACTAACACAAAGAATACAAAGACAATCTCCAGTGCAAAATGAAACCCATCACAACTGTTCATTGATATTTATAACAAAACGATAAGATAATAAAATAAATGTAATACACCTGTTAAAAAAAAGGTG
Organism: Pleurodeles waltl; assembly: GCF_031143425.1. Taxonomy (NCBI): domain Eukaryota; kingdom Metazoa; phylum Chordata; class Amphibia; order Caudata; family Salamandridae; genus Pleurodeles; species Pleurodeles waltl. The sequence goes on along the minus strand of NC_090447.1, from coordinate 935,900,791 downwards.
CAGTAGCTCAGAATGTTAAAAAACATGCAGACAGATTCTAACTATTCCATAATTCCCGAAGGAGTGCACAATTTAAACATATTGCTATAAATAGCTCCTTTCTGATTGTCACTGTAAGGCTAGAAAAACAGAGTAGGGGAAAGAAAAACAGTGTTTAATTTTTTTTTTTTTCTTTAAACAGCTAGTTTAGTTATGCTACCTCGCCTCACCTTCCTGTCTCCTCAGTTGCTGGCTCTTGTCAGAACTCAACTGTAATATGTTATTACAGCTGAGTGGCTATGTCATTTTTTTATGATAGGCGACTGGGTGTGTTACAAGTCCCCTATTATAAAGACATTGGAGACAGGTTTTTATACAGAGATTGTATCATTATAGCCTGAAATTGAATCACCCTCGCATATTGGCTGGCACTGTTTGATATTGGTATTAAATAAGGTTACACTATATCATATTGGACAGTAGTGTGCAATGAAACGCAACACTGATTTATCCTAAAAAGGACTGTGTTATTATGAACAACAGTGTCATTTCGATCACAATTCTGTTATATTTTTAAATAGTGGCTAACACTGTGTCATACTTGAAAGCATTTTGTCATAACAGCGAGTGCTGTGTGATACTGTGTTTAGAGCATAGAAATCTATCTAAAACATCAGACTGAATGTGTGGTTATTTCAGTCAGGTAATGCATCCTGCTTTTGTAAATAGCAAAATATCGTAGAACATTTTTCCTGATATAAGTACAATATCTAATTTCCACATGTGTATGGTGAGACTGTCTACCATATTCGCTCATATACAATTTTGCTTTCTGAAAAAAGGAGACTTTTAATGTTTTACAATAAAGCATTGTGGTGTACAACACTGCATTATAACGCACTGGATTCAATACAACTTGCTTGAAATGAACATTAAACACAAAAAAAGGTGATGAGACGGATGTTTGAAAATAGTCTAAACCACTCTACAATTGCCCTTACCAATAACCCATTTTCCAACACGTGGGAACTCCCACCGCAATGCACATGGCAAGCCTTACTATTGTAGTGTGAGGCTGTGCAGTGACTTGTGCTGTGCTGTCTCACTCCATATATCTACAAGGCCATGAACAGCCATGTAGGATGGCTTTACGTGGCCTTGTAGATATGGATCTGCAGTGTGAGCCGCATGACCATCATAAAGGTGACGTTCTGGTGGCACACACAGGCTTGTAAATAAGCCCCACCATTTTAATGCAGTCTATGTAGAGAGATAATTTATGAGTTTGTAATTTTATTATGCTTTAACAATTTGCTTTGATATTCTTAGTTTTATTTTAGCTCTACATTATATATATTATTTGCTATTTTAATGGTGATTTAGAGCCCGATTTAGATCTTGACGGAGGGGTTACTCCATGAAAATGGTGACAGATATTCTATCTGCTGAAGTCCAAATACTATAGAAAACAATGGTATTTAGATTTTGGAAGATGGGATATCATCACCGTTATGGGGGAGTAACTCCACCACTAAGATCTAAATCAGGCCCTCAGTGCTTTAGTTATGTTACCTTTGGCATTGTCTTGCTTGTACTTGTAGTTTTCACATTTTTTAAGTTTGATTTTCTTTTTCTATTCTTGGTTTTCCTCGTTGGAATGCAGATACATTTAGAGCATTTGTTTAGATATTTATTTTACTCAATATACTCCATTATTTTATTAGGTTAAAGTTAATGTTTGTAGTAGTTAGTTTGTGAGTATTCTTTTGAAGTGTTGTACTCTTCTTTTCTTGAGCTTCTATCCAGTAAGTGATGCTGTCCTGCGGCGGTGCAATTTTCATAAGGATTTTGTAGCAATTTATGAGGCCTTGTTACGCTGTTTTTATTTAGGAAAGTGTTTCATTTTGTTAACGGTTTATAAGTTTGATTTCATTTGTTGTTTGAAAAGCAGTTGCATTTATGGGACCACCCATGATAAATGCCAATTAGTTTTTCATTATTTAATGATATAAAGGTTTATATTTAAACATTTCATGTTTTGAAATATAGTAATTATGTCATTTTTATTAAATGTATTGAAATGTTTGTCTTCAATGTATTTGTATTCATGTGTATAATGGTTCACTTGTTTTAATGTAGTAATGGTATTTTGTATTTCTGTTATGAATATTACTATATGCTAGATAGTGTGTACTACATTTTGTGTCATCAATGCTTGTGTTTTTCTTTTGAAAGTGTAGAATCACAATATTAACACAGTCATATTTTCTCCATTTTATATAATTTTGATTTTCTTTTCCTTGATACTGTTTCATAGAAGTGTTACTGCCATTCCCCCAGTGTGAGGTATTTACTAGTTGTGATAAATTCCTATTATTTCAAACTTTTAACTGGAAAGTGAGGGATAATATATGAAACCATATTTAGAGGACTGAATTCCACATGTTTTTTCTATTTCATTTCTTTTTTTATGTCAATAACTTTTGGCAAAGTTGAGATGCTGAAACCTGTCAAGGTAAAACTGCCAGAGTGTTATAAATATTGCACAACTTGGAAATTCTATCTCTGCAAAATTCCTGTTTGGAAACACATTGGAATTTAGCTCTCAATTTCTAATCAGGACCTTAGTTTTCAGAGTTTAAATAATTCTTTGCTAACACTAAAACCATCTATTAGTAACAAAAGACTGAAATGTGTGAATGTTTATGTACAATATAAATATACTTATTTGTAAGTAAATGAGGCATAAAGTACATCCTTAAATCAAGACAATTACAGTCCAGTTCTGAGGCTACATCCCAATTACAAATTGTTCAGTAGAATAAAAAGGCCTCAGTCATTCCCCAAGTTAGGAGAACCTCTCATTCCTCTTTAAGACATGGTTTGGTAACAAAGAAATACTCATTAGGGTGAGGTAGGCTACTCACATCCCTGATCTCCAGTGTTACTGCAGCAGCTTCACTAGTGAAAACTAAGGCCCATATTCATACGTTTTTTGCGTAGAATTTGTGTCATTGTTTTACGCAAAAGTGGAGCAAACTTACAAAATATATTTGTATTTTGTAAGGTTGCGCCACTTTTGCGTAAAAAAATGATTCAAATGCGAGGCAAAAAAATTATGAATGTGGGCCCAAGGGCCAAGTGTATGTACAGAATGCGCACAAAATATTGTCGCAATTTAAACATCAACGTTTTACAACCAGTATTTCATTTTGCAAACCAACCTATGTGCTAATAAGTGTTTTTACAAAATAAATCGTAGGTTGTTAGATAATGATCTACCTAATTTATATTCATTAACCTATTTACAATTTGCAACGGCTTGTGTTTGCCTAAAACCACATGGATGGCAACCTGTAAGGGATGGCAGATCGCTATCCCGTTATTGGATTTAAAAAAAAAAAAGCCTTAATTTACCAAATGAGCAGAGGCTGCTTTAAAAAAAGGTTCCTATTTTGCAAAACTTCAGTGAAAGCAGGCACTAGACCATTGCCTACTCCACGGAAGCTGCCACTCCAGTTCCCAGAAATCCCATTACCTTTGGCAATCAGTTACCACCCCAACGGGGAAATCTGTATCTGATCGATGGATTGTGACTGGAATTACCATTACAAACCATTAGTACATAAGTTACCAAATCACAATTTGGAAAGAGTGCTTTTAACACACCCCTTTCAAACTGTAAACTATAATTCCATTTTGCAAATCAGGAAAACTTTTCCAAATCAGAAAATTGAGTTAGTAAATGGGTAAAGGTTTTGTCATCGCAAACCTTGTATGTTATTGCATTGGAGGGTTTGGAACCACAAACTCCCTTTGGGCATCTGGCCCTGTTCCCCTAGAGAGTATTTACACACATAGCTATTTAATACAAGTTGTGCAAAATAGGGCGGGTAGATATTGCACCTAGTAAATACCATTATCTCTGGGGTAAATATTTTATGAATATGGTATATACTTGATATTTTGAGGGCCTGACCAACAAAAAATACTTTGTAGTATGTTTTTGGGGAACTGAATAGTGCTACAAATTTGCTAGAATGTGCCTCTGACAAACTGCACCTTTGTAGTAACTTACACGTTTGTAATAAGTCCCTACCTACTGCATTTTCTATGAGAGAGAGTTGCAGCACTAGTAGTTGGACATGTGTAGTCCTGGATTTACTAGAAAAGTATAAGCTACTTCAGAAGTGCAGTATATCAATACCAAAAAGTAGTAAAAGTTCACTCAGAAGTGTAAACATACTCAAAGGTTTGTTACCTTTGTGAATCAGTCCAAGCGTTTTTAATTTGCAAATAAGGAAAAGCATGCAGAATTGCTATTTAACACACTGAATTTTGGATGGTATCACATTTTATAAGACTTTTGTCCCCATAAATATGAGCAGGTTTAGCCTTTTTATATCAGTCAAATGAAAACAGAAGGTAGCAGGGAGAACTACTAGCAATTGGGAACGCTGATAAGCTAAACATCAGTTTGCTCAAGGATAAGAATTTAACCCTTTCTGTGCATCTGGAGGCAGGGAGCAGTCATACGGCACAGTGGGAATGTGCATAAGTCAGCTCAGGGCTGACCTGGCACCCACCCACAGGGGTAGCACTGGCACACCCCCAGTGGGCTTCCCATCTAAACCCCCCACTAAAGATGGAAGTGGAGTGCCAGTGAGTGGTACAGAAACCTGATAGGACTTTTGTCAGCATTTCTAGCAACCCCACAGACAAAGCTGCTCTATGCTGATGAAGGGCTTACCCAGAAACATGCGTCCAGAGGTTTACAGCACTTGCTGCACCTACCAAGGTGAAAAACTTTAGTTTACTTTATGGATAAAAAACAAACTTGTACTGCATTTACCATGATGCACTGGGGCTGACTGCATGCTGGAGCGTGAGGCAGGGTGCTCCCTTTCTGTTTAAGAAGGCTCCCTTGAGCCAACAAGCTGATGAGCTCTGGTTGAAGCACCTGCATGCCAGTGAGTGGTACAGAAACCTGAGAGGACGTTTGGCAGCATTTCCAGCAACCCCACAGACAAAGCTGCTCTCTGCTGATGAAGGGCATACCCAGAAACACATGTCCAGAGATTTACCGCACTTGCTACACCTACTAAGGTGAAAAACTTTAGTTTACTTTATGGATGAAAAACGAACTTGTACTGCATTTACGATGATACACTGGGGCTGAATGCATGCTGTAGTGTGAGGCAGGGTGGTCCCTTTCTGGTTTTCCTGGAAGTGGAAGTGCTTCTGCTGCCACCCATGACCTCCCCCTTGGCAATCTGCTAATGTTGGCATGCACAGCGCACCAAAGAACTAAGCATTTTTTCTCTCAGGAGGGTTCGGGCCACCAAAGAGGCATCAGGGGAAAATAAAGGTTTTTCCTTTCCCCCAATGTCACTTTGGAGTGCATTCCTGCTGCACGATCACCTATGGTGCCGAAGCTGGAATGCACTGTATACACCAGGGAGTTTTTACAATGTTGATTTTTATGTTTGGGGTGCTGCTGTCGCTCCCCTTTTAGGGAAGAATCTGTTGCTTGTTTCTGACCTCCTTGGGAGAAGATCTGCCATATCATTTAGGTGCATCTTCCCCCTCGTGGAGCAGAAGCCACTAGACAGCAGGCATTTCTTTATGATTCTGATGTTAGTGTTTGCGGAGGGGCCCCTTTTGCATGGGTCACTGCCCTTTTGGTGGAGAATATTTTGGTCACTTCTGCCGCCCAGATCAGCCATGTGATTCAGGCCCTTCAGATCCCAAGAGGGGCAGAAGCCACTAGACACCAGGGATTTGTTGATGCTGGTGATATTTGTATTTGGGGAGCGGCCCCTTGGGCAATGGTCACTCCTCTTTTGAATGAGATACTTTGGCTGTTTCTGCCCTCCCCCTTGCGGGCAGCTAAGCCATGTGATTTAGGCCCATCTCCCCCCAAGGGAGCAGAAGCCACTAAACACCAGGGATTTCTTTAGGAAGTTGATTTTTTGTGTTTGGGGAGCAGCCCCTTGGGCAAGGGTCACTCCCCTTCTGGGAAGAATATTTTAGCTTTTTCTGACCCCCTTTGGGACAGATTAACCATATCATATAAGCCTATCTGTCCCCAAGGGGGCAGAAGCCAGTAGACACCAGGGATTTCTTAATGATGCTGATTTTTGTGTTTGGATGCAGCCCTTAGGGCAAAGGTGCTCACCTTTTGGGGATCATATTATGGTCCTTTCTGCCACCCTTTGGGGCAGACTAGCCAGAAGATTTAGGCCCATATGCCCCGAAAGGGATCAGATGCCAATAGACACCAGGTATTTCTTTATGATGTTGATTTTTGTGTTGGGGTTTTTGTGGGATAACATTATGGCCATTTCCGCCACTTTGGGGGAATATCTGCCACATGATTTAGGCCCATGTACTCTCAAGGGGTGGCAGAAGCCAGTAGACACCAGTGATGTGTTTATGTTTGTAAATGTTGTGTTTTGGGACCGGCCCCTTTGGTAAGGGTCACTCCCTTTTTAGGGGACAATATTTTGGCCATTTCGTCCCCCATGAGGACAGAGCAGCCATATGTTTTACGTCCATTTGCGCCCAAGGGGGAGAGGGGGCAGCAGCCACTAGACACCAGAGACTTTTATTGAATGCAAGTTATCTCTTATATTTCTGGACATCATTCACATTTGTGATAGTAATGTTTTATTTCTCCTTTTTATTGTAGTGCTAATATTTTGATTTCCTTTGCTGTGAATCCTGCTTGTGTTTTTTTTAACACTGGTAGATCTACAGTTTGTGTAGCTGCATGTGTTTGGTAATAAAACCCTTTTTGTACTGTTTACTCCAAATGAGAATCTTTGCCATGCGTGAATGAGTGTTTTGTAAGTGGTGTAATAATAGCAGCATATTTAGCTGCTGTTTTACTGAGTGTTAACTTCTCCTTGGATTTGTGCAGGAGGTGTATTTTGTTGTCTTGTGTGCAATTTTGTTTATTTTTCCTTTCTAGTGGGATATCGTTGGTGCTTGCTGTGTCTATGCAAAGTAGATTCAGGTGATCCTGAGTCTAGCTGTCTCTGGCAAGTGGGTGGTATCATATTTGAGTACTTAGGTTTTTGTGTGATTTGTATTGATTGACTATTCCTTCAAGGTTACGACATGCAAGTAGTTTTATTTCCGTTTGATAAAGCCACACTTTGTTTATTACTTCTTTTACACAATGTTGGGTAGTGTTAACTTATTTGTCAAATTACTTTTACTAGTAAAGATTATGGCTAGCTGCAGGATTACTGGTAAGCAGGTTGCTGGTATGCTTTTTGGATCTTCCTCTGACCATTATTATGAGACTGACTCTGCATATGAGGCAGAGGAGGAAGTGCAAGATTCTGGCAGTGAAATGTCTGTCTGAGAATAATGGTGAAGCCACTCTCATTGCGGAGGGAGTGGATGGTTTAGAGGATGTCACTGATGTACCGCAAGAGGCATGTGGATTGCAGCATGAGGCTGAAACGCTTCACTTCGGAAGAGCTGGACTCTGTGTTGCCACAAACATGGTGCAGCAGGAGTTGCCTGCCTTTACTGGTTTCACAGGATGTAGAGTGAATACTGAAAACATGTTGCCTATAAATTTCTTTCAGTTGTTTTTGGACAATGTATTTATTTATAAGAATATTGAACAGACTAATTTGTATGTTGAACAGTATTTGAGGGACAACAGTGCCAGACATAGCCCCACTCTAGGACTACCCAGTGGACTCCCACAAATATGGATGAGTTGAAGAAGTTCTTGAGTTTTACTTTGTTAATGGGATTGATAAGGAAGCCATCACTCTTTTCATATTGGTCTACTAGTCCCTTGACGGCAACAGCCATATATCCTGTATACATGAGTCATGATCAGTTAATTACTTCTGCTTCAGATGCTGCATTTTGTTGATGATTGTTAGAAAGTGGATTTCTAGCTAGCTATTGTATGGCACTGCACAAACACACGCCCTATCCTCACTGCTGATCACAAATGTTAGAAAATGGGTCTCTAGTTGGTAGAGGTATGCACCCTGTCCTTCAGGGACCACAGTCCTAGTCAGGGTAAGATGCAACACAACCTAAATTATCCTGTGCTCACCCTCTGGTACCTTGGCACAGAGCTGGCAAGCTTATCTTAGAAGACGATGTGTAAAGTTTTTGTGCAATAACTCATATAGTAACACAGTGAAAAAAACACAAAAAATACTCCACACCAGTTCAGAAAAATAGATAATATTCATCTGAATAAAAGAAGACCAAAACAGCAAAAGTCAAGTATGCACAGGTCAAGATATCACGTTTTAGAGGTTTAAGTAAGTCTTAATCTATAGGCATCAATGGATGTATCTCTTTAGCACAAAGTACCTAGGATTCGTCAAAAACAAAGCATTGCGTTAATTCCTTACTGTGCAGGGGAGATGATGTGTTGATTCTTCCCACGTGGGTGATATGATGAGTCGGTTCCTGAATGGCAGGGGAGGTGATGAATTAATTCTTTCCTCACAGGAAAGGCTATGCTTTGATTTCAGGACAAGCATCCTTTGGTCCACACCGCTGTGTGGAGACAATGAAGAACTGACTCCCCAGAATGATGCATAGAAAATCCAGGTACGTTTTGATGATGGAACAGTGGTGATACAGGTGCTGCGTTAATTCGTCAGGCACTGCTTCATATTTCAGTCACGAGTCAGGCGTTGCATCAATATTTCTGGTGTGGTGCACTGAGGCCTGGATTTTCTCTATTATGTGAAGTCTTGGAGGGCCCTGAGATGTTTTAGCAGGAAGCACGCTGACAAGCCGTTGGAGATCACTTGTGGGGAAAGTCCTTCCAGCAGAGTCAGGGAGCAGCAAGCAGCAGAGCAACAAGCAGGATGGCAGACATTCCAGAAAATCAGTCCAGATGAGTCCTTTGGGAAGCATTGAAGTCCTTCTGACAGAGTCCAGTTGTAGGTCCAGAAGTATCTGATTTAAGGGGGGGGTCACAAACCTAGTGTATATACCCAAATGTGCTATTGAAGAAAAGGAGAATTCAAAAAGGGGTTTTAAAGTGTACTAGTTCCCATTCCAACCCAGTCCTGTCTTCCAGGAGATTTGTGGGACGTTATCAGTGTGTGAGTTCAGGCCACTGCCCTTTGAAGTGTAATTGGGAGCCCTTCTACCCTTTCTGCCCATGAAGACCCATCAGTATGCAGATGAATGCAAATGCAGCTGAGTGTCCTGTGTTTATAGCTGTCTGGGTGAAATGCACAAAGGGACCTATCAACCATTACAGACCAGACCTAGATTGGAGGCAGGCTGTAAGGCACAAAGAGCAGTAAGTGCAGAGAAATGTGTGGTTTCTAAAAGTGGCATTTCTAAAATAGTAATGTTAAATTAAACATCACCAGTCAGCAGGATTTCTCAATGCCATTCCAACCATACCAAACATGACAATGCCACAGCTTTGGGAGTTTTTCACTACCAGTGCATGTAAAACTAATAAGTACATGCCCTGCCTTTTACATACATAGCACCCTGCCCTATGGGCTACCTAGAGCCTACGTTGGAGGTGACTTTTAAGTAAACAAAGGACTTTTTAAGGATTGGCCAGTAGTTTTAAAGGTAATTAAAAGAGGAGGAAAGCAAAAGCGTTTAGGGTGACCATTCAGGGAGGGGCATTTCTCAAATTAATGCCTCAGCATTGCTACAAGGTCAACCGGATTGTGACCATCTTTATAAGATTTGGCCTGTCCTTAATCACTTTGTAGATCGATTTTCAGATATCCATGTTCCATGAAAAGGTATCACTGTGGATGAGTCTTTAGTCCTGTTCAAAGGCTGTTTGGTTTTCAGGCAGTACATTCATAGCAAGAGGGCACGTTATGAAATTAAGATGTATATGCTGTCTGAGAGTAGTACAGGATATGTCTATGATTTCTGGCTTTCCACTATTAGGTCTTTCCACTACTGATCCCCCCCCTCGGTTGTCCGTCCACTTTCTGAGTTAGTGAGAAAATGGTGTGGGTGCTCGGTATAGGACTTTTTAACAAAGGTCACTGTTGGTCCTGGCCCTTTTGGCAGGTTCATCCCCTGACTTTTTGCATCCTTCCTCCTATTTTTTCTGACCTCTTGCTGTTGGCTCTACGACTCTGAGCACTTTATCACTGCTGATCAGTGCTAAAGTGCACTTGCTCTCCCTTCTAAAGTTTGTATGATTGACTTATACCTATTTGGCATATTTAATTTACCTGTAAGTCCCTTGTACAGTGGTATCTCCATACCTAGGGCCTGTAAATTAAATTCTACAAGTGGACCTGCAGCGCTGCTTGCACCACCCACTGAAGTAGCCTTTCAAACCTGTCTCAGGCCTGCAAGCGCAGTTTTCTCTCACAGGGACCTGGCATTTAAATTTACTTGCCGTGCTCATAACTCCCCTTTTACTGCATGTAAGTCACCCCTATGATAGGCCCTAGCAAGCCCTATGGGCAAGGTGCATGTAGAAGGCAGGACATGTGCCTAGTAGCGTGGCCTGTCCTGGTACTGACAAACAGCCTATTTTGGTTTCTCACTGATGTGAGTGCTGCCTTCTCCTAGGATTGCATTGGGAATGCCATGCTTTATGTGTAAGGGGTATTGTATGATTTATGCGGGGTACCATAGGCATGCATGTTTGGTATGGTTGTAATAGTGAGAAATACTGCTTACTGGAGTAAGTGGATTTTTTATTACTATTACACAAATACCACTTCTAGAAAGTGAGCATTTCTCTGTGCTTATGACTCTGGTGTTTTGCAGCTTGACTCCATTCCACGTCTGGGCAGAGTGACAGCTGGGCTTTGTGCATACTTTTCAGACAGTCTGTACACAGGGAGGGTGGAGGTGTCACAGATGTGCATCTGAATACTGAATAGTCTTCCTGGGCTGAGAGAAGGGAGAGGTGGGGCACACCTGCATTTGTAAAGTCTGTGCCCTCACACAAGAGGGTGTTTACACCTAACTGATGTTTTTAGCCTGTGCTAGAGGAGAGAGGGGTCACTCCCAGAACCAGTTGAAAATGGTTGGAACATCCGCTCCCCTTTCTTTGTGAACACACCGTAAAAATGAGTTTAAGTACAGGGGAGGTTTCCCCACAATGGGGAGACACTGGATACATCTTGGAACTGGACACAGAATGCTGGAAGGACTCACCAGGAACCACCATGGACTGCTGCTGCTATGCTGACCTGTGACCTGCCTAGTCATTGTAAGGAACTGCCACTTGCTTGCATTCACCTTGTACTGGCCTGCTGCTGGGCCATGCCGCCCTGTGCTTCTTGAGTACTTTGTCCCCCAGGGGCAGGGTGCCATGGCCCCTGACCCTGCAACAATCAGAAGTGCATGAGGAGCGCTTCTTCTCCTTTGATTTTGCGCCTGGTGGACTCTCTGCATATGCTGGACCCATCGCTTGGAAAGCGCTTTGTTTATTTCCCCAGCACCTTGTAAGCGTGTTGCCAATTCCTGGAATCACCGCCATGACCCGGGCTCAATAAGCATTCCCCTGTGCTCATAAGCGCGTCGCCGATTCTAACATCATCGCGGCAGCCCGGGTGGTCTGATTCTGCCGAGTGCCAATAAAGCACTGGCCCTGGACCTCTGGGGCACCATCTTTCAACAAAAAGAAGTGAGCGCGCTCCAAAGGTGCCCCCAGGACGAAGCGCGCTCTCAGGAGCACCCCCCGGAACACCAGCAGGCCCAGACTTTGGCCTCTTCACCGCTGCGGCCCGGCTGGGAGCAGAGACACTTGTTCACCAGATTGGGTGCAGACAAATGCTCAGAGATGGCCCCAGGAGGGAGGCAGACCTCATCAGAGGTCTCCTCTGGATCCCAGGGCTGCCCGACAGCAGGACACGGAGGAGGTAAGGGTAGGACCCCTCCTCCCCTGGTCGCTGCCACAGGAGCATGAAGCTCCAGTGATTCTTGGGCACGGTGGGTGAGGTGGAAGCTTCATCAAAGGCTCCCGTCACCACCGGTCCCCCTATTTTGTTGTGTGCTGGATTCAGACCCCCCCCAGAGGGCCAGTTGAAGCCCAAGGGGGGACCAGAGATCACTGGCCCCAGGAGAGGCCTGTCATAAAAACCAGAGGCCTCGCATGTCCCCCTTCTTCCCCAATCATCGGAGTGGTCCCCAGAGTGAGCGCATGGAGCGCCAGGCCCCCGATTGTTCTGCTTGGCACAAGGAGTGCCTCTTAAGCATAATACAGGTACTTTTAAAGAGACACACACTTTTCCAAATGTTCATCATATGGTCGTTATGGATTGATGTGTTAACCTATTTATTTTTGATGTGCCATATATGTTACTGATATTCCTTTTATGAGCATTTCTAGCTGATATATGTTTATGACTTGCCATATGTTTTATAATGTTCCTAGTATGGGGGTTTATGATACTGTAATGACAAGTGCATTTATTTAGTAATTTGATTCCTGACTACTGCTTATGTTGCAGAATAATAAGTAACCTGTGTATTATATGTGACTACGGCTGGTTCTGCAGAGTAACTATTGCGCAACGTTCTGACAACTGCTTGAGTAGCAGGGTATTACTGACATGTGATTGGTCTAATAATTTAGTTGTGTACAACACAGTATATTTTCATATAACTTGGTGTTGTGTATCCTTTGTGGTGGGGATAGTGTGTCACGTATGTTGTGTGTGTTGTGCAAATGCTTTACACATTGCCTCTGGGATAGGCCTGACTGCTCGTGCCAAGCTACCAAGGGGGTGAGCAGGGGTTATCTTAGACATGTAACTCCCTTTCCCTGTCTAGAGTGGGTGGGTTGTGCCTGGCTTAGGTGCATAACCCAGCCAACCAGAAACCCCATTTCTAACAGTCTCCATTTAAACATAGGTAACTTCTACACTGGTATGCAATTGTTCAGAGAATTGTTCAAAGTGGATACTGTTGCTTGTGGCACAGTCCGCTCTAACCACAAAGGTTATCCAAAGGAGCTTGAGAGTTTGCAGACAGGAGGGATGTCTACATGCTGACTACCATCCATGATGAAGGAGGAGTACAGATGGAGAATTGTTTGCACTGCCCGAGTGTCCTTCTAAACCTGGGCTGTGTGTGCCCGCATGTTTTAGATTGTATCCACATGCAACTGGGTTTTTGGGAACAACCATGAGCATAAAAGTGAACTGCCTGCTCTGTATTGTTTTATATTTTTCGTTAGTTGGCATTAGTGTGACGCATTTAGTTCGAGCTGTTAAGTTTGTAATTGTGTATTTACTTCCAATTGGTTTGTGTTTTAATATTTGTTAAACAAAATGTGATGGTGGTGTGCCTGGACTGGAGCTTGGGTGGTGGTGGGTGTTGAGATGCACTTGGCTGGCAGTGTAGGTGGACTGGAGCTTGGCTGGAAGTGTGCATGGACTGGCACTTGGCTGTTTGTGTGTGTGAGCGGGTGCTTGGCTGGTGGTGTGTGAGTAGTGACTTGCTGCTGGTCACTACACACACTGCTAGTCAAACACAAGTCTATACACTTCATCAGATCCCAGCTGGTGTGGTTGCTGTATTGGTCATGTGTGCGTATGAAAGTGATGGGCCCTTGAATGACGCTGTGTGTTTATGTGAGAGTTGTAATGTGCTGGACAGGCAGCTGACGGCGTGAATGGTCTTTTACATTTAATCATCATGCACCCTTGTGCCACATCCAACCAGTATGTGTGTGTACTTGAGTACTACATGGGTGTGAAGTAATATTTGTCTTTTCTGTCATTCTCTCCCAGGGTATACATTGACTCTAGATTGTTGATATGAGTGCTGTAATGTGCTGGGTCCAACGGCTGGCAGTGTGAATGGTTGTGTGTGTATTATGTATAAAAAGTGTGTGAATGGCCTGTAAAGCGGTTGATGCCTCGTCGCACCTTTGTTGATAAAATATACATGTTAAACCTTCCACTCACCCTCGTGCCAAATCTAACCAGTATGTATGTGTACTTCGGGAATAGGTGGTTCTGCTGTGATATTTGTTTTTTCTGTCTTCCTCTGCAAAGGTGTACATTGTCTCTAGATATGTTCATAAACTAAAATCTATGAACTCTAGATATGTTTGTAAACCAGACACCCAAGGGAGTACAGGTAGGTGTGCCTTTTGGAGATGCTAACAAGTTTTCATACCCACAATGCCATGCAAACCTCAAAATTTGACTAAAACACACAATTTCCTTGCATTTGTGTGCTTTTTCCTTCCAGAAACAAAAATAAACCTCAAATTTCCTACCACGAGCATTCCCCTCAGTCTCCCAATAAAAGTAATACCTCACATGTGTGGGTGCCCAAAGCAGAGCCAGCCTAAAAACGTATAAAGAAACCTGCCCTTTTGAACCCTCATTGGTTTCCCCTCAAATTCTGCATTATTTTGGCTCTTCCCTGTCACAGACACTTGCCCCCCCACACAAGCGTGGTATAATCTTTATCAGAAGACCAAGGGGACGCTGGGTGGTAGGAAATCTGTGGCTCCCCTCAGATTCCAGAACTTTCTTTCAAAGAAATACGAGGAAAATGTATTTTTGGAAAAATGTTTAGGTTTACAAGGGATTCTGGGTAACAGAACCTGGTGAGACCCACACAAGTCACCCCATTCTGGTTTTCCCCATGTCTCTAGTTTTAAAAAATTTACAGGTTTGTTAGGTTTCCCTAGGTGCCGGCTGAGCTACAATCCAAAATCCACAGCTAGGCACATTGCAAAAAAAGGGTCAGTTTTCAGTGGAAAAATGTGATGTCTCCTGTTAGAAATGGGGCCTTTGGTTGACAGTCAGGTTACTCCCTGTTCAAGCAAGGACCCTCACTTTAGTCAGGGTAAAAGAGAATCACCCTCAGCTAACCCCTGCTTGCCCCCTTGGTAGCTTGGCAGAGCAGTAGGCTTAACTTCAAAGTGCTAGGTGTAAAGTATTTGTACCAACATACACAGTAACTTAATGAAAACACTACAAAATGACAAAACACCAGAAAATAGAAAATATTTCTCTAAACAAAACAAGACCAAAACAACAAAAATCCACAATACACAAGTCAAGTTATCAATTAAAAATCAAAAAGATTCTATAAGTACTTTCAAACACACACTAACACTGCTAGCGTGAATAAGTACCTTGGGTGCGTTAAAAATAACCCAGCACAGGCGAGTGTGCATCAAAAAGGGGATTGTGATGCATCGTTTCCACTCACGAGCGGAACCTTGCGTCGTTTCTCCTTTTGTCGGGTCGGGGCACGTCGTTTCTTCTCTCTGCAGGAGAGTGATGCATCGATCCGGTCAGCACTCTCGGGTCCCGACAGGCCTTGCGTTGTTTTTACATGCCCAGCGGTGCTTGCGTCGGAAATCCAGCCGGACGATGATCCGAAAACCACGCAGCGCGGGTTGCAATTTCCCAGCCTCCGTAAGCAATGCTGTGCGTTGTTTCTCCTGCTCTGTGCATCGATTCTTTGGTCGTGTTTCCGGCGAGTGGCAATTTTCAGCCACGGAGGTGGTGGCGCGTTGTTTCTTCTGCCGCAGATCGGAGTCACTTTGATCTTTTCCCCGCACGGTGCTCTGTGCATGGATTCCCTCCTCTTAGGCTGCCAGCTTCTCCTTTCAGGGTCCCAGGAACTGGATGGGCACCACAGGGCAGAGTTGGAGTCTCTCCAGAGACTCCAGGTGCTGGCAGAGAGAAGTCTTTGCTGTCCCTGAGACTTCAAACAACAGGAGGCAAGCTCTAAATCTGTCGCACCGCGGCGTACGGCGCAAGCCGAACATTCGGCTCGGGCCGCGGCGTGCGTCGCTGAGACGCGCCACGTCCCCAGTCTACACTGCAGTATCCGAGGACCCAAATTGGGCATGGGGCCTTGTTTCTTTTTAGCATGACACGCCTTCATGCACACATAACCTCTCTCCCACTCACCTGCTATTTTTGTCCTTCTTTACTGTCGCCCTTGTTTGTTCTTCCCTTTATGTTTTTCCTTTTTCCCATTATTCCCCTCTCTTCCCAGCATGCTTTGGTTCCCTACTCACTATGGTCCCTTGTCCATTACTTGCTATGTATTTTTCCCTATCCAATATGGTGTCCTTGCACTTCCTGCTGGTCGCTTTCTGTTCTATGGGTATTTAAGGGCTGTGATTCTTGTTCTCCTTGCGCTGCAACATTTTCTGTTTGGATGGTGTCTTCGCTCCTTCTCCCTTGTGTCAGATACTGGTTACGCTTTCATTCTAGTGTTTTTCCTGTTCATTTTTGGTCTTGTATTCTATGTATTGATTTTCACTCTTGTTCCAGGAATTTCCTTTTTGAGGTTTTTTTTCCCCTTTTTAGTTTTTTTTCCCCTCTGGCACTACCTCTGAAGGACACGGACTGCCCTTGGCATCCTATTGCTTGCAGCACCGTGGCTACCACAAAGAGTCGCTCCTACCTGGGCCAAGGCAGAACTTTCAAGAACAAGAACCTCGTCACTCGTTCAGTGGACTCCAGGCTCAAGCAACGCGTAAGTCGTGACAGATTGCAGCGCCAAATAAACCCGACTTCGTCTAACACAATGGATGATACAGTTTAGGCGGCTGCAGACCCTGACCAGTCCCTTCCGGCAACCATTCAGCAACAGGCTCAGGAACTGCAACAATGACAAAACAAGAATGCTGCCTTACGACAAGCTTTGACCTTCCGCAGTACGGATGTTCCTACCGTTTCCACCTCGACTCCTCGGTATTCCGGTGAACCAACAAAGCTGTGAGAGTTCTTATATACTTTGACTGTTTACTTTGCCTTCCGACCCACACAATTTTCTCACAAGACAAAGGTGGGTTATCTTATCAGTGCCCTATCCGGTCCTGCCTTGGCCTGGGCGACTCCGATTGCATCATCCAATGACCCAGTATTGTCTGATTATCCAGCCTTCATGAATCATTTTAAACAGATGTTTGGTTGTCCAGGATTAGAGGCCTCCGCTGAAGAAGCACTCTGTGACATCCAACAAGGCTCTCAAGATGTCCTCCAATATATAACATGCTTTCGACTGCTTGCTGCCGAAACAACTTGGGTAGAGCGTACTCTGGTTACCCTAATTTGTAGAGGGCTAAAAGAGGAGATCAAAGACGAGTTAGTGCACTGCACCCAAGTAGAAGATCTTCGAGCTCTGATGAAAAAAGAAGAAATAGAGGACCTTCCCAGTGAAGCACCTCACGTGTCTTTTTGCACCGTCCGGAGGAACCTCGCCCTCCCGTCAGAGAAACTGAAGGTGAACCTATGCAGGTGGATACTACTCGTGGCCCACTTTCCTTCAGTGAACGTGAAGAAAGGCGGAAAAAAGGATTGTGCCTATATTGTGGTGCTGCTGGTCATATGCTCCGTACATGCCCCGTTCGTCCTCTAAAGCCATCGGGAAACGCTACTTCCCGTCCTCTGTAAGAAGGGAGGGGACGGGATCATCTGCTATACCTTCCATTAGTTCTTTCAAGGACAGTGCCGCCAAATTGTTCATGCTACCTGTAACCCTGCAGTTACCTCACGGTCGTAAGGAGAGGACAATGGCCTTACTTGATTGTGATGCTAGTGGCATTTATATGGATAAGTCCTGGGCCACAACACTACAAATACCAACACGACCCAAGGAAGTCCCGGAACAAGTACACACTGTGGATGGGTCCTTAATATCCTCTGGTCCAGTTGATACTACTACCCTGATTCTAAGTCTACAATTTGGGAACCACCAAGAACACGTCTCCTTTGACTTGATATCATCTCCCAATCATACTATAATCCTAGGAATTCCATGGTTCATAAAACATAATCCTTATGTAAATTGGGAAACCAGGACTATTTATTTGTCCTCTCAGTTTTGTCATGAACATTGTTTTGCCTCAGACCCTTACTGGTCACCCAAGAAAATGATACCTTCTGAATCCACTACAGGTTGTTCCATCAATACAGTCCAAGGGGTCCCCGATCACTATTTGGACTTTCAAGATGTATTCCAAAAACCATCCAGACCTGTTTTGCCCCCGCATCGAGATTATGATTGTACAATTCCCCTGGAACCTGGGGCGATCGTTCCCTTTGGGAGAATGTATTCTCTCACGGGACCTGAAAGGGAAGTTCTCAAAGATTACCTCCAAGAAAATCAACACAGCAGTCTTATCGTCCCATCTTCCTCTCCGGCAGGGGCTCCCCTGTTTTTTGTACCCAAGAAGAGTAAAGATCTTCGACCCTGCTTGGATTTTCGTGGTTTAAATAAGATCACTATAAAGGACCATGATCCTTTACTTCTCATCAAAGATATTCTGAAAGCGGTCAGAGGGGCACAATGTTTTACCAAATTAGATCTGCGTGGAGCCTACCACCTTTTGCGCATCAAGAAAGGAGATGAGTGGAAGACTGCCTTTTCGAACTCCATTTGGTCATTATGAATACAGGGTTATGCCTTTTGGCCTCACTAATGCCCCCTCAATATTCCAAAGATTTATGGACTCTGTGTTCTCTGATCTATTGAACCACACAGTTGTGATCTACTTAGACAATATCCTTATATATTCTAGACATCCTGAAATTCATTCTACACACATTAAACAAGTCCTCCAAAGACTCAGGCAACAGCAACTGTACTGTAAATCAGAGAAATGTGAGTTTGATAAAACCGAAGTCAAATATCTGGGTTATCACATCAGTCCCACTGGAATATCAATGGATCCCGAAAAGGTACAAGCCATCCTAGACTGGCCTTCCCCTTCCTCCATCAAGGAAACCCAATGTTTCCTAGGACTGGCCAACTTTTATTGTCAGTTTATCTTAGACTTTGCGGAACAGACCAGCCAAATTACCCAAACATTAAAGTAGGAGAATTTACGCAATGGATTTAGCGGGACAAAGGCGGCTGAAGCAGCTTTTCAAAGTCTAAAAAAGGCCTTCACTCAAGCACCAATACTGAGACATCCAGACACCAGCAAACAATTTATTGTTGTTACTGATGCTTCCGAAAGAGCCATCGGAGCAGTATTACTCCAACAACAAGATGACAATGGTTTAGAACATCCAGTTTTTTATCTGTCCCATGTACTCTCTGTCTCTGAACAACATTACTCAGTATTGGAAAGGGAATTATTAGCCCTTAAGACTGCCTGCTAAGAGTGGAGACAATTACTTCTGGGGTCCAAAGAACCTTTCGAGGTGAGAACGGACCATCAGAATCTACAATATTTACGTAACGTTCAATGCCAGAACAGTCGCCAGGCTCGTTGGGCCTTTTTCTTTAGTCAGTACAACTTCTATGTCACCTACATTCAAGGATCCCAAAACATACTGGCCGATGCTCTGTCTCGCCGTTATCAAGATTGTACTCCTACCCCATCACAGTACCTACATGAGCCTAGCAAGATCATTGGTGTAGCTCAATGATTCCTGGATGAGGTACAACTGGAATATGTAAACCTTTCTGAACAAGAACATGAGGACTTAAACCCCCAAATACATAAACAGAAGGGATATTATTATTATAGGGACCTTTTGTTCCTCCCTACAAGAAGAGTACGAGAAAAGGCGCTGCAGATGTGCCATGATTCCCCGATTGCTGGTCATAGAGGTATCAAGGCCATGCAGGAATTACTCTCGCAATCTTTTTGGTGGCCTACTTGGAAATCGGATGTCGAAAGTTATGTACAGGCCTGTCCCATATGTGACCAAGTAAAGATACCCGTACCATGCCAGCTGAATTACTGCTACCGTTACCTGTTCCACCAGCTCCCTGGCACACCATTTCAACCGATTTCATGTGTTCCCTACCTCCATCAGCAGGAAATCGGGTTATCATGGTAACGGTAGATTTCTTCACGAAAATGGCTCACTTCACTGCCTTGAAGAAATTACCTACCTCACAAGAACTAAGTCAGATGTTCATCCACCATATTTTTTGTCTACATGGACTCCCACACAGCATTGTATCAGACAGGGGACCTCAGTACATCTCTTGGTTTTGGAACATTTCTGTAGGACCTTGAACATCAATGTAGCATTGTCAACTGGTTTCCATCCCCAAACCGAACGTCTCAACCAAGGACTAGAGCAGTATCTTCGCTGCTTCTGTAATTCTACTCAGAGTAACTGGAATACTTACCTTCCTATTGCAGAATTCTCTTACAACAGCACTGTCCATAGTGCCTCCAAGGACACCCCCTTTTTCTGTTCCTATGGCTATCATCCTACCTCTTTTCCTACTACTCCTCAGTCTACCTCTTCTCTTCCTGCTGTCACCTCATTTTCCAAACAACTTCGAAAGATCCATAGAATGATTTGATCTAATCTGCTGGACACTAAGAGATACATGAAAGGAATGGCAGACAAGGAGCGCAGTGAGACTCCAGTGTATCACATCCAGGATAAAGTCTGGTTTTCTTCGAAATTTCTGCCCTTGCAGCTCTCTCAGAATAAGTTTACACCTCGTTACTACGGTCCTTTCCGTATTTTTCAGTTGGTTAATCCTGTCACTGTCCGTCTTCACTTACCTCGTACCTGGAAGATCCATCCGGTCTTTGATGTTTCCCAGCTAAAACCTTATATGCCTGATCCTTTCTCCCAGCAGTTCCCTTGTCCTCCTTCCTTATTGGTGAATGATGAACCAGAATATGAGGTACAAGAAATTTGTGACTCTCGTGTCTTTCGAAACCATCTTCAGTATCTGATTCATTGGAAGGGCTACCCTCTTAGCGAATGCTCTTGGGAAGCTGCGTCTTCTGTTCACGCCCCTCTTCTGATTCGCCACTTTTACCACTTGTTTCCACACAAACCTGGGGTCCCGGGGGGGACCTACTTTCGCGCCGCGGAGCACGGTGCGAGCCGAACATTCGGCTCGAGCCGCGGCACACGGCGCTTAGACTCGCCGCGCCCCCAGTCTCCTCTGTAGTATCCGAGGCCCCAAATTGGGCATGGGGCCTCGTTTCTTTTTAGAACGGCGCACCTTCATGCACACATAACCTCTCCCCACTCACCTGCTATTTTTGTCCTTCTTTACTGTCGCCCTCCTTTGTTCTTCCCTTTATGTTTTTCCTTTTTCCCATTAGTGCCCTCTCTTCCCAGCATGCATTGGTTCCCTACTCACTATGGTCCCTTGACCATTACTTTCTATGTATTTTTCCCTATCCAATATGGTGTCCTTGCACTTCCTGCTGGTCGCTTCCTGTTGTATGGGTATTTAAGAGCTGTGATTCTTGTTCTCCTTGCGCTGCAACACTTTTGGTTTGGATGGTGTCTTCGCTCCTTCTCCCTTCTGTCAGATACTGGTTACGCTTTATTCCAGTGTTTTTCCTGTTCCTGTTTTTGGTCTTGTATTCTACGTATTGATTTTCGTCCTTGTTCCAGGAATTTCCTTTTTGAGGTTTTTTCCCCTTTTTAGTTTTTTTTTCCCTCTGGCACTACTTCTGAAGGACACGGACTGCCCTTGGCGTTCCTATTGCCTGCAGCACCATGGCTCCAAGAAAGAGTCGCCCCTACCTAGGCCAAGGCAGAACAAGAACCTTGTCACTCGTTCAGCAGACTCCAGGCTCAAGCAACGCATAAGTCATGACAAAATCAAGCCCTTGGAGAGTTCTTCTCAAGATGGAAGGCACGCAAAGTCCAGTCCTTGCCCTCTTACTCTGGCAGAAGCAGCACTGCAGGAAAGCTCCACAAAGCACAGTCACAGTCATGGCAGCCCTTCTTCCTCAGCTCTTCTCCAGGCAGAGGTCCTCCTGTTTCCAGAAGGGTTTCTAAAGTCTGTGGTTTTGGGTGCCCTTCTTATACCCAATTTCTCCTTTGAAGTCGGCCTACTTCAAAGCACAGTCTCTTTTGAATGTGAAATCCTGCCTTGCCCAGGCCAGGCCCCAGACACTCACCAGGGGGTTGGAGACTGCATTGTGTGAGGACAGGCACAGCCCTTTCAGGTGTAAGTGACCACTCCTCCCCTCCTGCCTAGCACAGATGGCTCATCAGGAAATGCAGACTACACCCCAGCTTCCTTTGTGTCACTGTCTAGTGTGAGGTGCAACCAGCCCAACTGTCAAACTGACCCAGACAGGGAATCCAGAAACAGGCAGAGTCATAGAAATGGTATAAGCAAGAAAATGCTCACTTTCTAAAGGTGGCATTTTCAAACACACAATCTTAAAATCAACTTTACTAAAAGATGTATTTTTAAGTTGTGAGCTCGGAGACCCCAAACTCGACATGTCCATCCACTCCCAAAGGGAATCTACACTTTAATCAGATTTAAAGGTAGCCCCCATGTTAACCTATGAGAGGGACAGACCTTGCAACAGTGAAAAACTAATTTAGCAATATTTCACTGTCAGGACATATAAAACACATTACTTTGTGTCCTACCTTAACCATACACTGCACCCTGCCCTTGGGGCTACCTAGGGCCTACCTTAGGGGCGTCTGACATGTAAGAAAAGGGAAGGTTTTGGCCTGGCAAGTGGGTACACTTGCCAAGTCGAATTTACAGTTAAAACTGCACACACAGACTCTGCAGTGGCAGGTCTGATCAATGATTACAGAGCTACTTATGTGGGTGGCACAACCGGTGCTGCAGGCCCACTAGTAGCATTTGATTTACAGGCCCTGGGCACTTTTAGTGCACTGTACTAGGGACTTACTAATAAATCAAATATGCCAATCATGGATAAGCCAATTACATATACATTTTGTAAAGGAGCACTTGCACTTTAGCACTGGTTAGCAGTGGTAAAGTGACCAGAGTAACAAAAACAGCAAAATCAGAGTCCAGCATACATCAACAACCTGGGGAACAGAGGCAAAATGTTAAGGGAGACCATGCCAAGGATGAAAAGTATAACATCTCCATGTTGTGTTTTGGGCTGTTTCCCGTCATGGGCACTAGACCTACCCACACATGTGAGGTACCATTTTATTGGGAGACTTAGGGGAATACACAGTAGTAGAACAAGTGCAGTTACAGATTGTATTTCTCTGCATCTGTGCCTGCCAAATGTAAGACAGTGTGTAAGAAAGAAGTCATTTTGAGAAATGTCCTCTAATTCACGTTAGTATGGGTACCCACAAATTCAGAGATGTACAAATATCCACTGCTTCTCAGCTTCATATTTTGTACCCATTTTGGAATTACATAGAATTCCTTCATACCTATTTTTCACTCTTTAATATTTTACCAAATGATTTGCTGTATACCTGGTGCACAATGAAAAATCATTGCAAGATGACGCTCAGGTATTAGCTCTGGGTACCTCGGGTCTCTGGTAATTCTACAAGCACTATATATCCATACACACAGAAGGGTGTAGTGAAAGTAACAGTATACAGTTTTTGAAAATCTGCCATTGTTAGAAGAAATTACAGTTGAAAACATAGACACAAACAGCTGTTTGTTTTTCAGCTCAATTTCAATTTTTTTTTTATTTGAGTGTTACTTTCTATAGGAAAACGTTAACAGTTCTACACAAATGAGCCCTTGTGGAATTCAGAATTGTGTCTATGTAGGAAAGTACCATCTTGCCTGGCATGTTACCCCCATATTTCACTGCATATATGTTGTTTTAGTTGCATGTGTCACTGGGACCCTGCCAGCCAGGGCCCCAGTGCTCATAAGTGTGCCCTGTATGTGTTACCTGTGTTATGACTAACTGTCTCACTGAGGCTCTGCTAATCAGAACCTCAGTGGTTATGCTCTCTCATTTCTTTCAAATTGTCACTAACAGGCTAGTGACCAATTTTACCAATTTACATTGGCATACTGGAACACTCTTATAATTCCCTAGTATATGGTACTGAGGTACCCAGGGTATTGGGGTTCCAGGAGATCCCTATGGGCTGCAGCATTTCTTTTGCCACCCATAGGGAGCTCTGACAATTCTTACACAGTCCTGCCACTGCAGCCTGATTGAAATAACGTCCACGTTATTTCACAGCCATTTTACACTGCACTTAAGTAACTTATAAGTCACCTATATGTCTAACCTTTACCTGGTAAAGGTTGGGTGCTAAGTTACTTAGTGTGTGGGCACCCTGGCAGTAGCCAAGGTGCCCCCACATTGTTCAGGGCCAATTCCCCGGACTTTGTGAGTGCGGGGACACCATTACACGCGTGCACTACATATAGGTCACTACCTATGTTTAGCTTCACAATGGTAACTCCGAATATGGCCATGTAACATGTCTATGATCATGGAATTGCCCCCTGTATGCCATCCTGGCATTGTTGGCACAATCCCATGATCCCACGGGTCTGTAGCACAGACCTGGGTACTGCCAAACTGCCTTTTCAGGGGTTTCACTGCAGCTGCTGCTGCTGCCAACCCCTCAGACAGGTTTCTGTCCTCCTGGGGTCCAGCCAGGCTTGGCCCAGGAAGGTAGAACAAAGGATTTCCTCAGAGAGAGGGTGTTACACCCTCTCCCTTTGGAAAATGGTGTGAAGGCAGGGGAGGAGTAGCCTCCCCCAGCCTCTGGAAATGCTTTCATGGGCACACATGGTGCCCATTTCTGCATAAGCCAGTCTACACCGGTTCAGGGACCCCTCAGCCCTGCTCTGGCGCGAAACTGGACAAAGGAAAGGGGAGTGACCACTCCCCTGACCTGCACCTCCCCTGGGAGGTGCCCAGAGCTCCTCCAGTGTGCTCCAGACCGCTGCCATCTTGGAAACAGAGGTGCTGCTGGCACACTGGACTGCTCTGAGTGGCCAGGGCCAGCAGGTGACGTCAGAGACTCCTTCTGATAGGCTCCTTCAGGTGTTGCTAGCCTATCTTCTCTCCTAAGTAGCCAAACCCCCTTTTCTGGCTATTTAGGGTCTCTGCTTTGGGGATTTCCTTAGATAACGAATGCAAGAGCTCATCAGAGTTCCTCTGCATCTCTCTCTTCACCTTCTGCCAAGGAATGGACTGCTGACCGTGCTGGAAGCCTGCAAAACTGCAACAAAGTAGCGAAGACGACTACTGCAACTCTGTAACGCTGATCCTGCCGCCTTCTCGACTGCTTTCCTGGTGGTGCATGCTGTGGGGGTAGTCTGCCTCCTCTCTGCACTAGAAGCTCTGAAGAAATCTCCTGTGGGTCGACGGAATCGTCCCCCTGCAACCGCAGGCACCAAAGAACTGCATCACCGGTCCCCTGGGTCTCCTCTCAGCACAACGAGTGAGGTCCCTTGAATCCAGCAACTCTGTCCAAGTGACTCCCACAGTCCAGTGACTCTTCAGTCCAAGTTTGGTGGAGGTAAGTCCTTGCCTCCCCACGCCAGACTGCATTGCTGGGAACCGTGACTTTTGCAGCTACTCCGGCCTCTGTGCAATTCCGGCGGAAATCCTTTGTGCATAGCCAAGCCTGGGTCCACGGCACTCTAACCTGCATTTCACGACTTCATGAGTTGTCCTCTGGCGACGTGGGACTCCTTTGTGCAACTTTGGGTGAGCACTGTTTCACTCCTCTTTGTAGTGCCTGTTCCGGCACTTCTGTGGGTGCTGCCTGCTTCTGAAAGGGCTCCTTGTCTTGCTGGGCGCCCCCTCTGTCCACTAACGCAGTTGGCCACATCCTGGTCCCCCCTGGGCCACAGCAGCATCCAAAAACCCTAACTGCACCACTTGCAGCTAGCAAGGCTTGTTTGTGGTCTTTCTTCATGAAAACACTTCTGCACGACTCTCCACGGCGTGGGGCATCCATCCTCCAAAGGGGAAGTTTCTGGCCCTTGTTGTTCTTGCAGAATCCTCAGCTTCTACTGTCCAGTAGCAGCTTCTTTGCACCCACAGCTGGCATTTCCTGGGCATCTGCCCACTCTCGACTTGGTCGTGACTTTTGGACTTGGTCCCCTTGTTTCACAGGTACCCTCATCTGGAAATCCATCGTTGTTGCATTGCTGGTTTTGGTCTTTCCTGCAGAATTCCCCTATCACGACTTCTGTGCTCTTTGGGGAACTTTAGTGCACTTTGCACTCACTTTTCAGGGTCTTGGGGTGGGCTATTTTTCTAACCCTCACTGTTTTCTTACAGCCCCAGCGACCCTCTACAAGGTCACATAGGTTTGGGGTCCATTTGTGGTTCGCATTCTACTTTTGGAGTATATGGTTTGTGTTGCCCCTATCCCTATGTGTCCCCATTGCATCCTATTGTAACTATACATTGTTTGCACTGTTTTCTAATACTATACTGCATATTTTTGGTATTGTGTACATATATCTTGTGTATATTTGCTATCCTCATACTGAGGGTACTCACTGAGATACTTTTGGCATATTGTCATAAAAATAAAGTACCTTTATTTTTAGTATATCTGTGTATTGTGTTTTCTTATGATATTGTGCATATGACACTAGTGGTACTGTAGGAGCTTCACTCGTCTCCTAGTTCAGCCTAAGCTGCTCTGCTAAGCTACCATTATCTATCAGCCTAAGCTGCTAGACACCCTATACACTAATAAGGGATACCTGGGCCTGGTGCAAGGTGTAAGTACCCCTTTGGTACTCACTACAAGCCAGTCCAGCCTCCTACAGTCTACTTTTGCAGGAAGTTTTCCAAGATCCACCATGGGTTTCATGACCATTCTTGCCACTAACTGGAAGGAGGTTGAAAGCACAGAAACAGGAAAAATTTGTTATGCCCCAGTAAAATGCCAAAACTGTGCTTAAAAATTTGTTTTGTGATTCAAGTATTCCTGTTCCTTAAAGCTGAAAAGATGGTGATTTTTGCACCACAAACCCTTTTATTGATGCAGCTTGCAGGGAAAACAACAGAAGTTTTCTTCTGAAATACTTTTTCCCCCATTTGTCACAAAAAAAATAAATGTAGCTGTGTTTTGGTTAATTTCTTGGTCCTATCCGGGTAATTCATAAACCCGGGGTACTTTTGGAATCCCCAGGGTGTCAGAAAAATAAGGTTGTACTCTTGGTGTGGATACTTTATGTGAACAAAAAGTTATGAAGCTCTACGCATAAACTACCTCAAATACCCCAAAAAGGGCTCAGCAGCGGGGGAAAGGCCTAGCAGTGAAGGTTTTAACCCTGTGCTTATTAAAAGAAGGCCTACATAGCAATGCTTATTTATTGCACAGTGTAGTTAAAAATTCTCTCTAAAATTCCTAGGCCCAAATTTAAGAAGGGCCTAGCGCCAACTATTGTCACAGTAGCATCATTCTTTTGAAGGCTAATGTGGCGATAGTGTGGCAAAAAGGGCACATCGTATGTACAAAGTGGCGCAATGCTTGCATTGTGCCACTTTGTAAACCGTTGTGCCACATTATGCCTGTGCCTGGCCTAATATATGCAATGGGGGGCATTCTATGACCTTCCGGTGTGCCATTTTTAGTGGAATTTCTACTGCCTGCACAGAGCAGGCATTAAAAGGAGAGACACCATTATTTTTAATTACTGGGCTCCATGTACTTTGCAGGATTAGCAGCAAAATATTTGGCGCTAATCTTGCAAAGTACAACAATATCGTAAAAAATGATAATGTTATTGTCCCTAACCTGCGACATGGTGCACTGTATGTTAAATATGGCGTGAAGCGGCACTTTTATTAAATCTGGGCCCTAGTGTCTTTTAGACAGCGTTTGTAGGCAAGAAAACTAATGTTATTTGAAAGAATTATCTTTCAAATTACAATATATGATGCTAGTTTACGTACTTTCCTTAGTAATTTGTTGGATATCCACGGTGCCGCCACATTTATTTCGAGCATTTATTTTTCATGGCCATTTCATCCTCTACTTCGACAAAACCTCATTTCTAAATTCCAACATTTCATATTTTTTATTTTAAACTGAGAACGTTGATTAATTCTACACAGCCCTGACAAATTAATATCGTGTTGTTAATGATTTTCAAATGTGTTTTTAATTGTTTAGAGAAACTTGCACATGTTCACCTAATACGTGCTTTCTGTAAGGTGTCAAGGTAAGAATTAGAGAGAAAAATCCCGTTTATGGGGCATAATACTAGGTTCTCAACTGATAAACAAAGCCTTGTGCTAACAACTTGACAGGCTTCAAGGATGTTGTGTTCCTAAGCACCTATTATGTTGATGACTGCAATTGTTTAGAATGTAGGTTTAAAGGAACAGTAAATCGGTGGCATTCTCTAGATAAGGAATTTGCTTTAAAATATGTAGTGCAATTAGATGCTGTACACCCACGGTGCTTTCTTTTCAACATATGTATTTAAAGAGTCCACTAAGATGACACATTTAAGGAAACAAATATTTCAAGTACATTTCAGAGTGAGACACATCCTCCTTCCTATATTCACAACAGTCATCTGACGCCAAAGACACACTTTTTAGTGATAACATTTTTGTTACAAGAAATAAGTAAGACATGGTTATCAGTGACCGTCCCGCACAAATTCTGAAGTGGCATTAATCAAATTAAGGCCATACTTACAAGGCCCTTCTGCCTCCTTGCGCCACACCAGTGTAATTTTTTTATGCTAATTTGGCATTACTGAGGCCAATTCCAAGTGTCATATTTACAAAGTGGCGCAATGCTAGCATTGCTCCACTTTGTAACCCATTGTAACCCCTTGAGCCACATTATACCTGCGCCAGGTATAATGTGTGCAAGGGGGAACATTCCCACACAGGGAGGCCGTAACAAATGGCACAGTGAAATCTACAAGTTTTCACTACAACATTTTTGTCGTCATTTTTAACGCCTGCTTGGGGCAGGCATTAAATTGACAGGTCCATAGTAACATATGGACCTCCTTAGTCCTTTGCTGCACTAGTGCCATAACCTATGGTGCTAATCCAGCAGACTGCTACAATACCATCATAAATTATGACACTATTATGGCACCAAGTGCCACTGTGCACCATGTTGTAAATACAGCACAACCATGGTGTTGTTCGGTGGGGCAGGGACAGCACAAGAAAAGTGGCGCATCAGGACTGATGCAACACTTTCTTGTCAATCTGACCCTTATAACAAAATTTACAAGAAATTGGCACTTCAGCTGTGATGCACCACTTTTCTTTCACCCCCTTGTTCCCCCCTAATGACACCATGTGTGCGCCATATTAACAATATGGTGCACCATGGCACACGTTAGGACAATAGCGTCAAAATGTATGACACTATTGTGGTACTTTACAGGATTAGTGCCATAAATTGTGATGCTAATCCTGGAAAGTAAAGGGATGCCCATTGAAAGTAATGGGCACATCATTTTAACGCCTGTTCTGAGCAGGCTTTAAAAATAACGCTAAAAATTGCGCAGTGAAATGTTCTGAATTTCACTGAACCATTTTTACCCCCCTGCATACATTATGCCTGGCGCAGGCATAATGTGGTGCAAAGGGGCACACAGTGTTGCAATGCAGAATTGCGCCACTTTGTATATATGGCAAAGGAGAATGGCCTCCTAAACGCCATATTAGCATAAATTATTACGCTAGTGTGGCACTAAGAGACACCAGGGCCTTGTAAATCTGGATCCAAGTATCTAAACATTGTCCTGATACTAAATATAAACACGTGAGACCACAGGCAGTCGCATTACAAAGTAATATTATTATTATGAGTTAGAACTGTTAGCTCAGTATGCACCTATTACTGACCTTAATTGTAACAAACAGTCACATCCTCTTATTAAATCCCCTCGAACAACATAATCTCATTCCACCTTTCACCCTACACCATTATATCAACATTGGCATCTGTAGAGCATACTTACAATACATATGTGTATATTTATGTACATGTATGTATATAGGTATATATCTATATCTATCTCCTTTTTACATGTGTGTGTATGTGTCTTGGTGTTGTGTATGTGTAAATATATAAACTAGTTGTATCTGTGGCCCAAAGTATGCCCCCCTAAAAAACACTTCTAGAGATGCCACTGTATATCAAGCCCCTCATTGTGTATGGACTGCTTAACACTTATTCTTGACCCAGATATGCATTTATTATAACAGACATCTTAAACTGAATTACATTTGATGTGTTGATCTGAAACATAGTTGAAAAATTAGATAACTTTGATTAAGCTAGGTCTGTCCCTGATTGAGCTGTATTAAGTAATGATAGACCGGAGAGAAACACAGTGAGGGGATAGCTATCCTTTACAGCAAGCCCTTCAAAATCTTTTCTTTTCAAACTAGAGGCATCGCTGCCCAAAAATATAGTCACTACTATTAATCTTTCCTCTAAGCACACAGCTTAAATAATGCAAATCTAACATTTGCCCTAATACTCCTAAAACATCTCAAATTTAAAATATTGAACTCATCTTGGTTTTCACTGCTAACCAAGGCACCATTGCCACCCTCATGACATTCACTTAGATTGTGAAACAGTGGTCTAGTCCAACCATTGTAGGCACTTGCTTATCAAGCTGGTCACATAGTAGATGTATTTGGGTCTGCTCCCGGGTTCCTCCACACTCCTTTAATAACTCATCAGACTTAGAATGACCACTGCTTCATAACATTTACATCCACAAATCTCTTAACAATGAACCGTGATAACAAGAATATGGGAACTTACAGGCCGTGGAATAAAATCAGTACCAAAGCCTTCAAGAAGATTTGTGAATCCCCTGAACTAGATTGCCCATTACAAAGTTTTACAATTTGCAATTCTTTGTCGTCCACTAGAACAGATTATATTGCACATGTATCTAGATTTCTAAGGAAAGGATGAATAAAGATCTCCCTTTGTCATTGCCACTCGTCTACTGGAAACTGCCAAAAGTAGAAAGTAAATGGAACTTGTTATTTCTTAAAAAGCAAACTAAATGATTAGGATACACGTCTTTCCCCTCAGCAAAAGGAATACTTTTCCAACTGTATCACTGGGTGTGAAGAAATATAAAGGAACCTTGCAGTGGTGAAAGACCTCAGAGATACTGTTAGCTTTTCCCATCAAATCATACATTCTCAAACCTTTTTTTTTCACAATATTTTAGAGGCAAAAGGGCAATGTGGACAAAATCTGTTTTGCAGTTTCATGAACTCTTGTTAGACTTGTCCCTCGCAGAATGGTCTTTCCCGAAACTGTTTTAACTTTACTCTTCTATTTTGCAGATTTTTTTTTTTTTGTTGGCCTTAGGACTCTGTGTACTTTATCACTGCTAACCAGTGCTAAAGTGTTTGTCCTTACTTCCTAAAATACCTGATTGCCATATTTTAATTATTTACATATACCCATGGTCTATAAGTTAAATCCTACTAGTGGGCCTGAAGCACTTATTGTGACACCCACATGAGTAGCTGCTTAAAACATCTCCTAGACCTGCCATTTCAGCCTGAACGCATTTTTAAACTGCCAATTTGACTTGGCAAAATAAACTCCTCGCCATGTCTCAAACTCCACTTTTTATTGCATATATGTCTCCCCTAAGGTAGGTCCCAGGTAGTCCATGGGTCAGGGTGCACTGCATTTCAAAGGTTGGATGTGCATGTTTAGGTTTTACATGTGCTGCTAGTAAAAACGTATACATTTGTTTTTAATTACTGTGAGGCCTACCTCTTCCATAGGATAACATTGGGATGTTTGCTACATTTATTAGGTGCTAACGTTTGATTGGGAACAAGTAAAGATTTCATGTTTGGTGCCTCAGAAGTTGTAATTTAAAATGTTCTTTAAAGGAAAAGTTGAATTTTAAAAAGTTACAATTTTCCTGCCCTAACAATGTAGCACCTGCAGCCTGTTCCTGAGTCACATAACTGTGTATAGCTGGAAATTGGACTTTTTTTTTATCCCTCCCAGACAGCTACACATTAGAGGGCTTAGGTTTGCCTGGATGGGATCACTGGCAGGATGAAGGCAGAACTGAGAACAGCCCCACTTGTAACTGAATAGGCAGTGCCCTGCCTTCACACAAAGAACTTAACACCACTGTTTGTGAAGCCAGCTTAGAGACAGAACAGGAGAAGCAGAATACTTCATAGGGAATTCTCTAGAAATTTCTCCTACTTCACAAAAGACACCAGTTATACAAATAGGACCCAAAGAGGACTGCTTGCTGCTGTATTCTGTGGTGTACTTCAGAAAAATGCTTTGCTGCACCTGGAAGGACTGCTAAGATGTGTGGAGCCTGCCTTGAACACTCAGAGGCCTGCCCTGCTACTTGAGCCCTGTTCTACCTCTTGAACTTAGGTCTACCAGAGTGATTCCAAGGGCATGTTGGCAGGTCTCCTGAACAGAGCCTCAGGAAGAGAAAAGGATCAAAACGTTCAGAACCTTATCCTGGACCCAGCCTGAGTGAGTCCCAACCACCCCCTAGTGGAGCGCCTTCAGTCCTGGATTCTCGGTGAAGGTGTTAAAGGTGCCCAAATAGCTAATATCCAAAACTTGGGACTTGGAAAACTTTTTGGCTAAAAACTTCTCTGAGAACTGAGTGAAAAACAGGACCAATCTGCTCGGCTTTCCGCCCAATGTGCATCACAGGGCGGCCAGATTTCTCTGCAGCTCCTGCTAAGTTCTTCTTCACAACAGCAAATCCTGTTCAGCTGTCCTTCACTAAATGGGTATGTAGCCTTGTGAAAATTCTCATCAGCCATAGCCTACAGCCTTGTAGAGCTGAGTTCAAACGTAGAAACCTTCATTGTGACTTTATCCAGTGGGTCCCCAACGATGCCTACTCGTCGAACACCATCTGCAGCCTTGCCCCGCTGAACTTCTACCTTCTTAAACACATTTCTGCTGAAGTTTCTCCTAAGTCCAAAGGTAAGTGCTAACTGGGCCCAGTCCACTCCTTTTAGCTGACTCATGCTTCATTGTGGTCTGCCATAATTTTCGACTTTGACCCAGTCTCATTGTAAGAAAACAGGCTTTTTTCAGGTTTTCCTCAGCTTTTTGCCCCCTTGTGGACTACAAGCTGATGGTTTTCGACTTTGAGAGTGCACTGAGGCCTGCACGCCCTCAGTGCCAGTGTTCTTTCCCTTTTCTAAAGTATATGTTGAATTGGATACCCCAATAGGCAATACCTGACTTACTTATAAGTTCATAATATATGGTACACAGGTGCCAAGGGCATGTAAGGCTGGCTGTCGAATCAAGAGCTGCATCACTGGTAGTGCCACTCTGTGTGTGGAAAAGTGAAAACTGGACTTTCAGGTGTCATTGCAGACAGAAGAGGCTGTGCATACACTTCATACCCAACTTTGCCATTACCACTAATGTCAAAGGGCCAGATTTAGAGTTTGTCAAATAGGGTACTCCGTAACAAACGTGATAGATATCCTGTCCGCTGTTTTACGATTCTGTAAAATCCTATGGAACTTGTAATACGGTGGATGGGATATTCATCATGTTTATGACTGAGTAACCCATCCATCAAACTATAAATCAGGCCCAAAGTTCCATAAGTCCCTTAACTATATATGTAAGTCTCAGCTAAGACAGGCCTATGTAGCTCTATGGCAAGGAACTGTATAATATTAAGATAGACATGTATTTTCTGATATGTTTATGCAGAGAAACCCTAAAATGTCAGCGTTTGCTCAGGATGGTCAAGTAGCCTGATAAGGTAATTACAGAGTTAACATTTGGCACTCTAATGTGTTTAACTTCTGATAGAGGCTACCTAAAGCTATCATGTTAGGTATCAAATTAAAGGGACTATCACATGGGATTCAATAATGTAGTTGATATTTGTGTCTACTTAATGGTTGCCACTTGTGTGAAAGTTTCCCTACTTTGACCCAGCTAGTCCAGTTGCTTCAGAGAGGCACAGATACTGATACAGGTTTCTGCCTGACTGGGAGATTAAAGACTCCCAGGCTGGGAAAAAAAGGCTGCTGCACTGGAGGTGCATCAACCCCCCACCCACAGGATGGGCTGCAAATGGTGTCACCCCAATTGGCAAGCATCAAAGGGTGATTCTACCTTTGAAAGGCCGTTGTGACAACATTCCAGTGCAGGAAGCAATTTGTTTCCCCTAGATAGGGTAGAGCCAGGCCCAAAGGAGGGAAAACCTGATTTAGAACCAGGCCCTCACTCTCAGGGAAAACCTCATCCATGTTGGTTTGTGGCATGCAAAGTGCTCTCTGAGATAGCCAGATGCTACACATTACAGAAATGTGTCAACAGGTAGGAGGGGACCGAGGAGCTCCTTGGCTAGTGACTGCATTGTCCACTCGGGACACCTTATTTGGATATAAAAAGCACCTGTGGCACCCGACAAGTAAGTGCTTGTTGGACGTGGACCAAGGACAAGAAGAACACCACTCTGCACCCTTTTGAAGTGCACAAAGAGACACTGCAACACCGGAGTGACTGCACCTGCTGCTCTCTTGGCTAGTTGAGTTTGGACCCTGTTCTGCATGCCTGGCCTAGGGAAAGGTTGATTCCCAGCTCCAATCCAAAGCAGTGGCTCCAAGGATCAGGAGGCTGATCCCCTGGAATACACTCCAGGGACACGAGCAGAAAGAGCCCAAAACGACAAAGTAGTAGCGCTCACTGAGGTTTTATTGCTACCTTTTGCTTTGTGCACCAACAAAGAAATCCAAGTTAGCCAAAGTCTACACCCGAGTCTGCTGCACCAAGAGAGCTGTCAGAAACCAGATTCTTTGGACTACAAGTACAGTAGTCCCACCAAAGGTTTGCGCCAGAACCACTGTGTTACAAGAATTAAAGGTCTGCTTTGGCAGACATTTCACCCCTGAATTGAAGACTTTGTGGGACCCTAAGAGCCATGGTCGGAGTCATCCCCACTCACCTGTGAACCAAAGACTCAACTGGACTTTACCTCTGTGGACTTCACAGCATGTGGAGCTTCCACTGAGCATACTCAAGCCTGCATCCCACAGCATCATGACCACTCAATGCATGTCAATGGTGGTTGAACTGTAACATTTGGAACTTGCTTCTAAGAGTCACTGGTGGGCACATAACGGTCCAAAGATTCCTTTTTTGACACCTAGACCTTTAGCCTGGTAGATTAGGTCACCCAGCCCAGGCCAAATTTGCTGAACTCAGTGTAACAAAAGTTTTACAAAGTTTGTAAACTTTTCACTTACCGATGCCTGTTTACATTTCCTAAATGCTTTAAAAATTCATATCTCCTGAACCCTCCGGTGAACTTTAGTCATCATGGACTCTAAAAATTATTTTAAATATTCTCTATTTCCATACATTAGTGTTGGGTCTCTTTCTTGTTTTGTGATTTGCTTATTTCTTTGTTTGGTGTTGTTGAATGTTTCACACATTGTTCCTTTGCTATGCCTTGCAGCTCTGTGCCACAGCTACCAAAGCATTGAGCTGAGGGTTCAGGAAACAACTCTGACTGGACCCAAGAAGATAAATGTGAGTGCACTGCACAACAAGGCCCCAACCTTGCCATATAGTACACCCTTTTTCTCACACTTGTGCAACTAGATGTCAATCGTTGATGCTTTGATAATTTAGGTGAGAGTTTTTACCATAAAGTTTAAAAATTCAAAATTCATGTGCTACTAATTGGATTTTTTCATTTTGATGTCAAATAATTTATAAAAACATACTCTATCTTTCTAAATTGGTGTACTATTTTTCTTGTGTTGTATTTATACTTTATTTATTGTTTGTGTGCTGCGAAAATACTTTACACTGCCTCTAATTTAAACCTGACTGCTTTTGTGCCACGATATCAGAGGGTTACGGAAAGGGTAATTTAATGACTCTTGTGGTTCACCCTTACAGGAATGGTGCCTGTTGTTTGATCCCTACTCTACCAGCAACCCAATTTCTCACATTGGTGTTCAGTGGTGAGGTCCATGACATCAGAGTTGAGCTCTGTTAGACCTGTCTGCCTCAGAGTGGTCTTCTTCCAAACTGTTTGCCTCACTCCTCCATTGTTGCTGATCTTGTTTTTGTTGGCCACTGTGTGTACTTTAACAATGCCATCCAGTGCTAAAGTGTGTGTGCTCACTCCCTAAAGCATGGCAACATTGGGCCACACCCAATTGGCCAGTTTAATTTAACTATAAATCCTTAGTAAAGTGCTCCTGCATGTGTCTGGGGCCTGTAAATTAAATGCTACTTGTGGGCCTGAAGCAAAACGTATGCCACCCACATAAGTAACCTGTCAAACATGTGTCAGGCCTGATATTGCGGTTTCATACTACAATTTCAGCCTTCAAAAATAAAAATTTAGCTTTGCCTAAATCTTCCTTTTTAATAAATATAAATCACCCCTAGGGTAGGCTTTAAACAGCCCACCAGGTGGGGTGCAGTGTTTTTTAAGAAATTGGACATGTACTTTTACAAGTCCTGGTAGTGAACAACTTTTAAATTTGTGTTTCACTACTGCAAGGCCTACCTCTCTTATAGAATACATGGGGTTACCTTGTTATCAGATTTAATAAGTGAAACCTTTCAAGTGGGAGCAGATAGTGATTTTGAGTTTGGTTTATAAAAAATTGTAATATAAACCCCTTTCTAAAGGTAAAGTTGGATTTTAAGTCACAATTCTGAAAATGGCACTTTTAAAAGTTGGTATTTTCTTGTCCCAAACCATTTGGTGTCTGTAACCTGTATCCTTAGTTAAATGACTAGGTGTAGCTAGCAGTTGGTCTGTGTGTATTGCTCCCAGACAGTGAGACAACAATGGAGTAGGTGTTGGCCAGATGGACCATATCTAAATTGATGAGGGGGGTGGACCTGTCACCTACCACACTTGCACATCACAAAGTCTCTGCCAGAGCTCACTCACAAAAGGTTGTTATATGGTTCCTGCTAAGATAATCG
The DNA here is from genome assembly GCF_031143425.1 of Pleurodeles waltl. Lineage (NCBI taxonomy): Eukaryota > Metazoa > Chordata > Amphibia > Caudata > Salamandridae > Pleurodeles > Pleurodeles waltl. Next base: position 935,864,180 of record NC_090447.1, on the reverse strand, counting down.
GAATATGTTTTCGGACAACAGAACTTCAGAGTGTGAAGGGCTAACTCCATCCACAACATCAGGAGCTGTTGGCCCAATTCCTGGCTAGCTCACAGTGCCTCACCTGAACCCCTAAACCAACCAGGGTAGAAGTTGATTAGGGCAACTGAAACTTGACACTCTGACTCCTCAGGGAGTCATGGAAACAGATCTTACTCTTTTGTTGTATTACTCATGTATGCCCAGAAGAATTACAAGAGAGATACAAAATAAGCTTTCAATATATCTATTGAAACAATCATAATATTGCATAGAGAGAATGAGATGTGATAATTAGGCAAATGAAACAAAGCAGTATCAGGATTATGAACATGGTCAATTAAAATAACCAATCCAACAATGATGGATGAGTTTCTATAGATTCTAGAAGTTCAAGAGGTTCCTACCTAACCCTAAGACTATACTGAGATCATAGCTGGTTTAACCTTCTGGCTAGTCCAATCTAAGGGATAAGCCCCAGCCCCACACCTGAAGACAGTGTCAGGAGTCAGCCTATGGTGCAGATGGGAATCATCTCGGGAAGCTGATAGATCAGTGCCAGCAGAGCTGCATGTCGAACACAGCAGTCATCCCAGGATAGTCATGGCTGAATTACCCTCTGCCTCTTCTGGGTCAGTGCACCATTTAAAGCCATACTGTGTTGGAAGCGCAGCTCCGATACAATGTGGTGTATAGGTGTTAGAAGTTGTTGCTTGAACGGACAACACAAGAACTAGAATATTCTCCACAGTGTTCCTAGCCCTGAACTGAAAGTACTGATTACATGTCATGCAAAGGCTAACTAAACAAGCTACTCGTAGCACATATTCTTAGAAAAATATAATGCAAGAAATGTGTAAAAATGTCATTGCTATAAGCTGTGCAGCTAAAACAAATACAATATGAAATATAAAATGAACTAACACGGGTCCAAACGTTCCTAACAACAAGGTATGACACTAGTCTTTTGTGACCCTAGACAAGCTGGGGCCAAGACAGGTAGGAATGAAATTCTAAACACCTCTGGGGTTGGAAACCTCTACAACCTTTTTCTTACTTCAAAGTGGGTATCATGTATACAGTAAATAGTTGACTGTCAGGCCCAACTCTTCAGTGAATCTTTGGACCTGTGAAAGACTGCTACTCTCCTGTCCTACTGCCCTGCTACTTTGACCCCTAGTACCACCATAGTGACTCTAAGGGCTAGTTGGCTGGCCACCTGATCCAAGCCTCAGGGACAGAAAAGGCTTTGACCACCTTGAACCCAGGACCTGGACTCTGCCTGCTATGACTTTTGCCCCCCAAGTGGCGCCAATCCAGTCCTGGATCCTAGGAAGTGGGCATGAATGTACTCTGACAGCCTGGTTGTGGTATTATCTTGGGCAGCACAGCACATCTTCTGGCAGCCTCATATCAGAATTGCCATTGTGCAATGCATCGCCAATGCAGGGCCTTGCATCACAATCCACAGTTCATTCTAACTGCCACTGGACTACACATCCCCGATGCAGGACTTTGCACACAAGCCTCTGTCAGCGCCATCCTTGATGATTACACAGGGCCCTGCACCACAAGCTTCATAGACTGCTCCATTGAAAACAACACTATGTGGCACATCCTTGATGCATGACCTTTCATTGCCACCCACAGCTTATCAAAAACGCTTCTGTGTAACACATCCTCCACCCTGGATCTTGCCGCTCTCTGCAACCAGGATTTAAGGTACCTAGTTCAGCAGGCTTAGCTGGGTCCCTGTAACCGTCCATCCTTCCATTGTGGTCAGCCTGAATGTCAGACTTTGTCCGCAGGAGAAGTGACCAGTTAACCACAGTTGACACTTTATGCTTTTAGGCACTATTTTCACTCTTAAAATTGCATATATCTGGTTCTAATTATAGTATTTTTGTCATTTAGGTGCCAAATAATTGATCACATTTTACTCTATTTTCACCTGATTACAGTTTGAAGGGGTTCTCAAATATTTTACACATTGCCTCTAAGTTAAGCCTGATTGCATTTGTTCCAATCTACCAGAGGACTGAACATGGGTTCATTTGGAGCTTGTGCATCCCACTGACAAGAAATATGGTTGCTGCTTGAGTAGGGTTTCACCCCCCACCCCTTAACCACTAACCCAATGTCCTATATTGGGATTCAGCAGTGAGGATAAGACTTGTGGTTGTGCACTGCCATACAGTGATAATGTGTTAAACTAAAATCTCAGATAAATGGTTTGAGGCCATTTGGAGCTTGTTTTGGATTCTCATTAATTAGCTTGTTTGCTTTTTCTAAATTTATTCTCATTCTACATGACTGTCTGTGACCATACCTGCAGTAATGGAACTCAAGCTCATCAACCTGGGGAGCTACACAGTATCTGCGCTCAAGGACTTCTACAAGGAAAGGGGTCTTCCCACCAAAAAGGGCACCAAAGGTTGGAGCTTAAAATCATTCTGAGGGCCTGGGCAGAGGCCCGCCAGTTACTGACAGCATCAGATGACCACAATGAAGAACATGATATGATGCAGGTCTCGAGATGCAGCACTCAAAGGAGGAGGTGACTTGTCTTGTGAACTTAAACTCCCTGCCAAAACAGAGAGCAGTGTGGCTTCACAAGGCCTGTCACCAAAGGAGCTGGCAGACTGGAAGGCAGAGAGAAAGTTTCTGCTGCAGATGGCCAAGCTCAAGACAGCCTAAGTTGAACTAGCTGGTAAAAGAAGCCTCAAAGTGCTGGATATCAGAGCAGAGAAGCTGATACCAGCAGTCAATCAATCAATAAATAAATCAGGACTTGTTAAGCATGGCTTATCACCCAAAGGGTCTCAAGGTGCTGAATGAAGACGTGCTGCTCAGTTGAAGAGCCATTTCTTGAGGTCCTTCCTGAACTGCTTCAGTGATGCGGTCTGCCTGAGCTTGAGGGGAAGTGTGTTCCATGTCTGGGCTGCTAGGTAGGAGAAGAATCTTCCTCCTGCTGTACTTTTCCAGATCTTGGGGATGGCTGCAAGTGTGAGCTGGGAGGAACAGAGATGTCTGTTGGGGTACGTAGAAGGTGAGGCAGTGATTGAGGTATGCTGGTCCTATGTTGTGCAGTGCCTTGAAGGTGTGGATAAGGAGTTTGCATGGGATGCGCTTGTTGAGTGGGAGCCAGTGTAGGTCTCTGATATGGGAGGAGATTCAGCTATGTCAGAGATGTCCAGGATGAGTCTGTCTGCTGCATTCTGGACTCAATGTAGTCTTAATTGAAGTTTCTTGGCAATGCCAGCATATAGTGCATTATAGCAGCTATAATGGCAGCTTACCTGCAGTGTCTGAGGGGGAAGAGAACATTTACATACCTAAAAATCTGGTGCCCACCTATCTTGTAAGGGACAATACTGACAAGTGGTTTTCTGTCAAAGAGGTAGCCCTCAAAATGTGCAGGGTGCCAAAAGAGTTTTGGGGGGCATCAGTCTGGAAACACATGCCTACAGTGGGGTGGGATACTTGCTTACACTAAAGGTGAGGGACCAGAAGAAGTACATCCCCATTAAAACCATCCTTGTAACCCAATTTGGGCTCACCCTGGAAAAGTACTGCATTTGATTCAGGGATAACCAATGAATGCAGAACCAGTCTTGGATAGTGTTGGACCTGGCCCTTTTACAGGGTCATTCCCCAGACATTTTGCCTTTTGCCTCCTTATTTTTCTGAACTTTGGTGGCTGACGTTATGACTCTGGGCACTTTTTCACTGCTAATCAGTGCTAAAGTGCATGTGCTCCCCCTTGTAAAATTGGTATGATTGGCTTATACCTGATTAGCATATTTAATTTACCTGTAAGTCCCTTGTAAAGTGGTATCCCTAAACCCAGGGCCTGTAAATTAAATGCTACTAGTGGACCTGCAGTGCTGCTTGTGCCACTCACTGAAGTAGCCTTTCAAACCTATCTCAGGCCTGCTAGCGCAGGGCCTGTGTGCACAGTTTTCTGCCACAGGGACCTGGCATCTAAATTTTCTTGCCAGGCCCAGAACTCCCCTTTTACTACATGTACTTCAACCCTAAGGTACGCCCTAGCTAACCATATGGGCAGGGTGCCATGTATGTAGAAGGCAGGACATGTGCCAGGTTGCGTGGCCTGTCCTAGTAGTGACAAACAGCCTAACTTGGTGTCTCACTGATGTGAGTGCTCCCTTCTCATAGGACTGCATTAGAAATGCCCTGCCTTATGTGTAAGAAGTATTGTCTGATTTAAGAGGGGTAGGGTAGGCATGTTTGGTATGGTTGTAATGGTAGTAAGAAATGCTGCTTACCGGTGTAGGTGTATTTTCTATTACTATTACAGAAATGCCACTTCTAGAAAGTGCGCATTTCTCTGTGCTTATGACTTTGGTGTTTGCAGCTTGACTCCAATCTATGTCTGGGCAGACAGACAGTTGGGGCTCTGTGCATACTTTCCAGACAGCCTGTACACAGGGAGGGTGGAGGTGTTGCAGAGGTGCATCTACATATTGTATGGTGTTCCTGGGCTGAGAGAAGGGAGAAGCGGGGATCACCTGCATTTGTAAAGGCTGTGCTCTGGCCTTGCACAATAGGGTTGTTTACCCCCCACTGACGTTTTGAGCCTGTGCTGGAGGAGAGAAGGGGTCGACCAACCCTCTCCCCCAGGAGCCAGACATGGCACCGTTGAGCGCACAGAAGTGCCAGGGGCCCCACCTTATCCTTCCAGGCACTAGGTGAGTAGAATAGGGATCTACCTGTCATATGGAGGCACCTGAACCTGGCCTTCAGGAGGCCGAAGGTCAGTTTGATCACCCTCCTAGTTCACCCATGGGCCTCATTGTAGCGTTCCTCTGCCCTTTTCCTGGGATTCCTCACTGGGGTCAGTAGCCATGACAGGTTGGGGTAACCAGAGTCACCTGCAAATGGCGAGGGACAACTGTTAGACACACACTAACCTGTAGGGATATCCCCAGACCCAGACAACCATTCCCACTGTCTTGCTTCCAAGTGCTCTCCTAATAGCCACACACGGTGCCTCTGGAGTTGACCCATCACATAAGGGATGCTGCTATTCCGTAGGATGTAGGCGTCATGCACTGAGCCAGGGAACTTGGCATTCACATGGGAGATGAACTGGTCGGCCAAACATATCATCTGTACATTCATCGAATGATAACTCTTACGGTTTCTGTACACCTGTTCACTCCTGTGGGGGGGGACCAAAGCCACATGGGTCCCATCAATGGCACCTATGATGTTGGGGATATGTCCCAGTGCATAGAAATCACCTTTCACTGTAGGCAAATCCTCCACCTGAGGGAAAACGATGTAGCTCCGCATGTGTTTCAGCAGGGCAGACAACACTCTGGACAACACGTTGGAAAACATAGGCTGGGACATCCCTGATGCTATGGCCACTGTTGTTTGAAATGACCCACTTGCTAGGAAATGGAGCACTGACAGCACCTGCACTTGAGGGGGGATTCCTGTGGGACGGCAGATAGCTGACATCAGGTCTGGCTCAAGCTGGGTACACAGTTCCTGGATTGTGGCACGGTCAAGCCTGTAGGTGATGATCACATGTCTTTCCTCCATTGTCGACAGGTCCACCAGCGGTCGGTACACCGGAGGATGCCGCCATCTCCTCACATGTTCCAGCGGACGGTGCCTATGAAGGACAACAGCGAGCACAGAGTCAACCAACTCAGAGGTACGTACCCAGAGCTTACACAGAACACGAATCATAATCCAAAAAGTGGCCTGTATTTGTGTTGAGTCTAGGCCTAGGTATGTGTGACGCAGTTAAAAATGAAGCCATGTGGGCCCCTGAAATGGCGGCTGTCTGACCTGTAAAGTGGGACAATAGGATGTGAGGTAACTGCTCTGGCATTGTACACCGTTGCGGTAGGTGGTCGAAGACCGCGGCACAATTCTGCATTGGTTAACATTGGACCCTATGGGTCCCAGGAACCAATGACGATGTACGCCGGCGGTGACGGTACGCACCACCGCAGACGTGACCACCATTTTCTATCTGTTCAATCACTCTATACCTGATCTTCGACAGGAGAGGACCTACACTGCAAGTGCTGCTGTGACCTCGGTCTGGAAGAGACAATGGCTCGAGTGTCTGGGGAAAGGGCCCCTGCCTTCACTGCAGAGGAGTTGGAGAAGCTCATCGACGGGGTCCTCCCCCAGTACATGCTACTCTACGGTCCTCCAGACAAACAGGTATGTACTCTGGGAGCATGCTGTATAGGCTATGCCTGTGTGGAGAGGGGTGGATGTAAGAAGGAAGGGGGGAGAGTGCAGCGTGCATGAAACGATGGTGAGTGCATGTGCCACATGCCAAGGGTAGGGATGGGGCCCAATAACTGTGACGGTGCAGTTGGTAATAAGTTTCTCTTTCCCCTGTACAAATCATGTAGGTCAACGCCCACCAGAAAAAACATATTTGGCGTGCCATCGCCAAGGACGTCCGGACCCTGGGTGTCTACCACAGACGGAGCACCCACTGCCGGAAAAGATGGGAGTACATTCGCCGCTGGAACAAGAAGATGGCGGAGGCTCAGCTGGGGATGGCCTCCCAACGTGGGAGGGGTGCCCGTCGCACCATGACCCCCCTGATGTTCAGGATCCTGGCGGTGGCATACCCAGAGATGGATGGGTGTTTGAGGGCATCACAGCAGCCACAAGGGGGTGAGTACACTCTCATCCTGCTGATTTAGTGCGCAGTGGAGGTGTCTGGGTGGGGGAGGTGGGCTGTGGGTTTCCCTAGGCCAGGGCGAGTTTAGTAGGCAAGGTCCCTCCGTAAGGCAGGCCATGTGGCACCCCACCCCACCTCTGTAGAGTGCCAAGTACACCTAGTCATGCCCCTGTGTCATCCATGTGTGCAGATGTCGTCCATAGCCTAATAGGCCATTTCCCTGGAATTGAACAGTGGAGGCCAAGAGCGCGGCGTAGTGCAGGGGGCTTCTGTGTCTGTCGTGTCCGCCACCGGTAGCGGTAATGCATGCACTCAACATGTCTTTCTTCTGTCATCCCCCCCCTTTTTGTGGTCTCCCTGTTCTTGCGTGCATTAGCATCATCAGGCGGAGGAGCAGTGGCACCGGAGCATGAGAGAGCTGCATCCTACATGGCCCTGGAGGGCAAAACTACGGACTCGGAGTTCACCAGTGGGACGGAGGGCGAGGGGAGCTCCACGGCGGGGACAGGAGCTGACACCAGCGATACGGACTCGTCCTCTGATGGGAGCTCCCTTGTGGTGGCGGCAACATATGTGCCCCCGCATCTACAGGTACAGCCACCACCCCCCCACCTGCACCGCCCTCCCAGCAGTCCTTCAGCCTTTGCCCCGTGCCTGCTCACCCAGGAGGGTGGGCATCACCTTCGCCCCAGGCACCTCAGGCCCTGCCCCAGTCCCCCCTGCTGCCCTCAGTGAGGAGGCCATTGATCTCCTCAGGTCCCTCACTGTTGGGCAGTCTATCATTTTGAATGCCATCCACGGTGTAAAAAGGCAGTTGCAACAAACAAATGCATTCCTGGAGGGCATTCATTATGGTCAGGCGGCCCTTCAGCGAGCTTTTCAGACTCTGGCCTCAGCACTGATGGCAGCCATTGTCCCTGTCTCTAGCCTCCCCCATCCAACTTCCTCCACCCAGACCCAATCCCATGTACCCCAGCCCATCCCAAGCACACCTTCAGACCAGCATGCACACACGTCAACACACAAGGGAAGCTCTGGCAAACATAAGCACCACACATTCCACAGGCACTCACGCAAGCATCACACACATGCAGACACACCAACATCCACTGCCTCCACTGTGTCCCCCTCCTCCTCGTCTCCCTCCTCCCTCCCAGTCTCGGCTCCACTCACACCTGCATGCACTACATCAACCGCCACTACTGCCATCACCAGCACACACACTACCACAACCCGCTCACTTGCAGTCACCACCCCCACTACCATTCACACGTCCCCTGTGTCCTCTCCCAGTGTGTCTGTGACGCCCCCTCCCAAGATACACAAACGCAGGCACACACCCACCCAACAGCCATCCACCTCACGACAGCCTCCAGCGCATGCACCTTCACCCAAAGTCAGCAAACGAACACCTCCTACAACCACAACCTCTTCCTCCACTCCCAAACTCCCTCCAGCTACTTGTACCAGTGTCTCCCAAAAACTTTTCCTGTCCAACCTTGACCTCTTTCCCACACCTCCCCCACCCCGTCCGTCTCCTAGGTCCCGAACTAGCACCTCAGCCACAACATCTCCGGGACCAGTGGTGGCTGTAGTCACCGGAATCTGGAGTGCACCGGCCACCAGGGCAGCCAGTGTGGCACGGAGCCACAGCACAGACAGTCCCCCACCTGTGAAGCATCAAAGGTTGGCCAGTGCCCGGCGGGAGAGGGGGAAGACTCCAGCCACCAAAGCCGCTCCCAGGGGTCCCGGTGGGAGTATGAAGTCAGCTGCGACACCTTCCAAGGTGGGGAAGGGACACAAGAAACCAGGAAAAACTGGGAAGAGCAGCACAGCAAAGGAGACCGCCATCATCCCCGCTGCCCAGGAGGCCACAGCCATCATCCCCACTGGCCAGGAGGCCACAGCCATCATCCATCTCCGCTGCCCAGGAGGCCACCGCCATCATCCCCGCTGGGCCAGAGAGGACCGCCAGCACAAGCCCCGCTGGGCTAGAGAGGACTGCCAGCACGAGCCCCGCTGGACTAGAGAGGACTGCCAGCAGAAGCCCCGCTGGGCCAGAGAGGACCTCCAGCACAAGCCCCGCTGGGCTAGAGAGGAACGCCAGCAGCTGAGTCACTGCAAAGGAGCCTGCCGCTCCAAGCACCGCTGAACAGGGTACCGCCACCTCAAGCACCGCTGAACAGGGCACCACCGCCTCAAGCACCGCTGAACAGGGCACCGCTGCCTCAAGCACCGCTGAACAGGGCACCACCGCTCCAAGCACTGCTGAACAGGGCACCGCCGCCTCAAGCACAACTGAACAGGGCACCGCCGCTCCAAGCACCGCTGACCAGGGCACCGCCGCCTCAAGCACAACTGAACAGGGCACCGCCGCTCCAAGCACCGCTGAACAGGGCACCGCCGCCTCAAGCACTGCTGGCCCATGAGCGCCAAGGGCACTGACGCTACTGAGTCTGTCACGGGCAGGATGAAGCACTCTGGGCACAAAGCCCCCTCCAGAACCAGTGGAGAGATACATCCACTACCTCTGTCCTTAGCAGGATGAACCACTCTGGGCACAAAGCCCCCTCCAGAACCAGTGGAGAGATACATCCACTACCTCTGTCCTTAACAGGATGAAGCACTCTGGGCACAAAGCCCACTCCAGAACCAGTGGAGAGATACATCCACTACCTCTGTCCTTGGCAGGATGAAGTACTCTGGGCACAATGCCTCCTCTAGAACCAGTGGAGACTGTTATCCACTTGAGAGTCTGTGGCTTTGCACTCCCCAGGATGGAACAGTGGGCAACCCACCCACTGTAGAGACTTGAGAGACCGTGGCTTTGCACTCCCCAGGATTGAACAGTGGGCAGCCCACCCACTGTATTGACTTGAGAGACTGTGGCTTTGCACTCCCCAGGATTGAACAGTGGGCATGTGGCCCTCTCGTGGATTTGGATCGTGCACTCAACCGGCTGAGGTGCCCCCCCTTTCCCTCCCTCTGAGGTGCCTGTTTTCTTGCTCTCTGATGCCCCTGCAGTGTTCTCTCCGTCATTGTCGGGGATCTTGTTTGGGGCTCGCTCATACCCTGTGGGCCCAGTGTTCCACTGACTTAATTGGAGCACTACCTGGACTTCTATGCTTGGTGTATATTTTGTTTATGGTGTATATATATATTTTTGCCTACTTGATTTTAAGATATTACATTGGTTCCACTAATTCTTCGGGGGAGGGTTGGTGGGTGTGACCATCATGTATTAATATGTATTAGTGTGTGTGTTGTAGTGGGTGAGGGTGGGGGTGTTGCGTGTGTGTGTCCCTGTTTTTTCCCTCCCCCCTCCCCTGTTTCGTAGGTGCAGTACTCACTGTGGTCTTCGCCGCCGGCGTTCGTGCTTCTGGTAGAGGAGCAGGAAGACTATCGCAGGGAGAATTTGGAGTTTCGGCTCCATGGTGTCCTAGTTCCTCATGGGGTGTATAGGTGAGCGTTTTCCCTTTGGAATCCTGTTTCCGCCATGTTTTTATCCACAGTGAATCTGCCCCGGAAAAGGTGGCGGATTGGCCTGTTGTGATACTGTGGGCAGTACTTTGTCTTCCGCCTGTCTGTTGGCGGTGAACGCCGCGCTGTTTGTTCGTACCGCCGTGGCGGTCGGAGTGTTAAAGTGTCCGTCTTTGTTGGCGGTTTCCGCCACGGTCGTAATTGCTAATTTTTTACCGCCGGCCTGTTGCCGGTCTTACCGCCGCTTTAACACCGACCGCCAGGGTTGTAATGACCACATATATGTTTTTCATGACTTGCCATATGTAATAATGTTACTTTTATGGACATGTATGATGTATTTATGACAAATGCATTCATTTACTGTGATTCCTGACTACTGCTTATGTTGCACAATCCTGAATACTTACGTGTTCTAATGTGACAACTGCTTATTCTTGCAGAGTATTACTAACTTGTGTAATAGTCTGATAATTGCTAAGGTAGCAGGGTATTACTGACATGTAATGTTTGGTCTAATTATGTTTTGTGCAATTCAGTTTATTTTTACATAGCTCAGTGTTGTGTTTACTTTGTAGTGTACATCTTGCGTCACGTGTGTTGTGTGTTGTGCAAATGCTTTACACATTGCCTCCAGGTTAGGTATGACTGCTCGTGCCAAGCTACCAAGAGGGTGAGCAGGGGTTATCTTGGATGTGTAACTCCCTTGCCCTGACTAGAGTGGGTGGGTTCTGCCTGGATTAGGATATTCTTGATTAAGCCAATATGTCACTTAATGTTTGAGTGGGTGTCAGCAAGATGGTTTATTTAATGGGCTGTTTAATCTGATATTGAGAGATCACATGATCAATCTCTGTTTTACAGAGCTGTGTCAAAACCTTATTGATAGAAAGCTCACAGATCCCAGGGAGCTTGCTAAGGAGGCATACCTCTGGGTCAGCACTAGGGTATCCAAAAAGGTTTGTGGGGGATCACCAGAAGAGTGGTCAGGTGTCAAACCAACTGTAACTGGTCTCAGGCTGAGCCTAAAAGAAAGGGTTAATGACAAACCAACAGGGTTAGCTGCCCCCAGTGTACTTAATGTCACAAATATGGACACTCCAAGGGAGACACCAAATGACCCAAGTGGGCACAGCCCACCCAATGGTGGCCAGTTACCTGAGTTGGTGCCAGTTAGCTTAGGGGTTAGGACAGAGGTTACTTAGGGGGTCATTCTGACCCCGGCGGTCTAAGACAGGCCGGCGGTGCCCCGCAGGGCATTCTGACCGCGGCGGTTCGGCCGCGGTCAGAAGAGGCAAACCGGCGGTCTCCCGCCGGTTTACCGCTGCCCTTAGAATCCCCCATGGGAGATTCTGACACCCCCTACCGCCATCCTGTTCCTGGCGGTTCGCCCGCCAGGAACAGGATGGCGGTAGGGGGTGCCGCGGGGCCCCCCGTAAGAGGGCCCCGAAAAGTATTTCAGTGTCTGCTAAGCAGACACTCAAATACGCGACGGGTGCAACTGCACCCGTCGCACCCCTGCAACTACGCCGGCTCAATTCTGAGCCGGCGTCCTCGTTGCAGGGGCATTTCCTCTGGGCCGGCGGGCGCTCTTTTGGAGAGCGCCCGCCGGCCCAGAGGAAATGTCTGAATGGCCGCCGCGGTCTTTTGACCGCGGTGCGGTCATTCAGCGGCAGTACCCTGGCGGACGGCCTCCGCCGTCCGCCAGGGTCAGAATGAGGCCCTTAGTGTCACTAGGAGATAGAGAGATGGTGCCAAAGCCCCACATGCCTTCCAGTACTTTAAAGTATAGGCAGTGGGTCACCATCAATGGACAAAGGGTGGAGGTACTGAGAGACAAAGGAGCCAGTATGACTACTGTGAGGTGTCATCTGGTGTCTTCAGAGTAGGTTTTCCCTAATATAGTTCACTAAGTATTAGTCAAAGACAACCATGAGGGTCACTACCCAGTGGCTCTGGTGTGCTTCTACTGGGGGGGTTCCAGGTTCTCTAAAAGTAGCTCTGAGCTCTCCCATGCCTGTGGATTGTCTTTTACACAATGACCTAGAGCACACTGTCTGGAAGTTGAGCTCAGGTCACACCTGGAGATACTAGGGGGCATATTTATAGGCCTCTTGCGCCACATCAAAGTCACTTATTTTGATGTTAATGTGGCCCAATTAGGCCCAAATCCCCACGCCATATTTACAGAGTGGCACAATGCATGCATTAAGCCACTCTGTAACCCTTTGCTCCCCTTAGGGGAGCTGGAAAAATTGGGCAAGGAAATCTATGAGATTTCCTTGTGCCATTTATTAGGGCACTTTTAATGCATGCTCAAGAGCAGGCGTTAAAAAAGGGGCATCCTTTCTTAATATTGGGCCACTATGTACTCTGCAGGAGTAGCACCAATATTTTGGCCCTACTTCTGCAGAGTACATCAATAGCATCATAAAAAATGACACTATTGCCCCCTACCCTGCGCCATGTGGCTCCATATTTTAAATACGGCGCACATATTGTGACAGTAAGGGGGTGTTAAGGGGCACAGGGAAAGTGGTGCTGCACTCGGTGAAGCGCCACTTTCCATAAATCTGCCCCTAGGTTTGCCTGAATAGGTCTGTATAACCACAAGTTCCATGTCTTAAAGGAGGAATCAAGGAAGCCTGGAGCCTGGAAAAATTACACAGGCAGCTACCAAGAAGAGGAAGGGCAAGGGGCATTTGAAAGCAGCAACAGACGTTCCCATAGTCCAAGTTGATGGGGTGCCTGAGGACATTGCTGCCCTTGGAGACCTGCCTAAGTTTTCTGGGTTCCAAGTCGATGGTGGGCCTATGAAAGGGGAACTCTAGATGACTTGAAGCTGCAAGCTGAGGTCCAGCCTGCAGGTGATACCTCTGGAGAACACCTTATCTATTCAGAAAATGATCTTCAATACAGTGAGCCTAAAGCTCCTGGACCTGGGGTAACGCGCATGCTGGTGGTCTCATGGCATTAGAGGGCCTTCCTACTGGGGTTGTCTCATGACCTACCCCTAGCAGGACATCTGGGGTAGGACAAGACCTTCACCAGGCTTGTCCCCCACTTCTATTGATCCCGGATGAAGACAGCCTCAGATCTTTTCTGTAGGCCGTGTCTCAACTGCCAGACGAGTGGAGAAACAGGGTAAAAGCTGAAGGCTCACCATAGTTCATTTGTTGTTCATTGACACCCCCTTTGAAATGGTGGGCATCAATATTGTTTGTTCCTTGTACCATAAGACAGCCTTAGACAAAAGGTTCATCCTGGTCATGAAGGACCATTGCACAAGAGACCCTCAGGCCATCATTCTGAGGACTGTGACTACACCTGCAGTGGCTAGGGCCCTAATGGGGAATGTTACCCCTGTTAGGATTCCACAGAGTGGTGTCTGACAGGGATACCAATTTCCTGTCAGCATTCACGTGGGAAGATTGTGAGGTAATCAACATGTTGTCCAGACCACCCCATCCCTACAGCAATGGGCTTTTTGAAAGGCACAACAAGGCCCTGAAAGGCATGATTATGGACCTGCCTGAGCCCATGAGGGAGAAGTGGGACATCCTCCTACCATACCTGCTCTTTACCTGCAGGGAGGTGCCACAGAAGGGTGTTGGGTTCAGTCCATTAGAACCTCTATGTGGACACCCTGTTAGGGGACTTCTCAGTCTTGTAAAGGATGGGTGGAAACAAGCCCCCCCCAGGATGCTATTAGCTACATCCTAGCCTTCAGAAAACAGATAGCAAGAAGTCTCCTGCAAATTTGGGATAAGCCAGAAAGCCATGAAACACTGGTTGAACTGAATTCACTCTGGCTGAGTTTCAGCCTGTCAAACAACAGCCAGAATCACTGGCAGGGTGAACTACAAAAAGTCACTAAATTGACTTGTGCTTAACCTTAGGTAACCTGACAAATAAAGTAACCAGGCATAACTTAGAGGCAATGTCTAAAGTGTTTATCCAGCACACAAACAGTAATAAAGTGAAAAGACAATACAACAAAAGCCCACTCCAATTTAGAAAAAATATTGAATTTTAATAACGCATTTTACACCAAAACAGCAAAAATCCAATCAGTGGAACTGAAGTTATGAATTTTTAAAGCTTTGTCTAAAAGATCAAAGTCTCAACTGCAAAATCTAGTCGCGCAAGACCAACACAAAGTCTAAGTTCAGGGGGGCAATGCTGCAGGTGGTGTCCGAGGAGGGAACTGCAAAAGCTGGGAACCGCTGGACAAAGTTCTAATGAAGATTTCTTCATTGGGATATAGGAACATGTTTATCAGTTTGTGGCTCAGGGCAGTACAGAAAGTCACCTTGTTGTGTTCCCCTGCATTACAAGGAAAGGGGATGCATGTCCTGTATTTACTCAATGTGACACATTCCTGTCCTTTCCCACTGCTCTAGTGCCCTTTTGGCAGTTTAGTGCCAAGCCAGGTACCTTTGCACCATTGTGAAATGGTGCCTGAGTTGCAAGAAATATTGTTTTTGTGCAGGAAGGGGCACCTTCCTGTACAAAAACATTACTGAGAGCCATTTTCCTACTTCCATGTGTGATGCATTGTGCAGCACACATTGAAAGAGGAAAAAACAAGTAGAAATAAGGATATTTCTCCTCGTTTCACCTCTCCTGGGGAGGCATATCTTTTTGGAGCATTCCCAGATTTACCAGGTTTGATAAAGCTGGAAAGCACCAGAAATCATGTGAGTTGTGTGGGAATACCAACGCAACACCCGTGGAATGCCTCCCCTTGTATAGAGTATGCAATACAATAATTTGCACTGGCTTGCATTGCTCCATATTTTTGGAGCCATTCATAGCCACTCAAAGTGGATTTATGTGGCTTCAAAAATATAACTTAGAGGGTTAGTGCCATGCATGTACCATGTTGCATGGTGCAAACATGGTGCAATGCTCTCGTAAATATGCCCATTGGTTTCTCTTTTGTAAGTTAAAAATCTCCAGTAGGATGAGGCAAGAATCTGTAGCCGATGAGTGTTCCAGGAGCTGGATACCCATTTCATGAGGGACTGTCAAACAGGATTTGCTGCTGCTGAGAAGAACATAGTGGCAGCTACCAGGTCCTGGCCTTCCCTCGTTTTTTAGGGCAGTTTGTAGCTAAACAAATTCTATATCCCAAGTTTTGGATTATGGATAGCTGGGTACTTTCAGCACCACCACCAAGGGTCCAGGAGTGGAGTGGAACCAAGTGACTGGTTAGGACTCACTTAGACTGGGTCCAGATGCAGGTTCAAGATGGTGGGAGCCTGTTAGGTAACTAGCCCTTTGACTCACTCTAGTAGTCTGGGGTTCAAGTGATGAAGAAGGACTCAAGCAGCAGGAAAGGCTTCTAAGGGTTCAAGGCATGTGCCAGGCAGCAAAGCAGTCCTTCCAAGTATGGCAGAGCAGTCTTATGAAGTACAAAGTAGGCCCCAACAGCAGGCAGTCCCTTGAAAGTCCTTCCGCAGGGCCCGAAAGTGAACTGAAAGTGGGTCCAAGTATCCTATTTTTATATCTAGTGCCTTTTCTGAAGTTGGAAAAGTTTCTAGAGGTTTCTGTTTGAAGTCCTTGGAATTTCTGGACTCCAGTGCCCTGGCTCCAAGCCTGGCTTCAGGGAAAAAGCAGTGGTGACAAACACTTTTTGTGAAGGCAGAGCACAGCCTGATAAGTTTCAAGAGGGGCTGTGGCCAGCCCTGCCCTCCCCCATCCTGCCAGCAAATGGAAATTCAGTCAAACCTAATCCAGCTTTTGTGTGGCTGTCTGGGAGGAATTAACAAAGTCCAATGTCCAAATATGCCCAGTCATGTGACCGAGGTCAAGCTGCAGATACCAAATAGTAATCCGCAGGAAAATGTCTTTCTAAAAGTGGCATTTTCAAAATTGTAATTTAAAATCCAACTTTATCATTAAAGATTATTTTTAATTACAATTTTATAGATAACAAACATGAAATGCTGATGTGTTCCCAATCAAAGTTAGCACTTATTCAATGTAATAAGGCAAACCAATGTTATCTTATGGGACCAGTGGATTTAGCAGAAATGAAGAACAAATGCTAGAGTTTTTCACTACCAGGACATGTAAAACATATAAGTACATGTCCAACCTTTTAATTACAGTGCACCCTGCCTTTTAGGCTACCTAGGGCCTGGCTTAGTGGTGACCTATATGCAATAAAAGGAGAGATTAAGGCATGGCTTGGTCTATGGGCTATATTGCCAAACTAAATTGGCAATATAACCCATGATGCATGATGCAATGGCAGTCAAGTGACATGTTGTCAGGGCTACTTAAGCGGGTAACACAATAAGTGCTATAGGCAACAAAGTAGCATTTAATTTACAGCCCCTGGGTATGTGGCATACTACTCTACAAGAGACTTATACGTAAATTAAATATGCTAATCAGGTGTAAGCTATTTTTCCCATGTTTAAAGGAGAGGGAACAAGCACTTTAGCACTGATTGGCAGTGGTAAAGTGCACAGAGTTCTAGAGCCAACAAGATTAATTCAGTAAAAAGTAGAGGGGAAAAGGGAGATTGTTTTGGGGGTGACCCTGCAGAGAACGCCAAGTACAACATGACCTCCCTCCAGCCAGCCAAAGCTAGGGTGGACTACTCAATATCATGATAGGCTTCCCTGCTTAGGCAATAGAATATCAATATTGACCCTCTAAACTCAATTGAATACATCTGTCTACACTTTCCTGTGCCACTGAAATGACCCAGGGGAACCCTTCTCAGATGTGGCTCCCATCTGTGCAGCACTGTACCTTAACTTGTTCACAGATGCATCTCATTAGGAGGACTTTACATCTATGTGCAACAAAGTGGTGTGGCCTATTCAAGCCCTTGAGTGAGACTTCTGTCCCAAACCCAAGGAAATCTCCGCCCAGAAGGATAGCAACCACCAGAGTCCACTGATCACTCTTAGTGTTACGAGCCAGGCCCCAGGCCTTGTAGGATTCTTTAACCGCCACAGTTTTTCAGAGTGGTGGGCAACTGCCCACATGTTAGGCACCCTTTCTCTGCTCTCCTTCCAACCAGTTGAGGGGCAGTAGCCTGAAATTGGCCACTCAGCTCAGGGTCTGTACATTAATGCTAAGCAGGGGTGAGTCCTTTCTCCTCACCCCCTTCCTCTGGTCCTATGTACACTCTTAATTCAGAGTGGTACACCCAGGTATCTGAGCTTTTATGGTGCCCTGGGTGGCCACTGCTCCTAGCTCTTCCATTACCGGTGAAAACTCATTCCCCAGAATACAGTCTATGGACATCTGGGGACTAACTAGGACCCTTCTCTGGATCACCTCCCCACCCTACCCCAGTGATATCAATGGGGTAGAATAAAGTCCTGTCCCTGCGTTACCCTATACACCTGACCAGTGTACTGTTCTGAAGAAACCAGACTTTCAACTACAATTGCAGCAATGTGTCAGAAAGCATTGCCTGATATTTGACCTCTGTATTTCAATACACATCAAACATGAGAAGATAAGCAGTTTTAAATGTATCTTTGTTGCTCATTCAGCTTTTGAACTCCAGCATGGTGATCTCTGGGGTGCTACTGCACCACCTGCAATCTTACTTCCAGTGTTCATGACCCATATATGTTAGACCTGAGTTGAAATGGCAATGTTAAATAGTATATTTCCCCCCTCAAATATACACATACCCACACCTTTGTTAGACTGGGGTGAATATGCTAAATATGATCTTCACTACCATATATGCAGTTTGAAGTTAAAATAGTAACTTTGACTATTGCAATGTAGACACTTTCTCCAATGTTTGTTAAAGTGGAATTAAAATAGTCAATCTGATCTCACTCTGCCAATACCACCCAATTCATTTATGTAATTATCACAAGGTTTCCACAATATTTGCTTGATTGTAAATGTCCATTTCCAAATATAGTTGCTGTAATATTTATTGGACTTAATTTAAAGTAGTGAATCTGAGTCTCCAATATATGTGATTTCCTAGTAATGTTTGGACTACAGTCACATTACCAAACTGGTTCCCCTATTTATGCATTTTTATTGATGTTTGTTATACTGAAGCTAGAATAGTAAATCTGATCCCCCATCTCATGTATCCACTTACCCCAATGTCTGTTGGACTGGAGTTAAAATATGAACCCCTCCCCAGCACAACACATACTTTCCCCTCGATATTTGTAGGATTGTAGTAAGAAAAGTGTATTTGAATGTTTTATTTGCTGATTTCTCAATGTTTTTGGAATTGAATTTAGTTACTACATGTTATTTCATTGTGTAATTTTGAGATATTTTGAGGACATTTAATTCAAAGGAGAACGTGTATTTAAGTATGCAATTATACTCTTAGACTCACACTTTTAAGTAAACATGAGTGCTTCAATGGGGTGTTAATGTGCTGGGTTATGGGAGTGTGGAGATATGCATATGTAGAATTGCTTCAAAAGGTGAAAATAGCTTTATACATAGGTTCTTAGCCACTCCACAATTCTTGTCTACTCTCATATGCCACATTGAGGTGTGACTGAGTTAGATGGAAGATATCATCAAGTAAGGTCCCTTGCTTTTATGAATGAGGATTTGGGGCAATCAAGAAACTAGGCTCACAAGGTCAATTCTTGTTCATCTTTAGACAACGCATCTGCCATTTTGTGTCTGGCGTACGTGAAGCAAGCTTTTATTACAATTGCAGTCCCAAATTTGCTCTTTAATCCAGAGAGTACTGCAAGCTAAACAAAAGACCTTGATAGAAGTGTATTCATTATTTCTCACCATATGTCTTGTATGCAGGATATACAGAAATCAATCATTAGTAGCCACTATAGGCTCTTAAAATGATCATTAGGATTAAAGTTTTATTTAACCATTATTTGTAATACTCAAGATAGTGTTTCTTGCTCAATTATGATTGAACACTATTCATTTTGTAGCCGAGTTCCCAATGCAGGGATCTTGTTTTTTAAATCTTCTTACCTACCCTTACGAAATTGTCTGGAAGCAAAGCACAGTCAAATTTATGCTTTTGCTTTTTTGCACGTTGTATTCTTCTCATCTGAAAAGGTTTGCAGCTCCAATTCTACAGGAAACAAATATTAGTCACTACAAATAAGCTCTAAATTTTCTACAACAACTAAGCTCAATGTGAAAATGCCTTGCTGTCCTCAATTATATTTGATGCTCATGGACAATCTGTTTTGCACGTAAATGTTTTTATCACTGTATGTGGGGCAACGTGCTTAGAATAAATTTTAATAATGCCTGCACTTGTTCTTTATGTACACTTTATTGTTATATCTATATGTTTTCAGCTTTTATGAATTTATGGTTAATTTAGCTGAATAAAGGTACATTGACTGACTGAGTAACTTTCGTACTATTGACTATTCACAAATTCCAAGTGTAATGTTACTCAGAAGTTTAGACTTTCAGCCCCAAACACTCACCAGTTACTACTAAAAAATGAAGCAAGTACAACACCAAACATAGCAAACTACTAGTACTGCAACACCTTGCATTAGAAAAGAATGAATATATTAGCCAAAAAAAGTTTATTTTTATATTTTTTCAAAACAAATTCATAATAGTGTTGTACATTCAAAATATGCTTCTAATATTTTAAAATTGTGAAGAATGAAATTGTGTTTTATATAAGTTTATAACAAGTAGTTGATTTTTTTGCATACACATGGATTGTAATTTGTTTTTTTAAATTCATTGATAAAAAATATTGTAACTTTAAATGTATTTTTTACATGTATTAAAATGATATTGGCATGCTATTTTTCTTATATAGTTTTTAAAATACGTTAATTTTAAATGATTCATTTTTTCTTTTAATTTAATTTAATTAAAATAATGATGGTTACAATTATACAAACGATAACAGAAATATTATCAATATTTTGGTAATTAATGTTCAAAGTTTACATTATACGTGTATGGTGTCATTTTTCTCTTGAGATTGACAACATGTTTCCATCACAATATTTTCATGGTAAATTTTTTCTCACGCAACCAATGAGAAGAATAACATTTAGTGTGCAGAATACAACATTTCACTTCCAAAGTTAAGTGCAACATTCATCAACACCACCAAAAATACAATATCCAACATTCACAAAGAAGTGCAAAATACTGAAAGTACCTTGTTTATGTAGTGAGATGCTATATGAGCTGCAGCAAACACATCAGCGCTCTGCGTGAATGGCATGAGAGTTTTATGATGAACTGTTACAAGGCAGATTAGTAACAGTTCAAAAACCAAAATGGGAAACATTTTATTTCTGAAAGCAGCACTTTAATGGATACAGGTTGCTTTAAAAAAAGTTTCCAGTTTGGGAATGCAAATACAGGTCTACTAGAGTAAGGGGTATCTGGGTTAGATGCAAGTGTTTTGGAGGGAGGCTCTGCATAGAGGGCCATTAAGTGCCGCACCCACTCTGCCTAAGTAATATGACATTTGGGATAAGAATAATCTTTGTGGCAATTGTGGGTGACCAGATGCCAGAACAATCTAGTATCCTCCCAGTTTACAGCTTCCAGCAGATCCTCCCAAACCTTAACTTCCCACTTGGACTTGCTGGATTTGATTGCTTGGGCATAATCCCATCTGGCTTTTAAAATGCCTGGTCTCACATTGCTTTTTAAGGCTAACACTAGAGCTGTTTTTGTCACTCTACATTTTTTGTCAAACTATTCAGGAGCTCTAGAGACCAGTTTACGAGATGAGATCTTCCTCTCAAAAAAAACTTGTAATTTCTCAAGCAAGGATACATGCATGGCCAATATCTGAAGGGGAATGTTAGGCTGATCTATACAGTATGTTAATGATTTATAGACAGCCCCATAAATTCCTTTCAATAAAGTCTTGTTGCTTGTAATATCCACCGATTTTACCTTACGTCTGTTATTAATCAGGGCCACAGTATAGGGAGATGTTCTTCCCGTACAGGATTTATCCATAATGCAGGTCCCTTCCAGAGTAAGGGTGAGAGAGAACTGATAACTCTCCTGACAATCAATGATTCCCATATCTACCATCTCATGCCAGCACATGGGATCAAGTAGTACATGATCTATGTTACTCTAATAGTCTCTCCTTTTAAAGGTTGGATTGGCAGTGGAATCTGACAGGGATCACCAATTGTATGTTCTTAGGTAGTGAGTGGCGGTTATATCTACAATCTGAAAGGTTGTTGCACTCATCCTACGGCTCTTTTTAGTTGAAGAATGGGTGGGAACCCCCCAACATTCATCCTCTAGCCAGAACAAATCTAGCAGGGGCTGGTAGGGCTCAAAGCAACAATTAATTCACCTGCAATAACTTTGGGGACAACTTACCCAATGTCTTCTAATATAGTGTTGTGAATTTCCAAAGTTTGCAAATGTTTGTGAAAGGGTACAGCCCTGTAGTACACATTAACCAGTAAGTAAAGGAAACCCTACTGAGGGGATAATTTAAGTGCAAGGAGGTCGGGTGTGTCAGTATCAATAACTTTGATTGAACAGTCAAGGAACCCTATACTTCAAATGAGCAGACCACCTGAAGGTTTACCTTCGGTAGACAGGAGGGTGTCAACATTATATGTGGAATAGACTCGCTTGTAGTGCTTATTAACTGCCCAAACTTCAAACTCCTCCAAAAAGCGCCCCAATCCGTGTCCATAAGCTTAGATTAAATGCCTGTTATGTTCCAGCTCATAAGTCAGTAATCATTGTGTTGTACAATCAGTGAATCAGTAAACAGAATAGGAATTTAGCTAGACAATGGGCTGTCCTTGATCCCACACATTTCTTCAATAATTAGTAAATACCTTGGTAATTTTAGGTCAATCATGAGCTACAACTAATTCACTGGCTGCCTCTGAGTACCTTGCACATGATAAATGTCTGAGAGCTGGCTCAAGAATAATCAGCTGCCAACCTCGTCAGGCAGCACATGAAACACTGCACCTGTTTCTGTGAGGCCTGGGAAGCTGATGTCTCCTTTCATTCCTTTTTTTCCTTCTATTGATTTCTGCTTCTTTTTTCATCTTCTTTCTTTTTCTCTATACTTTAATTCTGTACTCCTCTTTTTCAGTCATCCTGTGTATTACATGACAATTAAATCACAAGCCTCAATGAGACACTCCTCCTTAGCAATGATTCACAAACAAGAGTAAAAAGACAAACAAATCCTTTGGTACCTCGATGGTAAATATTTTTCAATTTGCAGGGCAGCATTTCTTCCCCTAATGCTCCTTGGTTGTTGGATCAGTACTGAGGGCCTAATTTAGAGATTGGCGGAGGAGTTACTCCATCACAAATGTGATGGATATCCAATCCTCCATATTACGATCTCATGTTACCCTATGGAGATCATAATACGGTAGACAGGATATCCGTCACATTTGCGATGGCGTAACCCATCCAACAAATTCTAAATCAGGCCCTTAGCTACTATAGGGGTGGTGTTTGAGTTAATTTTTCTCTTTGTTCCCTTATCAAACCCCTATATTAGGCAATAGCCTAGAATGATTATCTATTATCAGACATAGCTTCCACTACAGGAAAGGTTAGAGACTCCTGATCTAGACAGTCAGATGCTCCTGATCTCTCCAATTACTTTGCCTGCTCACTTTTTTCCTAATATTTTCAAACAAAAAGATTCACATGTCTTCTTCAACTTAAATGCTTGCGAGCATGGATTTAATCTGCTCCATATGGGTGCCTAAAGGTAAACTAGTATCTATTATACAATTAAGTGCACAACCTTGGTTTACATTAATGAACACATATACCTGGCCCACCACAGGCAGAATGGAGCTGCACATAGTGCTAAAAAAATGGAAAATGCACAATTACCTGACTACATCACAAATGGAAACAAATAGCACCTCATTTATGAGGCCCTAGCAGCACACTGTGGCACTGGTGTGTCATTTTTTTAAATGTTCTGGTGGCACAATGTGCTAGGCCTTATTTACAAGGCCACACATAGCCATGTTTCTTAGCTGTTCATGGCCTTGTAAATATAAACCCCTTTCACGCATTGTATTGCATGCAATGGGTATTCAACGGGTGTATCTGTGGGTGTTATCTCGTAGCACCCATGGAATCCAATGGAATCTGACACGTTCCCAGATTTACGAGTTCGGGAATGTATCACATTCCTACGCCACCTTATGGATAACATTAAAGTTGCATAACGGGGAAAAATATTTTTTTTTTCTTCCTGTTCGTTCCTCATTCTATGTGTGCTACATTCCGCGGCACACATAAAAAGAGGAAAACTCCATTATTGTTTGTTTATATGCAGGAAGGCGTCCCTTCTTGTGCATTATCAATCATCCCTACAATACCATAGTGCAAGGGTGCCTGCGTTGGTGCTAGGTAGGAATTTGTGTACCAGCGTAGAGGACAAGTACAGGAATGCACTGTATCTTATAGATGTAGTGCATTCCTGCACTTTTGTATTGCTGCAGACCGGTGCAGCAAAAAGGCTTGCAGCACTGCCCAGCACCAAAAAGTTGTTAATTAGGCTCATATAGTTTCAAAGCTATGGTCAGTCTATTAGTTCATGTCTGTATGCAGGCTGACCTGCCATCTCTGGGTGAAGCTGCTAATAGCATCTATCACAATCTCCTTCAGGAGCTTGGATGCAGTGTGTCATTGCAGGCAGGTGATAAAACTGCCAAACTAGAAATCTCCACTCTCTGTTTGGAGCTTGGCCAGAATGTTGCAACCCAGGTGAAGTTGAAGGTGACTGTTATTATGGTCAACTGTAGTACCCTTGTTCCCTTTAAGTTGATGCCATGGGGACCTTCTATATTTGTCAAAACATCTTGCCTCTACACAGGCTTCAGTAACACCAGCAGGCATGCTTGCAAAAAGGAAGCCTCTCAATTGAGAGAATTTGCATTTTCTGAAGGTGCAGCAGCTTCAAATGTAGGTGATTCATTCTTCATTGCAGAAGGGGCTTTGCAGCCATTTCTATACTGTGAAGTGGTGTTGCTTGCAAAGCAAATGTCCAAAAGGGATAGGTTGGGAGTCCGTAACCATGCAACAGGATTCTTCTGATATACTTGTTTTCATTCAGGAAAATGAAAGGAAAATTATACAACGAGATAGCACAAGTCTGGTGTAGAAGGCCCATCAAGGTTAGTGTCCTTCTTTCTTACAGAATACATTTGTATCCTACTCTAGGTTTCAAGATATTGCAAAGCTATTTTGGCTATTCACTTTCAGTTCTGTAGTGTTTTTTTCACAGAATCCATTCACATCCCTTCTAAGCTCCATTGAGAACTTCCTTGCCTTCAGGCAAAGCTGAAAGCACCTTTTTAATCCACCAGACTTAGCCATACCACTATCTGTCTTTTCATTATGTCCCTGAGAACACTACAACCAATGGTTAATGTACATTTATAAATACTTAACATAAAATAACAGGACACTGTGATATTCACAAGCTTCTTCTCTTGTCATCTTACTGTCATGGTCCGTGTATTGAGTGTGTATTTTTTTGTGGTTTGTGTTTCCTTTGATCTCCTTTGATAAATGTTACATATTTAGAAGTTCATTGATTGTATTTTTCAAGTGTATTTATTATTACTTGTAAAACACATCATATGCTAGCAGTCTTGCTTAAGGTAGAGGATAAAACTATAAAAGTACAAATGTAATAATATGCAGCATTCGTGATAATTCACTTTATTGGTGAAGACAACAAAATAGTGCAGGGTAAAATATAACAATTAACAAGAGTACTGAAAATCTGAAAAAAGTTAAAGGAGCAACAGGGGTAATATGGATCTGGGGTACATGAAAGTAAACAAAGAAAGTAGAGAATGTGGTATGGTGGGGCAAGGTAGGAAGATTGAATGTAAAATAGAAGCATCATATATCAAACAAAGATAAGGAAAAAAAGGACAGCAGTTTTGGTAGGTGAGGTAAATTAGTCCAGAGGGATGTTTCATAATGCAAAAGGTGAATTGTTGAGCAAGTCGGAGTGCTGGAAAAAGAATGGCTTGAACTTAGGGTCCCACTCTGCAGTTCTGGGGTACTGTCTTCTACTTCCAAAGCAGCCAACGCCAGCAACAAGAACTCCGGCAACAACATCATCAAAAGAATTGGACCTAACCTCTACACTGGTTTTGTTTAAAGTGCCAGGTCTTAAGTCCAGTGCAGAGGTGAAGGCAAAAAAGGTCGAGCAAGTGGCAGCACCAATGACACTTCAGAGGATTTTCTTGGAGTATTTGGATGACCCAAAAGAGGTGAATGTGGATCAAAACCCTTGGTGTGTTGGTATGGCAAGAGCACAGTAGTCTGTCAATAACGTATCTGGCTTGTCCTATGGCCAGTGTGTCTGCTGAACATAAGTACAGTGCAGCTTGTGTAGTTGTTACAGTGAGGAGGACCAGTCTCTCTCCTCAAAATGTGGAGAGATTAACCATGATCAAAATTAACCAGAATTTTATACCACTTGATTACACGGTTCCTGAAACACCACAGGAGGAGGAAGAGGATGATTGGTCAAAATCAAGTATGTTTGCTGACCAACTACTGGGTGAATCACCTAAGTTTGATGACAAACTGCACATCCTAGGCTGCATATGCCAGTACCACCATAGAACTTTTTAATTATTTCTTGTTGAACTTCCTTCTTTCTTTGCAAAAAAATAGATAGTGGAGCATTGTTGGTTTCAGATGTATGCTGCACAACCATTTTTAGTCACATATATTTCCAGATTGGAGTTGGACACATTCAGTGAAGAAGACCACATATTTCCTTCAAGTCATTGGAGACAATGCCTATCTTCCTCACATGCCACTGCCTGTCCTTTTTTGTGCATCATCTCGCAGGGTACCCCAGAAGATGATTGCTGAAAAAACTGCCAGTGCCAATGCCAAATTCCATTGTGCTGCTACCATCAAAGATGAGATAATATTTTGTGCTTGGATTGGAAGAGGTAACTACTAATTATTGCACAAATTAGTGGTGATATATTGAGTGATTGTGAGTGATAATTTTTAGTGTATGCAGTAGCTGACAGTCGGAGAGGGAGTTCAACAAATTTGTAAACTTGATTTTGATGATTTGCAATGTTTGGGGGCTGATGGGTGATAATTTTTTTTCGTGAAAGTGATTTGTCTTTCAGAACTAAAAACATTTATCTGCAGGGTCCACTCATTTTTTTCTGGTTCCTTAGAGACCAGACCAGTCACATTAGTTACCAAAAACAAATCTTCACAAAATACTCTGGTTTTCTATTTGTTCTTCAACAGCAGTGTACTGTACACGTTCCTCTTGCTCTTTTTACTGGGATGGAGTTACTCAAAATCAGGAGAAGGAGGAGCAGGATGGAAAGACCTAAGGCTGGACTACCTCAGAAGCTAGAAAGAGAAAGTTATCAACTTCAAAGAAAAACCATGATGATGGTGAAGACTTTGAGGCCTAATGTTTGTTAGAAATTGGGTCTCCAGCTGACAGAGGTGTGCACCCTGCCCAAGTAGGGACCACAACCTAGTCAGTGTAAATTTCAATACAACCTAAATTATCCTGTGCTCACCCTCGGGTAGCTTTGCATAGAGCAGGCAGGCTTAATGTAGAAGGCCATGTGTAAAGTATTTGTGCTATACCTCAGAAAGTAACATACTGAATATACTACAACAAGTACTCCATACCACTTTAGAAAAATAGATAATATAGATCTGAACAAAATAAGACCAAAACAACAAGAATTCAATGTGCACAAGTCAGTATATCACTTTTTAGAGGTTTAGGCCCTCATTACAACCCTGGCGGTCAGTGTTAAAGCGGCGGTAAAACCGCCAACAGGCCGGCGAAAAAAAAAATGAAATCACGACTACAGTATGGCGGAAACCGTCAACATAGAGATCCACTTTAACACTCCGACCGCCACGGCGGTACAAACAAACACCGCGGCGGTAACCGCCAACAGACAGGTGGAAGACAATGTACCGCCCACTGTATTACAACAGGCCAATCCGCCACCTTTTCCGGGGTGGATTCACTGCGAACAAAAACATGGCGGAAACAGGACTTGGAAGGGAAAACGCTCACCTCTACACACCCCAAGAGGAAACAGGACGCCATGGACCCAGAACTCCATGTACTACCTGCCTTTGTCTTCCTGCTCCTCTACCAGGAGCACGAACGCCGGCGGCGAAGACCACGGTGAGTACTGCACCTACGACACAGGGGAGGGGGAGGGAAAAGAGAGTGACACACACATGCAACATGCAAAACACCCACCCCCACCCTCGCCCACTTCAACACACACACAAGTACATGTTGATACATTACAGTTACACCCCCCAACCCCACTGGAAGAATGCAAAGACAAAAGGAAATTATCGTAACGATTGTAATCAATTAAAATCCAGTACTCAAAAATATATATATATATATATACACTATTCACAAATATATACACCTAGAAGTCCAGGCACTGCACCATTTATAGTCCGTGGACCACTGGGTCCAAAATGCATGGGTGAAGCCCACACAAGATACCCGATCAAAAATGAGGGATCACTGCAGGGGCATCAGATAGAAATACATAAGGCACCTCGGGGGGAAGGGAAGGGGGAACCTCAGCCGGATGAGTGCACGATGCCAGATCCACGGGGAGTGCAAAACCACAGTCTCTCAAGTCTTTTCAGTGGGTGGTTTGCCCACTGCTTTATCCTGGGGAGTGCAAAGCCACAGTCTCTCAAGTCTTTTCAGGGGGTGGTTTGCCCACTGCTTTATCCTGGGGAGTGCAAAGCCACAGTCTCTCAAGTCTCTCCAGTGGGTGGTTTGCCCACTGCTGCATCCTGGGGAGTGCAAAGTCACAGTCTCTCAAGTGGATAACAGTCTCCACTGGTTCTGGAGGGGGCTTTGTGCCCAGAGTGCTTCATCCTGCCAAGGACTGGGGTAGTGGATGTGAATCTCCACTGGTTCTGGAAGGGGCTTTCTGCCCAGAGTGCTTCATGATGCCAAGGACTGAGGTAGTGGATGCCTTTCTCCACTGGTTCTGGAGGGGGCTTTGTGCCTAGAGTGCTTCATCCTGCCAAGGACTGAGGTAGTGGATGCCTTTCTCCACTGGTTCTGGAGGGAGCTTTCTGCCTAGAGTGCTTCATCCTGCCAAGGACTGAGATTGTAGATGTATCTCTCCACTGGTTCTGGAGGGAGCTTTGTGCCCAGAGTGCTTCATCCTTCCATGGACTGAGGTAGTTGATGTCTTTGTCCACTGGTTCTGGAGGGGGCTTTGTGCCCAGAGTGCTTCATCCTGCCAAGGACTGAGTTAGTGGATGCCTTTCTCCACTGGTTCTGGAGGGGGCTTGATGCCCAGAGTTCTTCATCCTGCCAAGGACTGTGGTAGTGGATGTGAATCTCCACTGGTTCTGGAGGG
Source organism: Pleurodeles waltl (assembly GCF_031143425.1). NCBI lineage: Eukaryota > Metazoa > Chordata > Amphibia > Caudata > Salamandridae > Pleurodeles > Pleurodeles waltl. The sequence goes on along the minus strand of NC_090447.1, from coordinate 935,835,611 downwards.
GGCTTTCTGCCCAGAGTGCTTCATCCTGTCAAGGACTGGGTTAGTGGATGTGAATTTCCACTGGTTCTGGAGGGGGCTTTCTGCCCAGAGTGCTTCATGATGCCAAGGACTGAGGTAGTGGATGCATTTCTCCACTGGTTCTGGAGGGGGCTTTGTGCCCAGAGTGCTTCATCCTGCCAAGGACTGAGGTAGTGGATGCCTTTCTCCACTGGTTCTGGAGGGGGCTTTCTGCCCAGAGTGCTTCATCCTGCCAAGGAGTGAGATTGTGGATGTATCTCTCCACTGGTTCTGGAGGGGGCTTTGTGCCCAGAGTGCTTCATCCTGCCATGGACTGAGGTAGTTGATGTCTTTGTCCACTGGTTCTGGAGGGGGCTTTGCGCCTATAGTGCTTCATCCTGCCAAGGACTGGGGTAGTGGATGCCTTCCTCCAGTGGTTCTGGAGGGGCTTTGTGCCCAGAGTGCTTCATCCTGCCAAGGACTAAGGTAGTGGATGCCTTTCTCCACTGGTTCTGGAGGGGGCTTTGTGCCCAGAGTGCTTCATCCTGCCAAGGACTGGGGTAGTGGATGCCTTTCTCCACTGGTTCTGGAGGGGGCTTTGTGCCCAGAATGCTTCATCCTGCCAAGGCATGAGGTAGTGGATGCCTTTCTCCACTGGTTCTGGAGGGGGCTTTGTGCCCAGAGTGCTTCATTCTGCTCGTGGCGGCCTCAGTAGCGGCGGTGCGTGCGGCGCTCATTGGCCTGCGGTGCTGGTGGGTGGCTCAGTGAGCGTGCTGCTGCCGGCAGTGTCCTGGGCAGCGATGCTGCTGGCGGCAGTGTCCTTGGCAGCGGTGCTTGTGACAGCGGTGTCCTGGGCAGTGGTGCTGGTGGCGGCGGTGTCCTTGGCAGCTGTACTGGTGGCGGCGGTGTCCTGGGAAGTGGGGCTGCTGGCGGCGGTGTCCTGGGAAGCGGGGCTGCTGGGGGCGGTGTCCTTGCCAGCGGTGCTGGTGGCGGCGGTGTCCTGGGAAGCGGGGCTGCTGGCGGCAGTGTCTTTGCCAGTGGTGCTGGTGGCGGTCTTGTCTGCCGTGCAGGTTGGCGGAGACTTCCCTTTCTTTCTGTGCCCCTTCCCCACCTTGGATGGTGGAGCTGCTGTCTTCCCACTCCCAACTTTAGTCCTGGGAGAGCCTTGGTGTCTGGTGTTTAGCCCTTCTCCCTCCGGCCAGTGGCCAACTTCTTATGCTTCTGAGGTGGGGGACTGTCCTTGGTCTGGCTCCTTGGCACACTGGCTCCTGGGTGAGCGGCCACGGGGCACAGGGTGAGGGGCTGCTGGGAGGGCAGTGCTGGTAGGGGGGGTGGCAGCTGTACCTGTAGATGTGGGGGGCACAGAGGGGCCCACCACCGCAAGGGAGCTCCCATCAGAGGAGGAGACCGTGTCACTGGTCTTAGCTCCTGTCCCCGCCATGGAGCTCCCCCTCGCCCTCCGTCCCACTGGTGCCTTCAGACTCCGTTGTCTCGCCCTCCAGGGCCATGTGGGATGCAGCTCCCTCCTGCTCCGGTGCCACTGCTCCTCCGCCTGATGATGCTATTGCACACAAAAACAGGGAGACCAAAAAAAGGGGGGGAAGACAGAAGAAAGACATGTTGAGTGCATGCAATACCGCTACCGTTGGCAGACACTACATACACAGAAGCCCTCTGAACTACGCCGTGCACTTAGAGTTCCCTAATTAATCCCAGGGACATGGGGTACAAGGCCTATGCCCGATTGCTGCACACATGGAAGTCACAGGAGCCTGACTAGGTGTAGTTGGCTCTGAAAACTGGTGGGGTGGGGTGCCACATGGCCTGCCTTATGAAGGGACCTTGCCTACTAAACTCGCCCTGGCCTAGGGAAACCCACTGCCCAGCTCCCCCACCCAGACACCTCCAATGCGTGTAGAGTCAGATGGATGTGACGGTACTCACCCCCTTGTGGCTGCTGTAATGCCCTCAAGCGCCCATCCAACTCCAGATACGCCACCGCCAGGATCCGGAACATCAGGGGGGTCATGGTGCAACGGGCATCCCTCCCACGTTGGGAGACCATCCCCAGCTGGGCCTCCGCCGTCTTCTTGCTCCAGCGGCAAATGCCCTCCCATCTTTTCCAGCAGTGGGTGCTCCGTCTGTGGTGGACCCCCCGGGTCCGGATGTCCTTGGCGATGGCACGCCAAATATCCTTCTTCTGGTGGGCGCTGACCTACAGGAATAGTATAGGGGAAAAGGTACAACATTAACTGTCCGGACCGTCTCAGTCATTGTCCCACTTTCCCACCATTGCCATGATGCACATCCACTCACTGTCGTTTCATGCATGCCTCATTCTACCCCCCCATCTTCCATCAACAACACTCCACACAGGCATTGCTCATCCATCATGCTCACAGTGTACTTACCTGTTTGTCTGGAGGACCGTAGAGTAGCGTGTACTGGGGGAGGACCCCATCCACTAGTTTCTCCAACTCCTCCGTGTTGAAGGCAGGGGCCCTTTCCCCAGACACATGAGCCATTGTCTCTTCCAGACTGAGGTCACAGCAGCATTTGCAGTGTAGGTCCTCTCCTGTCGAAGATCAGGTATCAAGTGAGTGAACAGAGAGAAAATGGCGGTGACGTCCGTGGCGGTGCGTACCGTCACCGCCGGCGTACATCGTCATTTGCTCCTGGGACCCATAGAGTCCAATGTTAACCAATGCAGGTTTGCGCCGCGGTCTTCGACCGCCTACCGCGATGGTGTAGAACACCAGCGCAGTTACCTCACATCCCCTTGTCCCACCTTCCAGGTCAGGCAGCCGCCATTTCAGGGGGCCACATGGCATTAATTTTAAATGCGTCACACATATCTAGGCCTTGCATGCACATTAAGCCAGGGACATAGCGGATTGAAAAATTTGGAAAATAAAGTTGTGTTTTCGTACCTCAGTGTTGGCTGACCCTCTGCTCGATCTGCTGGGGCAGGCGAGGAGATGGCGGCATCCTCCGGTGTACAGACCGCTGGTGGACCTGTCAACAATGGAAGAGCGACATGTAATTGTCACCTACAGACTGGACTGTGCCACAGTCCAGGAACTGTGTGCCCAGTTGGGGCCGGACCTGATGTCAGCTATCCGCCATCTCACAGGTATCCCCCCTCTAGTGCAGGTGCTGTCTGTACTCCATTTCCTGGCAAGTGGGTCTTTTCAGACGACAGTGGCCACAGCATCAGGGATGTCCCAGCCTATGTTCTCCAACGTATTGTCCAGAGTGTTGTCTGCCCTGCTGAAACACATGCGCAGCTACATCGTTTTCCCTCAGGTGATGGATTTGCCTACAGTGAAAGGTGACTTCTATGCCCTGGGACATATCCCCAACATCATTGGTGCCATTGATGGGACACATGTGGCCTTGGTACCCCCCCGCAGGAGTGAACAGGTGTACAGAAACCGGCAAGAGTTACCATTCAATGAATGTGCAGGTGGTGTGTTTGGCCGACCAGTACATCTCCCATGTGAATGCCAAGTTTCCTGGCTCAGTGCATGACGCTTACATTCTGAGGAATAGCGGCATCCCTTATGTGATGGGGCAACTCCAGAGGCACGGTGTGTGGCAAATAGGTGAGGACATGGACCCTATACAGTGTGACTAGGTGTCTGGGTCTGGGGTTGTCCCTAAGAGTTAGTGTGTGTCTAACAGTTGTCCCTTAACATTTGCAGGTGACTCTGGGTACCCCAACCTGTCATGGCTACTGACCCCAGTGAGAAATCCCAGGACAAGGGCAGAGGAACGCTACAATGAGGCACATGGGTGAACCAGGAGGGTTATAGAGAAGACCTTTGGCCTCCTGAAGGCCAGGTTCAGGTGCCTTCATATGACAGGTGGTTCCCTATTCTTCTCACCAAAGAAGGTGTGCCAGATCATCGTGGCCTGCTGTATGCTTCACAACTTGGCTTTGTGACGACAGGTGCCTTTTCTGCAGGAGGATGGTCCAGATGGAGGTCTTGTGGCAGCTGTGGAGCCTGTGGACAGTGAAGACGAGGAAGCAGAAGAAGAGGATATCGACAACAGAAACACATGGTTCATCAATACTTCCAGTGGGACACAGGTAAGAAGACATCACTGCCTGCTACATCTGATACATTTGTTTTACCTCTCATCTGTCTGTCACTTTCACCCAGTGTGTGGACCCTGAGTTGTCACGTTCCCTTTCAATTTCACAGATGTGGGTCCCACTGTGTGACATCTGCTTTGTTTCCTCATGGACTACAGATGTGTGACATAGGTATGTTGACCATACAATGGATATTGCATTTTTCCTCAGTTATTGCAAATACACATTTTCGAAAGCACAGACTGACTCCAGATAGTTTTGTGATTTAAGGGTGTTTATTTAAGTGCTAAATATTGGAGGGGGTGGTAAAATGGTCAGGGGTGATGGTGGAGGAATGTCCATGGCAGAGTCCAGTCTATTAGACTCACAGGTGCATTGTCCAAATGGGCATAGGAAGTGGAGTTGGGCAGTTGATGGATGGACAGGGTGACAAAGTGGGACAAAAGGATGACAATCAGGGTGGTCTCATTTTTTTGGCAGGGGTCTTGGCATTGTTCTCTGTCTTTGTCCTGGATCTCAGGGACCGTTTGCTGGGTGGTTCTCCATCTGCAGGGGGTGGGGTGCTGGTGTCGTGGTCCTGTGGTGGTGCCTCCTGTCCACTAGCTCCGGCAGAGGTGGTGGGCAGTTCATCGTCCAGGATAGTGTCAGGGGAAGGATTGAGCCTGGTTTTTTTGCCAGGTCAACAGGACTGAGACTTGGTTAAGGGGCTACTTATGAGAGTGGCACAATCAGTGCTGCAGACACACTTGTAGCATTTATTTTACCTGGCCCTAGGCACATATAGTGCCCTTTACTAGGGACTTATAGGTCAATTAAATATGCCAATTGTGTATGTGCCAATGTTACCATGATTTAGGGAAAGATCACATGCACTTTAGCACTGGTTAGCAATGGTAAAGTTCCCAGAGTCCTAAAACCAACAAAAAGGAAGTCAGCAAAAGAGGAATAAGGCTAAATGTTTGGGGTGACACTTCAGAGAGGGACGTTTTCCAACAGTACTCACTCATCTCTGTTGACTGGAGAGAGGCGCATTTATTTGGGAAATGCTTCTGACTGTGTGTTTGCTGCATTGCTGGTTCAAACATGAAACTCCTCTTTAAGTTCTTGCTCTGTATCTGAGTCTTCTTGGTACTCTCATGACTCCTGCCGAGGCTTACCATGCTTCTTTTGTCCTTCTTCTTTACTCTGTAATGCAGTTACTGTTTTTTAACACCCAAGCCTTCTCCTAATCCTCTCCTGAACAAACAAAACTTGGTGAAAGCTCAGCACTCTAGCTTACCTACCAGACAAGTTCAGTCAGGCACCCAAGAGTGACAGACATCCCAAGAAGAATGGAGATGCACCACCCAATTTGGTAATACAGTATCAATTTCCTTTTAACAATCATAATTTTTGGAACTAGGTGGGTTCACTTCAATCCTCCATAATTTCAATTTTTCAAACCTAGAAGACATAACATTTAGAGATATACTATCTTGTCTCTCTCTGCGGCAAAAGGACTGTTTGCAATGTATTTATCTGAAAATTGTCATATTTATTCCTTCATTGTTCCCTTCCACAACAGATTGAAAATGTTGTGCTGCGCAGCACTCAATGAATATTACTGTGGTTTCTTTTGTGTAGTGTTTCCCTTGGTCACACCTTTCCTCATATCACCTTTCCCATTATTCATTAAGTCCCTAACCCTCTTTCCCAAGGCTGTGTGATTTATTGAGGTGTGACTTAATTTTACACCATAAATGGATCATAAACTTGCTGGGGTGGATGTGGTGAAAGGGATACCAACTCACTGTATGACCTTCTATTACCTGAGCAATATTCCACACTGGCCCCATCATCATCATTAAGGCCTTGTGTTATGTGTTGCGTAAGCATGTAACCTTGTCCAACCCCTCCTGATTCCAAGCCCACTTCTCCTGACTTAAGGGTTTCATTTCCTAAGTTTAGTTTTTAAACACCAGCTCCTGATTGCTTGGAAGAAGTTGATATTGGTAGTTTTTATTATGAGATCAGGTCTTCTTTGTTGTGTGTCAAATACTCTCATTGTTGTAGTCTGGTCTCAGTCTTCCTAAAAATATGATATGATATATGACCCACTAACTCTCTGTTTTCTTTCAATATAGTTGACAGGAAAGGATAAGCTTTTGATTAATTCTGCAGTTGAAGTTTCCATAGGTGGGAGTGGTTTCTTGTGTTTTCCCTCTTAGCGTGCTAGCCTGCTACTACCACTATCACCCCTTCAGGTAAGAGAAGAACTATGGATTGAAGCAAACATGTTCAGTTAGTATTGCACTTCAACTGAAGAAGATGTTGTTTGTATGCATCTAGTTGTTTGTAGGCAAAATAAGCAATGCAATCATTACCTACTGGTCAATGTAGTTACAGAGGGCAGTATAGCAAGGGAATAGGTAAACGGCATGCACTTTTTTTTAGCAGATTGAAAAACAGGCTACACTAAGTAAGCAGTGCAGACTAAAACACCAAAATTAACATTTGAGGCATACATGATGTAAAATAAATTAGCCCCTTTTATTTTTTCAAATAAGAAAAAGTGCCCTTTCTATCCACAATAGGTTCACCCCTCTCCCTAAACAATCCCCAAAAGTGCAACAAAAGTCCCAAACTCTCTTCCCACCCTCTCTACCCAGAACAAACCCGTTCCATCCCAAATAAATGTAAACAGGGAGCAGAAGAGGGCATGCTCTATTTGGATTTGGAACTGGTCCAAACTGTGCTCTAGCCTGCTAAGCCAGCTCTCCTTTTTATCCATCTACTGTAGGATGCATTCAAGCAATGCCCTTTCTGAGTGGGAGGAGATGACAGCAGTTCCTGTCAGGGCCCGTGACAGCTTGCAGTGGCACCAGGAATGTAATGGCAGGGAGGCGGGAGGAGAGAGGCTGGGGCTGGTGTGCTGAACTGAGGCCCAGGTCAGAGGCAGCTATTTCTGCCTCTTCATCCTCCAGGACCACCAGCCACTAGTATTCTGCCCAGATGGTCTCCATCTTCTGCCGCCGCAGTTGTAATACTATCTCCTGCCTGGTAGGTAGTGCTGGTGGACCAGCTAGAGTAGTAATATTGAGAAAAACAAAAAGAAAAAAGACAGTTTATAAACAGTGCTCTGGCAACACTTGATTAAAATTAAGTAACGGATGGCACAGTCGCCGTACATTGCTAATCCTCTAAAAGGATTTGAATTTGATGTGACTATGAGTAGGGGAATCACAGGGCCTATTTTATTTGTTTACCAACATATGCCTCACAAGCACGGAGAAAAGAAGTAAGGCAGAAAAACACCAGACTTAAAAAACAGTGATTTTCTTTTTCTTTTAAAGGGTTTTCTAGTAACTACACTTTGATTGGAAAAATAAAAATAAATTACCTCTCATTTAGAATAAGGCATTATGCACTGTGGAGTACAAGTTGTTGTGCTAAATTAATGGAGGGATGCTAGCCACACTTCGGATATTTTGCTACTATCTGCAGGTGGGGCAGCTGCAGTTGGCAATTATCTGTCCTTAATTCCTTTGGGCCTGCTCTTCTCCTAATGCCTTTCCCTTTCTACACTGACTCTAAAGAGGCAGATGAATAATAAATAAGATACTGTGTTGCACATGTCACATATAAAATGTGGATGCTATTTACCTGTCTGCCATACGTAGACTGTGGGAAAAACCATGCATTGCATTAAAAGGAGAGGAATGGGCTAAACAGATTGTTTTTGGCACATGTGTCACAGAATAGAATATGCCTTATGACTAACTTGAAATCAAATCAGGCACTTAGTCCCACTTTACTCACTGGCCTCGCACAACACCACAAATTATTTCCAGCAAATTCAATTGCTGGGCTATAAGGAAATGAAACTCGGCCTACTATACTGCAGGGTAAGGTAGAAGGATTAGGTGGATAGGTACAGCTTTTGGGTGTGTCACTGATCATTGATTCGTCATGTGCCTAAGCTTTGGCTTATTCAGTCACTGTAATAGACAAAAGTCTAAAGAGAAAAATCTAAACAGGAGTAAAATAAAACTTTTATCCCTCAATATATTTTGGAATCACTTCACACAGTCATAAAAATGTGGCACATGCCAAGAATTATTTTAATTGTTTTTAGTAGGCTGGGAATGAAGAACATAGGAATGAACAAAGCAACGAAGTACTAAGAGGTGCCTGAGTGGGTAAAGAAAAACACACTTTATGTGCTTGATTTTCAACACATTAAAAAAATTTGTAAATGCTGCATTAACTAAAGCAGACATACATTGCACAGCCAACACTGCAGTCACAAATTTATCCATTCTGCACTTCACTCATGAGATGTGAAATGCCATCGGCAGGGACGGGTTTGATGAATAACGATGGGTGTGATACACCTGCAGCGCTTAACAAATACAGTGAGTTACATGATTAGACAACAATTAAAATACGCCCCACTTTCAACCATTGTTTTGATAACCATAAAACAAAATAATCGAAGTAGGTTAGCATCATGCCCCTCTCCAGAAGGTTTCCATTGTTTATTTATGCAAGCTGATATTCAATAATCCCTTAATTCTTCCTAAGTATACTCACCCATAGCCACCATGATTTAAGCTTTACTTTCTCTCATCCAGTGGTTCCACAAAATTCTAATCCACAATCCATTCTTTCAGTATTCCTCCTTTCTTTCAATCATCCTTCTTTTACCCATTCATCCATTTACCTCATCCACACATCCTTTAACCTACTCAGGCAGCTTTCTCTTTCACTCATTTCACCCTTCCTTTCTTTTAACCTTCTGTTCTTTCCTGTCATAATTTTTAGCATACATTATGTGATCTTTTGCTGAGTAGCAGGCAGAAGAGGCAATAACTCAACCACCACAGTAGCTGGTAAAGCAGGGGGTCATGATCATGAGTCACGACTACGCCCATGTAGCTAGTGAGTGAAATAGTAATTGTCAATAAGCAAGCAATGTGACGTATAACCACCAGTCCCTGATACCGTTTCTCCCCCTGCTTCTTCTGCTCTTGCAGCATCACTTGAGCGCATGGCAATCTGTGTGCTCGGAAAATAAAATGCATTTCTTAGATGCTAGCTACACCCCCCTTAAATTTGTTAATAAAAAAATACAATCACTATTCATCACTACAGTTCGGTTACCCCTGCTTTATTGTCTATCAAAAATATCACTCTGAGCATTTTGTTGGTGCACAATGTTAGAAAAGCAAGGTAGGCAAGCCAACCAATAAATTATCATAATGGAGGGGCAAAGCTATAGCCTATGATGATGACACCTCTGAATCATTGAAGTGTAATTATGGGGTAGAATGATTATGGTCAATGAAAGACATATGGTGTTTGGCCGGCAATTACAATGCAACTTCATACTTTCCAGCCATGCTGCACTGCCATGAGAACTGCTGGTGTACTGTTTAAATGAAGTACACAACACAACAATGGGGGATGGGGGCTGGTCCATGACAACGGCCACTCTCTCGTTAACTTTTAGAGCATGAGCAAAAAAAGAAATACGTCTCAACAAACATACTTGGTGAATATTATTAATAATACTAGCTTATTTGGGCCTGCAATCTTCACAGTAGACAGTAGGCTACCAAAAATATGTTCTTAGTCTTACGGTACCACAAGATGTATAGGGGAGAGGGAAAGATTACCAATACAGCAGAAGACATCTCCAGACTAGAATGGACCAGAATTAGGCAGGCACAAAAAAAACACATGAAATAAGGAAATAAATGATAATGGAGGGATAACAGGAATTAAACAAAAAAATTATTGGATAAGGGAGTTGGAAAAAAGAGACAGTATAAACAGAATAAAAAAGGTAAGATGAAAAGTACTATAGTAATGGGCAGAGGTAAAAGTAAGGGAATTATTCATAATAATTAAATAATAAGGATTACCGGAGTTAGCAGAGCCCTCAGCAGTGTCTCTGGTCATCAGGGCCTCCTCCTCCCCAGCCCTTCCTGGACCTGTCTCGGTGTTGCCCCTCTTCTTGCATTTGGGTGTTGATGTAAGAAACAAAACAGATAAAAAAATAGATTAATGTTACGGTCAATCTCCACAAAATTATTATTTTAGGCAATTGCAGTAACATGGTATTTATCTTAATCAAATCACGTATGGTACTAGTATCGACTATCGTTCAGTTAGCTATACTAATCCTAAAATCCCTATTTCAAATGTCCTTAACAAAAACTACATTTGGAACTAATGCATTGCAATGAATGCTCTTTGATTCTATTCTCATTTCTCAACCCCCTTGATGGACCAACTCTGTCTCCCTTTTTGGCAATGAATAGATACATAGTAATACAACACATCACAGTGAAATTACTTGGGACTGTAAGAGCTACATAAAGAAAGTCACAGAGAATGCTAACTCATTGATATCAATAATTCACTGTGTTGACAGGAGAATATAGGAGTCTGCATTGCAATGGATTCTTAAATATTCAGCCAAAGCGTACACCAAAAAGTATGATGAGGTAGCGCTGAGCACCTGCCTAGCTAACTCGTTACATAATAATATTCTTAACGTAAATTAAATGCAACTTATCTCTGAGTGTAAGCAGCATGCTATTTGGAAAAAAAATAGCATTATAGAAAAAAACACAACAGATAACATAGGGGGTGTTTTGGCAGATTTCACCACCAGCAGGCTGGCATTGAAATCCCTGGTATTACGACCGCGGCGGAAGCACCGCGGTTGCACCCCCGGGACCTGCGGTTTCCCGCCACTTTAGTCCTGGCGGGAGTAATCCTCCAGGGAGCGCTGCCTAGGGGATTACGAGTACCCCTCCCGCCAGCCTTTTCATCGCAGTTTGCACCGCCATGAAAAGGCTGGCATAAAGGGGAGTTAAGGGGCCCCTGGGGGCCCGTGCACTTCCCATGCCACTGGCATGGGCAGTGCAGGGGCCCCCTGCCATGGCCCGTGCAGCTTTTCACTGTCTGCTATACAGACAGTGAAAAGCGCGATGGGTGCAACTGCACCCGTCGCACGGCTGCAACACCGCCGGCTCAATTTGGAGCCAGCTCCTGTGTTGCGGCCGAGATCCCCGGTGGGCTGGCGGGCAGAAACCAGGTTTCCGCCCACCAGCCCAGCGGGGATCTCCTGATGGCTGCGGCATGAGTGCGGCTGCACTGGCGGCTGCCCGGCGGCAGCCGCCCGCCAAGGTCGTAATAACCCCCATAGTTATTACTCACCCAGACCCTGAATCTTAACGCCTAGCAGATCCTGCTTTCAGTCAAGGATATCTGCCTAGAGGTATGTCAGCTGCTGAGTGGTGTGCTGGACCTGACTGGCGTACCACACAGACTTGCATCCCTAGCCCCCCATTGAAGCTGACACCCTTGAAGGGGATACCCACTGTCAGGCCTGCCACCTGCAGCCAGCATCAAGGGGAGGTGGGACTGAATGTAAAAATACTGTGCAGCCACCTCTACCTCACAAAAGATGGGCCGGGGCTACAACCCTTGGAGGTGATGCAACCCACTGGTAGGTGTCTGCTGCTGCGGGCTGTTTGGGGGGCCTGGTGTCTCCACTCACCTGTTCGTCACCCTGCTCTGCCATGCCGGAGGGTGTGGTAAAGAAGAGAAACAAGAGAAGGAAAGAAGAAGGGAAAGAAGAAATAACTAAGGAAGTAAAGGGAACAATAAACAAATATACATAAAGTCACAAAAAGCATGAAAAAATTAAAAAAATTAAAAATACACAGACACAAAATCCACACTAATACAATAAATACAAAATTGAGGAATAGATTAATTAGCATGGTGGAAGATTGAAAAGATTAGAGATAGATTATAAAAGCAGGCCCAGCACCATGAACACAGTAGAAAAACAAGATGACTGTGCCCATGTGAGCCGATGTTGAGACGGGGCCACTCACCTGAAAAGCAGGATGTCTGCAAGGGCGATGGTATGCCCCTGACCTCCTGGAACACCTCTCGGCACTTCCTGGTGGACACAGAAAGTCCGGCAGGTGTCCCAAAAGGAAAGGGGGAGTGGAATAGAAAGAGACAAAACACTGCCACATCTTGCCGGTCCACCCAGGCACCCTGTATCTTCGGGGGGCAAGTCATTGTTGACAGAGTGATAGTAGAGTTAGTGCACTCAACTTCCTTGAAACTGAATCACCCTTTCTGATATGGGCACAGGAGCAGTAGAAGAGCACCGGGATGCCCCAGCACTTTTCTTGGATAATAATAACTGTTGGCACAATTACTAACACCTCATTACCAAAAACCCAAACTGAGTACCCTAACAATAAGTACTGCGACACTAGGGCTGGCTTCACAGAGATTCACTGTTGCACACTGCAATTAGAACTGTGGTTGCACTTATCATGCACAAGAAAGACAAACAAGGGCATTAATTATATCAAGTATAACGTTCCTGCATGCATAGGGTTAAACTAAAAGGATCAAAAACAATCCAAGAAATACAAATGTCCACTCTGGGTTTAAACAGTTAGAGTGGCACAGTGTGATTTGGTTTCACTGTGTGTGTGAAAAACCCTTCAAAAGCAAATTCCTCAAACCTGAAACACAGGCATGAATGACACAATTTAAATCCAAGAGTTATGCTATTAAAGAATGAAAAGTCACGTAAATGCTCTTTTAAACTTGCACTGTCACTTTTTGTAGTACTTGAGCTCAAGCAGATTTCCTCAAGCACATTTAGGCAAGTAACTACAATAATAATGTAGAATGTTCAGAAATGCATTTGTCTCTTCAAGATAAGCACTCTGCCAAAATACGAGGTCTGAAATACAGCAGCTGTTCTAGGAAAGCGCAGCGCTCAAAGAACAAACTCCCTGGAGAATACTAGTCACTTAGCTGCAGTCTTTTCTGGAGTGCTGGAGGAATGCCTGGTGTCAGCTGGTACAGGAACGAAGAAAAGAATTGCCTCAAACGTCCTGAATACGAGGATGACAGCAGGGGCTAGATTGCCAAATCAGATGTTGAGATCAGGAAGCAAAACAAAGCCAAGCAGGGTGGCATGCTTCACTCTGCTATTTGTAGCCAATCAGGAAAGCAGTTGAGTTTCCACATGTGGATGAGTCACCACACCCAATTAGAAGCACCTGTCTACACCTGCTCACATTAGCAAACAAGTATTGGTAAAACAAGCATTGATAAAACCAATTGTGTAACACAGCACATTATGTTTAATTAGAAACATGAAGGTTTAACTAAGAACAGAGATATGATTTAACCCTAATCCCTGGGGATGCTGACAGATAATGCAGGAGGCACCTTGGGGATTCCTGATAACCAAATGGTGCCATTATCATTGCATTTGATGTAAAACGCAACACGAATAGGTGGAAGGGAAACTCTGCCTGCCCATGGAACTCTGTGTAACGCAGAGGAGTTCTTTAACTACTCTGCCCAGGCCTGGTGAGAAACATGCTCAGTGCTCTCCTACACGTGATATGCACATGTGACAATACATGATCAAGAGTGTATACAAAGTAGGAACAAGACAGCCCATTTTATTCTTATGTACAATCAAATTGATCCTTTAAGCAGATAGAAGGATCATCAGGACTCTACAAATATCTGAGCCTGAGTATAATAGAGGATGGGCACTAATCAAACATTGCTGAAGGCATCAATGGACTCAAATAATCTACACTTGTGCAAGGATTGCATTGACTCACAAAGTCATCAAAAATGTACCTGTGTAGTTCAGATAGGGTCAAAGGGATCTGGTAATGTGAGCTGGGCAGAGCGGGCAGTTTCTAAAATGTAAAGAGGTCAAAAGATGGCAGATCCTACTGGGTCTCTTTTGGAGCACCCCCAGCCAACTTTATTAGGCTGTTCTTTCAAGCAGTATTGTCTGCAGTCCAGGAAGATCTTGGGGCAGTCACACCAATAACTCCAACTCCACAGTGATACACCTTGTCAAAAGCACTTTCAGAGTGAGTAAAAAAAACAGTTGCAACCCTGTAACTTAAACTTCAAAAACTAAAACCCAACCACTTCCCAATACTAACTAGACCTGTATTTTTAACCTTTATTTAAAACAAACATTTTATCATTAATAGAACAAGAAAGCCCACTTGATCCAAACCTCAATGACTTCAAAGAGAAAAGGAAGAAAGTCAGGTCCATCTTGAAACAACAGCACATACTGAAGTACATATAAAATGTTTTAAAGTATGTTTAAATTATATTAGCAAACAAAATAAATATTTTTAACATAATTTATTAGTTTTAACATGATGCTACTTTCAGATAGAATGGCAGAAAGAGCCACATATATCACATCATAGAAAGGCAAACAATTGCTTTTGCACTAGGGATATACATAGAGCCAGGGCAAAAAGCACTGAGAATGTGAATTGAAAATGTGCTAAATATTAAACAAATGTGTGTTATGGAAGGGTTACAATGGAAAAAAGTATTGTAATTAACACCAAAAAGCACAACCACCCCCAAATGCAACAGAGATAGATGTGAGGCATGGACTTCAAGATTAAAGAGGCAAGCACTAGTTCCCAAAAACACACAACTACATTAATATACTCCCCAAGTAAATGAGCATGTTACATGTCAACTACCAGCAATTCTTGCTTTAAAACATTGAATATCACATATTTTTTTAAAAACACGTCTAATCCCTGCTGACCAAGACATACAAATTTCAGAACATACAACAAAGAACCCTTCTTCTTACCCGACAACCAGAGTAACGAGGGAAGAATAATCATTTTTGCAACCGAAAATAACTTCCTAGGACTAAGCCAATGTGAAATGCAGATGATGGACTGGACTTTTATAATGTGCCCTCCACCATTCACATAGACATACAACACACAGGGTGACTATGATAACACTAACATACCACTCACTTATGCACTGCTGTCTAACAAAGTCTAACTTACTATGAACTGTTAAACCACATCAAGGTACAAAGTAACAGCTACTCTCCACACAAAATAACAGTAAACCTTGCACAGACAATAATAGAACATTACTTAAACTATACCCAGACACAGCAATACAAGGCTGCTATTACCAGATCAACCATAGCATTTGGAAACATCTGCAAAAACCTGCAGTAAATGTGGAATCTGCAACAAACAGCCAGTTTGCCTTTGAAATTAAAATGTTAATAGCTCCGGTATGTGTACCTGTGACATACATAGTTAACCAGTACAAGAGGCTAATAGAATCCCCATTCAAACAAAGAAATGAACAAAAAACAAATCCACTAATCAACTACTTTGCAGACACTTCGGTTGACTATCCGCAATGTTCTGGACACAAACACCAACCCTTATTCCAAATACCATGGTGAAATGTCTACAACAGCACCATGGTTAAAAAAGCCAAAACCAACAACCGAGTGGAAGGATGACACAATACCTTCTAAGTCACACTAGGAAGAACCCAACCAACACTATACACATTCATAAAAGTTCTCCAAGAAGAACAAAGCTACCAACAGCCAAGGAGAGAACAGTCAGTAAGCCAAATCAAACCTAAAATAATCAAAGAAACCAATGAAGTGTGTGAAATGCTACTATTCAAAGTCAGACTCTTTTTAATAACCAAGAAGACTATGTAAAAATGGAATCTTAACCACTTTTACCATTTACTTAACAATGAAAACTCACAAAAAAAATAACAAAACTTAAAACAACAAGGATATAAACACAACTAAATAAATACAAGAATAATTAATTTTATAAATCCATCCACTCCAGAAATATAATAATAAAGTACAAAATAATACTGATAAATAAAAATTAGCTATTTTTATATTTAATGAAAAATATTCATATCAAAACCAAATCAGGCAACATACAAAATACAGAAAGCAGCCCACAAATTAAAATACACACATAAAAAAAATCCATTGCAGTAGAAGCAAAATCCACAAACATATTAAAATATAACATTTCCCAACAAAGCGTAAATAAAAATATTGTATTTAAAGTTGTGCAGCTGAAGTTGTTGATATGCCTCCGCATCCCAAATATCTCTTTTACATCAAATTACAAAAGAAACCCAACAAAAATGCAAACATGAAATGCCCAAATCAAAACCACTAGATTAATCCAATCATTAAAAGCCATAAACACCTGAAGTATAGAAAGTTAAATTTGCTCCCAATAATACAAAAAAATCAAAGCAAAGTAAAAATAGTATTAGTTTACATTAATACAAATTCATTTCTTTAACAAATGTATCAGAAACAGCTACAAACTTTCCACTCTAACTTCCTGCCCTGTACAAATCATAACATACCCACCCTTACAATAGATACATCCCATCTACAATATAAACAAAATTACAACTCTACAAACATAGTATAATATACACATGTTGTAATAGATCATTTTGATGTGTCCACATTGTGTTTTGGGGCATTTCCTAACTCGGGCACTGGGTCTCCCACAAATGTGAGGGACCATTTTTATCGGGAGACCTGGGGAAATGCTGGGTACAAAGAAGTTTGTGGCTCCCCTCAGATTCCAGAACGTTCCATCACTGAAATGTGAGGAAAAAGTGTTTCTTTGCCGAATTGTGAGGTTTGCAAAGTATTCTGGGTAATAGAACATGGTGAGAGCCCCACAAGTCACCCCATCCTAGGTTCCCCTAGGTGTCTAGTTTCCAAAAATATACAGGTTTGCTTGGTTTCCGTAGGTGCCGGCTGAGCTGGAGGCCAAAATCCACAGCTAGGTACTTAGAAAAAACAGGTCCATTTTCTTTGGGAAAATGTGATGTGTCCATGTTGTGTTTTGGGGCATTTCCTGCCGCTGGCACTTGGCCTACCCAGACAAGTGAGGTACCATTTATATCGGCAAGGGCACCTGTGTTACATTCAGGATTGTTTTTGTGCATGAAGGGGCACATTACTGCACATAATTAATACTTAGAGGCACATTACTCTTTCTGTGTTTGCTGTAGAATAATGTTACATACACTTGTAAACTAAATGTAAAATAACTTTTAAAGCAAGCTACGACATGTAACTTAATTTTGAATGTAATCTTTATTTATTTTTAGTCAGACCAGAATCTTTATTCAGCAAATCTCACCATCAATATCATAAAAACAGACAAATGCATACATAACTAAATAGAAAAATCAAGGCAAAAGGAGAAAAATCCATGGTATATCAAATATGATAAAATATGTTAAAACATGCAAAAACATAAAACGGCATAATGTTATGTGCAATAGAGTCAAAATCGAATATTAACAGCTGAGTGACTATCTATAAAGTGCATTACAGTATTTGTGTTAAAGTGCTTTTTGCCTAATCCTCCACATCGCCATCAGAAATCTGGACATGAAGACAACAAATTGCTTGGTGTCAGATCGCATAATTCTTAAGGCTTCTTTAAATTCTCACCCCAAAACTACAAAGCAGTGGGGCCACCCATTTCATCCAAATGTTATGATAGATGGGGAAAAATAATAAAATGTGTTCAATGGTGTCTTTCAATTAGTGGCCATTTGGTTGATTAGCGAGATTACCTCACCAGGCGGTGTAAGATGCAAGGGTGAGGGTCCCATATCTGAACTGGAGATAAGGTTATCTTGCATTACTAGGCTCCACATCCATTACCCATATCCTGCTCTAGTGCAAAATCAACTCTCTGCATAAGGAAGGCCTGCGTCATTGAGCCCAAATTGGCAGGACTGTGCAGTAAGCCCTTTTTGTGCGACCAGTATGCCCTCTTGACTTGCTTTTTATAGATTGTGCATGCCCCTTCTGGACTGGTCCATAAATGCTCAAGACCAATGGTCAATAGAGTGGACCTCACTCACTTTACCCACAGGAGTTAGCTCACCCCTGGCAGGCACAACTCTTATGACCAATCCTGTTGAAAAGAGCTCAGCTCCAGTGATGATCAAATCCTCTACCAAAACAGATGGGGCCATAATCTTGCTATGCCAGAGTTACTTTCAAGCCCCAAATCCAGGGGAAGCAGTGTTGTACTTATTGGAAGGCCAACCAGTTATAAAGCATAAAGCGATTCTCCATAGCAACCAAGGTGGGCACCTCCCTATGTCCCCAGAGCTCAACTACATACAGAGCAGATCCCAGCTCCTGATGATTATTGACCTGCAGTGCAGGAGAAACAAGACAACAAGGGGGGAGCCCTGAGCCTCTTCAATAGCCCCACAGAGGTTTGATCAAATTATAGTCCACATCTTGCGAGGTGAGTCTGCCAACTGAGTTACTCAGTCAGGATTACACCCAAATATTTAAAGTTGTGGACTCTCTCCACAGGGCTCCCCTTCAGTGGAGAATTTTGGAGGGGTGGTATAGCAGGGATAAAAAAACATATACTAGGTTTTTGCAAGGTTGATGTCTAATCTGTTGCACCCATCACGGCAGCGGTATCATGCACTGCGTGTGACCTCACTACACGGAGTTCCCGTTCCCGACTGCTGGACGGTGAATAGCACAGACGTTGGTCCATTTTAGACCTCCAGGTTATTTGGTTTCTTACATTACGGTTACACTCCACGCTATATTTCTTCTATATTGGAAGCTTACCTTTCTCTTTAACATTACGGACAACCGTACTGGATCATTCACCATATTTGATATAGGACTACATTTGAGAACTAACAGAAGCATCTTTCGAACAGTCTTTTCTTTCAACTTTAGTTTCTGAGCCTTGAAAAAGTCCGAGAGGACGAAACACGTGTTGGCTGTTTTCTGTTTTCTCATATGCCCTTTTCTTATTTATGGACATTAATACCTTGAATACCATTTTGTTTCTTCCATTACAAAGGATTAAAATATCTCCTGCAACTTGACTTTCATGGACTTATTATTTTTGGAGTGCCCTGGTTTGCTCTTTTCTTTAAATCTTTCACTCTGCTGAAGTTATCAAATATATAGAGAATTTTTTGCGGACCCATAGGAGATTTGGACAGAAGTAACATAAAGCATGAGGGCAGGAAACCTGATGTCAGCAAGGCAGGGTGCGTCTGACTCACTGTGATCCACAATCATTGCTGTCATTAATGAACAAGGAAAATAATATGGGTTGCAAAGACTCACCCCTGCCTGAATCCCCTATTGAGTGGGAGCTACTAGTCGACTGCCCCATCTTCACATATTGTTTTGGGGGCAAAGTTGTTATCATAGAGCTTTATGATCATATTCAACAAATAGAGCGGGACCTCCATGTCCAACAGCGTTTTCCACAACTTCAGACGGGGAACAAGGTAAAATACAGACCTAAGGTCGACAAACACCACATATAGTCAGCCAACCCCTGACTGTAAAATCTTCCAGTATAATAGATAAAGATGGAAGACCTGATCCAGTGTGCTAATACGCTCTCTGAAGCCTGCTTGTAGTATGATCAATATATCTGAATTGGTCATCCAATCTTGGAGTTTGCTCTGGATGACATTAGAGAAGGCTTTCTGAGCAATGTCAATTAGGCTAATCTGCCTATAACCAGTAGGGAGATCGCTGTCCCCCTTCTTATATGTAGGGATTATCTCAGCTCCAGCCCAAGTTGATGGAATGGGGGCCCCTTCCTGGCATTGAAGAGGGTGGTAAAATAGGGTGTCCCTACTTCAATCTCATCCAGGTAGAGGTATCCAGAAATCTTATCAAGCCCCGGGCTTTGTACCACACAATCTTATTGGCTTGTCTTACTTCCTCCAGACTAAAACTGATATTCTCCTGCAGGCCACTTATCAGAGCAGGTAATGTAGTGGTGCTTTGAGGGCCATCATAGCTACTTAGAGCTACTTCACCGTTATCTAACTCAAGGTGTTCAGGCTGCTCCTCAGAAGAATACAAATTAGAAAAATGTGCAACCCATTCTGTCATTGTAATATAATTTACACAGGAATTAATCCATTCCAGAAACCTGTTGCAATGATGTTCCGGAATGTCTATGAATCTTTTCTCTTGGGTGCTGCATGGAGGCCCTCCCATTTCTTAATTTCCCGCTCTCTCATGGCAGCCTGTATAGCAACTTAAATGCCCTTCTTGATCATTGATTTAATTGCGCCTGCTAGCACCTTCTGAGGATAACTGCAATTTACATTGTACCACATTGGAGCACTGGACCTCCTGGCTGAGCAGCTAGCCTCTATGAAGAAATGGCACCTTAATTTTAAAAACAATTGGGTGTGAATGAGACAAAAATTGGTCAGAGTCGCGCTCTGGTCTGTGGGTGTATTTGTTAACTATATCTGCTCCACAATCACCTCAGAAACCTCTTTATAGGGTTCATCATTCGGATCCCTAGAATGTCATGATGCACTCCATATTACCCTTTGCCTGTTTTTGCGCCACAGTTAACCTTCTGTCAAAGGGCTCATTAACCTCTGACTGTGCAGTTAAAATAAGCCTCTTATTTTGAGAGGCAGCACATTATAATTCCTATCCTCGTGGGGGATAACCTCCATATCAATTAACCCAGTCTGGAGGTCAAGTAAAAATTAATCAATTAGACTTGTGGATTGTGATCTATTGAAGAAATGTTTGCCTTCTTTATCCAACCTTGAGCTAACATTACATGCTTTCAATCCTCCATTTAATAATAAGGAGTTAAGTAGGAGGGCCAAACAGGTCCATTTTGTATAGGTAGATAGTTATCTTAGGGATGTGCCACAATTGGTCTTATTCGCTTAAATAAAATTCCACATGTGCATCCAAGGGGGCGAACTGGCAATTAAAATATCCCCCTACAATCTTGAAAATCTTATCTGGGAGATCAGCCAAATGGAAGGATAGCATGTGGATTACCCCAGACTTGGATTTACCTGCAGTTGGCCTCCAATAAGCATTATAGATAGAACATGCAGCCACACCTGGAGAAGTTAAAGTGATATGCAACAGGTCTAGGCAGTCCAACGTGATTTCCTAGACACTACACATAAGGGTGGCTTTAACCCAAATCTTTAAACCCCACTAATAGCTGTTCCCTGCCCAACAAAATTACTTCCTTGCTATATGACACAAACCCTGAATTGTGCATTCGGGCAGTTAACCATATTTCCTTGAATATAGATATTTTGTAGGTATCGATGAATGCATACCACTCAGGGGAGGGCAATTTCGACATCAGGCCAGCTAGATTCCAAGATAATAGCCTGGTGGTTATAGTGGATCAAGCCCCCACCTCACCTCCCCAACCTCATTGACAAGTCATCCCCATTCATGCACACATTTTCCCTCGCAGCTGCATAAGGAGGAAGTGACCCTGCCCCCACTTGGGGTCACTGGCACATTCAACTGCAATGAAGTACCGCGGGCACAGTTTCATCCAATCCATCATCCTTTAGCAAATCAAGCCTTTCGCCACTCCTGTCCATAACAGCCCCATCTACCTACCAATTTACGCCGTCACAGTTCATCTTATGGGGATGAGAGCCTGTGCCTAGACAATGGGGCACCAAGAGGTCGACCTTAGGAGGGTGGACGTACAACCAGGTAACCTGTTTTCATTTTTAATACATTAAATGAGCAATATTGGCCTGTTTGTGAGTGTGTGTCAATGTGTTTTTACTGTGTCACTGGGATCCTGCTCGCCAGGACCCCAGTGCTCATAGATAAAAACCTATATCTCAGTGTGTTTTGCCTGTCTCATTGGGATCCTGCTAGCCAGGACCCCAGTGTTCATAGTTTGTGGCCTAATGTGTATGCCCGTGTAGTGCCTAACTGTGTCACTGAGGCTCTGCTAATCAGAACTTCAGTGCTTATGGTTTCTCTGCTTTTAAATTTGTCACTGTAGGCCAGTGACTAGATTTACCAATTTCAATTGGCACACTGGTCCCTCTTTATAAGTCCCTAGTATATGGTACCTAGGTACCCAGGGCATTGGGGTTCCAGGAGATCCATATGGGTTGCAGCATTTATTTTGCCACGCATAGGGAGCTCAGACAAACCCTTACACAGGACTGCCACTGCAGCCTGCGTGAAATAGTGCACACACTATTTCACAGCCATTTTCACTGCACTTAAGTGACTTCTAAGTCACCTATATGTCCAACCTTCACTTCCCGAAGGTTAGGTGCAAAGTTACTAAGTGTGAGGGCACCCTTGCACTAGCAAAGGTGCCCCCACATAGTTCAGGACCATTTCCCCAGACTTTGTGAGTGCTGGGACACCATTACATGTGTGCACTACAAAGAGGTCAATACCTATATGTAGCTTCACAATGGTAACTCCGAATATGGCCATGTAACATGACTAAGATCATGGAATTGTCCCCTCATTCCAAATCTGGTATTGGGGAGCCAATTCCATTTATCCTGGGGGCTCCACCATGGACCCCTGGTGCTGCCAAACCAGCTCTCTGGGGCTTGCACTGCAGCTACAGCTGCTGCCACCTCACAGACAGGGTTCTGCCCTCCTAGGGTCTGGGCAGCCCAGTCCCAGGAAGGCAGAACAAAGCATTTCCTCTGAGAGGAGGGTGTTACACCCTCTCCCTTTGGAAATAGGTGTTGCATGCTGGGGAGGGGTAGCCTCCCCAAGTCTCTGGAAATGCTTTGAAGGTCACAGATGGTGCCCTCCTTGCATAAACCACTCTACGCCAGTTCAGGGACCCCTTCTCCCTTGCTCTGGTGGAAAACTGGACAAAGGAAAGGGGAGTGACCACTCCTCTGTCCATCACCACCCCAGGGGTGATGCCCAGAGCTCCTTCAGTGTGTCCTAGACTTCATCCATCTTGCTTTGCAAGGTGTGGGGGCACTCTGAGGGCTCTGAGTGGCCAGTGCCAGCAGGTGACAGTAGAGACCCCTCCTGATAGGCCCATACCTGATAAGGTAGCCAATCTGGCTCTCAGGGCTATTTAGGGTCTCTCCTGTGGGTTCTCTTCAGATTCTGCTTGCAAGTTTCCTTCAGGAATCCTCTGCAACAACTTCAGACTCTTCTGACCTCGGATCAACCGCAGCCTGCTCCAAGAAACGCTGTAACTGCAACAAAGTGTCTACAAGAGACAATTTTTTTCAGCAACCTCAGCTCCAAGTCAGCAACTGCAACAGTTTCCATGGTGTGCACACTCTGGGGACTCCCTGTCTTCATCCTGCACCAGAAGGCCCGAAGAAATCTCCTGTGGAGTGACAGAGTCACTCCCCTGCTCCAAGCAGGCACCTTCAAAGATGACGACTGCTACCCTGGGACTCCTCTCACAACAACAAGCATACGCCTAAGGACACAGAGGGTGGACATCATCGATAGAGACTGCCCTGAGTGCCTGCTGACGCAATTTGGAGGAGGTGAGACCTTGCCTTCCCTGAGAGCGATGGTACCCCTGTGTACTGTGTCTTCCTCGCCTCCTGAGGCATCAGTGCACTCTTTGCAAAATTCCTGCATGCACAGCCTGGCCCAGGACCCCAGCACTCCATCCTGTGATGCTCAACTCGCTGAGTTGTTCTCCAGTGATATGGGTCCTTCTTTTGTTGTGCTGCATCAACAGCATTTTGCACTTCCTTTGAACCCGGAGCCTGTGGCTTCTGGGGGCGGTGGCTGGCATCCTGAGGGCTCTCTAGAGCGCAGATAGGCCCCTCTTCCTCCTCACACAGAGTTAAGGCCCCCAGGTCCCTCCTGGATCCATCCAGCGCCATTTTGACATAAAACACATTTGTCGTAGCCAAGGCTTGTTGGCGCCTTCCAACAGGAAATCTTGTCTGCAACGATCTTCACACCGTGGGGCATTTTTTGAATTATGCAGGAACCCGCTGGCATCTTCCTAGGGTGCATTTCAGCAGTCTTCAACTAACTGGGGACTCTTCTTTTGCACCCTCTTCTGGATTGGCAGGGGCTCCTGTCCTTCTTGGAACTTCTTTCGACTTCTGGACTTGGTCCCCTTCCTCTACAAGTATTATGGTTCAGTAATCCAGCAGTTGTTCTTTGCAGACTTGGTTGGCTGCTGCACATTTTCAAAAACGAGATGTAGTGTGTCCTAAGGAATCTTGCAGTACTTTACTCCTGCTTTTCTGGGCTCTGGGGTGAGGTAATTTACTTACCTTTACTGTATTCTTACTCCCCCAGTGATTCTGCACACACTACACTTGTCTAGGGGGGAATTTGTGATTTGCATTCCACTTTCTTAGTATAGGGTTTGTGTTGCCCCAGACCTATTTTCTCCCATTGCATTCTGTAGGATTTCCTACTGTTTGCATTGTTCTATGACTATTTACTTGTCTAATTTTGGTGTCTAGCGTATATATTGTGTATAATACCTCCAGAAGGAGTATTGTCTCTAACATATTTTTGGTACTGTGTCACCCAAATAAATACCTTTATTTTTGGTAACACTGAGTATTGTCTTTACTTGTGTATAAGTACTGTGCAACTATAAGTGGTATTGCAGGAGCTTTGCATGTCTCCTAGTTCAGCGTAAGCTGCTCTGCTATAGCTACCTCTATCAGCCTAAGCTGCTAGAACACTTACATTTCACTAATAAGGGATAACTGGGCCTGGTATAAGGTGTAAGTACCCAAGGTACCCACTACAAACCAGGCCAGCCTCCTACAACTAGAATTACTGAAGATTATGTATAAAAATAATTCAAGGTTAAATATTTATTTTAAAAAGTACATGAAATGTTAAATTAAAAAGGTTATTAAAATAGTGTACATTAAAATAATATGTAGTTATTATTATTTAAATGATTATGTCAAATTAGATTACATTATTTTCTGTGGGATTCTAGTTTAAGCAATGCCCATTATTTATTATGAGAGGGTGTTTCAGTACCACTGGTTGGTTGGTTGTGTGGTGCCAGATTTACTCTAGTTGGGAACTGGAGTACATTTACAACTGTTTTGGCCCATTTTTGCCATTACTAACATTAGAAGTGCTATTTCTGAAGGGGAATGGGCTTGCACTTTTGTGGGTGGATGCATGTCCATCCCTAAACCCCTCTTTAACGCTCCCATTTTGTAACAAGTAGTTCCCTTTTTACAGCTACTTTTCCTGTCCCTCCCACATTGACTACTAAAACGTAGGCATACGTGTGCAGAGATCTCTGCGGTTAAGGCAGAGATCTCTGCACAGAAAAAATAGGAGCGGTAGAGTCCTCAGCAGGTAGGTTAGTGAATAGCATTTTGTACTAAGTGACCAGTTCTATTGAAGTAGTGCTAAAGGTACAACAACATGATGTTGGTGAATAGGCCCCTCTGAGTTTCCGCTATATGTTATCCATGGTTTGTTTCAAATATTCAGGCATATCCTTTTCAGTGAGTGAACTAGAAGTTGCAAGTGTTCTAATATAATCAACATTTATTTTAAAAATGCTATTAAAAAATTACTTTGTGTTGTCTTCATTTAATTTATTGTAAAAGTTATCACTGTTATGTTCTTCGAGTAGCATTTGAATTGTGAATTATCATAGAAAAGGCTAAAGTGCGATCTGCTCCCGTTTTCAGGGATGAAAAGTACAAAAAGTTGTGAGAAACATTCGCATGTTCAACGTGATTTCGTCCTCAATCACAGTGTCAACTTTAATTACCTTTGCACAAATGGTTGTTAGCATCGCATCGTGAAGCTGACAGCAGCAACAACGAGTTCAAACACTTGCAGAAACACATTAGGTTTGTACATTTCAAAGTGCTAATATGTATTTTGCAACAAAAGAACATTTTAAGTATCTGTTGTCTGCCAAAATTACAACGAGCTGTATAATTTCTTTTTAAAGCTGACAATTTGCATGCATTATCTAGCTTTTCATCCTGCTGAACACCGATGTAGTTTGCAATTTCTTGTGTCAGGCTTGAATGATGACAGCGAGTGATGCAGATCTTCAACAAATAAAGCAAAAGCCTGAATCGGAGCCAGTCAGATTCTTTCAAAAAGTAGGAGTGTGTGGTGAAGGAGACTAATCATCACAGCAGGGACAAACTGATGGATATTCTGTATTATTGTAAAATGTATTAACTACATGTATGTCATGGGGAATAGTTTTTCAACAATCATTTTATTGTGACTTCTTAACACTATGTGACGATCTAGGTTTGCAATCCTCTGAAGGAATATGGATACCTTCTCGACGAATAGGTCCATTCTTCTTTTGCTGAAATTTGCCCTGAATTGTGGGCCATCGACTTATTGGGATGTGTCAAATAACCTGTTTTATTTTGGAAATGCTGGAATTCTCAGTGTTGTTGGGTTATTTGAATTTATCAACAGTAAATTGCTAAACTCTTCACGTTAGCATCATAATGGATAATGTTGGACTTTTTGCCTTACCCAGGGTCATCCCCAGTCTTTTTGCCTCCTTCCTCCTGGTTTTTCTGACCTCTCGCTGTTGGCTCTAGGACTCTGAGCACTTTATCACTGCTGACCAGTGCTAAAGTGAAGGTGCTCTCCCATCTAAAGTTGGTATGATTGGCTTATACCTAATTGGCATATTTAATTTACCTATAAGTCCCTTGTACAGTGGTATCTCTATACACAGGGCCTGTAAATTAAATGCTACTAGTGGGCCTGCAGCGCAGCTTGCACCACTCACTGAAGTAGACTTTCAAACCTGTCTCAGGCCTGCTAGCGCAGGGCCTGTGTGCGCAGTTTTCTGCCACAGGGACCTGGCATCTAAATTTACTTGCCAGGCCCAGAACTCCCCTTTTACTACATGTAAGTCACCCCTAAGGTACGCCGTAGCTAGCCTTATGGGCAGGGTGCCATGTATGTAGAAAGGAAGGACATGTGTCATATTGCATGGCCTGTCCTAGTAGTGACAAACAGCCTAACTTGGTGTCTCACTGCTGTGAGTGCTGCCTTCTCATAGGATTGCATTAGAAATGCCCTGCCTTATGTGTAAGTGGTATTGTCTGATTTATGAGGGGTAGCGTAGGCGTGTTTGGTATGGTTGTGATAATAAATACTGCTTACTGGTGTGGGTGTATTTTTTATTACTATCACAGAAATGCCACTTCTAGAAAGTGCGCATTTATCTGTACTTATGACTCTGGTGTTTTGCAGCTTGACTCCAATCCACATCTGGGCAGAGTGACAGTTGGGGCTTTGTGCATACTTTTCAGACAACCTGTACACAGGGAGGGTGGAGGTGTCACAGAGGTGCATCTGCATACTGAATAGTCTTCCTGGGCGGAGAGAAGGGAGAGGCGGGGCACACCTACATTTGTAAAGGCTGTGCCCTGGCCTCACACAATAGGGTCGTTAACCCCCCACTGATGTTTGGAGCCTGTGCTGAAAGGAGAGAGCGGGCACTCCCAGAACCAGTTGTAACTAGCTGGAACCTCCTCTCCCTACCATTGTAAAACATTGTAAGAACTGACTATAAGTACAAGGGAATTTTCTCCACAATTTGTAGACTCTTGGAATCATCTTAGAACTGGACACCAAAGGCTGAAAGGACTCACCAGGATCCGCCATGGACTGCTGCTGCTGTGCTGACCTGTGACCTGCCTGGTCACTGTGAAGGACTTGCCACTTGCTGCCTTTTCCTTGTGCTGGCCTGTAGCTGGGCCCTCCACCTGAGGACCTTGTCTTAAGATTCTGCTCCCGAGGGGCAGGGTGCTGTGGCCCCTGACCCCTGCATCCATTTCTTCATGAGGGGTGCTTCTCCGTGGTTGCGGCTGCCATAGCGCTGATTGCAGCGCACTTATGGAGCTTTGTGAGCTCGTAGGCTCCTTGCTGCATTGTGCCCCTTTAAATAAGATCACCGCAGCGGCCCGGGAAGCTGGAAGAACAGTTGCGCACTGCATCGGGTGCAGGTGAGTGTCTGCTCGGGCCCCAGGAGGGGTCCGATCTTCTTGTGGCTTCACGGCAGGACCAGGGGAAGGCGTGGGGAGTGCCCCCTTCCCCCTGGCCTCTGCGTTAGGAGCAGGACGCTCCTTTTCTGCTGTTAGGTAAAACGGGCATTATTGTGCCCCCCTCAGCTTGGTGGAAGGGCCAGTGTAGGCCCGGGGGCCCTCAGAGATCACGGGTCCCGGGAGGGGCCTGTCATGAAACCAGAGAGGGTTTGTGGTGCCCCCCTCCTGCCCTAAGTTGTTTTTGCTGGCTTTGGCCCCCCTCGTGAGGGCTGGTTGAGGCCCTGGGGGCCCCCCAGTAATCATGGTCCTCAGAGGGGCCTGTCTATAAAAGAGAGGAGGTGCATGTCGCCCTCCTCTGACCCCAGAGTATAAGGGAGGCCCCCGTTTTGCGCATAGGAGCGCCGAGGGCCCCATTGTTCGCCTTCTAGGCACTGGAGGTGCCTTCATCCAACCAGGTACTGTTTAAAGGACCAATATAGTTGCAATCCAAAGTTCTTTCTACACACTTTTGTTTGATTCATATATTACCTACCTGCGTTTGATGTTTTTACATATGTGTAGGCAAATGTTCCTTTTATGGAAATGCTTGCTAATATATTTTTCTAACTTGCCATATGTTTTCTAATGTTCCTACTATGGGCATTTTCTGATATTCTTATGACAAGTGCTGTGATGTAATAACGTGTTTTCCTGACTACTGCTTATGTTGCAGAATACTGAGTAACCTGTGTGTAATGTGTGACTACTGCTAGGTTGCAGAGTAACTAATGTGTAATGTTCTGACAACTGCTAAGGTAGCAGGATAGTACTGATATGTGATGTTTGGTCTGATAATTGCCTTGTGTACAATACAGTATATTTTCATATAATCTGGTGTTGTGTTTCCTTTGTGGTGGGGATATTGAGTCACATGTGTTGTGTGTGTTGTGCAAACGCTTTACACATTGCCTCCGGGTTAAGCCTGACTGCTCGTGCCAAGCTACCAAGGGGGTGAGCAGGGGTTATCTTGGACGTGTAACTCCCTTGCCCTGACTAGAGTGGGTAAGTTCTGCCTGGCTGAGGTGCACACCCTAGCCAACCAGAAACCCCATTTCTAACAGATAATATATTTTGTACGTGAACATGTAACAATCTGCCTAACAAAGAAACTAAGGCAAGCATTTTTACTTGGTATTTTTACTTGGCACAATAAGTTCGAATTAGCTTCCCTACAGTACACTCATGTGTAGTCCATCAACGAGCATTGCCTAAGGAAACAGACCTGGCTTACAGCTAAAACCATCTCTATTCTTCCATCCACGCATTCATGCCCTCACTTGTCAATCCATCGTGCACTCAGTCAATTAGCATTCATGTCTTCAGTCACTCACCACTGCACTCATGCCTTTATTTATTACTTTAGTAACTTATTTGGGGGTCTGTGAAGCACTAGAAACCACTGCTGAACCGGTTGCTCATCTTCTGTCAGACACACTAGTATATAAGTCAGCTGAAGGCAAAGAAGTTGAAAGGTAGTTCCAATAATTGTGTATACATATAACAAGAGTATTAATCCTTGGGGAGACGTCGTTAGAATATGAGACGAGACCTCGCTGCGTGGAGGCTGATTTTAGGTGTCTAGCCAGCAGGATGGAAGGTACAAGAATGAAAAACAATTCATCTGTCTAAACATTGTGGGGTTTTAGAAACTTTCTGAACCTGTAAAGGCTAGCCTCCACATTTAGATACATTTAAGGGAATTATAATAAAATGATCATTGCAAACAAAATGTCCTTACTTGTAAAGGAATGTGCAACTGAACAGTGGGATATGGTCTGAAGATTATAACCTTCCAGATGAAAACTAAGGGACAAACAACTTAACCATTTAACCGTAATAAACTATGTAAAGCTTCGTAGAGGAAATTGAGGTATTTCAAATCCTCTCTTTCGTTTACAGAGAGTTGATATAGAGAGTTCAGGATTCATGTGATATTGTTTCAATGATTTCAGAGAAGCAAATGATGAACGGCATTGAACTGTTTGGAGGCAGATGTGTTTGAAGGCCTAAACACAGGATAGTAGTGTCACAAAGTTGTATATCAGCGTTGATTTGGTATTTGATGAGATGCAGTCTTTGTTTAGACTCATTTTTAGTCCTGGTGCAAGCTAATATCTAGCCTCTTGAATGTTCTTTTCATGTAGTGCGTTCAGAAGGTAGTTTTGTTCCAGCAACTTTCAAGTGTTCCTCTGTTAGGTGTCAAGAGATGAAGGTTTTCCATGATCCACTTGTTGATCTGTATTGTATTTTTGTTGCATGCAGAGAAGGGGTGAAGGTGTCCAGTGTGGTGTTTTTTTAGCTCCATCTCTAGTAAGAGGTCATCTATTGACTCCATGTACCTCAAGGAGTGTTGAACTTGGCCATGTCTGCAGGGTCACCCCCCAACATTTTGCTTTCTTCTCCTGTTTTAGCTGAATTTGTATTTGTTGTCCTACGACTCTGAGCACGTTACTACTGCTAACCAGTGTTAAAGTGCATGTGCTCAATCCTCTAAACATGGAAGTATTGACTTATCCATGGTTGGCATATTTATTTTACTTATAAGTCTCTAGTAAAGTGGTACTCTTTGTACCCATGGCCTATGAATTAAACGCTACTAGTGGGACTGCAGCACTGATTGCACCACGCCCACTTAAGTAGCCCGTTAACCATGTCTCTGTCCTGCATCGCAGAGCCTGTGTGTGCATGTTTAACCTGCCATGTCGACCTAGCAAAATAAACCTTTTTGGCAGGTGGGAACTTACTTTTTAATACATATATGTCACTCCTAAGTTAGGCCCCGGACAGCCCAATGGCAGGGTGCAGTATCTTTAAACAAAATTAGACATATACTTTTATGTTTTACATATCCTGGCAGTGAACAACCATTACATTTGTTTTTCACCACTGCAAGGTCTATCTCTCCCATAGAATAGGATTGGAGGTTCCTTGTTACATTTTATAAGTGTAATTTCCAAATGGGATTAGATGACTGGTTCATGTTTGGATTCTCTGGAACCTTAATTTAAAATACTAACTTATGGTGAAGTCAAATTTTAAATCACAATTCTAAAAATGCTGCTTAGTAGAAAGTTGTCATTTTATAGCCTAAGCCATTTGGTGCCTCCAGCCAACCTGGGCCATATGACTGAGTGTAGTTTGCATTTGGGCTTTGTATATTCCTACTAGACAGTCACACACAATGGGAACTTAGGGTTTTAATGGACCATCACTGGCAGGATTAGAGGGAGGAGCTGGGCCCTGCCTCACTTACATCTGAATGGGCTGTGTCCTGCTGCCACACAATGCGCTGCTAGTTTGGAGCCAAGGCGGGGAATCTGTGCTGTTCAAAGGCATGCCTCTAGAAGCTTCTCTATACCTCAAAGGCATAACTGAGTTTAGAGGGAGAATCTCAGAATCTGTGGATACAGTGCCAGGACGAAGGACTGCTGTGCTGCTACAAGGATTGCCACTCTGCTGGACTGCTGCTCTTCAAGGAACTGCTGACCTGCTGACCTGCTGTGGTGACCTTCTACCCACTTGCCTGGGAAGGAAGAACAGGACCTGAAACTTCATCTTGAAAACAGGACCCCAGAGTGATTCCAAGGGCTAGTTTGCTGGCCTCCTGATCTGAGCCTCAGGGACATAGCAGGCTCCTCACAGTTCTTGGACCCATTCTAAATGTGCTCCTGGCTCCCAAGAGGCACGGATCGGGTTCTGGGCCCTTGGTGTGGCTCTCAATCACTTTAATTCAAACTTTTGGGCTTTTTGTGACCGTGAATGAGCCCATTCTCACCCTAACCAAGCTAAAATCAGCAAGAGCCACCTAAAGTCTGTCTCTTCTCACAGCAAGCATCGCCAGCCACATGGACAGCCAATGTAAGGCTCCAGTCCGCCCATCTTTGACACTCAGCCTGCTCCTTGAACCATGCTGACCACCTTCAACAATGCTTTCCTTGCCTCTGTTGATCTTCTTGTATGTAGACAGGGCTCTCGGCACAAAACTTGAGAGGATAAAAGTTCTGCAGGACACTTCCGATACTGTATCCGACCCACACTCCATCTTGGTCAGCTTGAATATTTGCCTTTGACCTGATGCAGTGTGACCAGATAACTGTGATTGGCACTTTATGGTTTTAGATGCTACATTGAAGTTTATTTGAAAAAAAATTAATAACTCTAATTCTACTGATTGGATTTTTGTCATTTTGGCCTGGTTTTATTTATTAAATTTTTCTAACCAAGTGTGGGATCTTTTTGTGTGGTTTTCACTGTTTTACTGCTTGAAGTAATGCACTAGTACTTGTATGTGTCACCTTTAGGTGGAGCCTGCTGCTGTGCGCCAACCTACCAGGGGATTGAGGACAGGTTAATTTGGGATTCGTATATGCATTACCCTGACTAGAATTATAATTTCTGCTTGAGCAAGGTTCACACCTCAGTCAACCCAATTTCTAACAAGGAGTAATTGACAAACATTATCAGGCTGAAAGCTAGTCAAGTTTCTCCAAGATGAAGTTCTCTCAAAAACAGAGGATCAGCTTTTTATAGATCAAAAAAATAACTAGGCATTATTCTGAGTAAGATACTGTAAGGTTGCCCAAAAAAGTGGGATTGTAGATTATGGAGAACTGTAGGCCCACACACTGGCCTCAAAATGTTCAGATCTTCATTTATGCAGACCCAATTCAACGTGAATTATATATGCTGGATGAGACCTAGCTGGTCAGAAGTCAGTGAGAAATTCCTTGGGATGATGGTAAATTACTGCACACATGAAGGCTATAATAGGGGTAATGGCCAAATATTGAGATTCAAGGCAACACCAAAGTCAATTCCCTGTTCCCTATTCATAGTTAGTAGGATATTACAGATATAGGTGAAGAGATTGTTTAGATCAGGCATAATAAACTATTCAACAAAGCTGTGTTGGTTGTTAACAAATGGAGTAAATTACTTGCAATGAGCTCAGGGATGCTATATTATTTTGTGACCGTTTATAATGTTTTAAGGAGAACACCTACTAAGGCATTGGCAGGAAATAATGGAAAGTGTATTTCATTCATCATGGTGATGAGTATATCAATGGGTTTGTGGTGGGAGAGGTTTCATGTATGATTAAGTACGAGGTAACATGGGATGGAGAAGGATAAGAAAATGTGGTGCTGGAGTCATTGGGCCCTACTAACAAACTGCATTCTGTAGTAAGTTTATAAGTACTGAAGCAGTGTTACTAACACGCTATAAATAACTATTCAGATACCTATGTGGGGAGGTCTATGTCTCTACCTCTCCTGTCTTTTCTATATGGAGAACTCCTCCACACCTACAGAGATCTCCTCACACCAGAATATATACTTGAGCATCAAATGTGAGAGGGGCACGGGAGTGGCTGGGAAATGGCAAATACTTATGACTAAAGAGGAGGGGTTTAGGGAGGAGTAAAAAGGTGTTTAAGGAGGGTTAAGGAGAGGTTTAAAAAGGAAATGAGAGGGCATGCACACAGCCACCAAAACGTAAGCCCATTACTATTCAAAAACTGCCCTTCTCTAGTTATTACAGCCAAAAAGGACCCAAAACAATTGTTGTAGAATCCCACATGAAGTATTGTTAAAATAATTTAAACTATTTAAAAATGTATTTGCTGTTAGAAGTCCATAAAATTAAACATGAATGTTTATTTCTGTTTCATTTTTTTAACCTTTTCTAAATTTAATAATTACTGTAACATTAATATTATTAAAATAAATTAAATGACTTCTAGTCTGCTAAAGAACATTATTATGATTAAAATAAATAAGTAAATAATATTATATGATATTACATCCAATTTGGAATTTTGAATGTTGGAACTGCTATGAAATATGATATAATAACATTTGTTTTTTTCATTTTCTTTATAATATTTTTATCAGCAGATTTTCATCAGTATACTTCAGAATGTATGTTTTGTAGATGCTTTCTATTTGGCTTTGAAATTATATAAATTATGGCCCATATTTATACTTTTTGACGCAAAACTGCGCCAACGCAGTTTTGCGTCAAAAAAATTAGTGCCGGCTAACGCCATTCTGAAGCGCCATGCGGGCGCCGTATTTATTGAATGACGTTAGCCGGCATTAGCCGCCGGCGCCGTCTGGTGTGCGTTAAAAAAAACGACGTACACCAGGCAGCGCCGGCGTAGGGGGATATGGAGCTTGGGCGTCAAGAAATGGGGCAAGTCAGGTTGAGGCAATTTTTTCGCCTCAACCCGATTTGCGCCATTTTTTTTCACTCCCAACCCCCATAGAAATGACTCCTGTCTTAGCAAAGACAGGAGTCATGCCCCCTTGCCCAAGGGCCATGCCCAGGGGACTTCTGTCCCCTGGGCATGGTCATTGGGCATAGTGGCATGTAGGGGGGCACAAATCAGGCCCCCCTATGCCACAAAAAAAAAAAAAAAAAAACACTTACCTGAACTTACCTTAATGTCCCTGGGATGGGTCCCTCCAGCCTTGGGTGTCCTCCTTGGGTGGGCATGGGTGACAGGGGGTGTCCCTGGGGGCATGGGGGGGCACCTCTGGGCTCCTTCAGAGCCCACAGGTCCCTTAACGCCTGCCTTTTGCAGGCGCTAAAAAACGGCGCAAAAGCGGCCGTACGTCATTTTTTTTGACCCGCCCACTCCCGGGCGTGATTTTTGCCCGGGAGTATAAATCCCACGCACATGCCTCGGAGTCGGTTTTTTAGACGGTAACGCCTACCTTGCATATAATTAACGCAAAGTAGGTGTCCACGCTAAAAAATGACGCTAACTCCATGGACTTTGGCGCTAGACGCGTCTAACACCAAAGTATAAATATGGAGTTAGTTTTGCGTCGAAATTGCGTAAAAAAAACGACGCAATTTCGGCGCAAACGGAGTATAAATATGCCCCTATGTACTTAACAATGTAGCGCTCTCACCCTTGCACAGTTTTCTCTTCATTAATTTGACTGCAAACGTTACTGTGATATTTTCAATGATGTCATAAAAGATGTCATGAGTGAAGTTATATCTGGGGCAATTCACAGTGCAGGAAGAGGGGGTGAGTTATATTTACCTTAGGACTCAAGTCATAGTTACTTAAAATAGCACTAACTATAAACACTGATTTTTATGGGGTTATGCCTGTAAAATCTGACCCCTAAATGTAACATCCATGTAACCTTTGTTTTTGTTAGTGAATTTTTACTTTTTTATTCTATTTCCTAACTATGATGTCCGTGTAACCTTTTTTATTCAGCATATTTCTAGGTTTTATTTAACGTTAGGTAAAGTGCCCATTGCAATGCATGGTGGAGGGGAGATGAATGTAGGGCCTGGCCTTGCATTGTGCTGCCCAACCCAACCTTCCGGCTCATGCACACCTATTCCTTACCATCCATTGTAGAAGTCCATGCCCCTACTCCCTCATCACAGCCCTGCCCTTCCCACCAGCACAAAACTGTTAGCTTGCAATCCCTACCCACCTCCACCATACCCTCAGTTGTCTGAGTCCATGCACCAACCACCTCCCTCCTGCCCTGCACGGTCTGATGTGCTGCCACTACCCTCCATTTAGCGTGATGTTCATGCCCTCTCCTCCTGCCCTCGGTTGCCCAGTTCTATGCCCCATCATTGCCCTCATGTTTAGCCTCTGTGCTTAGCTTGCTGTCCCTACCCTCCTTCCCCCTGCCCTCCAATGTCTGTGTGGTATACCCTGCTCCCTCCTTTTTGCCTACCATGTTCCATTTACCTGCTAATGCCTACATCTACTCGGAATGTTCTATTGAGCTGCCACTGTCTCTCCCACCTGCCTAGCATTGTCAGATGACTGCCACCTGTTCCTGCTACTTCCACCCCACTGCCTGTTCAAGTTCTATGACCCTAGTCCCACCCTCCTTTCATCTATGGTCCATTTGCTGCAACCCCCACCTCTATGCCTCTCTGTCTGTTGTGCTGCAACTGCTCCTCCATGGTCTGTCATGGAAGTACTTTCCCTGCTTTCTCTTGTTAGTGTCCAGCCCCTACCAATCCCTTCTGACATCCATGGTCCTTTCCACATGCCTCGGCCCCCTCACTCTTACCTGCCATGGCTGTTGTTCTGCCACTAGCCCTCCAGCTTGCCATGCATGGCCTTCTGTGCTGCTCCTACCTGTCCTGTGTGGTCAGCTTGCTGTCTCTGTTCCCCTCACACATTTCCTCAGTTGTCTGTGTATATGCCATTATAGGCTCACTGCTGTCCTTCATGATGTGTTGTGCGTCCAGTGCCCATCCTGACTGACCTCCATAGTCCCTCCTGTCTGTCCGGTATGGTCTGTTTGCTGCCCTTGCCTTTTTTCCCTCTGCTATCTGTTTTCCATGTGCATGGCCCTGTTCCCTCCCTATTGTTTACATGGTCTGTTGTGTTGCACTGCTGTCACTCTTGCCCTTTGTGGTGTATTGTGTTGCTGCAATCCCTGATGCCTGCCCTGTAAGGTCAGTTTGGTGCCCCTGCCCATCTCCCTCTTGCATTTTGTTATCTGATTCCATGTCCCTACTCCATTTGTCCTGGCCTTAGCGACTCAATGTAGCATACATGCAAACATTTTCAACTTGGTACAAGGGAGAGTTTGGAAAAAAAAAAAAGGGGAATGGATTCCCAATTGACTTACATTCAAAAGAGGAGATTTTAGGCAGGAGACAGATAAGTTAAAACCCACTTAATCTTAAAACATCAGACGTCTTATGCCTGAATCGGGTCTTTTGGCATAAATGGTTGGCTTGCCATTGCCTTTTTCTTTTGGCCTCAATGGTCTATTATATTGCCATATCCCCTCTTGCCTGTCCTGCATTGTTGGTTTGTTGGCCCTGCCCCCCTTTCCTCTGCCTTCATTGTTCTGTTGTGTAGCCACTGCCCCTCCTACCTGACCAACGTGGTCAACTTGTTGCTTCTGCACCCTCCTCACTGCCTCATTTACCAGAGTCCATGCCCCTGACATTTGCCTTCGCACAGTATTCTAATGAATAATTAGATTTGCTAAGATTCAATATTATAAAAGTGAGGCACACCTGACATGATGTTGATGTAATCAAAACTGTAATACACAGAGCATTTTATTTAGTAATTAATAAAATGAGATGGTCTTAATCCCATGAGTTTGAGGTTAGTGATCCAAAACCTAAAATGAAGGCATATTTTCTGCATTCTCAAATAGTGACAAAGCACTGTTAAATGAGTTGCTATCTTGATTTTTTTTTTATCCAGTGGATCACTTGATTATGTGTTACACTTAGGGGAGAGAATGTTGTGTTATGGCCAGAGCTGCAGATGTTGAAGCTGGGAAACCAGGTTTGAATTTTGATGTCAACTCAACATCATGTGATTCTGGGAAAATTACTTAATCTACCCATACCTGAAGCCCAAAAGGAGTATATCCTTGTGTAATGTAACTGATACTCTCATAAAGCACTCAAATAGCTTTGGGTCAAGTCCAATATACACATATATATGCAAAAAAAAAAAAAAAAAAATAAGTGTTTTGCACACTTTTGACATTGGGCTATATTTGGGCTACATTTGGGTGATATTGATTCTTTATTGTGGCTTTTTTCTTTGGTGGCCATCTTGTGAGACTTATCTGTTAAGCTCCCTAATCTCCTTATTTACTGCATTATCCTCAGTAGAAACTGCATTCAGTTTTCCACTTTGATTCCACCAAGATGGGGGTCAGATGAGCCATACTTTTGGTATAAATTCAGAATGCTAGCACTCTAGATGCTGCTGTTGGTGTTGAAAGTGCTGGCTTTAGGACTCTGGGCACAGAGATTTTCACTGAACATAAGTAGCTCTTACTACACGTTAGAAATTGTTTTTTTAGTTGGCAGAGGTATGCACCCTGTCCAAGTGTGGACCACATTCCTACCCAGGGCAAGTAATATTTTAATGAAATAGAAGAGGAAGATATTTGAGAACACACTTAAAATACCTAATTTCTCTTTCTATTTCACTAATCATATAATTTCTATGACAAAATAAAATCCCTCATTTTGTTCCTCTCTAAATTAAGGCACCTGCTCCAGCACTCTCCAAAGACCACCCCATGATCCTGCACCAAGCATGGATAGCCACCTCAAATGCAGACTCCTCATTACATGCTCCCTCATCAAGCATGCAGTAGAAGTCTGGGACCTCCTCAACTCAACAGCCCGTACATTCCCTTCTTCACAGAGACTTGGATTACCCCCACCGCTGCCCGAGACATCGCCATGGCCATTTCGGACACCTACAAAATGATCCACAAGGACAGAGCCAACCGGCCTGGTGGAGGCATTGCCATAATCTACAAGAACAACCTCTGCCTGACTACCACCATCAAGTCGCAGTCTCAGTCAATGCACAAGAACCTACACTGCCAGATCCAGACCAACCAAAACACCTCCTTAGATGGCACCGTCATCTACAGGCCACCCGGACCCTGACCCCAGTTCTGCAAAGACATTGCCAACCTCATCGACTCCCAAGTTCTCACCTCATTCAACTACATCCTACTTTGTGTCCTCAATTTCCACCTTGATGCCCTCGATGACTCCAGCAACTAAAACCTCCTGGACAACTTCCCAACTCTTGGCCTCAAAGAACTCGTCAACGTCCCCACCCACAGAGCCAGGCACATTCTTCATCCTGTCTTCTCAGCAGGGTACGACATTACCATCTCCCACACCTCCATACACCAATGGACCGACCACAGGTGCCTCCACTTTACCTGCACAAAGAACACCAAATGCCACCACACCCCTGTACCCCCAGAAGATGCTGGGACAAAGTCAAAGAAGCACAGCTCACCAACGCTCTCAACCACTCCCATCCACCAGACTCAATGGATGCTTATGAAGCTACAAGCAACCTACACTTCTGGCTCTCTGCACAGACAACATAACCCCCTTAAAGAAATCAGCAAGGAATCACCAGAGCAAAACTCCCAAGTGGTTTACACCAGACTTACAGGAATCCAAGCGCACAAGTAGATCACTGGAATGTAAATGGAGGCTCAGCAAATCCACTAAGACTGCACAGCCTACACAAATGCAGTCACCATGCACCACCCGCACATCAGAGATGTCAGAAAAGCTGCCTTTCAAGCACACCTCAACACCTGCACTCACAACAGAAAAGAGCTCTTTGCCATCGTCAAAGAGTTCATGAACCCCCGGGCAGACACCTCATACATCCCTCCCTCCCAAGAACTCTGCAAAGAACTCGCTACCTTATTTGACCATAAGATCCAGGACATCTACGAAGGCTTCAGAAACCAAAGCCCACCAGCACTGCTCACCACCACCATGGACCTAGCTCCCCACCAGATACTGAACTCCTGGACCCCCATCAACATAGAGGATACCCAAAGACTGATGATCTCCATCCACTCAAGACCACCCTCAGATCCAGCCATCATCACATTCTCAACTTGACCAGTGCCTCCATAGCACAGGAGCTCTGCTGAACCATCAACCTATCCTTCAAGAATGCCACATTCCCCTCAGACTGGAAACATGCCAAAATCAGCCCGCTACTCAAGAAACCTATTGCTATCCCTAGGGAGCTGAAAAACTACAGACCTATCTCTTTTCTCCCTTTCCCAGCCAAGGTAATAGAGAAAGCCATCAACCAGAATCTCAACGAGTTCCTCGAGACACACCAAATCCCGGACCTTTCCCAGTCTTGATTCAGAGGCAACCACAGTACCGAAACTGCACTCTTAGCAGCCACTGACGAAATGCACATCATACTGGACTGTGGAGGCACCGCTGCACTCATACTCCTCGACCTGTCTGCTGCATTTGACATTATCTCCCACTTCACCCTCTGCGACAGACTGCACAATGCCGGCATCTGAGACAAAGCCCAGAACTGGATCAAATCCATCCTCGCCGGAAGAGCACAGAGGGTCAGACTACTACCGTTCACATCAGAACCTAAAGACACTTACAGCTGAGTGCCCCAAGGACACGCAGCCGGTAGAGTGAAACTGCGAATGGCTTATTAAATCAGTTATGGTTCCTTTGATCCCTCCTTCTGTTACTTGGATAACTATGGTAATTCTAGAGCTAATACATGCCAATGAGCGCTGACCTTCCGGGATGCATGCATTTATCAGACCAAGAAGTATTCAGGTGACCCAACGCTTTTCAACATCTACATGGCCCTGCTTGCTAAGGTCACCAAACAACGAGCTAAACATAGACTCCTACGACAACGACTCCCAACTAGTCCTCTTCCTGTCTGAGGAATCTGGCAATCCAGGGGACTTTCAACAGTGGCGATGAGAGCAATCACCACCTGGATGAAGGCAAGCTGCCTCAAGCTCAACTCGGACAAGGAAGAGATCCCTGTGATCAGCTCCACCCCATCTGCCTGGAATGACTCCTGGTGGCCCACCACTCTGAGTAACGTCCCCGCCCCCACTGACCATGCACGTAACCCATATTTCATCCCAGACTCCTCTCTATCAATGACCCACCAAGTTAACGCCATCTCCTCATCACGCTTCCACAACCTCCGTCTCCTGCGGAAGATTTTCAAATAGATTCCCCCCAACACAAGGAAAACAGTCACCCATGCACTAATCACCAGCAAACTGGACTACGGCAACGTACTCTATGCCAGCATTACCAAGAAACTTCAGTCACGATTATAAACAGTTCAGAATGCAGCAGCCAGACTCATTCTGGACCTCCCCCGACACAGCCTAATCTCCTCCCACCTCAGAGACCTACACTGGCTTCCAGTCAACGAGAGCATCATATACATACTCAACAGATGTCTCCGTTCCTCCCAGCTCACACTTGCAGCCGTCCCCAACACCAGAAAAGTACAGCTGGAGGAAGATCCTTCTGCTACTTAGTTGCCCAGACATGGAACACACTGCCCCTCAAGCTCAGGCAGACCGCATCTCTGAAGCACTTCAGGAAGGACCTCAACACCTGGCTGTTTGACTGAGCAGCACACCTACATTCAGCACCTCGAGACCCTGTGGGTGATTAGCCATGCTTTACAAATCCAAGATTGATTGATTGATTGATTGATTTATTGGTCCTGGTTGCATCAACATTGAGGAAGATGCAGGGTGCAGCCGATGTGATGCGTCAGTTCTGATCCCACAACAGAAGGAGATTTAATGGCTGTCTCCATGCAAAGTTAACAATGCTTTGATTCAGAGGGTGATGTGCTGGTTCTGCAGGCAATGCACCGAGCACAGTCCACTCTGCGCAGGTTCTGATCCATGCAATGGCAAAGATGCGCTGGCTTCGATCCCCACAAAAGTGAGGATTTGCTAGATCCACTGAAGATGTGTAGGTTGACTGGAGAGGCACCTTAGGCCTAACTTCCAAGGGTCCAGGACTGGAGTGGCACCACTTGGCAGGGCAGATGCACAGATGGCAGAGTCCAGTTGCAGATGAGGGTAAATTGGAAACCTTGTATATCTCTGAGACTTTTGAAAACAGGAGCCCAATCAGCTGGCCCTTGGAGTCACTCTGGGTTCTGAGGTGGAGTGATACAGATCCATTTCTTCTTACTCCTAGACAAGAGACAGCAGGTCAGCACAGCAAAGCAGGAGTCCAGCAGAGTGTCAGTCCTTGTATCAGCACAGCAGTCCTTCTACCTGGCAGAGTATTCACAGCTCTAGAAGTGTACTGAAGATGTGGCGTCAGAGGTCCAGTACTTATATCCAGTTGTGTTTTGAAGTGGGGGAAGCTTCAATAAAATGTCTTTGAAGTGCTTAGAGGTCCACCATCCCTGCCCTGGCTCCAGACTTACTACAGGGGGTATTTAGCCCTTTGTGTGGGGGCAGGGCACAGCATTTTCAGGTGTAAGTGTCAGGATGTGCCCAGCTCCTTCATCCCCCCCTGCCCAGGATGGCCCATTATTTGGTGGATGGCCCATCAAGTCACACCTAAGCTCCCTTTGTTTACGGCTATCTAGAGGGAATAGACAAAGCCCACCTGTCACGACCCCAGATGAATATTCAGAGACAGGCAGCAGGCCCCAAACGGTTAAAGTAAGAAATGCCAACTTTCTAAAAATGGCATTTTCAGAACTGTTTTTTTTAAATCCAACGGCATCATAAGTTGTGATTTTAAATGGTGAGCCCGGAGACACCAAACTCAAAAAATGTATTTCTTCCAGATTCTGGTTTACACTCATAAAATGTAATAAGGTATATCCAATGTTAACCTACGGTAGGTATAGGCCTCGCCTTAGTGAAAAATGACTTTGGGAGATTTTCACTATCAAGACATGTAAAACTTGAAAGTACATGATCCTATTCTTTAAATACATTGCTCCCTGCTCTCATGCTATCCAGAGCTTACTAGTGACTTATATGTACAAAAAGAGAAGGATTGGGCCTGGCAAAAGGGTAATTTTTGTCAGGTCAATAGGCCTAAGGCACATTTAGAGGACTACGTAAGTGGGTGGCACAATCAGTGATGCAGGTCTACCAGTAGCATTTGATTTATATTCCCTGGGCACCCATAGTGCACTTTACAAGGGACTTCTAAGTAATTTAAATATGGCATTTGGAGCTAAGGCGTGTTTTAGGGGGGGGAGCAAAAGCACTTTAGCACTTGTTAGCAGTCATATAGCCAGCAAAAATTAGGTCAGAAAAGTGGAGGAGGTAGCTAAAGAGTTGGGGAGAAGACCACCCTGTGGCTGTAAGGTCTAACACGTGCCTCTCCAGGGGAAAGTGGGGAAAGCTAGTTAATCCCTTGGGAGTTTTCTTTACTAATG
This sequence comes from Pleurodeles waltl, assembly GCF_031143425.1. Taxonomy (NCBI): domain Eukaryota; kingdom Metazoa; phylum Chordata; class Amphibia; order Caudata; family Salamandridae; genus Pleurodeles; species Pleurodeles waltl. The sequence continues at coordinate 935,793,000 of NC_090447.1, read as the reverse complement.
TGGAAAAAAATATTGAGACCATTGCATTGGTGTTGCCTGACCCCATACAGTGTTGCACCATGAAGTCTACTCCCTATAGCGAGATGGAACACCTCAATAGTTTGTTATTTTGACCCCTTTACTGTATGAACCATCTCAGGGGCTGTGGTCTGTCTGAACCAGAAAGTGAGTCCTTAACCTTGAAGTGAATCCCAAACTGGTATGGTCTCAACTTTTTGAGTGCCCAGATCACAGAAAAAGCTCCTCTTTCAGTTGCACACCATCTCTGTTCCCATGGAAATAACCTCCTAGTAAGGAAGGCTACTGATTAGTCTAGACCCTTACCCTTTAGCTGTGCTAAGACGGCGCCTATGCCATTCTCTGATATGTCCGTTTGCACTATAAATTGCTTGGAGGAATCAAGTACCTTGAGTACAGGTGCTGTACACATAGGTTCCTTGAGGGAATCTAAGGTTTTCTCACAAGCCTCTGTCCTTATCATCAGTCTGGGCTGTTTCTTAGAAGTCAGATTGTGGGAGGGGGGAACAATTGTGCATAACCCTTTAATAAACCTTCTGCAGCAACCTGTGAGGCTTAGGAAGGCTTTCACTTCTTTTGGGGTTTAGGTGCTTGCCAGGCCTGATGGTCTCAGTATTGGCCTGGAGTGTCTTCATCTTGCCCCCACCTGCCAGGCATCCCAGGTACACCACGGAACCCTGCCCAATCATGCACTAACTGGTCTTGATGGTCAGGCCTGCCTGTTGTAGGGTCAGACGCACCTCATGGAGGTTGTACAGGTGCTTCTCCCAGCTGGAAAGGTAACAGGGGCATTTTTCAATCCAAATAGTATCACTTGAAAGATGCTCTCTGGTGTTGAAGATAATGACCTTTCTTTAGCCCCCTTGTCCAGGGTGATCTGCAAGTACCCCGATGTCTAATCAAAAGTACTGAGGAATTTGGCAGCACCCAGCCAGTCAATGAGCTCATCAGCTTGGGGGATAGGGTGTGCATCAGGTCCTGTTGATTAAGTTGAGTCCTTGGTAGTCCACGCAGACCCAGAGTGCTGGTGTAGTATCTGGTGTGGCAGCTGTTGGTACCAACACCACAGGGCTGGCCAGGGACTAGTAGAGGGTTCAATCAACCTTAATGCCAACATGTTGGAGACTTCTTCCTTGATGTTGGCTTTCACCCTGTCTGACAACCTGTATTTTTTTTCTTTACAGATGAACTGTATACAGTTTACAGTCACTCTGTTGTTCTGAGGTCAGGTTGATTGTTGGAAATGGGGTCTCTGGTTGGCAGTCAGTTTGTACTCTGTCCAAGCAGGGACCCTCACCCCCTTGCTCACCCCCTTGGTAGCTTGGCACAAGCAGTCAGGCTTATCTCCAAAAGGCAATGTGTAAAGTATTTGTACCAATACACACAGTAATACAGTGAAAACACTACAAAATGGACACCACAACAGTTCAGAACAATAGCCAATATGTATCTAAATCAAGAAAGACCAAAACAACACAAATCCAACATACACAAGTCAAGTTATGAATTTTCAAAGTAAAAGAGTCTTACTCCTTAGAAAACAATGGAAATGTTGTTAATACACAAAGTACATGGTTTGCATCAAAAATAATGCCGCCTGTGCGAGCATGTGTTGAAAAAGTCAGTGATGCGCCATTTTCTTACTCACAAGTGAGGCTGTGTGTCATTTTCTGGATGGGTCACCTTGTATCCAAGCAGGATTAAGTTGATTTTGACGCCCATCACTGAGTGAGAAATCCGGCCGAACAGTGATGGATAACCACACTGTGTGAGGTTTGTGTTGTTTTCAGCAGACGCAAGTGGGTGTTGTGTCATTTCCCCAGCCACGATGCAGGTGCTGCATCAAATTCCCAGCTACGATGCAGGTGGTGCATTGATTTTAGCCACAAGGCTGTTTGCGCATCGTTTTTTCAGTTGTATTGCAGGTGCTGTGTCGAAATTTTCCCCTCACTGCTTCCTGTGCATGGATTTCCGTCCTTGTTCTACCAGCTTCACCTTTCAAGAGCCCGGTGACTGGACAGGGCACCATTTGGCAGGGAAGGAGTCTCAGCAGAGAGTCTAGGTGCTGGCAGAAGAAGTCTTTTTTAGCCCTGATACTTCAAAATATACCACAAAGTCCAGTTCTTGTCCTCTTTGAGGCAGAAGCAGCAACTGCAGGCCAACTCATCAAAGCACAGTCACAGGCAAAGGGGCAATATCCTCCTCCAGCTCTTTAGCTCTTCAGCTTTTCTCCTTGGCAGAGGTTCTTCTTTGTTCCAGAAGTAATCTGAAAATCTGGGGGTTTGGGTCCACTACGTATACTCTTTCTGCCTTTGAAGTAGGCAAACTTCGAAGGAAAGTCTCTGTTGTTCAAAAGATCCTGCCTTGCCCAGGCCTGGCTCCACACTCACACCTGGGGGTTGGAGACTGCATTGTGTGAGGGCAGGCACAGACCATTCAGGTGTAAGTGGCCACTCCTACCTCGACTCTACCCCAGATGGCCCATCAGGATATGCAGGCTACACCCCAGCTCCCTTTGTGTCACTGTCTAGATGGGGCAGGGAATGCACAAGCAGGCAGCGTCACAGAATGGTTTCAGCAAGAAAATTCCCAATTTCTAAAAGTGGCATTTTCAAACTGACAATTTAAAAAACAACTTTACCGGAAGATGTATTTTTAAATTGTGAGTTAAGAGACCCCAAACTCCAACTGCACTTGAAATGTATTTAGAGGTAGCCCCTATATTAACATATGAGAGAGATAGGCCATGCTACAGTGAAAAACAAATTTGGCAGTATTTCCCTGTTAAGACATGTAAAACACATCAGCACATGTCCAGCCGTTAAAATACACTGCACCCTGCCTATGGGACTACCTAGGGCCACCTTAGGGTGCCTTACATGTATAAAAGGGAAGGTTTGGGCCTGGCAAGTGGGTACACATTCCAGGTATCATTGGCAGTTTAAACTGCACACACAGACACTGCAGTGGCAGATCTGAGCCATGTTTACAGGGCTACTCATGAGGGTGGCACAACCAGTGCTGAAGGCCCACTAGAAGCATTTGATTTACAGGCCCTGTGCATCTCTAGTGGACTTTACTAGGGAGTTTTAGTAAATTAAATATGCTTATCATGGAAAAGCCAGTTGCACATATAATTTACACAGGGAACACATGTACTTTAGCATTGTTCAGCAGTGGTAGAGTGCTCAGAGTACCAATAGTAGCAAAAACAGAGTCCAGCACACAGTCAAAACATAGGAAGCAGAGGCAAAAGAGATGGGAGACCACACCAGGGATGCCAAATCTAACAGTGATAGATAGGTTGACACCTTCCGGTCACCCATTGTGTTCCTGTACACAGAGAAGGTCAGGGAGAGGTTCGCTCTCCTCTTTGACCTCCTAATCTGTTACAAGGAGAATGCTCACTTCAGACCTCTGCTCTGGAAGTGAGGCTTAAATTGGTTTACATAAAGCAGCCTTAGGGGGTTCTTAGGGGTCCGGAGGTCCACAAAGTAGGTAACCTCCCCTTAATATTTTTGAATTTATATGGTCCAGTTCAGAGGTATTGGAGAGCTCTGGCCTCTACTGACTTCATGACCCAAACTTTCTGGCCAGTTCGAAATGCCACCTGATGGCCTTCTGGTCATACCAGAGTCTTATGATATCTTGGCTGGCCTACAGGTTGCTTTTTACCTTTTTACAGAATTATGCAGCTATTTGCAGTGTATCAGCATGTAGCTGACCACATCCTTGGGTGGGGGTTAATGAGTTGGGAGCTTTCTCCCATCCCTCCTTGACAAGGCTTAGACGTCCCCTGACATGATGGCCATGGAGGAATTCAATGGGACTGAACCCTTCTTCTTTCTGTGGCACTCCCCTGTAGGCAAAGAGAAGGCATGGCAAGAAGACATCCCACGTATGCCTCATTGGCTCAGTCAGGCACATCATTTTGCCTTTTAAGGTCTTGTTGAATCTCTCCACAACACCATTGGTTTGGGGGGGTGTTAGACATTTTGTTTCTGGTTGGTAGAGAAATGAACCCTGTCCAAACAGGAACCACAATCCTAGTCCTGGTAAGTCACACACACACACCCTAAATTAACCTGTGCTCATCTTAGAACAGGGCAGTTAGGCTTAACTTCAGAGGCAATGTGTTAAGTATTTGTGCAGCACTTCAAATAGTAAAACTGTGAAAACACCACACAAAAATCTTAATTTAATAAATAAAACAAGACAAAAATGACAACAATTTGATAAGTAGAAGTCGATATATGATTTTTTGAAAACTAAACCTAGTGGTTGTGCTTAAAAGCATTAAGCACTAACCAGGGCTATCTGGTCGCACTAGCCTGGGTAAAATTTTAAAAGTCTAACTGCAATGGAGCAGAGTTCAGATACAGGGACCAGTCTTGTCTCACTGAAATAGTACTTTGGTTCAATGTTGTGTTGGTTCTGAGGACAATATGTGAGAAGCAAAGGAGGCAATGTGTTGGCGTTGATCCCGAAGATGTAGAACATGTGTCAGCTCTGAGCCGCGCAAAGTCGGGGATGCGTTGGGAATGGAGGCAATGCATCACATAATCAATAAAGCGATGTTTCCGATCCTCACATCAGCAGTGATGCACCAGCTCAATGGCGATGCAGTGGCCTCAATCCTCACAATAGTGGTAATGCGTCAGCGTCAATGGAGGTGCACCGACTCTGAGCAGCACAAACGGCATTCATGTGTGGATTTTAGACTGGAGCAGCACTTTACACCCACTTCCAATGATCTAGGACTGGATTGTATCCACTTGACATAGCAAGACTCTCAAGAGGCAGGTTCCTGGTGCTCCACGTGATAAGTAAAAAGTAATTTGTGTCTCTCAGACTTTAGAAAAACAGGAGGCAAACAAGAAAGCCCTTGGAGTCACTTTGGTTCTGTGTTCAAGTGTTTATGGGCCCAGTCCTTCTCACCTAGACACAGAGGGCAGCAGGCAGCAGGTCAGCACAGTAAGAAAGTAGTTCTTCCAAAACAGCGGTACAGCAGACTAGCAGTCCTTGATGGTACAGCAGTCATTCTTCCTGGCAGAGTATCCACAGGTCCAGGTATAGGGGTACTTAGTTGGTAGAGTCAGAAGTTATGTTCTTTTGCCCAGTGGTGCCTTTCAAGTTGGAGAGACTTGAAAGAATCTTCTAACCAGTTGTAAAGTGCCTGTGCCACTCCCTCCAACATGATAAACTTAGTATACATCTGAATGGCCTATTGAACATTCTATAAGAACTTAGTATAATGTACAAAGGTTTACCTAAGGCCTGTATGTTAAATGTCACCAGTAGGCTGCAGTACTAGTGCCACCCACTGCAGTAACAATGAAAACATGACTTCAGGACTGCCACTTGTATCTTGGCTGTCCAAGATTAAACTGCAAATTCAACTTTTCAAAATAATCCCTTTGGACAAACCTAAAACCATACTGTTAAATATTTAAAGAGGTAGTGAGAACAAAGGAAATGAAAACATTTTGAATTATTGCTGTAGATGTTTGTTGTAAAAGGGTGAGATCAATGCTTATCCCAATAAAAGAAGATTGGATTAATTATATAACTGAATTATATGATTCAAACTCTTCTATTTCTAATTCTGCATTTATATTTAGTACTTCTCCTGCAGCTAATAATCTCATATTCAACTCCCTTTCAGAAACTAATTCAATGTTTTATTCATGGTGCAAGATCATCAAAGGCAATGGGACCTGATGAGATCCTGATTTCTGTGATAAAGATGAAGCTTTGCTGTGGTAAATTTTCCTAATACCTATCTTTAGTTTTTGTTATTATAATGAAGTAATCCCAAAATCTAGAACTGGGGGCATTATTGTGCACCTTCCTAAAAAAGGCTCGCAGAACTCCCCGAATTACAGGCAGATAGACTTACTTGATTTTGTTGGCCAAACCTACACCAAAATCATTCTTGAACATCTGCAGGACTGGGTGGCAGAAAGGAAGATAATCCCTATGGAAAAAGATGGTGTACCCAGGATAATATAGCCACTTTACAAATAATTACTGAAAAATATGTCTCCACTCATGGTCAATATGTACATTCTGCTGTAATAGATTGTAGTATGGCATTCAACGGGTGGATAGACACATTTATTTGAGCAAATTGTCAAATTTGGATATGCCTGAGACTTTATTACATTTAATCAGAGCTCTGCGTACCTCTTTATGCTGCCAGGTGCTTCAACTGGGAGAATCTAGCTCTTTCGTTTTGATGTAATACTCAAAATAGTCTTCAACAGGGTTCCATATTGGCTCCCTTATAGTTTCGTTTGTATTATACATATATATATATATATATATATATATATATATATATATGTATGCTGAAAAACCTTAAGGGAAAAGTGAAGTCATAGTTAGGCTTGCGTCCCCACCATGCACAGTTTTTCCATCAAAAACTGTACTGTAAATATTACAATCATATTATCAATGATGTTATCAAAAATTTCATGAATGCTGTAATTTGTGGGGTACATAGCAGTGCATGGGGAGGGCGCGAGTTATAGGTACCTTTGGACACGAGTTATAGTTACTTGGGATAACTCTAACTATAAGAGGTAAATTTCTATGGTTTTGTACATTTGAATATTTAAAATGTGAAGCTAACTATAACATCCTGGTAGCCTTTGTTTTTTTCAGTGAATTTCTATGTTTTTATTTAAGGTGTAATCGTTCTCATTACTATACTTTAATTCAACCACCGGCTGCGGCCAGGCCCTGAGGGCAATAAGTACCCAATCTTTCCTTCACCCATGTGGGTCTGCAGCCAGTCCCTACAGCCAACCCCCATAACCACCCAACCCTACTCTGAACACGGTCCTTTGGCTGCGTGTGGCAGGAGTTGCCCGAAGCCTATGTCTCTGGGTGTAAGAATAAGTGTTAGAGGGTGTTTCTGAGGGTGACAGTGGCTGTGAGAGTCTCTGTCTGGGTGTGAGATTGAGTGCATCAGTCCATCAGTGTCCATCAGTGTGTCAGTGGGTGGGTCAGTGTCTGCGCAGGACTGTGAGTGGGTGCATGAGGGTTTCAGTGGCTCTGTGGGTGTGTGGCTGATAGTCTGAGTCTGTGTATAAGTGTCTGAGTGGGTCTGTCAGTGGGTCTGTGAGTGGGTGTGTAAGGGTCTGAGTGGGTGTATGAGTGGTAGAAAAAGATTGAGAGAAAGAGAGTGAGCGGGAGAGAGAGAAAGTCAGAAATCCAACTGTGTTTGCTTTTGCTTGGAAGGAGTGGTCAGCTCCCACCAAGGAAAAGCAAACAGCTATGTCCTGGGTTGGGCAACCAATTTCTACAATGCCGCATGGCGGTAGAGGCCCCTAGGGCTGCAACGGGGGGCGGAAAATGCAGCCCTCTGCATGATATTAGTTAAATGCCCCGGGGGTGGTGGTCCTCGGAGCTGCTGGGGAGGTTTTCTGGGTCCCCCCATCAGAAAATAGTTTTGCCCCAGGGAGGTGGTAGTCCCTGGGCTGTGGGGGGCCCATGAGCGCCAAATTTACTAAATGCCCTGGGAAGGTGGTGGTCCCTAGGGCTTTGGGGGAGCCAGGAGACCCCCCTATTTATTTATTTTATTTTTTAAACAATGCCCCGGGCCCACCCGGGAGCTTACTAAAAAACAAGTGGGATCCCCAGCTTGTTTTCTTTTTAATTTGTCCTGCAAATTTGTGACATTGTTGCAATTTCGTGGTAAAAATTTGTAAAAATGCTTTTTTTTACAGCACCAGAGCTAAGGGGCCAGGGTGATCCTAGCCTGGCTCCTTGTCTTGTTTTCACTCTTTTTTGTGGACTCAGCTCAAGATGAGCCCCAAAATAAATGGCAACACTTTCTGGTTTGAAGCATTGGCAGCCATTCAGAGCTGTGCATTTCCCTGCAAGAGCTCGTCATTGTTTGCAAAGTCTTCCCGATCACAGATGTACAGATTTGAATTTCCTTTAATATCTCAAAAACTACTGAATGGATTCCTACCAAATAAGCAAAAGTACAATCTGCATACCGACTCTAGCCAAATTTGGTGTAATTCCATCTATTGGTTCAGGCTGTAGTCGTCTATGGGAAAATTAACCTAGGAAAAATATCCTTTTTGTTCCCCCCTTTTTCTAACCCCTGCTTGACGGATTCCCTCCAAACTTTCCATGCGCAACAAGAGTCACAGAGGCACTTTTTTTGGAAATCTTTTGAAGATTCGTCAAACAGTGCTACAGATATAGGCAAGACAAAAAACCTGTTTTCTATGGAAACATGGTCCTAACTATAACTACCTATTGGTGATCGCCACTAGTATATATTGTCTGGGAGGGATATAGAAAACTTGACATGCTATTGTCTTGAAGTGTTTTCCCCAATAATTGAATGTTTTTGATTAATACAACACAGGTGTCTAATGAAACTCCTTCTTTCCCTCCTTCAGGTAATGCTGACGTCAGGACCACCGGGCCTGCTTACCTGGCTTGAAAGAGGAAAACAGGCCACTGGTAAGTATTGTCTAGTTTTTATTTCCTATCCTCCTTATGATTAATAGGTAGATGGTGCTCAGGTGAAGCCAAACCTTCTATGCTTTCTGTGACTGTTTCCTCCTTTTCCCTCCTCCTTTTCTAGCATACACCTTTACATATTCCTGATCTGTATATCAGAGTCTCTGCTGTGTATGCCTTCATCCAGGTGAGGTATTCTTCTTCAGTAATTTCCTGATGGGTTAGTGCATGCACCAATCTTAGTTATACCCGCTCCCCCACACCAGTTGCTCCCCAATCATAGTTCTTTCTGGTTTATGCCAAATTTACCATCCGCCTCATGTCACAGACTTCCTCGATAAAAAGACCTCAGAAGGTGATTGTGTACCTGGCTAAGCCTCACTCCTCCAGGAGCATGGCGGGCTGCTTCACTTCTCTAGTGCCTTGGAGCTGCCATGGGTCTTCAGTCCACATGTACCAAGCCTTCCTCTACTCTCCAGCTTTGCTTCTGGAATGGTATCTACAGAGGCTTCTTCTGAAGGTGTCTCTGTCTTGTGTCCGACCTCGGGTTTAGCCTTTGTGTTCTCTTCCTCGGGGGCTGTCCACCTCATTGGCATGGTTATTTCTTCTAACTCGTTCCAATGCCCCTCATCTCTGGTGCATCTCACCCACTCACAGGCTTCCTTATCGTCCTCCTTTGAATCCTGAGGTGACTTCTAATTGGACACACTGCATCCCACGTGACTAGTAAAAATGTTAGGGTTAAAGGAGACATATTCAGCAAACAGTTGTGGTATGTTAGAATGTCTGAGTTAATAAAGAGAAGGAGAAGTATCCACTTGGCCTGCCCGATCAGATGAAATTCTTGTGATTGGCTGAAAATGGAGGAGATGCATATCAGCAGGCAGAAAGGATGGAAGAGGAGATGCCATGAAATGTTCATTTCCTCTTCTTCGTCCATCCCCCACCTCAGATTCCTTCCCGACACATATCTACTAGTGGTTGCTAGTAGGTAGTTTTAGATAGGAGTATGTTTCCATAGAAAAAGCATTTTTTAACTTGCCTATATCTTTGGTGCAATTTGATGAATCTTCATGGTGCATATTATAGTTACCTTAGGGTGTGAGTTATAGTTACTTGAAATAACTATAACTGTTGAATTTCTATGGTTTTGTATGAATAAATTCAGAACCTAACCATAATGTCCCTATAACTTTTGGCTGTGTTACTTGGTGGCAGTGGCTACTTGGTAGTTATAGTTAAGACCTAGCATTTTTTGTTTTGCTAATAACTTTGGTGCCGCTAGACTCTCACTTCAGCTGCTGTCTGGAAAGTTTTGTGATGATCCGCCAAGCGGGGGCTGAGAAAAGGGGGAGTCCCAAAACACATTTTCTCCATTCATTTGTCCATGGAGATTTGGAACAGCAATAGTGCCGAACCACTGGACGGAATTACACCAAATTTGGCAGAAAGGTAGGTTTTGGCCAATGAAAAGCCCTTTTCATTATTTGGTGTAAATCCTTTTGGTAGTTTTAGAGAAATTAAAGGAAATCCAAATTTGTATTCATATGGATGGAAAGGATTCACGACCCGTCAAGACCTTGTGCTGAGATCTGATTGGCTGACAACACTTCAAAAAGGAAGTGTTGTTAGTCATGTTGGGACTTGGCTTGAACCACATCCCTAAGAAAAATGTAAAAAAAAAGAAAAAGGGCTAGGGTACTGGCCCCTTAATTCTGGTGCTGGGGTCCCAATCCCCACCCCACTGCCCAAGGCAAAAAATCATTTATTTTTATTTTACATCCGGAGTTGCTGATCTGCTATAAAATTAAAAACAAAATGAAGCGCTGATTGCGCTTCATCTTTTGCAATCCCCTGGGTGGGCCAAGTCCCAGGGGCATGCTGATGATAATGAGAAGGGGGCCGCCTGGCCTCCTCCCGTTGCACCAGGAACCGCCAGCCTCTGCTAGGGAGGCCTTGAGGCTTCCACTGCCATCCCAAATAGCCCGTAAAGAGCTTTTTATAAAATTAAATTAAAAATTGCAGGGACCACAGGGGAGTCTTTGAAGGCTCTCCTGCGATCCCAGACACCCCATAAAGGGCTTAAAAAATGTTTTAAAGAAAAAATTCAATAGCTCAGTGTGAAGGTCACAGACCTTTACACTGAACGTTCAGGGTTTGAGGCCAGCCAGACTTATTTCCCTAATTTTCTTTTTTTTTAAGTAAAAATACTTAAGGCTCATATTGAAAGTTGATCTTACTCTTTCTAAATGACAAATGTGTTTATGGCAAATTGTGCAGGAATATCTCATTGTAAGTAGATCATACATCAAGCCCTAAAAAAACTCCCTACCTCACTCACTCTCACTTTCTCTCTCACTTTCTCTCTCTCTCTCTCTCTCCCTCTCTCTCTCTCTCTCTCTCTGTCTCTCACTCTCTCTCTCTTTCAATCTCTTTCTCCCACTCACACACTCAGTCAGAAACTTACGTACCCACTCACATACCCACTCAGACTCTCATACACCCACTCACAGATCCACTTACAGCCTCATGCACCTATTCACCTACTCACACCCAAACACTCTCAGCCACTCTCACCCTCCAGATACACTCTCTGACAGCTATTCTGTGCAGCTTGGGGTTGGGTGGTTAGAGGGGTTAGCCACAGGGTCTGGCTACAGGCCAGGTCTTGCAGGCAACCTCCACTGCGCAAAGGCAAAGGTCATGTATGGTGCAAAGTTGGGTGCTTACAGGAGGTTTGCCTCACCCTCTGGCCAACTGCTGCAGCGCATGGCCATAGGTAGTGCACATCATTGACTGGATTAATGTATAGGGCCTCATTTTGAGTTTGGCAGAAGGAAAACTCTGACCACCAAACTCCCAACAGGGTGGCCGCCACCTATGCAGCGACCTCCATGCCCATGTTATTATAGGTTTCCTGTTAGGTCGCAGAAACCTCAGTTTCCACCCGCTGGCCTAGCGGGCAACAGGCTACTGCATTGTCTATGGCTCATAATCAAGCCAGTGGTAATGCTGTCACCTGCAGGGTGCACCAGCACCCTCGCAAGCAGACAATGAACATTGTGAGGGTGCTGGCCTTGGAGGCTCCTACACTGCCCATGCCAAGTACATGGGCAGTGCAGGGGCCCCCCTGTGGGCCCCTGCACCTGTTCTCTACCAGCCTTTTCATGGCGGTGTTACTGCCATGAAACTGCTGGTGGAGAATGAGATAGTAATCCCCAGAGCAGCGCTGCTTGCAGAGCTGCCCAGGTGGACTAGGCCTTCGCCACCTCAAGGCTGCCGGGATCCAAGATCCTGGCAGAGCTGGTGGCTCCCTGAGAGTCCAATCACCAGGGTTGTAATGTGGCGGTGGGACTGTTGTACTGGCAGCGGTCCAGACCACACCCCCACACTTATACAGAGACCCAAAGTAATGAAATTACTCTAGGTTAAGAAAACCATAGAAATTGACTGACAAAAACAGAGGTTACAGGAAAGTTATAGTTAGGCTCACATTTTAAACATACGAAACCATAGAAATTCACCAGCTGTAGTTAGAGTTACCTCAAGTAACTATAAGTAGTGCCCTTAGGTAACTATAACTAGGGCCCTAGCCATGCACCGCTAATTACCCCACACTTGACAGCACTCATGACTTCTTTGATTACGTCATTGATAATATCAATGTAACATTTGCAGTAACATTTTTGAAGAAAAAACTGTGCATGGCGGGGCGAGAGTGAAAAAACCACAAAAAGACTTCACACCAGGTTAGAAAAATTATTTAATATACTATAACCTACATATGACCAAAACAACAAGAATCCCATTTATGTTTTTCAAGTTCTTACAGTAAATTTACAGTGTTCTGATACAGCCACTTATTTTCGATTTCTTATTGTAATATTAACAAGGAGGCAAATGAACAGACTCACAGTAGGAGAACCAGCATAGTACTCCCCTAAGTACTCAAAGAGGAAGTCTCTAAATAGTCCCTTGAAACTGGAATGATTTAATCAAGTCCTCCAACCGCCCACCATGTTGTGTAGGTCGGCTTGCAGAAACATCATGGATCTCAGGAATCACAGTGCCCAGGAAGGGTCATCCGAATGCAGATGTATATAGATGGGTACTGAGCCACATTTAGCCTTCCTGTGTTTGGGGCTGACTAGACGGAATACACAAAGTGTAACTGCCACCTAGCCAAGATGGGTATTGGAGAAAGGCTGTAATGCACATTTAGCAGTAAGAGCAGAGAAAAGTCTACTTTCTAAAAGTAGCATTTCTGAAATAGTAATGTTAAATCTGATTTTATCAGTAAAGAGTATTTATCATTCCCATTCTAAACATAAAAAAACATGATGTAGCTGTTCCTTTCTAAACAGGAATTAGAGCTTAAAATATAGTAAGGAATTCCCAGTGCTAGCCTACGAGAGGAGTAGGTCTCACTGTAGCGAAAACCGACTTTGGGAGTTTTTCTCCATTAGGACAGGTAAAACTTATAAGTGCATGTCCTACCTTTTACTTACATAGCACCCTGCCCTATGGGCTACATAGCCCCTACCTTAGGAGCGACCTATGTGTAATAATATGGGTAGGTTAACAGCTTGACAAGAGGTTTTAAATGCCAAGTCAAAATGTCAGTAAATTGCATGCACAGGACTTGCAATGGCAGGCCTGGGAGCTGGTTAAGGCGCTACCTATGTGGATGGCACAATCAGTGCTGCAGACTCACCGGTAGCATTAATTAACAGGCTCTAGGCACCTGTATTGCACTTTACTAGGGACTTATGAGTAAATTAAATATGCTATTTAGGTAGGAACCAATATTACCATTGTTTAGGGAGAAAGCACATGTACTTTAGCACTGGCTAGCAGTGGTAAAGTGCTCACAGTCCTAAAGCCAACACAAACTAGGTCAGAAATAGAGGAGGAGGAAGGCAAAAAGTTTAGGGTGACCCTTCTTAGAGGGCCATTTCCCAACAATGATTACAAGTAAAAGGATGTTTTTTTAAAATGGAGAAGACATAAGAAGAACATATTTTTCCAAGGAAAGCAGGTAATGAATTTTTAGAAATTGTGAAATGTTACCCCTTGATGGGAAAAAAAATCTAGTAATTTAAATGAAAAGGATCATATTCCACATATTTCCAGCAAGGCAAGCCCCCATAGTAATGGTTTAAGATCTTTTTATCATGCCTTTAGCCATCTGCATGTTATACACTTAGGCCCTCATTTGGACCTCGGCGGTCTTTTCGCAAGACCGCTGAGGCACTGCTGTGCTGAAGGCCGCCAGTGCAGGCAGTTTTGCGCACAGCGTATTATGGCTGCTGGCAGCCCTCTGCCCTTTTCCGGATGGAGAGCCGCCAGCAGTCATACTGGCAGTTGGCGGTGAAGTGGAGGCTGCTCCACCGCCACGTCATCAGAACACCGCCCACCGAATCACGTCCCAGGATTCGGCGTGGCGGCGTTCTGGTGATGGGGAGCTGGCAGCGGAGCAGCCCCCATGGATCCCGTTTCCTCCCGGAGGATCACCAGACCAGGTAAGGTGATCGTCCATTAGGGGAGGGGGTGGGGCGGTGTTGTGTGTTGTCGGCGTGCATGGGGGTGTGCGTGTGAGTGTGTAGAGGGGGTGTGTGAGTGCGTGTATACATGCAGGGGCTGTTGTGTGTATGGAAAATGTGTGCATGTATGTCTGCGTGTATGTCTGTGTGTATGTCTGTGTGTATGTGTGTGTGTATGTGTGCGTGTATGTGTAGTTGTTGTGTGAGTGTGCATGCAGGGGTGTGTGTGAGTCAATGTTGGGGGGTGTGGGGAGGGGGGTCCTGCCACCTTTGGGGGTTGTAGGGGGGTCATGGGTTTGAGGGGAGGACTCTGGGGAGGGGGAGGGTGGGTGGTGGAGACCACTATCATTGCCAGGGAATGTATTCCCTGGCACTGGTAGTGCCTACCGCCATGGATTTTGTGGCGGTACAGAACCCCATGAAATCCATGGCGGTATGTGGGGTCGTGATGTAGTGATGGCCGCCAGGCTGGAGACCGAAGTCTCCAGCCCAGCGGTCGTTACCAACCTGGTGGTCGGAGTGGAGAAGTAGCAGTTTTGCATGGCGGTCACCGCCATGCTTGTAATTTCATTTATTTTACTGCCCGCATGTTTGCGGTATTACCGCCACTTCTCCACCGACCGCTAGGGTTGTAATGAGGGCCTTAGTATTAGTTTATCGACTAAAGGCACCCTCAGGTTCCCTCAACTCTTTATATGCATCCAAAATAATTGTAGTGAATAAATGTGCATTTATGAACTTAACTCAGGGTAAACTCCTATGAAAACTCTGTGATCTGACTACTTCAGCAGCTGTTCAGGCCTTTAGGTTGGAATTGAGTCAGACCAGTACTCATGTACATGGTTCAGCAGCAGTGCTTCACTGGTGTCATCTTTTATTAAGGAGTGAAGTTGTGACACTATATAATTTATTGTATTGTGAAAATATTAAGAGAAAAGTGTATATTTTTTTTATATTTC
This sequence comes from Pleurodeles waltl, assembly GCF_031143425.1. NCBI lineage: Eukaryota > Metazoa > Chordata > Amphibia > Caudata > Salamandridae > Pleurodeles > Pleurodeles waltl. The sequence continues at coordinate 935,777,993 of NC_090447.1, read as the reverse complement.
CAACACACCCTGATGATCTTTCAAATAAAGCAGGACACTTTGGAGGGTATGGCCATGCTGCAACTAGAAGGATGGTTAAAAGACAAATTGGCAATATTAATGTGAGTCTTGATATTGAAACTTGTCTATGAAAGGATAACTGCAAACTAATCATTTTATCTTGCAAAGACATCAACCTTATGTAACATGGACCATTGAGCATAAAGTTCGGAAGAATGAACCTTTTGCCACTGAAAGTGCTGGTGAAAATTTCCCCATAGAAGACAGAGGCCCTGATTCTCACCCTGGCGGTAATTACCGTCAGGGCGGAGGTCGGCGGTAGCACTGCCAACAGGCTGGCGGTGCTCCGCCGGTCATCCTGACCCCGGCGGTACAGCCGCGGCCAGAAGCGGAAAGCCGGCGGGGTACCGCCGACTTTCCGCTGCCCGTCTGAATCCTCCATGGCGGCAGAGCGCGCTCCGCCGCCATGGGGATTCAGACACCCCCTACCGCCATCCTGTTCATGGCGGCTCTCCCGCCATTAACAGGATGGCGGTAGGGGGTGCCACGGGGCCCCTGGGGGCCCCTGCAGTGCCCATGCCAATGGCATGGGCACTGCAGGGGCCCCCGTAAGAGGGCCCCGCAAAGTATTTCAGTGTCTGCTTTGCAGACACTGAAATATGCGACGGGTGCAACTGCACCCGTCGCACCTTCCCACTCCGCCGGCTCAATTCTGAGCCGGCATCCTAGTGGGAAAGTTGATTTGCCCTGGGCTGGCGGGCGGCCTTTTGGCGGCCGCCCGCCAGCCCAGGGCAAATGTCAGAATCACCGCCGCGGTCTTTCGACCGCGGTGCGGTGTTCTGACGGCGGTACCTTGGCGGACGGCCTCCGCCGTCCGCCAAGGTCAGAATGACCGCCAGAATCTGTTATTAACATAATAATAATAATAATAATAATATTTAAGATTTAAATCATGTAATATGTATTTGTCTGAGGTTGATTTTTTCTCTTTGTTACTTAATAACGCTGCTGTTTATGAGATATAATGTTTGTTCCATTGATAAAGCTCGACACCTGCTATGTTTCCTAGAAAATGAAATTTACTATAGTAACATTTTCAGATTTTTCAATGTTATGATGTTCTCCTAGGAGTTTTAAAACATATCATAAAACTTGAACGTGAACTTGAAATATTTTTATGTTACCTCCAGAGTAAGCCATACTGCAGATTAAGAGAGAATGAATGGTGTTTAACAGTAGGACTAGTAAAGGTTGGTGTTAAACATGTCCTTTCAGTGACTAGAACCTCAAAGCTATTTTTACTGTAGCAGGATTGGCTGTTCCACAGGAAAGCACTGGGATACAATATAATGTTTAATAAATGTCATCTCCATCTAGGAAACAGCCACAAATTTAATTTTGGACTTTTTCAAATATTTATTTCAAGCATAATTTACTGGGGTAGGTTTGCTCTTTGTGCAAGCCAGTAATTAACATTTCAGTGGGTGTGTATGGGGTATACCTTTGCTCCCAGGACGGGGAGAACAGGCCTTGGGTGTGCTAAGGTGTTGTTGTGACCTTGACAGGAAGGTCTGTGGCTGGGCCCAAGGGCTTGATAAACTTCAAAGATGCTAATACTTTTACAGGCAGAAGTAGCTAACACCCAGGCCTGTAGTCGTTTTTTGATCTTCCATGCAGAGCGACCACCATAACCATGGGACTCTTGTTGACATCATAGTGTCAAATCCTGCTGGATTGTCAAGGCCTGCTTGACAAGTCTGTTAAGGTTTTTCATGTGACATTTGGGATGCACTTCAAGTGAGGGAAACAGATTGACAAAACAATTTGTGTGAATCCACTATCTGGTTTGATTGCTGAAAGCTCAGCTTTGTCCTACCCTACTTCCTTATCTGAATTTTCTGAGGATACAGGGACTGCCTAAAACTAGATTTTAGCAATTGATGTGGGAGGACAGTAGGAAGACAGTAGGATCATGGAAAGAGGAAAAGATGTGCAGATGTAAATCAGTTCCTTTTTTTTTAGAACAGTAGTTTGCATGAAGTGTCCATCAGCCTCTCATCTGAATTTTGCAACTGTCAGTGCCTGAAACTCAACAAGCATTTTATATCATAATGGAATCCCCAGGAGTTCTAGGCACTACATATCCCCCTATATTTAATATATAATTTTTGGAAAATCATAATATGATCAACAAAATTCATATCAACTTTGAATGATGGACACCAATACATAGAAACATGCTTCTTAAATATGAACACCCTATTGCCAGAAATTACATTCAGGGTTGCTCAGATTCTTAAAATAATATAACAATAAAATAATATTATGTTGCATTATGGAGTAACACAGTATTGAATACATCATCCACAACCCAAAACCTTAAAAAAAGAAAAAGAAAAAGAAAATGCATGATAAACAGGGATGCCAAATACTTGAAACAATTTCATAACTCAAATACGAGGACAAGATAAGCTCAAAGAGAAACTTATGCAGTGATACAGTCCTTAAATCTGTCTGGTAAAATGCCTTGATGCTAACAATTGAGCAGGAAGAGAGTTCCCAACTTCTTCTCTTTTCTTACCAGTATCTATACGTTTGCACTCTAGCTCCACTTATCATATGGAACCACCATGTCATTATTCCAAAGCTGTCCATCACTTGTGTGCACAGAATGAGACATAAACCATACTATCCGTATGGGAGGAGCATATTTTGACACACCCTTCATGAAGCAACCTGATCTCTTTATTTTCACTCAGGTACCATTCTTCACATGCAACTTTTTCATCCCCCATTTCAGTTATGTACTTGGCTTGAACTTTCACCTGTACATCCACAACTTTACCCAACCCAGAGGCACCAATGTTTTTTTGACTGTTAGACCTGACAGCCATATTGTGGTCTTCTCCCAACTTCTTGCCTGTTTTGCTGGTTTTAGGACTCTGTGCACTTTACCACTGCTAATCAGTGCTAAAGGGCATATGCTTTCTCCCTTAAAACATGGTAACATTGGTTCATACCCAGTTGGCATATTTGATCTACTTGTAAGTCCTTAGTAAAGTACCTGTGCCTAGGCCCTTTGGATTGAAAGCTACTGGTGGGCTTGCAGCACTGGTTGTGCCACCCACATAAGTAGCCCCTTATCCATGTCTCAGGCCTGCCAATGCAAGGCCTGCGGGTGCGGTCTCACTGCCACTTTGACCTGGCATTTAAAAATACTTGCCAGGCCTTAAACTCCCCTTTTTCTACCTATAAGGTATCCCTAAGGTAGGCCCGAGGTAACCCATAGGGCAGGGTGCTACGTATGTGAAAGGCAGGATATCTACCTATGTGTTTTATATGTCCTGGTTGTGGAAAACTCCTAATTTTGTTTTCCACTGGTGTGAGGCCTGCTCCTTTCATAGGCTAACATTAAGGCTACGCTCATATCATGTTTGAGTGGTAGATTTTGATCAGAAAGGGGTAAATAGGTCATGTTTAGTTTAGCTAGAATGGTAATACAAAATCCTGCTTATTGATGAGGTTGGATTTTATGTTACTATTTTAGAAATGCAACTTTTAGAATATGAGCATTTCTCTGCACTTAAAATCCATCTGTGTCCTACAGCCTATCTCCAATCCATGTCTGGGTTGGACTGTTTGACAGCTCCCTTGTGCATTTCACCCAGACAACCACAAACACAGGATACTCAGTCACACGTGCACTCATCTGCATACTGAATGGGCCTTCCTGGGCTGGAATGGTAGAGGGACCTGACACCTACATTTCAAAGGCTAGTGGCCTGCCTTCACACAAAGGACTGCCAAACCCCCTACTGGGACCCTGGCAGACAGACCTGTACCTGCAATTCAAAACCACCATTTGAAGTCTCCCCCACTTCAAAGGCACTTTTGGATATGTAACCTGGGTTCCTGACCCCACCAACTCAGACACTTCCTGGGACAGACACTCTGAACCAGATGCTGCAACCTGCCAAAAGGAGCTGCCTGGCTGCCCAAAGGACTCACCTGGACTGCTTTGTTGTGAAGAACTGCTGCCTTGCTGTCGCCCTGCTGCCTTGCTGGCCTCTGGCTCTGCTGAGGTGTGCTCTCCAAGGGCTTTGATTGAGCTTGCCTCCTGTTCCTGATGTCTCAGGGCCAAAAAGACTTATACTCTTCAAGGAAACTCTGTGTGCAGTGAAAGTCGATGTACAGCCTGCTGGAAACAATGCACAGCCTGCCCAGTGGAGAAACATTCACTGCATCACTGAACCGGAATTATGCAGCCCGGCTCCCCAAGTGGAGATCGACCGGCGCCTGGGTTGTGACCAGAACTTCGACCCACAACCTTACCGGATCGATGCATCACCGAGCTGGAAAGACACAGCCCGACTTCCTGCATGAGGAATTGATGCAGCGCCTGCCTGCGATAGAAACTCTGACGCATCGCCATACCGAATCAATGCAGCACCTGTGACCTCGTCCCACACGCCTGGATTTCCAAGCATCGCATTGAGGATCCAAGACTGCGCACTAGAAATCGATGCAAAGCCCTTGCCGCATGGGAAGAATCAACACATCATCTGTGCGCATCAGGAAATCTGACACACACCTTCCTTTTTCCCCGCATCTCCTCCTCTGCGGTCTTCCTGCGTGTAATTTTGACACATACCAGGTACGTTGTGCACACTAGAGACATTTGTTGATTTTTAAAGATTTAAGACTCTCCTTATCATTGCAAAAGTGATAGTTCAACACGTGCTTCTCAAATCTTTATCATTTTGACCTTAATATAATCAGATAAATATCTTATATTTTTCTGAACCTGTGTGGTGTATGTTAGTGCTGTTTTCACTGTGTTATTGCATGATTTATTGCACAAATATTTTACACATTGCCTTCTATGTTAGATTGTGTATGACTTACCCTGACTAGGATTGTGGTTCCTACTTGGACATGGGTGTATACCTCTGCAAACTAGAGACCCCATTTCTAACGCCAACCCATCCAATCTCCATTTAACTTGGATTGAAGAATACGCCCTCTAAACAAAACAAAAGGAGTGACGCCTGAAGATATACTGGGTGTTGTGCAGATAGCCCAAAGCATTTTTTCACTAAATCTCTCCAATCTAATCCATTGATTATGGTAATTGAACCTGATCTTTCAATTTTCAGTTCAATTTCGCAACCAGATCATTACCCCTAGGATTGTATAACAAGGTAAGTGCATGAATGTTACCATACTCATTGAATTTTTTTTCCATCTCCTCAGAAACTAGCTGTCTGCAATTGTCCATTACAATGTCAATGGGATAGCTTTCCCTCCAAAAAACCCTTTGAAAAACTTTATTACAGTACGTGTTTGAATATTATTGACAAAACCTTCTTCAGGCCACCTTGACATGTCGTCTAGTAACACCAAAGCATACTTGGGAACTTCTCCTTTTACCCTAACAGACCCAGATATGTCCAATGCTAGTTTGGACCAGGATGTCATGTCAGTCTCAAATAGAACCACAGGAGATGGTTTGGTAACCTGAGACTTGTCACTTACGCAACATCTTTCACAGTCACGTAGGAAACACTCCACTAATTTATCAACCTGAGGCCAGCAAAAGTCTTCCCTGACCCTAGTTTCATTGCCCGAGTGCCCAAATGTCCTTCATGAGCGAAACCAAGAAAGCTCTTCCTCAAACTTGCTGGTACAACCAACTTTTCAATTCTGCTCACCAGCCCTTCTATAAATTTCAAATCAGATGTCATGTGTGAATAGGGAACAAAATCTGGAGCTATACTTTTCACCCCGTGCCACCTGCTTCCCATCCACATTTTGCCATAAAATCAAGGGCATCTCTCCATTCCTGTTGTGTAATGACACCCACAGGTGCTCCTAAAATTTGACTCATCTTGCACACAACAATTTCTTCTTCTGTGACCTCATCTCCAGTATCACCTAAAGGCATCATTCTGGATAGGTAATCTGCCCCTACATTCCTCTTGCCAGGCACATAACATGTTCAATAATGGTACTCTTGCAATCAATACTGCCACTTAGCCTCCCTGGGAGAAGATCTTCCCCAACCTTTGGTGCTGAACAAATCTACCAGTGGTTTGTGGTCTGTTCTAAACACAATTGGTATAAGGTTGGTCTCAAGTGCTGTCTAGCCCACCACAATGCCATAGCCTCCTTCTCAATGGTAGAATAAGTCAACTGAGAACCTTGTAATGCTCTTTGTTAGAAATGGGGTCTTTGGTTGGCAGTCAGGTTACCCCCTGTCCAAGCAAGGACTCTCACTCTAGTCAGGGTAAATCACAAACAATCCAAATTATCCTGTGCCCATCATCTGGTAGCTTAGCAATGAGCAGTCAGGCATAACTTAAAAGGCCATGTGTAAAGTATTTGTGCAATAAATCATGCAATAACACAGTAGAACACCATAAAAATACACCACACAGTGTTTAGAAAAATATATAAAATGAATCTGGTAAGCTGCAGGCCAAAACAATCAAGATTCAATAAGTATATGCTATGATATCACTGTAAAAATGATTGAAAATGTATTTAGTCTTTTAAAAAGCAACAAGTGTCTCTTGCAAGCACAAAGTACCTGGTTTGTGATCAAATTACGGCAGAGGAGGAGATGCATGAAAAACAGGGTGGTGTGCGTAGATTTTTCTGGCGAAAACAGATGATGTGTCATTAAGTTTTCACGTGGGCAGGCTTTGCTTCGATTTCTGGCACGTAGACTGGGATCCTATTCGGGTTGCTGGGTTTTCGGACGCCCCGGGGATGATGCATTGGAATCCTGGGCATGCAGGACAAAGTTACAGGGTCTGCGTGGATCCGGTGGGCGATGCATGGAAATTTCTGCCGCACGGCAGAACTGCGTTGTTTCCTCTCTGGAAGTCGGGCTGCGTCATCCCGGCTCAGTTTTGCATCGATCCAGTGGGCCATACGTCACATTTCCGGTCGCAGTGCTGGTGCTGCGGCGATCTTCTCCTTGTGAAGTCGGGCTGCGTTGTTCCGGTTCAGCGTGCAGTGATTTTCTCACTGTGATGCAGGCTGTGTGTTATTTCTTGCAGGATACTCGATTACTTTTGCTGCACAAGGAGTTCTTTTGCAGGAATGAATTCTTTTTGGTCCTGAGACTTCAGGGAACATGAGGCAAGCTCTATCCAAGCCCTTGGAGAGCACTTCTCAGCACAGCCAAAGAGCAGCAAGGCAGCAGGGAAAGAGCAAGGCAGCAGTCCTTCTCAGAAAAGCAGTCCAGGTGAGTCCTTTGGGCAGGCAGGCAGTTCTTCTTGGCTGGTTGCAGGTTCGGATTCAGGGTTTCTTCTCCAGGAAGTGTCTGTGAGGTAGAGTGTCTAGCCCAGAAGTGTCTATTTTGGTAGGGCCAGAGCCCCTGCTTAAATACACAAATGTGCCTTTGAATTGGGGGAGACTTCAAAGAGTGGCTTAGAAGTACACAATGTCCCATTTCAGTTCCATACTGTCTGCCAGGGTCCCAGCATGGGGTGTGGCAGTCCTTTGTGTGAGGGCAGGCTACTGTCCTTTGACATATAAGTCTCAGACCCCCACCCTCCCAGCCCAGGAAGACCCATTCAATATGCAGATGTGTGCAATTATGACTGAGCATCCTGTGTTTGGCGTTGTGTGAGTGAATGCACAAGGGAGTTGTCAACTAAACCTAGCCAAATATGGATTGGAAGGCACAGAAGGATTTAGGTGTAGAGAAATGCTAACTTTCTAAAAGTAGCAGTTCTAAAATAGTCCTATAAAATCCAAATTCACCAGTAAGCAGGATTTTGTATTACCATTCTGGTCATCCTAAATATGACCTTGTTACTCCTTTCAGATCGGAATCTACCACTCAAACAATATATGAGAGTAGCCCTAATGTTAGCCTATGTAAGAAGCAGGCCTCACAGTAGTGTAAAAACAAATGTTTACCAGGACATATAAACTGCACACATATATGTCCTGCCTTTTAGCTACATAGCACCCTGCCCTATGGGTTTACCTAGGGACTACCTTGGGGGTGAAGTATATGTAGAAAAAGGGGAGTTAAAGGCTTGGCAAGTACTTTTAAATGCCAAGTCGAAGTGGCAGTGAAACTGCACATACAGTCCTTGCAATGGCAGGCCTGAAGCATGGTTAAGAGGCTACTTATGTGGGTGGCACAATCAATGCTGCAAGCCCACTAGTAGCATTTAATCTACTGGCCCTGGGCACATGTAGTGCACTTTTACTGGGGTCTTACAAGTAGATTAAATACGCCAATTGGGTATGAACCAATGTCACCATGTTTTAAGGGAGAGAGCATATGCACTTTAGCACTGGTTAGCAGTGGTAAAGTGAGCTGAGTCCTAAAACCAGCAAAAACAGTGTCCAAAAAGTGTAGGGAGGCAGGCATAAAGTTAGGGGTGACCACCCTAAGGCTGACAGGTCTAACACTCTTAAAGCAAAATCAATAGCTTCTTCCCTCCTGTAGCTCCCCTTTTGCAATAATCCTGCCCCTAACCCACAATTGCTGGCATCAGTGTTTATAATACTAGTATTGCTTGGGTCTAATGGCTTCAATGGTATGGCACCGTCTCATCTAGATCTAATTATTTCAACAACTTGCTGGCAATTCTCACTCCACACAAATGTGCAACCCTTTTTTTAGCAAGTTCCTAAGAGGTGCTGTCTTGTGGGCTAAATTAGATACATATTTTGAATAGTATTCAATGAGATGTAAGTGACATTTTAACTGTTCCTTATTCTCTGGAGAAGAAGCTGCCTATATAGCTTCCAAAATTGTCATTTTCAGCTCACCATCCTTGGCACTTACATGATGACTAAGGTAATCCACACCATCTGCTTCAACCCTGCATTTATTACAATTTAATTTGAATCCTTGCTTTCTCAACACAGACAGCATTTTGCTCAATAACTCATGATGCTCAACCACATTGTTCCAAAGTACCCAATTGTCATCTTGAAAATAAAGCACCTCCTCCAAATCATGAAACATTATGCCCCAAGAGTCTTTGGAAAACTGAAGACACAGATACCATGCACAAATGAGTTACAAACTGTGTAAGATGTTCAGAATCATCAGACTATCTGCTGGTATGCTGCCAACATATCAAGGGTGGTAAAGATGACGCCTACTTTCAGAGTGCAAATAATCTAATTTTCTATTTGCTATTGAGATAGTGTAAAACCACACATAACCTAATGGATTTGTCACTTTTCTTGGAGCAAGAACTATGAGAGCTAACCACTCTGACCCCTCAGTGGCTTCGATAATATCTAGTTCATCGAAGCAATCCAATTCCTTCTGTAACACAGGTGTATTTTGTGAACTTTGTGGACCACTGGTAAAACATCATCTTCACGTTCAATCTTGTGTTGAAACTACACTTCCCCATCAAATCCCTCAGGAAAACTTTGAACCACCGCTTTTCGGAGGATAGCCTCATACACCACCACATTTTACATTAGATTACCTGGATATAACTTGATAAGGATGGTTGGAATCAAGAATGCTATCCAATTCACTCTTCTCATCCAATCCCAATAAATTTGATCCATACGTGGCTACATGCACTAGGGATGTTGCAGATTTACTACTGAATTCAAGATGTGCCTCAATTTCACCCTGTACCTTAATCTTTGCCCTACCATACACAAAAAATCTTTACGCTAGAAGGTTTTAAATCCATAGGCTGAATTTTCCCACACATTTCAAGCACTGTTATAGTGAATGGTAACCCAGAATCTGCAATCACAGGGTATTTGTGCCATTGATATGGATATTTCAATTAGGGGGATTTCTCCTACTCTGACCCAAAGTATGTAGTTGATGTTCACAAGTCTCTTCGATGACCTTTTTGCCAACATCTCCACATCTCACTCCCATGCCTCTTAAACTGAGCACTACATCCCCTTCATTGTTAATGCTACTACATTCAGCCAACATGACAATCATATATTTCTGTGACAAGCAATGTACTCTTGCAAAATGACGCTTTTGGTTATATTAAAAAAAACACTTGAGACACATTAGGACAATTCTTTGCTGCATACAAATGATTTGTGCTGCCACACCTATAACACCTCAATTTTGTCTTATTATGAGAGTTGTTGCGCTAGTTCACACATATTAACTTAGTGTCAGGAGTGTTTCTAACATCTTTCATTCGTACCTTTCATTGATGAGGTGTTAGTCCATTGCACAGTACAGAATCATGAACTTTGGAGGATGAGAGCTCATGAAAATAGGCCTCCGAGTTCTCTATGGCTCTGGCAATGCCCATAGCTGTGTCCAAATCAGGATTGTGAGTAGAAAGTATACATTTGTGAGCTTTCCTATTGGATTTTTGTTTTCTATTAATTGGTCGTGGATGATCTCATCATGCATGTCACGATATTTGCATGTAATGGCCAAACTGTTTAAGGCTGAAACAAAATCATCTACTGATTCATATGGTATTTAAGCCCTCTGTAGAAATTTGTGGCTCTCTAATACTACATGCCTGCAAGGAGAAGCGTGCTTTTCCAGATCCTGAAGTACATTGCATACTTATCAACAGCGTATGTGGGTTCTCCAATTTCCTCCTGGTGAATCACTGCCCTTACTACAATCATCGGTAAAGCTTTTAATATTGCCCTGCCATCAGGGCCTACATTTTGCTCCAATAGCACATTTTGAGGAAGAATAGAAGTGTCACAAAGGTTGCCTGACCTCAAAATGGTGGCTGTTTATGACACACTGAAGCATGTTGACAATTCAGTTCCCTAAGGAAGCTGTCCACAACAGGAATGGATCCAGAATTCATGCTGGGTGATCTAATTTATCCCACGCCAATGGCCTGCTGCCTCAAGAGACCACAGTGTCACGACGGTGTCATCACAGGAAGCACAGGTAACATGGCAGTCATAGCAAGTAGATGGCAGGCTATCAGTTGTGGTGGGAATGAGGCATGTTTCCCTCTTGTTTCCAATGAAACAAGGAGAAGATGCACAGATGTGGGTCACCTCCTTCTTCAATTCAGGAACAGTAGTTCTCATGAAGCGACTGCCAGCCTCCTCACTCTCTGCCACTCTCCAACTGTCACTCTCTGGAAATCCACAAGCATTCCATCTCATAATGGAAATCCCAGGAGTTCCAGGCACAACAGCTCACCATAGTACACTTCCACCACATCATCATTCCTGAGAGCTCCTGTTTAGAATGGCTGAGCCTTCAGCCACCTTTAAATGCTCAAAGTTAACTTTTACTCCATAGGTTAGGGCATCTCCAGGAGTCTTTTCAACTGACTAGCTTGTGTCAGACTAAAATATGTCAGCTCCAGGTATTATTTCAGAACACTCCTGGACCTGTGGAAGATCAGAACAGGGCTTAACCTGCTGTCTGAACCCTGATAAGAACCTAGAAAGATGGACCAGCCCTCTCATTTCTAGGACAAAAACATGGACTCTAAGAGTCATAAAACTGACCTCTTGTTAAAGCTATAGGGACACAACAAGCTAGAGGAGGCCTTTCCCTGGAACTACCTAGCTGACCAGTAGCAACTGGACCTGGACGGGACCCTCCTGTTGGCCTCTTCCTTCCACTGTATGGGTCTCTAAGTGCATCCCTTGAGGTTCTGGCGTCCTTAAATGTGTACTCCTCTGGTAGATTTGGACTTAAAGGAATAAAGTTAGATGGTACAATCTCTAACCAGGACAAACCTAGTTGGTGTATCCGACCTATGGCCCATAGTGAAAAGCGCCAAATTGAAAGTAGGAGTCGTTCTACCTCAACCGTTGTCTATCATTGACATTTTATGCTTCTTGGTGCTATTTCTACTTAAAAAGTCAAAAAATGTTGCCTCTTGTTCTTTTTACTGGCTTATTGTCATTTTGGTGTCATTGTGTTCATTAAAGTTTGTTCTATTTTTCACATTTGTCTTTTGCTTTTTTTATTATACATTTAGACTTTATTGATGCTTTAGTCTAGAGTAATTATGTTACACATTGCCTGTAAGTTAGGCCTGTCTGCTGTGTGCCCTACCTTCCAGGGGGTTGAGCGCAGGTTAGTTTAGTGACTTTATGAGTTTACCATTCTCAACTAATATACCACTTTCTTACAGGACCACATAGTGAAGCCCTTTCATTTTTATACATAGATTTTCCCTCCCTCTATAAACAACTCTAATTAGTGCATGATTACAAGTACCCTGAGGGGGAGTCAGGATTTCTAACACTTCAAAGTTTGGAATTTTTCTTGTACAATAAAATGCACCAACTCTTACATTTTGTTGATTTCCCCTCTAACATCTGTACGTTCTGGTAAATACCGGGCCTTTTTTTCTCCGTTAGATTGCAGCACGTTTGAATTGCTGAAATTTAAGAAAAGCTTTAAACTGCATGGCACCCATTAGTATCAGCTAATGTTAAATGTGATAAATACTGCGCCACATATTGCAGGTTTTTGCGTACCCATTTCATTTTCCAGTCTAGTTTTAACGAGGCTCGCTGTTTTCATAATGGTTTGGCACTGCAGGCATCATGCAGTTGTAATGCACTTGCGCTTTTCTAATAAGACTGCTAAATAGACAGATTACATTTTCTGCTATGTGTCATGCTTTCATGGTAACATTTGTGAAAAAGCAGAAGACCTCGATAGCTGTTCTCATTAGTTTACTTTGTTTTTGTTTTTGTCAGTTTCACTGGCTAGGCCTAAATCTGTTTATTTCTCTTCCGGATGAGCTGTGTGATTGTGTCAGATATCTGCTTGTTTTCGACTTTTCCCGCATGTTTTGTAAGCCTAAGGGATATGTATATATACAACAGAAGCACCCGAGCCTGATAATAAAAATGTGACATTCACATCTGCACGAACGCGTTCTTTTTTCTCCTCTTCCTTAGCTAGGCATTAACTGCAGATATTTTATCTATTTGGCTTCTGCGTATTTCCCAGAAATGTCACTTGGAATTGTAGCCAGTTAGAATTTACCGACTCAAACACAGCAATTAATTTGTGCAGATCTTTAACATTTTATCTCCAGCGCTGCATTTCAGTGAGAACCCCTGATAAGGCTTCCCACCAGTTTTATCGTCTCAACTTCTGTCAAAGGATGGGTTTGACCTTTTCCAGTTTTCTACCTAAGACATCTTCCTCGGCATTGGGACCTAAATGACAGATTTCGGCCTTTTCCGTGATTTTTTGACGTGAGATGTTCTCAGAGATAGTGGACTGTGTGTACTAACTGCTGTAATTCAATAGTAGATCAATTGCATGCTTAAAAACAGTGGCAGAAACACGCACATGCTAGGGCATAAGGGGAATATGTTGTAGATACATGGGATCGCATTGCCTTTAGTTTTGTTCACAATATGTTTGCCAAATTCCTTATAGCAGTGTTTAAATTATGCCTCTATTTGACGCATTGTTGGATGTCGGATTTCTTTGCTCTGCTTTCGTCGCTGTGATGATCAGAAAAGCTTTTCTTTGATCAAATTTTACTTCTCCCACGGTCACATAAATAGATTCAGTGTTTGTGTTATCCCTGCTCACTTCTTACATGCCCGCCTAGCACAGGGCCAAGGTTCTTTTTTTTCTTTGAACTTTCCACAAAAGCAGAGTTTGATCTGTGTTCGCCCTCCACCTTTAAATAAACGTCACAGTAACACATCTGTGTTTATTTTTGTGATCCGCTTCTTCCATAAGCGTTTTGTCCAACGGCCAATCGTTATCGCAGTAATGTATGCATTGCTTTACACACATACACACACGCACACACCCTAATTTAAGAGGACCAATATTTAATTTTCTAACTCAACATGTCTTGATACTTGTGTAGATTATACAGCGGACCAAAGCAAATATATCTGAACTTTTTGTTTTTTGATGCACTGCCTGAAAAATACCTAAAATCCCCAACATTAGACGACCTTCAGAGAGATGGTGTTTTTCTGGCTTATGACAAGGTTTACCTGCACTGCGATTATGTGACAGTTCCAAGCACCTTGTGTTAAACATGCCCTACCAACACGCACACATACACTCACTACTTTCATGAGCCAGTGAGGGAACTAGTTGGAAATATTCTAATACGTTTGTATATTGCCACTTGTCACTTTATATGTACATTAAAGTATGAATTTGCAGGGAATTATGCTGCAATTGATTAGCTAGAAATCATACTTGAATTATTAGTATGGGCATTTGAATTTGAGTTTGCAATTTGGCACAAGTCACTTTATAAGGATATACCAGCACATGAATCACAGGAGATGAGCACATGGTTGAGTTGCCGGAAATAATACAGAATTGTTGAAATGAGCAGTTGGGAGTAATATTACATGGTTGTATTTTAGCATGTCACTTTAGTAGAGGTGTGTGAAATTATTGGGACAATGCCCTTATTGAGTAGCTAGCAGCAACATTTGAGTCATGAGAAAAGATTAATGTATTAGCAATTTAGCATGTGTCACTTTCAGAAACACACAAGTTTATGGAATTAAAAGAGATGATGCTGTTGTTAAATAGCTAGAGATAACATTATATATTTGTGTATGGATACGCTTCGCCTGTAGATACATCCAGCAGAATATAAATCTTTAGAACACCACATTGTTGGAAATTTGAATAGAATGAAAAAGCTATATGGATAACGAGCTGCCCCATACCATAATGCATCCATGTCAATCCAATTTAGGAGATGCAAATTGGAATTGTGTAGCTATGGTAGATGTAGGCTATGCAATAGAGAGAATAGAATAGCAATTATATTAGAACTTGTGTAGAAGGGACAAAACATGAAATTAATATTTAATTACAGAGTTAAACAATGGAGAAGAGTATATTTGAACATAAGGAAAATGACATATTCAAACTTTTGCACCGTGTAGTAACATCAGCAATGTTGTAATTCAAACTGGAGTACACAAACCCCTATGTATATATCTATATCTATATAAAAATTAGGTTAAAAAATATCAAACTACATATCATACATTAAACTGTTAAAAAATAAAGTTAAACTATACTATACAAACCAATAGAATTTAACTATAAACAACATTAACCAATAAAGTCAAACAAATAAATAGAAGTAAGCACTAACTCCCAGTGACCCACAGACATAATCCTTAAAGATATACTACCTACACTCCCCAAATGCATAACAGGCCAACCACTTCCTAAACCCACATCGAAATGTTAAAAAAGCCACCAGCGATATTCCACCCGCCCTAAGAAGACATGAAGTCATACACATACATGCACATTTAACAATTATAAATAATAGGGAATATTTCCTTTTACTGGGAAAATAATCCTAATATTGTCTGCAGCAGACAACTTAATAAAACATAGCCAATGTCGAACCAGGATGATGTATGAATTATAGATGGAATATTTTAAATGTATCCCAAACCATTCACTCAGACATGATGTATATCAAAACACAAATATCTCTTTTATATATACCCTAACACTAAATAAACGAAGCAATAGTTACTATAACCGTTTAAACCATATAAAACATTCAACAAACAACTACTAACCCCAAAAAATAATCACTTGAGCAATCCATGATTCAAAGCATTTTAAAAATATAACCACAAACAGCCATACAAGGCTATCATATATGAAGACACCTCCAAAAATATGCATTAAATATAGAATATTCCACATAAAGCCAATTTTCCTTTGAAATTTAAAAAATGATACCACTAGTCTATGTCCTTGCAACAGAAGTAGCCAACCACTAGACTTTACTGATAGAAAGCCCTTTCTATGAACCAAATGAATACAAATTTAAGGACTCATTACGAGTTTGGCGGTCTGTCTACTGCTATGGCAGTGCTGGCGGTCTGACTGCCGTCGGGTTGAGGGTCAGACCAACAGGTTACGAGTCATGCTGTCCTATGGATCAAAGGCAGCAGCCGCACCACCAGTACCGACAGGCAGCACAGACCGCCACAGTCATGAGGCAGCACAAACATACCAGCGGAGCCTGTGTTGCTGCTGGACACATTACGAGGTTGCACTCTGCCAATGTGACCGTGGTAGTCCAACCACCACTCCCAGCAGGCAGAAAAGGGGACTATAATGGGAGACACTCACCTGCAGGCAGCATTACATGTCTGGTGCCACCGTGAAGCTTCTTTTCCATTATGGCTCACTTACTACTGGTGCGAGGGTCAGTTGCTAAGTTGCTGTAGGCATGAGTGAAGGTGCTGATATTGAGTGAATTTGACACTTTGTTTATAATGTGAATAGTTTCAGGGCATGGCTAATTAAACCAAATTGAATTAATATCCCTTAAGAAGTACTGTTGTAAGGACAAAACACGTTGGTTGTTTCTGCTATGAATTCTAATTTTAAAGGAAAGAAGAATAAAGAGAAGATTTAAATGGACTTATATTAATGAATTGGACTTCTTAATTTTGCCTAGTGTGGTGCACCATCAGTAATTGAATTGCCGCTGTGAAACCCATCATGCACATCCTGCCACTGCTGCTGATTCTCGAAGGAGACCAAAATCTACACCACCTTAAGAACACAAACCTACCTGTCTCATCAACTGTTACAACAGATTTTTGCAACCTTGCCCACATTGTATGGGGCTCACACTACGGGCATCAAGTACACATCTCATTGTGTACACAGTCGGAAACAAACATAAAGATGGACAAGTTCACAGTCACAATCTGCCCCCTTTGGGCAGGTCAGGCACACTCACCGCAACACTACAAAAAAACACACGTCTGACCATGTCAGGCACAGGGTCAGTGAAAGGTACATAACATTCTCTCACACTACACCAAAAGCATGCTGACATCACATCTATAAAAACAACTCACACACTCACATTGCACACATGCAATGTATTCTAGCCACATCCAACACACATATATATGGATGTGGCATGGAACACAAACAACAGTACCACTAAACAGCCCTGCAATGGACATACACATCACACACATTAGTACAATGAAAAGACAATGGATTTCACAATACACAGAAAGACAAATATACAAAGATCACTATACAAACAATACCTTAACAATTGGGATGGGGACATCAGGAGCACCCAGAGAAGGTGGCTGCACTGGCACACATATCACTTTACACATGCCCATAAAACAGCATTTGCACAGGAAATGGAGATACAGCTATCTCAAGCATAAACAATACTAGACCCAAACGACCTGCCTATCTGCACAATGTTGAAGTGCAAGTCAACAAAGCACATACAGTTCCAACTGCATAGGACATACATCTACAGAAACTAGCTGCAAGGTACTCACAGCTAAATGGACACAAGCACAGTCAAATGCGAACAAAGCTAGCACAACTGAACACACTCCATGTCTGCACAAACAAAACCCAAGCTGACGCACATCAGATGAATACATGATGCATATCAGGGTTACATGCCTAACAAAATGCCATGACACCACCACTGCATGAATACTTACATATCAATACACTCAATATATACCCTTGTCTTTGGGGACAACAGCACTGCTCACAAAGTCACAACTGCTAAAGGAACAGCAAGCAGGCTGAAACACACACAGTGGTAGGCACAGAACACAAGTAACTCAGGAACAACATAACAGTAGATAAGGAATAGCAGGACAAAGGTGTACCCAATAAAAAAACAAATGTTTGGGTTTATTATAACCAAATGAATTAGAATAAAGGCCATTGGTTAGTCAATTTTTCTGTCCAAAATAGCACAGTATTGTGCCAAAACCTGACTCCTAACTGCCATGTAACCTCCATAGGAAGGGCCATCAAGTGTGTAGACAAGCATCTCATTGATCATCCTTGGAGGGGGGTCTGATGTAGGGGGTGTTGATCTTGGGTTTGGGGGGTGGTCTGCTTTATGAGAGGGGTGGGCTTCTTCTTGGGGGAGAGGGATGGTTGCTGGCAGGGGGCAGGACCGGCTGTGTAGGTGAAATGGAGGGAATGGGAGGTGGGTGGGGGCCTCTTGGGTTTGGGACGGAGTAGTGGGAACAGGGGAAAGGTTAAGTAAGGTCAAGCATAAACAAATTCTTAAGGACCCTAGGACATTCTCCAAAAGGGGGTCAGGATTTGGAAGTTGAGGGAGTTTTGTCTGCTGTGTAGGTGTGGATGTTAGGGATGTATGCTTCTGGGAGGTATGCTTGTGTTTGGGTGGGCAAGTGAGTAAGTTTGTTTGTCTTGGCACAGTGCCACTATTGTATTGCCACAATGACTCCACCCCAGCCTAGACTAGGACCCATACTGGGAGAAACATGTGACAGACCCTGGTCTGTGCAGGCTTAGCAGACAGCCTACATGATACTGTATTCCCATCACTTCCATGCATGACAGTACATCCTGTAGCCAGCAGCAAATTGGCATTTGGTGTGTGTAGCAACCTGGGGGGGCACAGTGAGTCATGATACGCCTTCCAAGCAAACGTTTTGCAAGGGCAGGTGTGTAAATATATCTCTGTGGCACCATACACATTGCTCACATTACCCACAACTGACTCATACAACATGCATACACAGCTCATGCTGTTGTGCACATACATGTTGTCTGACATTTACAACAATCATGAGGAAAGACATGTCAGAGTATAGCAGTAATGTCTCCTCACCTGTTTATGCACATCCAACACAAGGAGGATCTAGGAACACAGAAAAAAACACAATGTGAATTAACTTTACATATGGCACTATTGATGTCACACAGACTGTACTGACAGGCACATGAGTAGTCGACCTGGCACACATGACCACATACTGGCCTGTGGAGAGGGAATGATGGTGAAGTACAGAGAAACCTGTGCACATGAGGTACTCTTCTGCTTCTCTGGTGCACCATAGAGCCGTTCATAGAGGGGTAGGAGCTTGTCCACTATCCTCTGCAGCTCCCCTGGTGAAAAGGGTGGGGCACTATCACGTGCTAGACATGGCATGCTTGCTTCCATAGGTGGTACACTGCAGCTCAGGAAGTTGAAGCCTTACTGGCAGCAGTGTAAAGAGTCAAATGAGTAAATCTGCAGAACATGGTGGGTATGTCCACTACGTACGTGGTCGTCACTGCTGGCAGACACAGCCATTGGCTTGCAACCACCACAGGAAACAAGGTTAGCCTATGGCAGTTAGTGTCTCCCGAAGTTGCAACCACCTTCCACCATGAAGACTTCCGCCGGCAGTAGCAGGCGGTTCCTAATATCCATTGGAGTAGGTCAGGCAGCTGCCATTTTGGCACCCTGAAATGCTGTACTGAACTATTTGCACTGCATCACGCCCAAAAAACATTTGATTTAAGCTCACATGCATCTTTATATTGCATTGTCAAGTGGGTCCTTCTCCTCAAACAACATATTAGCATGTTGCAGGGCACAGAAGACATTTAACAGGAGTGCCTAGTACACCCCCGCCAATGAACATTTTTGCACTTGGAAGACAGTAACATTTCAAGGGGCATTTATGTCTCACAACGTCCTAGTTTGGTCCAATACCATGTGATGGACACATGTGTGAAAATATGTGGGTGACATGTGACCCTTGTTTAGTTACCAGCTGGCATGTGTAGTGGGTGCCATGTCTATGCAGTCTGAAATGCTATGTCACATGATATTGTTGGTATGCATCATGTATGTTGCTGTGGACCCACTGACTAATGTTAGAAATCATGTTTTGTCACACATAGGTATGCAAGGAGAGGGAGGGGGTCTCAACATCCTGTCTACCATCCACTGGCAGACTTGCAGACTGTGGAGCATTGCAACATCATAATGAACTACGTCCTGAGTAGGAAAACAACAGTGGACTTGTGTTGTTAGTTGGAGCCAGATCTGATGCCAGCTGTTAGTTGTCCAACCAGCATCCCATCCATTGTACAAGTCATGTCAGTGTTGCATTTCCTGACCACAGGTTCCTTCCAACATACATTGGCCCTCTCAGCTGGCATGTCCCAGCCTATGTTTAGTCTGGTGCTTAAGGATGTTATCTCTGCAATGTTAAAATACCCTGACATCCGTATCCAGTTTCCCCAACATCAGGATTTAGCTAATGTGAAGGCTGACTTTTATGGTTTTGGCAACCTACCAGATGAGGTGGGAGCCATTGATGGCACACATGTTAGCTTGGTGCCACCAGATGCCAATGAACAAGTCTATTGGAACAGGAAAAACGTCTATTCCATCAACGTGCAAGTAGTCTGCTTGGTGGATATGTACATTTCATAAGTCTCTGCCCATTATCTGGGCTCAGTCCATGATTCCTTCATTATGCAGAACAGCACCACACCCCAGCTGATGTCACAAATGCAACTAGAGAGGACATGACTGGTTGATAAGTCACCTCTACACTGCTTCTGGGGGTGCAACGTCAGGTGCTTCAATCATGAAGTGTGGGACTCATTGATGCAAATATGTCCCATTCCTTGGCAGACGACTCTGCGTATCCCAACTGTCCTTGGTTGTTGACACCACTAAGGAATCCAAGTATGCCAGGGAAAGTCCTCTTCAGTGAGGCCCATGGAAGAACAAGGCAGGTCGTGGAGAAGGCCATATTTAGGTGCTTTAATCAGACAGGTGCGGCCCTCCTCTACTCACCCGAGAAAGTGTGTCAGATCACTGTGGCATGCTGCATGCTCCACAACCTTGCCCTGTGTGGGGACATCCCACACATCCCAGAGAAGAGAGAGCCTGCAGTGCCACCAGGTAAGACTCATGAATTGCAAAATGAGGATGAGAGCAGTGAAGAGGAAGGAGTTGACTTGCGGTAAGATCTCATCAACAGCTACTTTTCATGAGTATATGTCCTGTGATGATATGACTGGACTGCACAATTGTCTGTAGTTGTGAGAGTGTGCTAAGGAGCTGACACGCTGCAAAGACCAGCAAAGGCAGTTAGATTAATTTGTGTTTGACACATCCCAACCTTGAGGGTGTTGCTTTGTTAGTGTTAGTTTCCCTGCAATATAAGTGGTTTTGAAGTTGCTTGAAATGTGACTTGCGTCATGGTTATGATTCCAGGCCTTGTTTTTTTTTGTACAAGTACCTTCACAATGACATCGTCATATAGGCATTTCAGAGTTGTGACATTGGCAGGTTTGCGATGCAGTTAGGACAGACAAAGTAGACATGGATTGTTTCAGGGAATGTTGTTCACACAGTTTGGGTGTTGGAGAGCTGTGCCAAGACAGCTTGCACAGAGTCTTTGTGGAAGGTCAGAAGTGCCTATTGGACTTGCTCTATGTTCTGTGATGGGCCACTTGCATCACCTGTGTCATCATATGGGCATGACACATGTAGTCATATATTGCAAACAGATAATTTTACCTTTACATTGACTAAACACTTAACATTTAACATGGCTGATAGGTGGCTGTTGATGTGGTTCAACAGAGCAGGCCATAGTGCCTGTGTCACAACACTGACATATGTGTGAGCCATACCACCAGGTGAATGGTAACTGGATTATGATGGACCTGTGATCACGGACTGTTGCACTGCCATCTGGCTGCATCTTGGATTACATGGTGTTGGAAAACTTTGGTGTGGTATGTGATAAGGCTCACGCTGGTGACATCATTCACTTCCATGTTTGCCTATTCCATGGTCTACATAGTCTTACATCTCCACATAGCAATTAGGAGAAATGAAGCAAGAAAACACCAAGCTTGGGATGGGTGGATTTATTACAATGCTGGTGCAAAACATAGATTGTGGAAAGACATAAACTTAAAAATAAAGCAAAGGTGTCAGTCATAGTGGATGAAGACAGCAGAGTAGATGCCACACCAATGGGAGTTCAAAGTCAAGAGTACTCCTTTCATTTGAACAGGTAGGTGGTTTATGATCAGGTAGGTGGTTTAGGATCAGTCAACAGAGTGAATATGTGGCACACAAAGGAGGTCCCTTAGGAAGAGGTCACTTGCTGGCAGTGATGGGTATGGGTGATGGACTCTTTGCTGGACGTCCCTTCTTTTGGGGGGAATCTGCTGCTACAGAGGCAGGGGTGTCTGGGTCTGGTGATACCCCTGGCTGGGCCTCCTTTCCAGTGGCTGGCATTGATTTCGATGGGCATGGTGTTGCTGGGCCAAAGGATGAGGTCCAGTGGTGTTGAATAGCCCTGCCCAGGGTGGTGTTGATGTCCCTCAACACCCCTGATAGGGAGGCCATGTTGGTCTTTTGGGCCTCCCATTGCTCCTGCATGTCCAGATGGATGTACCTCTGTAGCTACTTCATTTCACTGAGTTCATTTAGTACCTGGCCCATCATGCCTTTGGACTTGTGATAGACCCCAAGATGTGGCTGTTCATGTCCTGTCTGATGGCAGCACCAGTGGCCTCACCCCACTGTCCCACAGCATCCCTCCCATGCACCCTACCCCCATGGACCTGTGCCTTTGCAACAGATTGCCCACACCCACTTGACCCTCATTTTCTGAAGTGTTGCTGTGCAACTCAAGATCCAGGACTGGGGGGGGGGGGCACAAGATTGTCAACACTGCTTGGTACACAGGTTGGGGGGGTGAATGGCTGCCTGAGATGTGGTAACCCAGGTGGGAGGTGTTGATGTGGGCACAGTGAGACTCACTGTAGCTGTCTAACTAGATTGCCTAGATGGGCTGGGGCATCCTCCTCATCCAGCAATCCACGAGTGCTCTTCTCATGAGGGCTTCATTTGTGGGGGCAGTCTCCTATGTGGCCTTGGTGTGGCCAGTGGCAGCTCAACCTGTTGAAGTGAAAGATACAATGTTACTTGTTGCATTGTGACATCTACCTGCAACAGTTTAATGTTACATTAAGCAGAGACCTTGTTCAAAGTCAAGTTGCAGTTGATCCAGTTGTGCCAAGTGACCATAGCATCGGGTATTTTGACTTAACATGTGTGAAGTTTGACAATTCATTTTGATGTAATGTGCAGATAATTTGTACCTTGGAAGATGCCCTAAAAATGCCGTCTTGCTACAGTTGTGGGCAAAACAGTGTCTGTGCTGGACATGGCTTTGAACATTTTGTGGCCTAGTTGATTGAGATGCAGGCAGAGGCAGGAGTTTGTTGTACATAAGATTGAAGTGATCATGTGGTGAGTGTAGAGTGAATGTGTCAACTGCCAATGTGATTCTGATGATGCATCTTGAGGCCTTGGGGCTCATTTTCTGCACACTGGGTAAGGTGTTCTTCCTGTCCTCAATAGTTTCATCTTGGATTAGCTTGTCGAGATGGAGCTAGGTAGGCAGACACATTCCTGAGTTGAGCATGATCTATATCTTGGTCCCTTCAAGATGAGTAAACTTAATTTGAGAGTTAGCAAGCAAGTGGATTTTGACAAGTGACCACTGGTCTTGGGTTTGGAGCAACAGTCACAGGGTCTGCTGGAAACTGCAGTCAGGTTACTCCATATACTCCCAGAAACTTGTCATATGTTATAGTCCCAGGTTAGTGAACTTCGAATGTGATTTAACAAAAAGGGGTATTTTGGCAAATGACCACTGGGCTTGTGTTTCTAGTTTCTTAAACAGTGCCTCCTGCCTTCCCATTTATGCAACTCCCTCTACTTCCCCAATTGACAAATGTTGTTCTACCAGGTGGTTACACTTCATTTCTGGGTCCCATAATGAGGGTATTTGGAGATGAGAACACTGGTCTGGTGGTTGTAAGGACAGAAACAGGGCCTATTGGGAGCTGTAGTCAGCCCAGTCTCTGTACTTCACACACTAAACATATGGTACCCCCTCCCCAGATGACAATTGACAACCAGGTATATTTGGGCAGGGGTACACAGGTCTGGTGGTTGGAGTGACAGAAACAGGGCCCACTGTGAGCCGTAGTCAGCCCAGTACCTGTACTTCACACACTAAACAGTCATTATCCCCCAGGTTGGTAAACTGCATTTTTGATTTGACAGACAGGTGTATTTGGGCAGGAGTCTGTTGGTCTGTGGTTGGAATGGCTGAAACGGTTCCTATTGTGAGCTGTAGTTAGCCCAGTCCTTGTACTTCACATACTAAACAGATGGTGTTCTCCCAGGTAGGTAAATTTCATGTTGGATTTGAGAAACAGGTGTATTTGGGCAGGAGTGCATTGATCTGGTGGTTGCAGTGACAGAAACAGGGCCTATTGCGAGCTGTAGTCAGCTCAGTCCCTGTACTTCACACACCTAAACAGTTGGTATCAGCCCAGGTTAGTAAACTGCATTTTGGATTCACAAACAGGTGTAGGTGGCCTTAGGTAACCTGGGCTGGTGTTAGGAGTTTGAGCAACGGTGTCTCCTGGGGGTTGCAGTCTGGTCATTACCTCCACTACATAGAATGTACAAATGATATCCCCCCATGTGAGTAAATGGCATTTGAGAGCTGACACACAGGTGTATTTTGGCACGTGAACACTGGTCTGGTGGTTGTAATTACAGAAACAGGGCCCAGCCCCTGTGCTTCACACACTAAACAGATGGTATCCCCCAAGTGAGTAAACTTCATTTTGGATTTGAGAAACAGATGTATTTGGGGAGGGGTACGCTGGTTTAGTGGTTGGAGTGACAATACCAGGGCCTATTGGGAACTGTAGTCAGGTCAGTGTCTCTACTACACACCCTCTACCAATGATATCCTCCTAGGTAAATTGACTTCAGTTGGAAGTTGACAAATGGGTATTTTGGCAAATGACCACTGGGCTTCTGTTTGTAGTCACAGAAGCAGAGCCTCCTCGCCGCGGCAGTCATGTCAGTCCCTCCACTTCCCAACACTTGACAAATGTTATCCTCCCAGGTGAGTGGAGGACATTGGAGTGATTACAGACAGGTGTATTTGTGCATATGAAGCCTGTGCGGTTTGGAGTTACAGACCCAAGGCCTGCTGGAAGGTGCACACATGTTGCCCTCTGTGCCTAGAGTGGTAAACGGCTTTTGTCATTTTATGGCTCGGCAAGGTTGACACTGTGTCAAACCTATGCTTAAAGACTTTGCTGTACAAATTTGTTATAGTTAGGCAAGAGAAAGTAGCTTTATTGGGAGCAAAAGACAGGGCCACTGTGAAATGATCATAAAGAGTTATTTCTGAGTGTAACAGCTCTAAACTAAGGGCCAGATGGGCGATTCCCAAACAGCATTTTTTTTAAATCACTATTCAGCAATGGTTAGTTTGGTTTAGTTAGGACTAGGTAGTGGCCTACAAAGTCTTTTTATTATCATTCTCAAAGGTGAAGGGTTCCTGCGTGCAAATGGTTTACCACCTTATATGCTGGTAAAATATTAATGTTTTGTGAACCGGAATATGTTAACAAAGCATTAATGCATAACACTACCATTTGATATTTGGAAGGGTCACCCTAAACACACCCCTTCCAAATATCAAATTGGTATTGATGTACAAATCCAAATTGCAATTCAGTAACTTTTTACTGAATTGCAATCTCAGGTGTGTACATTAAAAAACATTTTTGAGGCTTCAAGCATCCTCATCTTCAATCAACCTCAAAATGCTTTATAAATCTGGCCATAATCCTCTTGAAATATCTAATGTTCCAGACTATTTTATAATGCGATGTAGAACAGTTTGGTAAAAGGTGGAGTTGCCACTTCTCAGACATGAAAAATGAATCAGTCATGTAATCTTAACCACAATCATTGAAACAATTTAGCATCAAGGAGAAATGTATGTCTCAAAGGACAAGAAGTAGAAGAGTTGTGTTCATTTGCCGTAGTGGTTCCATTGACTGAACCTGCCTACTAGAGACAGGAAAGCCAACTACCTGATTTAACTATCTCTGTCTCATTTTAGTGTTCAGTATGGCTAACGTGCCTGCGTGAGGAATGAACAAACCAGGCAACCTAGCAGCAGTTGAACACAGAGGAGCAGAGGAATCCAGAAACTTTGTAGATGTTGCTTCCTAAACCAAAAAGCTTATATGCATAATGATTAGGTCAACCTGGTATAGAAGGAACTGAGAATGTTAGCAGACATTTAAGCGTGTTTCTTTCGGGGTTCATCATAAGATAACCAGATGATGTACTTCTACTTGCTTTGTAGAATTTAAACTTTACAGAACATTGAGTGTTAAATATTAGTCAGCAGTACTTCAGACTTTAAAACCTTTATGCATTTCATTTGAATGTGAGAACGAATCACCACCATTATTGACTTAACCTTTCAGCCAGTCTTAGAGTTTCTTTCCCTGTAGACCCATTTGGCATGAACTACCTCAAGCTCCTCAACTGGCTGTGAAAATCTGTTTGTCCTCAATCTACGTTAACCATCCACTAAGTTTAGTTGGGCTCTGTGAAGCAAGCAAAATGAGAAATGGCTATCAGAAGCATCAAACAGAACAAACGTCTCAGAGACAACCTTCCTTCAACAAAGGGTCTGATTTTGACGTTCCTGGATGGATTAATGACTGTCACCATGGCAGAGTACTTTACTTCTGCAACAAGGGCATTCAACCCACCAAGTCTAGAGATGTCCACCAGCCCAGCAGACATTTCTTTCACCTACAGGAACCATCATTAGTGTTGTTCCTTTAAATGCTTTGAAAGTCTGACAGACAGCTCTGTCAACATGATTGAGCTTTAAGTTAAACTTTCATCATTTTTTTATTTAAAAAATAAGATCCCAAAGTGGGATTTTGTTTTTGAAAATAAAAAGCAATGGCTCCCTCACAATGGAGGTTTTCTCCCATGGTGTGGGGGTCATTGTGCAGCTGCCAGATATTACCTGCCAGTTATTGACAGGGAAAATGTGCCTTATGTTTGCCCACTCTAAATAGAGCCTTCACACTTAAATTCTGCCAGACTCTAAATGAGGGGTTCAGAAGTTTGGCTTGGCTAAAAGGGTACCCCATTTCCAATCTCTAAACCAGGCCCTTAGTTTTTATTTATAGACGATTTTTCTTGTGTGCTATGCAAACTGCCAGCTGAATTGGACGGAGGGCTCAGTAACAGCAGATTGCTTCTCGTTGTTGGTCCTGGTGAAATTTCCCAAGATGCGACTTAGAAACTTTTCTGGAAGATGAGCTTCTTTTATCGGAACAAACCAGCAAGGTGAATCTGACTAGCAATGAGGTGACAGCAGCTGCAGTTCGGTGTCCGTACCAGGAAACCTCTGGTTTGTTTATGACAGAAAAGGTCTTTAGGTGTCCACGTTTGCAATCTTGAGTGTAAAAGAGTACCATGTAACACCAGCCAGGGTCCAGGAATTATTGGGACGCCATGGTGTGATATTGAGGGCCTGATTTAGAGCTTGGTGGATGGTGTTACCCCATCACAAACATGATGGATATCCAGTGCACCACATTACGATTTCAAAATATCTTATGGATGGATCTGTCACATTTGTGATGGAGTAACCCGTTCGTCAAAATCTAGATCAGGCCCTCAGCCTCCCAAAAGGAGGGCCAAAGCAAAACCATCTGGAATTGGTCAGTTACGCTCTCCTTTGTTGTAAGGTTCTAGCAGCATTTGTGGTCCTGGATCTTAACAGGAGGATAGCCAAATAGCCCTTGTAGACTATTCTTCTGTCCTGGACTCATGTGGGAGCATGGATTTCTCTCCACAGATATAACAAAAAGCTCATTTATTGTTCTGAGTTCCAGTCCTTTGATTCAGCAGGTGCAGTCCTTCTTTGGTTTTCCACAGGTCCAGCAGAGTTCTGAAGAAGGTAGCCAGGGGTGCCACTGTTAGGCCTGGCACCTGCTTTTGCATGGGTGAGACTCATCAGAATGCTAGAAGAACATTTTCCACAATCAATTCTACTCACTATGACATCACTTGCTGGTGGTCAGACACCAAACAATCCTACTGCACAAATCCAAGATATTAGAATCTTTCTTCCTTGGGTCAGAGCTACGGGTGCATCCCTGAAGTGTGTCTAGGGAAATAAGGAGCTTCCCATGCAAAACAAGTTCTAGGACAGGATTCCCACCCACCTACAGTGAGGTTACTCTGGCTACTTAAAAATAGCAGAGGTAGGCATATTTATGAGATACGTTGGCTTGTTATGGGGTTGCTCTTTTTAACGAGTACAGTTGATAGCCACAACCCCCAGGGCATCCTGTCAGGAGAAGGTCACACCTCCTCCCAGTCAAGACCCTTTAGTTCCCTTTCCTGATATCAATACACACCACACCAAACACTGTCTGGCAAAAGCTGGGATGTATCTCTGAAGGAGCCACTAAAGGCTTTAGGCAGGAAAATGCCAACTTTCTGAAAAGTGGGTTTTTCAAAATAGTAATTTCAAATCTGACGTTACCTCCTTTTTGAATTTCAAATTACTAATAATGTGAGTCATTGAACCATGGTTTTAGCTAGTCCCAGACTGAAGTTCTACAATATAAGGAGCAATAATATAAACCAGTGTTTTTCTAAGGGAGAACGAGCCTTGAGCCTACTGAAAAGCCTACTTCCCCCAGAGAGTAACACTTGGTTACCTTATAACATTTAATATGTGATGTTTAGATTTAGAGCAGATAGAGCTACGTTGTTTGCACTCAAGTGAGTTGTATTTTACAATCCTCTTTAAAGGTAAAGTAGGATTGTAAGTCACAATTCTGAAAATGCTAAATTTAGAAAGTTGCATTATCTTGTCCTAATGATTTGTGCCTCATGCCAGTGACCTCGGTCACATGACTGTCAATGGCTATGCTGTTGGGATTTGTGTATTCCACCTAGACAGTAACATAAAGGTGACATTTTGTGAGCAGTGTGGGCAGACATTTGCTCTGCCCCACTTGCACTTCAAAGGTTTTGCCTTCAGCACACTCAAAGGAAACTGACACAAGCCTTTTGTCATACCAAAGGTCTTCAAACCCTGACAGGAGAAGGAAAGAACTTTCGAAAGCTAGATATGGGTGTAGGACTGGGTGTCCCCACATACAAAGCCTGACAACTGATGTAAATATTGGACTCTCACACTAGCCCTTCAGCATAATCCTAGACTTGAGGAAATTACAGAAAAAGGACTGCCCTTTTGCCAGAGGGTTGCCCAGCTGCTTGGGGACTACCGTACTGTCTGAGGAAGAAGACTGGGCCTGCTTACCTTCATCCCATGCTAACCTGAGTGACTCCAAGCATCAGTTAGCTGACCTCCTGTGTGAGCTTCATGGATATACCAACTTCTAGAGTACACCCTGCAACTGCGCAGCTGCCTGAGCCCTGCTGGCCTCTGCTTGATCGAGTTCCTGAACTCGAAGAAATGCTCCCCAGTTCCTGGACCCTTGGCTGCCATCAGTCTGAGCTCCTACTATGAGTAAAAGTTAAAATCTGAAGTTTGGTTTCTTTGCAACTGTGAACTGGCCCACACAGCCCAGTCTACCAGAAGGTTAAGCACAAGGTCAAGGTACTTTTGTGGCTCATCCTGACAGGGATTGTGGTTGTTGCATGCGTGGGACTTCCACATCTGTCAACAAATATCCCAGTTTCTTGCACAGTGGGCATTGGACCTTAGTGCCCCTGTTTTTTTAGTCCCTGAACCAGCACAAAATCTAGCAAAAGGTGGGGATAAAAAAGGGGAAGATCCTGCAGAAAGGGCCTTTTATCATACTTTGCATATGGCATGTAGGGTTGTGCTACTGGGTTGTCATTAGTGGAGGAAACAAGTAATATCTGTTGTGGTGCTGATGATAGAGTATAAGTGCAGTGCAACACGCTAGAATGCAACCATTATCTTATGTTCTTAATCCTGGGAGAAGCCTGAGATCTGGAGGCACATTAAGAGCAGAGTGGGTTTTCAAGGTGATTCTAGCACCAGTAAGGCGGATGCGCTGCAGAAGCAGAATAGCTTCTGTGGTAAGTAGATGTCGATATCAGTTCCTGGTATGGGACAAGTAATGTTCTTTCCAAATGTATGAAATGTTTCGCCATGCATCCATGATCAACACTGCTGTTGACCAATCATGATTCATTAGTCTCTGTGGATGCGGCTGTGTGTCATACATTTGGCCATTACAACTATAGCTTTAGAGCAAAGCCTTTTTTTTCTATTAACACATGCCATTGTGTCCCTGGCACAGTCCAGTAATATGGGGTTGTAATGAGAGTTAAGGCACAAGGTAGGTCTTGCTGCAGGATCTGTGTCCATAGAGTCTGGTGGACCTCACTAGTCTCTTGTTAGTGCTTTTTTTGATGATGCTGTATCCCACTTAGATAGCTAGAGAGTTCAGGGCTCTACAACACCTATTCTGGGCTGCTTTCTGTCTCTCTTGTGTCCTCAGGTGTTGGGGCTCTGCTGCACAATAAGGCGTACACCACAAGTCCTGTGGTGTTGGGCTCGTGATATGGACAGAAAGAAGGTAGATGTGGATTCCTTACTCCTTGTTGTTCTCCGCATGTACTGACATGCTGTGATGCAATCCCCACCAAGATGGCTTTTGAACTCAATATCCATCTCTCATGGTATACCTCTGTTGCACCATGTTCTGCTTCTTCCCTACGGGCTTGCCATGTAGTTCCCCATTGAGATGGCCATTGACCCCACTGGTCATCTTAAATGATGTTCCTCAGTTGCACCACTTTAAGCCCCCAGATCTTGTCTGCATCTGTTATGGTCAGCACTGTCATCTGAAATTGACAGAAAGTGCCTGGGTGGATCAGAGCTGTAGGTCAGCTCTCCTTCATAGCCTGAGGTAACCATACATCTACGGGGTTATTTACAAGCCCCTTGCTCTGCCAGTGCATCACTTTTTATATGGGAAAATGCACCGGCAGTGCAAGGGGTGGGGAAAAAAGCTCCCTAATCTCTGCAGATTTTAAGGGTGTGCTCAGATTGCAAAGTTATTGGCCGGTGACCTTTTTATGTTTGAAACAATAGTGCAGTAAACTTATGTCTTCTCTGTGATTGTACGAGATATGTTTTCTATTTTACGTAAGTTCTCAGTGGAACTGCAGTCCTGTCTAAAGGCTTAGGACGCTGTGGTCAGTTCATAATGTGATGTCTGGGAAAGCAAAAACATTTTTAATTAGTGGTAAGAAGATTTGAAACTTTAAGCAATTCTACCCAATTATATGGGTTCATATACACCTGTCCCAAAGTAAAAAAAATGAGAAATTAAGGCAGAATTCCACACAGCACAAAAATTATTTCTCTCGCCCATTGATGAAGGCACAAAATGAGAAACCTTTCTCCAGTCCAACATTGTTAGGAGATCGAAAATGGAATTACAATTAATGTAATTACATTACACAAATTACCCCACCACGGGACCACCAAATTCACCGGGGAGGTCAGCGGAACATTGCAATATCTGCAACTGCCGGGTAGGAAACTGGCCCCACCTCCCTTAACACTCCAGCACCCTCGGTATGCACACTGTCTGCAAGCAGACAATGCTCTTTCAGATGGTTCTGGGCAGGGGGGGCCCTGGCTTTCCACCAAGCTTTTCATGGTGAGGTCCCTGCCACTAAAAGACTGGCAGAAAATAGGGTTGTAATCAGCCACACAATGCTGAGTTCAGCGCCGCCAAGGCTAATTACAAACCAAGCCACTGCCACCCTGATCTTGATTTTGACGGGGATGGCAGTCTTCAGGTGGGTCTACGCGCCAAAGTCGTAATTTGGCGGTCAGACTGCTACAGCTGCGGCGGACCGACAGTCACTGTGACTTTGGCTATCTCAAGACTCATTTTGAGGCTCTCTTCCAGCAGTCCCGACAGGGCATCAAAGCACGCTCCCTAGCATTTCTGCCTCTGCATTGAGCCCTACTTGTAGTGTGCCAGGTGAACCCTGCATGTAGGGGCTGCAGACAGACTTGTCGGTTTTGGAAGTTGCTTTGAAAAGCACTGTCAGGGGTTCTGAAATGTGTTTACTTTAATGCAATTATCAATGAGGTAAATACATTGCTCGGCCTTTCATAGTGCTCCCAGAAGCAACCGTGAAAAAAGGGAATAAAATGCCATAAAATGTGGCCCTGCAAATGTGGACACTGTACATGCTGGAACTAAATATATGTTATTCGTGGTCAGTGTGTATCAGGAACATGTTCCTCACACTTAAAAGTTTTTGTTGGATCATGGACAAATTACCGTAATAATTTATCAAACCTATTTAGTAAGCTGGCCACTCATAAGGTTGTCACAAGTTGTTTATGCATGATGACTGGAGTAGCACTGTTGCTGTTAAAGGATGTACCGTTCCCTGTGGAACATAATGTTTTACTGATGTATTCACTACTGTTCATTCCAGTTAACATGTCATATCCCAACCTCTGAAAAAACATATCTGCCCTATTAGGTCAGAAAACAATGCCTTCGGAGCTTTTCTGCAGCCTTTTCTTCAATATTTTTACACCCACCATCAGCGTTTTCAACTATCTTGCTGTTCATTCATTTCTGAAGGACTTTTTAATTCGATATTCATGATGCTGATTTTAGCAATTTTAAGGAAAGAGACTCATGAACTTTTGGCAGATTCATCTGTATGCTTTTAGCAAGAAACTGTGAGTCTTTGCAAATGTGATAAATGAAGTATGAAGCAGTATGTTTCACAGATTGCTTGCCAGTTCTAATAAAACGTTTCATATTTTGAACTCTCCTATTTTCCCTAAACCTCAGCAGCTAGTCATATAAACCATTACTTTAAAAGCAAAATGTGCTGACGTGCCAGCTGTAATTCGAGAAAAGTTTAAAAATAGACTTTAAAAAAATCGTCCATACAGTGGTAAGATTTTGTTTTAAACACGGTATTGTATAAACAACTGCATCATACAGCTTTATTCTGATATGTAGAAATATAAGTTAGAAATGACCCTTTCCTGGCGATAGGCAGTGAAAACGCAATCAGTAAGCTTCTAACGGAGTTTAAAAATCTGGTGAAAATATTTGGATGAATGACCCGTCACACAAACCAAAGCACAACAGTAACTGGAGGCAGTGTCAAACAATGAAAGGGAACTAATATTAACAACAATAAGGATCTAAAATCGAGAAAAAGCGTGTCAGAAGGGCCAGTCGCTCTCCATGATGACCAATGCACAAGATAGCAGTCTGGCCCTGAGTGGGCTCGAATGGAAGGTGACTGTCATCTCCAAGAGTGGACTGGGGACGGGTGCCGCGTCACCCCCTCACACAGCACAGACTGCTGCACAAAGCACAGAGGTCAGAGGTGTCTTGCAGAGTGTACTCAAATAAAAGAACCCAAAAAAAGGGACAAGGGATGAGGCGCTATCGACACCCAAGAGGAGGAAGTAAACCAGGAGAGAATGAAAGAATCCCCTGCCGAGTAATAACAATTAGAAGAATCAGCAGACACAGAACAAAATTAAAAAAGTTAAGGTCGTCACACAGTGTGAACAAAGTGCCATTGCGTGATAATGATCAATCATCGCAAAAACACCAAACTGACAACATTGCAACAGGCTTCTTCAGAGGAGCAAAGTCAAAACCAGCAGAACCTAGTCTTACGGGTTTCACGGCAGCAACTAAAGAAACACGAACATCACTGGCTATTAAGGTAGGTGCCATGGAAATAGACTTAGGGCCAGATGTATCAAAGGGTTTTACCCATTTTGTGTCTATGGGAAAATGTGTTCATACATATGGCCCTTAGGCTCGTATTTATAACTTTTTAGCGCTGCATTTGCGTCATTTTGTTGATGCAAAAGTCGTGCAAACTTACAAAATACAGTTGTATTTTGTAAGTTTGCGCCACTTTATGTCAAAACGTGACGCAAATGCAGCACAAAAAAGGTATAAATATGGGCCTTAGAATTGGTAAGAACTTAGGGGGTTATTCTAACTTTGGAGGAGGTGTTAATCCGTCCCAAAAGTGACGGAAAAGTGACGGATTTACCACCAGCCGTATTACGAGTCCATTATATCCTATGGAACTCGTAATACGGCTGGTGGTATATCCGTCACTTTACCGTCACTTTTGGGACGGATTAACACTCCTCCAAAGTTAGAATAACCCCCTTAGTTACGCAAAGTCACAGAATGAGCTACACAAGTAGAATTAAAGACTAGAGATACTGAACAAAAATTGAAGATGTTTCAGTAGAAAATCAAAAAAATAATATATAACACTTGAAACAAAAGTGGAGGACGTGGAAGCTAGGTCATGATGTAATAATGTGCATCTGGTATGTCTGCAGGCAGGGCCTGCCTTAGGGCGGTGTGAGCGGTGGAGCACCAGATGCTGACCTGGAGTTGGGGGCTCTGACCTCAGGTGGGCGTTATGTTTAGCAATAACTTATGTTATTTAAAGGCACCTGCTTTTACTTACTATTTAAAAGCACCTGCTGAAAAGTTCCTTGTGCGTCCAGCCTTCAGGAAGTAATTAAAATGTCAAGATACTTCTTGTGATTAATGTTCCTACTAGGGAGAGAGATGGGAGTTTTGTCTTAGGGACAGCTTTGACTCGCCATAAATTAGCTCAGAAGGTTAATATACCTGCTGCAAAGAACAGAATTATATCTTATGTGGATAGCTGCTTGGATTACTAAAGCCAGCCTTTATCAAGACTTTAAAACAAATAAATGTATGTGAAAGGGGGACTATGGAGAGATGAGTGGCACATTTGTCAGGTGGTGGTGAGGAAATTAGAGGAGGTGGTCATGGGGTCGAGGGCGTCAAAACAGACAGTCACATGGGCGCCACCAGTGCTAAAGCCGGCCCTGTCTGCAGGAGAAAATGGAAAGTCAATGCCTCAAGCTATTTCTGGAAAGAATGGATACTGGAACAATTCCACGTCAGAGATCTGTCAAACTTCTCCAATAAAAGAGCACAGAGAACCCCTTGTATGAGAGGAGCACAGGGACCTCTTCAACCCATGATATTCTCATTGCTACACTTCAGAGACAGAGATGCCATACTGCAAAAGACAAATAGGTGAAGCATATGTCATACTTTTTCGAGATTATACTGAAATGGTGCAGAAACAATGTAGGCCCTTCAAACCAATCAAGAGAAGATGAGGAGACAGACATTTAAAATATATTGTTTTATTTCCTGCAAAATCGAAGGTTATCCATGATAGTTGCTCACACTTTTTTATGTTGTCAGAACAAATATAAAATTGATTGGTAGAACTAAAACTAAAGAGAATAGAAATGCACAACCAAGACTAAAGTAAATCAATTGAGGAAATAAATGGAGAAGCCTTAACTCAAGATTCGTAAACAAGAAAATAGCAACAAGTAACGCACTGCAGCCTAAATAGGTGATACACTTTGATAGCATAAACAAGCAATCAGGTGATGGTCATAGGTAGAAGCCATAGTTCAACGCCTCATAATCAGAATGAAAAGGAAAAGAAGTGTTCTTAGATACAATCAATCAATCAATCAATCAAAGAAATTTGTAGAGCGCGCTACTCACCCATGAGGGTCTAAAGGCGCTGGTGGGGGGGATAACTTCGGGGGGGGGGCGGGCAAGGGAGGGTCACTCGTCGAACAGCCAAGTCTTGAGGTTCTTTCTGAAGACCAGTAGGTCTTTGGTTTTGCGAAGGTCGGTGGGGAGGGAGTTCCAGGTTTTGGGGGTGAGGTAGGAGAAAGACCTGCCTCCTGTGGTGGTGTGCTGGATGCGGGGGACTGTGGCTAAGGCGAGGTCGGCTGATCGGAGGTTGCGTGTGGGAGTGTGGAAGTTTACTCTTTCATTGAGGTAGGTTGGGCCAGTGTTGTGGAGGGATTTGTGTGCGTGGATGAGGATCTTGAATGTGATTCTCTTGTCTATGGGGAGCCAGTGTAGGGATTTGAGGTGTGGTGAGATTCGTTCGTGTCGGGGGAGGCCAAGGACGAGGCGCGCGGCTGTGTTCTGGATTCTTTGGAGTTTGCTTTTGAGTTTGAGTGTGCTGCCGGCGTAGAGGGCGTTGCCGTAGTCCAGCCTGCTGCTGATGAGTGAGTGGGTGACTGTCTTTCTGGTTTCCGGAGGGAGCGGAGTGTGTGGAAGCAGGAGGAGGTTAGAGCATTGATTTGCTGTGTCATGGAATGGGAGGGGTCGAGGATGATGCCGAGGTTGCGTGCGTGGGTTGCGGGGGTGGGTGCGGGGCCTAGGGTGGTGGGCCACCAGGAGTCGTCACATGTGGTTTTGTTGGGGACGAAGATGATGACTTCGGTTTTGTTTGAGTTGAGCTTGAGATGGTTAGTGGTCGTTCAGTTGGCGGTGTCTAGGAGAGCGGCGTGTAGGTTGTTTTTGGCGGTGGTGGGGTTGCGGGTGAGAGAGAAGATGAGTTGGGTGTCACCTGCATATGAGAGGATGGTGATTCCCTGTGCTCGGAGAATGTTGGCTAGGGGGATCATGTAGATGTTGAAGAGTGTGGGGCTGAGGGAGGACCCTTGGGGGACTACGCAGGTGATTTTGGTAGTGTTGGAGTGGAAGGGCGGGAGGCGGACTCTCTGGGGTCGGTCGGTGAGGAAGGAGGAGAGCCAGTGTAAGGCTTTGTGGCGGATTCCTATGTTGTGGAGGCGTGTGTGGAGTGTGTGGTGGCAGAAGGTGTCAAAAGCTGCGGAGAGGTCTAGGAGGATGAGTGCGACGGTCTCGCCTTTGTCGACTTTGGTCCTGATGTCGTCAGTGCATGCGATGAGGGCGGTTTCTGTGCTGTGGTTCTTGCGGAACCCAGATTGTGAGGGGTCAAGGGTGTTGGTTACTTCGAGGAAGTGGGATAGGCGAATGTTGACTAATTTCTCTGCAACCTTGGAGGGGAACGGGAGGAGAGAGATGGGGCGGTAATTGGAAAGGATCTCCGGGTCAGCTTGGTAATTTCCGCGTGCTTCCAGGGGTCTGGGTAGGTGGCGGAGTCGAAAGAGGAGTTGATTATGTTGTAGAGTATGGGGGCGATGGTAGGGCTAGCTTTGTTGTAGATGCGGTGTGGACAGGGGTCGGAGGGGGAACCGGAGTGGATGGAGTTCATAGTTTTTTCAGTTTCTTTGTGTGTGGTAGGGGTCCATGTGGATAGTGTGTTGGGGGGGTCTTGGGGGGGTTGAGTTGGGTGGGAGAGGGGTATGTGTGGTGGGTGTGTGTGATATGAAGCTTTTGTGGATGTCCAGGATTTTGTGGAGGAAGTGGTTGGAAAGGGCTTCACATAAGGGCTGTGTGTGTGTGGGGTCTATGTTGCTGGCTTTGGGTTTGGCAAGTTCGTTGATGATGGTGAAGAGTTCTTTGCTGTTTTGGGAGTTGTTGTCAAGGCATGTCTTGTAGTGATCTCTTTTGGCGGTGCGTATGAGTTGGTGATGGGTGTGAATGTTGGTTTTGAGTGTGGAGAAGTTGGTTGAGGAGGGTTCTAGTCTCCATATTTTCTCAGCTTGGTGGCATTTGCGCTTGGAGTCTTGGAGTTCAGGGGTGAACCATGGGGCGTTCTTGATGTTGCGGGTGGTGATGTGTTTTCTGAGGGGTGCTAGTGTGTCTGCGCAGGTAGTGATCCATTTGGAGAGGTTGGGTGCTCCTGCGTTAGGGTCGTTGGTGTGGGGGGGTTATGGGCCAGTTGGGAGTTTAGTCATTCTGTGGGGATCTTGTCCCACATGCAGTAGGGTGTGGTGTGTTGATGGTAGTGTGTGGGGGGTTTGGTGAAGGAGAAGTAGACGCAGCGGTGGTCTGTCCAGAGGAGTTCGGTGGTGTGGGTGTAGGCTATGTGTTGGCTTGAGGTGAAGATTGCGTCCAGCGTGTGTCCTGCTGAGTGGGTGGGTGCGGTGACCAGTTGTTTGAGTCCAAGGTTGTTGAGGTTGTCTATGAGGGAGGTAGTGGTGTGGTCTTGTGGGTTTTCTAAGTGAAAGTTGAAATCACCGAGGATGATGTAGTCTGTGGAGGTGAGGGTGTACGGGCTGATGCTGTCGGCGATGGTGTCGCAGAAGGCGGGGCGTGGTCCAGGTGGTCCGTAGATTAGTGTACCTCTCAGGGTGGAGTTGTTGTTGATGTGGATGAGGAAGTGCATGTGTTCAGTGTTGCCGATAGTGTCTTGGGAGCTAGTGGTGACTTTGATGGTGTCTCTGTGTAGGATGACGATGCCCCCGCCTGGCTTGTTTAGGCAGTCTTTGCGTTGGAGTTTGTATCCCTTGGGGGTGGCTATGGCTATGTCGGGTTCTGAGGAGAGGTTGGTCCAGGTTTCCGTGAGGAAGGCGATGTCAGGTGAGTGTGTAGTGATGAGGTCCCAAGTTCTATGGCATGTTTGTGAAGGGAGCGGATGTTGAGTAGCAGGCAGTTCAGGTGGTTGTGGTGGGTGGCGTTGGTGTGGTGCGTAAGGATGTTGTTGCGGGGTGTGTTCTGGTTGTGGGCTGGTGTGTTGCGGGGTTGGTTGGTGGGGGCAGGGTGGGTGAGTTTTGTGTTGGGGGTGTTGTGTTTGTTGAGGGTGGGGTCGCTATGGTTGGTGTGTGGTGTGAGGGATGATGAGCAGGAGAAGTGGCGGTTTCTGTGCTGTGGTTCTTGCGCAACCCAGATTGTGAGGGGTCAAGGGTGTTGGTTACTTCGAGGAAGTGGGATAGGCGAATGTTGACTAATTTCTCTGCAACCTTGGAGGGGAACGGGAGGAGAGAGATGGGGCGGTAATTGGAAAGGATCTCCGGGTCGGCTTGGTAATTTCCGCGTGCTTCCAGGGGTCTGGGTAGGTGGCGGAGTCGAAAGAGGAGTTGATTATGTTGTAGAGTATGGGGGCGATGGTAGGGCTAGCTTTGTTGTAGATGCGGTGTGGACAGGGGTCGGAGGGGGAACCGGAGTGGATGGAGTTCATAGTTTTTTCAGTTTCTTTGTGTGTGGTAGGGGTCCATGTGGATAGTGTGTTGGGGGGGTCTTGGGGGGGTTGAGTTGGGTGGGAGAGGGGTATGTGTGGTGGGTGAGTGTGTGATATGAAGCTTTTGTGGATGTCCAGGATTTTGTGGAGGAAGTGGTTGGAAAGGGCTTCACATAGGGGCTGTGTGTGTGTGGGGTCTATGTTGCTGGCTTTGGGTTTGGCAAGTTCGTTGATGATGGTGAAGAGTTCTTTGCTGTTTTGGGAGTTGTTGTCAAGGCATGTCTTATAGTGATCTCTTTTGGTGGTGCGTATGAGTTGGTGATGGGTGTGAATGTTGGTTTTGAGTGTGGAGAAGTTGGTTGAGGAGGGTTCTAGTCTCCATATTTTCTCAGCTTGGTGGCATTTGCGCTTGGAGTCTTGGAGTTCAGGGGTGAACCATGGGGCGTTCTTGATGTTGCGGGTGGTGATGTGTTTTCTGAGGGGTGCTAGTGTGTCTGTGCAGGTAGTGATCCATTTGGAGAGGTTGGGTGCTCCTGCGTTAGGGTCGTTGGTGTGGGGGGGTTATGGGCCAGTTGGGAGTTTAGTCATTCTGTGGGGATCTTGTCCCACATGCAGTAGGGTGTGGTGTGTTGACGGTAGTGTGTGGGGGGTTTGGTGAAGGAGAAGTAGACGCAGCGGTGGTCTGTCCAGAGGAGTTCGGTGGTGTGGGTGTAGGCTATGTGTTGGCTTGAGGTGAAGATTGCGTCCAGCGTGTGTCCTGCTGAGTGGGTGGGTGCGGTGACCAGTTGTTTGAGTCCAAGGTTGTTGAGGTTGTCTATGAGGGAGGTAGTGGTGTGGTCTTGTGGGTTTTCTAAGTGAAAGTTGAAATCACCGAGGATGATGTAGTCTGTGGAGGTGAGGGCGTACGGGCTGATGCTGTCGGCGATGGTGTCGCAGAAGGCGGGGCGTGGTCCAGGTGGTCCGTAGATTAGTGTACCGCTCAGGGTGGAGTTGTTGTTGATGTGGATGAGGAAGTGCATGTGTTCAGTGTTGCCGATAGTGTCTTGGGAGCTGGTGGTGACTTTGATGGTGTCTCTGTGTAGGATGACGATGCCCCCGCCTGGCTTGTTTAGGCAGTCTTTGCGTTGGAGTTTGTATCCCTTGGGGGTGGCTATGGCTATGTCGGGTTCTGAGGAGAGGTTGGTCCAGGTTTCCATGAGGAAGGCGATGTCAGGTGAGTGTGTAGTGATGAGGTCCCAAGTTCTATGGCATGTTTGTGAAGGGAGCGGATGTTGAGTAGCAGGCAGTTCAGGTGGTTGTGGTGGGTGGCGTTGGTGTGGTGCGTAAGGATGTTGTTGCGGGGTGTGTTCTGGTTGTGGGCTGGTGTGTTGCGGGGTTGGTTGGTGGGGGCAGGGTGGGTGAGTTTTGTGTTGGGGGTGTTGTGTTTGTTGAGGGTGAGGTCGCTATGGTTGGTGTGTGGTGTGAGGGATGATGAGCAGGAGAAGTGGCATGTGTAGCAGGTTAAGGGGCCATGAGTGTGTGTGGGGCTAGATGTGATGCATGTGGAGTGGGGGCCTGGGTTGAGGGAGTGGAGGGTGAGGGGGGAGTAGGTGTGTCTAGGAGGGCCAGGGGTTCTGGCGCTGGGCGCGGTCCAGTCGTGGACGGGTGCAGACAGACTTGCCTTTGGCGCGGCAGTGGCGCGCCCGCGCCAGCGGCACAGCCGCGCGGCGGCTGCCATAAGAGGAGGGGAGGGTGGGAGTGGCAGCTGGGAGGCGGGAGGGCCTGTCCTATGAGAGGGCTGGGGGGTTGGGGCCGCAGGGGACTCAGCGGTGGGAAAGGGAAAGAGAAAAACGGTGAGAGAAGGAGGGGGAGGTGAGAGGGGCCGCAGGCGACGCAGCGGTGGGAAAGGGAAAGAGAAAAACGGTGAGAGAAGGAGGGGGAGGCGGGAGGGGCCGCAGGGGACGCAGCGGCGGGAAAGGGAAAGAGAAATACGGTGAGAGAAGGAGGGGGGGCGGGAGGGGCCGCAGGGGATGCAGCGGCGGGAAAGGGAAAGAGAAAAACAGTGAGAGAAGGAGGGGGGAGGCGGGAGGGGCCGCAGGGGACGCAGTGGTGGGAAAAGAGGCAAAGTGAAGATGGGAGAAAGGAGGTGGCATGGAGGGCAAAGAAGGGAGCGACCTACCTGCAAGCAGGGTCAAAGGTTGCTCCCAGCTAGCGCGCCGCGGCTGCCATAAGAGGAGGGGAGGGTGGGAGTAGCAGCTGGGAGGCGGGAGGGCCTGTCCTATGGGAGGGCTGGGGGGTGGGGCCGCAGGGGACTCAGCGGCGGGAAAGGGAAAGAGAAAAACGGTGAGAGAAGGAGGGGGGAGGCGGGAGGGGCTGCAGGGGACGCAGCAGCGGGAAAGGGAAAGAGAAAAATGGTGAGAGAAGGAGGAGGGAGGCAGGAGGGGCCGCAGGGGACGCAGCGGCGGGGAAAAATGCAAAGGGAGGATGGGAGAAAGGAGGTGGCGCGGAGGGCAAAGCGGGGAGCGACCTACCTGCAAGCAGGGTCAAAGGTTGCTCCCTGCATCCCATTTCGAACCACAAAATACACACA
Source organism: Pleurodeles waltl (assembly GCF_031143425.1). Taxonomy (NCBI): domain Eukaryota; kingdom Metazoa; phylum Chordata; class Amphibia; order Caudata; family Salamandridae; genus Pleurodeles; species Pleurodeles waltl. The sequence goes on along the minus strand of NC_090447.1, from coordinate 935,736,821 downwards.
ACAGAACTGTGTACACTGACAGAATTAGTAAACAGGAACCTTTTCCTAGGCACACGCCAGCTCTCGATTCAGCACTGGGCAGCAGAGTCAAGAGGGCAAAAGGCGAATTTATTTGCAAATTTGGTTGAAAGCTTTTTGTTAAAATTGTACTTGGCCTCAGGCTTATCCTATGATTGGGCTCTGTTAATACTAGGAGACAGATACCCACCTTCAAATAGAGTGTAGAGAAACAGCACAGCGGAGGTCCAATTTAGTTAAGGCATACATTGCAGTGCTTATTTAGGGATGCCATAATCTGTGCAGAACGTTTGGTGTGCAAGAAAACATGAGAGACTGTAAAGATAGAATTACAATAGGAAAATAACAATGACATACAATGACATTTGCATTTTAATATGTACTGTCAGGGTATGAAACAAATGCAACACACAGAGAAGCATAGTATAGTATATAAAGAACACAGCATACACATATTGTGTTTGCAAGAAAGATATCTCATATCAGAAGCAGAAAGACAAAAAAAAATGAAAATTACAGTTCTGTCATGCAAGCTACAGTTCACATGCTGGATGACTGGGTATCTGCATGGTCCCCAATATGCAGTGCATTATCAAAGTTAAATAAAATAGGTACTGGAGACTTGTTTAGCCAAATTAGTGAAGTAACAATACTGAGAACCTATTCCCTGAGCATAGACAATTCACTATACTGCACAGATTCGAAAAAGCACCGTACTTGCGAACCATTGTGAGATGGATGTGATGGTCAAATAGGCAGAGCTCCCTAAAAGGTAAAAGGCAAAGAAAATACGTCTCCGTCACTTACAAAGACCATGACTGATTTAGATATGACAGACATATGGAGACAATAACTCAGGAAAGAGAAATATGTGATACATCTGTCCACAACATATATTCATGGATAAATTTAATACTAGCAATTAGACAAATCACAAGAAGCATTGTAGACCTACAATACGTAGGCAGAATTATCACAGGCCTCTCTTCATTATTACTCAAACTGAGTTTTGGACAGCTTAGTTCTATCATGGTGTGGTGTCCTCCCAAGCCTGAGTACCCATCAATGACTATACCACACACCGAGCTATGTATTACACATCTTTATTCTTCTGCATGTAGCTAAAAACTCAACATACTAAACATGCATTCACTTCAACACATGTCATAACTCTATTGAGTTCTTCAGGAGCCAAAAGGGTTCCATCATTCACACTCACATAACACTACATCTCACCCTCTTTTATATGGAAAAATACATTCTTTTACAAATATGTACATAATCATAGCTCTTCGAAGGAGCCATGTTGCTGCTCTGAATACTCATCCCAGTTGTGTCTTTGGAAACTGGAAATCAGCAACAGGAGTTGGTAATGTAGGGGCAATAGCAGACTGGGGTTTTCCAAATGTCTGTTCTGAGCCAGCATCGTCATTGACATCAGCATCTGACAAGTGATGAGCCACATGTTTGAAATGTGAGGAGTCTCACGTAATGGATTTCTCAGGTCATTGGGCAGTCACTAAGGCCCTCATAACAACCCTGGCGGTCAGTGTTAAAGCAGTGGTAATACCGCCAACAGGCCGGTGGAAAAAATATGGAATCACAACCATGGCGGAAACTGGCAACATAGACAGCCACTTCAACACTCCGGCTGCCACAGAGGTAGAAACAAACACCGCAGCGGTAACAGCCAACACACAGGTGGAACACAAGGTTCCATCCACTGTATTACAACACGCCTATCCGCCACCTTTGCCAGGGCGGTACCAACACCATCAAAAGCACGGCGGAAACAGGACTTGGAACGGAAACCACTCACCTTTCGACACTTTACGAACAACCAGGACGCCATGGAGCCCGAACTACAGGTCCTGCCCATGCTGGTCTACCTCCTCTTGTATCAGGAGGAGCAAAGAAGCCAGCGACGACCACGGTGAGTACTGCACCTAGCAAACAGGGGTGGGGGGAGGGAAAAGAGAGTGACACACACACGCAACACGCAACACCCCACCCCCTACCCTTACCCACAACACCATACACACAAATACATGCAGGAACATTACATATACACCCGTCACCCCCTGGAAGAACGAAAGGACAAAAGGAAATGATTGTAAGAAGTGTAATCAATTAAATATCAGATAGGCCAAAATACAAATATGTACAAAAACTACACAAGTCCGGATATTAATTAAATCATTGTCCGTGGATCAGTGTCCCAAAATGCATGGGTGAAGCCCATACAAGGTACCTGACTCGAAACGGAGAGAACACTGCAGGGGCATCAGATGGAAAATAAACAGACACCTCAGGGGGAGGGTGGGCACCTCAGCCGGATGAATGGACGACACCACTGCTCCACAAGGGGGCTTTATCCCCACTGATTGGTCCTGGGGAGTGCAAAGCCACAGTCTCTCAAGTCTCTCCAGTGGGTGGTTTGCCCACTGCTTTATCCTGGGGAGTGCAAAGCCACAGTCTCTCAAGGCTCTCCAGTGGGTGGGTTGCCCACTGCTTTATCCTGGGGAGTGCAAAGCCACAGTCTCTCAAGTGGATAACAGTCTCCGCTGGTTCTGGAGGGGGCTTTGTACCCAGCGTGCTTCATCCTGCCAAGGACTGAGGTAGTGGATGTGAATCTCCACTGGTTCTGGAGGCGGCTTGGTGCCCAGAGTGCTTCACATGTAGTGTGGCAGGTCCCATTCCCTCACCTGGCTGTGTGTGCCATGAGATTCCATGGGAACAGGTAGCATGATACTCCATGGATGCAGAGACACACTCCACCCTTCTGCGACTTCGGGTGGCACCTGCTGGTACAAACAGTGCTGGGAGTCATGCCTCATGTACGCTGGGCAGGGTCCACGATGTCTCCTGCAGCCTCGGATGGCTGCCCACTGGGGAAGATTGCCATGTCAGCTGTGGTGGCACTGTCTGAGCACGTCACGGGAATGGTGGCAGTGGTTGCGGCAGTGTCTGTGGCCGAGGTGCTGGTGGTGCATGTGTCTGCCCACGTTTCCTCTAGCCTCGGATGGCTGCCCACTGGGGATGATGGTGGGGACTGTTGGTGAGGCAGCAGACGTGCAGGTGGGGGTGCTGGTGGCGGTGCTGGTGGAGGTGCAGGTGGTGGTGCAGGTGGCGGTGCAGGTGGCGGTGTCCAGCCCCGTACAGGTTGGTGTTGTGGTTGACAGAAGGCGTGACTCTGGTCCCTCAACCGGAGCCTCCGTGCCCTGTCCTGACCTGCTCTTCGGCTTGTGTCCCTTTCCCACCTTTGATGTCGCTGCTGGTGCCTTGCCACTGTCCCCTTTTGGCTTGGAGGAGCCCCTGCTTGCTGGTAGGTGCAGCTTCTCCCTTCGGCATGTGGACACCTTCTTCACCTTGGCAGGTGGCAGAATGGCCTGCTCCTTGGCCTCGCTAGGTGGCCCACTGGCAGCCCTGATGGGTGGCACCCACAATGTGACCGGACTGTGCTGGAGGATTTAGTGGCTGAGGTGCTGGGCTGGGACCTGGACAGCCTGGCCTTAGGGGAAGGACGGGGGGAGGTGTAGGGAAGAGGTCAATGTTAGCCAGGACAAGTTTCTTAGACACACTGGGACAGGAAGATGGAGGGGGTTTGGGAGTGGAGGAAGAGGTAGTGGTTGTAGGAGGTGTACGTTTGCTGAATTTGGGTGAAGGTACAAGGGCGGGAGGCTGTTGTGAGGTGGATGGCTGTTGGGTGGGTGTGTGCCTGCATTTGTGTACTTTGGGAGGAGGGCTCACAGACACACTGGGAGAGGACACAGGGGATGTGTGAATCTTAGTGGGGGTGGTGAGTGCACGTGAGCGGTGTGTGGTGATGGGCATGCTGGTGATAGAGGTAGTGGATGAAGATGTAGTGCATGCAGGTGTGAGTGGAGACGAGACGAGGAGGGAGGAGGAGGACATGGAGGAGGGGGACACAGTGGAGGCAGTGGATGTTGCTGTGTCTGCATGGGGATGGTGCTTGTGTGAGTGCCAGTGGGATGTGTGGTGCTTATGTTTGCCATGTCCACTCTTGTGTGTTGATGAGTGTGCATGCTGGTCAGATGGTGTGCTTGGGATAGGATGAGGTACAGGGGATTGGGTCTGGGTGGAGGAAGTTGGAGGGGGAGGCTGGACACAGGGACAATGGCTGCCATCAGTGCTGAGGCCAGAGCCTGAAATGCTCTCTGTTGGGCCGCCTGGCCAGAATGAATGCCCTCCAGGTATGCATTTGTTTGCTGCAAATGCCTCTCAACACCCTGGATGGCATTCAAAATGGTAGATTGCCCAACAGTGAGTGATCTCAGGAGGGCAGCAGGGTTGACTGGGGCAGGGGCTGAGGTGCCTGGGGCGAAGAAGATGACCACCCTCCTGGGTGAGCGGCACAGGAAACTCGATGAGGGGCTGCTGGGAGGGCGGTGCTGGGAGAGGGGGTGGCACCTGTACCTGTTGATGTGGTGGGCACAGAGGTGCCCACCACTGCAAGGGAGCTCCCATCAGAGGAGGAGTCGCTGTTGCTGCTGTCTGTTCCTGTCCCCGTCGTGCAGCTCCCTCCTGCTCCGGTGCCACTGCTGCTCCGCCAGATGATGCTAATGCACACAAGGACAGGGTGACAAAACAAAAGTGGGGGAAGACAGAGGAGACATATGGTCAATGCATGCAACACCCCTACCATTGGCGGACACAACACACAGGGAGAAGCCCTCTGCACTAAGCCATGCACTGACAGGGCAGGGGAAAAGCACGTGCCCATAGGGGACTCTGTCAAGAACCATATTATGCACAGCTGGAAGCCATAGGAGCCTGACTAGGTGTAGAGGGCAAATACCACCATTGGGGTTGGACAGGGAATGAGGATGCAAATCAATGGATCTACCTTTGCGCATCTGCCCTGGTGTAGGGGAACCCACAGACCACCTCCCCCATCCAGACACCTCGTCAAGCGCGCAGTCAGCTGAATGAGAGTGTACTTACCCCCTTGTAGCTGCTGTGATGCCCTCAAGCACCCATCCAACTCCGGATATGCCACCGCTAGGATCGGGTACATCAGGGGGGTCATGGTGCGACGGGCACTCCTTCCGCGTTGGGAGGCCATCCCCAGCTGGGCCTCCGCTGTCTTCTTGCTCCAGCATCGCAGGTCCTCCCATCCTTTCTGCCAGTGGATGCTCCATCTATGGTAGACCCCCAGGGTCTGCACTTCCTTGGCGATGGCACACCAAATCCCCTTCTTCTGGTGGGTGCTGACCTAGAGGAATAGTGAAGTTATAATGGATGTTACTCTCCCGTACAGTTGTTCTCACACATTGCCCACAAACCTCCCACCCTTGCCCAGACATACATACACACACCATCCTCACATGCTGGCCTGTCCCCCACCGTCTCTTCCATCCACGACACTCCATACAATCATGTGCGATCCACCATGCACACAGTTTACTCACCTGTTTGTCTAGAGGACCGTACAGTTGTGTGTACTGGGGGAGGACCTCATCCACCAGTTTCTCAAACTCCTCCGCAGTGAAGGCAGGAGCCCTTTCCCCAGACACTGAAGCCATTGTCGCTTCCAGACACATGTCAAAGCAGCACTTGCAGTGTAGGTCCTCTCCTGTTGATGGTCAGGTATCAAGTGAGGGAACTGATAGAAGATGGCGGTCAAGTCCGCAGCGGTGCGTACCCTCACCGTGGGCGTACATCGTCATTGGCTCCTGGAACCCATAGGGCCCAATGATAACCAATGCTGAATTGCACCGCGGTCTTCGACTACCTACCGCAACGGTGTACAACGCCAGCGCAGTTACCTCATTTCCCCTTGTCCCACCTTACAGGTCAGGCAGCCACCATTTCAGGGGGCCACATGGCAGGCAAAATAACTGTGTCACACCTATTTAGGCCAGGAATACGGACAGACAAAGGCACATAGAGAATTTGTAACGTTTGTGCTAAACAGCCTTGTGTTGTATGACCCTCTGCTCACCGTTCTACTCCATAGGGCACGTCCACTGGGGCAGGTGATGAGATGGCAGCATCCTCCGGTGTTCAGACCCCTGGTGGACCTGTCAACAATGGAAGACAGACACATAATTATCACATACAGAATTGATCATGCAACAATCCAGGAACTGTGTGCCCAGTGGGAGCCTGACCTAATGTCAACTATCCGTCGTCCCACAGGAATACCCCCTCTAGTGCAGGTCCTGTCAGTACTCCATTTCCTGGCCAGTGGGTATTTTCAAACAACAGTAGCCATGGCATCAGGGATGTCCCAGCCAATGTTCTCTAACATGTTGCCCAGAGTGTTATCTGCCCTGCTGAGACACATGCGCAGCTAGATTGTTTTCCCTCAGGTGGAGGATTTGCCCACAGTGAAAGGTGGCTTCTATGCCCTCGGACATATCTCCAACATCATTGTTACCATTGATGGTACACATGTGGCATTTGTCCCCACCTGCAGAAATGAACAGGTGTACAGAAACCAGAAAAGCTACCATTCTATGAATGTGTAGATGGTGTGCTTGGCAGACCAGTACATCTCCATGTGAATGCCAAGTATCCTGGCTCAGTGCATGACGCTTACATTTTGATGAATAGCAGCATCCCTTATGTGATGGGGCAACTCCAGATGCACTGTGTGTGGCCAATAGGTGAGCCTGAAGTCCCCACACAGTGGCATTTGCTGTCTGGGTATGGGAGATTCCCTAATGTTTGGAGGATGTCTAACTGTTGTCCCTCGATATTTGCAGGTGACTCTGGATACCCCAACCTGTCATGGCTACTGACCCAGTGAGGAATCCCATGACAAGGGCAGAGGAACGTTACAATGAGGCACGTGGGCGAACTAGGAGGATAATAGAGCGCACCTTCGGCCTCCTGAAGGCCAGATTCCGGTGCCTCCATCTGACAGGTGGTTCCCTATACTACTCACAGAAGAAACGTGTGCCAGATCATCGTGGCCTGCTGTATGTTGCACAACCTGGCTTTGGGACGCCAGGTGCCTTTTCTGCAGGAGGATTGGCCTGATGCTGGTCTTGTGGCAGCTGTGGAGCCCGTGGACAGTGAAGAAGAGGAGGCAGAAGAAGAAGATGTAGACAACCAAACAACATCATCATGCAATGCTTCCAGTGAGACACAGGTAAGAGGTTGGAACTGCTTCCCACATCATATACTATTGTAGGACCTAGCATAAGTCTGCCTTTTTACCTCTGTGTATGGACCCTGACTTGTCACTTTGGCTTTTCATTTCACAGATCTGGGTCCCAATTTGTGCCCTCTGCTATGTTTACTCCTGGCCTGCAGCTGTGTAACATTGGTATGTGAACAAGTATATTGACATTGCTATATTTCAGAGATGTTGCAATTACACATTTGCGAAAGCACAGACTGACTCCAGATTGTTTGGTGATCCAAGGGTGTTTATTTCTGTGCTAATAAGTGGAGGGGGGGTGAAATGGGCTGGGGTGATGGTTGAGGAATGTCCATGGCAGAGTCCATTCTCTTGGTCTCACAGGTCCATTGTTCAAGGGGACATAGGAAGGGGAGCAATGTCAGTTTAAGGTAGACAGGGTGACAAAGTGGGACAGAAGGGTGACATTCAGGAGGGTCTTATTTTCTGTCTGGGGTCTTGGCAAAGTTCTCTGTCTTGGATCTCAGGGACCGTTTGCAGGGTGGCTCTCCTTCTGCAGGGGGTGGGGTGCTGGTGGCCTGTTGGTCCTGTGGCGGTGCCTCCTGTCCACTAGCGCTGGCTGAGGTGGAGGGTTGGTCATCGTCCAGGCTAGAGTCAGGGGCCCGTTTGTGTCCCACTGTGTCCCTCATGGTGTTCGACAAGGTCTGCCAGCACCCCTGCAATGGTGACCCAGGTGTTGTTATTGGACTTCAAGTCCTCCCTGATCCCCAGGTACTGTTCCTCCTGCAGCCGCTGGGTCTCCTGAAACTTGGCCAGTACCGTGCCCATGGTCTCCTGGGAATGGTGGTATGCTCCCATGATGTTGGAGAGTGCCTCATGGAGTGTCGGTTCCCTGGGCCTGTCCTCCCCCTGTTGCACAGCAGTCCTCCCAGCTTCCCTGTTATCCTGTGCCTCTGTCCCGCTGGGTGGGTGCTGTGGTGGTGTTTCCTGAGGGGGGAGGGTCTTTGGTGGCTAGTGATAGTGGCAGGGGAACCGACTGTCCAGAGGTGCCTGATGGGCCAGGCTGGTCATCTTGATCCAGGTGTGCAGACTTGCTGTTATTACTGTGGGCCTCTTCTGTGGTTGGACTGGATATGTCTGGCACCTCCTGTCCGGTCCTGTTGGGGTGTAAATGTATAGTTTTAGTATCTGTGTGTGCCATCTTGTGCATTGGGTGAGGTACCCTCTACTCCTGTGCTTGCATCATTGTGTTTGCCCTTTTGTGATAGTTGCTTTGGGGTCTGTGTGGATATCTGTACTAGACATGCTTTGGTGATGGTGGACCATGCATAGGTGTTGCATGCAGGGCCTTGGTTTTGAGATGTGTGGGTTGTGATAGTGGGACATATGTGAGATGATGGAGTGATGGGAGTGAGGGTAAGGGTGGGGGTATGTGATGGCAAGGAAGTGGGGTGTGGGGGATATGGTAATACAGATATGACTTAGTGTCATTTTTTTACGCTAATGTGACCCAATGAGACTAAAATCGCCACTCAAAATTTACAAAGTGGTGCAATGCGTGAATTGCTCCTCTTTATTCCCCTTTGCGCTACATTATGCCCGCACCATGCATAATGTATGGAAAGAGGGTTGTTCCCCCATTAGGGGGGGCTGAAAAAATGGCATAAAGACATCTAAGAGATTTCTTTGCGTCACTTTTTTGGAACTTTCAATGCCTGCTCAGAGCAGGTGTTAAAGGAGGCACACTACTGTTTACAATGGGCCTCAATGGGTTTTGCAGGATTGGCGTCAAAATGTTTGAGGCTAAACTTGCAAAGCTCTGAACTAGTGTCAACATTTTTTAAGCTAATTCCCTAACTACCACTATGGTGCGCTGTATCTTAGATATGCTGCACATATGGTGGCATTAGGGGGGGTGCTAAGGGGCGCAAGAAAAGCAGTGCTGCACTGGGTGCAGCACCACTTTTCTTAAATCAAGCCGATGTCTTTCGCATGTAGTCTCTTGACTGCATAGGCCTTCATTTTCTTTTTACAACCCAAGTCTTTTATAGGAGTTTCTTCCTCAGTTCTTGATCTTGTGTTAGGCCATTGAGGTAACTTGATCATAATTGCTTTACCGAATATCAACGGTGCAGGCCTTTCACCTGTGATCGAGTGAGGAGTCGAACAGTAAGCTTATAGGGTAGAATTCAAGACAGTCTTAAGGTTGAGCTCTTCCACTGCAAGGTGCTGAGCAGCTTTTTTTAATGTACTCTTGAAATGTTTTACAAGGCCATTAGCATTTGTTAGACTTTTCATCCTTGGCGTGGTCTCCCTTAACTTTTTGCCTCTGTTTCCCAGGTTGTTGATGTGTGCTATTTTTGTCACTCTTGGCACTGCCCGGAGAGAAGAAACGATGCGCCTGACCCACCAAAAGAAGAAACGACGCAAGATCTCGCTTGTGAGTGAAATAGACATATCGCAAGCCCTTTTTGACACACACTCACCCGTGCAGGCTTATTTTTGACACACCCAAGGTACATTTTTCACACAATGTTAGTGTGTGTTTAAAAACTACATGAAGGGTCTTTTTGGTTTTTAATTGATAACTTGACTTGGGTATTGTGGATTTTTGTTGTTTTGGTTGTGTTTTGTTTAGATAAATATTTTCTATTTTTCTAAACCTGTGTTGTATCATGTTGTGTTGTTTTCATTAAGTTACTGTGTGTTGGTACAAATACTTTACACCTAGCACTCTGAAGTTAAGCCTACTGCTTGTGCCAAGCTACCAAGGGGGTAAAACGGGGTTAGCTGGGGGTGATTCTCTTTTACCCTGACTAGAGTGAGGGTCCCTGCTTGGACAGGGTGTAACCTGACTGCCAACCAAAGACCCCATTTCTAACACATGTAACCAAAGAAAAGTACTCTTCTGATAGTTCACATTAGCAGACTGGGAAATTCTCTGAATTTTCTATTATTAAAAGGTGGGCCAATGTCAGATTTTAAAGTCGCAGGAATGCCCTATGTTACAAAGATGCTTTCTATTCTTTCAATGTCTCTTTCCTGAGTGATAGATGAGAGATCTTATACTAATGGAAAACAGGAGTATTCATCCAAAATCACCATCAGGTGATGTCCATTGTTAAGCTGACCGAAAAACTCAACAGCAAATCTTTCCCATGCATTCTGTAGCAAATCTGACATGCCGAAGGGGTGTTGAGTGGTTTTCAATGATACACAGTTGCATAGGAGATAGGCCTTTGTCTTTCAAATCTTTTATCAAGAGGAGGAAACCTAACTCCATCTCGGGGATCTCGTTTTGTGGCAACAATTCCGCAATGGCCCTCATGGACCACTTCAATTATTTGTTGTGGCAGACTCTCCTGTATGACAATTCTTAAACCCCTCAGGATAATGCCTACTTGTTTCACAGACAGCCCATCTTCGACATTTTTAAACTTCTGGTATTCACTGTCATTGGTGAGAGGTCAGGTTTGTTGGTTCCATGACTAATGTTTGATAATATCTTTCAATTTTAACATGGCACTATTGTGACTCGTGGCAGTGACAATTTTTTCCCAAAAAATAGCAGCTTGTGTGTTCGACTTTACAATGAAGTTTATGTAGGCCTCAGCTGTCTTCGGTGGGGTACCTTAACAGTGTATAGGCACCCTGGAAAAGTAGTTGGCAGGTTTTTGACCTTTCTCTGAATGATGCACAATTGTGTGGTGGTATTATTGTAATTGTTGACTCCCAACTTTCAATGCATGAAGGCATCTTGGCCTTTGAATTGCCAAAGATGGTCAGTAATGCTTGGTGATCTGTCAACAGGATGAAAGGATTTCTATACAGGAACATGTGGGAATGTTCACAAGCCCACACCATAAACTTTCTTTTTCAGGCTGTGAATAAGCATGTTCAGTCTGGGACAACCCTTTGCTGATATGAGCCACAATATGGCGGTCATTCCAACCCTGGCGGTGGGTGATAAAGCGGCGGCCAACCCGCCAACAGGCAGGCGGTCAAAAAAATGGAATTCTGACCCTGGCGGGAACCGCCAACACAGCCCGCCACTTTAACACTCCGACCGCCACAGCGGGACAGACAAACAGCGTGGCGGTCACCGCCAACAGGCAGGCGGCAGACAATGTACCGCCCACAGTATCACAACTCACCAATCCGCCACCTTTTCCGGGGCGGGAGCCCCGCCGATAAAAACACGGCGGAAACAGACTACGAACGGGAAAACGCTCACCTCTATACACTCCACGAGGACGGAGGACAGCATGGAACCCGAATTAAACATCCTACCAGCTCTTGTCTACCTGCTCATCTACCACGAGTACGAACTCCGGCGCAGAAGACAACGGTGAGTACTGCACCTACGACACAGGGGAGGGGGGAGGACGAAACTATCAACATACCAATGCAGAGCAACAACTGAGTGACACCCCCAAACCCCCCTGAAAAATGCAAAGACATAATAAAATGTTAATTTAAATTTATGTATAAATTAGGTTAATTGAAGTCATGGAAAATTATCGTTATGAAATATCAAAGCAAAAATCATGAACAGTGCGAAAGCTATGTACATAGTCAATAAGTCCTGCTCAGTGTGTCAAATATCCACAGTCCGTGGGCCAATGTCTACCAAACACATGGGCAAAGCCCACACAGGAGACCTGAGTCCGTTGGAGAGAACACTGCTGGGGCATCAGATGACAAAACTACAGGCACCTCAGGGGGAAGGGAAGGGGGGGCACCTCAGCCACAGGAGTCCACGACGCCAGAACCACGAAGGGGCCACCATGCCCACTGTGCCATCCTGGGGAGTGCAAAGCCACAGTCCATCAGGTGGATTACAGACTCCACTGGTCATGGAGGAGGCAGGGTGCCCAGAGTGCAGCGTGAACACTAGCTCGACACAGAACCGGCACTGTCAATGGGCCAGCGGTGCTTGACAGGAAGAGCCCAGCAGAGCGGTGCTTGACAGGAAGGGCCCAGCGGAGCGGTGCTTGAGGCGGCGGGGCCCAGCGGAGCGGTGCTTGACAGGAAGAGCCCAGCGGAGCGGTGCTTGACAGGAAGGACCCAGCGGAGCGGTGCTTGAGACGGCGGGGCCCAGCGGAGCGGTGCTTGACAGGAAGAGCCCAGCGGAGCGGTGCTTGACAGGAAGGGCCCAGCGGAGCAGTGCTTGAGACGGCGGGGCCCAGCGGAGCGGTGCTTGACAGGAAGAGCCCAGTGGAGCGGTGCTTGACAGGAAGGGCCCAGCGGAGCGGTGCTTGAGACGGGGGGCCCGCGGAGTGGTGCTTGACAGGAAGGGCCCAGCGGAGCGGTGCTTGAGACGGCAGGGCCCAGCAGAGCGGTGCTTGACAGGAAGGGCCCAGCGGAGCGGTGCTTGACAGGAAGGGCCCAGCGGAGCGGTGCTTGACAGGAAGGGCCCAGCGGAGCGGTGCTTGAGACGGCGGGGCCCTGTTCAGCGGTGCCTGTCTTCACGGCGGGGCCCTGTTCAGCGGTGCCTTTCTTCACGGCGGGGCCCTGTTCAGCGGTGCCTGTCTTCACGGCGGGGCCCTGTTCAGCGGTGCCTTTCTTCACGGCGGGGCCCTGTTCAGCGGTGCCTGACTTCACGGCGGGGCCCTGTTCAGCGGTGCCTGTCTTCACGGCGGGCCCTGTTCAGCGGTGCCTGTCTTCACGGCGGGGCCCTGTTCAGCGGTGCCTGTCTTCACGGCGGGGCCCTGTTCAGCGGTGCCTGTCTTCACGGCGGGGCCCTGTTCAGCGGTGCCTTTCTTCTCGGCGGGGCCCTGTTCAGCGGTGCCTTTCTTGTCTATCAAGGGAGGCAGACCTGGCCAGGACTCCCTGCTTACTCGCCCTCCGACCGTGCAGTTGCTGGACCCTCCAGTGACAGCGTCCTGGGCCCGTGGGTGTCCTCCATCACACCCGGGATGGGGCTTGTGGGGCCCTCCTGGTCCGCGCACCTGCTGGCTGACTTCTGTGCCCTGCTGCCCTTGCCCTCCTTCGATGAGGCTCTCTGGCCCTTGCCTCCCCTTGATGTTGTTGCAGGTGACGGGCCACGACTTTGCTCCTTGGGGGTAGCCGTGTCAGCCTTCTCACGGCGGCCCTTGGTTTTACGGGTTCTCTTTCCGGGGGGGGGGGGCTGGCTGTCCCCTTGCTGCTGGCCGATGTTTCTGTGCTGGGAAAGGGTGGACTCCAAAACCCGTGCACAATGTTCAGACTTGATCCAGGGCTGGTGGTGGCTGAGGTGCTCTTCGGACTCTTACCAGATGGAGGTGGTGGGTCAGGTGGTGCAAAGAGGTCAAGTTTGGAGAGGAAAAGTTTTTTAGGAGCAATGGGAAGGGTAGGTGCAGTGGGTATGGGAGTGGAGGGAGAGGATGTGGTTGTAGGAGAGTCAGGTGTGCTGTCTATGGGTGCAGGTGCTTGTGACGTAGGCTGTCGTGTGGTGGTTGGCTGTTGTGTGGGTGGCTGCCTGCGTTTGTGTGTTTTGGAAGAGGGGGTGACAGACACAGTGGGAGAGGACACAGGGGACGTGTAAATGGCAGTGGGGTGGTGACTGCACGTGTGCGGACTGTACTGGAGGGTGTGGTGGTGATGGAAGAACTGGCTGATGGTGGTGTGCATGCAGGTGTGAGTGGAGACATGACAGGGAGGGAGGAGGGAGACGAGGAGGAGGGGGACACAGAGGTGGTAGTGACTGTTGCCATGGCTGCATCTGGATGTTGCTTGGGTGAATGCTTGTGGGATCTGTGGTGCTTATGTCTGGATGAGCTGCCCTTGGGTATTGAGGTGTGTGCAGACTGGTCTGATGGTGTGGATGGGATAGGTTGAGGAACAGGAGTCTGGGAGACGGTGGAGGCAGTTAGAAGAGGGAGGCTGGAAACAGGGACAATGGCTGCCGTCAGTGCTGAGGCCAGAGCATTGAACGATCGTTGATGGGCAGCCTGACCCGAATGAATGCCCTCCAGGTATGCATTGCTCCGATGCACCTCCCTCTCTACCCCCTGGATGGCATTCAAAAGGGTAGACTGCCCAACAATGATGGTCTGTAGGAGGTCAATGACCTCTTCACTGAGGGCAGCAGGGGTAACTGGGGCAGGGCCTGAGGTGCCTGGGGCAAAGGAGATGCCCGCCTTCTTGGGCGAGCGGGCACAGAGCGAAGGATGATGGGCTTCTGGGAGGGCCGAGCTGGTGCGCTGGGTGGCGGCTGTACCTGTTGAGGTGGGGGGCACGGATGTTGCCGCCACCGCTAGGGAGCTCCCTTCCGAGGACGTGTCAGTGTCGCTGGTGTCACCACGGGTCCCCGTTGTGGAGCTCCCCTAGCCCTCCGTATCACTGGTGACCTCGGTGTCTGTAGCATGGCCCACCGGGGCCATGTGAGTTGCAGCTCCCTCGTGCTCCGATGCCAATTCTCCTCCGCCTGATGATGCTAATGCACACATGCACAAGAAGATAAAGAAAAAGGGTGGGGGGAGAAATAAAGACAGGTTGAGTGCATGCATTGTCAACACCGTTGTCGGAGAGGACAGACACAGGAGCCTCCAGCACTACGCCGCGCAATCGGGGTACACTACGCAGTACTTGTGACTAGGCCTACAGGTCTATGGACAAAAAATGCACACATGGGTGGTGCTGGACCATGGATTGCTGTACTTGGCACCCTACAGAAGTGGGGGGCGGGGGCACAGGGCCATGCCTAAAGGAGGGGACTACACTACAGAAAGCGCCCTGGCCTAATGTCACCCACAGCCCTCCTCCCCCACCCAGACACCTCCACTGCGCGTAGAGATAGCAGAATGTGCTGGTACTCACCCCCTTGTGTCTGCTGTGATGTCCTCACGCGCCCATCCAAATCGGGGTAGGCCACCGCCAGGATCCGGGACATCAGGGGGGTCAAGGTACGACTGGCACCCCTCCTACGTTGGGAGGCCATCCCAAGCAGTGACTCAGCAGTCTTCCTGGTCCCGCGGTGGATGTCCTCCCACCTCTTTCGGCAGTGGGTGCCCCGTCTGTTGTGGACCCCCAGGGCCCGGACTTCCTTGGCGATGGCACGCCAAATGTCGACTTTCTGATGGGCGCTGACCTATTTCACATGTACAGGGTGGGAAAGGAGATTTCAACATTTTTCTGCATGTTAGATGTGATTGCCCCCCCCTTCCCAACCCTGCCATGTGGCACATGCTCTCATCTGTCGTGCCTTGTACTCCTCATTCGCTCCCCACCCCACCATCTTACATCCACCATACACAACCCAGGCATAGCCCATTCAACGTGCACCCAGTGTACTTACCTGTTGGTCTGGAGGACCGTAGAGTAGCGCATACTGGGGCAGGACCCCATCCACAAGTTTCTCCAACTCTTCTGAAGTGAAGGCAGGGGCCCTTTCCCCAGTCGCAGCAGCCATTGTCTCTTCCAGACCGAGGTCACAGCAGCACTTGCAGTATAGGTCCTCTCCTGTGGATGATCAGGTCTCGAGTGATTAAGCAGATAGAAAATGGCGGTCACGCCCGCGGCGATGCGTACCACGACCGCCGGCGCACATCATCATTGGCTCCTGAGACCCATAGGGTGCAATGTTAACCAATGCGCCTTCGCACTGAGGTCTTCGACCGCCTACCGCACGGTGTGCCACGCCAGCGCGTTGACCTCACATCCCACTGTCCCACTTCTCAGGTCAGGCAGCCGCTATTACAAGGGCCCACATGGCTTAATTGCTACTGCGTCACACAGGCCTAGGCCTTGCATTGCCACTCATACAATCCTTTCAATGCATAGCGATTCGTGTACTGTGCAAGCTGGGTGAACGTACCTGTGGGTTGCTTGACTCTGTACTCCATGTTGTCCTTCCTAGGCACCGTCCGCTGGGACTTGCGAGGAGAAGGATGAACCTCCCGTGTACCGACCGCTGGTGGACCTGTCGACAATGGAAGAACGACATATTATACTTCGATACCGACTTGACCGAGCCACTATTCATGAACCGTGTGCCCAGCTGGAGCCAGACCTGATGTCCCCCATCCGCCAACCCACAGGAATTCCCCCTCTGGTGCAGCTTCTGTCAGTACTCCATTTTTTGGCAAGTGGGTCTTTTCAGACAACAGTGGCCATGTCATCAGGGAAGTCTTAGCCTATGTTTTCTAAGGTTTTGTCCAGAGTGTTGTCTGCCCTGATGAAATACATGCGGAGCTACATTGTTTTCCCTGAGGAGGGTGATTTGGCCACTGTGAAGGGTGATTTCTATGCCCTTGGACATATCCCCAACATCATTGGTGCCATTGATGGGACCCATGTGGCTTTAGTACCCCCAAAAGACAATGAGCAGGTGTACAGAAATAGAAAAAATTACCATTCGATGAATGTCCAGGTGGTCTGTTTGGCTGACCAGTACATCTCCCATCTAAATGCCAAGTTCCCTGGGTCAGTGCATGACGCGTATGTCATGTGAAATAGCAGCATCCCTTATGTGATGGAACAGCTACAGAGACAACGTGTGTGGCTAATAGGTGACTCTGGTTACCCCAACCTTTCTTGGCTATTGACCCCAGTGAGGAATCCCCGGACCAGGGCAGAGGAACGGTACAATGAGGCACATGGGCGGACTAGGAGGATTATAGAACGGACCTTCGGGGTCCTGAAGGCCAGGTTTAGGTGCCTGCATATGACAGGTGGATCCCTAATGTACTCACCAAAGAAGGTGTGTCATATCATCGTGGCCTGCTGTATGCTTCACAATCTTGCATTGCGACGCCAGGTGCCTTTCCTGCAGGAGGATGGTCCAGATGGTGGTGTTGTAGCAGCTGTGGAGCCTGTGGAGAGTGAAGAGGAGGAAGACGACGGGGACAACACGGACAACAGGGACACAGTTATACAACAGTATTTTCAGTAGCACACAGGCAAGAATCACCCACGCCATTTTACATTTACTTCTGGCCTCCTGCATCTCTACTTTCTGTGTTTCCCCCCAGTTCCTTTTAACTGATTTTTGTCTTTCCCTTCCCTTTTCAAAGCTGTATGACCCACAGCGTGACTTCTGCTTTGTTTGCCCATGGACTAATGCTTATTGACATTGGTATGTTGTCATCACAATGTAACACCGTTATGTGTAATACATTTGTAACGAATACAAGCAGACTCCTGATTTTTGAAGTGCAATTGGTGATTTATTTTAAGTGCTGCATATAGGTCCATGATAGTAAAACGGTGATGGGTGGGGGTGGAGTAATGTCCATGGCAGAGTCCAGTTCTCAGTCTCACAGGTGCACAGTCCATATGCCTGTGGAACGATGGAGCAGGGGCTGTTTGAGGTTTGACAGGGTGACAATGTGGGACAGTGGGATGACATCAGGGGGTATCTTATGCTGGCGGGGGTCTTGGCATCCTACTCTTTCTTCTTGTGTGATCTCACATTCCGCTTGCGGGGTGGTTGATCTTCAGCAGGAGGTGGGGTTCTGGTGGCCCGTCGTTGTGTGGGGGCCTCCTGTCCACTAGCGCCGGCGGTGGTGGTAGGCTGTTCGTGGTCCGGGCTAGTGACAGGGGCCCTTTGGGGTGCCACATGGTCCCGCAATGTGGTGACTAACTGGTTGAGGGACAGGACGATGGTCCCCATTGCGGAACCAATGTTCCTGAGTTCGTCTCTGAACCCCATGTACCGTTCTTCCTGCTGTGCCTGGATCTCCTGGAACCTGGCCAGTCCTGTCACCATCGTCTCCTGGGAGTGGTGGTATGCTCCCATGATGGTGGTGAGGGCCTCTTGGAGAGTGGGTTCCCTGGGCCGGTCCACCCCCTCTCACACAGCAGCCCTCCCAGTTCCCCTGTTTCCGCAGGCCTCTGTCCCCTGGACGGTGTGCCCACTACCACTGCCCCCAGGTCCCTGTTGTTGTTGGGGTGGTGGGTCAGCCTGGGTGCCCTGTAGTGGCAGACACACCGCTGATTGACGCGTCCTGGAGACAGAGGCATGGGCCCGCTGGGTGGGAGCTGTGCTGGTATTCCCGGAGGGGGTTGGGTCTGCTGTGGCCTGTGTCTGTGTGTGGGGAACCGACTGTCCAGAGGTCCCCGATGGTCCGGGCTGGTCATCAGGTTCCAGGTCGACAGAGCTGCTGTCATCACTGGGGGCCTGTTCTGGGGGCGGGATGGACAAATCTGGACCCTCCTGGCCGGTGTGTTGGCGTTCGGGCCCTGCAGGGGTAAAGGAGTATGGTTATTGCTTCTGTGTGTGCCATGGCGTGCGATTTGTGGGTGCCCTTGTCCCCCAGTGCTGGCATTCCCTTGTGGGAGGAGTTGTGAGGGTGGTTTGGGGGGGTTGATGGGTATGTGCAGTGGTCATGCTAAGGTGATGGGTGTCCATGGTTTGTGTTGGCATTCAGGGATTGGTGTTGTGTTGGGTGGGTTGTGCTGGTGAGACTTTGGCAGGGAGGATGTGTGCGGGGGGGTTGGGGGTGAGGGTGGGGGTGTGGGTTGGCATGCTGGTGGTTGGGGGGGTGAAGTAGTTGAGATTAGACTTACCAGAGTCAATTCCTCCGCCTACTCCAGCGAGGCCCTCAGGATGCAGGATGTTCAAGACCTCTTGCTCCCATGCTGTGAATTCGGGTGGAGTGGGTGGGGGTCCGCCGCCAGTCTTCTGCACAGCGATGTTGTGTCTTGACACCATCGACCGCACCTTCCCCCGTAGGTTGTTCCAGCGTTTCGGATGTCTTCCCGGTTTCTGGGATGCTGTCCCACAGCGTTGACCCTGTCGACGATCCTTTGCCATAGCTCTGCCTTCCTGGCTATTGTGGTGTGCTGCACCTGTGTGCCGAAGAGCTGGGGCTCTACCCTAATTATTTCCTCCACCATGACCCTGAGTTCTTGGTCCGAGAACCTGGGGTGTCTTTGGGGTGCCATGGGGTGGTGTGGATGAGGTGTGGGGTGGTGTTTGTGGTGATGTGAGTGGTGGTGTGTGGTGAAGTGTGCGTGGATGTGGTGTGGGTGATGATGTTGGGTTCCTGTGTGTGTTGTGGTTTGCGTTCCCTGTGCTCTCTCTCTGTGTATTGCACCTTGTCTCAGAATTTCGATTTGGGGGGGTTTGTGGGTGATGTGGGTGTGTGTTTTATATGGTGATGGGTGTGTGGGAGTGGTGTGTGTATGTGTCTCAGGTGTGTGTATTTTGAATTGTCCAATGTGGCTGTGTTTTGTATGGGTGTGTGTATTTTGAGCGCGGCGGGGTGTACCGCCAATGGAATACCACGGTTGAAAGACCGCCGCGTGGATTCGTGGGTCGTAATGGCATGGGCGTGTTTGTGTTGGCGTGACGGTGGAGGTTTGGTCATCTCCAGTTTATCGCTGACCGCTGATGAGGCGGCCTTCAGTGGATGTCGGGTTTTTGGCGGTTTGGCAGTTGTGGGTCAGAATGACCGTGGCGGTTTACCGCGGCCGCGGCGGTAGAATGGCGGTCTTCTGACCGGCGGTAAGAGCCTTTTACCGCCGAGGTCAGAATGACCCCCATGTCTTCGAACATTTGGGTGTCCACTGTGCTGTGCAGGGAGTGCTCTTAACTGAACTTGGCTAGCTTTAACACAACTTCAGTATTTAGCTTTGGATCAAAATATTCCATTCCTGTCATGTTTTCAGTAGCTTGTTTGATTCTTTTTGATACTTTGCTTACGTTTGTGTGACCAGTAAAATTAAACCTTTTTTTTTCGTCAACTCTGTCAATGTAGCACTCAAAGTGGCAAAGTCTAGTATACATCTGGAACAGTGACTGCCCATACCAAGGGACAAGCATTACAATGAAAGATCTTGTGGGGTACTGTGGCAGTAGACAATACTTGTAGTTTGACTGGATCGTGTGCCATGCCCCCATCAGACAAGATATGGCCAAAGAATTGTATCTTTATCTTGCTTAATTCCCATTTCTCTGTATTTCATGTTAAACCTGCATCACTAAGCAAATGACACACTTGCCTGAGAGCTTTGTCGTATATCTTCTGTGTAGCTCTGAAAACTAACGTAATCACTATAATTAAAAGCATTTACAAGAGGCTGTAAAATATGTCTAATGATATCTTGAAAAATTTGTCCAGCTGATGACATACCGAAAATTAGGGCCTGATTCAGAGTTTGGTGTAGGGGTTACTCCATCACAGCTGTGACGGATATCCCATCCACCGAAATCTAAATCCCATGGGACTTAATGGAATTTAGATTTCGGCAGACAGATATCAGTCACTGTTGTGATGGAGTAACTCGTCCATCAATCTCTAAATCAGGCCCCTAATCTTTTGTATCTAAACAAACCCATATGTGTAGAAAAGGTTGTAATGAATCTGCAATTCTTCTCAAGTTCCAACTGATGATATCCTTTATTTAAATCAAGGAGAGAGAATGAAGGCGAGCCCACAACAGACCTCAACCTCAACCATGGAGTCCAAACTTTCACCACCTGGATCACCAAATCCCCTGACAGAGTCGCT
Organism: Pleurodeles waltl; assembly: GCF_031143425.1. Lineage (NCBI taxonomy): Eukaryota > Metazoa > Chordata > Amphibia > Caudata > Salamandridae > Pleurodeles > Pleurodeles waltl. The sequence goes on along the minus strand of NC_090447.1, from coordinate 935,716,256 downwards.
CCTCTGAAACCAGTTAATACCAACAACACCTCTAAGACAGCGAGATGGTGCACTACAGAGATCAAAAACTCCATATGTGACTGCCACCGACTCAAAAAGCAAATGCGTATGACCAAGGACCCCTTCTACAGAGCCACCTACAAGGCAGTCCTCAACAACTACCACAACTACATCAAGGCAGCAAAAAGAGCAGGAATCACTGCCCGCATCCACACCACAGCTAACCACATGAAAGAACTCTTCAGAATCATCAATGAATTCTCTATCACGATAGCTACAGAGACCACAATCCACCCATCCCAGGAACTCTGAAGCACCCTCTCAGACTACTTCCACAGCAATATCACCACCATGTACAATAATTTTGACCCCCAACCGTCCACCTCCAGCATAGACAACATCTCTCAAGCAGCGAACACCAGCCACATGATAACCTCCTGGTCCCTGATTGCCACACATACCACCACAGCCATCATGTCATCCATCCACTCCAGGGCACTCACTGCCCCCTGCCCCCATGGCTTTTCAACCTTGGAGCCAATACTATTAGCACAGAACCAACCCACATTTTCAACTCCTCCATCTCTACTGCAACCTTCCCAGGTGATTGGAAGGAACGCGGAGGTCAGATTCCTCCAAACCATCTGCCAGCCCCAGCAACCTCAAAAACTACAGAACAATCTACCTGCTCCCCTTCACTGCCAAAGTGCTTGAGAAAGCCATCAACCAACAGCTCACCGACTACCTTGAACAAAACCACCTTCTCAACACCTCACAAGCAGTATTCCAGGCCAACTGCAGCACGGAAACTGCACTGATCACCATCACGGATGACATCAGGACCTTCCTTGAATGAGGATAGTCAGCAGCTCTGATCCTTCTGGACCTCTCTGCAATGTTCAATGTAGTGTCCCACCACACTCTCATCAACAGACACCACAACAAAGGTATTCAACAAAACACCCTAAAGCGGGTTGCCTTTTTCCTCTCAGGCCGCATGCAGAACATCCTTTCTCCCTTCACTTCTACACCCAAGAGCATCACCTGCGGGGTACCCCAAGTGTCCTTCCACAGCCCAACCCTGTTCAGCATCTTAGTGACGCCCCCCTCGCAGACATTGTTATATCTTACGGACTCAATATAGTCTCCTATGTCGAAGACACTCAACGAATTCTATCACTCCCTGAAGACCCCCACAACACCAAAGCCAACTTTGCCAACACCATGACCAATGTAGCAACATGGATGAAAAACAGCTGCCTCAAACAAAACACCGACAAAACGGATGTCCTGATCTTTGGGACAAACAATTGCGTATGGGACCACAGCTGGTGGCCAGCAGAACTCAGACCAATGCCTTCTCCATCAGATGACACACAAAACCTCAACATCATCCTCAACTGCCAGCTATTGAATTGACAAGTAAGCTCAGTTGCCTCCTCCTGCTTCTACATCCTCTGTATGCTCCGCAAAATCTTCAAATTGATCCCTACTGTCATCAGAAAGACAATGATGCATGCCCTGGTCACCAACCACCTCGATTATGGCAATGCTCTCTACAGCAGAGTGTCCTCCCAGCTACTTAAGAGACTCCAGGCTATACAGAACACCGCAGCCAGACTCATCCTCAAACTCCCCAATTGCTCAAGCATCACCCCACTGTGAGAAACTAGGGCTGATTGCAGAGGCCCCATAACTTTTTGCCCCCATTTTCCACTTTATGCTGGGGTTTTCCTGACTCTGATGGTGCCCTGGGTACTGCTAACCAGTCCCAGGGCCTGTGCTCTGTGTAAAATGGATATGCAAATTAGGCTAATTATAATTGGCTAAGTTAACCTACCTATAAGTCCCTAGTATATGGTAGGGCATGTAGGTTTAGGGACCACAGCATAGGTGGTGCACACCTAGGTGCATTGCTGAGGTGCCCAGTGTCATTTTAAAAGCAAGCCTGCCTTGCTGGCTGCTTTTAAATTAAAGTTATATGCAAATTCGACTTTGGAATTAAAGGTACTTCCAAAGTCTTAAACTACCTTATTTTTACATATAAGTCACCCCTAAGGTGTGCCCTATGTGCCCCTAGGGCTGGGTGCCATGTAACTATAAGCAGGGACTTTATAAAAATAGATTTATAAGCCCTGGTGAGGTAAAAACAGCCAAATTCGTTTTTCCCTCATTGAAGTAAATGGCCTTCATAGGCTAGAATGGGCAGACTTTATTTTAAATTTTAAAGTCTCCTTAAATGTTGCATACCAAGAATTTGGTATCAAATTGATTGTTATAATAAATCCCACAACTTCCAGTTGTTGGATTTAATATAACCAGTTCAGGTAAAAAGTTTAGACTTTACCTAAAAAGTTGCCAATTTCAGCTCTGCATTGTTTTTGCTGCTGTGCTCTGATTGGCCAGAATGCAGCAGCTTCTGCCAGGCTACTTTAATGAGGTGTGAAGTGGCCTGGCTTCACACAAAGGAATGTGCTTGGGGGAGAGAATCTCCCCTCAGCAGATGGTGAGGCAGGAAGGGGGAGGGCTGCCAAACTGGTCTTCAAAGGCAGAGAAGGACATCTGGAGCACCCAGCAACACCCCCACATCCTGCAACCCCAGACAGCTAGGTGCCCCCTTGATTAGATTAGGAGAGGGCAGGAGAGGGGTGTGTTTATGATTTTTAGCCACACCAGTGGGTGGGCTCAGCCAGATCTCTCCTCCAAAAATCAGATTCATCTATTTTGGATTTTTAGAGACTGTTGCCTTCTGGGATGGATTTTTGCCACACTTCCCAGGAAGTGGTCATCACAGGGGGACGACCCTGTCCCTGATTGGAGAACCAGGGCCCCCCTGCTTTTCACCCAGGAGCAAGGATAAAACTGGCAGACCTGAACCCACGCCTCAGATCCCCACCAAATTTCAAGAAGAAGGAACTACAAGGAGAAGAAGGACTGCCCTGCTGGACCCCTGGCCTGCACCTGGACCCTGCACTCAGAAAGACTGCACCAGCTGCACACTTGGGCTTCACCACAAGAAGGACTTTGCCTGGCTTCCACTGGTTCAAGGAGGGACTCCCTGTTTGCTACAGGTGAAAAATTGCTAAACCAGAGTCCCCTGCACCAACTCCTGAAAAAGTGACCAGCTGACCACTGTCCAGTGGCCAAAAAGGAGTTTGCGCCAGGTGTATTCTGGGAGTTGAAGTCCGCACTTCCCAAGGACCATCACAGAACTTCTGGACCCTTGGGGTGAGCTGTGGACCCCAAAAGAACCTTAAAAGAACATCTGGGTGAAGCCCCAGAAGTTTGGAAAAGATTGGAGAATTTTTGAAAAAAAGCTCCATAAAGTGACCGACCCGCCGCGGAAATTCTAGCCGGCTTGCCTCAACCGCGACCCGGCCTGACTTCATGGTTCGTCCCGGTAAAGAAAAACATCCAAAAAAGAGACTAAGGCCCTCATTCTGACCCTGGCGGTCGGCGGAGAGACGGCGGTCGGACCGCGAACAGACCGGCGGTATTAAAAATGGCATTCTGACCGCGGCGGTCCACGCCGCGACCGACCGCTACTTCTCCACTCCGACCGCCACGGCGGTCATGACCGCGGGGCTGGAGTTTGCGCACTCCGGCCCGGCGGTCGTCCCAAGACCGACAAGGGTATTATGACCCTGCCTACCGCCGCGGTTTCTTGCGAGCGGGAACCGCCGTGCGAACCATGGCGGTAAGCACTATCGGGGCCAGGGAATTCCTTCCCTGGCACTGATAGGGGTCTCCCCCACCCCCCACTACCCACCCGAGTCCTCCCCCTACACCCTCCACCCCCCTGCCACCCCCCAGAGGTGGTACGAACCCCCTCCCCACCCCCACCCCGACATGCACATACATGCACCCCGACATGCACACACCCCCAACATGCACATATACACACCCCCTACACACACATACACAACGGGGACACATACCCGCACACATACATGCCGACATGCGCACCTGCCGAACAGCACACATTACCCATAGACACAGCAGCACCCCCTGCCCGCATACACGCACTCACACACCCCCTCTACACACTCACACGCACACCCCCATGCACGCACACATCACACAACACCCCCTCACCCCCTCCCCTCACGGACGATCAACTTACCTTGTGCGTTGGTCCTCCGGGAGGCGACGGGAGCCATAGGGACGTGACCGCCGACAGAAGACCGCCAACAGAAGACCGCCACACAGAAATGTGGGTCGTAATTCTGTGGGCGGTGTTCTGCTGGCGTGGCGGTGGAGGTTGACCAGTCTCCACTTTCCCGCCGACCGCCAGTGTGGCTGCTGGCGGTTTTCCGGCAGAACGCTCCCAGCGGTCAGAATGCGCACAGCAGCACACCGCCGCGGTCGGCGGTCTTCACCGCGGCGGTAACTCAGCGGTCTTGCGAAAAGACCGCCAAGGTCAGAATGAGGGCCTAAGTCCGAACGTAAAAAGTTGACCGGGACCTCCCAGCCATCGTATCCGAGAAGGGCTCCACGGACGTCAGATCAAGATCCAGGTTTACCCCGGTCGAAGGATTTTCATCCCGAAAAAACGACTAAGTCCGAAGGTAGAAATCACCACCGAGGAAACCGATTTCGCGTATCCGGACAAGGGCTCCAGGAGGTCGGATTCAACTGGCAGGTTCGTCCCGGTGAAGAAAAACTTCAAAATAAAGACTAAGGTGGTCATTCCGACCTAGGCGGGCGGCGGTTGCCGCCCGCCCGTCGGAAGCCGCCTGAATACCGCCCCGCGGTCAATAGACCGCGAGGGGTATTCTGACTTTCCCGCTGGGCCGGCGGGCGATCTGATTCAGATCGCCCGCCGGCCCAGCGGGAAAGCGCCTTCCACAAGGAAGCCGGCTCGGAATCGAGCCGGCGGAGTGGAAGGCGTGCGACGGGTGCAGCAGCACCCGTCGCGCTTTTCAGTGTCTGCATCGCAGACACTGAAAAGCCTAGTTGGGCCCTGTTAGGGGGCCCCTGCCGTGCCCATGCCATGGGCATGGGCACGGCAGGGGCCCCCAGGGGCCCCGCGACCCCCCCCTACCGCCATCCTGTTCATGGCGGCTTTCCTGCCATGAACAGGATGGCGGTAGGGGGGGGTCAGAATCCCCTCGGCGGCGCAGCGAGCTGCGCCGCCTTGGAGGATTCTAAGGGGCAGTGGAAAACCGGCGGGAGACCGCCGGTTTTCCCGTTCTGACCGCGGCCAAAGCGCCGCGGTCAGAATGACCAAGGGAGCACCGCCGGCCTGTCGGCGGTGCTCCCGCCCCCGTTGGCCCTGGCGGTAGAGAACCGCCAGGGTCAGAATGAGGGCCTAAGTCAGAAGGTAACTTTTTAACCGAGGCCTCCCGCGACTTGTAGCCGAGCAGGGCTCCATCGCGGTAGGCCTGAAAGTTTGACTTTGCCCCGGTCCTGGTGCAACCAGATGACCCGATTGGCGCTTTTTGTTTCTAAGCGCTAGAAAATAATAATACTTTAAAAATTCATACCTCCGGTTCCCCTTAACCGATTTTAATCGTTTTTGTGTCATTTTAAAGATAAAAATATAAGCTATTTTTATAAATTGGTTTTGGATTTTTAAACTGTTTCCTGTGTTTTATTTAATTACTGTTTTGTGATATTTGAATGCTTTACACTTTGTCTCCTAAGTTAAGCCTTGACGCTCGTTGCCAAGCTACCAAGGGTTGAGATGGGATTAATTTACTGAGACCTAACTGTACCTATGTGGAGGTTAGTGGCTTGTTGCTAGGTGTAGGTACCTACCTGCCCTACCAATAACCCATTTTCCAACATAATTGGAAGCAGCTACGGGATCCTGTACTTGTGTTCAATATCACGTTACAGTTTTAGGTAAAACAAATTAAAAATCCTTTAAATTGTCCTAGTGTAAAAATTGTTTTTAATTATTAATTTGGATTAATTTCAATTATTGAATTTTTGTAATTTTTCTAAATTCTTGTTTCCAATTTTTGCAAAAAGTTTTTTGGCACAAAACTAGGGAACCATGGAGCTTGATCTGGCTAGCCTACCCACACTGACAGTAGACCAGCTTAGGGGGTTGTGTATTGAAAGAGGGTTGCCTGCAACCACTGATCTCAGGAAGCAAATCCTGATCACATCCCTGACAGCATGGGCTGAGGCCCAAGAGGTAGAGTCAGAAGAAGCTCCAGAGGAGGGAGAAAAAGGGGAAGATGCTAACTCTAACCACTCAGGGGAGGGAAGGCATCTGAGCCTAAGTGAGGAAGAGGAAGAACGGTCCTCAGTAGATACAGTCACTAGGGGCAGACCCAAAGCTAGTGGTAGGAAGGGGGTCCCTTCAGGAGGAGAGAACCCATCCATCAGAGAAAGAGAGCTGGAGGCCCAGCTAGCATACATAGCTTTGGAAGCAGAGAAGCTGGCCCTAGAAAAGAAAAAGTGGGCATACAAAGAGACAAGAGATGTTAAGCCTTGACGCTCGATGCCAAGCTACCAAGGGTAGAGCTGGGATTAATTTACTGAGACCTAACTGTACCTATGTGGAGGTTAGTGGCTTGTTGCTAGGTGTAGGTACCTACCTGTCCTACCAATAACCCATTTTCCAACACCCACACTTCAGGAACCTCCACTGGCTCCCAGTCCAGAAGAGATATAAAAATTAAAATCTTCACACTTGCATAGATGGCTCTTCACAATCTATGGCTGTCCTACATCTACCATCGATTCAGCTTCTACATCCCAGCAAGACAACTGCTCTCCACCTTGCAAAATCCCTCACTCACCCATGCACCCATCACAGCTTCAGTGTAGGCCACTCCTTTTACACAGCAGCTACGATCTGGAACAGCCTGCTCCTCCACCTCTGAAAAGCTCCCTCCCTGGCAGACTTCAGAAGGAGATTCAAGACGTGGTTTTTCAACAGAGATACAGCATACCTTAGAGGTGATAGTGCCCTGCTTTACAAATGCCATGATTGATTGAGAATCACCTTGCTTGCTGGATGCATACCCAGCATATGCATACAGATCCTTTACTGTCCTTTTTGGGCACTACCACTATGGGAGAAACCCATGGTGTCAGAACAGTAGAACGCTCAATGATATCATGCTTACGTAATGATTCAAGTTCCTTTTAAACAGCTTCTGGTAAACGAAATGCAATTCTTCTTTGTCTTTGAGCAATAGGACGAATATCAGCATTAATATGTAATTGTACTTTCACCATCTTAAGTTTTCCTAATCCTTTAAATAAAGAAGGGTAATTACATTATTTCATAATGAGCATTCAAAGTGTAGTTCCCAGACATCAGTCCAATGTCAGCAGGTGTGCTGAAGCAGAGTAAACAGGCACTTGATGCCATACCTTGAAGTATGTGGATGGATGCTTGTACTTTTGTCTTCTTGTGTTTTATAGTCTCTACAAACTTTTACTTTTCAATGGTGTTGAGGCAGCCAATGAATACACCTTCATTTTGAATGGTGTCAGTTGTGGAAATGTAGATAGTTTATAATATTTCTCCTCAGACATAATATTTATTGGTGCACCACTGTCGATGATGAAAGGTGTGGAACAGCTGTTTATTTTCAGTATAATTTTTGGACAATGCTTGAATAACTTTGCTGCCCTTTTGTGACGACTTGTCTTTGTCTGGCATTTTTCTTCACATGCAGCCAGTCCAACATAAGCACATTTTTCTGAGGTAAACATCAACATTGCAGAATCATCTTTCAGTTGAGAGTGATACTGGCAAACATTTTGTTGATGGCTTAGATGATGATAAACTTAGTTTGAAGTTGATTTGTCTCAACCGATGTTGTCATTTGGCCTGGTAGGTGTGCGTTAAGTGTCACTTCTGAAAACTTCAGTCGGCCACTTTGTCTTCTTGCTGTGACACACTTACGTTTTCCTTCACTTTGCAAACCATCACAAAATGGTTCTCTTTAAAACAGCCTTCAAATATATGTCAAATGGCTTGACATTTACCTCCGACCTCCGACCTCCATGCCAGTAGCTTTTCAATCAGCATGCTCCTTAGCTCTGGCAACCATGAGAACTTGCTCCAGACTAAGAGTTTCTCTTAGCATTTGTCGTCGATCAAATCTGACAGGCAACCATCAATAACTCTGAGACGTATTAGTTCTTTGTCATTCATTTGATTGAATCTGCAGTGTTTTATGAGGGTATCCAGTCTCTCAACAAATTAATCTATGGTTTCACAAACTTTTTGTCATTCTTGCCTGAAAATGTATTGTTGATAATCTACATTCGGCATTAGATTGAATTTGAGATTCTTTAATTTGACAGTCTGTACCTTCATCAGCTGACAGCAATTTCTCACAGCATTTTCTTTATGACTTCTTTTACATCATCACCAGCAAGATTCTTGAGATAGTCTGTCTCATCTAACACATTAATAAAATCATCAAAGTTCTGTAACCAGGCAGTCCCTCTTTCACCATTATTTTGCTTTTTTGCAGCATGGAAGGGTGGTGGTGGTTTCAAGAATTCACACAATCGGTGTATACTGCAACTGGAGTTCTCTCTGGTTCCACCTGATGGTCTTGGTGAATTGTTTCATTCACACCATCTCCGAGGCCTTGTGATGTGCTGGCCTCTGGATTGGCTTGAACAATCTGTGGAACTATATCCTCTTTATTGATTATCATTAAATGGCCTTCACTTTCTGGAGAATTCTGGAGTCACCACCCAGCAGCTTTGGTGGTGTGCCACTTCAGGAATTGGACCTGGTAAGTGTGATGAAAGTAGGCTTGTTTATCAATTGTTCTGTCTGCTAGCACTCTTTTCTGCATCTATTTGTGGCTGCTTTTATCGTTATTATCACTCCATCAAATGTATAGCTTTATATTGCATGGTAGCGCAGTACCTATCTGTATGGCCTTAGGGGCATATTTATACTCCGTTTGCGCCAAATTTGCGTCGTTTTTTTCGATGCAAATTCGGCGCAAAACTAACGCCATATTTATACTTTGGCGTTAGACGCGTCTAGCGCCAAAGTATGAGGAATGAGCGTCATTTTTTTGCGTGAACGCCTTCCTTGCATTAATGAGATGCAAGGTAGGCGTTCCCGTCTAAAAAAATGACTGCGACGCAAATGCGTCGTAGTTATACTCCCGGGCAAAAATCACGCCCGGGAGTGGGCGGGGCAAAAAACCCCGTATTTGCGCCTCTTTTTAACGCCTGGGTCAGGGCAGGCGTTAAGGGACCTGTGGGCTCAAAATGAGCCCACAGCTGCCCTCCCATGCCCCCAGGGACCCCCCCTGCCACCCTTGCCCACCCCAGGAGGACACCCAAGGATGGAGGGACCCATCCCAGGGACATTCAGGTAAGTTCAGGTAAGTATAATTTTTTTTTTTTGTACATTTTATTTTGGCATAGGGGGGCCTGATTTGTGCCCCCCTACATGCCACAATGCCCAATGACCATGCCCAGGGGACATAAGTCCCCTGGGCATGGCCATTGGGCAAGGGGGCATGACTCCTGTCTTTACTAAGGTAGGAGTCATGTAAATGGCATCTGGGCGTCGTTAAAAATGGCGCAAATCGGGTGGAGGCGATTTTTTTGCCTCTACCTGACTTGCCCCATTTTAAGACGCCCTAACGCCATTTTCCCCAACGCCGGCGCTGCCTGGTGTACGTGGTTTTTTTCCACGCACACCAGGCAGCGCTGGTCTGCTAGCGCCGGCTAACGCCATTCAATAAATACCGCGCCCGCATGGCGCTTCAGAATGGCGTTAGCCGGCGCTAATCTTTTTGGCGCAAAACTGCGATAGCGCAGTTTTGCGTCAAAAAGTATAAATATGGCCCTTAGTTTCTTGAGTGACGATGCATAGACTTTTCAGTGAAGTTTTCTTTATCTTCAAATGCTTAACACGGGCTGGAGTTGCACTTTGATTACACATATGTCAAATGTCGTTCTTCTCCACTTCGATGAAGGCACACGTGGTATGCACAAGTGGTTTGCTTGGACCACAGCAAACTTTCCATGAGAGCAGTGTCAGTTATCCGGTTACTTAACCCCTATCTTGTCACCAGCTGCAGCATCCTCTCAAGCCTGGGTACCCCTAATGAATATGGTGTACATGGAGCTATGAATTACATGTCTTTATTAGTCTGCGTGCGACCGCAAACTCAACATTATGAACCTGAATTCACTTCACCAGGTTTTAACACTTGGGTCATCACTTCACAGAGTCTTTCAGAAGCCAAAAGGGTTCCGTCATAAACACTCACACAACACTACATTCATGTGTGTTTTGTACAATACCCTGCTGGCAAATTGTTGATAAACTGTGCACTGCCAATATTGAGAAAACTTGCTCTGTTTTCTGCTAGATGTTAAGTAAATGTATGTAATAATAGAACATACAAAGTAAATATAAAAAAATTAAAGTTAATTTAGGTGGTTGAAAATCTTTGGAAACCATATAGCGATGTAATATGATTAAAACAATGAATGTTTATGAATGGAAGAATAAAAATGCCTTCAAGCAGCAGTCAGTTTGAAAGTACTTTCTCAAGAGTTTGTAAAGGATGGTTCCTTGTACCTTAATAGTAAGTTTACTGATCAATTAAGAGGTACCAATTAATGTTCAATTAGGAGTAGCACATGAAGGTGTGCCAAAATTAAATGGGACACAAATCACTGATGCTGACTGGCAATTCTACACTTGCAAAGTGCAAATACAGCTTTACTGGCCCAGAATGGAAAATAACATGCTGGACCTTGAATTACTTAGACCTCTAAATCAGGTGTAGTCCAATTCTGGTGCCAAGGAATATCTTTGTGGAAACAACAATGGTGACATTGTATGTGAGTCTTCTCATAGTGAACTCACAATTGGGCGTAGTGGTATCACCCATTGGAATACAGCTAGGTCTAAGTGGCATAGCAAGATCCCCATGGGCCCTAATACATGCATGGAAATTAGGTCCCCATTTCCCTCTTTGGTTGTATTAAATAGCCACTATCTGGGGTTAAGTGACTCCCTTACATCCTTGGCCCCAGTGACACTGAACTTGATTTGAACATGACTCCTAGTGAGGTCCTAAGTAGCAATGTTTATAAATAATGTCATGCCCTTCAGATTTGTGCCATATAACTCAAGCTAAATCAAAGAAAATATAATGAGACAATTACATTTCTCACTTCTTTATTCCAGTCAAAGATTCAAGGTCAAAATCAACAGTAGTATGCGAATTACATAAAAAATTGTAGTTGCAAATGTCCACATAATGTATATATCATAAACAACTCATAATTAAGTTAGCATATATATGTGAATATACTGTCATCCTGGGGGCTGTGTATTAAAATAAAAGTGAACCATTAGTTTACATTTTCATTAACTGCTAATGATATGGTTTTATGTACATGATGTATGCATGGTAATACATTTGGGTTTGAGTGGCATTGCCATGTACAGTGTGTTTCAAATGCAATCCAATTCTCACTTGAACTCTCTCTTTCTCTCACTCGCTGTCTCACACTCAGAGGGTCTAATTCAATTCATGTAAACATACATTGTAAATGAAATTCACTAACTTTGAGACTGATTCACAAACGTACACTTACACTTTTGTGTAAGTTTACTATTTTTTTAAGTATTCACAAACTACTAAAAGTAATTTTACATCTGTGGAGACTTCACATTTGTTGTGGAGAGTTCTTCTCATGAAAATATAGGACAGGACTATCTTTTTTTGTACCAAGCCTTTCAATCCTAAGTGCAAAATCGCCGCAGTCATAAAATTACTATTAGTAAAATCAAACTTGTAGTTTGCGAATACCAATAAGATATTAAACGTTCAAAAAAGTGTGCGTTTATCATTGTGAATCAGGCCCTTGCAGGCAGAGTTTTATGACTCTGCATGTCTTATCTTTTTATGTGCAGAAATCACCACATTAAATGTGGAGTCTCTGCATACATATGTATACTGATATCTCCATTCATAAAATGATAGAAAATGCAGATTCATAAAAACTCCACATGTAGTTTGCAAATTTTGCTATAAAAAATTTAAGCATACTGTACGAAACTGGCTTTTTATTGCAGTTGCCTCCCCCGCCCCACTTTTTGCCCCTTGTTAGCTACTGGATGCTGGTTTTCCACTCTGACAATGCACTGGGGCTTGCTAACCAGACCTCTAAGACAGTGTTCTTTCCTTAAAACAAGGTGATGTATAATTGTAACACAATTGGCAAAGGACTTTAGCATCCCTGTAAGTCTCCAGTAAATGGTACCACTGGTACCTAGGACATGGGTACTAAACAGGGTCCCTAAGAGCTGCAGAACATCTTATGCCATCCTAAGGGACCCACACGCAAATTCCAGAGAGATTGCTGTTGCATGCTGCATGCCATGGTGCAAACCAGTAAGTGAAAACATGATATGGCACACTCCTTTGTGCCATGCCAGGGTCACTGCATTTAATATAAGTAAGTTACCCCCTACAGCAGGCCTTTGAGCCCTAAGGCAGGGTGCATTATGTTTTATGTGAGAACATCTCTGTATGAGCAGGTATGCCCCTCTGATGTCTAGTTGTATTACTAGATATTACAAGTGAGCAGGGAAGCCAACTTAAGGTATGTACTGGGCACTGGTAAAAACAAGCTTCCCATTGACATAATGGCTTCACTGAAACATATGGTGTTTAGTATCAAACACCTTGTATTAATAAGCAAAGATTGATTCCAGGTTGGATTTATGAATACATGCAGCCAGAGGGTACATTAGAGGTACCCCTGAGCCCTGCTAGTCCTCTAGTGTGCTGGCTGACAGGTCCTGTCCAGCCTGCCACCATGGATGAGTTTCTGGCCCCCTAGAAGGTGAGAGCTCTGATCTCAGAGGTCAGCAACAATGCCTGCTCTTGCAGGAGGCGTTTACAACTCCTCCAGCAGGAAGGCTAGTTCATTATCATGTCAAGGCAGGGGGCTTCAAAGAGCACACTGTCTTGATCTGCAAGTCTGGCTTGAGCCAGGCCTGGAGGATGCGACCCCCTATCCTGAGGCCCATTTGGCACCAGGAGAGGAGGGAAATTAGCTACGCTAGGAGGCTTGTGACACATCCAGGCTAGTCACACCCCTACGGTGGTCTACCTGGAGTGAAAATTAACATTTGGATTTTACCATCTTGGGTGTGGTGAAATTAGGAACTCTGGTACAGGGTGATGCCCACTCCCCATAGGAAGTAGTCATATTGGGTATGTAGTAAACCAAGGGGTAAGTAACCCATTGACTACTACAATACACTCCCCTTAACATCCCTAAATATGGTATTTAGATGACCCCCCTGACACTAGGAAATCAGATTGGTCTGCCTGGAGAAGAAATAAGGGCAAAGAAGAGCCCACAATGCAAGAACTGAAGAGCTGCAACTGACTAACACCAACCCTGCCAATTGTCCCTGACAAGTGCACTGACCTGGCTCATCCAGAAAGTGGTGTCACCTCCAAAAGCTGTAGAGGAGTGACCCATGGCTTCATCTGGCCAGTAACATCTCCCTTCAACCAAAAGAGCTGCTTACCAGCATGTTTTCAGGTACCAAAAGGATGGAAGCGAGAGCCTCTACCAGTGTAACCACACCAGACAAAGGCTTCACAGCACACAAGGCCCCTAGCATGAGTTGCTGTGAACCGATGGTGCCCTTGAGGCACAGAGACCCTCAAGAGCTGAGCCCCATCTTGGGTTTAACTGGGCTCCCAGTTTCTGCCTGCAGCCTCTATCTGAAGCAATACAGGAACTACAAGAGCCACTTGAAAAACGTGACCCAATGCCTGAAAGCACCACTGTATCCATACCTCACCGCCCAAGGAAAAGTTGACCATTGGTGCCCATGGGGTCCCAAGACCCTCCACAGCTGATCACCCCTTTAGGTTTGGCCAAACTGGTCCGCCAATCCATGCCTCTAGCCTGTTTTCACAGGCTACCACAAGCTGTGAGTGCCTTCCCAAATGTGACCCCACTGGAGAAATCACACCTGCAGCTGAGCCCTCCAGCCCAAGTTCCAGTGGACCAGCGGTGTCCCTAACTACCCGAGCATCTCAAGGACTAAGCCCCCCTGTGGGTTTGCCCATACTAGCCGCCCAGTCCCTGCTTACAACCTCTTTGTCACAGACTGTTTTTCCATTAAAATGTATAGGGCACCTGATGCTGAAAAACACCTCTGCACCCGGATGCCACTGTGCCCCCTGAGGTGACTTGTTGGTTTTGCATTGGACCTTGCCCCATACTTAACTTAACTCTAGAAGATTGGTTCTGTAAGTTGCTGCCAAGTACCCACATTTAGTATATTTGCCTTTTCCCATAGAATAAATCAAATCAAATCATAAACATTTATAAAGCGCGCTACTCACCCGTGCGGGTCTCAAGGCGCTCGGGGGAAGGGGTTACTGCTGCTCGAAGAGCCAGGTCTTGAGTCGTCTCCAGAATGCAGAGTGGTCCTGGGTGGTCCTGAGGTTGGTGGGGAGGGAGTTCCATGTCTTGGCCGCCAGGTAGGAGAAGGACCACCCACCCGCCGTGGTGCGGCGGATGCGAGGGACGGCGGCGAGAGCGAGGTTGGCGGAGTGAAGATGACGGGTGGGTGTGTAGAAACTGAGGCGGCGGTTGAGGTATTCGGGTCCATTGTTGTGGAGGGCTTTGTGTGCGTGGGTGAGGAGCCGGAAGGTGATCCTTTTGCTGATGGGAAGCCAGTGTAGGTGTCTCAGGTGGGCGGAGATGTGGCTGTTGCGGGGTATGTCAAGGATGAAGCGGGCGGAGGCGTTTTGAATTTGCTGCAGACGTTTCTGGAGTTTAGCGGTGGTTCCTGCATATAAGGTGTTACCGTAGTCCAGGCGGCTCATGACGAGGGTGTGGGTCACGGTCTTTCTGGTGTCGGCGGGGATCCAATGGAAGATCTTTCGGAGAATGCGGAAGGTGAGGAAGCAGGAGGATAATACGGCGTTGACTTGTTTGGTCATGGTGAGAAGTGGGTCCAGGATGAATCCGAGGTTGCGTGCGTGTTCTGAGGGGGGTGGTGCGGTGCCAAGGGCCGTGGGCCACCAGGAGTCGTCCCAGGCGGTCGGAGTGTTTCCGAGGATGAGGACTTCGTTTTGTCTGAGTTTAGTTTCAGACGGCTGAGTTCCATCCAATCTGCGACGTCTTTCATTCCATCTTGCAGGTTAGTCTTGGCGCTGGTGGGGTCCTTGGTGAGGGAAAGTATCAGCTGAGTGTCGTCGGCGTAGGAGGTGATGATGATGCTGTGTTTGAGTACGATGTAGGCGAGGGGGCTCATGTAGACATTGAAGAGAGTCGGACTGAGCGAGGAGCCTTGTGGGACGCCGCAGTTGATCTCGGTGGGGTCTGAGCGGAAAGGTGGGAGGTATACTCTTTGGGAGCGGTAGGAGAGGAAGGAGGTGATCCAGTCCAGGGCCTGTCCTTGGATCCCGATGGAGCTGAGGCAGGTTATTAGGGTGCTGTGGCAGACGGTGTCGAGGAGGATGAGGGCGACTGTTTCACCGTTGTCCATCAGGGTTCTGATGTCGTCTGTGACTGAGATGAGGGCGGTTTCTGTGCTGTGATTGGCTCGAATTCCGGACTGAGAGGGGTCGAGTAGGTTGTTGTCTTCAAGGAAGTTGGTAAGTTGCTTGTTGACGGTCTTCTCTATGACTTTGGCCGGGAAGGGGAGGAGCGAGATGGGGCGGAAGTTCTTCAGGTCGCTTGGGTCCGCTGTAGGTTTCTTCAGTAGGGCATTGACTTCAGCATGTTTCCAGCTCTCTGGGAAGGTAGCAGAAGAAAACGAGCTGTTGATGATGGTCTGGAGGTGCGGGCGATGATGTCGTCGGCTTTGTTGAAGATGAAGTGTGGGCAGGGGTCCGAGGGGGCACCGGAGTGGATGGAGTTCATGGTGGCTTTGGTCTCTTCCGTGCTGATGTGAGTCCAGGCGTTGAGGGTGATGGTTGGGGTTGTAGGTTCTGTGGTGGTTGGCTGGGTCTGGTGTCCGAAGCTGTTGTGTAGGTCGGTGATCTTACGATGGAAGAAGGTGGCGAGGGAGTTGGAGAGGTCTTGTGAGGGCGTGATGGCGTTGGCGTTAGGGTTGGAGAGCTCTTTGACGATGTTGAAGAGTTCTCTGCTGTTGTGGCTGTTTTTGTCCAGTCTGTCTGTGAAGGAATTTCTTTTGCCAGCCCGGATCAGTTGGTGGTGTTCGCGGGTAGCGTTCTTGAGGGCAGTCATGTTATCTGCGGTGTGGTCCTTGCGCCAGGCTTTCTCTAGGGTGCGGCAGTTTATTTTTGATTCCTTAAGGGTGTCAGTGAACCAGAGAGGTTTTTTGGTGTTTGTCTGTCTTGGGAGGCTTCTGAGGGGAGCGAGGTTGTCTGCGCAGTTGGTGATCCAATTCGTGAGGCTGAGGGCTGCGTTGTTGGGGTCGGAAGAGAAGGTGGGTTGGTTGTCGCTGAGAGTGTAGAGAAGCTGTTCCTCGTGGATTTTGTTCCACTGTCGGCGTGGGATGGGTTGTGTGCGGATGTGGCGAGTCTCGCGTTGGAAGGTGGACACATCTGTGGTCGGTCCAGTGTATAGCGGAGGAGTGGCTGAAGGATACGTGGTTGCTGGCGGAGAAGATGGGGTCGAGCGTGTGTCCGGCGATGTGGGTGGGGATGTTCACCAGTTGCTTGAGACCGAGGTTGGCGAGGTTGTCGAGCAGGGCGGTGGTGTTGGGGTCGTTGTTCTGCTCCAGGTGGAAGTTGAGGTCACCGAGGAGGATGTAGTCCCGCGAGGCAAGGGCGTGCGGGGAGATGAAGTCAGTGATAGAGTCGCTGAAGAGGGTGCGTGGTCCAGGGGGTCAGTAGATGAGAGTTCCTCTGAGGGTGGTCCTGGGGTCAGTGTGGATCTGGAAGTGCAGGTGTTCGGCGGCGAGGGGGGTGTCTTCGTTGGAGGTGGTGAAGTTGATGGAGTCCTTGAAGACGATGGTGATACCTCCACCTACTTGCTTGGTGCGGTCTCTCCTGGAAATCTTGTAGCCATCGGGGATGGCTATGGCGATGTCGGGGGCCGAGGAGGCGTTCATCCAGGTCTCAGTGATGAAGGCGACGTCCGGTGCGGTGGAGTCCAGGAGGTCCCATAGTTCAGCGGCGTGCTTGTGGACGGAACGTGCGTTGATCAGGATGCATTTGAGGTGGTTGTTTGCGCGTGGGCTGGCGGGCGTGGTAGTTTCGCGGTGGAAGGTGAGTTTGCAGGTGTGACATACGAAGGGTCCGTGGGTACGTTTCGGGTTGGCTTGGAAGCAGGCGCTGGAGCGCCCTGGGTTGAGGGCGTGGAGGGTGGTGGGGTTGTATCGGTGCTGCGGGGTTTGGGAGTGCTGTGGGCCAGGGGTCGTGGTGCTGGGCGCGGTCCAGGCGCGGTCCAGGCGCGGACGGACACAGACGGGTTTGCCTTTGGCGCGCCTTCGGCGCGCCAGCGGCCTCCATAAGAGGGAGGAGGGGGGGAGGAGGGGTCAGCTGGGGGCAGGGGGCAGGGGGCGGGAGGGGGGCGATGAATGGGAGCAGGGGGGGCGGGGGCGAGCAGGAGGTGGCGGCGGGAAAGCGGAGGGTGGGGGGGTCAGGTAGCGGGGAGGGGGGAAAAGATAGGGGAGGGTGGGTTAAAGGTGGCGGGGAGTAAGGAAGAAAGATAGGAAGATAGGGGAGGGGGTTACAGAGGTGGAGGGGAGTGAGGCAGGTCAGAGAGAAGAGTCAGGAGCAGAGGAAACTAAGAGAGAGGAGCCAAGAAGAGGGTAAAGAAGAAGAGGAGCCAGGCGTCAGGAGCAGAAGAACCGAAGAGAGATGAGCCAAGAAGAAGGTAAAGAAGAAGAGGAGCAAGGAGTCAGGAGCAGAAGAACCGAAGAGAGAAGAGCCAAGAGGAAAGGTAAAGAAGAAGAGGAGCGAAGAGTCGAGGAAGAGGAGTCAGGCAGAAGAGGAGAGACCTGAGAAGCAGAGGATACGAAGAACACAGATGAAGAACACAGATCAAGAAAGAAGAAAGCACACGCACGTCGCGGTGCAGAAGAGAAGGAAGAAACACAGATGAAATACACAGAAGAAGAGCACAGAAGAAGAACACAGATGAAGTATACAGATGAAGAGCACAGAAGAAGGACAAAGAAGAAGAAAGAACACGCAGGACGGGGTGCAGGGAAGACAGAAGAGCACAGAAGAAGAACACAGATGAAGACAGAAGAAAGAACACGCAGGACGGGGTGCAGGGAAGAAAGAAGAACACAGATGAAGAATACAGATGGAGAGCACAGAGGAAGATCAAAGATGAAGAAAGAAGCAGGAGAAGAGTTGAGTAGCGTGGGGCAGGGCGAGGGGCTGGGCGTAGGGAGTACTTACTGTAGTTTTGCAGGACTTGCTTGGAGGTTTCAGGAGCCTGGGCTGGTGGAGCTGCAGCGGCAGGGGGAGCGACCTACCCTTAATAAGATCACCACATTAGATTTAATACAGGAGATTTTCTGCATTCTTCAAAACTGCTAACTTAAGAAGTACTTACCCAAAAACAAAGTACTTGCTGTTAAAAAATATAGAAAAATATGTTATTTTTTAAGATTGGTATCGAGTTTCTGCTGAGTGTGTTTCCAATTTATCGACTCTGTGTGTTCACCAAATGCTTAACATTGCCCCATGATAAGCCTAAACTGCCCATCTACACTACCACAAAAGAGAACATTTAGGGTTATTATTTTTAGCCTCTATTTACCGAAAAGGGTCATCTGTACTATCTGCATATTGTGTGCTCCTACACAGGTGGCACTGCATAGATAGCCAGCTTCCTACACATACACAAAGTATACGTTTACCTCTGTGAATTAGGCCCTCTCTTTCTATATTCCTGTGACTTTTAATCTGTATTTATGTATCTCTTTTTCATATTTTGCTTTTTTTAGGGTTGAGCACGCAAGCGCTCTGTCCCTGTTGTGATGTTTCTGTGGACTTTTAACCACGCCCACGTCATGCCAGTCACTTTCATTGGTTTGTTTGCTTGCCTTTTAGAATTCGCTTGATTTCATTTGTGCAAGGCATACATCATGCCTTTTCTGGTGTTTAGCCCAACTCAAGCGCACTGGCCAACTACTGGAAACATTAGAGGCTCTGTGTTTTCCATATGGTTTATGGACTTCTTTTTATTTTTATTTCGTAGACAGCAGATCGCGCTGGGTAGTAGTTGCACTCAAAACACGCCCAGTGATTTCCCTTTCTAGAAGTGAACTCTCGCGCTACAGCACAGACACACGAACATGCTAGAATGAAATTGTCAAAGCCCAGCTCACCTGAGTTCTTGTTCAGTTCTGATGGAGGTTGAAGACAATCCGACCCCACCCTGAAACTGCTTGTTCCAGCACACTAGTTTTTAAAACAGTGCACTAAGAACAGAAGCTCAAGGGAAGGGGGGAAGTGGATAAAATAAAAAAAAGAGACAACACCGTTCTTGCGTTTCCACTGTTGAAGTGCTGCACAAATCTGCAGCCCTTTCTGACTTCTGTAGAAACTGGTGCCTAATGAAACATAAACAAAGAACATATAAGTGCAACCTATTCCTAAATGGGTTCCTGACTATCCCTTTATTTATTAGAAATTCTCTTCTAAAAGTACCTCTTGGATCCTGGTCTCTAGTTTCCAGGTTTGGAATGTGTCACTGCTCTGGGATGTGTTTTCTATTACTGTAAAGCTTCTAAAACATTAAACAAATACCGTTATCAGAATTACCAATATCAAACATTCATCATAATATAACTAAAGCCTAAATTCCCAATAGGAGACTCACTTTTCCCATATTTCCAGAATCTTTTATAAAACAAATACTGTACTTTTACATCAAAATACAGCATGTAATTTGTGCAAGTCCTTGATTTACTGTTTGCCTTGTTGTTAATGGTTTCCACTGTTCGATTCTTAAAAGTTCCATAAAAAAAAAAAAAATGTTTGCTTACAAAGTTCCGCAAAGTATTGTAACAAGGGGTTTGAATCACAATGTTCGTGGAAGGTATCTTGTTTCCAATTGTCTATACACGAATCCAGAAATTGTTGTCAAAGTTCTTTCAGGTAATAAAAAGTTTTGCACTTACTTGTTGCTGGCAAGAGATACTGATCAGTCTAACCTTGTCTTCTTTCTCTTTTGCAGGTTGCTCGTAGGAGAGAGGCTGAGGCAAGGAGGAACCGGAAACCAGAAGAAGGAAGAGCCAGCAGCTGCGCCCATTGAAGCCAATGAAAGTCAGGAGTGTCAGCGCCGAGGGATCTGTTCTCAGGTAAGCGGGAGGTAGACGAGCACAAGCACTGGGTGAGGCTCGGGGGCTGCCTTTTATAGACAGGGCTGGGTGTGGTTCGAAGAGCTGGGTGTGGTTTGAAGAGCTGGGTGTGGTCCTCACATGCTGCACATGTTCTTGAAAGGTGTGCAGAGCTGGGTGTGGTTTGAAGAGCTGGGTGTGGTCCTCACATGCTGCACATGTTCTTGAAAGGTGTGCAGAGTTTCAGTTATTATGCAAATGAGTTGAATTAACACATGGCCTAGGGAGGAGTGTTTTAAAGAAGCCTTGGTAAAAGCAAGGCCCAATGTGTAAACAAAACAGCACATTAAACAACATACACAGAAGCCTAGGGGGGGGAAAGGTGAGATAACAAGAAAGGCTTTCAATAGTAAGTTTAAAAGGGAGCTATTACAGAACCCACTAGTGCAGTGAGAGGGGACATGCTCTTTGCTGTGCACAAACCCTAACAGAAATGGAGCATCAGAAAGAAAAGTGCCTGTAAAAAGTACTCTCGTTTTCAGTTTCCATGTTTAAGCATCTAGTCCAGTGCGAGTGTCCTCTTCACGTAATAACCGGAACTATCTTTCTGACTGACACAATCATGCGCAGACCTGAAAATCTCGAGTGCTATGGATTGTACTCACCGTTCTCAGCGGAGGTCTCTGCAGACTAGCATCTTCTCTCCTCCAAAGATTGACACCGTTGCAGCCGGGGAAATAAATAAATATATTATGTAATTACATCCCTCGTTTCTATTTGCTCTCGAAGATCACGAACAATACAACAACGTAAGAGTACAAAAGAGTTAGGATGTGTTTTAGGATGTAACGTGCACAAGTTATTTTTGTACGGTCCAGACTTGCCTGTGATTCCGACAGCAGGTAGTTCTTTGTAGCTAACACTATAATCACAAAGGTAAACGATACAGAAACCATCACATGTGGAAGTACTCCTGTAGTTCGTCCTTGTCATTCCTAAACATCCCGAGCACACAATGATTTTATCTGAGAACGAAGTCGAGAGAATCAATTGCACTGGATTCTTTTTGCCAACATACCACCACATGGTGTGTGCTAATTTATGTCTATTTTGCTTAGTAGCAGCAACATTCATATTTTGTTTTATTTCTCTGTTAACACAATGCAGAGACTAATTTCTGATGCTGCAAAACATCTTAAACAAAAGTAAATGGCGCAAGTATAACAACTTTACCATTTCTAAACTGTACTAAACACAGCCTAGATGCAATTAATCCCACCCGTCATTGATGGGCTGTGTTGTTAATACTTAGTACACTCAGCGTAAAGTTTAGGCTTTGTTTTTGTCTAGTGGCGATGATAACATGTATTATTAGACAACAGGATGTTTTTTAGAAGGTATTATCATGAAGATGTTAAGGCTGAGTGGCCTGCCTGCGAACTGGAGCATTGGCCGGGCTACACACGCATCACTACAATGGGTGTAGTAGATGACTCAGTTATATTACTTAGCTGAGCCCACAATTCCACTCACATGTGCACACATGCCGTCATTCGCAGGAGGAACAACACAGTGGACCCAATGGGGCTGAAGTGTGGCCTTGTGCTCCCCGTTGCTCGATGTATACACAAGTGTGCTGCAAAAGCGTGAAGTGGTGGTTCTCGAGAGGGGAAATGCACTCCTTCTCCACTACATGGACACAGTCCATGAAGTCTCGGAGCCAAATTACATTAAAATGGCGCACAAGCCCAGTTTATGTCACGTAAACTGGGAACTGTGCACCATATCAGAAAAATAAACATGCAGCCTCTAGGGTGAACACCACACTCCCACGCCATTACAGACATTGTCTGGAATTGAGAACCTTGCACCTACACATCACTGATTTCAGGTGTGTTTAATTACTTCAGCGAAAGCAAAATAAGACTACAATATCCAGAATGCATTACAGAATCACACAAAAGACTAGGACTGCATTAAGTTTCCCTATGGCTGGCCCCATCACAAGTGTGATCTCCCTAACGCACAGCATTAAAACAAAAATTAAAAGTAGGATCAGTGGTTCGAAACCGCTACTTCATTTTAAAATGCAACGGCATATCCTGTTTTGCCAAAAAGGGATGGGATTCCCTAGCAGGCAGGTGCAGTGGGTAATTGGACTGACCTTGGGGTGGGAATTCTTGGGGAGTCCAGGAATATCTATGACCCCTTCCCAAAGTGAATGTTGGGAGGTCTACTGACAGTGTACCACTTATTATAGAGTACACAATCGTGATCACATTGTGATTCCATGTTTGCCCCTGTGCCAGTATCTGTAGTACTGCAAAGGTGCAGAGGCTAAGGGGTTACAAGGTGTTCACTCATTTACATGGGCAACACACCTCTGAAAATAACGCAAAGCCCCCTTAGAATCATGCAGGCACAAAATATGCACAAAGTCCATGTTGTAGAAAATCCCCTGGTAGCGCAACTTTCATTTTTCTCCTGGTTTATGTGCTGCCAACGCGCCTCGTCCTTAATAAGTAAACTTACAGGCCGATGAACCTTCTGGATCGCATGGAGTATCCTAGCCACATAGTGACTAATGTCATCAATAGCCAATGTACTCAATCAATAAACATCAAGAGAATCATTAGTTATTAGACAAATATAACAACATTTCATGACTAACCACAACTCATCAAAGCGTTTATCAATTTTTATTTCCCATTTAATTTCAATTCTAATGAATACGGTTAACTCAAACTTTATTCAATCAGCTCAGAATTAGTTTATTAACAACCACCAGTAACAAAATCTAATCAGAACTTGAGAAAACATATGCTCAAAAGCTTCAGCATAAGTCCACAAAGATGAATATAACAACATTAATAGCAGAGTTCAGCAGTTTGTCAATCATTTGTCACTGTCAACGTCACCCTTAGGAACCCTACCTAACCCAGATTAGCATCAGCATGTGGGACTTCATGCAAAAACTGTTTAAAAAACATGAATTTGGAAAACATCTAGCGAGAAGAAAAACTATAAAAGTGTGCAGTTGGTACCTAGAAGAAAATGCACAAAGTAAGTCAGTCACATTTTCATATCTGCCTATCCACGAAATGGATCAGCAAGAAAGTCAGTCTTCGTCTACAGGTCAAATAATAGACCAGCAACGCATCAGGCTCTAAAGAACATGAGCCCAATGACAGAATCTCAAACCGTGTCTTCTGACGTCATCAGCATTCACCCCTCGCATCTGAAGTTTTAGCCCCTTGTCATGACTTTTTATGAGAGTTTTTCAGTCCATCCCCCTAATTCCTAATTGGTCAATTAGTCCTCCATATGTGACGTTACCCAATACATTTTATTCTACATATCTATGAGTTCTCAATTCTCCTCTTTCTCAGTTCATGGATTGGTCCACTGTATGATGTCTTCATCATCTGGCTCTTCATGTATCCAAAAGGTTGCATGTTCCTCTTCAGTCAGTGCTCTCATTGTTGAAGTCCTGGGAAAGTACATTCAGCCTACTCTATACATAATTGTATCAAATTGACTTCATCATCTCCTGTCTGTCGGTACATTGCAGAACATTCTAGCTAAGCACACGGTTCATTGTAAGTATGCAGGCACCAGTAGCTTCTACATCGTACGTTTATTAATTCTGCTTCTGCATGCGGCCTGGCAAGTAGGCCATGACTTTAACTAAGTTAACTTCTACGATATAATGTAAAACATAGGTTATACATCTCATTATGGCACAGTACTACATCATTATTACACACTTGCATTATTTCACACATTTTTTAGTCATTTAATATAACTTTGTATAAGTGGCTACCACTCCCCGTGGGCACATTTTCAAATGTGCACATTATTTTCTCTTCAATTAATTTCTCAATGAGCTTTTGTTAAACAAAACTCATAAATGTTTATTAATAATTTCTATTTAGCATATCTGCCTCAACAGTCCTGCTTCTGATGACTAAATATGTCATCACACCTTCCACTTTCAAACAATTCATAATTCTGTTTCAGCTGTATTTTGCCTTCTTCTTAAATCTTCCCTATAAATTCTTTCCCTGTTTCCTTCTTCCCTCCTCTAATTATTTTTAGATCTTTTCAATTTTATCTTTTGACATAATTTACATAATTCCCCTAATCCTAATATTCAAGCAATCTCAATTAATATTCCCTGTATGATTTTTAATAATACCCCATTCCAAATGTTACTAAGCCAGTTTCCCACAGAAGCAAATCCTTTTCAAACCTTTTCCCAAACACCTGGTTCCATCAATTCTTTCAAATCCTTACTTGAGTTAGTTAGAATAGTGAGTAAGTCGTTTATATCATCATCATTGTTCGGGATATACGAACAACAATGCCTAGCATTAATCATCCTACAGACTCAACCGTCTTTCGCTAAAAGAATGTCTAAAGCAGGCCTATTTTTAAGAGGCATGGCTCTATCCATGGCTAATTCAGTATCTTGTCAGCATGTTATCCACAATAGTAGACAACTTTCATATTTTTATCAAATTCAGAATGACTCCCACTGAAGGAATCACTGCACCAAAGATATCTCCCACAATTGCAGAAGAGGTTTCCCACCTCTGTCGCTTATGATGTAATTCAGTCAATTTTGGAAACTTCTTTAGGTCATCTATCTGGTAAATTTTAGGGAAAACTATCCCCAAATAGCATGTTCTATACCATCCTCTTGGAAGACAGTAACAAGCATTTCGTCCACAGATATAATAGATTTTAGGAATCACAGGGTCCTGACCATTCTGCATAAAAATTCATTTACTCTGAAACAAAAACACATGCCTACATTCACTCGTTCCCACAAATAAAGTGTCAGTGTGTGATTTTGGCGTAAATATATAAAGCTTTCCAACAAGTAATGCATCTAATTCTAATTTCCCTTGCGTTTTAATAGCAGTGTAAGCAAAATCATTCCTGTAAGTCCTCTTCTCTAAACCTTTTTCTTATTTTTCTTGTAATGCCTTAATCCTATCATCAATATGCCCAATAAAGCTCTTTTCCAAAGGTTAAGTAAGCATGTAAGGATATTTTTATGCGCATATGTGGTTCCAAATGTTAGTGTTGGCTCAAAGAATCCTCTAACTAGCACTATATTATGCTCTTTTGCTACTCTACTCAAATATCTAATAATATGAACAAACGAAAACACAACATCGTAGTTGGAATAAAAATACTGTATATACTCTTGATTATAGAATCTTGTTAGTAGAAAGCTACAGCTTATTCCATATGTTAACGGAAGACTGTGGTGCGTAACCCCTTCTTCTACTGAGGAAGGAATTTGCATACACACAGGACAATTTCTCGCATCCATTGTTTCAACATACTCACTCAACAATTGATAGAAAACGTTTGAAGAAAGCGCTCCTTGAGCATTAGTATAGTCATGCAAGTATTTCTCATCTAACTCAAACCTCTCTAAAGCTGTTAGTGTAGTAGTTTCAGGAGCAGAAGTAA
This sequence comes from Pleurodeles waltl, assembly GCF_031143425.1. NCBI lineage: Eukaryota > Metazoa > Chordata > Amphibia > Caudata > Salamandridae > Pleurodeles > Pleurodeles waltl. The sequence continues at coordinate 935,690,551 of NC_090447.1, read as the reverse complement.
TAGTAGATCTTTCCATCTCATGAACAGGCATTCCCACAATCATTATTATAAACAAGATTCCACACATAGGGGGTCATTCCAAGCTTGGAGGGTGGCGGGAGCCGCCCGCCAAGCGGGAACCGCCAGAAGACTGTACCGCGGTCAAAAGACCACGGCGGTCATTCTGGGTTTCCCACTGGGCTGGCGGCCGACCGCCAAAAGGCCGCCCGCCAGCCCAACGGGAAACACCCTTCCACGAGGAAGCCAGCTCCGAATGGAGCCGGCGGAGTGGAAGGGGTGCGACGGGTGCAGTAGCACCCGTCGCGAATTTCAGTGTCTGCTAAGCAGACACTGAAATTCTAAGTGGGGCCCTCTTACGGGGGCCCCTGCAGTGCCCATGCCATTGGCATGGGCACTGCAGGGGCCCCCAGGGGCCCCCCACGACACCCCATACCGCCATCCTGTTCCTGGTGGCCGAAACCGCCAGGAACAGGATGGCGGTATGGGGGTCGGAATCCCCATGGCGGCGCAGCAAGCTGCGCCGCCATGGAGGATTCCCCTGGGCAGCGGAAAGTCGGCGGTACACCGCCGACTTTCTGTTTCTGGCCGCGGCTGTACCGCCGCAGTCAGAATGCCCAAAGGAGCACCGCCAGCCTGTTGGCGGTGCTCCCGCAGACCACGGCCCTGGCGGTATTTACCGCCAGGGTCAGAATCAGGCCCATAATTGACAATCCAACACTCATATATCCACAGCGCCTGATATTTCTATCTTGATTATTTAGCTGAGCCACGATTTCTAAGGTATCAGAAAGCAGAAGTAACTCTTAGATAAAGTGCAGTAATATCAAAAATGAGGAAAAAAATGTTTTCTCACTATTCAATTTCACCTCAGGAACTCCTCTTCCTTTGTCAAAATCGATTGTCACATCCGGTTTTCAATTGTTAAATCAGATTATCAATGTCTCTTTCGGTTTTATTTTCAAAACAGCCTCCTTCTTAGGTTTTCCAGATCAGCTTAACAATTCAGCTTCTTGTTCACCTTCAGGTTACATCAAAATACTGACTCAGAACTTCTCTATCAAAACAAAAAGACATAAACTCGTGTTGACATTCATTGGTAGTTGCATACACCCATTTAGGACCTGTGTAAGGTCGACATGCTATTCTCTTTCTTTTCAACCTTCGATCACCACTTAGTTCTCCTTCACTTAAATCTTCCTTTCTCGTAGTGTCCACTTCTTCATTTATGACCAGTTCCTTTTTCTTCCCAATCTGCGATTCAGGCCAATTATCTCCTTTTCTTGTTCCTTCTGTCAATATTCTTCTTAGGATTTGACTCTTCTCCTTCTCTTTCTCTATGGTGTTTTCTCTTGATGGACCCGCAAAGGCCTCAGGGGGAGTCGGATCACTTTAACTTTGATCCGTCTCAACTCTTTCCCCCTCTTGGTCTGGCACTTCCTCTGTCTGCTTTTCAGCACTGTTTGGTTCTGGGAGAACCTCTGCTGACCTAGGCTCTCCTGCTGTATCCGTTGAGATTGATTCTGCTGTATCCATTGAGATTGGTTTTTGCACACCCTCCTGTAATTCTTCACTCTCGTTTCTTACAGGGGTAATGGAACCATGTCCCGCAAGCTCTCATTCAATTTCAGGTTCTTCTGGCTCTTTTTCTGACTCAGGTGCGGTAACCTGTTTCTCGGTTGTTGGCACTTTCAACAACGCTTCTTCATGATCTGGTGGACATACCACTCTCTTTGTATGGCTCTCATGAATCCAACTCAGGAGTCCTGCGGACTTGACAGCTGTTGAAGTTGTTAACACCACCTGGTAAGGACCTCTCCAACGTGGCTCCAAGCAGGTCTTGTGAACATGCTTTCTGACAATGAACCAGTCACCAGCTCTCAGGCTGTGCCCTGGATCGTGGATGGGTGGCAGGGTGGTGGCCTGCACTTGCTGAGAAAAAGAGCGAACCACATCAGCCAGACCCTTGCAGTAGTCCAACACCATATCATCTGTAATGTTTACAAGTGCATTGGCAGGAACTGCTGGTAAACTCATTGCTCTGCCCATAAGGATCTCATGGGACGACACCCCTGTCTTTCTGTCAGGTGTGTTCCTCATTGACATCAACACCAAAGGCAATGCATCTGGCCATTTCAGATTTGTTGCTGCACACATCTTTGCAGTTCTTGATTTCAAGGTACCATTCATCTGTTCCACCAGTCCTTATGCTTCAGGGTGATAGCTGCAATGCAGCTTTTGCTCTATGTTTAGTGCCGCACATAAGAGTTTAAACACCTTGTTATTGAAGTGAGTTCCCCTATCTGATTCTAAAGAGATCGGGAACCTGAAACATGATATCAACTCCCTAAGCAACAGCTTTGCTACTGTGAGACTGTCATTTCTTCTTGTAGGGTATACTTCAATCCAATGTCTAAAAACACACACAATCACCAACATGTACAACAAACCTGCACACGCAGGCATTTTAATGAAATCCAGTTGCATTCTGCTGAATGGACCACTTGCTCTTCCAATGTGGCTCAAATTCACCACTGTCTCTTTTCCCACGTTTAGTTGCTGACAAACTATATAGAGATGACATACTGCCTCTGCTGCATGTCTGAACTTAGGGTTAAACCAGTCAATCTTGAACAATCTAACCATGGCATCCCTTCCAATGTGCACCTGGCCATGATTATAATGGGCCATTTGCGACAATAAACTATTGGGCAGGAGCATCTGACCCTCTTCAGAAACCCAAATCTCATCAGGACGTTGTACACATTTTAGTTTAGCCCAAAGACTTTTCTCTTCCTTGTCAACATTGCTTTGCAATTTTTTCAACTCTTCCAGAGTATATATCACTTTCAATGCAAAACTTGTACATGTGTTGTTTTCTTCTGTCATCAATTCCCACTTGTCCTTGAACAATATACAGTTCAATGCGCAAAATCGTGCGACTTGATCCGCATATCCATTTCCCAGTGAGATGTAATCTTGGACCTTTTTTTAATGTGCACTACATTTGACCACAGCAATTTCTTCAGGTAACTGTATTGCACACAACAACTCCTTTATCTTGTCGCCATTTCTTACTGGTGTACCAGTAGAGGTCAGGTAACCCCTTTGCGACCACAATTGACCAACATCATGAACAATTCCAAATCCATATTGGCTGTCAGTATAGATTGTGACTCTCAATCTCTACAGAAACATGGCATCCTCTAGTAAGAGCTACCAATTCTGCCACAGAATATACACCTCGAAGCCAAGAAGCTTCCAATGTACCTGTGATTGTGCATACAGCATATCCTGCTCCCAATGTTCCTGTACCATCTCTGAGACACGAGCCATCAACAAAGACAATTTGATCATTTTCTTCCAATCGGGTACCTCTGATATCAGGCCTTTGTTTTGTACACAGTTCAGTTACCTCAAGACAATCATGCTCAATGTCTTCCTCTTTTCCAATTTCAAGGGTATCACTTGGAAGTAATGTTGCTGGATTCAACACTGGACATCTTTTCAATGTTACATTTGGAGCACCTAATAAGCTTGTCTCATACCTTGTCAGCCTTGGACCAGTCAAATACTGAGTTTTCGTTCTTGTCAATAAAATCGCTACAGAGTGAGGAACCATTACCGTCAAAGGGTATCCATCATTACTCCCTCACATTGAGAAAGAATTTGAGCATCTGCGTCAACTGAACGCAGACAACCTGGTAAAGCTGCTGTGACTGGGTCCAAGGTAGCTGAAAAATAGGCTACTGGGGGATAAGCACCTCCATGGACATGTGTCAAAACAGACAAAGAACAAGCATCATGTTCATGACAAGACAATGTGAATGACTTTGTGTAATCAGGCATTCCCAATGCTGGATTCAACACTGTACATCTTTTCAATGTTACATTTGGAGCACCTAAGAAGCTTGTCTCATATCTTGTCAGCCTTGGACCAGTCAAATACTGTGTTTTCGTTCTTGTCAATAAAATCTCAACAGAGTGATGAACCATTACCGTCAAACGGTATCCCATCATTACTCCCTCACCTTGAGAAAGACTTTGACCAACTGTGTCAACTGAACACAGACATCCTGGTAAAGCTGCTGTGACTGGGTCCAAGGTAGCTGAAAAATAGGCTACTGGGCGATAAGCACCTCCATGGACCTGTGTCAAAACAGACAAAGAACAAGCATCATGTTCATGACAAGACAATGTGAATGGCTTTGTGTAATCAGGCATTCCCAACGCTGGAGCTCTGCACAAACTCTCTCTCAACTCAGTGAACGCTTTCATCTGATCCTCATCTAAAGTAATGGGGTCAGTAACGTCCTTATGTGTCAGTTGCTGCAACGGTTTGGCAATCTCAGCAAAATTTAGAATCCACTGATAACACTATCCTACCATTCCCAGAAACATTCTGACATCACTCTGTGAAGTCAGTGGACTACTCTGCAAAATCATTGTAATCCTCTGTAGGAAGTTGGCTCTGTATGTGCTATTTCAAAGTAAGGAATAGCATGCACAGAGTCCAAGGGTTCCCCTTAGAGGTAAAATAGTGGTAAAAATAGATAATACTAATGCTCTATTTTGTGGTAGTGTGGTCGAGCAGTAGGCTTATCCAAGGAGTAGTGTTAAGCATTTGTTGTACATACACATAGACAATAAATGAGGTACACACACTCAGAGACAAATCCAGCCAATAGGTTTTTATATAGAAAAATATCTTTTCTTGGTTTATTTTAAGAACCACAGGTTCAAATTTAACATGTAATATCTTGTTCGAAAGGTATTGCAGGTAAGTACTTTAGGAACTTCAAATCATCAAAATTGCATGTATACTTTTCAAGTTATTGACAAATAGCTGTTTCAAAAGTGGACACAGTGCAATTTTCACAGTTCCTGGGGGAGGTAAGTTTTTGTTAGTTTTACCAGGTAAGTAGGACACTTACAGGGTTCAGTTCTTGGTCCAAGGTAGCCCACCGTTGGGGGTTCAGAGCAACCCCAAAGTCACCACACCAGCAGCTCAGGGCCGGTCAGGTGCAGAGTTCAAAGTGGTGCCCAAAACACATAGGCTAGAATGGAGAGAAGGGGGTGCCCCGGTTCCGATCTGCTTGCAGGTAAGTACCCGCGTCTTCGGAGGGCAGACCAGAGGGGTTTTGTAGGGCACCGGGGGGGACACAAGTCCACACAGAAATTTCACCCTCAGCAGCGCGGGGGCGGCCGGGTGCAGTGTCGAAACAAGCGTCGGATTTGTAATGGAAGTCAATGGGAGATCTAGGGATCTCTTCAGCGCTGCAGGCAGGCAAGGGGGGGGTTCCTCGGGGAAACCTCCACTTGGGCAAGGGAGAGGGACTCCTGGGGGTCACTCCTCCAGTGAAAGTCCGGTCCTTCAGGTCCTGGGGGCTGCGGGTGCAGGGTCTCTCCCAGGTGTCGGGACTTTGGATTCAAAGAGTCGCGGTCAGGGGAAGCCTCGGGATTCCCTCTGCAGGCGGCGCTGTGGGGGCTCAGGGGGGACAGGTTTTTGTACTCACAGTCTTAGAGTAGTCCTGGGGTCCCTCCTGAGGTGTTGGATCGCCACCAGCCGAGTCGGGGTCGCCGGGTGCAGTGTTGCAAGTCTCACGCCTTTTGCGGGGAGCTTGCAGGGTTCTTTAAAGCCGCTGGAAACAAAGTTGCAGCCTTTCTTGGAGCAGGTCCGCTGTCCTCGGGAGTTTCTTGTCTTTTCGAAGCAGGGGCAGTCCTCAGAGGATGTCGAGGTCGCTGGTCCCTTTGGAAGGCGTCGCTGGAGCAGGATCTTTGGAAGGCAGGAGACAGGCCGGTGAGTTTCTGGAGCCAAGGCAGTTGTCGTCTTCTGGTCTTCCTCTGCAGGGGTTTTTCAGCTAGGCAGTCCTTCTTCTTGTAGTTGCAGGAATCTAATTTTCTAGGGTTCAGGGTAGCCCTTAAATACTAAATTTAAGGGCGTGTTTTAGGTCTGGGGGGTTAGTAGCCAATGGCTACTAGCCCTGAGGGTGGGTACACCCTCTTTGTGCCTCCTCCCAAGGGGAGGGGGTCACAATCCTAACCCTATTGGGGGAATCCTCCATCTGCAAGATGGAGGATTTCTAAAAGTTAGAGTCACTTCAGCTCAGGACACCTTAGGGGCTGTCCTGACTGGTCAGTGACTCCTCCTTGTTTTTCTCATTATCTTCTCCGGCCTTGCCGCCAAAAGTGGGGCCTGGCCGGAGGGGGCGGGCAACTCCACTAGCTGGAGTGTCCTGCTGGGTTGGCACAAAGGAGGTGAGCCTTTGAGGCTCACCGCCAGGTGTGACAATTCCTGCCTGGGGGAGGTGTTAGCATCTCCACCCAGTGCAGGCTTTGTTACTGGCCTCAGAGTGACAAAGGCACTCTCCCCATGGGGCCAGCAACATGTCTCGGTTTGTGGCAGGCTGCTAAAACTAGTCAGCCTACACAGATAGTCGGTTAAGTTTCAGGGGGCACCTCTAAGGTGCCCTCTGTGGTGTATTTTACAATAAAATGTACACTGGCATCAGTGTGCATTTATTGTGCTGAGAAGTTTGATACCAAACTTCCCAGTTTTCAGTGTAGCCTTTATGGTGCTGTGGAGTTCGTGTTTGACAGACTCCCAGACCATATACTCTTATGGCTACCCTGCACTTACAATGTCTAAGGTTTTGCTTAGACACTGTAGGGGCACAGTGCTCATGCACTGGTACCCTCACCTATGGTATAGTGCACCCTGCCTTAGGGCTGTAAGGCCTGCTAGAGGGGTGTCTTACCTATACTGCATAGGCAGTGAGAGGCTGGCATGGCACCCTGAGGGGAGTGCCATGTCGACTTACTCATTTTGTTCTCACCAGCACACACAGGCTTGTAAGCAGTGTGTCTGTGCTGAGTGAGGGGTCTCTAGGGTGGCATAATACATGCTACAGCCCTTAGAGACCTTCCTTGGCATCAGGGCCCTTGGTACTAGAAGTACCAGTTACAAGGGACTTATCTGAATGCCAGGGTGTGCCAATTGTGGATACAATGGTACATTTTAGGTGAAAGAACACTGGTGCTGGGGCCTGGTTAGCAGGGTCCCAGCACACTTCTCAGTCAAGTCAGCATCAGTATCAGGCAAAAAGTGGGGGGTAACTGCAACAGGGAGCCATTTCTTTACACAAGCCCCCCCCAGCCCACAGGCCAGGAGACTCAGCCAACGCTGGAAGAGTCTTCCTAGTCTGTCAGGCGAGGAAGAGTAGAGGAAATGGCTGGTTTGTTGCAGGGCCTACTCTGCCTTACATCCTCCTGTTCAGGTCATTCCCTCTGGGGAACTGGCCCACTTCCACAGTGATAGGACCTAGTCTGAACTGCCTCTTGTCTGTGCTTTTTATGTCTTCACCCATTCTCTCTATTTTGAGGTCAGAGGTATCCACCTCTGCTAATCTTATCTTAGCCAGGGTCACCCCTAGCTTACCCAAAGAGGTTACCCAGAGCTGGAGTAACCCCACCATGACCAACAGGGTCAGGGGGCCTAACTTGTTATTTGGCATGGGGTCAGACCACCAGGCCAAGGATAGTGCAGCCATAAAGGCTAACACCCAGCAGAGGCCACTGACAGCTGTCAGTGCCCAGAACCACACCTTTAGCTCTTCACCTACAAGGGAAGGGGCTAAGTTACAGGCTTCTTTGGGTTCAGGGTGCCTGTCTGCTGTATTAGAGTGGGGGGTCACCACATCTTGTAGTAAACACCCTTCTTCCACTCTTTCTTCTGTTAGCTGAGGAGCCACCCACTCAGGCTTAACAGTTGCCTGACTAGCCAGGACTTCTTGTGGGTCAGGTTGGACTTTATCAGAGCCATTTTTGGAGTTCTCCCCTACTGGAGCAGAATCTCCTTGGCTTGCTGGAACCTTGGCTAAAGGTTGTCCACCTTTCCTACTCTGTTTCCTTTTCTTTTTCTTCTGGGGCCTACTTGCATTTACTGCAGAGGCAGGACTTCCAGAATCCTTGGGAGAGGACTGGCACTGGACCAGTTCCTCTCTTGGGCTCTGACTAACCTCTGGGTAGTCATTTCCAAGGAGACAATCAAGGGGGAGGTCTGTACTGACTACTACCCTTCTCCAGCTAAGAGTGCCACCCACTTCTATGGGCACTAAAGCCACAGGCCTCTTAGTGACCCTGTCTAGGCTAACTCTTACCCTGGCAGTCTCACCTGGGATGTACTGGTTTGAGAGCACCAGCCTGTCATGCACAATAGTGTGACTGGCACAAGTGTCTCTCAGGGCAGTGGTTGGGATTCCATTCACCAGTAGGTGGTGGAAGTGTCTACTTCCCTCTGGAATCTCCAACTCACCTGTTGGGCCCTGTTTCCAGTTGAAGGCTATGAAGACCTCCTCATCTGAGGAGTCATCTCCCATGGCTACACTGGTTACCCCTGGAATCTTGTTCTGGGGTTTGTTTTTGGGACAAGAAGTGTCCTTGGTGTGGTGCCCAGACTGTTTACAGTTGTGGCACCATGCCTTAGTGGCATCCCAGTTCTTACCCTGGTACCCACCTTTGTTTTGGGTTGTGTCTTGGGGCCCACCCACCTGTTCTGGTTTTTGGGGGCCTACAGAGGACTCTTTTTCTTTGTTTCTAGTGTCACCCACTTTCTCCTGGGGAGTTTTTGTAACCCCTTTCTTTTGGTCACCCCCAGTGGAAGTTTTGGTTACCCTAGTCTTGACCCAGTGGTCTGCCTTCTTTCCCAATTCTTGGGGAGAAATTGGACCTAGGTCTACCAGATACTGATGCAACTTTTCATTGAAGCAGTTACTTAAAATGTGTTCTTTCATAAACAAATTATAAAGCCCAACATAGTCACACACTTCATTTCCAGTTAACCAACCATCTAGTGTTTTTACTGAGTAGTCTACAAAATCAACCCAGGTCTGGCTCGAGGATTTTTGAGCCCCCCTGAATCTAATTCTATACTCCTCAGTGGAGAATCCAAAGCCCTCAATCAGGGTACCCTTCATGAGGTCATAAGATTCTGCATCTTTTCCAGAGAGTGTGAGGAGTCTATCCCTACACTTTCCAGTGAACATTTCCCAAAGGAGAGCACCCCAGTGAGATCTGTTTACTTTTCTGGTTACACAAGCCCTCTCAAAAGCTGTGAACCATTTGGTGATGTCATCACCATCTTCATATTTTGTTACAATCCCTTTGGGGATTTTTAGGATGTCAGGAGAATCTCTGACCCTATTTAAGTTGCTGCCACCATTGATGGGACCTAGGCCCATCTCTTTTCTTTCCCTTTCTATGGCTAGGAGCTGCTTTTCCAAAGCCAATCTTTTGGCCATCCTGGCTAACTGGATGTCCTCTTCACTGGGGTTATCCTCAGTGATTTCAGAGGTGTTGGTCTCTCCTGTGAGGGAACCAGCATCTCTGACTATTATTTTTGGAGTCAGGGTTTGAGGGACCCTGTTCTCCCTAGATAGGACTGGTAGGGGGGAATTGTCCTCCAAGTCACTATCCTCTTCCTCTGAGTTGCCACCCTCAGAGGGGTTGGCCTTTTCAAACTCTGCCAAAAGCTCCTGGAGCTGTATTTTGGTAGGTTTGGGGCCCATTGTTATTTTCTTTAGTTTACAGAGTGACCTTAGCTCTCTCATCTGTAGATGGAGGTAAGGTGTGGTGTCGAGTTCCACCACATTCACATCTGTGCTAGACATTTTGCTTCTAAAAGTTGGAATACTTTTTAAGAATCTACAACTAGTTCTAGGTTCTAATTCAAACTTTTACAAACTTTTAAACTCTACAAGAAATGCTAAACAGGATCTAACACAAGGCCCTAGCAGGTCTTTTAAGAATTTAGAAAAATTTCAAATTGCAAAAATCAATTTCTAATGACAATTTTGGAATTTGTCGTGTGATCAGGTATTGGCTGAGTAGTCCAGCAAATGCAAAGTCTTGTACCCCACCGCTGATCCACCAATGTAGGAAGTTGGCTCTGTATGTGCTATTTCAAAGTAAGGAATAGCATGCACAGAGTCCAAGGGTTCCCCTTAGAGGTAAAATAGTGGTAAAAATAGATAATACTAATGCTCTATTTTGTGGTAGTGTGGTCGAGCAGTAGGCTTATCCAAGGAGTAGTGTTAAGCATTTGTTGTACATACACATAGACAATAAATGAGGTACACACACTCAGAGACAAATCCAGCCAATAGGTTTTTATATAGAAAAATATCTTTTCTTGGTTTATTTTAAGAACCACAGGTTCAAATTTAACATGTAATATCTTGTTCGAAAGGTATTGCAGGTAAGTACTTTAGGAACTTCAAATCATCAAAATTGCATGTATACTTTTCAAGTTATTGACAAATAGCTGTTTCAAAAGTGGACACTTAGTGCAATTTTCACAGTTCCTGGGGGAGGTAAGTTTTTGTTAGTTTTACCAGGTAAGTAGGACACTTACAGGGTTAAGTTCTTGGTCCAAGGTAGCCCACCGTTGGGGGTTCAGAGCAACCCCAAAGTCACCACACCAGCAGCTCAGGGCCGGTCAGGTGCAGAGTTCAAAGTGGTGCCCAAAACACATAGGCTAGAATGGAGAGAAGGGGGTGCCCCGGTTCCGATCTGCTTGCAGGTAAGTACCCGCGTCTTCGGAGGGCAGACCAGAGGGGTTTTGTAGGGCACCGGGGGGGACACAAGTCCACACAGAAATTTCACCCTCAGCAGCGCGGGGGCGGCCGGGTGCAGTGTCGAAACAAGCGTCGGATTTGTAATGGAAGTCAATGGGAGATCTAGGGATCTCTTCAGCGCTGCAGGCAGGCAAGGGGGGGGTTCCTCGGGGAAACCTCCACTTGGGCAAGGGAGAGGGACTCCTGGGGGTCACTCCTCCAGTGAAAGTCCGGTCCTTCAGGTCCTGGGGGCTGCGGGTGCAGGGTCTCTCCCAGGTGTCGGGACTTTGGATTCAAAGAGTCGCGGTCAGGGGAAGCCTCGGGATTCCCTCTGCAGGCGGCGCTGTGGGGGCTCAGGGGGGACAGGTTTTTGTACTCACAGTCTTAGAGTAGTCCTGGGGTCCCTCCTGAGGTGTTGGATCGCCACCAGCCGAGTCGGGGTCGCCGGGTGCAGTGTTGCAAGTCTCACGCCTTTTGCGGGGAGCTTGCAGGGTTCTTTAAAGCCGCTGGAAACAAAGTTGCAGCCTTTCTTGGAGCAGGTCCGCTGTCCTCGGGAGTTTCTTGTCTTTTCGAAGCAGGGGCAGTCCTCAGAGGATGTCGAGGTCGCTGGTCCCTTTGGAAGGCGTCGCTGGAGCAGGATCTTTGGAAGGCAGGAGACAGGCCGGTGAGTTTCTGGAGCCAAGGCAGTTGTCGTCTTCTGGTCTTCCTCTGCAGGGGTTTTTCAGCTAGGCAGTCCTTCTTCTTGTAGTTGCAGGAATCTAATTTTCTAGGGTTCAGGGTAGCCCTTAAATACTAAATTTAAGGGCGTGTTTTAGGTCTGGGGGGTTAGTAGCCAATGGCTACTAGCCCTGAGGGTGGGTACACCCTCTTTGTGCCTCCTCCCAAGGGGAGGGGGTCACAATCCTAACCCTATTGGGGGAATCCTCCATCTGCAAGATGGAGGATTTCTAAAAGTTAGAGTCACTTCAGCTCAGGACACCTTAGGGGCTGTCCTGACTGGTCAGTGACTCCTCCTTGTTTTTCTCATTATCTTCTCCGGCCTTGCCGCCAAAAGTGGGGCCTGGCCGGAGGGGGCGGGCAACTCCACTAGCTGGAGTGTCCTGCTGGGTTGGCACAAAGGAGGTGAGCCTTTGAGGCTCACCGCCAGGTGTGACAATTCCTGCCTGGGGGAGGTGTTAGCATCTCCACCCAGTGCAGGCTTTGTTACTGGCCTCAGAGTGACAAAGGCACTCTCCCCATGGGGCCAGCAACATGTCTCGGTTTGTGGCAGGCTGCTAAAACTAGTCAGCCTACACAGATAGTCGGTTAAGTTTCAGGGGGCACCTCTAAGGTGCCCTCTGTGGTGTATTTTACAATAAAATGTACACTGGCATCAGTGTGCATTTATTGTGCTGAGAAGTTTGATACCAAACTTCCCAGTTTTCAGTGTAGCCTTTATGGTGCTGTGGAGTTCGTGTTTGACAGACTCCCAGACCATATACTCTTATGGCTACCCTGCACTTACAATGTCTAAGGTTTTGCTTAGACACTGTAGGGGCACAGTGCTCATGCACTGGTACCCTCACCGATGGTATAGTGCACCCTGCCTTAGGGCTGTAAGGCCTGCTAGAGGGGTGTCTTACCTATACTGCATAGGCAGTGAGAGGCTGGCATGGCACCCTGAGGGGAGTGCCATGTCGACTTACTCATTTTGTTCTCACCAGCACACACAGGCTTGTAAGCAGTGTGTCTGTGCTGAGTGAGGGGTCTCTAGGGTGGCATAATACATGCTACAGCCCTTAGAGACCTTCCTTGGCATCAGGGCCCTTGGTACTAGAAGTACCAGTTACAAGGGACTTATCTGAATGCCAGGGTGTGCCAATTGTGGATACAATGGTACATTTTAGGTGAAAGAACACTGGTGCTGGGGCCTGGTTAGCAGGGTCCCAGCACACTTCTCAGTCAAGTCAGCATCAGTATCAGGCAAAAAGTGGGGGGTAACTGCAACAGGGAGCCATTTCTTTACATCCTCTCTCTGGAGATCCTCCTTGACCCTTTCTCAATCTGATGTCCCAAGTATTTCACTGACTTCTGACAGTATTGCAATTTCAAAGGTGACACTTTATGTCCAAACTTTCCCAAATGATTCAACAGGGCAATCGAGTCATACTTACACTCGTCCCTTGTCCTGGATGCAATCAGCAAATCATCAAAGTACTGCACTAGAGTTGATTGGTACGGTAGTTCCAATGACTCCAAATTCTTTTTCAGGATCTGATTGAACAGAGACGGTGACTCCCTATACCCTTGTGGAAGTCTGCACCAGCTGTAGACTCTGTCTAGGAATTTGAAACTAAAAAGAAACTGACTATCCTCATGAAGAGGCACAGAAAAGAAAGCGTGTGACAAATCAACCACTGAGAACCACTCTGCATCGCATGGAATCTGAAACAGTATCACTGCTGGATTTGCACTACAGGACAACACTTGAACACCATGTCATTCACTTTTCACAAGTCTTGCACAATGCATACTTTCCCACATGGCTTCTTTAAGCCCATTATCGGTAAATTACATGGACTGCTCAACTCTTCTTTCAAAACTCCTTGTTTCATAAAATCTCCAATTATCTGTGCCTCTTTCATCAGAACATCTTGTGCCATGTTATACTGTGGAAGCTGCGAAAACACTACATTTGGCTTCAGAGTAATATTAATTGGTTCCACTCCCTTGATCAAACCCACTTTTTTACCTGTCAGGTAGCACACATTTTCCTTTACTGTTCCCTGCAAATCCGCATGCAATTTTGTCACAGTAAACTTCGGAAAAAACTCAATCAATGGGTACTCTTCGTTAACATTTTCAATTGCAGTTTCAGGCGTCTGTTCTTCCTCATCATCACTATCAGTCTGAACCTCTATACCTGCAGTCGAACTACTAATTGAACATTTGGTCTTACACAACAAGTCTCTTTCCAGTAGAGATGCTGGACTTGAGTCACAAACTTATGTAGTCCCTGGAAGTTGCCAATCTCAACTTGTACTGGATCTGTCATTGGATTTGTCAGCTGTCTGTTTGCTATTCCCATAACTTGAACTGTTCTGCCAGAAAGAGCCAATTTCTGAACTTCTGCACTTCTCACTGTAGAGCGTGTAGCTCCCGTATCCACTAAGAATGAAACTCTGTGACCCATCACCTTTCCCTTCACAAATAGTCCTCTCTGATCTACCTCTAAGGACACTGCAAGCATAGATGGCTCTTCATCCGAGCTAATACTCATCCATTCATCATTTATTTCATTCTCACTTTGTATTGGTAATTGGTGCACTGTGTCATTACTTCTGTCTTGTCTCTGACCTGTGACCTGCTGAGTAAGCATCATCTGTTGCTGTTTCATCGGGTCTTGAGGTATCTGCATTTGCTGCCTAGGTACCAGGGGAACCCGCTGGTGCATTGGTTGCAACTGTGTCACTTGTGAATGCAGCACTCGTACCTGCTGCATGGGTTGAACATTTTGCACTTGATTCTGAACATTCGGATTAGGTTCTCTCATTCTCGGGACTTTCACAGCTTGAAATGTATTGACATCACCACCTTGCTGAACAACACCATCCTGTACCATCAACGGACAATCACGCTTCCAGTGTCCCACGTTTCTGTGCAGATGGCACGTTAACATCCTCTTCATTCCCTGTATATCATTCGGAACCACCAAAGTATCCAAATCAGGACCACAAGTCATATTGACTCCACAACCCCTACTTCTAATATAAGTTTCCCTGCTGCTGCGGCATCTGTTGACCCCTCCTCCTCCCCTCCTCCCCCCCTCCTCCCCCCCTCCTCCCTCTTATGGCAGCAGCTGCGTGGCCACGCCGCTGGCGCGCCGAAGGCGCGCCAAAGGCAAGCCCGCCTGTGCCTGTCCGCGCCTGGACCGCGCCCAGCGCCACGACCCCTGGCCCCCAGCACTCCCAAACCCCACAGCACCGGTACGACCCCAACACCCTCCACGCCCTCAACCCGGGGCGCTCCAGTACCTGCTTCCTAGCCAACCCCAAGCGCACCCATGGACCCTTCGCATGCCTCACCTGCAAACTCACCTTCCACCGCGAAACCACCCCGCCCGCCAGCCCACGCTCCAACAACCACCTCAAATGTATCCTAATCAACGCATGCTCCGTCCACAAGCACGCCATTGAACTATGGGACCTCCTGGACTCCACCGCACCGGACGTCGCCTTTCTTCACTGAGACCTGGATGAACGCCTCTTCGGCCCCCGACATCGCCATAGCCATCCCCAACGGCTACAAGATCAGCAGGAGAGACCGCACCAACCAAGTCGGCGGAGGAATCGCCATCATCTTCAAGGACCCCATCAACGTCACCACCTCCACCGAAGACACCCCCTTCGCCGCCGAACACCTGCACTTCCAAATCCACACCGACCCCAGGACCACCCTCAGAGGAACTCTCATCTACAGACCCCCTGGACCACGCGCCCTCTTCAGCAACTCTATCACTGACTTCATCTCCCGCACGCCCTTGCTTCGCCGGACTACATCCTCCTCGGCGACCTCAACTTCCACCTGGAACAGAACAACGACCCCAACACCACCGCCCTGCTCGACAACCTCGCCAACCTCGGTCTCAAGCAACTGGTGAACACCCCCACCCACATCGTTGGACACACGCTCGACCCCATCTTCTCCACCAGCAACCACGTATCCTTCAGCCACTCCTCCGTAATACACTGGACCGACCACAGATGTTTCCACTTGCGAGACTCTCCACCTCCGCACACAACCCATCCCACACAGACATTGGAACAAAATCCCCACGGAACAGCTTCTCTCAACTCTCAGCGACAACCAACCCACCTTCTCCACCGACGCCAACGACGCAGCCCTTAGCCTCACGCATTGGATCACCAACTGCGCGGACAACCTCGCACCCCTCAGACGCCTCTCAAGACAGACCAACACCAGGAAACCTCTTTGGTTCACAGACACCCTCAAGGAATCCCAAAAAAACGTCCGCACCCTCGAGAAAGCCTGGCGCAAGGACCACACCGCAGAAAACATGTCTGCCCTCAAAAACGCCACCCGCGAACACCACCAACTGATCCGTGCCACCAAAAGAACTTCCTTCACAGACAGACTGGACAAGAACACTCACAACAACAAAGAACTCTTCAACATTGTCAAAGAGCTCTCCAATCCAGTCGCCAACGCCATCACACCCTCACAAGACCTCTGCAACTCCCTCGCCACCTTCTTCCATCGTAAGATCACCGACCTACACGACAGCTTCGGACACCAGACCCAGCCAACCATCACAGAACCTACAACCCCAGCCATCACCCTCAACGCCTGGACTCACATCAGCATGGAAGAGACCAAAGCTACCATGAACTCCATCCACTCCGGTGCCCCCTCGGACCCCTGCCCACACTTCATCTTCAACAAAGTCGACGACATCATCGCCCCGCATCTCCAGACCATTATCAACAGCTCGTTTGCTTCTGCCACCTTCCCCGAGAGCTGGAAACACGCAGAAGTCAACGCCCTATTGAAGAAACCTATGGCAGACCCCAGTGACCTGAAGAACTTCCACCCCATCTCGCTCCTCCCCTTCCCTGCCAAAGTCATAGAGAAGACCGTCAACAAGCAACTTACCAACTTCCTTGAAGACAACAGCCTACTCGACCTCTCTCAGTCTGGATTCCGAGCCAATCACAGCACAGAAACCGCCCTCATCTCTGTCACAGACGACATCAGAACTCTGATGGACAACGGAGAAACAGCCGCCCTCATCCTCCTCGACCTCTCGGCTGCCTTCGACACTGTCTGCCACCGAACCCTAATATCCCGCCTCTGCTCCACCGGTATCCAAGGACAGGCCCTGGACTGGATCACCTCTTTCCTCTCCAACCGCTTCCAAAGAGTCTACCTCCCTCCATTCCGCTCAGACCCCACCGAGATCATCTGCGGCGTCCCACAAGGCTCCTCGCTCAGCCCGACTCTCTTCAATGTCTACATGATCCCCCTCGCCGACATCGTACGCAAACACAACATCAACATCACCTCCTACGCCGACGACACTCAGCTGATACTTTCCCTCACCAAAGACCCCACCAGCGCCAAGACCAACCTGCAAGATGGAATGAAAGATGTCGCAGAATGGATGAAACTCAGCCGTCTGAAACTGAACTCAGACAAAACGGAAGTCCTCATCCTCGGAAACACCCCGTCCGCCTGGGATGACTCCTGGTGGCCTACGGCCCTTGGCACTGCACCAACCCCTTCAGACCACGCACGCAACCTCGGATTCATCCTGGACCGACTTCTCTCCATGACCAAACAAGTCAACGCCGTATCATCTTCCTACTTCCTCACCCTCCGCATGCTCCGAAAGATCTTCCGTTGGATCCCCGCCGACACTAGAAAGACAGTGACCCACGCCCTCGTCACGAGCCGCCTGGACTACGGTAACACCCTTCACGCAGGAACCACCGCTAAACTCCAGAAACGTCTGCAGCAAATACAAAACGCCTCTGCCCGCCTCGTCCTCGACATACCCCGCCCACCTGAGACACCTGCACTGGCTTCCCGTCAACAAAAGGATCACCTTCCGGCTCCTCACCCACGCACACAAAGCCCTCCACAACAAGGGACCCGAATACCTCAACCGTCGCCTCAGTTTCTACACGCCCACCCGTCAACTTCCGGCAACCTCGCACTCGCCGCCGTCCCTCGCATCCGCCGCACCACGGCAGGTGGGAAATCCTTCTCCTACCTGGCGGCCAAGACATGGAATTCCCTCCCCACCAACCTCAGGACCTCAAAGGACCACCTCGCATTCCGGAGGCAACTCAAGACCTGGCTCTTTGAGCAGCAGTAACCCCCTCCCCCTAGCACCTTGAGACCCTCACGGGTGAGTAGCGCGCTTTATAAATGTTTGTGATTTGATTTGATTTGATT
This sequence comes from Pleurodeles waltl, assembly GCF_031143425.1. Taxonomy (NCBI): domain Eukaryota; kingdom Metazoa; phylum Chordata; class Amphibia; order Caudata; family Salamandridae; genus Pleurodeles; species Pleurodeles waltl. Next base: position 935,672,984 of record NC_090447.1, on the reverse strand, counting down.
ATGACTGTTCTCAACAGAAAGAGAAATGCTACCATTTTCAATGTTCCCTATAATTTACTTCTGTTGATGCAATCAAAAGCAATTGTAAAATCTACAAATGCTGCATTGAGAAGGTTCCCCTTTGCTGTCACTTATGTGTGTATTATAAGCAAAAGAGCTCAAAAACTATCCTCTGTGTTGCATCCCCTCCAAAATGCCATCCGATAGTACTTACTGGGGGCCGATTCTTCTAATTATTTATACAAAGGTTTGGCAAACCATTTACTCTCTACATCAAGCACTGCAATTAGTCGATACGTTGTCAGGGAGGAGGAATTTCTCTTCTTGTGTACTGGGACCAATAATGAACCTCATTAACTATCAGGAACAAAGTATGTGTCAAAACGATTCCTGTTTATTGGAAATAAAATCTGTCCGTAATGGGATACAGGAGTCGAACAGCCCAGCCAGTACTCCATTTGGTCATGGAGCTCTGTCACTACGGATGGACTTCAATAATGTGAGTACCTCTGCTGGTGTGTTATTATTCTCTCACTAGGGGTGTTCATTTGAAATGCCCACTCATATAGTGACAGACTCTAGCAATAGAAGAGTTATCCTACAAGATCACCCACTCTTTTTTTAAAATTATTTTAGGATCATCCATTCTGAAAAGAAAGTTACAGCTCGTTGTCGACCCCCTCGTCGATTACATGTCTAGATTGGAGTTTCTTTATTCATACATGACTGAGAACTTGTTGTGAGATTAGCAACACCTCCCCCTGCTTTTCATGTTCAAATACTTCAGTGTGTCGATCCACCCATGGTATTAGGCAGTTATGTGACAACTACCCTTAGGTAACTCAAGACACCACATTGACTCCCTCTCCCTCCTCTTCTATGTGCTCTCTCTTTTCCCCTCCCCTCGGACAAGCGCAGCTGCTTTCCCCGCATTGTACAGTCCGCTTATATGGGCCCCTTTTTGGAATGTTATGACCTTAGTGTATGCCATGTTTTTTGCCTTGTTGTTTCCCTCGTGCCATTTGGATTTACAATTATTCTACATTTATTCATTGCTGATGTGTAGTGATTTCATTGTCATTGGATGCAATATCCTGTTCCCTACCCACCCACGCCCACCGACACGCACACTGTATTACTCTGTTTTGGTTATCAATAAAGAATTGTAACACAAAAATAAAAAGACACCACACTGAATACATGTTTGCATTCCATTCCATCGCTGTTGATGTATACTTATTACCTGAGGTTACTTGACGATGGTGACTTTACAGCCCAAAGAGTGAACTAAATATTGTACATAACTTACTTAAGAACATTGGTGGTCTGCACACGGCCTGAAGAAGTTCCATATTGAACTAAACACATTAGCTGCTAATATCTGTGCAGGCAAAATTGAAAGAGAAATAAATGTTTTCTGTGATAAAATTTGAAAAATACGACTGTAGACCAGCGCTCCTCAAAATTTGTAATGCCGCATCCCCCAGTGGAAAAAAGAAATCATTGGGTCCCACTCATGGTTTTTTATAATTATTCTATTAAGTTGGCAATGTGTAAACATGTCTAGGCTTATTTAGACATTGCAGTTATGTTCTGTTATCTTTTAAAACAATTGAATTAAATACATGTTTGCCAAACATAGTATTCTGCTGAGGCAGGCCTTGCTAATGCGTAACAGTATCCACCGCATGATTATTAGAAGTGGGAGTGGGGATTTTGAAGAATATTTGGAATCTCTTTTCTTTTGACACAAACACCCAGCTTGGACAAAAATGTCAAAACCCCGCCCCCCAGTTTGAAGACCCCTGCTGTAGACCCTTGTTTGCAATTTGCCTCAATGAATTTGAACAATCAATTTGTGTGTTTTGTCACATTTTGAGTTGTGAGAAGCATAGCATTGCTCCAGGGAGTTGTTTCGGGTGTTACACCCCCTACAAATTGTATTCTGTAGTAAAATGTTGGGTTCAAGTGCTTTCAGTCAGGTAATGTGAAGTGTTTGTTGGATTTAACCTAGAATGTTTACATGCCCACACTGACAAAAAACACACACACACACTCTTATATTTTGAAGGCCTTAAGAAATGTTGATTAATTTAAAAAATATTGTTTTAAGTCCATTCAACAGGCAGCCCTCTGCTCGCTTTCTAGTGCCCCTTGAGCCCTCCCCTAATGTCCTGTTTCTCACATAATGGGTTTTAACAAGATATCCCAGAGTGATTGTTGGGAAATCAGAAGGTCACCCACCCCCCACATGCCCGATCGGAATGACCAAGCTACGCCCCTGCAGAGGACTGGAGTCTGAAATTCTAAGACAGGATAACAATAGTTATCATACGATGTTGGTGATGTGGTGATTGGCTCCCTCTATTGCTTCATGCACCCCACTTGCATCACTATAATTATTTCTTCTGAGGTTACTATGATATATGCAGTGATTTGCAATTGCCCCAATTGCTTTCTGTAAAACATCCATAATTACTATCTGTGGGCCCCTCAAACCCTTGGTCACCAGTGCCATTGCCTAGGCTGCACCAAAGATAGCTACATCGCTCTTACAATGCATGTTTTTAGTGTTTGCCGGTTTTACAAGTGACACTGACCGATCAGACTGCTATATGCATGATATTCTGGTGTGCAGAGTGACCTATACAGTGCTTGAATGTGGTGGTGGATCTCGGGGTGTCAATATAGATGTGTCATGGGCAGGGACATCTTAAAGATTTGGGGAGCCCCTGGCCAAACATATTTTGGGAGCCCTGTTTGAAACAGATTTTAATTTATGATTCAATTTCAGCTTACTTGTTGCCTAAGTGGCCAAGTTACTGGTGCTGCACAGGCAGGCTAGTCCAAATTCTAAATGTGTTTCCATCTGATATTCAGAAATAGTGATGTGTGTTTTCTACATTGTAATGTAGCAGCAGCTCACTAAAATTATTGCAAATAATCTCTGGAACCCATTGACGTTTCTCATATGGAAGGTCTTGATTTGATCATACAAAAATGGTCCTTTTACAATAGTGAATGATGCTGAAAAACATAAACCCAACATTTCTCTGCAAAATATCTGTAACACACTGCCACACTTTACCCATCAAAAATAAGTTAAAAAAGGAAAATGGTATTTAAAGCAATCATTGTTTAAAAGCAATTGAAGGGTAGATCTATTTAGAAAACAGAGCCAAATCTATAAGGGGGACCCATGAACAGCTGGGTCACTGTGCCAGAGCCCACTGTGTCCATACCTTATAACGTCTTGGGACGTGGGGTAATCCAGATGCAGTGTTTGCTTTGTGTAATAAATGCAAGGGACCTGGAATTCTGCTTTAAATTGAAGAGTGCAGTTGTGGAAGAAGATATTATGCATTAGAGTTTTATATTGTAGCTGCAACTGAGCTGCATTTTTAGCACTGTTGGCACATGCAAAGGGGTTACAGTTGAAGCAAGAATCTCTAAATATGCACAATAGCTGAATAATCAGGACAAGGGCTAAAAAATAGTCCAAGTCCTTAACTTCCATTGGCTTTTGTTTGGGTAGTATAACAGTATCAATTGGCTGGGGTCACCAGTGGGTTCGGAAAAAAAAACTGTATAACAATGTTGCAGCTCATACTGTACTCACACTTTCTCTTCTCACCTTATGCATTGGCTGTGTCATCGACAGAACTCTCAGAGTCCTCCACAGGCTCCGGTCTTCCCTCCCTGCGATGGAATCTTTGACTCTTCCAGCAGCTGACTGACAGAGTACGGATACATACCATCAAATTGTTTGAGAAATAACCATTAGCACCGTCTAGTTCAAGAATACCTGACAATCAGAAGACACACCCACTGCTGTGCAGTAACTGCACATCACACATACAGTTATAGGCAGCGACCACTTCAAGCGTGTCTGTGTGTGAGTTTTTTAGGGTCGAGCACGCAAGCACTCTGGCCCCTGTTGTCATCTCTCTATGGGCTTTTAACCATGCTTCTCACTTTCGTTAGTTCGTGGGCTTGCCTTTCAAAATTCACTTGATTTAGTTAGTGAAAGGCATGCATACGTCATGCCTTTTCCATTGTTTAGCCCTCCTCGAGTGCACCGGCCAACTACTTAAAACATACTAGGCTCCATGTTTTCCGTATGGTATCCAGATTACTTTTTATTTTTATTTTGTACACAGCACAATCTCGCTGGGCAGTAATCAAGCAATTTTCATGACTACCAGTTTAATTCTTTTTTTTTTTTTCTTTTTTTTTTTCTATTCTAAATCAATAGTAATAGTTTCTGCTTTTAAAGATCTCATATAAGATTACTTATTTAATTAACATATTCTCGAGGCCCCGAGAGCCATGCAGAAAAGGGTGCCCAAACTCTAGTGAGTCTTTTACCTGCCGCTGCTCCTTTTAGTTCATACAGGCTATTCTCCAAGTGATACATAGATAAAAGTCGTGAAAACCATTGATTAAATCGTGGGGGATCTACATCACGCCACAGAGATGGTATGCAGCTGCGAAATACCGACATTGCTATGAACAGGAAATATCTATCTCGACTATTACATACTGAATAATCAACTCCCAGCAAAACCATTTGAGGTGTCAGATAGATAGTCTGTTTCAAGATTTTCTTCAATATATCGGATATCCCGGTAATTAGACTTTCCAGTTTTACACATTGAAAAAACATATGACAGAGATCTGAATTCGGGCAACCACATTGTGGACACATGATTCCCATCATTTTACCCCAGCTCGCAATCTTAGCAGGTGTATAATATAAATTATACAATACCATAAAATGTTGAGCTTGCGGGCTCGTAGACAATAAAACAGTCCGTGCCATTTCCATAGATTCACAAACCTCTGTCTCTTTAGCTCCAACCCGTCCTTCCCATTTTTTAACAAGTAAAACCCGGTCGTCCAATATAGCATTTAAAAGCAGCAGATACAGGTTTTTAATGCCGCAGCTAGTGGGGTGTCGTGAAACTTCCATTAGTTTAATCTTGTCTATGTACCAACCTTGGGTCATACTAGTTAGTAGAAAAGCTCTAATCTGTAAAAAAATTAAAAAGTCTGTTTTTTCCAGCGCATATTCCACACTCAATTCCTCAAATGATTTGAGGTGGCTGCCAGAATGAAAAAGGTCCCCGACTTTATGAATACCCCGGTTACTCCACCTCAAACAATAGTGGTCTTTAAATATCGCCGGAAACGTGGGAATAGTCCACAAGGGAGTGTAGTAGCAGATTCGTCCTATACCTATCTTGCGCTTAACCTGGGTCCATGCCTTAAATGCAGCATAGATTACCTTAAATTTTACCTTTTTGTAGTAGCTGGGTTCCAGAATCCGCAGAAAGACTGCATCTGCTTCTTTGCCCAAAATCAAGGTATATATCGAAGGGAGAGCATCTTGCCCGAATCTATCTGTGACATAAAGTGTCTGTGCATACTGAAGCACTGCTGCCAGATAATAAAGTTTAAAGTTGGGAAGTGCCCACCCCCCTTTCTCTCTAGGAAGAGTCATATAATGGAAAGCCCGGCGCGGCTTTGTATAGGACCAAATGAAACTATTAACCAATCCCTCTCTTAGTTTGAACCAGTCTTGCCCAATCTCTAGGGGGATTGTTCTAAAGAGATAAAGTATTTTGGGTAGAAAGACCATTTTTATCACGTTGCAACGTCCCATAAGTGACAAATGTAGATTGTTAATGCAAGCGAGATCTTTCCTAGTCTTTGTTAAAATCGGGCCCATGTTTATTTTCACAACTTCGTCAAGGTTTACTGTAAGTTTAACACCTAAATATTGTACCTGTGTGAGCGCCCGCTCATCCTTCAAATCTATTGAGTCGTTCACCAACATTTGGCATTTACTTTTGTTCAGCAAATAGCCAGATCTTTTCCCAAACTGCAGGGCTTCCTGCTCTATTTCCCATATAGCAGTCCTGGGGTCCGTGGTCACCACCGCAATATCATCTGCATATGCTAAAATCTTAGTACACCCTCCTTTCAATGAGACTGGAATGATCCGATCATTCCTGATCATTCTCCTGATCAAGGGGTCAATATATAGCGCAAAAAGCAGTGGTGAACACGGGCTCCCTTGTCGCGTACCTCTCTGGATACTGATTGAGGTCGACTTTAGCCCGGCAACTTGTATCGTAGCCGTTGGTTTGTGGTAAAGCTGTTGAATTGCTTTAACAAACCCGGGACCAATGTTATTTTTACGCAAGACAGACCATAAAAAGGGATCCCATTAAGTAGGAGCAAGAGTCCTCACACACCTAGTTAGGTTATCTATAGGGACTTAACTTTTAGTACTTTACTGGACAGATACGAGTAATACTTCTAACATGGCCGCCAGTTTTTCCTTAAACGCTACCAACAGAGCGTTTTACGCTCGTGTACTCCGCACAACGAACGTCGGTGCCGAGACACACGAAAGTTGCGTACTGAAGGCGATTCCTACGTCCTCCTCCTTTTTAATCCCCTCACTACCGCGCTCCCCCGTCTTTCCGGGAGCGCGACGAAGGGGTAGGTGGTACTGCCGTCTACATGGTCCAAACAAGTAAGTGTTCTGCCTGTGCCATCTGTGTGAAAGACTCGTTGCTTCACAATACTTACATGTAGCGTTTAACCGACTAAGATGTCGCTTATACCCAGGCGAGTGATTCTTATTCATGGGACTTTTACAGGCAATCTCATATGGATAAACGAGACTCTTTGCTTATTATTTAACCATATGTGTCCCTCCCAGACATGGTTCCTTAACACAGAGTTGATTTATGAACCTGATTACCATGATGATCTTCACCTTAGATGTATATCAATGACAACTGCCTGCAATCTGTTTTACACAATACTCTTTTTAGATCAACGACTAATCACTTATTAGTGTGGTTTCCTCTCCTATATAAACTTTTCTCCCCACTTTCTTGGTGACGCATATACGAGGGTATAATTATATACATGATATCCGGAGTGAGATTAGTTTTTTCATGACTTGACATTCTGTTTTTGTCTTTTGTTCCTTTACCGGCTAACTAGAGCCTTGGGGTCCAGGTATATGGTCCGCGTTATCCCATGAAGCCCTGTCTCAGTGTAGGAGGGTAAGCATATTTCGTTCACCACACCAACACGGGTGTATGAATGTTTATCACAAATCACCGTGTGCCACACACATTGAATGCCCACACATTCAAGTGCTACTCTTGATATGTTGAGTTGGACTTTTGTTAATTTTATATTCTTTCTTAAAAACCTCTATACTTTTATAGGGCGACGAATAGGAACGAAAGACTGGGTCATAATGGACTCATGTAAGTGACTGGTGATAATTATACTCCTCCCCTTTCTGATTATCAGTTGACAGAGGCAAGAGTCACTCTAGTTTATTTGTAGAGAAGCATCATGTCTTGTAACTAGGTCCTGAAGAAGCGTCGCTGGATCCTGTGGGACCTCATAGACGCGAAACATGTCGACCCATTGTTGAGGTGGGTCTTGTAATACCTTGACTTCCTCGTTATGTATAATAAAGTCTGAGAGTAGTCGAGCATTATATCGACTCTACCCTCCTGTTTACCGTTTTAATCTTGTCCAAGACCCCACATTAATAAAAGGTAACTTTGAGTAGGGTTCTTGAGCCAATTTTAATTTTTCCATCTCTTTCTCCTTTCCCCTTCACCGATTTGTGGGAAAGGCTGGCATCATCAAAAAGATCTCCGGCAAAGAGCCCCCCGAAAGGGTGGTGCCCGCCAGACATTGCAGCGCCAGTCTGGCGAGGAGCTGGTCCAATGATGAAGCATGACACCTAACTAGGTGTGTGAGGACTCTTGCTCCTACTTAATGGGATCCTTTTTGACTCTCCCTGTCGTTTCCTTGCTTTCTAGGAACAGTGTATCACATTATAAATAACCGTTATTGGAGGACATACACTGGACCTCATAACCCTCCGAATCCCCTTATTTTTTGATATAGACCATAAAAAGGGCCAGTGAACCCGATCGAAAGCTTTTTCCGCATCTAGCAAGATTACTGCCATGGGAAGCTTGGCTGTTGCACTAACATCAAGTAGCGTGATGACTCGTCTTATATGGTCTGCCGTGCTCTTCCCCGGGATGAAGCCATGCTGCCATGGAGATACTAAACCTGAGATTACCAAACTCAGGCGACTGGCAAGTATTTTAGCATAAATTTTGGCATCGCTGTTAATTAGAGAAATTGGGCGATATGAACCAGGCTGAGTGGGTTCCTTGTCCTTTTTCAAAAAGACTACTATCTTAGCCTCCCCCCAGGAGGCCGGTTGAGGAGCCCGTGCTTGTACTTCAATAAATAAATTGAGCAACTGTTTACATATCTCCACAAAAAAAACTTTGTAGAATTCCAGTGGAATTAAATCCCCCCCTGCCGCCTTCCCGCTTGCCAAGGTGCGAGTTGCTATCTCCAATTCTTCCAATGTCATAGGAACTTCTAAAGCTGCCTTATCTTCCTCTCTTAACTGATCTGATATCTCATTGCCGTAGCATCGATCCCTTCCTCTTCTTGGGGCTGTTCTTCCTGGGTATATAATTTTTGATAGAATCGTCTAAAAACTTCCATAATCTCTGGACCGTTGTGTACCATCCGCCCCTCTTCATTCACTAAACTTTTAATGTTCCCAAATACCTGCTTTTGTCTTATTCTTAAGGCCAGCTGTTGGCCCACTTTCCCGCTATACTCATAGCATTTCTGGCGATATACTAAAAATTTTGCAGCAGCCTTATCCATAAAAATCTTAGTGGCCTCTGCCTTAATGATATTCCCCTCACACAGAATGTCTGCGACCTCTACTCCGCTGCGGATCACTTCCACTAGTCACTGCTCTGCTTTAACCAGCTTTGTCTGAACTAATTTTAACTGATCCATGCGTATTTTCTCCTTTCTTAACCCATAGCTCAGGTTTGTCCTCTGACAGCAGCTTTAAATGTATCCCAAACTGTCTGGCAAGAAGCAGAGTCCTGATTTATCTTAAAGAATTCCGGGATCCATTCCTTCATTTTTTGGATATACCCAGGATCGGCTAATAGTGCCCTATCAAATGTCCAAGATCTAGGCTGCGGGCCCTTTCTCCCAATCTCTAAAGCCAAAACCAATGGGTTGTGGTCTGATATGATTCTAGGAAGTCTGTTGATCCTTATTTGGTTTTGTAAAAAGGCTATCACAAAAAAGTAGTCTAGCCTGACTAATTTCTTATGCGGGGCAGAGAAAAAGGTGAACCCTGAGTCCTGCGGGCAACACAGCTGCCAGACGTCGATCAAGCCATGATTAATGGCCAATGATTGAAGAGCCCTAAAAACTTTATTCTTTCTACCCAGGTAGAGTGTTTGTTCCTGAATGGGTTCTTTATTATCTAAATGTATATTGAAATCTCCACACATTATGATAGGTGTTGCCCAGGTCGCAAGTTCTAAATTAAGCCAATCCAGTATCTCTGGATCATCTGTGTTGGATCCATAAATAGAACATAGAGTGAACCTTAGCCCCTTAGCCGAACATTCCAACAGAACCAGCCTGCCGAGTTTATCAGCTAATTGTTTATGTATAACCAAAGTACTGATCCGAGTTAATATCGCAACCCCTCTAGTGGTTGTGTGTTGTCGTGTAAAAACCGCTAGCTTCCAGCCATAAAACTCCATTAGTTGCTTTTGTGTAACTGGGATATGTGTTTCCTGCATACAAATAATATCAACATTCCATGACTTGAAAACCTCTCCTACAAGCTGCTGTTTTTTGTTATTATTGAGCCCACAAACATTCACTGTGGCAATACGTATTTCACTTAACTGTCCTATTTTCATGGATGTTGGTCCTTCTGGCTCCCCTGTATGCCCCATTCAAATATGCTGCTTTCACACCCTGTCCCTTTTTCCACTGATGAGAGCTATCCCCACTCCCCCTGCTGTGTGTCCCATTATCCTTTTTGTCCCTGTGACCCCCCCCCCCACCCTCCTTTAACCCACCCCCCAGCCCTTACCCCTATAAATGGAATCGCCAGGCTCCTGAGCCTGTAAGATGGTATTTGCCAGTCCCGCTCCCGTTAGCCCACCCATACGTAAAAAAAACCTTCACACATCTATTACCAATCCTTACACGTGGCCCCTCTTCTTCACCCTCCTGATCGAAACCCTTGACCAATAAACAATTCAAAGAGGAAAAAAAAAAAGGCCAAAAAGAGATACATGAAAAGAAAAAAAAAATGGGAGAGTAGAGAGCGGAGTGCGGGGGGAGTTTACCTACCCCCAATCAGTATCACATACATTTACATACATTTACATATAAACGGCTATTTACGGCAAACCCTCCCCCCCCTTCTCCTGTACCCCCTGCACTTGACCAGTTTTCAGTTGCTGTACATATTCCCCTGCTTTAATTTCTGAGAGAAAAAATCTTATAGTTGTTTTATAGACAACTTTTAGACGTGCAGGGCTTAACAAGTAGGCTACCACCCCCAACTCTTGGAATTGAGCAATCATCTGCCTGAGTCGCCACCGATCTCTACAGTGGCATGTGCAAAGTCTGGCCTACTAAAGAATGATACACCTTCCACCATCACCTTTGAATTGGGGCGAGCTTTTTCAAACACAGCCTGTCTCAATAACAAAATTACCAAAATACACTATAATAGCCCGTGGATAGCTCTGGTCCCTACCGGCAGAGGTCAAGGCTTGTTTTTTCCTCATTAACGGAAAACGGTGTGCTCTCTGAATCTCCTTTTCCCAATCCCACCCAATCAGGTCTGGGAATGCTTTCTTAAAAAGTAAAGCTATGTAGGCCCTAGTATCCTGCCCCTCAAGGTCCTCTGCTATACCCAAAATCCTCAAGTTATTCCGCCGCTGGCGGTTTTCCGCATCTTCCAGTTTCCATTGAATATCCGAGATCTGCTGTCCTTGTGTCGGCGTCTGTGCTGTTGCTGCTTTAACTTCGATTTCCAGCTCCTCAGTTCGAGTCTCCATGGTGGCGATGCGTGCACCAATGCCCTGGCAAGATTTGCCCACTTTTTAAATGGATAATTGTAACTGTCTGTTTGCAGCTTTCATTTTCCTGCTCTCCCTCTGTGCCTGTTCATGATTCTGAACCATAGTCCTGTAGATAAGATCCAACGAGGGAGGCTCTGCAGGGCCACCCATGGAAGGGGGCACTAGAGTACTGCAGGCCGAATCACTTTTTGAAAAGGCCTGTTGGGTGGCCGTATAGTCCCACTGCATTTCACCATCCTCCTCTTGAGGCTTAAGCGGGTCTCTCCTAAGCCTGGCCTCTGAACTACTCCTAACATCAGTTTGCTCGACTGATTTTCTTCTACATGTTGAGTAATTGGATACCCAGATACTTGCTGCAGAGCTACTCTCAATATCTGAATCTGTTAAAGGGATTTCTTCGTCTAGGTCTGAGTCTCCAGACTGATCCGAGAGAGAAAAAAAGTTTTCTGCTGTATCTAATGGCCCCTGATCAATGTTTACTGGTTTCGCCTCTTTCCCCCTCTGGACTGGAGCTGGGGGGGTAGTCTCATATGTCGTTGGGGACTTGGCCATACCCTCAGCATGTTGCGAGTTTAACTTGAAGCTTAACGTACAAGGTTGTTTTTCACATTTCTCTGGATTAGATTCCTGAGGCCCCTGATTTGAATCTTTAAGTTCCTGCTCAGCTAATTTCTCACACCCCATTGGGGGGGGGCCACCACCTCCCCGCTCTTTCCTGGACTTGTACTATCAGTCTCTCGACTGGGTGGCTCCCTCCCCCCTGCATTGCATATAGGAGTGAGTACTTCAAGACATGTAGATGCAAAGGGTACCTGCTCATCATTGACTCCTGGCACGTTAGATTGCGAATCACATACTGCCTTTTCCGTGGACCTTTGCTTAAGCTGCATCACGCTAGTAAACATTGTTGGAACAGAGTACCTGGTGTCTTTTTCCATGTCGGTTGTTTTATGTAGGCCCCCTTTCACTTGAGGATTGCTGTGCTCCTTCAATCCGGGGACCAGTAGCTTTTTGTCCTTTCTGGTTCCTCCTGGATCTTGGTTCTATCGTGCCCGTAAGGAGTGAGGGATCCTGCTTAACTTCGGCGCCATCAGGGCATCCCACACACCCCACAAGCCAGCCAATGTTGCCAAGAAACGGCGGGGGTCGCGCTCGGTCGAGAGGAACAGGAGCGCGGGTCTAGGGCGAGCGCCGCGCTCGCATCTTTTTGCGGGCCCTCCGGTGCTTGCCGACGCGGCCCCGATCCTAGCAGGGGCCGCCAGAAAGCCGTGAAGCGCCCGCAGCGGTCCGTGCTGCAGGCGCACAGCGACCCCGGCATCCGCGGCTTTCGCGGGTGAATGGAGCCGCGTGTGATCTGGAGATGGGCTAGAGCGGTAGTGGCGATCAGCCGGGAAATCCGGCTGCCATCTTGGATTCCTATCTCGACTACCAGTTTAATTCTATTGTTTATCCTATAGCTTCTTTGCGAATTCAAGGTTTTACACAGAGCGATCCCGCTTGTTTAAAAAAAAAGAAAATATTATTAAAACAATTGTATTATTCCCCACCCCCACCCACCCCTACCCTTGTTTAAAGGTACAAAAGTTCCGCAGGGAGAGGGGCCTTGATAGTTTACAACATTAATAGCTCTAACTCGAGCAAATGTGAAACCTGTTGCATTGAAATGCTTGTTATATTTGTAGCCATGTTTCCGGTGGTTCTTCGATTTGTCCCTGCCTCGTCAATGATTTAAGAATTACTTGTAAGGCGTTAAAACCACATTACAATGTTAACGCGTCCCTCTATGTCAATTTATACACATGAGGACTCATTTTAGGCCGATGAATCTTTTGACCCAGTGGTGAGACACCGTAGAACGAGATAACTGATCAATATGTCAGGCAATTTGTCAATGATGTTATCAACATATATCACCACAATATACTTTACCTTAGACATTGATTAAGCTACCGGCGCAACCATGACCTTTCAGTCATGAATAACCACACCTTGATGGGAGTTTTGTGAATTTTATTCCCTATTGATTACAATCTAATAGCAAGAATATTAATCTCAAAACCATGAAGCAAAGAGCATAGTCATAATATGGCAACTGTGATAGGATTTTGATAACGCAAGATCACAAACATAAGACACCGATATATGAAGCACACAGATCAGGATGCATAGAACATTATGGCCCTCATTCTGACCTTGGCGGGCGGCGGAGGCCGCCCGCCAAAGTCCCGCCGTCAGGTTACCGTTCCGCGGTCGAAAGACCGCGGCGGTAATTCTGACTTTCCCGCTGGGCTGGCGGGCGGTCGCCTTCAGACCGCCCGCCAGTCCAGCGGGAAAGAGGCTTCCACGATGAAGCCGGCTCGGAATCGAGCCGGCGGAGTGGAAGCTGTGCGACGGGTGCAGTTGCACCCGTCGCGTATTTCACTGTCTGCGCAGCAGACAGTGAAATACATGTAGGGGCCCTCTTACGGGGGCCCCTGCAATGCCCATGCCAGTGGCATGGGCACTGCAGGGGCCCCCAGGGGCCCCGCGACCCCCCCTACCGCCATCCGGATCCCGGCGGTCGGACCGCCGGGATCTGGATGGCGGTAGGGGGGGTCGGAATCCCCGCGGCGGTGCAGCAAGCTGCGCCGCCGTGGAGGATTCAATGGGGCGGCGGTACACTGGCGGGAGCCCGCCAGTGGTGCCGGTCCGACCGCGGCTTTACCGCCGCGGTCGGAATCCCCATTGGAGCACAGCCGGCCTGTCGGCGGTGCTCCCGCGGTCCTCCGCTCTGGCGGTCTTTGACCGCCAGGGTCAGAATGAGGGCCTATATACGCCTTAGTTCAACATAGTACCATGTCAGTCACGTCTGTTGGCGTCAGTCAAAGTGAATACCTAATCTAAGCACTAATTAGCATCAGCATGTTGGGCTTCATGCAAAACAATTTAGAACACGAATTTGGAAAACATCTGTCTAGGGTCTCTAACCAAAACACAGCAGTTGGTACCTAGAAAGGAAAAGCATATAGACAAATTACGATAGCAATTGTCATAATTACCCTCCTCGGAATGAGTCAGCATACAGGATCAGTCTTCGTCCTCAGGACATCAGTTAGTGCGCCGGCAGTCTATTTCATCTAAGGACAGGGGACACTTCCCTCATATGGAGGGAAGTGTAATGGGGCAGTCTATGGATGAGGATGGTTTTGTCTAAGTCTCAAATCACCAAATAGAGTGACAGAGTTTCTGGATGCAATCAATATATTTCCTACCTAAATTTTTTGAGTTTCCTGTGTCATGGGTTTTTATCCCTTTTTCATAAAATTCTATTGGATAGTCACTACACCCCACTATCTTCAACCTATCAAATTATACATTAAGTAATGCATTTGTCATTCCATGATAATTTATAACACTTTGTTTGGTCTTCATAATTGACGTCTTCGTAGGTGGCACATCCGGGGTTACTTCATTTTCTGGCACGTTCATCAGGTCAAAAGTTCCTTTGTCCATGGTCGAATGTCCTTGAATGTTTCAACTAACGTTACAAAACGTATAAAACTTATACTAAGGCAGCTAGCATGCGGATGATAAAAACTAGCATTGTTACATAAAACGGAGAAAAGAACAAATGCTGGGTCATGGCCTTTTGCGAGTCAGCACACTGACGAAACAGAAAAATATGCTTTAATATGAGAGCTACACGACTAAGTTTTCAACTCACGCTAACTTAAGACTTATGGATTCTAACAAACATAATCCTCGTAGGTGTTAACATATTCAATTAATCATAATGCAAGCAATTATTTCTTATAATCGACATTAGTATATGAGCACAATAGCAGCTTCACACTTATAATTGCATTAAGAATACATCCAAGCGAATAATATTTTGTGATTATTTTTGTATGCAGCATTGTTAAGTATAAGCATTTCACGTCTAATATATATAATATTTAAACTACGCTCTCTCAGTCCCTCCTCTGATGACGCTCGTCATCACACAAATTTCTCTTTGATCTTAATTTTTCACCTTGCGCATAATGCGCATTTCAACATCTTGCCCTTTCTGTGAGCTTTCCCATATCTCATTGAACATTTTCTCTCTTTCACTTTCTTCATTTCTTCTGGCTCTTTTGGTACAATTTCTTTTTACCTTGTCATTAATTTTAAATGCCTCCCATAATCCTAATAGACAAATCAAAACAATCAGTTAACCCATGAAAATGTTTGCAAGTACCCCATTCCAAATGTTGGTAAACCAGCTTCTGACTCGGGCAATTCCCTTTCCAAATTTCTCCCAAACACCGAGTTCTTTTAGATCTTTCAAATCTGAACTATCTCTAGTAAGGTTAGTAAGCATGCTTCTAATTTTCTTACTGTTATCCGGGATAAATGAGCAACAATGACGCACCATTTGTTTACTCTACATAGGGTTTATTGGACACCTGCTAGATTAACAGCTATTGGGAAATTCAAGAAATATTGTCCGCGGTGTGGGGAAGACAATGCAGATGATGTTCACATGTTTTGGCAATGTTCAATGTTGACTAAGTATTGGGAGGATATAGGAAATATTCTGAGCGTAATTTTTGATGTAAACGTAAGAATAAACCTTCTTATGGTGGTGTTTGGGGTTTGTGACCCGGGTATAAATTACCAGAAATTATCAGCTCAACAGGAGCACTTGTTGTTTGTATTAATGCTTTTGGCCAGACGGGAAATATGTTGTAAATGGGTGGATCCATTGCCCCCCCTTGTTAAAGACTGGCAATCATCAGCGAATCGATTGTGTAAAGTGGAACAATGCGGTCCTCTGACTAGAAGAGATAATTTTTGGGTGGATTGGCAAAATGTTTATCAGTAGCTTACAAATGTTGAGTAGTTTCAGTTATATAACTTATGTTTTGTGTTTTTTTTGTTTGGTCTCCTCCTCTTGAATTTCAGTCCAATGATTAGAACTCCCCTCACCTTATTGGGTGTTGCTTTGGTTATGATCAGGTCTCGAAGAAAATAGTAAGACTTGGTCGATGGCAGTTGATTGGGAAAAGTGCAATATCTAGAACAGGTGGGGCGGCCCAGCAATGATGTGGACCGCACATCTGGACTTATACCATAAGTGCCTCAGCTTTTGCCTTTTTCCTTTTAACCAAAGCATGGGTGGCGAAATGAGGACAAAATAAATAATTTTTTTTTTTTTAAAACAATGACGCTCATTAAGCATTTTGCAGACTCCTCCACTCTTTGCTAAAAGAATGTCTAAAGCAAGCCGATTTTGAAGAGTCATAGCTCTTTCTGCAGCAAGTTCAGTATCCATCAGGAGGATAGCTCCTGTAAAATTTGTCAACATGTTATCCACTATAGTAGACAACTTTTGAATTTTCATGGAATTCAAGATAACCCCTACTGATGGGATTATGGCTCCAAATATATCACCAATGACAGCCGCCACTGATTCTCGTTTTTGTCTAGGATGTTGTAATTCAGATGTTTTAGGTATTTGTTTTAAGTCATCAATCTGGTATATCTTTGGGAATACTATTCCCAAATAACATGTCCCATACCATCCCTTAGGGAGACGGTAATAAGCATTTAGCCCACAGATGTAATAGATTCCAGGAATTGCTGGATCTTGTCCAATTAACAGAAAGGTCCACTTGCTCTGAAACAAAAACACATGTCTGCATTCACTCGTTCCCACAAACAAATTATCCTGATCAGATTTTGGCCTATATTTACAGAGCCTACCTACATGTAATGCATCTCTAGCTAGTTTGCCTTGTGTTTTGATTGCAGTGTAAGCATAATCATTTGCATATGTACGTTTCTCTAATCCTTTATCTAATCTTTCATTCAGTGCTTTGCGTCTATCATCTGTGTGATCTAAAAAGCTTTTCTCTACAGGCGATAATAAGCAAGTCAAATTATTGCGGTGTGCATAAGCAGTGCCAAATGTAAGTGGTGGCTCAAAGAATCCTCTAACTATTTTTATATCGTGCTCTTTAGCTAATTTATTTAAGAACTCAACCACAGGCACAAAGGAAAACACAACATCCAAATTTGAATAAAAGTATTGCACATGCTCTTGATTATAGAATCTTGTTAGTAGCAGGCTGCAACTAATTCCATAAGTAAGAGGGAGGCTATGATAAGTAACCCCCTCCTGCACAGATGAAGGAATTTTAGTTCATACATAACAATCTTTCGCATCCATAGTTTCCACATATTCATTTAGTAAGCGATAGAAGACGTTAGTAGAGAGTTCTCCTTTTGCATTAGTTCCTTCATGCATGTGTCTTGCGTCTTGCTCAAATCTCTCCCACGGTGTTAGTGTACTAGTAGTTTCAGGTTTTGAAGTAGCGTTAATAGTTTCTTTCTCTATCCATGGCATTCCTACAATCACTCCCACTATTATCACTGCACACACAACACCTATTATAAGACCTAACCAACCACACACCTTACTTCCCTTACTACTATTTCTATTGTAAGCCATGTTTGTATAGAATCAGAATAGCAGATCAACAATCAACTTGAGAATAATTAATTACAGCGTCTTCACTCACTCCAGGACCTCTTTGTCAATTCAGGTTAGCAACTAGTCGTAATCAGGTTTCTTTAAAAGTCAAATCCAGTTTTCTAGTATCACTTCCGGTAGTTTCTACGTCTCTCTTTCTTTCTATTTTTCAATTTAGGCAAAAAAAAATCTTGAAATCACTCAGGTGCCGTAGTATTGGCCTGGTACTTCTCGATCAAAACAAAATGCTAAGAACTCTTGTTGCCATTCAAAGGTTGTAGCATATGCCCATTCGGGACCTGTATATCTTCTGTTTGCAATTCTTTTTCTTGTTAATCTTCGTTCACCTTGTTGTTCTCCCTCACTCAGATCATCTGCTTGTGAGGTATCACTCTCTTCTATTATGGTGTCATTCATTACCTCCCTTATCTTAGGATGCGACTTGTCAGGCCAATTATCGCCTCTATGTGTCTTGGTTTGATGTTTTCCTTCAGGACGTTGGACAGCACCCTCCTCTTGTGATATGGTGTTTTCTCTTGACGGACCTGCAACTGGTTCGGGAAACTCTGACACGTTTGTGTTTACAGTTTCTCCTGCTCTTTCTTCTTCCGGTTCTAAGTTGGGTTCGGGCTGTAACCCATATTCGTCTACTTCTGGGAGAACCTCTCCTTGGCTTAGTTCTCCTGCTGCCTCTACTGAGATAGGCACTCTGTCACCTCTCTCGAACTCCTTGACTGTTTGAGGGACAAGGCTGTTCTCAGTGGGCCCTCCAATAGTCTCAGTTCCTTCTTGACTGTTCTCTGACCCTGAGACCTCTCCCTCCAAATTTGCTGTGCCGGAAACTTCAAGTTCCTCTTCAACAGGACACGTTACCTTTTTCGTGTGACTGGCATGTATCCAGTTGGGAACCCCGGCACACTTCACAGCAGTAGTAGTTGTTAATATTACTTGATATGGCCCTTTCCAACGTGGTTCTAGACACGATTTTCTCGCGTGCTTCTTGACAACCACCCAATCGCCGGCTTGTAGAGAGTGACCTGGATCGCCGATCGGTGGCAACGTGTTAGCTTCCACCTGGTGAGAATAAGAGCGAATCACGTAAGCCAAACCTTTGCAGTAATCCAACACCATATCATCTGTAATATTCACTAGTGCATTTGCAGGTACTGCTGGTAATCTCATAGCTCTGCCCATGAGGATTTCATGGGGGGACAATCCTGTTTTCTTGTCTGGTGTGTTTCTCATTGACATCAGCACTAGAGGTAAGGCATCTGGCCACTTCATATTAGTTGCTGTGCACAATTTTGCCACTTGTGATTTCAAAGTACCATTCATCTGCTCTACTAGTCCTGATGCTTCAGGGCGATAGCTACAATGCAGCTTTTGTTCAATGTTGAGTGCGGCACACAGGAGTTTAATCACCTCATTATCGAAGTGTCTTCCCCTATCTGATTCTATAGAAACCGGAAACCCGAATCTGGGTATCAATTCCCTGAGTAGTAGTTTTGCAGCTGTAAGACTGTCATTCCTGCGTGTGGGATATGACTCAATCCAATGACTGAAAACACATACAATCACCAACACGTACTTCAATCCTCCACAAACAGGCATTTCAATAAAATCCATTTGCATTTTGTTGAATGGACCTCCAGCTCTCCCAGTGTGGCTCAAAGTTACCACAGTTCCTTTTCTGGCATTCATCTGTTGACAGATGACGCACCTGTGGCAAGTTATTTCAGCGGCATGTCTGAATTTTGGATTAAACCAATCAATCCTAAAGGATCTGATCATGGCATCTCTTCCCAGATGTGCCTGCCCATGATAGAGCCGGGCAAACTGTGACAAAAGGCTATTTGGCAAGACCAATTTTCCCTCCTCTGAAACCCATAGATCATCAGCTCTTTGTACACATTGCATTCTTTGCCAGGAATGTTTTTCTTCCTTGCTAGCATGACCTTGTAATGTTTTCAGTTTGTCTAAGGTATCAACCACTCGTAACGCTAGATTTAAACATGTGTCGTTTTCAGTTTGTGGTAACAATTCCCATTGCTCCTTAAACGATATACAGTTTAGTGCACAAAATCTTGCGACTTGATCTGCATAGCCGTTTCCCATAGACACAAAATCTTGTGATCTGGTGTGAGCACTGCACTTCACCACGGCAATTTCGAGAGGTAACTGAATTGCGTGTAACAAATCTCTTATTTGTTCTCCGTTTTTCACAGGGGAACCAGAGGAAGTCATAAAACCCCTTTGTGACCAGAGTTGGCCAAAATCATTCACAATTCCAAATCCATATCTGCTGTCAGTATAGATAGTAACTTTCAAATTTACAGCTGCGTGGCATGCTTTTGTAAGAGCAATCAATTCTGCCACTTGCGCAGAGAACACTTTTTCGATCCAGGCGGCTTCGACAATGGCAGTTATAGTACATACTGCATAACCAGCTCTCAGTGTTCCTGCAGAGTCTCTTAGACAGGACCCATCAACAAACATAATGCAGTCATTTTCTTTCAATTGAGTGTCCTGAATATCTGGTCGAGGCTTGGTGCACAATTCAGTCACCTCAAGACAATCATGTTCAAATTCTTCACCATCTTTAATTTCTGTATTTTCATTTGGAAGCAAAGTTGCCAGGTTCAGTACAGTGCATCTTTTAAGAATGACATTAGGTGACCCCAGTATGATCGTCTCATACTTAGGGAGACGTGCATTTGTCATGTGTTGAGTCTTGGATCGTGTCAACAGAATTTCAACTGAATGTGGAACCATTACTGTCAAAGGGTAACCCATGACTATGCCTTCACATTGTAAAAGGCTCTGACCAACTGCTACAACTGCACGCAAACAACGCGGTAAGGCTGCTGCGACAGGGTCCAAGGTAGCTGAAAAATATGCTACAGGGCGATTTGCATCTCCGTGGACCTGTGTTAAGACAGACAAAGAACAAGCATCACGTTCATGACAAAACAACAGAAAAGGTTCCTCATAGTCTGGCATTCCTAATGCTGGTGCCCTGCACATGCATTCTTTTAATTCTACGAATGACTCAAGCTCCTCTTTTGACAAAGTTATAGTGTATGGCTCATCCTTGACTTCCTTTCCTGTCAGTTTTATTAACGGCTTTGAGATGATTGAGAAGTTGGGTATCCACTGACGACAGTAGCCCACCATTCCCCAAAACATCCTGACATCTCTTTTTGTTATTGGGGGATTCATTTGCAAAACTGCTGTTATTCTTTCTTTTGATATTTTTCTGGATCCTTTCTCAACTAGATGTCCCAAGTATTTTACTTCTTTCTGACAATATTGTAACTTTCTGGGTGACATCTTGTGTCCATTCTTTCCCAGATGATTTAGTAATGCGATGGTATCGTATTTACAGCTGTCTCTTGTTTTGGACTCAATTAGCAGATCATCGATGTACTGTTCAAGAGTTGAATTAAAAGGCAGCACAAGAGGTTCCAAATCCTTTTTCAATATCTGATTGAAGATGGATGGTGACTCAGAAAACCCTTGAGGAATTCTGCACCAACTGTAAACCTTATCCAGGAATTTGAAACTGAACAAAAATTGACTGTCCTCATGTAGTGGTATTGAAAAGAAGGCTTGTGATAGGTCTACTACGGTAAACCATTCAGCATCACAGGGAACTTGGAACATTATTACTGCTGGGTTAGGTACCACAGGGCAGCATTTTATCACAATTTCATTTATTTTTCGCAAATCTTGGACAATTTGAACTTTTCCACAGGGCTTCTTTAAACCCATTATGGGAGAGTTACACGGACTGCTCAAGACTTCTTTAAGAACTCCCTGTCTGAGAAAATCTGCAATTATTTGTGACACCTCAATGAGGACGTCTTGGGTCATGTGATATTGTGGCACCTGTGGGAACACTGCATTCGGCTTGATCTGAACTTTGACTGGTTCTACCCCTTTTATCAATCCTACTTCTTTTCCGGTCAAATCCCACACTTTCTCTGTCACTGTTCCTTGCAATTCGACAGGCAGGTCAATCAAAGTATGCATTGGGAATAAGGTAATTAATGGATAGTCTTCATTTGTCCCTGCTTCTTCCTCTATGAATTGACTTTCCTCTCCTTCATCGTCGCTATTTGTCTGTACTTCAATTCCGTCATTAGAACAGGTAATTGAACATTTTGTCTTACAAAGTAAGTTCCTTCCCAATAGGGATACTGGACTTGAATCACATACTACAAATCTATGTAGCCCTTGGAAGTTGCCAATTTCAACTTGTACTGGATCTGTAATCGGGTTAGTCAGGTACTGATTTGCTACTCCAACCACCCGTATAGTACGCCCTGAGAGATGTAATCTTGGAACTTCTGCACTTCTAACTGTGGAGCGCGTAGCTCCTGTGTCAACCAGGAATGAAACCTTATAGCCCATCACCTTCCCTTCTACATATGGGCCTCTCTGATCCACCTCTAGGGATGCTGCAAGCCTGCACTCCTCACTGTCTGAGCTATCATCTGACCAATCCTCATTCATGCCATTTTCACCTCGTAGTGGGAATTGTTGCACAGTATTGTTTTGATTTGTTACCTGACCTGGGACCTGCTGAGGAAGCATCACCTGTTGCTGTCCCATCGGAGCCATTGGTAATTGCATTTGCTGTCTAGGCACCATAGGAATCTGCTGTTGCATTGCTTGCATTGGTATTGATTTGAAACATGGCATTTGCATCTGCTGCATGGGCTGTACCCCTTGCATTTGTACCAGATTATTCTGAAAATTCGGGTTTTGATGTCTTATTTTTGGGCCTCGCGAATTTTGTAAGGTACCAACATTAGTGCTTTGCTGAACTGCACCATCCTGCACCATATTCTTACACTCCCGTTTCCAGTGTCCCACGCCCCGCACGCGTGACATGGTGACATCTTTTTCACCCCTTGAACATCATTTTGGACAACAACATTATTCATGTCCGAACCACGGTTCACAAACCCTCGACCTCGACCTCTTGGCTGTGCCTGAAACACACCATTCATTTGCGGTTGTTGCTGTATCATCTGCTGATCTCCATTTCACTGTATTCCAGCCTGTGCAGCCTTTATCTGCATCACCATCACCTTTTCCTTTAACTTTTTCTGCTTCAACTCGATCTCATCACTACAGTACTTTGCATACTGCAATACCTCATCAATCGGTTTAGCTTGCCAACAAATCAAATGATTCTTGATCATTTGACTAACCTCTGGTCTCAATCCTTCGACGAATCTAAACACAAGGTGATTCATGTCTTTCGGTTCGATAGTCTCAGTACCACTATAATGCTTGAACGCTTTTAAGAATCTCTTGTAATAAGCATGTATTGACTCCTTTACCTCTTGAGAGGTCCGGTCGATTTTCTGCCAATCGGCACCTTCGGCAACACCTTTTGTTTCAAGAACTCAATTACTTTATGTTAATATTTCATCACCTCATCTGAAGGTGCTCCAGTCACCTTATCTCTTGCCGGCTCCTTCGTTGGCCAGTCTACCCCTCTCTCGCACTCGAGCCACAAATCAGGCGGAACAATGATCTCAAACAAAGTATTCAAGTCCTCCCAAAGACACTTTGCAAGTTTCACAAACCTGTCCGTTTGTTGATACCACTCAATCGGCTTCTCTCTTAATCTAGGATAATCGTTCGTAAAAGATAAAATGTCTCCTCTATTCCACGGCACATGTACCAAAACACCGCCAGCTGTCTCTCTCATAGGCAATATTTTTACTGATTCCAGATCAGGCGAGGTCTTAGCTTGATTAGATCCTGGGCTATCACCCTTTCCCTTATCCCTTTTCTTTGCCCATCGGCCTTCCCATTTTTCTAATGCACCCCAAATTTTTGCACTCTGCAACAGTTCTCTCAGATGTGCCTTCATGCCTGCAGATCTCATGTGTTCAAAATCTTTTGGGTCAAAATCTAGTCTGTAACTCCTTTTCAAATGCTTAGTATTTCCAATATCGATATTGTATTTGTCTGCCAAGTTCGCTAATCTCTGATGTACTTTGCCTACCTCTTTGGTAATCTTGGGGCATAAGTATCTCAATTCTGCCTCTGTGTAGGACTCCAATCTATTTACTCCCATTGTCCCTTCCACTAACTCAGCAGCTTCCGCCCCTCGTCGTACAAAGTTCAGGTATTCATCTTGTTTTTCTTTCTCAGGTTCAATTGTAGTAACTGCAGTCTTTTGTGAAGTATAAGTTTTCTCTAACCATTCATTTAACTGCTGTACTGTAAAACCCTGCAGTGAAATATTCCCTGCATGTATCATTGGGGAGTGTGATGTATTTGTACTCATGGTTTGGGGAGTTAAAACTCCCAATCCTGCTTGACGCATCGCTTCGAGAGGTGCCCCTACTGGACTAAGGTCCAGCAAGGGCCTGGGCTGTTCAATTACTTGTTCTCCAGGAGCCATTATCTGTGGAGTTCCCATAGACCCTCCTCTTATCGCTTCCTGGGTCATCACTCCCTGATCACACACCCCTGTTTTACCTTGTGCATACAATGGTACGGGGGGACCAACAGTAATGGGTAACGATATAGCGGCAGGTGTCTGACCTGGACCCAGACTTCTTGGGGCCTCAACACTATAGGTCTGTTCTAATGTAC
This sequence comes from Pleurodeles waltl, assembly GCF_031143425.1. Classification (NCBI taxonomy): domain Eukaryota; kingdom Metazoa; phylum Chordata; class Amphibia; order Caudata; family Salamandridae; genus Pleurodeles; species Pleurodeles waltl. The sequence continues at coordinate 935,648,876 of NC_090447.1, read as the reverse complement.
CCGGAACAGGTACTAACGGTGGTTCCGCTACAGGGTTATACCCCGGTATCAGCTGTGGTGGTGGTTGAGACATTAATTTCGGAGTCGATTCAATCTGTATTAGCTTAGGCTTTGTGTATATCGGGTCTGGCGGCACTATCAAGTTTGTAGTAGTCTCAAGCACTGGAACATCAGGGTAGATTCTCTTTACCTGCGGTGGAGGCTGCAACTGTATCGGTATGTCTGGTGCAGTGGGTACACTGACACCATTCTGTATCAAAGCTGTATCGCTAGTCTGTACTGTATCAGTAACTCCCTTTTCCTGCGTCTGGTTTCCAGGATCCAAGCTAGTACTTGGAGCACTGTCGCTCACCGCATATGGTGGCGGACGATCATGTAACAATCTATCCATAAATTCCTCATCATCTGAATCATCTTCCTCTTCGCAGGACCTTTTATTTTCTTTAGTTTTGCCTGAATCTTTGTCGGTTTTACAGGAGGCTCTCTTCTCCCTGTGTTATTGCTGGGAACAACTTCAACCCGTCTACAATTCCCCGTCTCCACATTTTGTTCTCATTGTCCCATCTAGCCTCTGCATAAGATTTCTCTGCCCTTCTCAGTCTTCTCTGAAACCTTTCTTGTCTATGTTTAAGAGCCATCAAGTACCAGATCGCCAAAGCCTCGTATTGTGCCGGTCTCGGAGGTGGTTTCTGCGTACTTAACATCCACCTCAAATTTTCTAGCACCTTTGGGTTAAACGTCCCATGTTCTGGGAATGCTAGACACCCCTCCTTCTCTGTTAATTTGCGCCACTGTTTCATCCATAAACAAGGTGCAACACCCTTTTCTTCCATAACCGTATAGGCTGGAGTACCCTCAGGTGGTGTAGGTTCCCCATCGGTTGCAACAATATATACATCTCCTTTTAGAGCGCTCTTGAATGCTTTGACAAAATTCATTTTTGCGATTCTCTTATTTCGTATTTATTCAGAAATGGCTTAGTTCCCAAGATACTCTTCACCTGCCGTTCTCAACCGATTGCCTCTCACGGACGGCAGCCAATCCGTGCGCGACCCCTCTCGACATCTGACCTATCTCAGCGCGGCACCACTGACGTCACACTCACACGCACTACAGCTGACAAAGTCTTGCGGCTTGTCTGCTCCTCACTGACCCCTACAACTCACACAAATTAATGCATATTATTGCGAGCACCTTGAAATGACAACACAAATCTGTTGGTTTACTACAGGAAGGGTAACACATTCGCTTCAGAACTTTACAGAGATTTCACTTGAAGCCTCAGCCGCTACTCTCTCCTTATCAGTTCCCGCATACGCAAGCAGAATTCGACCCGCAAATTCTACTCTCGACTTGTCAATGACTCCTTCTAGTGCACTTTAGAATTTGGCAAATCTCCATCGAAGGTTTCATACACACATTATAGCTCAAACTCGACTTGTCAACCACGCCCGATTGACCTATTAAACTGCACAGATTACGACATAAACCACATTTATCTTCATACTCCGGAGTCTTAGACCTCAACAGGTCCGTACGCAATAACCAACCATGTGGATAATTTTGAGCGACAAGCGCTACATTCACATGAAGTACACCGACTTCCCTACTCTCATACTGTGGAGTACGCCCACTCCTGCTAAACAACACTTAATTTGGCCTAAATACACACAAATTTTTCACAACCACCTGCAAGATGCATAAGCTTAGGCAAGCGCAAAGACCCTAACCACGCACACTATGGCGCTGAGAACATTCCCAACTCATTTAGGCAGGCTCCGAGATCCCGGGAAAGCCATGGCGAACTTAGAAACCCATCATAACTCCGAATTGCATTATCACAGAAAAACAAATTAAACAATGGATCTCCGTCCTAGGGCCCCCAGGGGCCAAACCGTCGCTCTGCTACCAAACTGTTAACGCGTCCCTCTATGTCAATTTATACACATCAGGACTCGTTTTAGGCCGATGAATCTTTTGACCTAGTGGTGAGACACCGTAGAACGAGATAACTGATCAATATGTCAAGTAATATGTCAATGATGTTATCAACATATATCACCACAATATACTTTACCTTAGACATTGATTAAGCTACCGGCGCAACCATGACCTTTCAGTCATAAATAACCACACCTTGATGGGAGTTTTGTGAATTTTATTCCCTATTGATTACAATCTAATAGCAAGAATATTAATCTCAAAACCATGAAGCAAAGAGCATAGTCATAATATGGCAACTGTGATAGGATTTTGATAACGCAAAGATACAAACATAAGACACCGATATATGAGGCACACAAATCAGGATGCATAGAACATTATATATGCCTTAGTTCAACATAGCACCATGTCAGTCACGTCTGTTGGCGTCAGTCAAAGTGAATACCTAATCTAACCACTAATTAGCATCAGCATGTTGGGCTTCATGCAAAACAATTTAGAACACGAATTTGGAAAACATCTGTCTAGGGTCTCTAACCAAAATACAGCAGTTGGTACCTAGAAAGGAAAAGCATATAGACAAATTATGATAGCAATTGTCATAATTACCCTCCTCGGAATGAGTCAGCATACAGGATCAGTCTTCGTCCTCAGTACATCAGTTAGTGCGCCGGCAGTCTATTTCATCTAAGGACAAGGGACACTTCCCTCATATGGAGGGAAGTGTAATGGGGCAGTCTATGGATGAGGATGGTTTTGTCTAAGTCTCAAATCACCAAATAGAGTGACAGAGTTTCTGGATGCAATCGATATATTCCCTACCTAAATTTTTTGAGTTTCCTGTGTCATGGGTTTTTATCCCTTTTTCATAATACATTCCCCCAAAATTCTATTGGATAGTCACTACACCCCACTATCTTCAACCTATCAAATTATACATTAAGTAATGCATTTGTCATTCCATGATAATTTATAACACTTTGATTGGTCTTCATAATTGACGTCTTCGTAGGTGGCACATCCGGGGGTTACTTCATTTTCTGGCACGTTCATCAGGTCAAAAGTTCCTTTGTCCATGGTCGAATGTCCTTGAATGTTTCAACTAACGTTACAAAACGTATAAAACTTATACTAAGGCAGCTAGCATGCGGATGAGAAAAACTAGCATTGTTGCATAAAACGGAGAAAAGAACAAATGCTGGGTCATGGCCTTTTGCGAGTCAGCACACTGAAGAAACAGAAAAATATGCTTTAATATGAGAGCTACACGACTAAGTTTTCAACTCACGCTAACTTAAGACTTATGGATTCTAATAAACATAATCCTCGTAGGTGTTAACATATTCAATTAATCATAATGCAAGCAATTATTTCTTATAATCAACATTAGTATATGAGCACAATAGCAGCTTCACACTTACAATTGCATTAAGAATACATCCAAGCGAATAATATTTTGTGATTATTTTTGTATGCAGCATTGTTAGGTATAAGCATTTCACGTCTAATATGTATAATATTTAAACTACGCTTTCTCAACAATATAAGTAAACAATGAACTAGCTGACTAAAACCAGTAAAAATCTATTGCTTACCATGCATGTCTACGTGCAGAAACATTTGTGTCATAGTGTGTCTGTACGTATTCAACATTTGCATCTAAATATGAAGTAACTCGATTAATGCAGGGTGTTATTAATTTACTGTTTTGGAGAATTAGTGCAAATTGTTCATGAATCTTTAAACAAGGGTGTTGACATAGGCCATAAGGTTGTTGTTAAGGCATGTAATTTTTTCAGCTAATATGTATTTTGCTATCCTTCTTGATTTTTTAAAGGTCAACTACTCTAATGAGATTCAGAGGCAATGCGGAAGGAAAGTAAAGGAAAGGAAATGAAAGGAAGGGAGGGTGAACTGGGTGATTGGGAGGGAGAGGGAAGCACATTAGTTGGTTGCTCTGTATTATAAAGAAAAAGAAGCCCGAGGTATCGAGGAACCGAGTGAAAGAGGGGCAGTGGGAAACTGCAGTGTAAATGGGTATGCAAATAAACCATATTTTCATAAGCATTATACCTTGAGATTCCTTCACTTTAAAACCTCGTATCTCTTCCTACAACAGTTAACACTTGCTCCCCAGTAATCGACCAATACAGGCAGGCATGCGTGAAATTGAAATATGTTTTCTTCTGCCTCTGCATCTGATCTGCATTACAGTACTTCAGTACTGTCAATCAAACTAACACATTCCTGAAATGGAAACACAACGTTCTCTAAAAGGTTTAACAGCTTTGTCAAGGTGTAATCAGAGTTAAACAAGTTGAAAGACAAAATTATGTATCTTTGTAATCGGAGTTTAGTTCCGCCTTGACATAAATCACATTCAGGCCTATTTCGTGTATATGGAACACTAACAGATAGACTTCAATGAAAAGTGTATACATATATATACAGTATATATATCAAAAACAAAGTTGTCCTCATGTGAAAGCGCACTCCCAACAGGTTATATAAACGCGAAGAAAAAGCAAAGCCAGCAACTCACAGTGAATTCTTTAAGCAGTTTAATTATTCCAGGCCTTAAGTTATAAAATCATCTCTGGACACGTGTTTCAAGGTCAATCCTTTCTTCAGCAGAGAAAAATATAAAAGTGTTTCACCCTCGTAGGTGCAGCCAGTGCTGGAGGTGTTCCAGGCATCTCTTTCTTACTGAAAAGACCGGCATGGCTTCAGCTTGTCTAATTACAGGCACCTGATTAGTCTCTTTAAATACTAGTCCGCCCCAGTGGGCCTCTCAAGTGAGCAGTGCATGCTGGTTGTGGTGGTCCTGCAATTTTTTCATTTTGCCCCAAGTGGGTTGCAGGAGCCAAACGAAATAATGACCCAAAGTATTCACTGTGAGTTGCTGGCTTTGCTTTTTCTTCCCGTTTATATAACCTGTTGGGAGTGCGCTTTCACATGAGGACAACTTTGTTTTTGATATATATATATATATATATATATATATATATATATATATATATATATATATATCTACGTAAGTAAAGTGGGCGTTGATAATGATTCAATATATTTCTGTCCGAGGAAACAAATAGAACGCCGTTATTCTCTGTTAGAGGTTAGGAGTTTTGAAATGCCCGTTTTCAAATCTGGCAGGTACATAGACTAGAAACGGGGGCAAGGGCCCATTTCTCGCATCCGCCTGTCCCGGATTGGAAAAATGGAGGAATGTACAGTAGAGGAATTCAACTGCAAAACAAGAATTCCTCTTTCCATGTTTATGTTTGGGCCCAGCCAGTGCTTAATTGTGCTTATTGCACTTATTTTTGAGCGCCGGCGCTTATTCTTCTGCCTCAAGCATTTGCTGTGAGAAAAAGACACATATGGGAAATACGGAGGAAGGGAAAAACGAAAAAGCGTCACAAAGGTAAAAAGCAGAAAGCTGCCAGAGTGAGCTAAAGGGACAGGGAAAGGCTTTAAATGGATTGAAGAGGCCCGAGATGGTTTCAGAATTACGCTGTGCTTAAGAGAAGGGCTTGGCACCGGCACATTTTTATTTACAAATTAAGCACTGGGCCCAGCCATTTTATTAATTTAAGGGTAATTAAATTAAAATAATTACAATGTCGGTCTCTATCCAGGGACCTCATTAAGGGGTCTCTGCTTAGACCCCTAGCTTGCCCTTTGCCACCCCAGACATTTCCTTTGCGACCCCAGACCTTAGAGGTGGCAACCACGAACACAGGGGCAGATTTTCCACATGGACATCATTTGGGGCTCCACTCAGTTTGTTTTCTGTCATTTTTTATCACACTAATAGTGAATAATAATATATTATTCAGTGTAATATATTATTTAGTGTAATCAAAATGCAGCACCATTACCTATGATATGCCCTTTCCTGCAGCTGAGGTAAGTAAAAAATGCTTTTAAATGTATGTTGTGTGCATACTTGCGGGTGAGTGTGATTATGTGAGAGAGAGTGTATGTGAATGTAAATTTGAGTGTACATCTAAGATTGTGAGTGTGAATGGAAGTGGAAGTAAAAGACCATGTGATGTCATTTCCGCTAACCCTGGCATTTCGATGAATTGGCATCAATGCCCCTAACAGTGCTCTTTAGAGACATTTTTCCAGCGTGGGATGCTGTCAGTAAAACCCTGCGTTCAGACTCACCAGCTTGGGAAGTTGCCTTTATGTGCACAGCCAAGGGTTCGTTGGCGTATTCACCTTCCTACAGCTAGCATTAAGGTAAATAGATTGTCCAGCCCGGCACAGTGCTTCAAAATGCATTTATGCTTTTTGTATACATTTTCGCCCTCGGAAATTATACTTAGCAGGGAATTAGACTGATCTCAAAGCACCTATTCAATAGATAAGATGCCAGGAAAGGAAAAAGGAAAAAGGAACAGCTTACTGCAAACTACCGTGCATGCGAGCATCCATCAAGTGCGTTAGGCAACAACGAGTGCAACGTTTTATAAACAGTTTGACATTTAAAAAAATATATCACAGTGCATTTCCGTTGCTCCAGTTACTGCATTTAACCAGATTAATCAGAGCCTTGGCGATGTCGAAAATGAATCACTGGAATATCATCGAGTAGTAGAACTAAAGAAAGAAATTCAGAAACAACATACAAGACAACCAGACAGCTATACTATAGTTTCATCGTAAAAAAATTATAGAAGTTACTACAGCTCTCAAAGCCGTTGATTGGTTCCCACTTGCACATAGATTAAGGTTCACACTTATTGCATCATTTTAAAAGCCATACCCCAAATATTTAAAATCACCATCCAGAACCATGCACCAAGTCAAACCTTCAAACTCAGCAACATTAACCTGATCATTCAAGTTAGGTTCAATCACATAACACACTGAGACAAGGCTGGTTAGGTGATATGACCACATCTCTACAATGAACAGCACCATGATCAATTCGCCCAACTGTTAGGTTTTGCTAGTGTGCCTGGTCCTTAGTAAGTAAACTTACAAGGTGACGCGTATAGGTTGATGAACCTTTTGGATGGCATTGAGTGTCCTAGCTATGTGGTAATCAATGAACATCATTAATCAACGTACCAACCAATAATCAATAAGCAAACCCTTAATCATCAATCATTAACGTCAACATTTCATGAATAACCACAACTCAATTATACGTTTTACCAATTTTATTTCCCTATTACTTACAGTACTAGGTCATAAGGATAGGTCAAACTTTATTCAATCAGCTTAGAGTTAACTCATTAGTGACCACCAATAACATAATCTAATCAGAACTTGAGAAAACATTTGTTCTAGTGCTTCAGCATATGTAAACAAAGAGGAATATATTGACATTAATAGCAGAGTTCAGCAATCAGTTTGTCAATCATTTGTCACTGTCAATGTCACCCAAAGGAACCTTACCTAACCCAGATTAGCATTAAGCATGTGGGGCTTTATGCGAAAATAATTTGGAACATGAATTTAGAAAACATCTAAACTAAAAGACAACCATTTAAACAGCGCAGTTGGTACCTAGAAAGAAAGGCACAAAAGTTAATCAGTCACATTGTCATAACTACCTATCCACAGAATGGATCAGCAACAAAATCATTCTTCGTCTTCAGGTCATCAATCGATCAGCAATGCATCAGGCTCTCAGAGAATGAGCATAATGACAGAATCTCAAATTGCGTATTCTGACATCATCAATTCACCCCTTACGTCTCGCACCTCACATTTGAAGTCTTAGCCCTCTGTCATAACTTTTTATGAGGGTTACCCAGTCCATCCCCTTAATTCCTAATTGGCCAGTCAATCACCAGTTATTACGCTGTTCTCAGTTCGTTGATTGGTTCACTGTACGATGTCCTATCATCCGGCTCATCAGGTATCGAAAATGTTGCATCTTCTTCTCCAGTCAGTGTCTCTATTGTTCGAGTCCTGGGAAAGTACATTGAGTCTGTCTTACACCAAAATTGTTATATGTCTAGTTCCATCATCACCTGTCCGTTGGTACATTGAAGAAAATTCTAGCTAAGCAGACTTTATTAACATCCAGTGGTCAGGGTCAGTTCAACACATTGCTTTTCTACAGTACGTGGTTATTATGCTATTGCACGAGGCCTGGCAAAACTAGGCCACAACTTCGGCTGAGTTAGCTCTACAATATAATGCGAAACATACGTTATACATTTCAATATGACATATTATTACATTATTATTATGTCTTTTCAGTATTTCACACATTTTTCATCATTTTAGTACAACTTCGAATAGTTGACAGCCACGCTTCGTGGGCACATTTTCAAACATGCACATTAATTTTTCTATGTTTTAATTCTCTATCATTTTCTTGTTAACCAAAATGCACAAAAACTCATTAATATTTCTAAATAACATATCTGCTTCAAAAGGTTCATAATCGCATTGTGTGATCGCATTTCATGAGACACGCAGCTCCAAACGCACTTGTGGAATGTGATGGGCTGAAAGATCTGGAACAGAAGGGGAGACAGTTGGAGGAGAGAAAAGAGGTGGATGAAGTTGGTGCTGAAGTCGATGCTTGTCCTGCTGTTACTGAAAAAAATTATAAACTTACTGGTGCCAGTCATCTTGATATTGGCGACAAGCGTTCCGGTAACAGCAGGACTTCCCATGTGTGCATTACACAGACACCCAGTGTGTTGGCAGAACTTCATTCAAGTCTTAGATATCTGTGAATCAGTGGATCCTATGGACATTTCGTCCTTTCAGGTACTGTGAGTAGTCTCAGTCAGAAGGCTATGCAAGTTGTTATTGATGCAATTTCAGGGTTTCTACAGAGGATTCTGGCAACCATCACATGCTCGACCAAGTCATCTTGTCATCGACCGTGCATCGCATCATACGCATGTATGGACTTATTGCAGCCATGCTGGAATAGTCTCAGTTTGAAATACTTCAACACTCCTTGTAGTGTCATTTCAGAATGTTCTTTAGTTTAACCTGCGCATTCTCATTTGAAGTAACTTACCCTGCATGCAGCCAGAGGTGACATGAACACCACATCTAACAACTGTATAATAGTGCTTGTCAGTTTCTTCAGTGCACTTTGTTCCACTATAATTTAAAGTGTGTGCAACTGACTGTTACATGCACATCTTATCTATTGACATACCACAAACTGAAGAACACGTTTAGAGTGAGTTCAGCATTGTGTGTATGTGCAGCTTGCAGTGACATGCACAACTGACTGGTTATACGCACACCTCTTACTTATGCATATTGTGACCTAGCGATTTATTGGCAGTTTCCTATCTTCAGTGACGTGCACACTATACAAGGCAAATACTATACATGGCAAAATACCACAATTCTACAATCTGTACCAGCACATTTCTACTAAGGGCACTCAACATTTTCTTAACACTTACAGTAAAGTATTCATTTTGAACTCATCATATTCAGTGAGTCATTACTTTATCTTCTACAAACACATAAACTACCGCCAATATGCATCAATCAAATGCACCTCCTCCTGTCTTCCTACCTGGTTCGTCAGCCTCAGATACTAAATGGGAGCAATGGAAGGAAGGATTTGAATTGTACTTTGATGCTCTCGAAGGAGAGTCATTCACACACAAAAAACTAGCCATTTTAAAACACTGTCTAGGAACAGACAGTAACATATCCCCAAAGAAGTAGTGCTAATGGCAGAGGGCGAAGGGGACGAAGTCGACAAATATGCATTTGCAATCAAATCTTTAGAGACACATTTTAAAGCATGTAAAAACGTCACCTTGGAGAGGCACACATTTTACAAAAGAATACAAGAGCCTGGAGAATCAGCATCCCGTTAGATAGGTGTGTTACGTATACTTGCACTATCATGCAACTATAATACTTTTGAAGAAGAAATGATCAGTGTTGGACCTGGCCCTTTTTGTGGGTTCACCCCCAGACATTTCACCTCCTCCCTCCTACTTTTTCTAACCTCTTGCTGTTGGCTGTACGACTCTGAGAACTTCATAACTGCTGATCAGTGCTGAAGTGCAGGTGCTCTCACTTCTAAAGTTAGAATGATTGGCTTATACCTAATTGGCACAATTAATTTACCTGTAAGTCACTTGTACAGTGGTATCCCTATACCCAGAGCCTGTAAATGAAATGCAACTAGTGGGCCTGCAGTGCTGCTTGCACCACCCACAGAAGTAGCCTTTCAAACCTGTCACAGGCTTGCTAGAACAGGTCCTGGGTACACAGTTTTCTCCCACATGGACCTGGCATCTAACTTCCCAGACCCAGAACTCCCCTTTTACTACATGTAAGTCACCCCTAAGATGGCCATAGCTAGCCCTATGGGCAAGGTGCTATGTATGTAGAAGGCCGGACATGTGCCTGGTTGCGTGGCTGGTCCTGATAGTGGCAAACAGCCTATTAGGTTTCTCACTGCTGTGAGTGCTGCCTTCTCATAGGATTGCACTGCAATGTTAAGGGGGTATTGTTGGATTTATGAGGGGTAGCGTAGGCATGTTTGAATGGTTGTAATGGTAGTAAGGCTGGTGTAGATGGATTTTTTATTAACATTACAGAAATGCCACTTCTAGAAAGTGAGCATTTCCCTGTGCTCATGACTCTGGTGTTTTGCAGCATGACTCCAATCCACATCTGGGCAGAGTGACAATTGGGCTTTGTGCATACTTTTCTGCGAGCCTGTACACACAGAGGGTGGAGGTGTCATAGAGGTGCATCTGCATTTTGAATGGTCTTTCTGGGCTGAGAAAAGGGGAGGCGGTGCACACTTGCATCTGTAACGGCTGTGCCCTGGCCTCACACAAAGGGCTTGTTTACCCCCAGCTGATGTGTTGAGCCTATGCTGGAGGAGAGAGGGGCACTTCCAGAACCAGTTGTAACTGGTTGGATCCTACTCTCCCCTTCTTTGTTAAACCATTGCAAAACTGAGTATAAGTACAGGGACTTTTTCCCCACAATTTGGAACACTTTAGTGCAATGAAACATACTTGTAACTGAACACAGAGAACACAGAATGGTCCTGGACTCACCAGGAACCACCTTGTACTGCTGCTGCTGACCTGTGACCTGCTTGGTCACTTGGAGGAGCTGCCACTGTTTGCATTCCCCTTGTGCTGGCCTGTTGCTGGGCCCTGTCCCTCCATCTTTTGTGTCCCCCAGGGGTTGGGTGCTGTGGCCCCTGCCATCGTCTGCTTGAAGCGCAGGAGGAGCGCATCATTTTGACTGCAAAGCCACTGGAGAGCGCTCTGTCTGAATTGTCCTAAAGTGCCTTGAGAGGCTTTGTGTTTTGGAAGCATTTCCGCTTCATTGCTCTGAGTGCCTAGATGGAGCCCGCCATGACCCGGCGGCTTGTGGAATGAAGGGCAGCCCGAGCCCTTCAACTGTGAGAAAATCACCAGCACAACCCGGGCGTTTGTGGAACATTGAGCGTGTTATGAGCGCACACCTTGAAGTGTGCAGCCAGGGACGCACGGTCTACCCTAACATCATGGAAGTGGTGCGCAGTATCCCCAGACTAGGAGTCCCTCCCCTCAGTCACTGCACTAGGAGCGGGAGGCTCCAAGTGTTGCTTGATATTCTTGGGGTCTGCTGCCGGGAGGGAAGCCTCATTGGAGGATCCCCGCGCCCCCGGACCTCTTTACTTACTTTTCCTCTGTTCCCCAGTGGAAGGGCTGATCGTGGCCTCAGGGTGGGCCTGCAGAGACCCTTTGGTTGCGGGTCCGAGGTAGGGCCCTGATATAAGAGACGGAGGGGGTGCGTGCCTCCCCCTCCCCGCAAATCACCAAAATGCCCCCATTTCGCACAGAGGAGCACCAGGAGCCCACACAGTTATCTTCCTGGCACTAGAGGTGCCTTGCACTTAAAAAGACAAGTACTTTTAAATGGACATATGCTTTGCTCATATTCCTTTTACGGGCATGCTGGGACTGATATGTTAATCTGTTTAATTTTATAATGTGCCCGTACGTTTTCATGACTTGCCGTATGTGTATTAATGTTCCTGGGATTGGTATTTATGATACTTTTGTGACAAGTGCATTTTTATAGTAATACTTTCCTAGCTACTGTTTATGTTGCAGAACATTAAGTAACCTGTGTGTTATGTATGACTACTGCTGATCTCTGCAGAGTAACAGTATTGTGTAACGTTCTGGCAACTGCTTCAGTAGCATTGTATTACTGACATGTTGTGTATGGTCTAATCATGTTGTGTACAATACAGTTTATTTTTATATAACTTGGTTTTATGTTTCCTTTGTGGTAGGGATAGTGTGTCATATGTGTTGTGTGTGTTGTTCAAACGCTTTCCACATTGCCTCTGGGATTAGCCTGACTGCTCGTGCCAAGCTACTAAGAGGGTGAGTGTAGGAAAGTACCCTCCTTCTTTGGATGGTTATCCCCTTTTTCTGCCTGATGTCAGTGTAATTGACTGAGTTCACTGGGATCCTGCTAACCAAGACCACAGTGATTATGCTCTCTCTGCAAAAAATCTGTATTTCACTCACAATTGGCATACTGTTGCCCCCTTATTGGCCCCTAGTAGATGGTACTTAGCTACCCAGGGCATTGGGGTTTCAGGGGCTCACTATGGGCTGTAGCATATATGTTGCCACCCATAGGGAGTCCATACAAAGGTTTCTGCAGGACTGCCATTGCAGCCTGCGTAAAAAGGTGCAAGCACCATTTCACTGCCATTCTCACTACACCAGGTTACTTATAAGTCATCCCTATGGTAGGCCCTCTAGCCCAGCGGCAGGGTACAAAGTACCTGTGTGTGAGGGCACCCCTGCACTAGCAGAGGTGCCCCCATGAACTCCAGGCCCATTTTCCCAGACTTTGTGAGTGCAGCGGCACCATTTTACATGTATACTGGACATAGGTCACTACCTATGTCCAGCTACATAATGGGAACTCCGAACATAGGCATGTTTGGTATCAAACATGATGAATCATACCCCAAGGCTTTTGCAAGCATTGGTTGTATGATTCCATGCACACTGGGGGCTCCATTTCAGCCTTCTGAGGGATTCCTGGCAGCCCAAGCTGCTGCCATCTCCCAGACAGGTTTCTTCCCTCCTGGTGCTTGAAAAGCACTAGCCCAGGAATGCAGAACAAAGGATTTCCTTTGGGAAAGGGGTGTTACACCCTCTTCTTTTGGAAATAGGTATTACAGGCTTTGGAGGAGTATCCTCCCCAAGCCACTGGAAACGCTTCGAAGGGCACATTTGATGCCCTCCTTGCATAAACCAGTCTACACCGGTTCAGGGATCCCCCGTCCCTGCTCTGGCGTAAAACTGGACAGAGGAAAGGGGAGTGACCACTCCCCTGTCCATCACCACCCTAGTGGTGGTGCTCAGAGCTCCTCCAGAGGGTTCCTGGGTGTTGCCATCTTGGATTCAAGGTTGGCAGAGAGAGAGCTCCCATCTCCTGCTAAGCTATGTGGATCCTTCATCACGAGTGGTAAACTGAAGTGGTCCCGATGGTCCTTTCTTTCAGCTCTCCACCTTTGGTGGAGGTAAGACCTTGTCTCCCCATGCGAGCAGTACTCCAGTGTACCTCGTTTCTTGCAGCTTCCAAGGCTTGTTGGCATCCTTCTTCCATGATCTTTATGCATCTGGAAGCTCCTTCCCCCTGCACTCTGTCCTGTGATGCACAGCTTCCTGAGAGGTTCTCCAGCGGCGTGGGTGCCTCTGTCTTAGTGCTGCATGGGCCTCTTCTGCAACTTTATTGTCCCCATACTCATGTGTGCGCTGCTCGGTGTTTTGTGGGCTCTTTCTGTTGCTGAGGGTTCCCTCTGACTCCCCCTTCCTGGGTAGAGTCCACCTGGTCCTTCCAGGTCCACGGCAGCGCCATGTTCCTCTAATGTAAGTTTTGCATGTACCAAGGCTTGTTGGTGGACTTTGATGACGCAAACCTGACGTCAATCCTACATCCAGCGTCGGATATCACTTGCACCCTCCGGGAACTCGACTTCATCTTCTTGGGTGCAGTACTGACTTTTCTTCTCCACCCTTGGTTCTCCTTATGTACCTTCATCCGCGTTTGAGGGTCTCCTGCTCTTCCTCGACTCTTCTGTGCTTCTTTTTTTTCCACAGGTCTTCTTGTCCAGGAATTCACTGTTGGTGTCTTGTAGTCTCTTCTGGGTTTTGCATAATTCTTCTTCTCGTTTCTGTGTGTGATCTGGGAAACTCACTGTGATTTACTCCTGTTTTCCTGGTCGCTGCAGTGGGTTGTGGTACTTACCTTTGGCTGTTCTAGTACTCCCAGCTCCCCTCTACACACTACACTTACCTAGTTGGGGGACCAACATTCGCATTCCACTTTCTTAGTATATGGTTTGTTCTCCCACTAGGCCCATTTCTAACTATTGTGATTTTCACTAATTGCACTGTTTTCTAACTGTTTTTATGCTTATTTCTGCATACTAGTCTATAACATTTTTGTTTCACTTACCTCCTAAGGGAGTATAGTCTCTATGGAACTTTTGGTATTTTTGTCACCAAAATAAAGTACCTTTATTTTTTGTAACACTGAGTATTTTCTTTCATATGTGTAAGTATTAAGTGTTACTACTGTGGTATTGCATGAGCTTTGCATGTCTCCTAGATAAGCCTTGGCTGCTCATCCACAACTACCTCTAGAGAGCCTGGCGCCTAGACACTGCCTACACTACAATAATAAGGGATATCTGGACGTGGTATAAAGTGTAAGTACCATAGGTACACACCACACACCAGTCCAACACTACAATGAGCAGGGGTTATCTTGGGTGTTTAACTCCCTTGCCCTGACTAGAGTGGGTGGGTTCTGCCTGGCTTAGGTGCATACCCTAGCCAACCAGAAACCCAATTTCTAGCAGTCAGGGACCAGTTAGTAGAAAACACTAGCAGTAATAGTGGGGGAAGCACTATTATCCATTCTGAACTTGACATTACAAAAACCATTAAAGATAGCTACCAGAATCTAGAGCACAGCGTCATACATGGAACAAATGTCATTATCAACTACCAGACACAATCTCAGTCACAAAATGTTTTGACCGTTAAAAGCAAGGACAGAAAGAACAAGAAACAAGAGTCTTTCAAAAGTGATGCTCTCATTCAAACATTTAGAATACCACAGAAGAAACTTGCAGTTCGACCCAAACATCTAGCATGCTACTGATGTGGTAGCACATCTCACTTAGGTAATACAAAACTTTGTCCTGCAGCTGACAGAATGTGCACCAAACAAATGAAGTAAGGACATTTTACGAGAGTCTACAGATCAGTAGGGAAACAAAATGCAAGTAAAATACATAAAATCTAATCCGGCAAACCTGAGGAGGAGATCATTTAATCTAGTGCGTAAATCGAAGTGTTAATTCTAACAAATTCTCATGTGAATGACCAGCTTGAGAGGGATAAAGGAACAAAGAACAAGAAGACCCCTGTGTTCAATAAATATAAACGAAGTGGAAGTAACAGAGATGGCGGACTCTGGCTCTCCCTTCACACTGTTGAGTGAGAAGAAATGGAAAGATCTATTTCTAAAACAAGGAGAGTTAATAGGTTTCAGTGGAAATCCAATTGAAGTACTAGGAGAATTCAATGCAGAATTAACGTTTAAGGAAAATAGAGCTCAGGACACTGGCCCATATTTATACTTTTTTAGCGCTGCATTTGCGTCGTTTTCTGACGCAAAAGTGACTCAAACTTACAAAATGCAATTGTATTTTGTAAGTTTGCGCTGCTTTTGCATCAAAAAGCGGCTCAAATGCGACGCTAAAAAAAGTATAAATATGGGCTTGTTTACGTGGCAAGGGTTGATGCATGTTTATTAGGATGGTTTCATCAAGGTTATCTAGATATATCAATAGATCCAAATAATCATGATTAGGTAGTGTTGAAGAAAAAGACAAATCGCAAGTGACTGTAGTTAGAGGTAAATGCCTGCCCAACAGAGCATGAGCCAAATTAGTCATAACTAATGACTTTTACAAAAGGGATTTCTGAATATGGCATTGTAGTCATGGATTTTAATAGTGATTGGCCAGAAGTCAAGTTGTGAGAGTGCCCAATTCCACATCTGTAAAACTATTTCTTGGGTCTCTGTTAGCCAGAGAATGGATGTGGAAAGATTCAATAAAGTAATAAAAGACAATGTGCAACTGGCCAAAGCCAGTGGTTTGAACCCCGAAATGGAACTGAATAAGCTACTGTGGGCAATTTGCACTTCTGTGAATGTTGATACAGATGTATCGTAATTCATTTCGAAGAGAGGGCATGTACCTGTAACAAAATTGTTGATGGCATGGGCGGGAAAGTTTAAAGTACCAAAAAGAAAAATGTAGGAAGTGGAAGAAAAAAGAGTTTTGATCACAGAGTACATACGCACAAAAACCATCAGAGAACTGGAAGTAAGTGTGTGGGATGATGTAAGAATAAAATGCCCCAACATCATTCCCAAAGGAGAAGCCAAGTTTTCAGAACCTAAAAGGGTAGTGAGGGTGAAAGGAAGTGCTGTAAAAAGAGAGGATGGCAAATGGTGGAACAAAATCAAGATGGCAGTGTTTTCCAAGCACCAGAGTAAGAAGGATGAAAGGAGATTAGAGTATGACCATGAGAGAGACAATGAAATGATGCGGCCATCCAAGGTGATCAGATTGACCAACAGGTTCCAAGATTACATAATGCAATATTATCTGTGTTACTACTTGCATGCTTTGTGTCTATTATACCTTGCAATAGTAAGCCTATTTTAATATTAATAGCTCGTCATGTGTTGTGGCAGATGTTATTATTCTTGTATTTATAATTGCAATTTTACATGTATAGGAAAATTGAAGTTATTTGTTTGTGTACAGGGGAAAAATGTTTTGGGTTTCATGATCATGTTGTGTGATCGCATTCCATGAAATGCGCTACTCTACGTGCGCTCATGGATTGCGATGGGCTGAATGATCTGGAACGGAAGGGGAGATGGTTGGAGGAGAGAAGGGAGGTGGACGAGGATGGCGCTGATGTTGATGCTTGTCCTGCCGCTACACAAAATTCTAAACTTACCGGTGCCAACAATCTTAATACCAACCAAACCAGATTTCTTTCAAGAAAAAAAAAATACTGAAAACAAGCCTTTTTTTAAAATTGTATTTCACTTAAAGCAATACATCACTAGGAGTGCCAATGCCTAACTCCAATAAGAACAGGTCTCCACTTCATTAAGTTTAAGCCTCACCCACGCCTGGATCAGAAAGTCCATATAAAATCCAGTGTCCCTGACTCACCTAAATTCATTTAATTCAATGAGAATGGGCCGGCTTATTTTTAGAATTTTGAAACAACTCCATTATCAGTGTGACAAAGTGGCTATAGTTACACAGTGCCATCTTTCAAAACAAATAAATATAAAGACATATTTATGTTATCGTATTTCATACCTTATGGACTTCCGTTAGAGGGTCAAAGACAATCACCAGGCCATATTCACAGAGCAGACCAGACGACACTGGGACTAAGTAATCTAACTGTTCTTTTTTATTTTGTTCCTGATTTATTTTGGTATTAAAGTAGATGCTACAATCATTTGCATCATCTTCTCTTTAATACCCATTTCAAGGGTGTAAAGTTAGTGCCCATATGACCTCAACCCAAGTGTAGGTCTCATGAGAGAGAGAGTCACTTTGAAAATTATGATCAAGTGTGACCCTACAGAAAGAATGACAGAAGTGAACACTGGTCTACCATGATCCTTTATGCTATTAATTCTCCCCATCAACAAATACAATTAAATTGACCAGGACCCCCTCTCACTGTCTTGCAGGAAGTTTTCCCTTCCTGCACATAAACAACCTACAATGGTGATTTGGCACTTTATGTGTGCTGCAAAAGGCAGCAAACATTGAAGTAGCAAATCATCATTTTTGAATGATTGTTTATGTGCAAGAAAGGGCACATTCATGCACATAAACATAAATTAATGGCCTTCTGCCCTTTCAATGTGTCCTGCAGAATACAGCACAGATGGAAAAAGCAAAAGTGAGGAGAAATAAAAAGTATTCCTCCTCATTGTGCCATGCTAACACCACCCCTGCCACAGATTTACGCCTTCTTGTAAATATGGGGCAGCATCAAAAGCAATGGGTGTTGCAGTGGACCATCCACAGCAACACCCATTGCACGCCCCTCTCTCGCAGAAAACCGCATCGGGGAGGCCCATATTTACAAGGTGGAGTTAAGCCACAAAAAGTGGCTTAGCACAACCTTGTAAATGTGGCGTACTGCACAATGCCACTGGAGCATTTCAAAAAGTGACAGTCCAGGGGTGCTAGGGCCTTGTAAATCTGGCACTTAGTACATGAGGTCCTTAGTACTGTATCATTACCATGTGCATATGCAGGGCACATATCTGTGTCTGCTTTCATGCCGTTTTTTTCTAATGTGTCTCGATTTAACTTAGAATTTAAATTAATTTGTGTATTTGCTGCAGATAGTGCAGCTTGGAAGCAGTGAGCAACGGTTGCCTCTTTCAGTTTTGAAGATGTGCTGTCTACAGCTCATGAAAAAATTCATACTTATATAAGAATACTTTTTGACAGTACACTGTGCCCAGTGCCAGTGCCAACGTTCATAATGCAGAATTTGCTGTGCTTTCAGTGGTCCAGGTTATACAGTTGCTGAGCAGCTGTAGAACAAAAAAGCAGTTATTAAGAAAGACTGGTGCCTACAACACTACTGTATTTATCCTCGATAGCAACTAGTTCTTTGGTAATGTGCCTACATTGTATGACATGAATGTTTAACATGTTGTAACGTGGTGCATAATAGAGGCTGTACAAACTTTCTACACTTTGTGATTCATTTAGGTGCTGATTTGTAAACCTAAGCTGAACAGTTTGTTTTTGGGCAGAATGGTTTTTATTCTGGATACCTTTCCATGAAAATCATACTTATTTGGAATTTTCTTAACGGTAGACAAACAAACTAACATTTACAATATTGACAGTAGACTGTAGGTCACTGTGTGCAGCTTTGAGTTTCTTTGTAATATCAAGGATCATCAGACAGTTTGTACTCATGGAGAGTTTTCTGGAATGTTTACTCCAAGGTAGAATGGCAGCAGCATTGTCCTAGCTCCATTTGTAATTAATCATTCTCACTGTGGGATGATAAACTTGATTTTGTTTGGGTATGGCTTTATAACCCTTCCCACACTGATGAGCAACAACTATTCCCTCTCAGTGACTAATGAGGGCACAGAGGTTTCTATATCTCAGGGAGTGTTTCAGAGTGTGGTGAATGGCGCTACTCTATCACAAACATGATGGATATCCTGTCTACCGTATTATAATTCCATTATGTCCTAGGGACATCGTAATATGGTGGACAGGATATCCGTCACATTTGTGACAAAATAACCCAGCTCGCAAAATCTAAGTCATGCCCTTACAAAAATAATCCTAACCTCGCCACTGGTCATATGGACCTTTGTTATTTAGCAAAGAGAAATGAGGAGGTATCACTCACCTAACAATAAATCATTAAAGAGTTTCAATTCAGTCAATAAAGAGAACATTCGTTTTTGGATTTCAGCATTACCAGTTAATGTAGTCCATCAGTTAATATTTGTCATAAAATAGAACAAAATATTCTTTAGAATCACATTCAGAAAAGTAATGATAGTGTGTTTCATAAAGGAATTTCCCAAATCTAAATACATTTGAGATAAAGAGAAAAAAGAGAAAATCATTGTACAAGCATAACGCCCTTGCCTTAAAAGATGGAAAGTATTCTCAGCTCAAAGATATCAGCAGAGAGTTAAGTAAAATCTAAGTATGGAAGTCTCTCATGAAGAGAAAGCATCAGTGCTGAAAATATGCCCTTTTCGCAAGGTTATCCCCAAATGTTTTGCCTCTGACCTCCTATTTTTGAGTGTGTGCTGCATTTAGTTGTTGCTGGCTTTAGGACTCTGGGTACTTCACCACTGACCAGTGTTAAAATGCAAGGGTACCAATTGTATTGGTAATTGTTTTATCCATGTTTGCTATATATGATTTACTAATCAGTCCCTAGTATAGTTCAGCATGGATGCCCCAGGACCAGAAATTAAATGCTACAAGTAGTTCTGAAGCACTGATTTCGGCACTCACATGAGTAGTGTCTGTGTGGGCAGATTTAAACTGCCATTTTGACCTTGCCAGTGCACCCAATTGCCAGACCCAAACCATCCCTTTTACTACATGTAAGTCACCCCTAAGGTAGGCCAAAGACAGTCTCATGGGCAGGGTGCAGAGTTTTTAAAAGGTAGAGCATGCATTGGTTTGTTTCACATGTCCTGATAGTGAAATACTTCTAAATGTTCTCTATTAAAAGGACTATATCTCCCATAGAGTATTATGGGGATTGCCTTTAAATATGTTTTAAATATAATTTCCCATTGGGAGCAGATAGAAATGTGGAGTTTGGGGTCTCTGAACTCACAATTTAAAAATACATCCTTTGCTGAAGTTGTTTTTCAAGTTGTAAGTTTGAACATGCCACTTTTAGAAAGTGGGAATTTTCTTGCTTAATCATTTTGTACCTCTACATGTCTGGGTCAGGATGACAGTTGGGCTGTTTGTGAATTCACTCTAGACAGTCACACAAAGGGAGCTGAGGTGTACCCTGCAAATACAGATGGGTCTTCCTGAGCTAGAGTAGTGGGAGGAGGTGACACTTGCATCTGAGTAGGGCTGTGTCTGTCCTTGCCCAAGGTAGTGTCCAACCCCCTGGAGGGTGTCTGGGGCCAGCACAAGAAAGGCAGGTTCTTGTGCACTACAAAGATTTTTCTTTGAAAGTTGCCTCTTCAAAGGCAGAAATAGGTATAGGTAATGGACCTCTGATCCCACAAAGTTAGAATCTTTTTTTTTTCTGAGGACATTATGCCAGGATGGAGAACTGGATGCTTTTGGAGGGACTGCCTCTCTGCCTGTTGCTTTGCTGTGCTGGCCTGCTACTTGCTGCTTCTGTTCAGGGAGTGGAAGGAATGTACTTTGCTTTTAACATCCTGCTTCCAAAGGTTCTCCAAGCACTGGACTGAGCGTACCTCCTGTTAAAAATCTCAGGGGCATCAAAGACTTCATCTGAAAGCACCGGGGCTCTCTTGTTGAGAGTCTTGACTTACAAGTGGTGCCAAATCCAGTTACTGGGCTCTTGGGAGTGAATTCTGGTGCAACAAAGAAGAAACCTAGTACATCGACTCCAGAGCGACTTCAGTACCGGTGCCGTTGTCTGACTCCAGGCCGCTGCTTGCTCCGGAGCTGTGGTATCCCGCTAAATACAACAACCACAACTGCCACCACAGGCCCGACTCCACCACAGTGCCTCCAAAGTCCTGCCATAGTGTGGGTCTGTGGCACCTAGATCTGACTCTGCGCAGCACCTTTGTCCGTGGTGTGATCTTAATCGCCTTCCGTCTTGACCAGCTGGATTTATCAACTTGTTGTAAGGAACCAGGGCCTTACCGCCAGTGCCATGTCACCTCCCCTGTAACCATAAGGAATCAATACCTCACTTACCCTGCCTAGCAGTTAGGAACTTATGCCTCACCTCTTCTGTGGCAGTAAGGAACTGATGTCGCACCTGCCCCGGTGACGTCTGACCTCCTGGACTCTGTGCAACATCTGTTTCCTCATTGTTTTCCAATGTACTGTACATGGGGTCCATGTGACTCCATGACCGGCCCACACTCCCGTTGGAGTGCATCAGACTGTTGGGTACGACTCCATCAAGATGCTGTGACAGTTGGGGCTATTGTTTGTCTCAGTGCTTTACAAAGATTTTTTCTTTGAAAATATGTATCTTTATTTATGCCTTTTGGATGTTTGTCATTTTGGTCTTCTTTTACTCAGATAAATGATGGCTATTTTTCAAAACTGGTGTGGAGTACTTTTGTGAGGTTTTCACTGTGTTACTGTGTATATATACACATACTTTAGACATTGTCTCTGAGATAAGCCTGATTGCTTGTGCAAGCTACCAAGGAGGTGAGCAGGGGTTTTCTTAGCTGTGACACCTTTACCCTGACTTGAGTGATGGTAGCTACTTGGAGAGGGTACAAACCACTTCCAACTAGGGACCCCATTTCTAACAATCAGAAACTCAAAAGGTGAGTATCCAGACAGAGAGTCTGAGAAGGTACCTGGAATCTGTCATCTGGTTAATGGGATCTGGGGTAGCTATTTTTGGAACACACACTAATACAAACACACAAATGCTATGTTGCAACATTATTTTCCTTTGTCATCTTCATTCTCCAATAGAGTATCAGCAAATTCCTGGGAATAAGCAAATTTACCATTTTCTCAGAGAAGCACATCCGCTTTTCAGACATTGAACCCTGAAAAGTTACAGCTTTGATGTTTTGTGGTCCAGACGGTTCATTCTTCTGGTCATCTCCTCTTCTCTTGGTGAGACCTCACTATTAGTTGTTGAATACTTAACAAGCACATATTCACTAGATAACAGAAGGCTACCGCAAAAATACAACATTTATAATGAAAGAAAAACATTGCACACAAACAAATATTCAATGTGGAAAAACAGGCCTTTCAGTATTAATTCATTGTTTTTCAGTTTACATAGTACTGGCAGTTAAGCTATCTTAAATCAACACTTTTTTTCATTTGCAGGCCTATAACACTTAAGAATGATTCAATTCTGGAAATTTTGCACTTGACATGTCTTATTAAATGTAAGCTTTTGCACACTGTTAACAAACGCATTTTGTCGGCAGATACAATTTACACCAACAGTTTACCCTTCTGATGGTTGAAAGCCATCACAATTTCTTCACAAATTGATCTTTAAAGTGCATTATCATTTCTGTTGCTTCATTCTTTTTATTTTTCAAGGTTTCACCTTCCTTCCACCTCTTATACTTACTATTCTTTCTCTCTTCTAAGTATAACTCTCCTCTGATTTGTATTTTTCTGTCTTCATTCTTCTTCCGAGTAATATAACATCTAAAAAATCCTTTATATAAAGTGTGTTAGCACATCAATCAAATGGCGGTTATTAGTGCAGGCCTCAATATGACCCTAAAAAGTCCTACACCCACTGTTGCAAACCAATGGTCAATAGTAGCAGTTCCTTTGTCTAAGCCCCCTTTTACACTAGTGGTTTCTAAAGGTTCTAATTGAGGTTCCAGGTCAAAAATGGTCTTTGCAAATTCTTCTATCCTTCTACTATTGTCTGGTATATAGGAACAATAATAGTGAGCTTTCAGCATCTTACTGATCGTGCCTTTCACTGCTAACACAATATCTAAAGCAAATCGATCTTGCAAACCCATTGATGTAATAACCACTAATTCTCTAGTAAGGCAGAAGGGGGCATATTTAAGAAAAGTGGCACTGCACACATTGCAGCACCAGTTTTCTTGCACCTGTTAGGGCCCCCCTAATGCCACCATGTGTGGGCTGTATTTAAAATATGACACACGATGGCGGTAGTTAGGAGACTAGTGTTATAATTTCTAATGCTAGTCCAGCGCTTTGCAGTTTTAGTGTAAAAAATGTTGATGCTAATCCTGCAAAGCCCATTGAGGGACAATGTAATCAATGGTGTGCCTCGGTTTAACACCTTCTCTGAGCAGGTGTTAAAAGTGTTAAAAAAATGACGCAAGAAATCTCTTTGAGCCATTTGTTTGGCCTCCCTATTGGGGGGACACCCCCTTTGCATACATTATGCCTGACACAAGCATATTGTAGTGCCAAGGGTTACAAAGTAGCGCAATGTATGGATTGTGCCACTTTGTAAATATGGTGCTGGGATGTTGGCCTCACTGAGCCACATTAGCATAAAACAATTATGCTAATGTGACACAAGGAGGTAGAGGGGCTCTTACATTTGCCCCAAGATGTGTTAATAACTAGTTTATCCACTACTGTTGATAGCTTTCTACTTTTTCATTAGTTAAGACTACTCCTACAGGTGCTATGATTTCTCCAAAAATATCTCCAACAAATTAGGTCCCATCATTTGTACCTTTTGGGTGTCTATGGGGTGGTGTCATTGTTAGGGCATCTAAGCTAGTTATAGGATAACTCTTGGGAAACAGCAAAGCTAATTAGCAAACACCCTCCCAGTCAGCTTGTAACTAGTGATAGGCATCTTGTTTACACATAAAATAAACTCCACTCCAGGAATAACTGCCTCTTTCTATGTCACAATTTGAACAGATCATACCAAAACCTCAAAAGTATGATCACAGTTACTAATCCCAATGTATAATTTTTGTACCTTGTTTCTTCATTTGTAAACAAATAATTTCCCTTTTCGTTGAAATACGGGATAAAACATTTTACTTTTATATTCATCTTCTTCCTTCTTCCAAATATCCCGTAAAGCATCTTCTTTATTTTTACTGTGAAAAATTTGAGCTCTTCTTTCCTTTAATGCTAAAATGAACGTATTTTCTAATGGTCTTTTTAAAGAGGTAAGATTCCCTCTGTTTACCTTGACAGTGTCAATGATTGTTGGTGATCAAAAGAAATACCACACAATTTCCATATTTTTTGTGTGTGAGTGAGGATTCATTATTTTCTGAGGGTGAACTTTAGAAAGAATCATGTTATGTAATGTCATGTCATAATTTGAAAAATAATATTCAAAACATTCTTGTCTATAAAATAAACTAAGCAAAACATTAAATGTAGTTGCATATGACAGTGAAATATAATGATATGTCTCTTCTTCTGCACCTGAACAAGCTAAGTGCATACATACGTAGCAGTCCTTAGTATCTAAAGCCTGAGTGCATTCATGAATCAGTCTAGAATGAACATTAGTTGAAAACTCTTCTTTTGAATACTTTACAAAGGAAGCCTTTAATTTACTCTCACCTACTCTGCGTGCAGGCACTATATTTGTAGGTGTAGACCTAAGTGTTTCCATTTCTGCTGTAAAACTTAGTCCAACTAAAAGAATTATGGAAGCTAGTATGACAATTATTAGTATGGCAATAATCACTACTCGACACTTTGGTAAGGACACACATGTTTGCCTTCAGTCAGACCTTATTGGAATATAGAAGCTGGCAGATTCAATATTCTGCATTGACGTCTACTTGTGCAATCCTGCAAAACGTTTGATGATTGCTTGCAGTTATTTCACTCAGCTTATACACAAGACATCTTTGTGAGATATCCCTAGCCCTACTGCATCTTCTCCGAAATATGTTTTCCCTTCTCTTCTACTGCAACCTTGGCCCTAAGAAATTCTTCTGAATTATTTTTATTTATTTGCATTAGTTGTTTGTCAGTTTAATTTATTTCAGTTCTTTATTGTGCGTTTTCCATCACAGTTCATCATTTATCATCTCAATTGATCCGGTTTTGAATTCACTAAACAGTAATTGTCAAGTTCTTTGGTTCAAAGATTTGTTTCAGAAATCTTATCTAATCAATGCTGTTTCTTAGTGTGGCACATCATGAAGGTTTAAATGTCTCTGATCTCAGTTCATTAGGATTTTGACCTGACACATTTTGCACCGTTTATGCATGATAAGTCCATTAAGGTGCAGAATACCTATGCCAGGGTAACTTGCTATCTTGGATCTCCTCATTGTCTGTTGATCTTAATATTATTTTATTGTACCACTAAATTCTGTGTCTTTGGTGATAATTTGTGGTATACGTTCAA
Source organism: Pleurodeles waltl (assembly GCF_031143425.1). NCBI lineage: Eukaryota > Metazoa > Chordata > Amphibia > Caudata > Salamandridae > Pleurodeles > Pleurodeles waltl. The sequence continues at coordinate 935,623,269 of NC_090447.1, read as the reverse complement.
CTGACACACTTTATCTCAATTGCCTCCTACCATTTGGCCATTCTGATCTCCAAAGGGGTCTTTCTCTTCTCACACGTGTGCCTTTTTCTGGATCCATAATTCCTCTTCTGATGCATCATCAGATCCTTTAGTCTCAGCTCTCTACTCTTCCTCTACAGTCTGTATTTGAATACCAGTTTGCGAGATATCAGGAACGTGAACCAGTGTAAGATTTGGCTGCACTTCACCACCCTCTGGTCTTTCCAAAGCAAGGGCACAGGAGATATCAGACTATGGCTCAAAGAACACTACTTCTTGATATAGTCACCTTAGTCTCTGAGCATGCGAAGCATGCACCCTATTCTGTATCCGAGCACATTTGACAGCAGGATGTCATAGTAGGGGCCTTTCCACCTTGGCTTCAGGAAGGATTTTCAAACATTTCTTTACCAAAATCCAGTTACCTAGGATTAAGTTCATGACACTGCTTCTGGTGGGGACTGGCAGTGACATCTCTAACCTTTTAGGAAACAGAATGCACCACATCAGCCACTCCTTTGCAGTCATTTAGTATCTTGTTATCTGTGATGTTCACGGGTACATTTGCAGGTACAGTAGGCAATCTCCTAGCACAACCCATGAGGATTTCATTAGGTGATAATCCTGTTGTCCTGTCAGGGGTGCTATGAAGACTAATCTAAACCAGTGGTAAAATGTCTGGCCGTTTCAATGAAGTATATGCACTGACTTTGGTCAATTGAGACTTCAGTGTTCCACATTTCCAGAGGCTTTCGGGACGACCTGAAGAGCGACACACAATATTTTAAAGACCTATTTTTTTGAATTAGTCCCTCAGTCTGTCTCCAGAGAAACCAGAAACCTGAACTGCGGAATGAGCTGACATGAGCTCACATAACAGAGGCTAAGCTACAGTGAGATTGACATTCCTCTATTTTGGGTTTGGGAGAAAATGCACACAATAACCAGGACATATATAAGCCTGTTGCAAACTGGCATTTTGAAGAAGTCCAACTGCATCTGTTAAAGGGTCATTCTAATCATACAATATGGTTAATCGTTGCAGGGGTTCTTTATACCACATTCACCTGCTGACCGCAAACCTATGTCATAGCTCCTCAGCTAAAACTTTGAATCTAGGATTGACCCAATTCTGTTTAAACAGTCTAATTATTTCATCCCTTACAATGTGTCCAGGACCATGGAAATGTTGTGTTATGAGAAACAATAAACTGGCAACCCTGTTCTTCCATCTGTTGAAACCCAAATTACATTTGCATTTCGAATGTATCCTGCTCTGATCCACCTTGCTGTTTGGCCTCTGAAACCTCTTTCTGTAGTCTCTTGAGTTATTCCCAACTGTCAGCTACTGACAACAACTTCAAAAAGATAATGTTCACTTCAGATTAATTTGCATAATCTCTGTTAAATGTGCATGCCAGAAGTGTACAACATCGAGCAACTTCATCAGGGTACTAATTTCCTACTGTGACATAATAATTGTGACATCTGTGAGCTGCATATTTACTATTACAATAACTTGAAGTAACAGCAAAGCTTCCAATAATTTCACAACATATTCCATGTTTCTAATAGGAAAACCTTATGATGTCATAAATACTCTTTGTGACCATAACTGGCCAAAATCATGGGCCACACAAAGGCCATACTGGCTATTGGTAAATATAGTCTCTCAATTCAGCTGAAAGGTAGCAAACACATGCAAAGGCAATTAATTCTGTAATTCTGCAGAGGTAAAACCTCAAAGCCAAGAGGCTTCCACCACTTCTTGAATTGTGCAAACTATATACAATGATCTCAAAGTGTTTTCATTGCCTTTTACATAGTCAAGTTCATCAAGAGGTTGATCTTTATTGCTTTGTCTTGGCTTGGTGTATAAATGAGTAACATCTAGGCAGTCATGTTCGATTTCATTTCTGCCAATTTCAATCTCAGGTAATGGTAACAATGTTCTCAACTGAGTATTTGACATCTTTTTAAAATATCATTCTCAGCAGCAATTATTTGTTGTTCATACTTTGTAGCTCTGCTGTTTTTCAAATATGTTTTTGTACAGGTGAGCAAAACCTCAACAGAGTGAGGGATCATGGATGCAAAAAGATGTCCCATCATTATACTTTCACATCTCTCAGTACTAAGACCAACTCCCACAACTGCGTTAAGGCAGCAAACAAAACTTGCAGCAACGGGGTCAAGTGTTGTTGGAAAACATGCCTCAGGTCTTTGAGAGTCTCCGTGCATCTAAGGAAGCATGGAGAGAGTGCAGACCTGCCTCTCACTGCAAAACAATGTGAACATTTTACTGTAATAAGGCATTCCTAGTGCCAGCGCATGGCAGAGACTTTCTGACATCTCTAAGAAAGCTTTTAGGCAATTGTTGTCCCATGGAAGCGGATCAGGCACACCTTTGTTCATAAGCTTCAGAAAAGGCTTTGCCACTAGAAACATGTTTAGTATGCACTGTCAACAGTGTCAACCATTCCCAGGAACATTCTGACCTCACTTTCTGTTCTTGGTGGACTCATCTTCAAAATTGTCTCTATTCTCTCCTGTTTCACCTTCTCATTTACTTCTCAATGAGATGTCCCAGATATAGGACTTCTTTCCGAAAGTATTGTAATTTGTTCAGGGACACCTTGTGTCCATTCCCTAAAAAGAGAAATCCTGTCCTGTTTTCAGGCTTCTTCCATACTTGATGCCACAAGTAGGTTTTCAATGTACTGTACGACAACTAAATTGCAAGATTTAATTAAAGATTGAAGGATTTTCGGTATACCCTTGTAAATCTCAGCACTATGCCAAAACGCTACCTTAAAACACAAATGAGAACAGAAATTGATAGTCTTCATGCAATCAATCAGAGAAGAAGGCCTGACAGAGATACACAAAGGTGAACCATTCTGCAGTACAGGGAATCTGAAATAGTATTGCTGCTGGATTCAGTAACACGGAACAACATGAGACATCTATGTTGATATTTTTTGAAGATCCTGTACAATCCTACATTTCCCCTTGGGCTTTTGTAAACCCATGATAGGCGAATTGCAAGGACTTCTGACAATTTGTTTCAAGACCCATGTTTCAACATGCTTTCAATCACTGGAGTTATTCCTGCCAATCTCTCTGAAGTTAGATTATAAAGTGGTGTCCTCTTGGAAACTGCCTTTGGTTTTATTGTAATTTGGACCTGTGCTCCACTGTTGATTAGTCCAATGTCTTTCCCTGAAAAATCACAGACTTCTGTTTTTACAGTATCTCTCAATTTAGGAGGTAAGTCCTCTACCGTTCTCACAGGATACAGCCCTATAGCTGTTCCTTCTAGGACATTTTGTATTCCTCATCTTCATCATGCCTTTGAAATTCAACACCATCAAGCAAATTGTGCAAATCAAATTGCACAAAAGATCTCTTTCAAATAGATTTACAGGACTTTAATTGCAAACCGCAAATTGATGACGTTACTAAAACAAGCTTATTTTTACAGGCACTTTTTTAAAAACAGGATTAGTTATTTGTTTATTTGTGACACCTACTACTTGGATCTTATTTCCCAAAAGGGGTAGGACTAGGACTTCTACTGTACTAACAGTGGAGCAGGTAGCTCCCATGTCAATAAGACACTTGGCGACAATCAACCTCTCCTTTACAGATTGTTCACTTTGGTCTACATCAAGTAAGCAATCTTCCTCTTCTCTCAAACACCATCATTGGACATTGTCAGAATCTAAACTCTTGTTCTCCAACATGACGAACTGTTGAAATGGGTTCTGACTTTGGAATGGATTTGAATTGGCTCTCATTACCTGATTCATCTGAATCTGGGATTACTCATGTTCTGTGGGAACTTGTGATTGCGTTGGCATCTGAATTCATTGGGCTGGTACCTGAACAGGAATATTTTGTGATTGAATTTGATTTACCCCTTGCATTTGTCAATTACCACTCACTTGGTTTGTATTCTGTCTACACTCGCTCTTCCAATGCCCTAGCCTACTACATCAGTGAGAAAGAGTTGTTTTCTTCAGTGTTGCAATGTCTAGTACTGAATTTGGATCAACTAAAACACTTTGACCTCTATCCTGTGAAACTCCAACTCCACCTTGCACAATTTAACCTTCATCCTCAACAGAAATGTCTTGCATTCCAATAACATTCCCTCCATGTGATTAATTCTGAAATTCTTTTGCGCTAACTTTGTTTGCACAAGCAGAAACGTCCCCTTAAGACTCTTCTGCTTATTCACCTTCTCATCACTACAGTATTGTGCACACCTCAGGATTTCATCTAAAAGCTCTATCTTCTAACACATCACATTCTGTTTTCTGTGAATACTGATCACTGGGCACAGTCTAACAGTAAACTGTGAAACAAAACTTCTCATATCACACTTTTTGGGATTTTCCTGTCCTCTATGCTTCTTAAACACCTGCAAAAAGTGTTCAGAATAAGCAAACACTCATCCTTTAGTTTCTTGTGTGGTTCTATTTATCGTTAACCAATCAATGTCTGTCTCTGGAACTTTCCTTTTCAGAAAGGTAATCACCTCATCATATTTGGTAATTATCACAGGAGAGGGTGCATGAGAATGCACATTCCTTAAAGGTTCAGAAAGTGACCATTGCACAACTATATTGCATTCAGCCCACAGGTCACTTGGTACCACAAAATCAAAGAAAGTATTCATATCTGTCCACAAAACTTTGAAATCTTGACAAATGTCAACTTGTGTATAGCACTGTGTGGGATTGTCTCTTGAGTTTCAAAAATTGATTATAAATGTTGCAGGATTACCTGAACTCCATGGTACATGAACATATTCTCCACCTGGTACTTCTCTTGTGGGAAAAGCTAAGGCCTCATCTTCATATGGGAGTGCAGGTGGTAGCTTACCATTTGTTTCAGTTTATTTTTTTTCTTTCCCTGTTTTTTGCACATTAACTCTTTAACCTGTTGAAATCAGTCCTTTTGAGGATCCACTTTACCAATTTCTCAGTGTGTAACTTCATCTCTGAAGACCTTATTGTCACAATAGCTTCATCACCTAGTTGTACCCTGAAACATTTCTGTAAAGGAACAGCATTAGGAGGGACCACCTCATATTTTATATCCAATTCAGTTATTTCAACATGGGTAGCAGCTGCATGCCTTGTATACTCAGAAATACCAATTCATTATCCTGGTATTAATTCAAATGTGAAATGTCTATGGATCCTTTAATAATCTATTCTAACTCTACCTTCAGTTTAGGAACATCTAAGTTTCTCCTTCTTTTCCTGAGAAGTAAATGGTCTCTCGGTTTCTCTCACCCTTTTAATTTCAGAAGCTTCTTCAAACCATGAGGGAAAGTCCCAATGTCAAATGGTCCTGTCTCCCCCTGGGCAATTGGTGTTCTACAAGCAATTCTTCTCCCTTCTCTCAAGATTCGTGGTGGTGTCAAGGCAACAATTTGTGCATTTTGTGATGTTGGGATGAACCGTGTCACAGATACTTCTCTTACAGCACCTTGAGAAACAGCATTCAGTGCAATATGTATTGGTGCAATGGGAACTGGAGCTGAAAATGTCTGCGCTGATACAACGTGTGACACTGGGACAAGAACAGTCACGATTGAAGCAGTAAGATCTGGAACTATTACTATTGGAGCTGCTTCAACAGGTGCAGGTGCAATTGGAAGTGCTGAATGTGGTCTTTTAATCTGAATGGCATTTAAGTCTGTATAGCACTAATAGTTGTAACACTGTTAAATTAATTGTGGAGGCCTTATATGGAGGTGGACATGAGAACAGCAAGGGTTCTAAAAATGTTACCCCCTGAATGGCTATCAGTTCCTGTTTTTTTCTTGTAGCTTCTTCATCACCAGTCCCTTATTTCTGATTCATTTTTTTGTTTTAATAGTTATCGTTGAGTACATCCTAGCTCCCCCAACTACAAATTCTACCACCTTTTCTGCCCTTCATCCCATTGAGCATCTGCTTAAATTTCACATTGCTCTCTTTAATCTATTCTGGTACTTTTCTTTCTCCTTGACATAAGCTGTTCCCTCCCAAGCATTTATCAATTCATATTGTTTAGGTCTAGGAGGTGGTTCCATTTCATACAACCTTTCTCTCAGGTTTCCAATCATTTTAAAATCAAAAATACTCTATTGTGGAAATGTAAGCAGTCCTTTATTTTCATTGACCATTGACAAAGCCACAAACGTATATATAACCCTACACTTGTTGCCATATAACAAGCTGGCCTACATGTTGGTTGTGCCTCTTCACCCTCCTATTCTAAGATTTGCACATCTCATCTCATCAAATTTCTAAGAACTTTGAAACATTTCATATTTGCAAATATTCACCAGCAAATCAGTAGTAATTGACCTTAGAAACGTTTATACTTTGTTGAAGTTACAATTTCGAATGTGTAAGTACTTTCCTACAATCCTGTCAAATCCTTCTTTTTTTAAATCTATCACAGCTTAATACTTGATGACTCATTAATAAATCTCAGCACAGTAGTTCATATCAACTGACAGCAGCGATTCACCCTCCTTTGCAATTTCTTTGAACACAATTTTTTTCAACTCTATGCAAACCCAATAAACAAATAACTTTTGTCTTCCCCACTAAAGAATTCAAAATAACTTCCAAATCTACATACACACAAAAGAAATCTTGACTAGCAGGAGATCACCCTGATTGACATGGCTTCCCCTCTGCGCAACAGGTGCCACTAACACTAACCAGTATTAATACAATCGCAACAAACTGTTATAGTGCCTATCTCAATTGTGCTTTTTGATGGCACCTAACAAATCTGCACCAAAAACCTTCAAAGAACACCATAATTTCAATTGTCAACTTCCTTATTTATCTCTTCTGGGATTTTGGACTACTTTGAGTCCAATAACTTCAACTGCTCAACAGCTAAGCATAAACACAACTCATCTATCAACTGCACATACCACAAAATATACAATGTCAAAACAATACCAGACTCCTAATCAGACAACTGTGATCCATAATCCTAATGATACTCACCTCACCACGACCAAAACCATCTTCGAAACTGCAATCTCCCTCAGTTTTTAAATTCGGGTTTTGGGATTCAGGGACATGGGCAATTCTAAGGTAGGGCAATTATTTCAGCTCTTCTCTCTTGTGCAACACAAAACATCCTCTTGCTTCCACTTGAGGGAGCAGGGTTTTTTATATCTCAATCCTCAAGAATAATTATTAAATAACTCCTGCTTGTTCTTTGGCAATGATAAACGAGGATCAATCATTCAACTAACAATTTTTCATTAAAGATTATCAATTCAGTTAATAAAGAAAATTCAGTGTGAGTTAAAAGGGTTTTATTTTTAAATCATTTAGGCCCTCATTATGATATTGGTGGTAAATCCCGATTACCGCCACGGTGATAACCGCCAACATACCGCTGCGGAGGAGAACATTTGTTCGCCAAATTATGACACACACACACAAATCCGACAGAATACTGCCACATGCACAAATCCGCCAGCCCAGAGGTCAGTGCTAAAGTGGCGGTACTAACACCCATAACTTTACACCAAAAAAATAACGCCTACCACATTATGACCCACGGATCACCACGGTGGACATTCAGTGGCAGTAAACAATTGGTGGTACACACCGGCGCACTAAAAATGGACACCCATATACTCAACTACACAACATTGGCCAATACCAAAAACACACACCTGACTCTCATACACACACCACACACACCCACAGCACTATAAAACACACATCCACATTGCCCACAACCGTTTACAAATACAAATTATTGCCACAGGACTGGCACCAAGACCACTGCAACAACTAGACATATACACCCATACATCCATCACAAACCTCACTTCACACACCCAACCACAGTACCCAACACCAAAATACTTACACACACCACTCAATACCCATATCTCCCACAAAGGCACCCCCGTTTCACAGATGAGGAGTTGCGGGTCATGGTGGAAGAAATAGTCATGGTAGAGCCACAGCTGTTTGGAGCACAGGTACAGCAAATATCCATTGCCAGGAAGATGGAGCCATGGCGGAAAATCATGGACAGGGTGAATGCTGTGGGACAGCATCCATGAACAAGGGACGACATCAGGAAGAAGTAGAACGACCTACGGGGGAAGGTACGTTCCATTGCAGGAAGGCACCAGCTCGCCAGACAGAGGACTTGCGGTAGACCCCCAACTCCTCCCCCACAGCTAACAGCATGGGAGGAGCAAGTCTTGGCATTAATGCATCCTGAGGGACTCACTGGAGTTGCTGGAGGACTGGACACCGGTGAGTCAACATTTACTACTTATCACCCCGCATAACTGCATGCCATCTCACACCCTCACCTGCATTCCCATCACGCCACTCAATCCTACACACTGTACAAAAACATATGACTAACCCCAATGCCAAGCCCTGCACGCTATAACAATGGAAGGACAGCCCTCCCATGCCTGCATTGACACCCATCACAAAAGCATGCACAGCATGGAGAACTAACAATCCCACAATACATTACCATACACAAACAAAGGTGGCAGGGCAACAGCAACTATAGAGAGAAAGGTAGGGATGTACAATATGTCACAGACATGAAGCTTAATATATCACTTACATCCACAAAGGTGCACCAGCCAATCTCAGCAGAGAGGAGGTACCACGACAAACCAGTCCCCCAACCGAAGATGTCTCAGTGATGACAGTAACTCTGGACTTCTGGACGTGGATGAACTACCTGGCCAATCAGGGACCACTGGTCAGTCGGTCACCCAAGCCACTCACAGTCAACCATAGATCCTCCCCCTTCAGTATCCAACATCGAAACACCCACCCAGCATCCCCACACCTCTGTTCGCAGGACACGTCAATCAGCAGTGTGCCTACTGGTACTGGGACCCAGTCCACACCTCGCCCCCAAGACAATCAGGGACCTGGGGTCAGTGACAGTGGGCACACCATTCAGGGGACAGAGGCACAGGGCAACAAGGACACTGGGAGTACCACTGTATCCCAGGGGAGGGCAGGCCCAGGGAACCGACTCTCCAGGTGGCACTTACCAAGATCCTGGAGGCCTACCAACAATCCCAGCACACGATGGGCCAGATCCTTAACAACATGCAGGAGAACAAGTGGCTGCAGGAGGAACACCGTCAGGAGATCAGGGAGGACTTGCAGGCTCTCAACACCATCATGATCTCCATAGGAGGGGTGCTGGCAGACATGGCCAACATCATGAGGGAATCAACAGCACACCAATGGGCCCCTACCACTAGCCAGTCTATTGACCAGCCCTCTACTTCCACTGCAGCTAGTGACCAGGAGGCCCCACCACAGGGCCCACAGGCCACCATCACCCCTCCCCCTGCAGAAGGTGAAGCACCCGCAAATGTTCCCTGTGACCCAGACAGAAGCCAGAGACACTTGCAAAGACCAAGACCACCGCCAGGAAATGAGACGCTCCTGATTGTCCCCCTTGTATCCTACCCTGTTACCTTGTCCAGGAGACACCTCCCCCAGCAGATACAATGCAGCCCTCACCTCCAGCAGAAGCTGCCCAGGAGACATTTCCTCCAGCAGAGACAATGCAACCCTCACCTCCAGCAGAGGGCATGTAGGCCACCCTCCAGGGACTGTTGTACATGGAGCCCCCTCCAGGAGCAGTGGGCAAGTTCCCCACCTCCGAGACTGTGACCTTGCACTCCCCAGAATTGGGAAATGGGCATGAGCCCCCTCCAGAAGCAGTGGGAAAGTTACCCACCTCAGAGACTGTGACCTTGCACTCCCCTGCATTGGGAAATGGGCATGGAGCCCCCTCCAGAAGCAGTGGGCAAGTTCCCGACTTCCACCCCCCTTCCTTCTGAGGTGGCCTCTCCACATCCGAGATGTTGCCCTGTCACAGTTTTGTGTGGAATTTGTCAGGATCAAGTTGGGGTTCGGACTGTGCCCTGTGGCCATGTGGGCCTTATGTACTTTGTACTGGGCATCGGCCCTTTCTGGACAATTGTTCATGCATCTTTTTTCTAAAATTGGTTCATATGGTGGGTGTTGCCTTGCTATTACAATGTCCTGTAATAAAACTGTGGTCCTTGTATTATTATGCCCTGCATTTTGTGCCATTGGTTTACGTCTGCAGCTGGTTGTGTGTATGGTGTGTGCGTGTGTGTATCACTCTCCTTTTCCTCCCTCCCTCCCATGTGTGCTAGGTAGCAGTACTCACCGTCGTCGCTTTTGTTGGCGTCGGTGTTCCAGGTGGAGCATGGCGTAGAAAAGCATTGGGAAGACTTGCAGTTCTGGTTCCAAAATGGCATTGGTCTTCTCTGTGTTTTTGTTGGTGAGTCTTTGGTCTTCTGTGAAGTGTTTCCACTAGGCTTTTGATGGCATTCGTACCGCAATGGAAATCGTGACATTTTGCAGTGTCATAATATGGTGGGCGGTACCTTGCGTTCCGCCTGGCTGTTGATGGCTACCGCCGTGATCAGTGGTTTTAACGCCCTGGCTGTTGGGGTGGTACATTGGCTGTCTATGGGAGTTATCACTGCGATGGTCATAATTTGGGGGTAATTAGAGCCTGCTTGTTGGTGGTATTACCGCCACTATAACAGTCACCGCCAATGTAATTGTGAGGGCCTTAGTCTTTTATCTATTTATATATTGGGCATTAATCTTTAGATTTCAGTATTAAAAGTTAATATAATCTATCAATCAATATTTGATGATTACTAGAACAAAATGTTTGTAAGACTCACAACAAGCAATTTCAATAAAGGGATTTTAGGAATCTGAAATAATTTAGGATAAAGAGAGAAAATGTTGTCAGTTCAGTTCCTCAATAAAGTATTCTGAAGTGTGAATCAATGTTCAAGCATACAGTCTTTTGCCTTATAAGCTGGAAGGCATTCTCAGCTCAAAGATCTCAACAGACAGTTCAGTAAAATCTAATTAAGGCAGTCTCTCATGAAGAGAAAGCATCAGAACTCCAAAGGTGAGCATCCAGTCAGAGAGTTGGGGAAGGAAACTTGAAAGTAGCATCTGGGATAAAGGGTAGCTACTCTAAGAAAATGCTCTACTATAAACACATAAGATAAGTTCTATGATGCAACATTATTTTTCTTTTGTCTTCTTCATCGTCCAATAGAATATCATCAAACTCCTGGGAATAAACAAACCCCATTTCCTCAGAGGAGCACAACAGGTTTTCAGACATTGAACCTTGAAAAGTTACAGCATTGATGTTTTGCGGTCTAGAAAGTTCTTCTCATGAATCTTTAATCTTGTCCTCTTCTTTTGGTGGGAATTCACTATCAGTTGTCTAATACATAGCAAACACTTATTCACTAGCTAACAGAAGGCTCCTGGAAAAATACATCATTAAAAATGAAGCCGAACAATATGTGCAAACAGCTATTCAATGTGGTCAATAGGCCTTTCGATGTTAATTTATTATTTTTCAGTTAACATGGCATCCGTAGTTAGGCTAACTTATATCAGCACTTTTATTCATTTGCAGACCTATAACATTTAAGTACGATTACCTACTACAACTTATGTATTTCACATGTCTTATTTAAACTTAAGATTTGGGGCATTACTAATACAAGTATTTTGTCAGTGAATAAAAGTTGTGTTAACACTATCACAGACATCTTTTGACTTAGGCATAATTTATTATCATAAGTCTGACTGCTCCAGACCAATCTGAGAATGATTGTGATTTTGGATGGTGATAGTAGCATTTTCATAAGAATCAAGTAATACAAACTTTGTTAGGACCACCTAATTCTGTTTGCCTCCTTAACTGATATAAAAACAGAAAAAGTACTGTTGGCAGCTTTTTGCTTTAATAAATAAGTGAAATGTGCGTGCGCTATTTGTGACAAGAGATTAGATTTATCAATTGTTATGACTTCGCAAGTACTCTATTAAGGTGATCAGGCTGTATTTTATGATCACATCACTGTATGTTATGTTAAAAGAGTTTGTAAAGTGCATCATCGCATGATCATGAACTCCTTGTGGTATATAAAAAATACTAACAGTCTAGGATGAATATTGGGAGGGGTAGTGAAAAACAAAACACTATGGGGGTCATTCCAATATTGGCGGGCGGCGGGCGCCGCCCGCCAAGCGGAAACCGCCAATTGGCCGATTGGTCAAAAGACCACGGAGGCCATTCAGACTTTCCCGCTCGGCCGGCGGGCGCCCGCCAAGGGAGCGCCCGCCGGCCCAGCGGGAAAGGCCCTGCAACACAGAAGCCGGCTCCGAATGGAGCCGGCGGTGTTGCAGGGGTGCGACGGGTGCAGTTGCACCCGTCGCGATTTTCACTGTCTGCTATGCAGACAGTGAAAATCATGCTGGGGCCCTGTTAGGGGGCCCCTGCACTGCCCGTGCCAGTGGCATGGGCAGTGCAGGGGCCCCCAGGGGCCCCACGACACCCGTTCCCGCCATCCTGTTTCTGGCGGTCGGAATCCCCATGGCGGCGCTACTTGCAGCGCCGCCATGGAGAATTCTCCCAGCCGGGTGTAATCCGGGGGGAAACCACCGGACCCGGCTGGGCGACCGCGGCTTTACAGCCGCGGTCGGAATGCCAAAGGAAGCACCGCCAGCCTGTTGGCGGTGCTTCCGGCGACCTCCACCCTGGCGGTCATAGACCGCCAGGGTTGGAATGAGGCCCTATGACACTATGACAGAAGGGCCGCCCACATAATTTATAGATAAATGTCAAGCAGAATCATTACCAGAAGCTGCTGTCATGGCACCTCCTGTCAAGACATTTTGCTCTGTGCTACATGCTGCATCAGCAGGACTCAGCCCTGTAGCACAGAATATTCTTGTTTTCTTTGCAAAACAATACCCCAAAATGGGATTTTCTTTATGTAAACAAAAAAAGTAATCCTCCCCTTGCCAAGGCAGTCTTTTCCCATGGTGGGAGCAGAATTATTATGATTTTACTGCCCCTCATTGCCAGGGTTTGACTGGCAGTGAAAGTCAGTAAAAATTTCCACAAGTCCGCTGATTGAAATTGGTGGGCAGAAATGTACCCATTTCACTGACGGCCCTTAATCCCAAGGGCTGTCAAAGGAGTTTGACGGAGAAAGAGTAATCTTTGCCATGGCCATGGTTGGGTGGGTGGACCACTCTGCTGGTGTGGAAGGAACTCCATTGTCACCATGACCCAGTTCGCTTCTCACTAACATATAAATAAGGCCCTTGGATTTAAACTTCACAGAATAACTCAGGGCAAAATATATTCATGGCTAGCAGAACAAACATAACAAACATAACAAGGTTCACCCAAATTGGAAGATTTCAGCAGTCCTAAAATGGAAAAGAAACAGCTAGAAGCTGAGAATAAAAGCAAACAGACAAAGAAAAAAATAAGAAAGATAAAAAAGGAACTCAATATGCGAACTAGAAAACTTCATTAGTAAGTAACTGTCAGCAAGCGCATATTGAATATTCATTAGATTTATCTGTAAGCAACTCCAGTGCCATTTTAAGGATTTTCGGAGTCTGAGGAAGATATATTTTGTGTTGTCCTTCATGGAATAATTTAAAATTTTATTACACATTTCCTGCTAATTTAGGCCTGCAAGATCCCAAATAATATTGTATTAATCAATAAATTATCCAAATAGATTTTCACATAGTTAAAATGTGTCTTAGTTGGGGCATTCAAATCCTTAGGATGAAACTGGGTAAAGAGACATAAGGCCTCATTAAAAGTTTGGTGGATGGACAACTCTGTCCGCTAAACTCCCAACTATGAAGTGACCTTCCCGCTGGAGCCATTGAGAGTTTCTAGCTAGGTCGGTGGGCGAAAACCTCAGTTTCTGCCCGCTGGCCTAGTGGAAACAGGCTACAGCATTGTCTTCGGCTCCTAATCTAGCCAGCGGCAATGCTGTAGCCAGCAGGGTGCACCAGCACCCTTGCAATGTTCACTGTCTGCAAAGCAGACAGTAAACATTGCGATGGTGCTGGGCAGGGGGGCCTCCTGCACCTGTTACTGCCATGAAAAGGCTGGCAAAGAATGAGGTCATAATCTGCAAGGCAGTGCTACTTGCAGAGCTGCCCTGGAGGATTAGAATCTCTGCCACCGCCAGACTTCTGGGATCCAAGATCCTGGCAGAGCTGGCAGTTCCCTGGAGGTCGGACTGCCAGAGTTGTTATGTGGCAGCTGGACCGCTGCATCCATGGCGGTCCTGACTGCCACCGCAAGTGTGGTGGTCGTAAGACCACCACACCCACAATGAGGCCATAGTCTGAGCTGGAAGTAAGCAACCAAAGTGAGGAATTTGAGATAAACAGAGGTGATAGTGACAAATCAATATCCCCTAGGGACCCTTGGAGATAGGGGGGCGTGGGCAATCTCCCTTTATTGCTATGTCTTAAAGCGTCTCTGTGCAGCTGCTCATGCTTTTCAACTTGCTGTGAAACACAAAGCAATCTCATAATATGAGATAAAATGCAAATAAAATGACTATGATATAGAACCACCTCCTGTCATTAAGCTACAATGTAGAGTTACCATTTGTCAACGGACTGGGACACAGATAGCACACCAAAAGGTTTTCTCTATGTTAGTAATGATCCCAAAATAACACAACAATTAAAGCTCAAACATACCTACGCACCCTCGGAACGTGATAGGACAAAGTGTGTAATATTGAGGGAATTTACATACCCCTCTTATGAAAGTGCTAACGTTTTGGCATGAGCCTGAAATATAATGTGCAATAGTCTACCTTTGCATCTTTTTTAAACATACTTCAGCCCAATGAAAACAATGTCAGAAACATGATATGCAGTGTACGGAGAGACACATGCACTTCCTTTTTAATTGTATTGTATTGTCTTGTAATAGTATTTATACAGCACTTACTACCCCTGATGAGGCGTGGAAGTGCTTTTCGGCGAGTAGCACGCTACCCCAGAACCCAAAAGGAATTAGTGGTGGATTAGTATAGGGAAATATGAGTACCGTTTTAGTATTATTATTAGTTAATTTGAGCTGCGGATATGTGAGTTTGTTATTTGAATTGACTGGAGTAATGGAGGGGTGGAGGAAAGAAGAATCCCAAACTGTTAATTGGGAGTTTATAGTAATAGGCTTTAGGCTTGGGATGAGTAAAGGGGGGATGGAGGAGGGAGACATCTGTGGAAAGGGTTAGGGTGAACTTAGTAGCAGGAGGGCTTTTGGATGAGTTAAGGGTGAGATAAATTAGGGAGAATTTAGTAGGGTTGTTTGGGAGATCATGGTAGTAAACTGAGGTTTAGGTGAGTTAGATGTGTAAGATGAGGGAAGAGCTTAGGAAGGGTTATTTAGAATATTAAAGTAGTAGAATGGATTTGGGATGAGTCAGAGTGGGAATGGAGGATAGATTGATAGAGACATGACATATGGTGATGGGTAGACAAAGTAAAGCTTACAAGAGAGTAAAAATATAATATTTTTTATTTATAATTTTATATAAATATATATATATGTCCAGGTCCTGTTGAAGGCTTCGGCCGAAACGCGTAGACATTTGGTGGGGACAGCGTGTGTTTTTTGTATGGTGGGCACATTATTGATTTCCTTTTTGTGCTTATGTACCAACTTTTGTGGGTTCTTATTTACCTGCATACAAATCTTTTTCATTAAATAAGCAGCCGATTAAATTATTTAAAAGTGTTTTTTGATTATTTTACGAGCTGGTTTTGGATGATGTGCAGCCCTTGGTGTGCGATTACAATGCACCAGTTTCTTTGAATATATTTATATATACATATATATATATATATACACACACACACATACACATCTTTTTGATCATATATTTTTTTTAAATGTATTTATTCTGTATTATTAATATATATATATATATATATATATATATATATACATATATATATGTGTATATATATATATATATATATATATATATATATATATATATATATATATATATATATATTAGATTTATTTATAATTTGAATTTTATTTATAGATTTTATTTTATTTTTATTTAATGTTTGCTCTAGTACGGTAGGACTAGAGTTATAAATAAATAGATATGTAAGTACATAGTAAGGGAATATATGTCCAAGGAATATAATAATGGGTATACTATGAGAAGAAAAATAGTATTGTATGAACACAGACTTTCAAGATTTGTGATATTTGAAGTTAATTAATAAATGTAGTTTTCTAACATTTATTTATCTTTACTAAATTTTTGAATAGCCAAATAGCTATGATAATAAACATTTGATCAGTGTGATATAAAATGAGAGCAGGTATTCATAAGTATCTAATATAACAACTTATCTAGGAGCTATGCAATGACCTATGAACATGTTAAGCATAGAATAACATACACACACAAATATATATGTATACACACATAAAAACGACATGAATACACACACATATATGTACATACATATACATATTTAGACCGTGAGTAAATATACATTAGTTAAGCAGGTTTAAAGAGTATGTGTATAGTTTATTGTTATGACATAGTAGTGATACAGATTTTCTAAAGAACAATATATATCTAGAATATACACATAATCAGATAAAACAAATATTTATCAACACAGGCATATGCAGTCCATAGCTGTTTGAATATGGCGGTTATGAAGGAATGAGCCAACTCTTGAATAGTCTTCTGAAGACAAGATAGTTATCTGTGGATCTTATAGTTGGGGGCAGTGAATTCCATAGTTTGGCTGCTTGAATGGAGAAGGACGTACCACCTACAGTCTTTTTGTTGTATGGTGGTGTTCTAAGGAGGGGTTCCAATCTTGAGCGGAGGTTTCTTTGTTGAATGTATTTGGTTATTTTGTTTCTGATTAAAAGCGGTCCTGTTCCGTGTATAGCTTTGTGATACAAAGCAGCTTGAAGGTGCATCTTCTGGCAACAGGTAACCAGTGTATCGCTCTCAAGGCAGGGGAGATGTGAGCTTTTGGCTTTACATGTAATAGTAGCCTGGCTGCGGACTTCTGAATACTTTGTAGTTTTTTCATAATAGATAGAGATGATCCAATGTAGAGGCAATTGGCATAATCCAGTTTGGATAGTACAAGCGAGATAGTAGCCTGCACCTTGTGTTTGGGAGGCATTTAGTTTGAGAGAGCTCCAAGTCATCCACTTATCAACAACTCTGAGGCAACTGAAGATTAGTGGGTTTTCAATGTTTTTGTGGCATTCTAATTTAAGTAGTATTTGTGTGTCATCTGCATAGTTATAGCATGTGAAATGAAAATCATTGATCAGTTCTGGTAATGATATCATGTAGATGTTGAAAAGCAAAGGTGAGATGATTGATCCTTGGGGGACCCCTGATTTTGTGAGGTAGGGTTTGGATGAGAAGGGGGGAGAATAGATGATATTAGTTATTGCTTTAAGGTAGGATTTGATCCAGTCGAGAGCAGTCCCTTCAATGCTGGCTTCGTGGAGTCTTTGAATTAGGGTGTCATGGTCAACCATATCAAAGGCAGCTGAGAGGTCCAAGAGAAGTAGTGCAGCAACTCCATTGCGGTCGACTGTGTTTTTAGGATCATCCTAGATTGCTCTGAGAGCCAATTCAGTGTCTCTTCCTGGGTGGAATCCAGTTTGATAGTCTGAAAGTATAGAATTGTCTTCAATGAATTGTGACATCTGTGTGAATGCTGCTCTTTCTATCAGTTTGCCCAGGAAAGGTCCATTTGTGATTGGTCTGTAGTTGTTGGGGTCTTGCGGGTCTAGGTTTGTTTTCTTTAATAACGGTCGTATGTATGCCTTTTTCAGGTCTACTGGAAAAGTTCATGTAGTTTAAGAGTTGTTGATGATTCTTCTTACAGGTGTGGCAGCAGAAGTAGTTAAAAGAATGTTCTTGAAGTTGTGTGGAAGGCAAGGGTCAGAAGGGCAACCAGAAGGTCTGCTTGCTTTGACCAAATCCATAAATTCACCTTGTGATATTTGTTTGAAGAACTGTAGAGGCTGGGTTTATTCATAGAGGGTATTTTAGGAAAGGGGTTGGTTTTTGTGGTTTTCTTCTGTTTTAACTGGGAGTCCAATGTGTGTGCCTTGGTTGTGTAATGAGTTGCCAGTTTATTTGTGAACTCTTGAGTAGTGGGATTACTTCCTTCCATGCATGTAGGTTTTTGAAATTCATTGACAATTTTATAAAATTCTTTAGTTGCAGATATAGCATTTTGAATTCTGTCTGAGTAGTACCTTTTTTAGCTTTTTTGATTGATGATTTGTATATTCTGTTAAGTCTGTGTAGCTTCAGTTTGTCTTGACTGTTGTGTGTTTTGAGCCAGGTCCGCTGCAATTTTCTGATTTGTTGCTTTATCTTTTTAAGTTCTGTGTTTCTCCAAGGTGTTGGTTTTCTATTTGTCCTGTTTAGTTTTTCAGAGTGGTATTAGGATATCAAAACGTCCTGTAGCCACTCATAAAGTTTTGGAACAGAATTAATTGTATCTAAATCTGTGTTGGCTTTTAGTTGTGTTTCTAAGTCATCAAAATTGAGTTTGCTCCAAGGTCGATAGGTGCATGTATGTAAGTAGTTGTGGGGTGTGTTGATTTGTGGTGTTTCATGTCGGAAAGTTATCAAATGGTGGTCTGACTGTGTGATTGGTGTGATGCTATCAACGGTAACTAGTTCAGGCTTAGCAAAAATGACATCTAGGATGTGTCTAGCGATGTGTGTGGGATTGTGTACAATCTGATGTAGGTTCAATACGTCTAGGCCAGTGGTGATAGCTTTTGGATGGGGCATATTGGGTTGGTCAAACCAAATGTTTAGGTCCCCAAGAATTCATAGGTTTGAGTATACTGTAATGTAATAAGGTTTGAGACTGGGTCTGGGAATGTTGAGTTTTTAGGTGGAGGTCTGTAAAGTAGGAGAAAGTTACAGGAGGAGGTTGGAGTAGGGTGGCATATGGTGAAGAGGGCTTAACAACCTTGTATGGAAATGTTGTCTGTTTTACTGAGATGTATTGCCTGTTTGAATATAATAGCTAGTCCACCTCCTCTCTTCCCTATACAGTTGTGTGTGATGGTTTGATAGTCCGGAGTAAGGGTTTTATGCAACACGGGGGCCATGTCATCTCCCAACCATGATACTGTTATGAATAGTAAGTCAGGTTGTGTGTCTGTGAGGAGGTCGTAGATGTGGTGCTTGTTTTTTTTACAGTGACTGAGTATTTATGTGCTGGCAGTTTAGAAACAGTGTGTTAGTGGCAGTGTTGTTTTGTTTAGGAGAAGAGTGAGCAGTATATTTTGAGCTTATAGCAGGTGTGTTAACTGTGTGAGGGTCACTATATTCTTGTTTTTTCAATATAGTGTTTCTCTTCCAGCAGGTTTAGATAGCGTTTTGTTGGGTCTGTGTGTGTGGGTGGTGGACTTGGTGGCTGAGAGAGACATGAAGAGTTAACTGTTTTTTGTAGGGTAGCCTTATTTTATAATAAGCAAGGGGATGCGAAGTTATTAAGAGTGGCATGTTGTTTATTTTGTTTGTGTCTGTTTAGTGTGGAAGGAGTATGGGTTAGGGGTGGAGGAGGAGCATGTGGATCATGATGTAAGGTTCTAAATTGTGCAATGGATGAGAGGTGGGTGAATGAATGTTGCTGTGTTGGGTTGATTGTTGTAGATGTTTGTGAAGAATGAGAGTGTAGGGGTAAAGATTGGATGGGATTTGTATTCTTTGTGTAGTCATGAGGGTGGGAGTGGGTGTGGTGATAAGTATAATGAAAGACTGTGTTGATTTGATGTGCTGATGTGTGTGGTCTGTATTGGTTCTGGGAATTAGTGAGAGGGGATATTGATGTAGTGGTTTTCGGTGAGGGATTTGTATGTGAGTTAGTGCTGGTGAGTGTAATTAGAGTATTACAGGGGGGTTGATTGTTGATGTGTTTTGGAGATTAATGTATGAGGTGTGTAAGAGGGGATGGATGTGTGTCAGGGAGTTTGTGTTAGTTGTGATGACTGGAAGAGTTAATATGTGTGGTGGAGTGGAGTTTGAGGATTGCATTGTTTTGTGTGATTGGTGAAGAGAGGGGAAGGGTGTTTGTAGATGGTGTGTTGGAAGGCTGGGTTTTGGAATTGTCATGATGAAAGGTGGTCTGTGTGGAGAAAATAGAGGATGGTGTTATTGGTTTGTATGAACAGGGAGTGTGTATCTGGAAGGCTGAAAGTAATGTATAGTGTGGTTTTGTGTTGTATGGGTAATGGCAGGGTGTGTTAGGGAGAGTGGACAGAGTAGTGTTTGCTGTGAGAACGAAGGTGTTTTACTGTTGCAGTTGTGGTGGTTATGTGCATAGGTGTTGTACATGGGGTATCGTGTTGGATGATGGGACATTGCAATCTGCATGAGGTCAATTTGTGATTCAGGAGTTGGATGTCTTTGCAGATAATGTGTTTGCATGTTGATGGATGTGCAGGGAGTATGTTCCTTTCTGATAAGTGGGAAATTGGACACCATTTGTGGCCCTAGGCCCTAGCAGTCCTGAACAGGCCCAAACAGGCAGCTGACCTTGTCCTCTCCGCCCTTAGCCACGATGCCCGGGCTGAGATGCCCCGAGTCCTAGGCTTAAATATACCTACTGGCCAATAGAAACCTAGTTCTAAACCTAACCAATCAGATTTCTAACCCTAATTCAAACAACCATTGGGAGACCCAGCCCTAATCACCAATTATACACCTAATCCTGACAACCAATCACAACCCCAACCCTAGTTCCAGGAACCAATCAGATTCTCAGCCCTACTACCAATCATAAGCCCAACTCTAGAACCAGGAACCAATCAGAATCTTAGCCCTACTACCAATCACAAGCCCAACCCTAAAAACCAGGAACCAATCAGAATCTCAGCCCTACTACCAATCACAAGTCCAACCCTAGAACCAGAAACCACTCAGAATCTCAGCCCAACTACCAATCACAAGCCCAATCATAAAAACCAGGAACCAATCAAAATCTCAGCCCTACTACCAATCATAAGCCCAACCCTAAAAACCAGGAACCAATCGGAATCCAAGTCCTACTATCAATCACAAGCCCAACCCTAAAAACCAGGAACCAATCAGAATCTCAGCCCTACTACCAATCACAAGCCCAACCGTAAAAAACCAGAAACCAATCAGAATCTCAGCCCTACTACAAGCCCAACTCTAATCCCTAAGCCAATAGAAAGACCAGCTCCCAACAACCTATTACAACATCATATGCAACAACCAATAGAAATGTATATAAGGGCCAAATTAACTGAAACCGAGTCCCTGTGTGAAGGGAAGACGGAGCTGCTTCTCTTACCTAGGTCTCTTAGGAATCCTTGATCATTGGGCTGTATTAGGACACAGGGAAAATGCTGGGCTCACAAAATGAAGGTGGCTGTCTTGGGGTTCCCGCCACAAACTTAAGGGTCAAGGGCAGGTGTGGGAGGAGGGATCAGGTTGCCAGGGACTCAGAGGGCCAATCAGCTAGGCCCAGCCCCTGTGGGAAGGGAGAAGGGAGCTGCTGCTCTATTCAGAATCTCTTTAGATGCAGACAGGCTGAATCCACACTTCCAAGCTAGCAGAGTCTACTTTCCAGGTAAGGGAGAGATTGTAAAAAACATTGAAATACTGCTTGTCGCGCACTCTGAAATGTGGCTTTTTTAAGGCAAAAACAGGGGAGACAGTTTCTAAACACAATTTTAATCACAGAAACAGATTAAGCAGTCTCATAAGCACACTCTGGAAGATGTATGTAGCCTTTTTACTTAGAAAAGAGGAGGGGGGGCTCTATGCAGTCTTGTGCCACAAACTAGGAGGGACATTTCAAACAGTCACAGCTAAAAATCAGCACTTTAAAAGGCCTAGCTGCCTCAAACACAGAGAGTTTACAGTAAACAGGCACGGGTAGCAGTAAAAAAACACTTTTAAACAAATAATAAGATTTCCCAGAAAAGTCTGGGGCTTCTTACCTAGTTCTCTTACGAATCCTTGATAGCACAATGGTTTCAATTTTAAAAACATTATTCGCCAGAAAGCCCC
Organism: Pleurodeles waltl; assembly: GCF_031143425.1. Lineage (NCBI taxonomy): Eukaryota > Metazoa > Chordata > Amphibia > Caudata > Salamandridae > Pleurodeles > Pleurodeles waltl. The sequence goes on along the minus strand of NC_090447.1, from coordinate 935,601,221 downwards.
AACTGACCGGAAAGAGGAAAACCATAAACAAGCAATGACAGGTACAAGATAAAAAATGCCATGCTATAATGGGGACCATACTTCGCAGTGGTTTTTGTTGGGTGGCAGAGTTTGAGTCAAGCAATTGAGGGAATGGGCAGAGTTTTTCCAAGGAGTATCAACAGAAGGAACTCTAACACAAAGAGACTGTAGTTCAAACAACAACAGGAGATGGTCAAGTTCAAGCAACAACAAGGAGGAAGCGGAGACAGAGAAAACTAGAAGAAACCAGCAATGATGAGGAGGAAACAGCAGACCATGGAAGCGGGATTTACTGATGCCGACAACAACTCCTGGGGCATAGGCCATCAACCAGGACTCTCCAGCCACCTCTGTTCTAGGCTGTTCTTTCAATCTGACTTCAGGCCTAAACCATCTACTTGCTGCCAGCCTCTAGACATGAGGCCTTTGGTCCAGGAGTTTCTTGGCCTTCCTCATTTCCTTGAGCCTTGAGGGCTCCGGGTCAGGGCTTCCCTGGTGATGTTTGATGCATGCCTGTGGAGGGTGTGACCTATTAACCCCCAGTGTCTTTTCATGATGAACAGCGAGTTTGAAAGACTGCTTCCATAGGTCCTTGTTGCTGATGGTGTTTGTCCATGAATTTGGATGATTTTCCACAGGCAGGTGTTTATGAAGGTCTGGACTTTGTTGGTGGTTGTCACTGTTGTCCTACAATTTTCTACTCCATAACAAAGAGCCAATTTTATGTTGGTGTCAAAAAGCCAGATTTATGTTTGCAGCGTTAGGTCCTTGGAGCTACAGATCTTCTTTAGCTTAATGAAAGCAGCCATTACTTTGCTGATTCGTGCTTTGACGCTGTGTCTATGCCGCCCTGCTTGCACATGACATTGTCCTCAACCACCTGCAGTGCATCGCCTGCAGGAATGGCTGCAGTTGTGCCAGTTGTTTTAGAATTCAGGTTCTTGGTTTTTTCCCTGTGAATTTTAAGGCCAAGTTATACGGATGTGGCTGCAACCTTGCTGGTTTTCTCTTGCATCCGGAGATGGATATAGGCGAGTAGGGCCAGGTCATCTGCAATGTCCAAGTTGTCAAGCTGCATCCAAGGTGTCCACTGGATCCCATTTGTTCTACCTAGCTGTGGATGTCTTCATGATCCACTCTCTGGCCAGCAGAAAGAGAAAAGGTGACAACAAATAACCCTGGCAGACTATGGTCCTCATTTGGAAGGCTTCCATGAGTTGTTCTCCATTGACTACCTTGCAGGTCATTCCCTGGTAAGAGTTTCTGATGACGCTTATGAGTTTATCAGTCACACTGTAGTGGTGAAAAAGTTTCCATAGGGTCTCTCTGTCCATGATATCAAATGCCTTCTCATAGTCAATGAAGTTTACATAAAAGGTAAGGAGTTCTGTTCCACTGACTGCTCTATTATGATGCACAGTGTTGCGATTTTCTCTGCACATGATCTAACTTAATGGAAGCAAGATTGTTGATCTCACAAATGAGTGTTGACATGTTCCCTTCATTTTGTTCAGGATCCCTTTGTTGAACACTTTGCCTGGGGTAGATGGACAAGTTTTCCCTATGTAGTTGCACAGTTTCTCAGGTCAGTTTTCTTGGGATCTTAAGGAGATATCCCTTTCTCCAGTCTGACTACACCTTTTTATCTTCCCAGATCCTTCCACTTATAGGGTAGAGCATGTCTACTGACGTTTCAATGTAACTACTGATGGTTCAATGTCTGTCTTCTATGTCTCCCGCGGAATGTTGTCTGGTCTTGCTGCCTTCCCATTTCTCAGATGTTTAATGGCTTGCTGTATTTCCTCTTTAGCTGGTATGCATCAGTCAATTAGTAATTCCTTGACATCTGGCTGTATATACAGTGGAGACTGCGGGAAGGGCTGGCCCAACTGTTCTTTGAAGTGCTCCACCCATCTTTGTTGTAGACCTTTGTTACTCATAATTGTCTTCCCAGGTTGTTTAATGTGTATTTCTGGCTTTCTGTATCTGAAGGAGAGTTTTTTATGTTTTAGAGTTCTTTCATGTTTCCATGGCTTGCTGCTTCCTGGGCTTCTCTGGCAAGACCACGAATGAATCCTCGTTTGTCTGCTCTTAAGTTTTTCTGTGCTTTCCTGATGGTTTCGGTGTATTAGCCTTGAGTTTTCACTTTTCTGCTTCTGTTCAGCTGGTGTCGAATTCAGCGTTGTTTTCCTTTGTATCTTGGATTTTGTGGAGAGCCTCTGAGGGTATCCATTCTATATGCTGGTGTTTCTTGGACCCCAGTACATTCTGGCAGGTTGATGTCACTATTTCTTTGATCTTCTTCCACAGCCTTTCTACTGGGTCTCTGTTGTCTTCCAGCTCTTGCAGGACTTGAAACTTGTTACTTAGGGTGAATGAGTATTTACTGCATTTCTGTGCATCTTCGAGGAGGGTGGTGTATCGCTGGCGTTGGTTCGTCGGTTCTATCTATGCTTCCTTCATTCTTAGCTTTAGCATAGCCATGACAAAGTGATGGTTTGATGTCATGTTCATTTCTCTCATAATTCTCACATCCTTCTGGGACCTCTGGAACTTCTTGAAAATGCAGACATAGTTGATCTGATTCTCAGTTGAATTGTCTGGTGACACCCATGTTGCCTTGTGTATTCCTTTGTGTGGGAATACACTACAACCTATCACTGGGTCGTTCAGGACAACAAATCTGAGCCTTTTACCATTCTCGTTCATTTCATCAAGGCCATGGTTGCCCATGGCTTCCTCATACCCAGTAATATCTCTTCTAATATTGGTATTGAGGTCCTCCCGTCAGTATGGCGATGTCTAACTCAAGGCAATTCTCTAAGTTGGACTAGAGTCTGTTGTAAAATTGCGTTGTAAAATTGTTCTCTTCTCTGCTGTCATTTGTAGGTTCATAGCACTGGATAACATTAATGTCGAGTATAATTTTCTTTGCGTAGAAAGTGGCTGTGATGATTGTGAGACCATGGGCTTTCCATACAATAAGAGCTCTGTTGGCTGCTGGCGTTAGCAGCAGTGCTACTCCGTGGTTATGAGGGGTGTTCTCTTCCTCATATTCAGAATACAACAGCATTCTTCCTGGAGCAATTCTTTTCTGTCTAGATTGTGTCTATCTGATCTCGCTGAAACCTAGCAGGGCAACGTTATATTTTTCATCACTGCCTCCACTTGGCCTGTCTTGCTTGTCTCATAGAATTTTTTTTTTGTATTCGTTTTTGCCATAACTGTGTGAATTGCCTTGCTAGTTTGTGGCACATAACCCCCTCTCCCCCTTTTTTTCTTCTAAGAAAAAAGGCTACATACATCTTGCAGAGTGTGTTTTTAGGAGGCTGTTTTAATCTGTTTCTGTGATTTAAATTGTGCTTAAAAACTGTCTGCCCCCCTGTTTTTTTGCCTTTAAAAAAGCCTGATTTAAGAGTGCGCGCCCAGCATTATTCCACTGTTTGTTTCTTAAACAATCTCTCCCTTACCTGGAAAGTAGACTCTGCTAGCTTGGAAGTGTGGATTCAGCCTGTGTGTATCCAAGGAGTTTCTGAATAGAGCAGCAGATGCCTTTCCCCCTGACCACAGGGACTGGACTAAGCTGATTGGCTCCCTGAGTCACTGCTGCACCTGAGCCCGCCCCCCCCACACCTGCTCTGGCCCCTTAAGTTTGTGGAGGGAAGCCCAAGACAGCCACCTCCATTTTGTGAGCCTCTGCATCTCCCCTGTGTCCTGATACAGCCCAGTGTTCAAGGATTGCAAAAAGACCTTGGTAAGGAGCCCTGAGACTTTTCTGGGTAAATAGTATTATTTGTTCAAAAGTGTTTATTTCAGCTACCTGTGTCTGTTTTACCGTGGACTCTCTGTGTTTCAGGTAGCCTGGCCTCTTTTAAAGTGGTGTTTTTTATTTATTTGTTTTTGCCGTGACTGTGTGAATTGCCTTGCTAGTTTGTGGCACATAATCCCCACCCCCTTTTTTTCTTCTGAGAAAAAAGGCTACATGCATCTTGCAGAGTGTGTTTTTAGGAGACTGTGTTAATCTGCTTTTGTGATTTAAATTGTGCTTAAAAACTGTCTGCCCCCCTGTTTTTTTGCCTTTAAAAAAGCCTGATTTCAGAGTGCGTGCCCAGCAGTATTCCAGTGTTTGTTTCTTAAACAATCTCTCCCTTACCTGGAAAGTAGACTCTGCTAGCCTGGAAGTGTAGATTCAGCTTGTTTGTATCCAAGGAGATTCTGAATAGAGCAGCAGCTCCCTCCTCCCTTCCCACAGGGATTTCAGTTAACTTGCTCCTTATATAAGTTCCTATTGGTTGTTGCATATGTTGTTGTGATAGGTTGTTGGGAGATGGTCTTTCCATTGGTTGCTGGCTCCAGGGCTGGGGTTATGATTGGTGGATAGGGCTGAGAATCTGATTGGCTGTTGGTTCTAGGGCTGAGATTCTGATTGGCTGTTGGTTTTAGGGTTGTGATTGGTGGATAGGGCTGAGATTCTGATTGGCTGTTGGTTCTAGAGCTGTGATTGGCGGATATGGCTGAGTTTCTGATTGGCTGTTGGTTCTAGGGCTGTGATTGGTGAATAGGGCTGGGATTCTGATTGGTTGCTGGTTTTAGGGCTGGGGCTATGATTGGTGGTCAGGAATAGGGCTATGATTGGTGATTAGGGCTGGGTCTCCCATTAGTTGTTTGAATCAGGGCTTGGAATTGGATTGGCTAGGGTTAGGACCAACTTCTTATTGGCCAGTAGGGCTATTAAAGGCTAGGACTCAGGGCGCCTCAGCCCGGGCATTGAGGCAAAGGGGGGAGAGGACAAGGGCAGCTGCCTGTTTTGGCCTGGTCAGGACAGGTAGGGACTAGGGCCAGAAATGCTGCCCAATTCTCAATGGACCAGGAATGGTTTCAGCCCCTACACATCCCTCAACATGCAAACACATATTCTACAAAGGCATCCAACTCATGCATCACAAACTGACCACAGACAGATTGCATTGTCCCATCACCCAACACAATACCCTTTATACAACACATATACACATATCCCCCACAACAACAACAGTCAAACACCTGTATTCTCGCAGCAAACACTATTCTGTCCACTCCCACTAACACAACCTGGAAACACTCACACAACACAAAACTACAGTATACATTTCTCTCAGTCTCAGCCTTCCAGATACACACTATCTGCTCTTACTAACCAACACTATCCGCTGTTTGCTCCACACAGACCACCTGTCATCATAACAATGCCCAAACCCTGCCTTCAAACACACCATCTACAAACACTCTTCCCCTCTCTTCACCAATTACACACAACCATACAATGCCCACATTTCACTCCACCACACATATTACCTCTTCCAGTCATCGCAACTAACACTAACTCCCCTGACACACATCCATCACCTCTTACACACCTCATACATTAATCTCCAAAACACATCAACACCCCATCTAACACTCAAATTCCACTCACCAGCACTAACTCACATACAAATCCCTCACCAAAAACAACTACAGCAATATCCCCTCTCACTATTCCAGAAAAGCAATACAGACCACAAACATCAGCACATCAAATCAACACAAACTCACATTACACTTATCGTCATACCCACTCCCACCCTCAGGACTACACAAATAATACAAATTCCATCCTATCTCCACCCCTACTTTCTCACTCTTCACAAACACCTACCACAAGCACCCCAACCCAGCAACTTTCATTCACTCGACTCTCCTCCATTGCACAATTTAGAGCCTTACATCATGATCCACATGCTCCTCCACCACCCCTAACCCATACTCCATCCACACTAAACAAACTCAATCAAAATAAAAAACATGCCACTCATTGCAACCTCGCATCCCCTTGTCTATTACATAACAAGACTACCCCACAAAAAACAGTACACTCTTAATGGCTCTCTCAGCCACCAAGTCCACCACCCACACACACAGACCCAAACAGAACACTATATTGAAAAGCAAGACTATTGTGAGCCTCAAACAGTTATCACAACTAGCAACACTCCTGCTTCAAGCCCACAATATACTACTTACCCTTCTCCTAAACAAAACAACACTACCACTAACATACCTTTTCTAAACTGCCAGCTCATAAATGCTCAATCACTCTCAAAAAACAAGCACCACATCTACGACCTGCTCACAGACACACAACCTGACTTACTATTCATAACTGAATCCTGGTTGGGAGATGACATGGCCCCAGTGTTGCACGATGCCGTTCCTCCAGGCTATCAAGCCATCACACAAAACCGTATAGGCAAGAGAGGAGGTGGACTAGCTACTATATTTAAACAGGCATTGAACCTCAGTAAAACAGATAACATCTCCATACAAGGTTGTGAAGCCCTCCTTACCAGATGCCACCCTACTCAAACTTCGTCCGGTAGCTTTCTCCTCCTTTACAGACCTCCACCTAACAACTCCACATTCCCAGATGCTTTTCTAGACACAGTCTCAAACCTTATTACACTATACTCCAACCTATGCATTCTTGGGGATCTAAACATTTGGTTTGACAAACCCAATACGCCCCATCCAAAAGCTATCACCACTGGCCTAGTCGCATTGAACCTACATCAGATTGTACACAATCCCACACACATCGCTGGACTCATCCTAGATGTCATTTTTGCTAAGCCTGAACTAGTTACTATTCATAGCATCACGCCAATCACTTGGTCAAACCACCATTTGATGACTTTCTGACATACAACTCCACAAATCAACACACCCACAACTACCTACATACATACACCTATCGACCATGGAGCAAACTCAATTTGGATTACTTAGAAACACAACTAACAGCCAACAAAGATCTAGATACAATTAATTCTGTGCCAAAACTTTATGAGTGGATACAGGAAGCTTTTGATATCATAATACCACTCAGAAAAACGAAATACAACAAAAGAAAACCAACACCTTGGAGAAACACAGAACTTAAAAAGATAAAGCAACAAATAAAAAAGTTGCAGCGGACCTGGCTCAAAACAAACAACAGTCAAGACAAACTGCAGCTACACAAACTTAACAGGATATACAAATCATCAATCAAAAAAGCTAAAAAAAGGTACTACTCAGACAGAATTCAAAATGTTCAATCTACAACCAAGGAATTTTATAAAATTCTCAATGAATTTCGAAAACCTACATGCACGGAAGGAAGTCATCCCACTACTCAAGGTTTCACACACAAATTGGCAACTCACTACACAACCAAGGCAGACACATTGGACTCCTATTTAAAACAGAAGAAAAACATCAGCATCAACCCCTTTCCTAAAATACCCTCTAAGAATAAACCAACCCAACCTCTACAGTCCTTCAAACAAATATCCCAAGATGAATTTATGGATTTGGTCAAAGCAAGCAGACCTTCCGGTTGCCCTTCTGACCCTTGCCCACCACAAATCTTCAAGAACATTCTTCTATCTACTTCTGCTGCCACACCTGTAAGAAGAATCATCAAGAACTCTTTAACTCCAGGACCTTTTCCTGTAGACCTGAAAAAGGCATACATACGACCGTTATTAAAGAAAACAAACCTAGACCTGCAAAACCTCAACAACTACAGACCAATCACAAATGGACCTTTCCTGGGCAAATTGATAGAAAGAGCAGCATTCGTCCAGATGTCACAATTCATTGAAGACAATTCTATACTTTCAGACTTCCAAACTGGATTCCGCCCAGGAAGAAGCACTGAATCGGCACTCATAGCAATCTGGGATGATCTTAAAAATACAGTCGACCGAAATGGAGTTGCTGCACTACTTCTCTTGGACCTCTCAGCTGCCTTTGATACGGTTGACCATAACACCCTAATTCAAAGACTCCATGAAGCCGGCATACAAGGGATTGCTCTCGACTGGACTACCTCCTTTCTTCAAAAAAGATCTAATATCATCCACTCACCCCCCTTCTCGTCCAAACCCTACCTCACAAAAGCAGGGGTCCCCCAAGGATCAATCATCTCACCTTTGCTTTTCAACATCTACATGATATCTTTACTAGAACTGATCAATGATTTCCATCTCACATGCTACAACTATGCAGATGACTCACAAATACTACTTAAATTAGAATGCCCAAAAAACATTGAAAACTCAGAAATCTTCAGTTGCCTCAGAGCCGTTGATCAGTGGATGACCTGGAGCCATCTCAAACTAAAAACCTCCAAATCAGAAATACTCATATGTGTTGACTGGAAACATTATGACCCTCTGTGCGTCTGGCCTGACGATCTCTGACCACCTCCTCAATTATCCAAGGAAGTTAAAAACCTAGGAATCACCATGGATTCCAAGTTAACTATGAATGCCCAAGTGGACAAATTAGCACGAACAAGCTTCATCACCTTGAAGACTTAACGGCGCATCTTCCCCCACCTCGGATTTCCACACAAGGTGCAAGCTACTATCTCACTTGTACAATCCAAACTGGATTATGCCAATGGCCTCTACCATGAATCATGTCTATCTATTATGAAAAAACTACAGCGTGTCCAGAATTCCGCAGCCAGGCTACTATTACATGTAAAGCAGCTAGCCCACATCTCCCGTGCCTTGAGAGCGCTACACTGGTTACCCGTTTCCAGAAGATGCACTTTCAAGCTGCTTTGTATCACCCACAAAGCTATACATGGAACAGGAATGCCTTTTATCAGAAACAAAATAACCAAATACATCCAACAAAGACACCTCCGCTCAAGATTGGCACCCCGCCTTAGAACACCACCATACAAGAAAAAGATTATAGGTGGTACATCCTTCTCCGTTCAAGCAGCCAAACTATGGAATTCATTACCCCTAACTATACGAGCCACAGATAACTTTCTTGACTTCAGAAAACTACTCAAGAGTTGGCTCTTTCCTTCATAACCACCATATTCAAACAACTATGGACTGCATATGCCTATGTTGATAAATATTTTTTTCAGATTATGTGTATATTTCTAGTTATGTATAGTTATTTAGAAAATATGTATCGCTACTATGTCATAACAATAAAATACACACACACTCTTTAAACCTGTTTGACCAAGTACATTTTACCCAGGGTGCTAATTATGTATTGTATGTGCATATGTGTATGTATTCATGTGTGTTTGTGTGTGTGTATATGTATATATATATATATATATATATATATATATATATATATATATATATATATGTATGTATGTGTATATGTTGTTTCTGTGCTTGGCATGTTCCTGGGTCATTGCATGGCTCCTGGGTGGGTTGTTATAGTAGATATCTATGAATTCCTGCTCTCATCTTATCACACTTATCTACCCATCATCATATGTCATGTCTTTATCAAACTATCTTCCATTCTCACTCTGACTCATCCCAAATCCTTTCTACTACTTTCATCTCCTAAATAACTCTGCCTAAGCTATCCCCTCTGCTTCCACATCTAACTCACCAAACCTCACTCTACTACTGTGACCTCCCACACAACCATACCAAATTCTCCCGCATTTATCTCACCCTGCTACTATGCTGTCCCTAACCCTTCCACATACTCTTCCCTCCTCCATCCCCCTTTACTCATCCCAAGCCTTTGGGTTCAGTAAATGTGGGATATACTCCCAATTAACACTTCTGGGTTTCTTTCCTCCTCCACTCCTCCATTACTCCAGTCAATCTAACTAACAAACTCTCATATCCGCGACTCAAATTAACACATAATAATACTAAAACTGTACTCATTTTTTCCCGATACTAATCCATCACTAATTCTTGTTGGGTTCCAGAGTAGCGTGCTACTCACCGAAAAGCGCTTCAATGCCTCGTCAGGGGTAGTAAGCGCTATATAAATACGATTACAATACAATTAAAATACAATACATGGCCCACATGTTCCATGCCCTGATATTAACGGTCTTAATCAAAAGCAAGTGGATCACCTTTGTGGCTTCTTGAGATCTCTGGCTCTTACCAGAAGGTGACATAGCTCTCCAGGAAAGAGAAGACTCTCTCCCCAAGGCCTAGATGTCTTTTGGCTGATGTTTATGTAGCTGGGTTTTTTTACATGGTGGCGTAGCTAACCCCATGCAGAACCTCCCTCTTTTTGCAGCTGGGCTTGGGGCCAGCCATTGCAGAGTTAAGGAAAGTGGAAGGGGGAAGAAATAGTACCTCAATCTTGTTGAACTGGACACTTATTAGGATGAATCAATCAGTGCTTGGTCCCTGCTCCACATCAAATAACTGAAGTGATGTTTGACCTGCACTAGTCAATTAAGGATGTTTCTGAGAAGAGTAACAGTGAAGTCAAGAAATGGTAAGTCATGGATGCGCTCCAAGCCCATTTTTGTATACAATACTGTCTCGCAAGCGGGATGCATGTGCTAGTTCATGCTCTTCTGGGCACAACCCAAACAAGTCACTTTACCAGATGCACCAAACAGGATTCGATTCTATAGACCTCTTATTGCACATATAGACATTTGTAGTGATCTTATTAACCAATAGAGGTTTCATAACATAGTGAACTTCCACTGATTAACTTTAATTTATTTTTCCTTTAAGGTGTGTGCTATTTTATATGCGTCCATTAGTCCCCTCTAGCTGCCTCTAACACAGTACTGAGTATGTTCAGTTACAAATTCACATTTTTCCAAGAAGGTCAAATCAATAGTCCAAGTATTCCATTGGTTTTCTTATTTATTACTCATCTCCAAGCAAATCCAAGTGCATCCAACATTGCCAACACATCTTTATAGTTCTTGTTCTTCTTAACTTCATACATACAGATCAAATACCCAAAACACATGTTTACGCATCTCCAGGAAACACAAGCATTATGACAACACCATGTTGTGAGAAATAAGAAAGTGAGTTAAAAAATGAAAGAAAACGTTTTTGTTCACCAACTATGAGAATCCCTATGCCCTGTGTGTGTCAATATATGATTCACCAATATAGCCTGTGCCAATACCGAGAAATACATGCTAAAATTCTTACCAAAACCTCAGTGTTCAGATTACAAACGATAAATTGTACTCCATCTCTAAAACTGTTGATACCATATGTGGTTACTGTGGAGGGAAAGCCATATCTCCATCAACATGAAAAAATCACTTATTACAGTGCCCAAATACCAAAGTCCACTATGTAGTGTTCATACCAAAATCACAGCGTTCCAACTTCAAAATGATTCCCACTTGGCTCCTCATTAGAACTGTGTGTCCCAAGCTTCTAGTAAATTCCAGAATTCTGCTAAAAAGTAGAAAAAACTTAAATCAGCATTGTTTCAATCCATACATGATGAAAATATATTGTCACTTGGGAAACTCCTCACTATGCCATTAATCAAAAACCAACCTTAAGTTAGTAAAAGCATTTCCACTTGATACGGTTCATAGCTTATGCTTCGGCGAAGAGCAGAAAGTACTCCTTCCTTTAGGTAATCAGGTGGCAGCTTTAAATTATTATTTATATCCTCCCAGTTAGTGTGCCACAGTATTGGTGCACACAGACCCGCCCGTCATTAGTAATAAAAAGTGGACGAGAGTACGGCAAGCGATGAATAAAAATTTGCAGTGCCATGCTGCGCCACCTGTGAAATGCAGGGATGCGCCATATTTACAAAATGTGGCACACCCCTGTGCTTCCCCCTGCACCGGAGCTGAAATTAGCTGCCAGTGCCAACCCAGCATCATTGCATCATAGTGCAAGGGTGTCTTCATTGAGGGGTGTAATTGTTTATGTGCGGGAAGGTGTCCCTTTCTGCACATAAACAATCTACGATGGCGATTTGGCACTTCTATGTGTGCCACAGGATAGAGCAGACATCAAAGTACCAAATAGTAATTTTTGAATGAATGTTTATGTGCAGCAATGTGCATGGCCTTTTGCTTTTTTAGAAAAAGCAAAAAGCAAAATCAAGGAGGAATAAAAGCATTCCTCCTTGCTGCACCATGCTATCGCCACCCCTGGGGTGTGGTTAGTTTTTGGCGCTGACCCAGATTTACAATTTCTTGTAAATCTGGGACAGTGTCAAAAGCAATGGGTTTTGCAGTGGAGCGGGCACAGGGACACTCACTGAACACCTCGCTGCCGCAGAAAACTGCAACGGCTAGGCCCATATTTACAAGGATGCTTTAAGCCACAAAAGTTGCCTAACGCCTCCTTTCAAATATGGTGCAGCAAATTGCGCCACCGGAGCATCATTAAAGTGTCACTTCTGAGGAGCTAGGGATTGTAAATCTGGCACTAAGGGCCTCATTACAACCCCGGCGGTCTTTCAAAAAGACCACCGAGGCTGCGGGAGCCAGAATACCACCATTGCCGGCGGTATTCCTGGCTCCCTATTATGACTTTTCCGCTGGGCCAGCGGACGGCAACAGTGTTACCGTCCTCTGGCCCAGCAGAAAAGTCACATCAACATTGCTGCCGGCTCGTAATAGAGCCGGCGGCAATGCTGATGTGCAGCGTGTGCAGTAGCACCCGTCGCGCATTTCACTGCCTGAAATTCGGGCAGTGAAATGCGCGACGGGGCTATGCCTGGGGGCCCCTGCACTGCCCATGCCAAGTGCATGGGCAGTTCAGGGGCCCCCAGGGGCACCCCGAGTCTCCCTTACCGCCAGCCTTTCCATGGCGGTGTTTACCACCACGGACAGGCTGGCGGTCGGGGACTCATAATCCCCAGGGCAGCGGTGCTTGCACCGCTGCCCTGGGGATTATGGTATGTTGGAGGGGCCGGCGGTATGGCCGTGGCTATTGCGCCACAGTCATAATAGCTGGCGGAACACCGCCAGCCTGTTGGCGGTGTTACCGCCAGCTTACCGCCGGCCGCCAGGGTCGTAATGACCCCCTAAGTGTCATAGAGGCAGCCATCTTAGTACTACCAAACTCACTTAGAGCAATAAATACCAACCATGTTTCAGCCAGGATTAACAAATACATGACCCCAAACCCATTTCAAATCACAATGCCACACTAATACTCCAATCAATATTTGATGTACTGTTATTACATACGTCTGTAACCAATTGCATAAATCAGGACTCGGGAAACACTACCAAACAGTCCAGTACACCAATATATACTCACAACAACCCAGGAGTGAGGGGCTACTCACAGCAAATCAGTCAGTGGTTAGAGTATGTTGGAAATCTGAAAAAAACACATAGAGTGACAATGCACATATGTTAAAACAAGGACAAAGGTGATAGCTCCCTGTGAGAGAACAGCATCCTATGTCCCTGTGACTCCTATCACAAGAGACAGAAGGTAAGTAAAGACACTGTGATAGAATGTTGCACATGTAAGTAGAATAGAGGTTGTACCATAATGTACATTTCTCAATCATTAAGTGCGATCAACCGCAAGTAAGTTAAATGGTAAGATAGAATGCATACATTTATTACACAATTCATTCATATACAAGGAAGGTGTTACAAATACAAAGAGGTACTGATCATGTACCCAAAAAATATTGTAGTTTGTGATCACAATCAAGGCTCCGTTCAACAGAGTATGTGTGCATGATCCAGTAGGCTTCACAATGTCTAAGATGTCATTCTCGGTTCCCCCCTCTTGCATCACTATAATTGACATCAATACCATGAAATGTAAAATTCAGGTGCATCCTTTATCATGTACATTCCTTTGCATGCTTTGCTATAGGGTAGCTCTTGTCCAATTGCTTCAATGCCCTAAAGTGCTCAGATATTCGGTCTGTAAGGTGTCTGATCGTACTTCCAATATACACCCTTTCACATTTGCATAAAATTGTGTAGACTACATAGTTAGTGCCACAGACAATGTGCCTGTATATTTCATACTGTTTGATTCCATGGGAGGAGAATGCAGTAATATTAGGAACTCACCATTTACACATAGTACAAAGTCCACATGTAGGGAAGTCAATGGCAAGCTGTGTTAGCCAAGACCCTCTTGTGCGATCTACTGGATAGCTGGGGCTAACAATGTTGAGCAAAGATCTACCCCTGCAGTATGTAATAGCAGAGTTTGGTGTCAGAAACGGCTGTAGATCCTTGCCCTTAGTTAGCAGATGCCATTGTTTTCATAGAATATTATACACTTTGTTTGACAACAAGCTGTAGTTGGTAATTCATCTGATCTGCTTAAAACTAACTATAGTTTACTTGTTCTTGTTCTGTAAAGTACTATTCTGGACAGTTGTTTTTAGCTTTGGCCACCACATTCTTATAATAACCCCTCCTCAAGAATCTATGCTCTGTGTCTAGTATGGTATCTCTAAAAATCGTTTCCTCACCACAATCATGTCTTGTTCTAATCATTTCCCCATACACAATGGAATTGATTTGTGACTTGGAATGTGCACTTGAAACATGTAGTGAAGCATAGCATGAGGTCTTCTTCCTGTGCATACCACATACCACTATGTAACTTGCTCTCCTTGATGTACAGTTCTTATTCAAGGAAGACTATCCGTTCCTTACTGTATTCATAAACAAAAGACATGTTGTATGTGTTTGAGTTTAAATAGTTCATAACCCCCTCTAAATCAGCAGTGGAACCATTCCAAATCATAATACAGTTGTCAATATAACAGTCCCAGTAGGGGATAGATTGTGTCCATTCCACATTATCAGGACCCCAGACATGCCTACCCTCAAATCATCCCAAAAAGAGTTTGCATACGAGGGTGCAAATCTGGCACCTATCACTGTTTAACAAAGCTGTTTGTACATTTGGCCATTAAATAAAAAAACATTGTTCTCAAGAATAAGTCGCATCATATTCACCAGCAATCAGTATTTGATTAAGTTCACAAAACTCCACCAAACTCTTATTCAAAGAATAGTGTATTGCAGTTATACCAAGGTCATGTGTAATATTAGTGTACAATGATGTTATGTCCATGGTAACTAATAACATGCCTCCCTCCAATGTAAAGTAACATGTGTTTTGTATCCTGTATACAAACAGGCAAATTGGAAACAAAGGGGTGAAGAAAAATGTCCACATATTCAGAGAAGTTCTCAGTAGTTCCACCAATACCTGATATAATGGATCTACCATATGAATTTGAGGAAAGGTATATAGATACAGGTATTGAGGGAGATCTCTCATTAAATAAAAGTATTCATCATCATTTGAGAGCACATTGTCATGCCAATGTTTTAATTTGACATGGATGTTTTTGGTAATATCCACAATTGTATTTTGAGTCAACCTCTGACAATATGTCACATCACCCAGTTGTTCATAAATTTCATTATCGTAATCCTACTTAGCCATTACCACCACATTCCCACCTTTGTCTGCTTCCCTGATAACTAGCTCCTGGCACCTCACTGCTGGTATTGACACTGCAGTCTGAAAATTTACTCTTCTATAACAAACATAGGTGGTCATTACAACCCTGTCGGTTGGTGTTAAAGCGGCGGTAAAACCGCCAACAGGCCGGCGGTAAAAAAAATGGAATCACGACTGTGGCGGAAGCCGGCAACATAGACAGCCACTTTAACACTCCGACTGCCACGGCAGTACAAACAAACACCGCGGCGGTAACCGCCAACAGACAGGCGGAGGACAAAATACCGCCCACAGTATTACAACAGTCCAATCCGCCATCTTTTCCGGGGCGGATTCACAGCGAACAAAAACAAGGCGGAAACAGGACTTGGAAGGGAAAACGCTCACCTCTACACACCTCACGAGGAACCAGGACGCCATGGAACTGGAACTCCACATACTCCTTGCCTTTGTCTTCCTGCTCCTCTACCAGGAGCACTAACGCTGGCGGCGAAGACCACGGTGAGTACTGCACCTATGACACAGGGGAGGGGGGAGGGAAAAGAGAGTAACACCCCCACCCTCACCCACGACAACACACACACTAATACATCATGATACATTACAGTTACACCCCCCAACCCCGTGGAAGAATGCAAAGACAAAAGGAAATTAGTTGAACGTTTGTAATCTATTAAAATTCAGTATTAAAAAAATATACATACACTATTAACAAATATATACACCAATAATACAAGTCCAAGGTATTCCACCATTGGACCACTGGGCCCAAAATGCATGGGTGAGGCCCACACAAGATACCCGATCAAAACGGAGAGAACACTGCTGGGGCATCAGTTCGAAATACAACAGGCACCTCAGGGGGAAGGGAAGGGGGGCACCCCAGCCGGATGAGTACACGACGCCAGATCCACGAGGGGGCTCCATGCCCATTGATGTATCCTGGGGAGTGCAAAGCCACAGTCTCTCAAGTCTCTACAGTGGGTGGGTTGCCCACTGCTTTATCCTGGGGAGTGCAAAGCCACAGTCTCACAAATCTCTCAAGTGGGTGGTTTGCCCACTGCTTTATCCTGGGGAGTGCAAAGCCACAGTCTCACAAGTCTCTCAAGTGGGTGGTTTGCCCACTGCTTTATCCTGGGGAGTGCAAAGCCACAGTCTCTCACGTGGATAACAGTCTCCACTGGTTCTGGAGGGGGCTTTGTGCCCAGAGTGCTTCATCCTTTCAAGGACTGAGGTAGTGGATGGGATACTCCACTGGTTCTGGAGGGGGCCTTGTGCCCAGAGTGCTTCATCCTGCCAAGGACTGAGGTAGTGGATGCCTTTCCCACTGGTTCTGGAGGGGGCTTTGTGCCCATAGTGCTTCATCCTGCCAAGGACTGAGGTAGTGGATGGGATACTCCACTGGTTCTGGAGGGGGCTTGGTGCCCAGAGTGCTTCATCCTGCCAAGGACTGAGGTAGTGGATGGGATACTCCACTGGTTCTGGAGGGGGCTTGGTGCCCAGAGTGCTTCATCCTGCTCGTGGCGGCCCCAGTAGCGTCAGAGCTTTTGGCGCTCATTGGCCTGCGGTGCTTGTGGCAGCGGTGTCCTTGGCAGCGGTGCTTGTGGTGATGGTGTCCTTGGCAGCGGTGCTGGTGGCGGCGGTGTCCTCTGAAGTGGTGGTTGTGGTGGCGGGGTCCTTGCCAGCGGTGCTTGTGGCGGTCTTGTCCGCCGTGCAGGTTTTCTTTGACTTGCCTGTCTTTCTGTGCCCCTTCCCCACCTTGGATGGTGGCGCAGCTGTCTTCCCACTCCCAACTGTACTCCTGGGAGAGGCTTTGGTGGTAGATGTTTTGCCTTTCTCTTGCCGGGCACTGGCCAACGTTTTATGCTTTTGAGGTGGGAAACTGTCCGTGGTCTGGCTCCTTGGCACACTGCCTGCCCTGCTGCTTGGCGCACTCCAGAAGCCGGTTACTGCTGGCACCACTGTGCCCGGTGATGTGGTGGCTGAGGTGCTGGGTTGGGACCTGTAAAAGCGGGCCCTGGGGACTGAAGGGGTGGAGGAGGTGAGGGAAAGAGGTCAAGATTGGACAGGAAATGTTTTGGGGACCCACTGGGACGGGTAGATGGAGGGGCTTTGGGAGTGGAGGAAGAGGTAGAGGTTGTAGGAGGTGTACGTTTGCTGACTTTGGGTGAAGGTGCATGGGCTGGAGGCTGTCATGAGTCAGATGGCTGTTGGGTGGGTGTGTGGCTGCGTTTGGTGAGTGCAAGTGAGCGGGGTGTACTGGTGATGGAGGTAGTGGCTGAAGATGTAGTGCATGCAGGTGTGAGTGGAGACAAGACTGGGAGGGAGGAGGGAGACGTGGAGGAGGGGGACACAGTGGAGGCAGTGGATGTTGGTATGTGTGCATGGGTATGATGCTTGTGTGAGTGCCTGTGGGATGTGTGGTGCTAATGTTTGCCAGAGCTTCCCTTGTGTGTTGAGGTGTGTGCATGCTGGTCTGATGGTGTGCTTGGGATAGGCTGAGGTACAGGGGTTTGGGTCTGGGTAGAGGAAGTTGGAGGGGGGAGGCTGGACACAGGGACAATGGCTGCCATCAGTGCTGAGGCCAGAGTCGGAAAAGCTCGCTGTTGGGCTGCCTGACCAGAATGAATGCCCTCTACCCTGGATGGCATTCAAAATGGTAGACTGCCCAACAGTGAGGGACCTGAGGAGGTCAATGGCCTCCTCACTGAGGGCAGCAGGGCTGAATGGGGCAGGAGCTAAGGTGCCTGGGGCAAAGGAGATGCCCACCCTCCTGGGTGAGCAGCCATGGGGCACATGCTGAGAGGCTGCTGGGAGGGTGGTGCTGGTAGGGGGGTGGCAGCTGTACCTGTAGATGCGGTAGGCACAGAGTGGCCCACCACCGCAAGGGAGCTCCCATCAGAGGAGGAGTCCGTGTCGCTGGTCTAAGCTCCTGCTCCCGCCGTGGAGCTCCTCTCACCCTCCGTCCCACTGGTGGCTTCAGACTCCGTTGTCTCACCCTCCAGGGCCATGTGGGATACAGATCCCTCCTGCTCCTGTGCCACTGCTCCTCCGCCTGATGATGCTAATGCACACAAGAACAGGGAGACCACAAAAAGGGGGGGAAGATAGAGAGGAAAGACATGTTGAGGGCATGCAGTACCGCTACTGTTGGCGGACACTACAGACACAGAAGCCCCCTGCACTACGCTGTGCACTTTGAATTCCCTAATTAATCACAGGGACATGGGTTACAAGGCCTATGCCCGATTGCTGCACACATGGAAGTCACAGGAGCCTATGTGTAGTTGGCTCTGAACACAGGTGGGGTGGGGTGCCTCATGGCCTGCCTTACGACAGGACCTTGCCTCCTAAACTCGCCCTGGCATAGGGGAACTCACAGCCCACCTCCCCCACCCAGACACCTCCACTACGCGCAGAATCAGCTGAATGTGATTGTACTACCCCCTTGTGGCTGCTGTGATGCCCTCAAACGCCCATCCAAATCCGGATACGCCACTGCCAGGATCCGGAGCACAACGTTGGGAGGCCATCCCCAGCTGGGCCTCTGCCGTCTTCTTGCTCCCGTGGCAAATGTCCTCCCATCTTTTACAGCAGTGGGTGCTCCATCTGTGGTGGACCCCCAGGGCCCAGACTTTCTTGGCGATGGCACACCAAATATCCTTCTTCTGGTGGGCGCTGACCTAAAGGAATAGTACAGGAGAAAAGGAGAAGATATAACCGTCCGCACTGTCACAGTCATTGGCCCGCATCCCTACCCGTGCCATGACGCACATGCACTCACCGTTGTTTCATGCACGCCTCATTCTCCCCCCCCATCTTCCATCCACACCACTCCACACAGGCATTGCCCATTCGGCATGCTCACAGTGTACTTACCTGTTTGTCTGCAGGACCGTAGAGTAGCGTGTACTGGGGTAGGATCCCATCCACTAGTTTCTCCAACTCCTCCGTGCTGAAGGCAGGGGCCCTTTCCCCAGACACACGTGCCATTGTCTCTTCCAGACTGAGGTCACAGCAGCACTTGCAGTGTAGGTCCTCTCCTGTTGAAGATCAGGTATCAAGTGATTGAACAGAGAGAAAATGGCGGTCACGTCCGCAGCGGTGCGTACCGTCACCGCCGGCGTACATCGTCATTGGCTACTCGGACCATAGGTTCCAATGTTAACCAATGCAGGATTGCGCCGTGGTCTGCGACCACCTACCGCGACGGTGTACAATACCAGCGCAGTTACCTCATATCCCCTTGTCCCACATTACAGGTCAGGCAGCCGTCATTTCAGGGGGCCGCATGGCATTAATTTTAAATGTGTCACTCATATCTAGGCCTTGCATACACACTAATACAGGCACATAGCGGTTTTGAAAAACTGAGGAATAAAGTTGTGTTAAGGTAACTCAGTGTTGGTTGACTCTCTGCTCGCTGTTCTCCTCCATAGATCACGTCCGCTGGGGCAGATGAGGAGATGGCGGCATCCTCCAGTGTACAGACAGCTGGTGGACCTGTCGACAATGAAGGAGCGACATGTAATTGTCACCTACAGACTTGATCGTTCCACAATCCTGGAACTGTGTGCCCAGTTGGAGCCAGACCTGATGTCAGCTATCCGCCATCCCACAGGAATCCCCCCTCTAGTGCAGGTCCTGTCAGTACTCCATTGCCTGGCAAGTGGGTATTTTCAAACGACAGTGGCCATAGCATAAGGGATGTCCCAGCCTATGTTTTCCAACGTGTTGTCCAGAGTGTTGTCTGCCCTGCTGAAACACATGTGCAGCTACATCGTTTTCCCTCAGGTGGAGGATTTGCCTACAGTGAAAGGTGCCTTCTATGCCTTGGGACATATCCCCAACATCATAGGTACCATTGGTGGGCCACATGTGGCCTTGGTTCCCCCCCCCTGCAGGAGTGAACAGGTGTACAGAAACCGGAAGAGTTAACATTCAATGAATGTGCAGATGGTGTGTTTGGCCGACCAGTACATCTCCCATGTGAATGCCAAGTTTCCTGGATCAGTGCATGATGCTTACATTTTGAGGAATAGCAGCATCCCTTATGTGATGGGGCGACTCCAGAGGCACCGTGTGTGGCTATTAGGTGAGGACATGGAGCCTATACAGTGTGATTAGGTGTCTGGGTCTGGGGATGTCCCTAAGAGTTAGTGTGTGTCTAACAGATTTCCCTCGACATTTGCAGGTGACTCTGGCTACCCCAACGTGTCATGGCTACTGTCCCCAGTGAGGAATCCCAGGACAAGTGCAGAGGAACCCTACAATGAGGCCCATGGGCGAACTAGGAGGGTTATAGAGAGGACCTACGGCCTCCTGAAGGCCAGGTTCGGGTGCCTCCATCTGACAGGTGGTTTCCTATTCTACTCACCAAAGAAGGTGTGCCAGATCATCGTGGCCTGCTGCATGCTTCACAACTTGGCTTTGCGACGACAGGTGCCTTTTCTGCAGGAGGATGGTCCAGATGGAGGTGTTGTGGCAGCTGTAGAGCCTGTGGACAGTGAAGAAGAGGACATCGACAACAGAAAAACGGTGATCCAACAATACTTCCAGTGAGACACAGGTAAGAAGACATCACTGCCTGCTCCATCTGATATAATTGTTCGACCTCTCATCTGTCTGTCACCTTCATCCAGTGTATGGACCCTGAGTTGTGACTTTCCCTTTCAATTTCACATCTGCTTTGTTTCCTCATGGACTAGAGCTGTGTGACATAGGTGTGTTGTCAATACAACATTTTTACACAGTTATTGCAAATACACATTTTCGAAAGCACAGACTGACTCCAGATTGTTGTGTGCTTTAAGGGTGTTTATTTAAGTGCAAAATATTGGAGGGGGTTGTAAAATGGTGAGGGGTGATGGTGGAGGAATGTCCATGGCAGAATCCAGTCTATTAGTCTCACAGGTGCATTGTCCAAAGGGGCATAGGAAGTGGAGCTAGGGCAGTTTAAGGATGGACAGGGTGACAAAGTGGGTCAGAAAGACGACAATCAGGGTGGTCTCATTTCTTGGTGGAGGTCTTGGCATTGTTCTCTGTCTTTGTCCTGGATCTCAGGGACCGCTTGCGGGGTGGTTCTCCATTTGCAGGGGGTGGGGTGCTGGTGTTGTGCTCCTGTGGCGGTGCCTCCTGTCCACTAGTGCCGGCGGAGGTGGTGGGCAGTTCATCGTCCAGGCTAGTGTCAGGGGCCCCTTGTTGTGCCACAGTGTCCCTCCTCGTGTTGACACATTCCTTCAGCACCCCTACAATGGTGCCCAGGGTGGCGTTGATGGATTTGAGTTCCTCCATAAAGCCAAATACTGTTCCTCCTGCAGCCGCTGGGTCTCCTGAAACTTGGCCAGTACCATTGCCATCATCTCCTGGGAATGGTGGTAGGCTCCCATGATGTTGGAGAGGGCCTCATGGAGAATGGGTTCCCTGGGCCTGTCCTCCCCCTGTCGCACAGCAGCCCTCCCAGTTCCCCTGTGTTCCTGGGCCTCCGTCCCCTGAACTGTGTGCCCACTACCACTGCCCCCAGGTCCCTGGTGTTGTTGGGGTGGTGGGTGAGCCTGGGTTCCCTGTAGTGGTGGACACACTGCTGCTTGATGTGTCCTGGGGACAGAGGTATGGGCCCGCTTGGTGGGTTCTGTGCTGGTGTTTCCAGAGGGGGGAGGCTGTGTTGTGGCTTGTGCCAGTGTGAGGGGAAACGACTGTCCCGAGGTCCCAGATGGGCCCAGCTGGTCATCTAGATCCAGTTGGACAGAGCTGCTGTCATCACTGTGGGTCTCTTCTGTGGGTGGAGTGGGCATGTCTGGTCCCTCCTGTCCGGTGACGTTGGGTAGGGGTCCTGCAGGGGTGTAAAGGCATGATTATTGCATCTGTGTGTGGCATAGTGTGCAATGGGTGGGTGACCCTGTTCCCCAGTGCTTGCATTCTTGTGTGGGACCTTGTGTGATAATTGTTTAGGGGTGTGTGTGGGTATGTGCAGTGGCCATGCATTGCTGATGGGTGTCCATGCTTTGGTGTTGCATGCAGGGCTTGGTGTTGGGATGGGTGGTTTGTGATAGTGGGACATATGTGAGGAGTTGGAGTGATGGGGTGAGGGTGGGGGTATGTTATAGCATGCAGGTAGGGTGGGGGATGCAATAGTTAAGATTTGACTTACCAGAGTCCATTTCTCCTGCTACTCCTGCGAGGCCCTCAGGATGCAATATAGCCAAGACCTGCATCCTCCCATGTTGTTAGTTGTGGGGGAGGAGGTGGGGGTCCGCCGCCAGCCCTCTGAACCACAATGTGGTGTCTGGATACTACGGTACGTACCTTCCCCCGTAGGTCGTTCCACCTCTTCCTGATGTCATCCCGTGTTCTTGGCTGCTGTCCCACTGCTTTGACCCTGTCCACGATTCTGTGCCATAGCTCCATCTTCCTAGCTATGGTGGTGTGCTGCACCTGTGATCCGAATAGCTGTGGCTCTACCCGGATAATTTCCTCCACCATGACCCTGAGCTCCTCCTCAGAGAACCTGGGGTGTCTTTGCGGTGCCATGGGTTGGTGTGGGTGATGTGTGTGGTGGTGTGTGTTGTGATGTGTGGGGTGATGTTTAGGCGTGTGTGGTGTTTTGTGCGTGGATGTTGTGTGAGGAATGGTGTTGAGTGCCTGTGGATGCTAGTTTGTAGATGATGGTGTCTCTCTCTGGCCTCCAGTCGCAATTGTGGTCGTAAGGGTTTGTGGGTGATGTGGGTGTGTGTTATATATTGTATTGGATGTGTGGGAGTGGTGTGTATGTGTCTCAGGTATGTATTTGGATTTGTACAATGTGGTAGTGTTTTGTAAATGTGTGTATATTTTGAGCGCAGCGGTGTGTACTGCCAATGGAATACCGCGGTTGAAAGAACGCCGCGTGAATTTGTGGGTCGTGATAGTGTGGGTGTATTCCTGTTGGCATGACAGTGGAGGTTTTGTTATCGCCAGTTTATCACTGACCTTTTGTGAGGCGGACTTGTGTGGGTGTCTACATTTTGGCAGATTCCGAGCTATGGGTCATAATAGTTGTGGTGGAATTCTCCGGCCACGGTGGTGTGTTGGCGGTCTTCTGCACTGCGATAAGAGGCATTTACCGCCAATGTTGTAATGACCCCCATAATGTCACTGCTTGTTTCTTCTAATTATCACACAAGATAAGTGAAGACACAATGTTGGCATCCTTCACAAAGGCAAGGCATGCTTGGAGTCCTTTGGTCACGGAAACACAGTAAAGTAGCATTATTTGTAAGAGAAATCAGTCACAGTACCATTGGCATTAATCGGTTGTAGGATGCCCACATCTCCAAGGTAAAAATACTAGCCAATTGTTCACATTTTAATGTACTGCAAAGGGCCAGATGTGAAACCTTTACATAACTTCCTAGAAAATCATCTATATTCATTGTTATCATGACCTTTCTGTCTTGTTTACTGTAATTATTAGTCAGGGATCATTAAGGTAACAGTAAATCACATTTTAACACGCTTTCTTCTTATATTTGCTGTCTAAAGTATGTATTAATAAGGTGCCATTTTTAATTGATTTTTCTACTTTTGTAGAGACAGAGATAATAAAATAATAGTCTGCTGTTACACAAACTGCCAGCACCTAACCAAAGCTCTCTCACATTCCACAAACACTTACAGTCACACTGTTAAACACAATCTCACACCCCTTACCAGCAGGCAGTCAGTCATACACTACCAATAACCTTTACATACATCCCAATGTAACAGTCATACACCACAAGCAACAGTTTCACTCCTTTCAGAGCATGAGTCACATAGTACCAGCAGGACTCTCGTGCCCATTTCACACTACAAGTCATACACTACAGAGAGTGCTTTCACACCCTTCACAGATCAACAGTCTTAGACTTCACACTGCACACCTACACTTCTTACAGACTAGCCGTCTGGCAGAGACATGCAGTGCTTGCAGGAATGGGTCTGTCATAATCTGTTTGGTCCTGCCCTACTTATGACCCACTCTCATCACCTCTCTCCCTGCTCGAGAATGGGGTAATTATGAGAACCCCAAGAGGAAGTCAGCCATATCTGCAAAATGTATAAAGCTTTCTTTCACCACCTCCAGCAAAATAACAAGCAATAGCAGAGCCAAATTTCTTGAATGGAAGTCCACCCTATTGACTTTGCCAATGCTTGTTTAGGTTGGGAGTTATGTTTGTAAAGCAAAAACTTACTTGAACAAACAAATACAACAATTTAATTTGTGTTATATCAATATAGTTTTAGCTTTATTTTTTTACATGCCCCTCATTCATATGATGTGTGAATACATTAGCAGGGCATATAATAGTGACAAATTACATATCAGTAGTAGATGGGCTCATACCATGACAAGACATACCTACGTACATATGAGCACATGTAGAATAATATGTCATTTATGGGGCCCTAGAACCACACTGTGCCACCAGATCATCATATTTTTTCGGTGCTCAAGTGGCGCAGTGCGCCAGCCCATATTTTCAAGGCCAAGAAAATCCACCTGGCAAAGCTTTTCAGGGCCTTGTAAATATGGATACCCCTTTCAAGCATAACACTCCGTGAAAGGGGTGTTTGATGGGTGTTGCTTTGGGTTTTCCCAGGCAACACCCATGGAACAGAAGGAATCTGACACATTCCAGATTTCCAAGTCTGGGAATGCGTAATATTCCTACACCTCAGGGGTGGCATAAGAATGACATAACATGGAGAAATATATTTATGTACAGCACACATAGAAAGAGAAAAACACCTCTTGTGATTTTTTTTATGTTCATGAAGGTGTCCCTTCCAGCACAAAAACAATCATCCCCACAACGCAGGCACCCTTGCACCATGGTGCAAGGTTGTCTGAATTGGCGCTAAGGAGCAATTTGTGAGCCAGTTCAGGGGGAGAGAACGTAAATGTGGAATATCTTTCCCTGTGGTGGAGGGTGGCACAGAAAACATGTGATGCGCCGGCCTGCAACACAGGACTCATAAAGTAGACCCATGGTTTCCTAAATATTGCTCACAAAGCTATCATCCTGTTGGTGTAAATAATGTAAATCTACATTGAGTAGACAGATACATTTGTAAACAATATTTCGAATAATACATTTATGAAAATCAGTATTTCTAAATGCAATATTATAAAATACAGCCCAGCTCAGTCTGAAGCACTATTCTTATACCACAAGATCTTTGCTGTTTCTTCCACTCCCTGCTGCTTCCTTACATTGCATTACAGCTTCCAGAAATTCTATTCTTAACCTATTTGAGCACCTCTCTAGATTAATTTAGTGACAGAATGCCATATACTGCATTGTTTCCTATAGGCTCCTTTACACCCTAACCAGACTAACTCAACAGGAGAGTGTTTTTATTCAGTGCTAAACAGAGCATTCACCTTTTCGGTCTGCATTTTTTGAATGTCTGCTTTATTCCTGTATACCAGTATTTCAATAGGTAGAATTAACATAGCTGACCACTGCATGAAAAACCAAGCATGTTCAAAGAGCAAAATGCACTTCGGCCAAATTTTGACCATACTTACTTTCCACTTAGCCATTTCTCAGTGTTTCTCTTTCTGTGCAAACTACTATTGCCTTAAATATCTGAACTGGTTGACACTCCATTTTAACTGCAAGAGTCATGATACATTATACACATTCTGTCACCTAAGATACTCATTTAGTAGAACAGTCAGAACACTTACAAGCAGCAAACTCTCGCTTAATGGGTAAGTACTTCAATTTAGGGTAAGTAGAGTTGAGGACCAACCCACTTCCAAGACTATATTTTTCACCTGCTTTATTAAAGAAAAATCCATGACCTCTTTCACTATACCTCTCTCTAATGAAAAATCCCAAAACATGATTATTGCTGATACAACATCAATTGATCTACCCATAGAATAGAAATAAATAGTATTTTAAAATTTAGTGTACAAATGTTTTTAAATCCTTTGGTATTATTGACACTATGGTCCTGATTTAGATCTCATTGAAGGGGAATACTCCATCACCATTGTGACATATTTCCCATCTGTCATATTAGAATCCTATTATACCCTATGGCGATTGTAATATGGCAGATGGGATATTTGTCACATTTGTGACAAAGTATTCCATCTGCTGAGATCTAAATGAGACGTTATGTAAGAAAATATGATGTGATAGAGATAAAGCACCTTTGCACAATTGGCAGCAATGTTATCCCAAGAATAGATGAGGAAATGTGCCCCTAAGATAAGAATCATAAAAGTGTTTTAAGGTAACAATTGATTACATAGCTTTCAAAAAGGCTCAAGATCATTACATTAGAGACCAGGTAGCTTTGTTAAAATATAGATTAAGAACAATACAGAAGGCAAACATATAGTATCAAAATCAATCAAAATACATAATAAATCAGTAAGAAGAGATTAGCATAGGAATCAGTAATCGATTACCATAAAGTCTTTCAATAGCTAATACAAAAGATTCAGCATGGGCAAAGTCTGAAACATAGTCTAAGTTGAAGAAATACAGCAAATGCTCCAAAATCAAGTAACATCCCTAGAGGTTAGGGACAAAAGTCTAGGTCACCTCCAAATCATAACTTTTTAAAACCAAATTCACAATGGAAACCAATGGAAATTTCACGGTAGCAGAATGTCAGCAAATGTACCATAGGTTTGATGAATCAGAATACAGGATTGTGCAATGTCAACTAATTCTACTGTCTTAACACTAAACTCTAAATGAATATTCATATTTTCTCCTCTGACCCTAAAGTCTGCTGATGTGATACATCTAGTTGCATAAACAATGGAAGTCATATGAATAAACCCACAGTGAACAAGCAGACACAATGTTTGGAGTGATACATATGTATAAAAGAACGTCTTCTGAGGCTCTTCAACTATAGCACATCATCACAAAGCATCAGTGCATATTCTTCAAGGTGCAGATGTCAATGTTAAAGAAAAACAGGATGAAAACATGTCTACTTTGAAATCTGAGATGGAGAGGAGACCTATTTGAGGCCTAGTCTCACCTACACTAAAATACATTGTTGCATAAATTACTACATTATTGTTTTAATTGCAAAATGTTTAGGTTACTAAGCAAATATGATCTTAATACAAATATTTTCCTCAGTTGTCCCTTCTTATGAATATTAATCATCATAATCACTCTGCTACATTGTATTATACAGTCACCCTCACCTTCTGTTTCCTTCCTATATCTCAATTCTTCAAAAAATATCGATGTCATATTAGGCTTGTGCTTTAATATCCTCCAACTCAACTTCATCTCTCCTCTTCTTTCTTGCAGCTATTGCTGTTACCTACTTAACACAATCACAATTTTGACCTTCCTTACAACAAATTGCTTCAAACATTTTAAGCACAAGAATGAGACTAATGACACACATGACTGCAATGATTATTTTTTTATGTAATCCTGCCTGTACGGTCAAACAACCTTTGCAAATCTGTTAAATCTTGCTAAATCATGAACCACCTGATTCCCACAAACATACTCTTCCAGATCCTTTGCCTCACACGAAACATTAGTAGTGTTATTAAAGTAATCATTACAAGTTTGCTGTTATCAGGGATGAAGGTACAGCACTGTTGCAGATAAACAAAATGCAGACTCTGCTCTCTGTTGTGAGAAAAATGACTAAAGTACAACAATTTTGCTTAATCATTGCACGCATTGCCATTAGATCCTCATTAATGTGAATTAATGCACCAGCAGTGTTAGAAGTCAACCAACCTACCAAAGTAGACAGCTTTCTAATTTTAAAATCATTTAAAGTCAGAGCAAAAGATATAATCATAGCACCAAACACATTTTGCATAATTGTTCCAAAGTCATGTTTCACTTTCTTTAAACCAGGAGTATCACTCATTTCAGTCATATGATATTTCAGAGGGAACATTAAAGCAAATAGCAGCTTCCTATCCAACTAAGTGTTAGCTTAAAATAGGTAGTTTTGCCACAAACATAATACATTCCTCTAATTATAAGTACTTCACCAATCAGAAACTTTGTATCAACCACATAATTCTGTTCACACTCACTCTCTTCAGAAATGTTTATTGAACTACTAAGTGGAGACCTCTGTCACACCATACCCAACATTGCTTTTTCTCATTTGCTCAGTTCTCAGACTAGGAAGAACATTTGGATTTCTAAATTTCTCTTCAGCCATCTTAATCTCTCTTGCCTCTTCCCCATTTTTCATAATTTAACTTTTCTTTTATTATACTACTTAATAAACACACACTCCTCTTCACTCAAACTACACACATGCTTATTCAAGCTAGTATTTGCATTAAACTGTGTGATTAATCTCAAATGTTTAGAAACAATGTAATGGTTATCAAGCTTTTCAGTTCCAGGATGATTTCGAAGATATGAAGCTAGGAACTGTCATTCATATTAAATATCACTAAAAGTATTGCAGGAAAGTGAATATGTCAGAGGCAGTTGCAAATAGGTACCCCCCCCAATCTGGAACAGAAGATGAAAGGAGAGTTCATACATGCCAATTCTTAATTTTAAGAATATCAGGGTATTCTACTAACTTATTTGAATATATATTTTCCTTGACATTACCTACAGACTTATGCCTATGTGTTAATCATGTAATTACTAAATTATTGTGTTTAGTGATCAATTCCACTTGTGGTGAAGCGTATCAAACTGGTGAAATCACACACAGCAGTTGGCCAACAAAGATTGCAATTATCAATAAAAATATATTTAAAATTGTGCATTGCCTTTGCTTGCTCTTTTCCATACTTCTCAAAAAGCAAAAACAAAGTATAAATCTTTTTCAAGGGTACACAATTAAGATTCAGTTACTTCAGTTGTTCAGTTCTTTGATTTAGTTCGTAGATTCATGGGAATTCTACCATCTTTACCTGTATACCTAAGTTACAAGAAACAGACTCCAACTAAGAAGTTCAATGCTTCATAAAAAAAAACCTTTTTAACAAGTTTAGTGTGATTCTTGGTAAACAATTAACTGGTAGCAATTTGTCAAATCATAAGCTTCCATATCTGAATCATCATCCAATCTCTGCCATGTAAGCCCATTCAGGATATGCATATTTTCTTTCTTGGCACTCTCAAACTTATTGAACTTTTGGCTTCTGCTACTTCACTTTCACATAGAGAAAACTGCTTAACCTTAAAAAAAGGCCTAGTGTTTGTCCCCACCCCTAAGGCATGCATCCTTAACCTCCAAATAGAGCTTTCTGAATTATGGGCCAGAAGTAGCAAAGACTTTGCGACTCGCAAATGGCGAAAATCGCCGTTTGCGAGTCGCAATTGCGTCTCTGCTATGTTGAAATGCATTTTGCGAGTCGGAACCGACTCGCAAAATGAATTTCCGAGTAGCAAATAGGAAGGGGTGTTCCCTTCCTAATTGCGAGTCGCAATGGTATGCATTTTCATTTGCGACCGCGATTGCGGTCGCAAATGAAAGCGCAGTTACCATCCACTTGAAGTGGATGGTAACCCAGGCGCAAACGGGAAGGGGTCCCCATGGGACCCCTTCCCCTTTGTGTCTGGCACAAAAAATAATTTTTCAGGGCAGGCAGTGGTCCAATGGACCACTACCTGCCCTGAAAAATACCGAAACTAAAGGTTTCGTTTTTTTTTTCAAAGTGCAGCTCGTTTTCCTTTAAGGAAAACGGGTTGCACTTTGAAAAAAAAAAAACTGCTTTATTTAAAAGCAGTCACGGACATGGTAGTCTGCTGTTCCCAGCAGGCCACCATCCCCGTGAGTGCCCTGAATTGCTATGGGGTCGCAAATTGCGACCCACCTCATTAATATTAATGAGGTGGGTCTTTGCGACCCGATAGCGACTCGCAGAAGGTGTATGCAACACCTTTCTGCATTCCAAATTGCGAGTTGCAATTTGCGAGTCGCTGTGACTCACAAATTGCAAGTCGCAATTTGGAAGATTGCTACATCTGGCCCTATATCACAAGATTAGGTTTACAATCTTCTTTTCAGGCAAAGGCAGAACAGAAGAGGAAGAAGAAGAGAAGAACACTGGTTTAAAACAATATCACAGTTAAATCCCCCCCACACACACCTGTGTGTATGCCACATAAACTACTGTCATTCAAATGAACAGTATCCCATGCTATAGATCAATTGAAAAATGCTCTACATTCACTTTTCACAATTTACGTAGAAATAAAACACAAGACTTTGCCAGAAATATCACAACTGGATTCAGTGACTCAGGGAACTACACAAAAGTATAGAGAAAC
This sequence comes from Pleurodeles waltl, assembly GCF_031143425.1. NCBI lineage: Eukaryota > Metazoa > Chordata > Amphibia > Caudata > Salamandridae > Pleurodeles > Pleurodeles waltl. The sequence goes on along the minus strand of NC_090447.1, from coordinate 935,570,647 downwards.
CCAACCAAAGTTATCATGGCAGACATACAGGTTATGGGTGATCCAGCAGCTGACAGTAATTAGGATTACAAATCAAGAGGCTGATTTTCTATAAGAAAATGTCAATAACATTCCCTATTTTTACAATTTGGGAAACATCTTCCACCAGGCAGACCAGTAGTCTAGTGTATGTGTTCAGTTCTTCAACCAATATCAACATTTGTTATTTCCTGAGGCCCCTTTTGTCAAATATGTCATAATTTGTCAAATATACTAAAGACATTCTTAATATTTTTGAGGGGATGAAGTTTGATTCTGATACTGAAATACTTATGGCAATGGATGTTAAGGCCTTTTAGATCAGAATCCTCCACAAGGAATCCCTCAAGGTACTCAAATCTCTTCTTTGGGGATACAATGGGATGTATTTACCCCCAATAATTTCACATTAGACTGCAAACATGTGGCCTTGACAAGTCATTATTACAGGTTTGAAGATGTTTTCTATTTGCAAGTGCACAGTAACTCCAAGGGCGGTACATTTTCCCCCAGTATTGCCTGTCTATGCATCCATAATTTAAAAATTTTACTCCATTCTCTAACAACATTAGGGTTAGGAAATACTACAGTGATGTCTTTTTCATCATAAGGTAAAACAGAGGCTCAGAATCTCACAGACTGGGTAAACACAAACAATGGGTTACTGAGATCCATGATGACTTGGAACTATACATACAAGTACATTGCACTAATTTGAAAAGTGAGGTATTTTATAAGCCGACAGGCTGAAATAACCTTTTGAGGTACAACAGTTTATTTTCAAAACTTTACAAGATATCTTACCCATTGGTTAGTTCGTCAAGCTCAGAAGGAACTGCACTGAGAAGAAGGATTTAAAATACCATGCAGGCCTTCTAGAGAATAAGTTAAGAGAGAAGGAACAACCAATTAACATATTTATTTCAAAGTGCTATGAAGAGAGCACTGAATAATCCTCACAGGCACCTACACACCTTTGACATAACCAAAACAGATCCCTTAATCGGTGTCATCTCATATGCTATACTATCTAAGAGCATCAAAAAATAATTAACAAACATTGGTTAATTCTTACTTCAAGTCAACTGAAATAAAAAATAAAAAATCTGTGTTCTTGTTTAAACATGAAAGGTCACTGAAAGACTCTTTAGTCCATACCAGGCCTAGGAAGACTGCATTTAGGGGCACTTCGAGGCCAGCATGGAATCTCCCCCTAGTTTCCAGGAACTATCCAGGGAGACATTATAACATTTGTCCACTAACTAAAAATGTAAAACTCTCTTTCTACATCTAAATATGCTGTAGCCTCTTAGACATTACACTAAGGCCCTCATTACAACCTTGGCGGTAAATCCTGCTTTCCGCTGTGCTGAAGTTCGCCAACATACCGTTGCAGCGGCGGAATACCGCTACAGATGATATGACCCACATCTCCGAATCCGCCACAAGACAGACACCCACACAAGTCCGCCACACCAAAGGTCAGTGATAAACTGGCGATACCAAAACCTACACCATCACGCCAACAAGAATACGCCCACACTATCACGACCCACGAATCAACGCGGCGGTCTTACAACCGGGGTAATCCATTGGCGGTACACACCGCCACACTCAAAATACACACACATTTACAAAACACAACCACATTGGACAGTTCAAAATACTCACACCTGATACACATACACACACCACACCCACAACACTATAAAACACACACCCACATTACCCACAAACCCTTTCAACTAACATTTTGAAAGAAGCACAGAGAGAGAGATTAGCAAACACAACACCGGCATCCAAGGACACACAACACCATCACCCATACAACATCCACGCACCTCAAACAACACACCCCAACACATCCCCTCACACATCACAACAGGCAGCACCTCACACATCACCCACACCACATCATGGCACCTAAAAGACACCCCAGGTTTTCTGAGGAGGAGCTCAGGATCATGGTGGAGGAAACCATCTGGGTAGAGCCACAGCTTTTCGAATCACAGGTGCAGCACACCTCTATTGCAAGTTTAGATGGAGATATGGCGGAGAATCATCGACAGAATCAACGCAGTGGGACAGCATCCAAGAACACAGGATGACATCAGGAAGCGGTGGAACGACCTATGGGGGAAGGTGCATTCAGTGGTTTCAAGATACCAGATTGCTGTAAAGAGGACTGGCGGTGGACCCCCACCTCCTCCCCCACAACTAACAACATGGGAGGAGCAAGTCTTGGCAATACTGCATCCTGAGGGCCTTGCAGGAGTAGCAGGAGGACTGGACTCTGGTAAGTCATATCTTTACTACCATATCCCCCAGACCTCAGCTGCATGCCATCACATACCCCGACCCTTACCCTCACTCCCGTCACTCCTTCATCTCACATATGTCCCACTATCACAACCCACACATCTCAATACCAAGGCCCTGCATGCAACACCTATGCATGGTCCACCGTCACCAAAGCATGTCCAGTACAGATACCCACACAGACCCCAAACCAACTACCATAAAAGGGCAAACACAATGATGCAAGCACAGGAGTAGAGGGTACCTCACCCAATGCACAAGATGGCACACACAGATACTAACACTATGCATTTACACGCCAACAGGACCCATACCTAATGTCACTGGACAGGAGGTGCCAGACATATCCAGTCCAACCACAGAAGAGGCCCACAGTGATGACAGCAGCTCTGCACAACTGGATCAAGATGACCATCCCGGCCCATCAGGGACCTCTGGACAGTCGTTTCCCTGCCACTGTCACTAGCCACCACAGAGCCTCCCCCTTCAGGAAACACCAGCACAGCACCCACCCAGTGGGCCCATCCCTCTGTCCCCAGGACAAGTCAATCAGCAGTGCGTCCACCACTACAGGGAACCCAGGCAAACCCACCAAACCAAGAAAATCAGGGACCTGGGGTCAGTGGCAGTGGGCACACGGTTCAGGGGACAGAGGCACAGGATAACAGGGAAGCTGGGAGGACTTCTGTGCGATGGGGGGGACAGGCCCAGGGAACCAACACTCCACGAGGCACTCTCCAACATCATGTGAGCTTACCACCATTCCCAGGAGACCATGGGCATGGTACAGGCCAAATTTCAGGAGACCCAGCGGCTGCAGGAGAAACACTACCTTGGGATCAGGGAAGACTTCAAGTCCATTAACACCACCTGGTCACCATTGCAGGGGTGCTGGCAGACCTTGTCAACACCATGAGGGACACAGTGGAACACAAAAGGGCCCCTGACACTAGCATGGAACGATGAACAGCCCTCCAACTCCGCCGGCGCTAGTGGACATGAGGCACCACCACAGGACCAACAGGTCACCAGCACCCCACCCCCTGCAAAAGGAGAACCACCCCACAAACGGTCCCTTAGATCCAGGAACATGACAGAGAACATTGCCAAAACCCCCGCCAGGAAATAAGACCCCCCTGAATGTCACCCTTCTTTCCCACTTTGTCACCCTGTCCACCTTAAACTGGCATTGCTTCTCTTCCTATGCCCCATTGGACAATACACCTGTGAGACCAAGAGACTGGACTCTGCCATGGACATTCCTCCACCATCACCCCAGCCTATTGCACACCCCCCTCCACTTATTAGCACAGAAATAAACACCCTTGAATCACCAACAAATCTGGAGTCAGTCTGTGCTTTCACAAATGAGTAATTGCAAAATCTCTCTGGAGTGTACTTGTTCATATACCAATGTTACATAGCTGTAGGCCAGCAGTAAACATTGCAGAGGGCACAAATGGGACCCAGATCTGTGAAATGGAAATCCAAAGTGACAAGTCAGGGTCCATACACAGAGGTAAAAAGGCAGACTTATGCTAGGTCCTACAATTGTATGAGATGTGGGAAGCAGTTCCATCCTCTTACCTGTGTCTCACTTGAAGTATTGCATGATGATGTTGTTTCGGTTGTCTACATCTTCTTCTGCCTCCTCTTCTTCACTGTCCACAGACTCCACAGCTGCCACAAGACGACCATCAGGCCCATCCTCCTGCAGAAAAGACACCTGGAGTTGCAAAGCCAAGTTGTGCAACATACAGCAGGCCAATATGATCTGGCACACCTTCTTCGGTGAGTAGTATAGGGATCCACCCGTCAGATGGAGGCACCAGAATCTGGCCTTCAGGAGGCCGAAGGTGCGCTCTATTATCCTCCTAGTTCTCCCATGTGCCTCATTGTAGTGTTCATCTGCCCTTGTCCTGGGATTCCTCACTGGGGTCAGTAGCCATGATAGGTTGGGGTAACCAGAGGCACCTGCAAATATTGAGGGACTACTGTTAGACATCCTCCAAACATTAGGGAATCTCCCATACCCAGACAGCAAATGAAACTGTGTGGGGACTGTAGGCTCACCTATTAGCCACACACGGTGCCTCAGGATGTGGCCCCATCACATAAGGGATGTTGCTATTCCTCAAAATGTAAGCATCATGCACTGAGCCAGGATACTTGGCATTCACATGGGAGATGTACTGGTCTGCTAAACACACCATCTGCACATTCATAGAATGGTAGCTTTTGCAGTTTCTGTACACCTGTTTATTCCTGCAGGGGTGGCGGGGGATGCCACATGTGTACCATCAATGGCACCAATGATGTTGGGGATATGTCCCAGGGCACAAAAGTCACCTTTCACTGTGTGCAAATCCTCCACCTGAGGGAAAACAATGTAGTTGCGCATGTGTTTCAGCACGGCAGATAACACTCTGGACAACACGTTAGAGAACATTGGCTGGGACATCCCTGATGCCATGGCAACTGTTGTTTGAATAGACCCACTGGCCAGAAAATGGAGTGCAGACAGGACCTGCACTAGAGGGGAGATTCCTGTGGGATGGCGGATAGCTGACATCAGGTCAGGCTCCAACTGGACACCCAGTTCCTGGATTGTTGCACTATCAAGTCTGTAAGTGATAATTATGTGTCTGTCTTCCATTGTCGACAGGTCCACCAGGGGTCTGTACACCGGAGGATGCCACCATCTCATCACCTGCCCCAACGGACGTACCCTATGGAGGAGAAAGGTGAGTAGAGGGTCATACAACACTTAGGTTTCACAAGGCCGTTTAGCACAAATTTTAAATTGTCTCAATGTGCCTTTGTCTGTCCGTATTCATGGCCTAAATCGGTGTGCTGCAGTTATTTGGCCTGCCATGTAGCCCCCTGAAATGGTGGCTACCTGACCTGTAAGGTGGGACAAGGGGAAATGAGGTAACTGCACTGGCGTTGTACACCGTCGCGGTAAGCGGTCGAAGACGGCGGTGTAATTCAGCATTGGTTATCATTGTGCCCTATAGGTTCCAGGAGCCAATGACGACGTACGCCGGCGGTGATGGTACGCACCGCCGCGGACATGACCGCCATTGTCTATGAGCTTCCTCACTTTATATCTGAGCTTCTACAGGAGAGAACCTACACTGCAAGGGCTGCTGTGACCTGAGTCTGGAAGCGACAATGGCTACAGTGTCTGGGGGAAGGCCCCCTGCCTTCACTGCGGAGGGGTTGGAGAAACTGGTGGATGGGGTCCTCCCCCAGTACACGCAACTGTACAGTCCTCCAGACAAACAGGTGAGTCAACTGTGTGCAGGGTGGATGGCACATGATTGTATGGAGTGTTGTGGATGGAAGAGAGAAGGGGGACAGGCCAGCATGTGAGGATGGTGTGTGTATGTATGTCTGGGCTGGGTTGGGAGGTTTGTGGGCAATGTGTGAGAAGAACTGTACGGGAGAGTAACATCCATTATAACTTCACTTTGCCTCTAGGTCAGCGCCCACCAGAAGAAGGGTATTTGGCGTGCCATCGCCAAGGGAGTGCAGATCCTGGGGTCTACCATAGACGGAGAACCCACTGCCGTAAAAGATGGGAGGACCTGCGTGGCTGGAGCAGGAGGACTGCGGAGGCCGAACTGGGGATGGCCTCCCAATGTGGAAGGGGTGCCCATCTCACCATGACCCCTCTGATGTACCGGATCCTGACGGTGGCATATCCTGAGTTGGATGGGCGCTTGAGGGCATCACAGCAGCCACAAGGGGGTGAGTACACTCTCATTCAGATGACTCTGTGCGCTTGACGAGGTGTCTGGGTGTGGGAGGTGGGCTGTGGGTTCCCCTAGGCCAGGGCAGACACGCAAAGGTAGATCCATTGATTTGCAGGTTCATTCCCACTCCAACCCCAAAGGTGGTATTTGCCCTCTACACCTAGTCAGGCTCTCATGGGTTCTTGCTGTGCATGAAATGGGTCTAGACAGAGTCCCCCTTGGGCATATGCTTTTCCCCTGCCCTGTCACTGCATGGCTTAGTGTATGGGCTGCTCCCAGTGTGTTGTGTCCACCAACGGTAGTGGTGTTGCATGCATTGACCATGTGTCCCCTCTGTCTTCCCCCCCCTTTTGTTTTGTCACCCTGTCCTTGCGTGCATTAGCATCATCTGACGGAGGAGCAGTGGAAATGGAGCAGGAGGAAGCTGTACCCCACATGGCCCTGGAGGGTGCAGTAACGGAGTCAAAAGGCTCCAGTGGGACTGAGGCTGATGGGAGCTCCAGGACGGGGACAGGAGCAGACACCAGCGACTCCTCCTCTGATGGGAGCTCCCTTGCGGTGGCGGGCACCTCTGTGCCCGCCGCCACAACAGGTACAGCCACCACCCCCTACCAGCACCGCCCTCCCAGCAGCCTTTCATCGAGTTTTCCATGCCCGCTCACCAAGGAGGTTGGGCATATCCTTCACCCCAGGCACCTCAGCCCCTGCCCCAGTCAGCCCTGCTGCCCTCAGGGAGGAGGCTACTGACCTCCTGAGATCCCTCACTGTTGGGCAATCTACCATTTTGAATGCCATCCAGGGTGTTGAGAGGCATTTGCAGCAAACACATGCATACCTGGAGGGCATTCATTTTGGCCAGGCGGCCCAACAGAGAGCATTTCAGGCTCTGACCTCAGCACTGATGGCAGCCATTGTCCCTGTGTCTAGCCTCCCCCCTCCAACTTCCACTACCCCAACCCAATCCACTGTACCTCAGCCTATCCCAAGCACATCATCAGACCAGCATGCACACTCATCAACACACAAGAGTGGACATGGTAAACATAAGCACCACACATCCCACCGGCACTCACACAAGCACCGCTGCCTCCACTGGTCCCCCTCCTCCACGTCCTCCTCCTACCTCCCTGTCTTGTCTCCACTCACACCTGCATGCACTACATCCTCAGCTACTACCTCCATCACCAGCAAGCCCCATCACCACACACCGCTCACGTGCAATCACCACCCCACTACCATTCACACATCCCCTCTGTCCTCTCCCAGTGTGTCTGTGAGCCCTCCTCCCAAACTACACAAATGCAGGCACACCCAACAGCCATCCACCTCACAACAGCCTCCAGCCCATTCACCTTCACCCAAATTCAGCAAACCTACACCTCCTACAACCACTACTTCTTCCTCCACTCCCAAACCCCCTCCATCTTCCCATCCCAGTGTGTCTAAGAAACTCTTCCTCGCAAACCTAGACCTCTTCCCTACACCTCCCCCCCGTCCTTCCCCTAGGGCCAGGCTGCCCAGGTCCCAGCCCAGCACCTCAGCCACCAAATCCTCCAGCACAATGGTCCCAAAAAAAACAGTCTCTTCGAGGGCGCTACCCACAGGGGCTGCCAGTGTGCCACCTAGCGAGGCCAAGGAGCAGGTCATTCCGCCACCTGCCAAGGTGAAGAAGGTGCCCACATGCCGAAGGGAGAAGCCGCACCTACCAGCAAGCAAGGGCTCCTCCAAGCCAAAAGGGGACAGTGGCATGGCACCAGCAGCGACATCAAAGGTGGGGAAGGGACACAAGCCGAAGAGAAGGTCATGACAGAGCACTGTGGCTCCGAATGAGGGACCAGAGTCACCCCTTCTGTCAACCACAACATCAACCTGTACGGTGGTGGACACCGCCACCAGCACCACCACCAACACTGCCACCTGCCTGTTTGCTGCCTCAGCAACAATCCCCAGCATCATCCCCAATGGGCAGCCGTTCGAGGCTGCAGGAGACGTCCTGCTGTGTCCCTTGACAGGTGCAGACAAATGCACCACCGCCAGCATCTCCGCCACCAGCCCCGAGACGTGCCCACACAGTGCCACCACAGCTGACATGGCAATCATCCCCAGTGGGCAGCTGTCTGAGGCTGCAGGAGGCGTCCTGGACCCTGCCCAGCGTACGTGAGGCATGACTCCCAGCACTGTTTGTACCTGCAAGTGGCATGCAAAGTTGCAGCAGGGTGGAGTGTGTTCCTGCCTCCATGGAGTATCATGCTACCTGTTCCCAGGCAATCTCGTGGCACACATACCGAGGTGAGGGAATGGGACCTGCAACACTGCATGTGAAGTACTCTGGACACAAAGCCCCCTCCAGAACCAGTGGAGATTCACATCCACTACCCCAGTCCTTGGCAGGATGAAGCACTCTGGGCGCAAAGCCTCCTCCACAACCAGTGGAGAAAAGCATCCACTACCTCAGTCCTTGGCAGGATGAGGCACTCTGGCCACAAAGCCCCCTCCAGAACCAGTGGAGATTCACATCCACTACCCCAGTCCTTGGCAGGATAAAGCACTCTGGCCACAAATCCCCTCCAGAACCAGTGGAGATTCACATTCACTACCTCAGTCCTTGGCAGGATGAAACACTCTGGGCAAAAAGCCCCCTCCAGAACCAGTGGAGAAAAGCATCCACTACCTCAGTCCTTGGCAGGAAGAAGCACTCTGGCCACAAAGCCCCCTCCAGAACCATTGGAGATTCACATCCACTACCTCAGTCCTTGGCAGGACGAAGCACTCTAGGCACAAAGCCCCCTCCAGAACCAGTGGAGAAAAACATCCACTACCTCAGTCTTTGGCAGGATGAAGCACTCTGGGCACCAAGCCCCCTCCAGAACCAGTGGAGACTGTTATCCACTTGAGGGACTGTGACTTTGCACTCCCCAGGATAATGCAGTGGGCAAACCTCCCACTGGAAAGACTTAAGAGACTGTGGCTTTGCACTCCCCAGGATAATGCAGTGGGCAAACCACCCACTGGAAAGACTTGAGAGACTGTGGCTTTGCACTCCCCAGGATACAGCAGTGGGCATGGAGCCCCCTCGTGGAGCAGTGGCGTCGTCCGTTCATCCGGCTGAGGTGCCCCCCCTCCCCCTTACATGATTGTTTATTTTCCATCTGTTGGCCCTGCAGTGTTCTCTCCGTTTTGAGTCAGGTATCTTGTGTGGGCTTTGCCCATGCATTTTGGGACACTGATCCACAGACAATGATTACTTTCTATCCGGACTTGTGCAGTTGGTGTAAATATTTGTATGTACTAATTTTAGAATTTGGCCTATCTGATATTTAATAGATTTCACTTGTTACAATCATTTTGTTTTGTCCTTGCGTTCTTCCAGGGGGTGACGGGGTGTATATGTAATGTTGCTGCATGTATTTGTGTGTATAGTGTTGTGGGTGAGGGTGGGGGGTTAGGGGGTTGCGTGTTGCATGTGTGTGTCACTCTCTTTTCCCTACCCCCTCCCCTGTGTGCTAGGTGCAATACTCACCGTGGTTGTCGCCAACAAGTTTGCTGCTCATGATACAGGAGGAGGTAGACCAGCTTGGGCAGGACCTGTAGTTTGGGCTCCATAGAACCCTGGTTGTTCCTTGAGTGTGGAAAGGTGAGTGGTTTCCGTTCAAAGTCCTGTTTCTGCCGTGCTTATGATAGCGTTGGTACTGCCCCGGAAAAGGTGGCGGATAGGCGTGTTGTAATACAGTGGGCAGAACCTTGTGTTCCGCCTGTCTGTTGCCGGTTACTGCTGCGGTGTTTGTTTCTACTGCCGTGGCGGTCAGGGTGTTAAAGTGGCTGTCTATGTTGGTGGTTTCCGCCATGGTCGTGATTCCATTTTCTTTTCCGGCGGCCTGTTGGCGGTATTACCGCTGCTTTAACACCGACCGCCAGGGTTGTAATGAGGGCCTAAATGTAACTTACCCAATGTCATTTACATGATTATGTGGCCCTGTGGCCTAAATACAAAGGAAGACAACCCACAAGGTTCAGACAAGTATAAATGAGCATAGAAATATAATAAGATGTAGGAAGTGAGTAACAACGATGATGAGTCATATACCTGAGAAGGACCTGGGCTAGTACGCTATCAATAAGCTGACCCCAGGAACAGGTAATCTAGAATCAAAATTATTCTATTTTGAGCAGAGCTGAATATACCACCTAATAGTTCCCGTCTTGGTTTGAATGATGACATCTGTTAACGCTGATTTTATCATTAAAATTACTATTGAATATTCATGTATTCTGAGTGTTGAATTTGCATAGAAAATTAAGTAATTTAGAGAAAAATAATGCAAACATTTGAAAGTGTGACCACATGAGTGGCCACCAATGTTCACCAAATGTACTTATTAATGGCTTATTAATATGAAATGTTGAGCTTATTTTTGATTAAGGTAGTAATATGTCATATTAAGGGTTATGCATTATGCATTAGCCTTATTAATTGAAAGCCTTAACTTAGCAGCGGTCTTGGTCTAGTTGCACGGCATCATGTCAAGCTTTATTTCTTAGGCATTTAATAAAATGTCTGATTACTGAATTAAATTATGATTTTCCACTGTGCTGACCTAATGTGCTCGTAGCTAAAAGTTTTTCTCATGAGAACTGCTTGCTAGAAGATGCTGTACTAGCTAATGCAACATTGTTTTATGTTATGTGTGTGAGACTGACTTTCTCAGGAGAATGCAATGGAGACACGGACTGTAGTATAATCTGCAACAATATTGTTACCTGACAAGCTGGATGATGAGTACAGTATGAAAGGAGCCAATCATCGACATGTGAACCGTGGACTAGTGGAAATGTAGATTTGAAGTTTTAGTTTTATTGGACAGAGTGTGAACATGCGATTCCTTGACCAATAGGGACTTGGGAAGAAGTTTTAGGAAATCTAACTTAGCCGGACTGCACAGAGAGGAGACAGCCCATTTTGCCCATTTTCTGTTCTGAGAAGAGACGTGCTTTATTGCTTAAAAGACTCTCCCATTTCTGAACTTTGATCCTGAAACCTGATGCCTTGCTGACCAGACTGATGTCCTGAGGATGAAGACTGTGACAGCTTGCTGATCCAAACTGAGGATAGGTATATTGATGATGAGATTGTTTGCTATGTCTGTTTCCTTTTGTTTCTAGGTACCAACCGCTATTTTGATAGAGCCATAGTTGGATGTTTTCCAAATTTGTGTTGACTAAATTGTTTTGCATGAAGCCCAAACATGGTATTGTAATCTGAGGTTAGTTAGGATCCGCACCAATGAAGTTCAATACACGGATACTAATGTTATTGATTGTTATTGATTATTGATGCTAATGATTAATTATTGATCTGCATGTACGGGATATATGGTGGGAACATCTTACGCGTAGTCAAAAGGTTCATTACCTATTCGTGTCCCCTTGTAAGTTTACTTATTGGTCAGCTATAGTACCATGGCTGCTTCTGGCTCTCCCACACAGTCTTTTTCAGCCCCCTTGTTTTTCTAAGAGATAGGTTAGTCCATTATTTACTGTGGGTACAAGCTTTTAGTTACCAAAAAAAAACAAAAAAACCTAAAGCATTCTGTCAACAATATAAGGTTATTAACGTGACCCAATCACTCTATGTCTTCTAACTGTACAAACAGATTGTATAAATGTGAAAAAACAGGAAATAGAACATTAATGTTAAATGTTTTTCAGCACTTATATGGACCACTTGAAATACAGAATAGGAGTGGATGTATCTCAATGCTAAGGAACCTATTAATGGTGTTTTGTTTCACAAAATGCTCACAGACAAAGAGTAGGGAAAAAATGCCCCCCTCCTCTCACTTTCATCACCACCTTTTACTTCTGTTATAAGCCAAAAGATTGATTTAATTGCATGCCATCTCAAAAATTCTTCTTGTACACTTTACCAGAACCTACAAGTAAAAGCCATGTTCCCATACATTTTTGCTAGGGCAACCAATTCTAAGATGATGGGGTAAGGTTACTATTCATTTGGAATAAATGCTTGCTAGTCACTGCATATTATGATCGTGCTACTGAGTGTTGACATTGTGATGCCATTGCAGCATGTACTCCTTGACTGCAGCAGTTGAAAATGGGTGCGGGACTGACTTAAGCATTGAGGGGTGGCAGATGGGTTGTGCTTAGGCACGGATATCAGTTGGGCCTCATGATGACATAAGTGGGAGGATCCCGTGGGAGCTGCCGTCATGCTCCTGGACTGAGAGCCCACATGGAGCAGCGTAATGGGGGGCGGACGAGACGCACCAGTGATCGCGCCACATTGATCTCTAGCGGCTGCGTTGCCGAAATTCCCCCCCATTCTAGAAGCTGTCGGTAGGTTGGGATATACCTCCCATGCAATTTTTATTTTTTTGTTCCATCCCCAATATACACATTTTTGAAGTTGACGGTGTTCCCGCGCGGATAATGCATTCGGTGGAGCGCATCAAAAGCTGCAGGTGGAGCACAGCGTTCATTGGGGGTTCACTGGAGTGTTTTCCCACAGAGACTGTTTCTTTTCTGGAAGAGAGCCCTCCCTCCATCATTTGTCTAACTATTTTTGAGGGCACTCAAGGAGGCAAGGAGGAAAAGAGGAGGGGAGACATAGAGCAGCCACGAACAAGCAGGGACTTCGGACACACACATATAAGTGAAGGTGCAGTATTGGAGAGTGTGATTACGTGTGCTGGGAGGCTGGGGGTGGCAGTGCAGGAACGTCCCTCCAGTTTGGGGGTATTCTTTGGAGACCAATGTGAGGGGACTACTCTGGGGGGGGATAACTTTTGCCCTGCACCTATTTAAGGACTAAAAAAACTGAAGGAAGCAGAAATAAGCAGACAACAGCAGGGTGGAGGAGAAGGGACAATCTGTGCCACTTATGGCAGCGGAGGGGAAACCTACAGTTAGTCATTAAATGCCTCTCAGTCTCAGGACTGCGCCTATAAAGATATGAAGCTGTAAAACTCAGCTGTGCACATAGCCTGCCCTGAAGAAGAAAGTACTGTACCCAAGACTTTTTTCTGCCCCCAAAATTTCGGCCATTATAGGGATTTGGTTTCCAGTTGGGTGCACCTTTAAGTTCACCTGCATGGGCCAGGGGTGCGACAGAAGCGGTTCGTGCTCACATGGATGTGGCTTGTTTCCCCTGGAGCCCTCTGGTACCCCTGCCTTTGTCTCTTCTCTGTCCCCAAACTCAGGGTATCCATGTTAATTGTTCTGGCTGCCACCCCCTCCAGTCTCCTTGGCCTCTTCTCGGCCTCCTTTTGGCTTCATCTCCACCTTAGGGTCCCAGTTTTTACTTCAGTTTACAAGGAAACGTATAACTCGGGATGGTGGGTTTAAAGCACAGACAGAGGGGAAGAACACGAAAGGACCAAAATCTAAAACCCTGACCCCTGCTACAGGCAGGCAGAGACATAGCTCTCTGCAACAAGACGTAGCAGGTTCTTTAAGAGATTCTGCAGGGATCCAGAATCTTTCACCTTCTTCGTTGGGTCTCTCAGCCATGCTGGATCCTAGCACTGTGGAAATCTCTGTGCAACCTGCACTTTGGCCTGGCGACCCACACCTTCAAATCTGCTCGGCAAATGTGTCTCCTCCTCTATCACCAACTGTAGTGTTACTAGGCCACCCCCCCACTTGTCTGCTTTATGACATCCCCTCAACACAAGGGGAAACCTATGGAGAAACCTGCATACCCGCTGTTTTGGTGTTGGGTGGGTCTTGTTCATGGGTATTCGCCCCAATCAAAGTTAGCTCAGAAACTAATACCGTGCCTTACATCCCCCAGCTCTTTGCATAACCGGCTCATCCTGGTCAGCACAATGGGTGCAACAAATGGCACTGCAACAATGGAGGAGCTGATGGGACAGGTCTTAGTAGAGCTTCAAGCTATAAAATTATCTCAGGAGGAGACTCGTAGGGAGACCAATGACCAGCTTAACCCTATTAGTGCACATAGAAAATCCTTCAGTGCCAAGCAATTTAATGACTTTTCGAGTGCTTTGCTTTAACAAACTGTAGCTTGCAAAATTATGATTATAATGTTGGGAAACTATATATTTTCGGTTTCAGTACTTCTTGTACTATCAATTTATATATAGAACATACATTTATAAAACACCCTGAAGTCACATGACACAATTCAAGATGGCTGACTTGTAACTTTGAAAATGATAAGAGTAAATGACTTACTGGTAGGGTAATAAAAAATATATATATTTTCCAAAAGCAGATGCACAGAAATATTTATTATTCTGTTTGCTTAGTGGCTAAATAGACAGATGTGTATTTTATTTTTATTTTCTGTGTTTTTTTGTGGCTAATTGTCATACTATGACATAGATGTAAGGCACACAAATTTTTCATGTCTTTCTATTGGTGTACAAAATCTATAGTTATAAGCCTAACAGGATTGGTTCATAGAAGTAAAATGGATGCTTCAGAGAGTACTGTTAGTTAAGATATGAAAATACATATTTTTGCTGTTTTTGACAGCACTTTACTTGCTACAAAATGGCCGAAATGCTAGTATGTTCATCGATGTTTTTCTTATAATGATCTCAGTCTTGTTACTGGAGATATGTTCAACATCTCAAAATGCATTTTCTAACTTTTATGTACAGTCGTAACGCATATTTTTTTAAAAGATGACATATGATTTCATGCATAGTCTCTTGAAGGTCACAGTTCTTGACCTTTGACCCTAAATTGTAGCTCTTGGAATTGTGCAAAGGATGTATCTTTGTAAATATGAACTTGTTTTGGCAAAATGAGGTATCATTAGAAAGGTCATTGTCTGAACTCACTAGTCAACTAGTCGAATTGTGTGAGAGGTCAAAAAACCGTGACCTTTGACCCCCAAATACACATTTTAAAAACTTTTTTAGTTTATATTCTATTACCCTTGGATCAATTTCTGCAAGTGTGGTATTCTTGGACTTGGACATAAAAAGCCCTTTCATTTTCCTTGTTCAAATTGTTGAAGAGGTCATAACATGTGACCTTTGACCTTTAATTACACGTATTGGAAGTGTTTCAAGCTGATAATTCCTTTATGGTCAGATCAATTTTTACAAGAGGTGCATCGTTTGAATAGTCATAATAAGTACTTATGTTTTTTCTTGGTTAAATTGGTGGGGCTGTCATGAGGTTTGACCCTTGACCTCTATTTTCAATGTTCTAAGTTTTTCATGGCCATTAATCCATTACTGTTAGATTATTTGTTACAGGTGAGGCATTTATTGAAATCGTCATGATGAGTACTTACATTCTACTTGGTTTCTGTGCTGGAAGGTGTAATGCTTTTTGAACTTTGACCTCTAATTAAACATGTTCAAGTGTTTAAAGGTCATTATTGCATTACCCTTGGATCATTTGTTACTAGTGTCAAATTATTGTAATTGTCTTGATAAATACTTGCATTTTGCTTGGTTTCATTGGTGGAAGGGGAATCATGCCTGTTGACCTTTGACCTCTAATCACGCTTTTCTAAGTCTTTTAAGGTCATTAATCCATTGCGGTTAGATACTTCCTGCACAAAAGCAATCCCACCTACAACGCTGGAACCCTTGCATCACAGCGCAAGGGTACCTGCATTAGCAGAAGGCCTGCACCCTCGGGTCCCCTTACAATATTAATCAGATGAACAGAAAAGAAGATAGGACTTGGTTATCAATGAGCAATGTAGTTCCAGTTGCACAAAGTAAGGGACAATGATGAATCTTTTTCTTTGCAGCATGGCCAGAAAAAACAGGTTTTCACTCAGGAGAAATTGTGTACATGGGTCCTCCACTTTAAGTGCACAACAGTGGAGTCTCACCTTGCTCTCCTGCCAACAGTACCTTTACCTAGCAAAAGGGAAAAATGGGATGCTACGGCTCTATAGGGAGCCCAAGAAGCCCATTATGCAGCACGTATGTTGTCGGGTAATGCCTTTTGTCTCTTGGACAACAAAACAATGCTATCTGTCTTCTTCAACGGCGACTGTGTTTATTTCTCATTGAATTGATTGTGGACTGCTGCAGATAGAGTTGTATTTAGCTCAACATACTTGTTGACCACATGGCCTCGTGAGTTTACACAACAGAGTATGTTTCCTCCCTGTAACGCATACTCAGCTGTGAAAATGTACTAACTGATGACAAAGACCAATGAAATTGAGTATGTGAGTGCAGGTACTAAAACATCATAGCAAGATATCAAAACCCCGCTCAAGTGTCAACCGTACAAATGCCAGTTAAAATGGTCTAAAAGTCATAACTACTGACCAACCCTGCCATGCTGCTTGATGCAGTGACTAGAGTGATATACGAGGGTACCATGAGCACTCCATCCAATACCCCACCAAGGTGCACCACTGATTAACAGGTAAAATATGGCCTGAGATAAAAGACTGAGAAAATGTGCCTTGAACTCACAAAGTTAAGCCTGCTTTTACAACGTAAACAATAGCTAGAATGAATGCTTTTGCAGAAGAAATGAATAACCTGATTTGCTGGTTACCCCACAAGATGGTTGCTTAGTTAATTCTCACATGTCTACTCATTATCTATGAACAGTTATCCCTGCTAAGCCACCGAAGATAGTGGGGCATCTTGAGAAATGGATTTACGACAGTAGATGACTAGAAGCTGCAAATGAGATTGTAGAACGCTGTTGCTGAACCTACAAGTAATTTGTGTAGTAGATTGTTTTCCTATGACATTAAAGAACTTCCTTTTTTCAAAGACAAGCACTAGGCTGCGAAGTGAATTACAGTGTCTGCTACTTGAATGTGAGTTTTGAATCTCTGCTCCCAGACATCTTCACTGTGATACTTTTGACTGCTCACCCTCACTGCCTTGAGAGTCAAATGTGGAAGGGGTGTACATGGCCTATTTCCTGAGCCATAGTAGGACAGATCATGTTAAAGATATTTGGGTCCACACATTATTCTATTGTGTGTGGGACCTGCTAGCATAAATTCTTCACTTCTGTGGAGGCAAGCAGGGGAGATGAACTCAAGATAGATGGACACTATATAGTACCCCCTCAGATTTCAAACCGGAACAAAGTTAGTTGCTTTAAGCTGCATTCCTCACTTTGAGTGCCAACAACTAACGGAGCAAAATGACCAATGAAAGTGAGGATTTCAGTACTGTTAGTAAACAATCGCAACAAGATGTGGAAATGAGCTAGACAAATCCTCTTCACAGAAGAGGTCTCTGGCAAAACTTCTAAAGAAATGGCTGAGAGTAGGGCCCCACCCAAGGTCACGTCCCTGGATACCACATAGAAGGAACTAATAGCACTCAGAAGAACAATGATGACTACAAAATCCTAGCTGCTATCCTCTCTATTACAATAGATATGGCCTCCTTCAATGCACCCTTTCTGGGCACGTCATGATCACAGTTGATACCCTCAGAATATAACAAAGGGTGTGCTGCACCTTGAGATTAGGATTCATCAAACGCTGTCCTTGGGAGGTCACTAATCAATGTGACCTATTCCCATAGCTTATGCATGATCAGATGCAAAGTCTAGGTGACAAAATCATGGAAGATGAAATAGAGAAAGTGACAAAGGACTTCCCCCACAGCATGGTCACAGGGGTCAATGGATACCCTGCAGAGTATTATAAAGTAAACAAAGATCTGCTAGTTTCTTTACTGTAAAAGAGTAACAGGGAAATCACAACCTGCAGAAAGAAAGAAACTAGGAGAAGAAGCTGGTGATCTCACTCCACATGAAGAAAAACATTTTATGTGTTCAGTGGGAATAGCTGTTCTGGATCATGGAAAAAGTAGGAATCGGATTGCACATCGTGAGTTAATTGGTTACACAAACACCATTCCTAAGTTTATGTGCAAAGGCTATATATACATCCTCAGCATTCAATATCAAGTGGGGATTTAGATAAGAGTGCCCTCTTTCAATCTTGCTATTTATACTTAAGCTAGAATCCTTGGCAATACTACCTGAGATTCTAATGACAAACAAATTATCCCAATGTCATGGGGGGGCATACAAGGCACTATTCTATGCAGACGATATACTAGTGACCATGACAAAACTTGCTGGTGTTCCAATTTCCACAATTACTATACATAATCCATAACTGCTCTGGGAACATACCATGTTGAATAACCTACAGACCACAGATGAGGGATACAGTGGACATAGTGGCCACCTGACAGCACAGACAGATCTTGTATGTCACTTTCACCTGTAAATAGAGATTACTTACTGGACACAACAGACTGCAGCAGCATTAGCCACAGCAGTGGTCTGCAACCTTAGTCTGTGGAAGACAAAACTTAGCCCTACCTATTGAGTCTTGGTTGCATACAATGTACAATGTTGTCTCTAATGAATATGTGATTTATAGCCTGAGTGACCACTTGGATAAAATCCAGGTTACATGGGTTATTTTTGTGGGTAATCTCTGGCTACTCAAAGGATTATCCTACAATTTCTCCATAGGCCAAAGATATGTGTTTGATGGTTGTCGAATTTCCTGGTCCACCTAGAAGGGTAAAAAGAGAGAGAGTGTGCCTACAATCTGTCCCTGAACTAAACATTTGGGGTACAGACAGCAGAAACAAAATGAGAGCAAGGTTGCCTTGAACCAACTGTACAAGGTGGTGCTGTGGGTAACCTGCCAGCAAACAAACCTCAGTGAGGGCATTGGAGGAAGGCATACTGCAAAGAATTAACCTATAAACTGTCCCTTGGCTAAAGATGTGTAGTTGACAGTTGTCAAACTTTCTGGTCCAACTAAAAGGGGAAAAAGAGAGAGAGTGTGCCTACAACCTGACTCTGAACTAAACATTCTTAGTACAGACAGCGGAAACAAAATGAGAGCAGCGTTGCCTTGAAACAACTGTACAAAGTGGTGCTGTGGGTTTCCTGCCAGCAAACACACCTGATTGAGGGCATTGGAGGAAGGTAAACTGCAGAGAATTAACCTCTAAACTGTCCCTAGGCTAAAGATGTGTAGTTGACACTTTTTTAAGTTTCTGGTCCACCTAAAAGGGGAAAAAGAGAGAGAGTGTGCCTACAACCTGCCCCTGAAATAAGCATTCTTGGTACAGACAACAGAAACAAAATGGGAGCAAGGTTGCCTTAAACCAACTGTACAAAGTGGTGCTGTGGGTCTCCTGCCAGCAAACACACCTCAGTGAGGGCATTGGAGGAAGGTAAACTGCAGAGGATTAACCTATAAGCTGTCCCTAGGCTAAAGATGTGTAGTTGATGGCCTTCAAAGTTCCTGGTCCACCTAAAAGGGGAAAAGGAGAGAGGTTGCCTACAACCTGTCCCTGAAATAAACATTATTGGTACAGACAGCAGAAACAAAATAGGGGGAAGGTTGCCTTAAACCAACTATACAAAGTGGTGCTGTGGGTCTCCTGCCAGGAAACACACCTCGGTGAGGGCATTGAAGGACGGCAAACTGCAAAGAATTAACCTGTAAACTGTCCGTTGGCTAAAGATGTGTAGTTGACGGTTGGCGAAGTTTCTGGTCCACCTAAAAGGGGAAAAAGAGAGAGAGTGTGCCTACAACCTGTCTGTGAGGTAAACATTTTTAGTACAGACAGCGGAAACAAAATGAGAGCAAGGTTGACTTGAACCAACTTTACAAAGTGGTGCTGTAGGTCTCCTGCCAGAAAAAGCACCCCAGTGAGGGCATTGGGGGAAGGCAAACTGCAAAGAATCAATCCACAAACTGTCCCCAAGCTAATTCTATGGTTAAATTGCCAATTCTATTGGTCCACCTGTAAAAAATGTATGCTTGTAACCTGACCCTACGCTAATCATGTTGAAAAATTCGGGAATAGATCCGGATTCCCCAAAAATATACCAAGATACTTTTTGTGGTCTTCCCAGGAGGTCCACAGATTTGGCATACCTTCTAGTCACTGACTTACCTTAATGACACCCCTTTGACAAGGAACAACAGTCTTGGCTGCAGGGCAACATGTTTGTTCATGTTCTTCTTCACTTCGCCTCCAACATCATCATCACAGTACAGTTTCCAACATTTGGAAAAACAACATTTTAAAAATTAAGTGCTAGTAGTCAAAAGCTAATATTGTCTTTACAAGTAGTAGATGTTGAGTCTTACAATTATCACTGCAGTTACAGAAAGCTTTGTAAATAAACCTATATCTGAATGTGCTCTTGAGGTGGTAAACACTTGGTGTCATAGATGTTGAGATCCCACTGCAGATAATTATACCTTAGTGACAGAATTGTGATAGACGTTAAGTTTCTATTCTTCCTCCAGGCTGGTCCCAAATATGAAAAGCATTTGTGGCCTCTCTAAAACCACAATATGTGGCTTGTATGACTATACCCACGTCTATGTTTATTAATGTGTGGTTGGTTAAGTTAAATAAGAAACTATTCCCTCACCACCACAGATGACATCTGCATGATACTAGACAGAGGAGACATTCAAACACTCATGCTTCTGGACCCCTCTGCAACATTTGAAATATTTTCCCACCCTACCTCATCCAACATCTACAAGATTAGAATCCAGGGCTGCTCTCTATTCAGGATATGCTTCTTCCTGGTAGGCAGGGCACAAGCACAAAGTCTAGACTGCTACTTGTTGGATGCCCATAACCTTTCTGTGGAGTACCACGTGACTTGTATCTAAGCCTTTCCCTTAAGAGGAGTGTTTTGAATGTTAACTTTGAAGTTAGTGCAGGTGTATCTTGTTTGCTGTAAAATATCAAGTGTACAGATTTTTATTGTAGGGCTGCTGTGGCTTAAATGTCACTTAGAAAAGAGAAAGGAAACACTTTCACTATAACAACTGAGGGAGAAGTCATAAGAAGCCTACAGTCCTTAAGAAACTCCACAACATCTGTGAGTTAGTGTTGAAACAGGAATGTTGTCTGCCTTGTATACTTGTGTGACTCCCTGTCTTGAGTGCCTAACTAGTATCATGACTTTTTATTTTGTCGTTGGCATAACCATAATCTGACTCGAGATGAACCTTGTGATCTGAAGAGACAAGATTTTCCATTGGATACCCTTCTAAACCAGCAAAACAGTCACCCAGGCCCTCATCTCTAGCCGCCTCGACTACGGGAACTCACTGTATGCCAGAACCACTAAGCAGTTCATTAACGGCCTCCGGATAATCCAAAACACTGCAGTAAGACTCCTCCTCAACCACCCCTGAAGAACTAGCATCACACCCCACCTTAGGGCCCTCCACTGGCTCCCCGTACAGCATAGATGTCTCTTCAAGCTCCTCACCCACAACTACAAGGCTCTCCACAACACCAGGCCACCTATCTCAACAACAAACTCATTTACCATCGACCATCCAGGGCACTCCAATCAGCTACTCTGCCCAGGCCCACGTCCCCCGCATCCATTGCATACGACTCGGAGGACGCTCCTTCTCCTACCTAGCTGCTAAATCCTGGAAGAACCTCTACCTAAGCACATCACCCTCACTGGAGACCTTCAGAAAGCTACTCAAGACCTGGCTCTTCAACTGCCATCTCCCGCCGGGACAGAATTGCAGCCCCTCCGCAGCGTCTGGAGGTCCACCGGGTTAACAAGTCCGTGGTTTACAAGAACCTCCTGATTGATTGACTGAAGAGACACACCAAGAGTGCCCTCTGGGCTGGCTTTAGGGCTGTGCATCCAGTGCCACAGCTCCGGGTGCCAAGCTCAGGGGGACATTTGATTTGAAATATCATATGGGTTTGAAAACACCTGCTGCAGAGTTTGTTGTTTTTTCTTCAATCTTTAGGAAACAATAAAAATGTCAAGATAACTCTGTTGGTTAATCTACCTGCTGGAGAGCGATTGGAGTTTTGTCTAGTAGCAGTTTTGATTCATTATAAAGTTGCACAAATGGTTATTGTGACTGTTGTAAAGAACGTGTACCAAGCAGATCACAAAATTGTATTTTATGTAGACAGCTAAGTGAGTTACTTCTATTGTCACAGAATTCCTTTTGTTACTGTGTGGTTCTTAAGTTACAACCATAATCTAGCACAGTGAGCTATGCGCTGTCATCTAAGAGTTGCATGCAAATTGCAAGGTATAGGTTAGAACGTTATGTTTTTTCCCCAGCCTTTCGTTATCATAATGTTGCTAGGAAGGTTTTTTTTGGATAGAAATAATTATTTGTAAAGTCACCCCAACCACTGTGTTACATTTTAAAGCACAAGTTTGTGCATCTCTAGGCAAAGCACACCCAAAATGCTCTGGATACCAGTACAAACGTCATGAAACACCCACACCTTGTAGTCCTCATTATCTTAAGTGACATTTTCTATGCACTGATCTACACACTTATGATTCATTGTCTCAATGTGTGTGTGAGATGTGAGGTGCACTGAAACTTCCTTGGTATGAGTAGCACTATTAAACAAAGGAACTACATGAGAGAGAGTGTCTATGGAGAGATGAGGAGCAATGTTGGAGGGTGGGAGTGACAGAATCTGTGGAGAAGGAGGTCAGTGGCGGCACTAACAAAGACTGTTGTACTGGGTACCAACAGACCTAAATCCAGCCCTGCGTGCCCTCCATACTCACAGTGGAATGCTGTGCCTGTCATACATATAGTGCATAGAACATTGGTGGCATTATTCTGTGTTTAAGTGAATAAGCTGTGTGACCAAAGCTTCTTATCTGTGTCACTAGGGTTGAGGCCACTGGACAACCCCTGTAAAGTTCTGCTTTTATGGGCATGTTCAGAGCTTTGAACCAGGAAAAAGTGCAAGTGAAACCTTTAGCTCTCGAATATCTACATTTGAAGAATGAACATCGACAGCTTGAGTAATCTTTATTGTTAAAAATATATATTTCCAGCCAAGGTCAGCTCAACTAGCATGCCTGCTTTTTCCCAGAAATAAAAATGTGAGAGTGCAGTAAGCTAAAACTTTGATTTGTTTTTTCACAGTTGAAACTTAGCAAGCTCCAACCTCCCAGATTGAGTTTTTCAGACGCATCCCAGTGCTCAATTGTTGTACACACACAGGGGAATCTGCCTTCCTTTGTCCATATGCCTCCCATGACAAGTATACGAAAACATCAGACTCTCTCCCTAACTCTTGATAAGCATGACTTTGAATTCAGGGAGAATGGTACAATACCTAGCAGTCATTGGAACAGCTGAGCTGACAGTCAGTATGTGTGCAGGACTTACATAGGCTCATGATTAGGGCAAGCCCATTGCTGTACTGACTCTGGGGCTGTCAGCAGCCCAGAGCACGCTTTGTTCATCAACAGCTTTTGTCAAAATACTACTTTTTCCGCAGTTCTCGACCAAAACCCTTTCCATACTGCACCCCCACAACAACTTCCCTGCAACTCTCTCCCTCAATCTTTCGAGATCTTCTGTTTCTCATACTGCATTCCCTCTGCCCTCATCCCTTTTGTAAAACCCTTCCTCGATCTCACATGCACCAGAGCCACAATCTCCATGTAAATTCTCTCTATCAACCCCTCAATTCCCTATCTTCAGCTCCATCCCCCTTCACCTGGAGCTCTCATGGCAACTACTAACCATACAACGTGATCACCCTGCAATGTATTCTTCTGAAGCTCTATCTCTACCACTTCTTTCAGCTGTCCACTCTTAATACAGTCCATTACCAGTTGACTATATCTTGTTTAGACACTTCTCATGCAGCTGTCCTCACTGTGTCACTTGCCCTATAACTGTACTCTCCAGCAATTTATGGGTCAGCTTGCTTTAAGACTCTAAGGGCCATATTTATACTTTTTGACGCACAACTGCGCCAACGCAGTTGTGCGTCAAAAATTTTAACGCCGGCTAACGCCATTCCAGAGCGCCATGCGGGCGCCTTATTTATTGAATGACGTTAGCCGGTGCAGCTGACTGGTGTGCGTCAAAAAAAATGACTCACACCAGGCAGCGCCGGCGTAGGGGAAAATGGAGCTTGGGCGTCAAAAAATGGGGCAAGTAAGGTCTGAGGCAAAATTTTGGCCTCAACCCGATTTGAGCCATTTTATTTTACGCCCAACCCCCATTGAAATGACTCCTGTCTTAGCACAGACAGGAGTCATGCCCCCTTGCCCAATGGCCATTCCCAGGGGACTTAAGTCCCCTGGGCATGGTCATTGGGCATAGTGGCATGTAGGGGGGCACAAATCAGGCCCCCCTATGCCACAAAAAAAAAAAAAAAAAATACTTACCTGAACTTACCTTAAGTTGCCTGGGATGGGTCCCTCCATCCTTGGGCGTCCTTCTGGGGTGGGCAAGGGTGGCAGGGGTGTCCCTGGGGGCATGGGAGGGCACCTCTGGGCTCCTTCCGAGCCCACAGGTCCCTTAACGCCTGCCCTGACCAGGCGTTAAAAAATGACGCGAAAGCGGCTGGACGTAATTTTTTTTTAAGGCCCGCCCACTCCTGGGCGTCATTTTTGCACGGGAGTTTAAATAAGGCGCACATGCCGTAGAGTCATTTTTTAGAAGGGAACGCCTACCTTGCATATCATTAACGCAAGGTAGGTGTCCACGCTAAAAAATGACGCAAACTCCAAGATCTTTGGCGCTAGACGGGTCTAACGCCAAAGTATAAATATGGAGTTAGCTTTGTGTCTGATTTGCGTAAAAAAAACGACGCAAATCCGGCGCAAACAGAGTATAAATATGCCCCTATTTGTGCAAGTTCCTCTAAGATCTTTCAGTACACTGTGGAACAGGATTACTGTATTCCCTTTGATAAGGCTTATTGCAGTAGGGTTTCTTCCTCTTGATCTTTGCAGCTGCAGCAGCTCCACCCTCTGTAAATGTTAGTGTAAGAGATGTTAGACCTCAGCTCATCAAGAACATTTTAGCAAACTACCACAAAAAATACATTTTCAGACATCAGTGAAACTGTAGATGCATTCTGAAAGTTATTTTCCATAGCAGATTCAAAACATTTGTCTGTGTAAGACAGTCACAAAAGAATGCAAGGTGCACCTGCCAAAGAATAATTTTGGAGTGAGAAAAAAATATGGAAAAAATATGTTTAATGTGTCAGGAAACTAATTTAAGTCGATTCTTGCCAGACCTTCTACAAAAGTGTAAGAACGAGAAGTGGGAACTTTGTATGTTCCTTTTTTAACAGGGAGGAGCTCCCATCCTAGACTTACCATTTCAGTTTACCCAGGCTTAGGACATTCTGCACACACCCTCACACTTTGGACGCATTGAAAATGCCCTCTGACTCCCTTACACTCCCCCAAAAGACTTTCAGAAAGGTATTTGACACTCTCCCAACTTGCCCAGACATTCACAGTCTACCTGCACATCCTAGCGTTCTGCACATGCAAGTTCATTCTACCCCTTGAATTGCAACTGCCTCCATCCAGACACTACATATGACTTCAACAGCCATAAAACACCCTAGAAAGTTCTGTTACACACACCAGGCACCCCAATAGTGCCCTTAAAAATCTTGAACAAACAACCCCCATAAGCCAACACTCCAGTTCCCCTCAAAACTTTAAATCTTAAAATCCATCAAGGGCACTGTTACTTCCCTGGTCACCCTTAGACAGCCCCATAACGTACCCAGACACCCTTCTAATGCCACTCAGGAATTCACAGTGAGCCTATACATCGTCAAAGCACCCCAGAAACTGTCAATATGTACCCAGTCACCCTCAAAATATCCACAGGCACTCTACCAACACAACCAAACATCCTCAAAATGTTGTCAAACATTCAATCCGCTCCAGCTTGCAACATTCCAGAGACTTAGAATTCCTGCCAAACACTGACAATCACACCCACCATCCTTGTGAAAATATTCACACCACACACCCTAAACAGCTAATAGCACCCCAGTTGCCTTGAGGACACTAAGATCCCAGACACCTCCTTACCCTCACTATTCAGTGTACTCCCTCTTCAAAACCAAAACTGACACACAGCCACACTTACCTGTCCATACACTCATAGACACCCTCATACATCAAAAAGTACAAAGGCCAAGACCTCCTACACGACTAACACCATCACAGACACCTGATATGCAGATACCCATGGAGAGCAATATAAAGTTTAACATATCACAAACCAGTACATATAAAGCAAAACCCTCACAATGCACAACCCTGTTATTCCTAATGTGAATCACTTCCCACTCTCTGCTGGTGTCAGCAAAAGGGGAGAAAGAGGTTAACGGTGCAAGACACAAGATCACAAAATAATCACATGAGTGATAAAAACCAGCTGCCTTTTCACCAGACTTTCCTCTCTCAGCCTTATAATTACACAGCTCTCTCCAACAAGGAGGTCTGCAAATGTTATTCTGTGAGGTGGTAGCTAAGGATGTTTTATTTTTGCACTCTTCTACTGATGCCCATATTAATCTGATAAATGGTAAGTAATAGAAGCCAGTGCTCTGTAGCCTCCCTGGTCTCGTCATGATGTTTTGTATCAGAAAAGGTTTTGGAGCTGCTAAATGGTGAGTGCTTGTGATTACTCAGGCCTCCTTTCAGCCTCAATCAAGAAAGGGGGACAGGCATGTGATGCACCATTTCAGAAACTGGCTGAGCATTCTATGTGTTTTTCGTTCCTCAACGGGTTTAGAGACACCGCTGCCTATCACTGGGCGCAAGAATCTGACACTCAAGTATATATAACATACATATTGCATTACTCAGCCCACCTCACTCTCCCAATCCTTGCCCAGTTTGAACAATCCTGCCCCCTTCCTACTCACGTCAATGCACTAATAAAGTAATCTTTTTCTGACAAGTGTCTGGAGCATATCAAGAAACAGGACCACAGCAGGAAAACACGTGCATTCATCAGTCCATTCATCCATCCTGCATAAAATAATGAAATGTATTGCCTTTCCACGTAGTGCTTATGTTGCATACTGTTGGAGGGAAAGTGGGAAAGTGAAGTGCCTCTCAAACTACAGCTTCTGAAGAGCCTTTCATTTGCTTCAGCTGGATTATAGGAAAGAAAGTTTGCCTTGCACATTAGGAAGCAGCAAATTTGGATTTTTTTTCATTTTAAGGTCATGCATTTTTCCAGTGCAGGGGAGTGATATTTACTCAAAAAAATGTTCTTATTGATAACCTTGTGTGAGAAGAACTGATGGGGAAGAGGTAGAGATAATTGCAAAAGCACTACAATCACGTCATAGCCAAGTTTATTTTCATTTTTAACAGGTCAGATTGCAAAGACATTCTACTTAAATGGGCCCATTAGTGAATGATAAAATCTCTTGCATCACGTTCACATCCGTCCTCATCACCGCTGTATTTTGTTCACTTCATGATTTGTTATATATTCACTGCATATTTTGATGGTCGTTTTTTTCATACCTACATTTTTTTTTAAATATCAGCTCGTGTGATAGAAGGTAATGGAAGTATGCCGAGCCCGTTCATGTTGTAAACCCTAATTATCTATGTTCTCTACTTTGTACCGCCCCATAAGTACATTCCTACCCCAACCCCTGCGACATATGTAGGATAAATCACCCCAAGCTTGGACTATTCCTACTCAAGCTATTTTCGACATGGTCATGCTTCCAAAGTTCGATCAGTGGGCACGTTAAACATGTTGAGAAGAAACACTCGCCTATTTCCTTCCATGTACAATGGCTGCTGGTAACCTGACAAACTATGTTAATGAGAATATGTGTTTTTTTCCAGTTTAGCCCCATTTTTCAACAATCATTTTATGAACATCTTACATTAAGATGATCTTACATTCATATTCAGTATTTTTTTATTGTTAGCATTTGAGAATGTCCTGTTGAATTATTTTAATTTTTTCCCATTGTTGCCTCTGGCTACACAGCAGTGGACACCAGAGAGACTAGTATGCATTTTTAAGTGCAATTTTCAGTTTTTTTTAGTGTTCGGTATGTTTGAACACATTTTTCTGAGTGAGAGAAAGTGGAAATAATCAGTGGAAGTTAATCAGCAAAACAGTATTAGATGAGAAAAAAACAACACGTCTACTTTCAAGAAGTATGTATTCATGAAAAGTAGTGTTAGCCTGCCAGTGAATGAAACGTCTAGCTCGTAATATTTTTTGAGTTCTGTTTATTGGTGTTATTTTATATGGTTCAATCTAAAATTGTTCGACCACTAAATTTGTAGCTGCTGCTGCAGACTTTGTATTAATTATAGTGTCATGTTATTTAATTCTTGCAATGGGCCTGATTGCCAACCTGTTTTCTGAAGCGTTAAAAGTAACAGTCAAATAAATAATAGTAACCGCACCATCGAAGGCACCTTGGAAATAAGAGTGGGAGACTTTAGATGGTAGGAATAAAAGAATACTAAAAACAAACATTTACAAAACAAGTGAAAGTATCACACCGAATTTGAAAAGTTATGTGCAGTTTTACACATGCACTCTTTGCTAAGCCTTACCTGAACTGGTTTGATGTTTTCAGCTCGATGGCCAAAAGCATCTGCAGTGCAAACTTATATGAAGGTTACAATTTGGTCTGACCGGTTGCACATGCTTGCTTCACTGTTACTAGGGCTGACAGCATATTACAGCAGTGTGGCTCTGAGCTGTCTGCGCCCTCTGCTGGCAAGCAAGGACCTGTGCAGTTTCATGGATGCTCTAGTTTCCATCCTGTCAACAAGATTTCTTCACTACTTTAAAGTGAAGAAATCTCTGCGAGTGAGTCATAATATAGCCAAGGACAGCTTCAGAAAAGAAGAGGGAGGTGTCCCAGATAAGCATTAGAGGCTAGAATTGATTTTCAAGAGGCACAGAAGGAATTCAAGTCCTCCCAAGGGACTGTAAGCTCCTGGACTGAGCAGATCAGCCTGAGCACTTTGACTTTTAACATAGGTCAATTAGATCGGCCCGTGGCACTTCAACTGGGTGTCTCAGGGGGATCAGAGGGTCTCTGACTTAGAGGATGTTCAAAACCAAGTGGAAACTTCAACATCTTGGATCCAATCTGAACTAGAAGATCTCCAAATCAAACTTGACGAGATGAAAACAGATCTCGGCTCTCAAATCGAATTGTAGGGGTCCCTGAGGAGATCAAAACAGCATCATCTGTGACCAAGGTGGTCGCTGAGCTCATCTGTACAGCCATCCTTCCAGTTAGGGCAAAAATGGAAGGGGATTTATCAGTCATGAGGGCTCCAGGGGGGACCATTTATTCATCCTGCTAACTCAAAGTATCCTTGTATCATGTTGGTTAATTTTGGTGACTATAGAATCAAGGAGCAAATTCTCTCTCAAGCTAGGAAAGCATGCAAGTTTAAGTTGGACGATAGCTTTAGCTTCCATGTGTTTACGGACATTTCAGTAACAGCAGCCCACCGACATCGTGCGTTTGTAGGATTAATAGACAATTTCAAAAGACTGGGGGCTCTGGCTGGTAGCATGCAACTAGCGAAACTCAAAGTACTGTATAAAGGACAAGCAAAAGTCTTCCAGAACGTTGAGGATCAAGGGACATTTTGGAGCTTTTAAAAAAGCAAAGAGGTGGCTTGTGAAGAACAAGGAGGGCAAAAAATAAGAAATAAAAGAGAAAAATAGGAGCAACAAGATGAGGAAAAATCTATGGCCCTCATTACGACCCTGGCGAGCAGGGGAGAAGTGGCGGTAATACCGTCAACTGGCCGGCGGAAAAAAAAAATGGAATTATGACCAGGGCGGTTATCGCCATGGTCATCCGCCACTTCTCCACTCCGAACGCCAGGGCGGTGATGACCGCTGGCTGGAGACTTCGGTCTCCAGCCCGGCGGCCCTCACCAGACTGCCGGCGGTCTCAGGACCCTGGATTTCAGGTGGTTTGGAACTGCTACGAAATCCATAGCGGTATGCACTATCCGTGCCAGGGAATTCCTTCCCTGGCACTGATATGGGTCTCCCCCACCCGCTCCCTCACCCCTGAGTCCTCCCCCCACACCCCTAACACCCTCCAAAGGTGGCAGGACCCCCTGCCCCCTCCCCACGCCCAACATCAATATCCACACCCCCCCCCACCCCCAACATCAACATACACACCCCCCTACACGCACACATACACTACAACAACACATACTTGCACACATACAAACAGACATGCAAACAGACCGACCTGCACATATTTTCCAGACACACAACACCCCCTGCATGCATACACGCACTCACACACCCCCTCTACACACTCACACGCACACCCCCATGCACACACACAACACCCCCACACCCCCTCCCCTAACGGACAATCACCTTACCTTGTCTGGTGATCCTCTGGGTGTGGAAGGGATCCATGGGGGCTGCTCCGCCACCAGCTCCTGTCACCAGAACACCGCCACACCGAATCCTGGGTTGGGATTCGGTGGGCGGTGTTCTGATGACAGGGTCCGTGGAGGTGGAGCAGCCTCCACTTCCCCGCCGACTGCCAGTATGGCTGCTGGTGGTTCTCCGTCCGAAAGAGGACAGAGGGCTGCCAGCAGTCATGATTCTCTGCACGGAAAACCACCTGCACTGGCGGTCTTCAGCACAGCAGCACCTCAGCGGTATTGGAAAAAGACTGCTGAGGTTGAAATGAGGCCCATATGTCCAGCACGGCAGATCAGCTCTTGGGGACTATGTCATATTTTGCATATTATTTATCGATGTATTGGTGCTCTGAAATTGCATGTTTGTGGATTTATGTTTTCATGGTCCAGCAGGTTCTTATATTCGGTTGCCTGTTTGGAAAATTAGGGCTTAAAGGATAATAGGCCTTGGCAAGAGGTACAGGGGATGTGAGATGTGCAGGGAGAGCTGAGTGAAGGTGAGGGGAGGGGGAAGTGATAATGCTGTTTGGGGTATCTCGCCAACAGGGGTTAGTTGATATCGGCGCTGCACGTGGATTCTGCACGTTTGCTCCAGTCTCTGTTTCGCCACCTTGATGCTCGCTTGGAGATCAGGGCTCTTGAGGTGCCACGTCAAAGCACTCTAGTGTTGGTTATGTGGGTGAGGAATTGGGGGAGGGGGTGATGCACTGTTTGGTGGGGTCATGAAGGGTTGGACCCGCCAGGGATGGGGGAGGGGAGATCCCACCTTTGGTTGGGCAGGGTGTCTGCACTAGAGTGGGGAAAAAGAGCAGAGAACAAAGTAGACAACACTTTCCCTATAAACAACTCACAGGGGAAATATTCAAGATAGTAACACAGGATGACTACTTTTGGTAAAAGGGGGCCAGGTGACGAATTAAGAGTCATTTCTTGTAATATTAATGGTGCTAACAACCAAGTCAAGTTCACCGCATTACTCAACTGGCTTAGGACTTTACAATCACAGATTTATTTTTTATTTTTTTTGCAGGAAACACATGTCAAATGCCAGAATAAGCTTCCAAAGCTCCTTAATTTTATTGCTCAATCCTCCTATGCTTCGAATAACACCACTGTTCAAGTAATAGCCATTTTAGTGTCTAAAGAGGTTTCTGGAAAGGTATATCAGGTCTATCGCGATCCGCAGACACATTGGGTTGTGATTAGTACTCTCATTTCAGATAATAACATTAATCTGGCTATCTTTTATGGCCCAATAGTGGACGATCCTACTGCTCTCTGGAGTCTTTACAGGATCTTAAGTGTACTTCCCAGCCTTTTTATTATTGGAAGAGACTTTATTGTTATTCCAGATCTACAGATTGATTCTTCTCGTTAAAATAAGAAGCAGAATAAACATAAAGTCTTCCAGCAGCTCGGTAAAATTATCTCAGACCTGGCATTGGTTGATGCGTGGAGGGCTGACCATCCACAGGACCATAACTATACGTATTTTTCAAAAAAATATAGTTCGGCTTCTAGAATAGACTTTTTTCTAACCTCATTTTTTCTGCCCTGAAACAATTCCTATATAAATGCCAATCCGTTCTCGGACCATTCATCACCCCAGGTCAATCTAAATGTTTCTGGCAGGCTGGGAGTTAGTCCACATTGGAGCTTTGATAAATTGTTTTTGGTAGACGGAGGATGAGTTCAGATTCTTCTAACTTTCCCGATATTAGCAAAGATTCAACATCTCCATTCTCTAAGCACTTAAAGCATATATAAGAGGAGAAACTATAGCTTACAAGGCTTTTTTGGTTAAATCTACTAAGCAAAAAGTTAATGAGCTCCAACTAGAGCTCAACCAAGCGCAAAGTTCCCTTCTGTCTTCCTGAAATCCAGAGGTGTGGGTAAGATTGAGAAGAGCACAGGCTATGCTAAGCGATTACTTCTTATCGAGTGAGATAGTTAATCAACATACAAGTCTTCAAAATCGGTACGAAGAAAGCAAGCATGTAGGTACATTTTTGCCAGGTCTGTAAACAAAATAAAAGCCCAAAACTATTTTTGATGAGGGGACAGATACGTTGGTAATCCAATCAGAAGATATTGAAAGGGTTTTTGTTTCTCGCTATTTCAAAATATATGCTTGTTCGATTCCATTTAACGTCCAGCAAACTAAGCAGTATTTGTATTCAATAACATTACCCAGTCTAGATTCATCCGCTCGGGCAAATCTTATATCTCTCATTTCACTTGTTGAGGAAAAAAAGAGGCAATAATGGCCTCGCCAAGTGGGAAGGCTTGCGGGGAGGATGGTATCCCAGCAGAAGTCTATAAAATCACTGTTGACCAAATCGTCGGGTATCTCGTTGTCTTGTATAATAATATTCTTCAGGGGGTGGACATTCCTGCATCCTTTACAAGAGCTACAGTGATTAGTTTTCTGAAAAAAGATAAGCCATTCCAGAAACCGGATTCATATCATCGGATCAGTTTACTAAATTCTGATTCTAAGTTTCCAGCTAAGATATTGGCTCAAAAATTGACTTTAGTAGCACAGGATCTTATTCATGAAGACCAGTGTGGCTTTCTCCTGGGTAGGCTGCTAGCTACAATACTAAGTTCTTAATTCAGGCAATAGACTACTATTCTATTAATCATAAACCGGCGGCTATCATAACATTGGATGCCGAGAAAGCCTTTGATTTAGTTCGATGGGAGGTGTTTTTTCAGATCTTAGTAAAATTCTGTGCAATCTCTATTCTAAAGCTCAGATAAAAATCCTCATCACTTCACATATAGCAGGAACTCTTCAAGTCCAGGGGGGTACACACCGAGGATGCCTCTTTCCCCAGTGCTTTTTGCACTGTTCATCGAACCCTTAGCAGTGGCTATGCGTCAAAATGCATCTATTCTTTCTCATATGACCCAGGCCCCGAAACTGAAACTGTTCGCCGATGACTTAATTGTCTATTTGGCAGCTGAATCCTCAAATATTACTCAAGCTTTTGCCTAAACAATGTCTTTTACAGAACTGGGGGGTATATGATTAACCACTCCAAATCAAACACCCTATTGTTTAACACCACAGAGAATGTTCTTCCGTTAGAGATGCAGGCCAGTATCATCTTCATCATCCCATAAGATATCTGGATATCTATGTCTCCCACGATGTTTCAGAACATTTGGGTCTAAATGATCTCCCTACGTTTATGAAAGTGCAACATTTACTCCAAAAATGGCAAGCCTCTCCATTTTCAATTATTGGATGTGTAGCTCTGGTGAACAATTATGATCCTTCCTCTTCTTTTGTTTACTTTTTCTAGTGTGATCATCAAAATCCATCAAAACTTCTTTAAAGAACTTGATGTACTATTACTTCAGTTTGTATGGGCCAATTAGAAAATATTACGATTCTGCATTGATGGATTGGGTTTCTAAAGCGAACATTTTCCCTAATTCTAGTTTCTATTAGAGAATGGTTGCCAGTTAATTTCCTTTCTCAAATTTCCTTGGCAACCCAAACACACTAGATACAAGCTCCCTACCATAATTTACGCCAGACTTTCTCATTTTCAAGTAAAGTATTAAGGCCCATATTTATACTTTTTGACGCAAAACTGCGCCAACGCAGTTTTGCGCCAAAAAAAATAGCGCCGGCTAATGCCATTCTGAAGCGCCATGCGGGCGCGTATTTATTGAATGGCGTTAGCCGGCGTTAGCCGACCGGCGCTGCCTGGTGTGCGTGAAAAAAAAACACGTACACCAGGCAGCGCCGGCGTAGGGAAAAATGGCGTTTGGGCGTCTAAAAATGGGGCAAGTCAGGCTGAGGCAAAAAAAACGTCTTAACCCGATTTGCGCCATTTTTTTACGACGCCCATCCCCCATTGAAATGACTCCTGTCTTAGCAAAGACAGGAGTCATGCCCCCTTGCCCAATGGCCATGCCCAGGGGACTTCTGTCCCCTGGGCATGGTCATTGGGCATAGTGGCATGTAGGGGGGCACAAATCAGGCCCCCCTATGCCACAAATTTTTTTTAAAAAAAATACTTACCACAACTTACCTTCTCTTCCCTGGGGTGGGTCCCTCCATCCTTGGGTGTCCTCCTGGGGTGGGCAAGGGTGGCAGGGGGGTCCCTGGGGGCTTGGGAGGGGACCTCTGGGCTCATTCTGAGCCCACAGGTCCCTTAACGCCTGCCCTGACCCAGGCGCTAAAATCCGGCGCAAATGCGGGTTTTTTAGACCCGCCCACTCCCGGGCGTCATTTTTGCCCGGGAGTATAAATCCGACGCAATAGCATCGCAGTCATTTTTTTAGACGGGAACGCCTACCTTGCATATCATTAACGCAAGGAAGGTGTTCACGCAAAAAAATTACGCTAACTCCATGAACTTTGGCGCTAGACGCGTCTAACGCCAAAGTATAAATATGGAGTTAGTTTTGCGTCGAATTTGCGTCGAAAAAAACGACGCAAATTCGGCGCAAACGGAGTATAAATATGCCCCATAATTCCTGGTTTTTTTCTCAAAATGTCTTTGATTCAGGCAGGGATAGCAGGCCTAAATTTGATCCCTGCACATTTAAATCAATGGTTAAATTCCAGGTTTACCAGCTTTTCTGACTTCTTGATAGGCAGTCAAGTCAAAACTTGGGATCAATGTCAGGCTGAAGCACCTATCCCTGACTTTTTAAAATATTCTTATCTCCAGATTGGCCATCCTTTGCTTTCTTATACTTCTTTAGTCGATCAACCCCCTCTCTTATCTCGCAGGCATTCTATGGGAACAGAGGGGGCTAGGCAATTGGTATCAGATCCTTAACTCCCAGGGAGCAACACAAGTACTTTCCTGATTTTTTACAAAGATTGAAAAGTCTACTGGGTGTAAGATCGAGTTGAAAATGTGGAGGTATTTTAATAGCATATCGCACAAGGCAGTTAGGGGGACCAATTTTAAAAGAATGGCTTTTTTTACAATATGGATGCTTTATTTCACTCCAGCTCAAATTAAAAAAGTATTCCTGACTGTCTCAGGTCACTGCCCGCGGTGTAAGGATTAATCAAGAGAATGGTTGCTTTTGTGTTTTACTTGTCCCAAGCTTATGGATTTTTGGAATAAAGTCTTTCAGTGGATTAGCAGAAAGCTACGGTGTGTACTTGTCCCAGACTTTTTGGGGCCCTTTTTGGCATTTCAGAACATCCAGATTTAAGGTTGCGAACAAAACAGCTGTTCTTTATAGCCTCATTGATTGCAAAATCACTGATTTTATAAGCTTGCATATCACTGGCTCCCCTTACATTTGAAGCCTTGATGGCAAAAATGAAGGTGGTATGTGCAAGGGAAAACTTTTATGCACAAAGAATAGGTGCATGTCACAAGTTTAGGGATATCTCGGGACCAACTTTCGAGGAAGAGGATGTATTTAGGATATGATATGTTATGAAAACTAGTAATTTATGCATTGTCTGTAGTTATTTAACTATTATAGAAGTTCTGGATGATGTAATGTAAGAATGTATCGTATTTTTTGTATTATTCTTAAGATTTGCATCTGCTCAATAAAAATAAATAAATAAATAAGTCGTGGTTGGGATGGTGTAAAGCCACATCAACTTGTTTCCCTCAGAAATACCAAAGGATATTGACTGCTGCCACACAGCAATCAGATAAAACAGTTAGAACTTCTAGATAATAACATTGGGTATTTGTCAACCTGCTTGTTTCACTGTCTGTCATGTAACTGTTGCACAAATTTCGGATTTAGAAATCCTTCCTTATGCTGTTAACCTGAGTTTCTCCAATGCAAGACTAATTTTTTCTCCCGCACATAAGGGTGTTGAACTATGCTGAGAAACCGATATGAAGATACTTTTAGATAGATATAAAAATAACAATGTGCTGAACTTTGCAAACTCTAGCTCTTTCCCATAATCCAACTCATACTTTGAAGTGTGTGAGCACAAGGGGGTGCTGTGGGAAAGTACCATCTTTCTTGGTATGTTACCCCCATTTTTACCTGTATGTCAGTATGGTTGTGCCTGTCTCACTGGGATCCTGCTGGTCAGGACCCCAGTGGTCATAGATTATTGCCTAGTGTGTATTAGTATAGTGCTTAACTGTGTCACTGAGGCTCTGCTAACCAGAACCTCAGTGCTTATGCTCTCTCTGCTCTTAAATTTGTCACTATAGGGTAGTGACTTTATTTACCAATATCAATTGGCACACTTGACCCCCCTTTATAAGTCCCTAGTATATGGTACCTAGGTACCTAGGTACCCAGGGCATTGGGGTTCTAGAAGATCCTTATAGGCTGCAGCATTTCTTTTGCAACTCATAAGGAGTTCAGAAAAACCCTTTCACAGGACTGCCACTATAGCCTGCACGAAATAGTGCACACATTATTTCACAGCCATTTTCACTGCACTTAAGTAACTTATAAGTCACCTATATGTCTAACCTTCATTTAATCAAGGCTAGGTGCAAAGTTACTAAGTGTGAGGGCACCCTTGCACTGGCAAATGTGCCCCCACATAGTTCAGGGCCAATTCCCGGGACTTTGTGCGTGCGGGACGCCATTACACTTGTGTGCAATACAATTAGGTCAATACCTATATGTAACTTCAAAATGGTAACTCCGAATATGGCCATGTAAGGTGTCTAAGAGCATGGTATTGGCCCCCCATTCCAAATCTGGTATTGGGGAGCCAATTCCATGCATCCTGGGGGCTCCACCTTGGACCCCCAGTACTGCCAAACCAGCTCTGAAGCTTGTAATGCAGCTACAGCTGCTGCCACCTCACAGACAGGGGTGTGCCCTCCTGGGTTCTGAGCAGCTCAGTCCCAAGAAGGCAGAACAAAGCATTTCCTTTGGAAGCAGGGTGTTACGCCCTCTCCCTTTGGAAAAAGGTGTTACAGGCTGGAGAGGGGTAGCCTCCCCCAGTCTCTGGAAATGCTTTGAAGGGCACAGATGGTGCCCTCCTTGCATAGGCCAGTCTACACCGGTTCAGGGACCCCCAGTCCCTGCTCTGGCGCGAAACTGGGCAAAGGAAAGGGAAGTGACCACTCCCCTGTTCATCACCACCCATGGATGGTCTCCAGAGCTCCTCTGGTGTGTCCCAGACTTCAGCCATCTTGTTTTCCAAGGTGTGGGGACACTCTGAAGGCCTCTGAGTGGCTAGTGCCAGCAGGTGACGTTAGATACCCCTTCTGATAGGTCCATACCTGATAAGGTAGCCTATCCCCCTCTCAGGGCTATTTAGGGTCTCTCCTGTGGGTTCTCTTCAGATTCTACTTGCAAGTTTCCAGTAGGAAGCCTCGGCAACTACTACTTCATCCTCTGACCTCAGATCAACTACAGACTGCTCCAGGAACCGCTGTAATAGCAACAAAGTATCCAGAATGGCTACATTTTCACAGCAACTTCAGCTGCAGTCTGTAACTGCAACAGTTTCCACGGTATGCACACTCTTGGGACTCCCAGTCTTCACCCTGCACCAGAAGGACCAAAGAAATCTCCTGTGGAGTGATGGAGTCACTCCCCTGCTCAAGCAGGCACCTTCTAAGTCGATGACCGGTTCTCTTGGACTCCGCTCCTGGCGACGAGTGTGCTCCTTGGAACAGAGAGGGTGACCCCCATTGACACAGACTGTCCTGAGGTCCTGCTGTCCCAATTTGGAGGAGGTAAGACCTTGCCTTCCTCGAGAACGACAGTACCCCTGTGCACTGCGTCTTCTTCACCTCCAGGGGCTTCTGTGCACTATTTGCAAAATTCCTTTGTCCACAGCCTGGCCCAGGCCCCCAGCACTGTATCCTGTGGTGCTCAACTCCATGAGTTGACCTCCGGTGGCGTGGGACCCTCCTTTGTAGTGCTGTATGAACCGCATTTTGCACCTCCTTTGTCCCAGTGTCTGGTGCGCTGGAGGCTCTCTAAAGTGCTGAGAGCCCCCTGTTCCTCCTCACACAGAGATGGGGCCCCCAGGTCCCTCCTGGGTCTGGATAGCACCACTTTGATGCAAAATTTTACTCTGCCGGAACCAAGGCTTGTTTGAGGAATCCAGTGCCAAAACTCACCTGCCTCCAACTTCTCTTTGTGGAACATCCAGTGCATCATGCAGGAACCCACTGACATCTTCCTTGGGTGCATTTTTGCAGTCTTCGTCAAACTGGGGACTCTTCTTTTGCACCCTTTTCTGGGTTGGCTGGGGCTCCTGTCCTTCCTGGAATCTCTTTCGACTTCTGGACTTGGTATCCTTCCTTTGCAGGTCTTCAGGTTCAGGAATCCACCATTTGTTGTTTGCAGTCTTGTTTGGTTCTTGCAATAACTATAATCACGACTTTTAGTGTTTCCTAAGGAAACTTGCAGTACTTTACTCCTGCTTTTCTGGGCTCTAGAGTGGGGTATTTTACTTACCTTTACTGTATTATTACTCTCCCAGCGATTTTCTTCACACTACACTTGTCTAGGGGGAAATTTGTGATTCACATTCCACTTTCTTAGCATATTGTTTGTGTTGCCCCTGACCTATTTTCTCCCATTGCATTCTATAGCATTTTCTATTGTTTGCACTATGCTATGTCTAATTACTTACCTTATTATGGTGTCTAGTGTATATATTATGTATAATACATACCTCCAGAAGAGGTATTGTCTCTAATATATTTTTGGCCTTGTGTCACCCAAAAAAAACAACGTTTATTTTGGGTAACACTGAGTATTGTCTTTACTTGTGTATAAGTACTGTGTAACTATACATGGTATTGCAGGAGCTTTGCATGTCTCCTGGTTCAGCCTAAGCTGCTCTGCTACAGTTACCTCTCTCAGTCTAAGCTGCTAGAACACTACTACAGTTCACTGATATTGGATAATAGGACCTGTTGTAAGGTGTAAATACCAAAGGTACCCACTACAAACCAGGCCAGCCTCCTACAGGTGCCTCCCTAATCTGACCAGATGTCTCCAAACCGACCCTCAAATTAGGGTAATTGATGCACACATGTACATAGATGTGAATATGAGTGAACACAGAAGCATGCTCACACGTGGAGTATTTTCTATGTGTGTTTAGCACTTCCTTCAGAGCACAAGTGAATTGAAATATAGAATTGATTCACCTCAAGGGATGATGCAACAAATGCACCTGGAATTTTATATCTTCCACATGTTTGGGGTGAGTGCTCATTGAGCTTCAATCATTTTAAAACCTATTAACTAATGCTTTTCCAGTTGTTTTTCAAATGCAATTATGCCTAAAAATGGATGTCTAAAGGGAAAAAGAAAAAGAAAGGTACGAGAGCATTAGGCCTCATTATTAGTGCATGGAAGAAATGTGTCGGTAGGCAGAGATTATAAACCCTGACAAAGGCTGGAGAGTCATATAGGCTGTCAAAATGAACAAAACCTGTTGGTCTCTAAGTCATCGGATAGATGAGCCACTTATCCTCATCTGATACAGAAGTTCTTTTAATCATATTATAGGTACCCAGTACCTATGATTCAATGATATTCCTTGAATTTACCCCCAGATATTTATACTATTTATCTGGATTCGTGCTATACTCCATTGTGCTCTTATATAAGAACTCCCAGCAATGGTCAAGTCCATCTAGGTTGGTATTTACCAACTAATGTGTGAGGAAACCACCAAAGATAAAGCATGCCACGATAAGTTGTGGGTGAGACATTTTCCTCAAGTGTTAGGGATTCCTGTAGGTTTCTAAAAAAGAAAAAAAAAATCTTTCTTTCAAAACCTCAGCATTTTTTTATTTTCTTCACTTCAATTTCACTGTCATTAGAGTCAAACTCCATTTTATCTTGCTCTCTGATTGTCTCTGACCTTTTAGTTTTCCTGAACAGTCTTTTACTTCTCATTGATTCAAGCCACTTCTCTTTTTGATCTACAATTCTATTTTTTTGTCTCTCTTGTGAGTACTTCTGAATCTTC
This sequence comes from Pleurodeles waltl, assembly GCF_031143425.1. NCBI lineage: Eukaryota > Metazoa > Chordata > Amphibia > Caudata > Salamandridae > Pleurodeles > Pleurodeles waltl. The sequence goes on along the minus strand of NC_090447.1, from coordinate 935,530,369 downwards.
CTCATTTTCACTTCCATCTTGATTTGTACTTTAATCTGCATCGGCAGTTTGTCTCACTGTGAACCAATTTCCTTTGGGAGTTATTGAGACTCAGATTTTCAGCTTCATCAGTAATGCAACACTGACACAAATACAGTGCTACAGCACTAAAGTGAGGGTTGAACCAATATGTTTTGAAAATCTTAACCATGAATTCTTGGCTAAGGATTAACCCTCCCTTGGCAGGTAACATGTAGTAAGGAGGTAAATATTGTTTGTCAGCAGTAAAAATACATGATTATAATCCTTTTTACAGCCAGCTGTTTCACATATTCCTCCCTCACCTTATGATACCTCACCCTCAAGCGTTATAAGCTCATTCAATGCCGTGTGTACTGGATTTAACAATTTTTTTTTTCATATTGTCAGTTTCGTCAATTTCGTAAACGCTGTCATGCCACACAATGGCAAGAAGGCATTTATTTCAAATGTACGGAACCTTGGGTCGCGATTTTGGAATGGATAGCCCCGGCAAAAACGTATAGGGGCATGGCTTATAATTGTGATTTCTGGTAAAGTGTAGAAGGAAATCCTTTAAGAAACAATGAAATGAAACCAATTTTTCATTTACAATGAAAGTAAACGGAGGTGGGGAAAAAGGGGAGAGTGGGCTATGACTTTTATTTTGCCCAAGTCCTTGTCTAGGAGCATTTTGTTTTCTTTCAAATCCTCATTAATTAGATCCTTAGAATAGAGATAAATCAACCTTTATTCTGTGTGTCAGGTGGTCAATATACGTACTACTCTCTACAACCTCCCTGCAACGCCCTTGCAAATCAGTCACTATTGCCGAAAGCTGTGGGAAATCATCAATAATTATTAAAGGATTTTGGTGAAAACCCGAACACTTGTGGAAAATGGGCAATTTATTTTGCATTGTTTTACTACATCATTGGAGCTACATACATATTTCTTAATGAATTGCACATTTTCATAGAGGTTAGTTAGGCTGGGTCAACTGACCGTGTCATTTTATTGGCATTTTGCTACATATGAACACCCAAATCATTTTGTATTTTATCTGGGTTAGGTCTGCTTTGTCATTTTGAATGTCCAGTCTGCATACAACAATGACGTGGTACATTCCTTAAGAATGGTAGTATTCACATTTATTCAATTAATGTTATTTGTAAATCCTTTACCTCTCCTTGTAGAACCATGTTCCCAATTTGTGCTGAAGGCTCAGAATTTCCTTGCACATAATCTCCTTGCATTCCAAAATTTCTACCAGAATTTACACCATCAACAAAATGAGAATCAAGACACGACATTTATTTCATGGTAGCAGCTCACAAGCTGGCTGATCTCCTTGCAGAGCAATTAGCGAATTTCCAAGATGACAGAATAAAACTGAGGTTTTCAACCCCTCCCTCTATATCTTGGTTCCTTCCCTAACTGACACTGGTTCTTTCGATGACTTCAGTGCAAGACTCTGGTGTGGCAGAGGTCTATCTGCTCCCCTTTGCCCTATGCGCAGGCTTGTTCATGAGTGTCAACGAATTACCTTCCTCATCCATCTTTTTGGCTATAAAGAGAAGGCTAGTCCCACCTAACTTTACCTATTCTAGTAGTAGCTTTCACCTGCCATCTGGCCAAGCATGAAAATGAGTTGGCCCAGTATGGTAATTTACATTTAAAACGCAAATCTCATTTGAACTAGGGGAAATACTGTAAAACCTAAAACATTTTAAGGAACACTCAATTTTAAACATAGAAAACATTTAGTTAATCATTTTTCAAGGTTGAGCCAATCCAAAATTGTATGTGGGTCAGATTTTTTACTTAAAGTGCAACCAAAGTGACACACTATAGAATTACACTTTAATTGTATGCCGAATTAAGTTATAAGGCATGCACAGGCCATACTCATTTAATCCAAGCACACTGCACAGAGGTACTAATCTAAGTCAGATACTAGTCTTCCTCGCCTAACTTGCACACAAGTGCACATATGTGCAGACGTTGTTTGAGTATTACAGCACAAACACTCTCGACATATTGGGCTGAAGTGGGCCTCATTATACATGACGTGTGCTTGCAGTTATCTCTCAAAAACACTTTTTAACAGAAGCTTACAGTGGATGAAACTACACTTTGGTGTTTCACTCACAGCAGAGATCCAAAAACCACATGGTCCAAAATCAAAATATGTTGACGATTCCACACATACACTTTCCATAAAATGACCAGAGCAAACAGTTGTTCCACCCACATCAAGTATATGCCGTCCCAGAGATATCATTGACTGTCATTGTGGGTTAACACCAAAATCACATGGATATCAGATCCTCTTATTTGTAACGGAACGGATATGATGTGATCAAACCCGTGTTGCAATTTTTATGAAAAATGTTTATGCAAGGCATGATATTATCAAATTTGTCTATGGTTGAAAATATTTTTTTTTAAACATATTTTGTAGAAAACTTTTCTCATAAATAGTTACAGAAAATAATTTCCCCTCCCACTACAAATTAATTATAGCTGACATTTATCCTGGAAAAAATGTATTTTGTAGAATATTATTTCTGGTTTTTTTCCAACCTTGAATCATTCTAGAAGGATGTAAAGCTCCTGAGGTTTCAGAAATCATGTCATAAAGACAGCAGTTGCTTCACAAGTCTCTGTATGTTTCATGAAAATAGCTGCCATTATGTGCCTAGAAAGTTTACACTTCAAAAAAACTTCTATTAAATACCCTGAACCTTCGGTGAGTGGTTTTAGGCTATTCCCTGTTGGTAATAGGGGGAGGGGGTGGGAGGGGGGGAAGGATTGGGGGACTGGGCATATGCCATGACCACAGTCAAAGTTTAAGGCCAAAAGCCATACTTTGTGATTACTGTGAGATGTGAGTACAAAACATAATTACAAAACGAATTAAATTTACAGACAAATGCTTCTTAATGACATATAATAGTCCTTTGCTAAAATCACATTCTAATCTGTGTTAATAACACCCTTAGTGATTCACTGAATAAAAACACTTCAAGTGAATGGACAACATGATTGTCATTGAAAAGCTAAAAAAACGGACATTGAATGCTTGAAATTATAGAAGCAACCAAACATTGCACATAGTGTAGATGTCATCATAAGTGAAATCTACGATGAGATTACGATGACATCACAGGTCATTATTGTTGACACAGACTGTAACCTAAAATCCCAGAGCTGCTCTATTTTAAGCACAGTGTTTAAGAATGAGGCACCAACGTATCGTATGCCTTTGTATGTAGCATGCAGAAGACATGGCTACATTGTGTGATCTTTGCATGTGAATTACAAGATATGTCAGTCACATGCCATGCCCTAATGCATGTTGCTGATGCTTTAAATTAACATTGTTGAAGGAAATGTACTGCACTCTACAACATATGAACCACAGAATCATGCATTCACTGAACCTAGCCTTGCATGAACCATTCGGGATTTTACCATGCACATTGCCTTTTCCCCCGTTCACCTACTGTATATGCAGATCAAACCCAGCTCACCCTGGATACAAGTGTGTCACATGCCAAATACATATATTGGGCACTTAGGTGTCTGTAAACTTTGGAATTTTTACACTAAATATAACAAGAGCAACAGGCCATCTCTTGTGTGCCCTGCCTGTGCTTTGAATAAAGCTCTGATGATGTCAGTGATAAAATAATTTTATGCTAATCCATGATGTCATCAACTTTGTCACTGGCGAGGCCATGAGTGATGTATGAAGTAAAGTACAGTGCACTGGGAGAATTATGGTGCATAGCTAATCATAACTGAAGAATGTCAGTGTATTTTACCTCGTTCTGTACTGATACGGGTGTGTTGTTGGTGACTTTATAAGGATTTTCTTTTATATATAAAATAGGGAAGTATGTGCTCTCGTTAAACTAGATCTGCATTCCATCAAAAAGTATATTGCCTTTTGGTTGCAATTTAAATTTTACAATAAAACTCTGCTTCTCCCAACACTATGTAGTTCATTTGTTGGAGAATACATTAACTCATTATTTCCTCTTGTTTTATTTCACTTTATTACCGCAGACGTTTTGTTGAAACGAAAACTAATCTCTTCGTCAGTTTTAGAACAGTAAAAGTGAAAATTCAGCTATGGATATTGAAACGAACATGGCATCTGGCTTGTGACATACACAATTAGACAATGTTGGCATTATAAGATATGTGACCTAGTTTAAAAAAAATAAACAAATTAAGTTAACCTTCGTGAGCATGGTATGCCCACGTGCAGAAAACTGAGTGCAGTGGCAAATTGATATTTTCGGAATTATATTGTATCTAGACTTTCTCCCTACAATTCACAAATGACATCTTGAATTACTTGCATAATAGTCTGTGACAACTAGTAATGTCCTGCCATCTCCAAAATTATATTTCTTTACAGGCCATTATACACTACATTTATTCAGACTGACAGATCTAGTCTCATGCTTAAAAGGCACTAGATCAAAAATAATTGCCAAGCTTTAGCCAGCTCTTGGCGGTATTGTCCATTTTCTGCTAATGGATTGAACACATCCAGCAATATTCTTTAACATGGTGCCTAATCATCTGAAAACACAGTTCTCAGTGAGGTACAATAAAAACTCAGAAATCTAAGTAGTTTTCAGCAATGAGCCAATCTTCCTCTCCAATAATATGAAGTAATATATTTTCCTTGGTATATGTCTTATTAAAATGCGAGAAATTGATGTAGGGCTATAACTTTAAAAAATCTGCGTTTCTCTTTCTGTGAGCCTTAGTTGAAGCTTTAAGTTTAGTTTTTATTTAAAAGCTAGACCTGGATAAATGCATTCCACTATTGTAATGCGCCATTAGACCAGTGTGTTTAATTTATAAGGGGGATCAAATATTTTTGAAGTATAGATTTACATCGCCGACTCTGTATCCATGGTTTAGTTGGTTAGTCTACAAGAAAAACGTTTCTTTAATCACTAATCATTTTGGCCCCATGTAACGAATCTGCACAAATCTTTAAATAAAATGTACAGTCATGACACATATGCGTAATTATGGAACATGTGTGCAGATTGGCTTAGGAGGTGCTAGCACGCTCGCAGAGGTCCTCTTCCCACCTCGGGGTCAGCCACCACAAGCACACTGGTGAGACCCCATACCTTATCCCACAACTAAAAGTTGACTGGTTCTTTGGACTCAATGAGGAGTGTGGTGATCAGATTCATTCAACACAAATCAATAATGTAAGAGCCATAAAAAATTCTGGATACCATGAACATTTTAAATACAAAATCAAACTCCAAACTGAATAAAGTTTCAAAGCTTTATTACAATCTCAGAATCAATATAACATATATGGTGTGGAAAACGAAGTTATAAACATATCTGAAAACCATAAACTGACCAAATAGTCTAAAGCAGGGGTCTCCAACCTTTTCTGTAAAGAGTGCTACTTATGTTCAGTGAAACTCATCAAGAGGTACTACTAATATTATTATTGCAATAGTGTCCACATCAGACAATATTACATTAGTGGCCACCATATGCACGGTTCCTACCAGCAATTATATCAGTGCATCAGGCATGGTTGCCAGCAGTAATATAAAAAAGGCTTTGAAATTATGGGATGCTTCTACATGGGTAAAGCAGATGATGGTGACATCACTCAATCATCAAGATTCAGTTTTAAAAATCAATTTTCAGAGCCGAGACATCCTTATTTCTAACACAAATTTAGATTTGCATGTGTGGGAATGGGCTAACGCATGCAGAAAAGAAGGAAAAGTCAAAAATAATTTGGAAACATCCTCTAACTAAGTTAACTCACTATAAAGATATGCTGGTTTAATCAACTATGCTGACAAAGAAACTAGAAAACACATTTAGTTATACCTCTCCTCGTGGGACAGCAGACAGGAAGGTTTCATCAGACAGAGCATTCACCTTTTCTCAGCAACAATAGACAGCAGCATCAGGAAGGTGCAGAAGACGGGCCGCACATAGAACAGGTCAGCAATTCGGGACTGATAAGGCATATTAACACTGAAAAGCATAAGCAATTGGGGCAATTAGAATTAAGAGGAAACTCATAATATAAAGATTAAATATGGCAAGATCAAATATAGGGACAGGAGGTGACAGCATGAACACCCAAGAAGAACTCTCAAGCTTTGGCAGACAGCAGCTGTCTCAAAGCTGGAGTAGACTGACTAACTAACTGAAAGTTTCAAAAGTCTCTCACTAATTAGAAATGTCCGGAAATCTTTTGATTGGTCCTTCCGATGGGATCATGTTAGGCACAAGATTCAGCATCCAGTGGCAACTGCTGCACCATCAAGTTTGCAACTAGTCTGGATTTTCTCAGAGAAAGTGTAGTCACTTCAATAATTTCATACAGTACAGGCAAAATATTACTTTTTATAGTTGATTATTACTTCAGCATCCTTTCTCATGATCCACAGGATGAGCTGAACAATTCTCACATACAATTAATAAAATTTCCTGTCTTGTTCAACAGCTAGAACAAATATTGTTACTTAACATGTTCTCCACCTTCATTATAATAGGACATATAACAACACATCAGCAACCTAGAGAAAAATTCAGGTCAGAAGGAATAGAATGAACAAGTAATTTTCCTCTACTGCTGTAAAAATGAATCTTAAGGACTCATCCAGCTAAGAAAGCCTAAATGCACATTCATACAATTAATAGACATACATTGTTTTGCACAACCTAAATATGAAGTCAAGTAAGCAAAGCAATTTATTTTATTGCAAAGATTATTTACGACATGTTAGAACACAATTTAAACATGCATTTATTTTTCTGCACACATGTGCCTCACATTAATAAAGTCATTTAATTCAACACAAGTACAACTAATGCATGTTCATTTAATACTCTTAATATACTTTAGTTCTACTATTTCAATTAATACTTTCAAAGGTAAAGCTCATTAATAATTCAATCAAATAATAATGCACCATATCTTTTATGTTAAAACATGATGTCAAATATGAATAGAGGCCACATTGTCCAAATGCGGACATCATGCACACTGTCACAATCAATAAAGGTTTCAGGACCATTCTCACAAATCCATTTACCAAGCTTCCAACCTAAGAACCTACTTTTGAGACTCCTTCACCTATTTTTCCCAAACATTTGTTTGTTTCAGGACATTCATGTCATTTTTCAGAGTTGTGAGATTAGAAAGGTATCTCCTCATTATTTTCAGGTATGTCAGTGCAGCAGTTTTGCGTCTTTAAAACTTAACAGACTCCGCCTTCTTTTGCTAAAAGGATGTGGAACGCAGAGCAATTCTGCAAAACCATTGATCTTACTGCATTCATTTCTGTATGCATTAGGAGCATCACACATGAAAAATCAGTTGACTTCTTATCCACAATCGTTGATCACTTCTTATATTTATATCATTCAAGATCACACCCATTCCAGAAATATCTCTAGTAATCTCTGAACTACTTGCTTCTCTTTTAAATCTTATTTTAAGTCTCTCAATCCATGATGGACTGTCAATGTAGTCTACTTGGAATATTTTCGGGAAAAAAACACTCCTAAATGGGATGTATTTTACCAATCTTTCAGTAAGTTTTCACAGATGTAGTATACACCAGGTGCAGCAGGGCCAATTTAGCATGAAATCCCATAGACTCTTAAACAAAAATAAGAGTCTGCATTCGATCATTCCTACAAACTGATTGTCAGTTTTAGATTGTGGCCTATATACACAAAGCTTACCTACAAGTTGCTAATCTAAAGCTGAGCATTCCTGTGTCTCAAGTGTGTTGTGAACTGGATTCTTTCTGGGAACTATTCTCTTATCTGTCTTTTCTTTCGTTGTTCTTCTTCTGTCATCAACTTGATTAATGAACTCCTTTTCTTCCTGTGTGAGAAGACATGTTAATTTATTCCAGTGTGCATATGCCGCGCCAAAGGTTAGTGTAGGTTCAAAGAACCCACCTACTATATCTATGTTCTTAGCCTTAGTAATGGGAACAAAAGAAAGAAAACCAAGTCAAAGTTAGAATTGAAATATTGAATGTAGTCTTGATTGTATAAACGTGTTACTAATATGCTGCAACTAATGCCAAAAGTCAGTGGTAAGCTCTGATAGATGATCCCTTCTTGTGCTGACAAAGGAATTTGTGCACATACATAAAACAAGATGCACATTCATTGAGTCCATAGACTCATACAGTAAGCTATAATAAACATTGGAAGACAAATATCCCTTGTGTCACCTACATGAAGCAATCCTTCACCCTTATAAAACTTACCCTGCTTAGATATTTTCCTTCTCTGCACTGGAGTTGCTATGATTTGCATCTCTTCTTTCACTGAAACACTAATTCCTGCAATCAATAATAAGCACACAATCATACATGCTATAACTAAACCAATGCACACATGTTTACATCTACTGTGTTTACCCTATCCTGGGTTCATGGCTTCTACAGAATCAGAGAAGAAGAAAAAAGAAACTATTCAAAAGCAAAAAGCAAGCACATTTTCAAAGTCTTTCAGCAATATTTACAGCAGTTCTTAATCCTCAAAAAGTTAATCAAATTTCAACTAAAAAAATCTTAAATTAGTTTCAATAAACCGCAGTCTGATGATCACTTATGGTCACTTCCATAGTGTAATGTCTTTGTTCATCAATTAGTATGGTTATTTCAAAACTAAGTTCAAATGTGGTTTCAAGTTCCAGAATGTTTAACTGAATTCTTATGGTCAAAACAAAAGGCTATAAACTTGTTCTCCCATTCATTTGTGACAAGATATATCCATTCAGGTGAAGAGTATTTTGGGCTTGGCACTCTTTTCCTTTTTGTTCTTCTCACAGCACCATCTTCGTCTTCACTTTGATTTGTCTATTCAACTGCTTCTGTTATAAGTGAGAGTCTATTAGCAACTAGTTCATGTTGGGCTGCAGGCCATTGATCTCCTTTTACAGTTCAGTTTTTGGGTGCATTTGGATTCACAACATTTGCTATGCTGGCAGGATTCAGTTGGTTTTGACTTTGCTCCCCTACGTTGTTGTCTGCATTTGGAATGCTTGTGTTTTCACCATTTTGCATGAGTTCTGTTTTAGCCACCTGTTCGGCCTTCACAACTTGATTAATCTGAGCCCCTACATCTTCTGCATGTATTCTTGGGGAATCAGACTATGGCACACATTTCAACTTTGGCAGTCTTTTGCGAAGTGTTTGCAGTCTGAAGACACCGTATTATGAGTCACCTAGGATTTCCGCTCATTAACAGGAAGAAATCAGACATCGTCAGCCTGACAGACAGTGGGTGAGAGGCGGTTCCACTGCCAGCAACGCTACATCCGAAGGACTCCGCCCGCAATATTCCGAGCAGTAATATGGCATGGTGGTCCATGTACGACAGTGCGGAAATGGCAGTGGAACCGCCGACATCCACCTCCTACCCAATGACCACCTTGACGTAGGCTACTGTGCGGCCCAGGCAGATAGGTGAAATTACCTAAAGGGTTGGTGGTTAGATGCATGTGTACGGTGTGATCTTCTTTATTGTATGTGTGTGATCATGTGTGTGTGTGTCGGAATAGGTGTGTGTGTGTGTGTGTGTGTGAGACTGTATGTGTGCGTGGTCGTGATGGTGTGTATATATGCGTAGTGGTGTGTGGATGTGTATGAATGCAAAGGGTGGAAGTGTGTGTGTATGTATGCAGAGGTGGGGTGGGGGTGTGTATGAATACAGTGGTGGGTGTGGATGTATGCAAGTGAGTGGGGGATGCGTGTCTGATTGTGTGAGAGTGAATGTGGGTACGTTTCTGTTTTGTGTGGTTAGATGAGGGTACGTGTCTGTGTGTGGTTGGGTTGGGTTGTTTGTATGCATGCATGCGGTTGGGTGGGGGTGTATGCATGCATGCAGTTGGGTGGGAATGTGTGTCAGGATGTGTGTGGGCGAATGCAGGGGTGTCTGAAAGTGTATGGATGTGTGGGGTTGCATGGCCAATGACAGAAAGGGGTATCGTGTCACCGGGTGTTATTGGCAGGGTTTTTGTGGTAGGGGGACCAACGTGAAAAGCCTGGCAGTTTGCTGCCTCATAATACGGCCAGTGGAATTAGGCATGCCGCAGGCCCGGAGGAGCTCACTGCCAACTTTGCTGGTCCGACCGCTCCAGCTGGACTGGAGGTGTTGTAGTGGTTTGGCTTCATTAAACCAGTGAACTCGTAAAGCGGCAGTAAGGCCACTACCGAGGACCTCTGTTTTTTCAAGAGGACACAGAACTTTGCATGTGTGGCTTGCATGAATCCAGTTCAGAGACCAGTACATTTCACAGATGTTGTTGTCATCAAGATAACTTGATACAGTACTTTCAACCTTGGTTGTAGACAAGAGTTATGTGCTTTTTTATAAGGATCCAATCCCCAGCAATGAAGCTGTGACACTGTTCTTGAGCAGTTTGAATCGTTGCTGTTTCAACTTGATGAGACAAAGTGTGAACCACATCAGCCAGGCCTTTGCAATAATCCAGCACTAACTCATCTGTTATGTCCACATGTGAATTTGCAGGTACGGCTAGTAATTTCATTGCACGCTCCATAAGGATCCTGTGGGGTGACAGTCCTGTCTTCCTATCAAGGGTACTATGTATGCTCATCAGGACAAGTGGCAATGCATCAGGCCATTTCAACAATGTAGAAGCACAAACCTTTACCAAACAAGCTTTCCGTGTTCCATTAATTTGTTCCACCAATCCAGATACCCTTGGCGTGTAACTGCAGTGCAATTTTATGATCTCACTGTTAAAAGGAAATCCTCAATCTGATTCCAAAGAAGTCAGGAAGCTAAACCTTGGTACTAGTTCCCTGAGCAGCCGTTTAGCTATAGTGAGACTGTTATTCCTACATGTTGGATAGGCCTCTATCCAATGGGAAAACACACACACACCAACCAGCACATACTTCAATCCATTGCAAGCAGGCATATCAATAAAATCAAACTGCAATCTGTTAAATGGATCCCCAGATTTGCCTATGTGGCTCAAATTAACTGCTGTGTGTTTTACTACATTCATTTATTGAGATGTAACACATCTGTGACATACCGCTTCTAAAATCAACCTAAATCTGTGGTAATACCATGTCTGTTTGAATGTGTAAACCATGCATCTCTACTGAGATTAACTTGATCATGGTAATATCTAGCCATCGAGTTCAACAAACAATCTGGTAAGACAACTTTCCATTCTTTTGAAATCCAAACATCATCTTCCTCCCTCCGTACACAACTTGCTCTAGTCCAACCTCTGTGTTCTTCCTCTGTTGCCTCTTCCTGGAACCTCTTGATTTCGTTCTAGGTATCAACAACTGACATTAGGAAACTTTGATTTGTCTCACTGGTGTCACTTTCATCACCCCGCTCTTTATTGGAGGTGATGCAATGGAGTGCACACTATCTGGCAAATGCAAAGCATTCAGCAAATTGTGAATTTTCACATTATTTTGAATGGGTTATCCTAAAGAGGTCATAAAACCTCGCTAGTGCCATAACTGCCTGAAATTGTGTAGAAACACATACACAGGCAAATTGGGAGGGTTGACGTGATGTCAATGCAGTCCAAGTCCACTGAGTACTGTTTGTAGAAACTTTCATGGTTGTCACGTGCTTTACCATGTGTTGGACATCGGCCACCAAACACGTTTGGTGTTGTAGGTATGTGTGCATCTGTACCTCAGACATAACAATGTAGTCCACCCCTAAATTAGTTTATGTACATATGTATACACAAACAGCACACATGTGCCAACATGTATATGGACACAGTGTAGCTACACATGCACATGTGCATGAGGTATTGAGTAATCGCATGCAGCAGACTCTCAAACACACCCGATAGGCCCAACATACCATTGTCACCGTAATGAAAATACTGGACATTGACCCACATCTTACCATACCACATGAACATCATTGTTTCACACCCTATGTAACATGTGAAGTCACTGAGAGTTCACTCAAGGCACACAATGCAAAAATCCACGCAATGTCATCATGTGTGATTTTTTTTTTTTTTTTTTTTTTTTTTAATCTTTATTTCGGCCAATTTGGCCATAAAAGATGTACACAAAAAACACACATATGAACATGTAAAACCGTCAAGGGAAAGTAAACAGGAAACACATCAGATAAAAGACCATGCAATTAAAATAAAAACTTAAAATTAGATAGGAGCCTGCAACTTTGAAATACGGGTACGAATATGCCAGAAATTGGTAAGGAATTTGGCTAGTGCAAACACAATTGGACCTGAAACATCAGTTTTTAAAATTCTGTACACCGGGAGGTACTCCCTAAAACCAAGGTTTCTAATAAGTGGTAGGAGCCAATATTTCCTGGCGGCCTTGCTTTATTTTTATTTTTAAACAGCAAGTCCGACAGTCTCTATCACAAAAGTATCCCGAGCAGACCAAAGACCCTAAGTGACCCCTTAACATAAAACAAACAGGCTGGGGTTCAGCAGAGCAGGGTAAAACGGTGTAAGTCAGGGCAAGGACACATTAAGGCCTGGCCTTAGGAAGCAAAATAATAAGAAGTGAGACCAGCAGGAATCAAAGTACCTTACTGTCAGATAACAGAGTGTCAGGCCCCCGTTCCCCTTTCCAGCTCTTGAGCTCTTCAGCTGTTCACCACCTGCCAGTCTTGTTCCTCAATTCCTCTGACCCTCTGGACGAATGGCCTTTAAGTGTTGATTGCTTCCAGTTGCTTATAAGTGATTCCACAGTGCTCCTCAGCGCTCAGCGCTCAGTATCAGTAGATCAGTAATTCAGTAGTCCACACTCTTCCTTAATTTCTTACTTCTTTGGGGGAGGCTTTCTCTCCTCTGCCCCTTTTTCTGGCATCTCGCCATCATGTGTGAATTCTTTTTGTCACAAAATACCCTTAAGCTAATGGACGTATAGCCCCTGTGCATGTATCACACGTGTCCAGGCCTTTTCAAGCTAACGCATGACCGTAATGCATTAAAAAAAAATGATGCATGACTGGAAATGTGACACACGGGCCCCGGAAGTGATATAACAGGACATCCTGTCTCCAAACAGTGTACAGTGAGTTAACTTTCACTTTACAGTCTTTTGTCTATGACTGTAGGAGGGTGTGTGCTGCTGGTGTGGTGGTTCTGATTGCTGATTTTTGGAGTGTTAGTAGTTTTTTTGTGTTGCTTCTTGTAGCTTTTGTCTGTGCTTGCCTTTAAAATTGTCTGTTGTAGTGTTTTAGTATTGTTTCTGTCTCTGTATTGTGGGTTGTTTGTCTGGGGTAGAATAGTTCTTGGGGTATTTGCGGGTACTTGGGTTGGGGCTAGGTTTAATCAATATAGTTATTTGGGTGAACTGCCCGAGCAGTATGAGTGGTAAAGGGAGGATGCCTCATATGTTTGCAGATGAGCTGGGGGGTTCATCTGATTGGTGCAGCACTACTTCCCATTGATGCTGGAACTGGATGGCTGTGTCATACTTGGCTACCCCACAGAGGCACTGCAGCTGCAGTGGGGCAAGGTGCTCCACCACCTCAACAGAATTTTCAGCAGTGGCAGGAATGACCACCAGCTTAAACACCGATGGGCAGATTCGGTGACAAGGGACCAGGATCTGTTGGATCATCTGGAAATATGGATTGGTGAACCAGTAGGTAAGTCTCACATTCCCATGCAAAGTTCGTAGTTTTGCATGTGCATGACAGTTGCAGATATGGTTGAGTGCTGCATGTAATGCGTGTGGATGTGCACATGTCGTATGCTATCTGCATGATGAGTCTCAGCGCCACCTTAGGTCTGCAAGTGAGGTGTCCAAAAATGTAGCCGATGCTGGACAGATGTACCTTTTTCCCAGCACAACCATTAGAAAGTGTTGTGATGAATGCAAAGGACAACATGGTACAACTATCGTCACATCGGTATACTCCCTATAGCATTACTGCTCATATGTGTGCCTTGTGACGGCATACACACATTATTTAGGTCACTGAAGGATGTATGACATCACTTCTCAACACCTTAAGATGGCCAAACAACCCCTGTGTAGTAGTTTGTCAGGATGCTATGACAATGAGGTAAATTACAACAACATCTGAGGAAGGCACAAATGCTATGGGTGTCACAATGGGACAGCAATTACAACAACCATTGCATGGCCCTCAGATGCAATATACAGTGTCAAGCAGTCCCATATGGTCATGGAAGCATTAAGATAACAGACACCTACGTGGCCAGAAGCACCACAGGAGTGTCAGGGACAGTGATGGTTTGTAGCTGTGTGGGTCTACATCATCTGAGAGTATGTGTGAGTGACTCATCACAGGTGTTTGTTAGTTGCTCTGACCTACCACTCGGATGAAATTCTCACTCATTCTAACTAGTTAACAGTAAACAATGTTGTCCATTAACAGAAATGTACAAATTACACTAACTAATGTTTTCAATCCATGATTTGGAAGTGGACCTGCACCCTACACCATCGGAGAGGTCGCCCAATTTGAATGCCTTGAAGTAGCCAGTAAGTGTCATCTTGTGCGTTATGGGTGCAAATCCTGGGTTGGGTGTGAGTCAGTCTGAGGTGTGGAATGCAATGTAAAATGGTTTTGCCTGACTAATGACTTGATCTAATTTGAGAACGGATGGTGATATCATGCATATTGGAATGTTGTACAATTAGAATGGCTTTCAAGTAGTTCAAGGGGCAACGTGTGATGGCATGGAATTGTGTGACATGGGAATTGATATGGGTGGCTATTAATCCATTGGTGTCTACTAGGACAGGTGTCAGGGCAGCTGTTCATGTACATAGCATGTCTGTTTATGAAGAATACATGTTGGAACCATGAATGCTGGAACCATGCTTGCCTTACCAACGATTTATGTGGTAAAAGCATTGCTATCGAAGGCATTTGTTGTCCCATCATATCACCCCCAACCACCTCAAGCCCTCATACCACCCCTCCCATCAAAAATAAAAATAGCGCAATCCCCTACCCTTAAATACCCAAGGGTCCCCACCCCTAAGAAATAACTTTCAGCCCAGTCAAGCCCTTACTCCAGCCCCACCCTTGGAACCTAAAACAAGAATAGCACAACCCTCCTACCCTACTATGCCCAATCACCCACCAAACCCAAGTCCGCAATCCACCCCCACCCTTAACAACTACCGCAAGCCTGCCCCAGCCCCACTTACCTCACCACGTCCACTCCCAATCCACTCTGCCATTTTCTGTGCCTTCACCACACATTTGTGTAGGTCAGCTCATGCATGGTTAAGGCACAGGTAAAGGCATTTGTTGTTCTGGCAAACGTGCTTACACTTGCATGGGGAACATCCGCTTAGTTCCTTACCTGTTGTTTGTGATGTTTAACATTTACAAAAACTTTGTCACAACACCATTGCCACCACAGTGTGCCACACATAGCTTACGCTTACTGACAAGATGGTACAGAAGTGGGTGACATCTGCAGAGGTCTCTAGGAGGCTTATGTAGGAGACACATACACCACAGGTGACTCAGTACCCTTCAGATATCAAGGGGAATATATATGAGCCCCTAGTGCCACCAGAGCGTCACATTTCGTGACACTTCAGTAGCGCTATGCCCTGCACCGTATTTACAAGGTGACATCAAGACACTACTTGTGGCTCAACCCCAACCTTGTACATACGACCCCTTCACATTAAGACCTTTGTGTGGATGGAGTGTGCAATGGCTGTTGCTGTGGGTGTGCCACTGCAAGACGCATTGCAGATTGACACTGCCTCAGATTTATGAGTTTCAGTAAACCTGAGGCAGCACCAAGTTCTAACGTCACCCCATGGGTGGTGTTAGCAAGCAGCAACAAGGAGGAATACTTTTATTCCTCTTCATTATTTTTAGCTTCTTCTATGTGTGCTGCATTATGCAGCACACATAGAAAGAGCAAAATGCCAGAAATTATTGTTTCTCTGTGGGAAGGTGTCCCTTTCTGTGCATAAACAATCATTTGTCAGATATGCTTTGGCACTTCTGTGTGTGCTGTATTCAGCTGCACACACAGAAGTGCCAAATCTCCATGAGTGATTGTTTATGTGCAGGAAGGGACACCATCCCACCAATAAATAATCACACCCCTTAATGCAGACATCCTTCCACAATGGTGTAAGGATAGCTGTGTTGGTGCTGGCAGCTAAATTTAGTGCCAGTGCAGGGGACAACACAGGGGTATCCCGTATTCAATTGAATAAGGGGCATCCCTGAGTTGTGATCATGACAGGGTGTGGTGCTGCCAATTTGGCTGCAGCAATGCGCTCTGTCATTATCCTATCAATATGGGCCCATGTATCTGTAGCACTGCAAGGAGCCATAATGTGCTGTGCAACAACCTGTAGTGTGCACATGTTGTCAACAACTAACCTCCAGATGGTTGTGTGAAAAGTGAATGAATCTCCGACGCCAGTTCTCACGCAGTTTTCACACTTGGTCCTGCCACCATGCTATATGTGAGTGATGTAGGTCACAACACATATTCATATGATTTGAGTGGTATGTGCGTACCTGGTACTGTGATTACATCTGACATGCATGTGCACATTATGTATGATGTTTATGGATATTGTTGCAGCACTCAGAGCAGTGCCTAACCCACTGTATGATGGTGTAAATGGCCTCCATCAAAGCCAGCAACCTCAGATAATGTCCATGAAAAGTCAACACATATGAGGACCCTGACTGTTCAAAACGCTGAGTAACATTTGTTTTCAAAGGCTAAAGATGAGTTGTGTGTTGAATACCAGCCATTTACGTCTGCACAGAGGCTATGATGTTTCATGATACATTACCATCCACAGAGGCCAACAGGAGTACAAATGTGGCAATGACACATGCCTGATCCAGACACCTGAGACATTCTCTCACTCAGCACAAAAATGTAGCTCATGTGAAAGTCTCATTACACGTGTTCAGTGACAGGGTGGGACCATCCATGTGTAGGTGACCATGTCCTCAATGGCTTCTCTCCATTTTTGCTACAAACAATGCCCAATTGGAACAAGATTAGCTGCCACTAACTCATGAGGAGACCTGGAAGTTACAGTGACAACATACACCCAGACAGTTGATAGTGGATCTACATTGGACCACACATATAAACATGTGCCATCCAATCAACCAAATATTTGCAAGCAGCCGATCACAGTAGTGTCCCAGTTGGAACCTAGCAGGAAGAACGAAACATGCCACAAAACCAGGTAATGCATTAAGGGCCACATACATCAACAACCTATTTGTCATCAGCACATGAGGAACGCCGAGATTTAGCAAAAAATGTCAATGCAAAATGGTATGTCAGATTGCTCCAAATAATCAATAGGGCAAACGTCAAATGGGCAAATGGGATTATTGAATGGCAAACAGTGATTCATACCCTATGGCCTCCCATGAGCCTGCTGCTGCAGGTTTAGCATTACTGAATAAATGAAACCCTTGGATAAATTAGCAAATCTGGAAGGGCAAACCCTAGGGTGCTGGGGGCCTAAGTCCACCTCTACCGCCCCCCAAATATACATGAAATATGCACATGTGAAGTACACACATGCATAAGGCGCATGTGTGGCCTACATGTCAAAAGTAAAACACATATAAGATACACAAATTCATAATTAGGACATGGTTACCCCCATAAAAAGTGTAAGTGACAATTGCACTACCTGTTTGGACTATAGATAATTGGATTACCGTGATAAATGTGGACACATTGTTGCTAAGGAATACATCCTGGTATCCCATTCATCATTTGAAATTAGCCATCAGCAATTACCCAAAATATGTGTACAAATATGGGTAATAACCATTTTGAGCAATCATTACTATTACACTGTGAATGCCTTCTATACATCCTATAAGGGACATGTGTCATAGCTAACCCCAAATGTGTATCACTTAGCACCGTTTGGTCATGACAACATTCCTTTCACAATTTGACAAAATAAAGACATATTTGTCAAAATGCGTCATATTTCCACGCATACAGCTTGGGCGTCATAATTTTTTGACGTACAGGAGTGCACATCATGCAGAGTCAAAAAATATCCTTTTAAAATTAATATATTAATAAGCAGCATTACATGGCCACCATATTTTCTATGATGCGTCATATTTCCACGCATACAGCTTGGGCGTCATAATTTTTTTGACGTACAGGAGTGCACATAATGCAGAGTCAAAATTAATTTTCATATCTGGTCATCATATTTGCCAGCGGCTTAAATTTCAACTCTAGAACTGTAAAATAAGCCTCACACGAATGTAAGGGAACAATGTCGAAAAAAAAATTGACTCTGCATTATGTGCACTGTTATGCGTCAAAAAATATGACGCACAATCTGTATGCGTGAAAATATGACGCATAACGGAAAAATAAAAACGGCGGCCATTTTATGCAGGATGTGATGTAATAGGATATCCTGTTTACAGATTCTGTACTGTGGGTGTACTTTCACTTTCACTTTGCAGTCTCAGATTATTCTAGACTGTGTGGCTGTGTGGAAAGTGTTGTCCTGTGTTTTAGTGCATTTGTGTCCAGTGTACCTTCTCTATTGTGCTTTTGTGATCATTGTCTTGTTGTTTAATATTGTCTGAATCTTTTTTGTATACTTTTGTCAAGTCCAGTGTTTCTTTTATTGTCTGTGGGAGTCTGTTCTGGGTAGTGTAAATTTGGGGTTAGTTGGGCTCTTATTCTTAAGTTTCCTTTTTTTTTCCCACTACTCTACCTTTCCCCATTTCCCCCTTTTCCTTTTTGTCCAACTTTTTCACCTTTGTAAGTGCAGAGATGTCAGGTAGGCCAAGGCTTGCCAGGATGGGTGAGGAGGAATTGGGGGGATTTATATGTCTTGTTTGCCATTTCCTCCCACTCATGCTGGAGGCTGGGGGCCGTGTGATACAGGGGTATCACACGGAGGCGCGTAAAGTCCAGTGGGGGAAGGTGCGCCATCACTTGGTCCGTGTCTGCGGTAGCCTGAGGAATGACCATCAACTCAAGCACCGCTGGGCTGATCTGATATCCAGGGAGCAGGATCTGCTGGACCACCTGGGAATCAGGATGTTGGTGAGCATAAATCAATTACATGTGAATAATTGAAAGCTGGGTGGGGACATGTGATGATTGTTACCCAATCTGCTAGATAAGTAGCTGACTGTGTGTAATGCTAGGGAAACCTACAGGGTAATTGTTGCACAATGTGTAGGAAGACAAATGCTAGCAGTCAGATAGCTCATGTTTCCTACACATACCGGATGCCTGTAGCTGTATGTAATGTAGTGTTGCCTTTGTGTCAGACGAGCGACACGTTAATGCCTCTATTTGAACTCTACAGGTCATAATAGCCAGTGAAAAATGGATGTTGAAACATCATACCTACATATGTAGACGCCATAGCTAGACAGAAATTTTTAAACCCAATATGATGCTATATATGAGTGGTGCCTTCACGTCAATTGGAGTTAGCTATGTTGTCCACACATATGTCACATGTGTGTCTGGTTGGTGTGTGTTGAAAATGACCACATAGGCTGTTTGAGTTTGAGGGGTCATGCAGTCCTCAAGTAACCAGCTTTTGGATGTCTCTCTGGGATGCAATTGATGAGATGAATGCACCCTGATATTGTTGGGGCATACTAATGGAGGTCTATCTTTGACACCACATGACTGTCCTGGCCTCTGCATGTGTGTAGTAGGGTGTGTAACTGTAGCAGGAGACTCATCCAATGTAAATGTTGATTAAGAATTCTTCCATGCAGTATGAGCATGTGTGAAAGTGTTTCATTACGCATGTCATATTCTCACATTGTCTTTGTAAGTGCAATTGTTTGTCAGTGCACAGAGTCTGAGTATATTCTTCCTTCCATGCTTTACAGGTGGACCTGCACCATACACCATGGGAGAGGTGGCTCATTTTGAGGACCCCGACACCTACAGTGAGTGTGGCATGAGTGCTATTTTTATTGTTTGCTAGTGATTCATGATGGACTACTGTGTGTTCAACAGAATTCAAGGTTTGATGCGCTGCCCATTCATTGGTATTGTTGCATTAGTGGGATTTCAAATATCACTTCAGTTTCAATAGACCAATGCTTATCCATCTCTCAGATTTAGGGGCTGTAGGTCATTCCAGTCGTCCCCGCTATGGGGAATGGGATGAGTCATGTGGAATACACTGGTTAATGTAAGAGTTGCTCTGGGACTTGGCTTGGACTGAGTCTGCATTTCAGACTGACATTCTCCCAGATAGCTTCTGCAAAAGGCTTGTCTTAAATATGCAGCTTCCCTAGTTGAGGATGGACTGAGTACACTGTAGGTTGGATCTTCCGGGGGCATGTACTTCCACAAGTTGAACTAGGAGTGTGTGGGACAAGAGTGCAATGGCCTAGGTGTTCATTCTACTCATGATCATGGGTGTTCTTGCTCCTCTGTGTGTGTGTTAAAATATGCCTCACTGGTAGTATGTGATGTTGGCCTAAGTCAGTGCATTTTGACATGTGTGGACCTTGGATAGGACAAGGTTTGGCTGACTCCAATTTGTTGCTAGCCCTTCATTGGTGTTGTGTGTGGAGGCAAATACTTGTTGAGCTTTCTATACACTCCTGGGTGTGCATTGAATCTGGGATTGTTGGTTGTTCTTCCCACCCCACCCTCAAAGACTGCCATGTGATTGGGAATAGGGTACCTAGGACTGTAGCAACCAGTATGTTAGACATACTTGTGACCTTTTGCAACTTTGTTTAGAACCTAGTGTACACATTCGGTTATGGCACATGAGTTCAATATTTGCAAAAAACATTTACAAAGGGCATTGATTGAGGGTTGTGATAGTTATCACATAGAGTGACATATGTAGTGAAGTCAGTATGCGGAAGAGGTTCAGCCATAATGTCAGCTGCATTACCCATTATTTGGATGAGAAGTTTAGGCTGATGTCACCCATCATGTTGAGACATGGATATGCTAGGTGTGTGATGCCCTTTTGTATGCAGGCTTCACATGTACTTCCTCTGAGACTTTCAATCAACTATGTTGTGAAAATCGCTGTAACAAATACAGTACAAGTAATGTGCAATTGACCCATTGTGCTATTCCACCCAATGCAATTCCTATGGTAAATAGTTGCCATGTCTCTTCACAGCTGCAAACATGAGTGCCGCACAGAGACATCAGTTCGAAAGGCGTGCAATGAGATACTGGCACATCCTGCAGGTGCAGTCGGGGTTCAGGAGGATGGCCCGAAAATACCAAGCCGATCGGGCCTCCGGGGCATGGTGGGCCTCACCACAGGGGGGCCTTACATTGCCCACAACAGCCACCACCACCACATCCACCAGGTCTCCCCAAGTGGCCCCAGCAACAGCGGGGACAGTTGACCCTGCCTCGTCAGCACGACCTGGATCCAGCAATTTCCAAGCTGTAGGACAGTCCAGTGGGCAAACAACTACTGCCACACCGTGCACCTCGGCCAGCACACAGACTGCAGCAGCCCCTCCTATTGACCCAGCGGCATTCCTGGCATAAAACCGGAAAATGGACAAATTTATTTCAAAGGTGGACAAGCTAAGCCAGGATGTGGCATATATTAAGAAAAGGGTTCGGTCCGTCAGGCGGACCCTACGGAGGGCCAACCTCTAAGACTTTATTGCATTTTTTACATTTACCCCTCCCCTCTCTCCTCTTTCCTTTTTGTACTGATAGTTGGGTTTTGGGGATTAGTGTTAGGTTAGTGTAGGTTGTTAGCTTAGATAGGCCCTCATTCTGACCCTGGCGGTCGGTGATAAAGCGGCGGCCAAGCCGCCAACAGGCCGGCGGTCTAAAATATGCAATTCTGACCCTGGCGGGAACCGCCAACACAGCCCGCCAACTTAACACTCCGCCCGCCACGGCGGTACAAACAAACAGCGCGGCGGTTCCCGCCAACAGCCAGGTGGCAGACAATGTACCGCCCACCCTATTACGACCCACCAATCTGCCACCTTTTCCGGGGCGGGAGCACCGCCGATAAGAACACGGTGGAAACAGACTACGAACGGGAAAACGCTCACCTCTACGCACTCCACGCGAGATTCCGGCAGTATGGAACCAGAGTTGCAGGTCATCCCCGCACTCCTATTCCTGCTCATATACCAGGAGCACGCCCGGCAGCGCGGAAGACATCGGTGAGTACTGCACCTACGACACAGGGGAGGGAAAAGATTACCGGCACACACCCACCCACCCACACCCACTACAACACACACATCAATGCATTCCCACAGATCACTGTCACAACCCACAAACCACCCCCCTCCGAAATAATGCAAAGACCAAAAGAAGAGATCATAAACGGGCAGATATATTGAAATATGTACACCAGTAATCCCAATAAATAAATAAACTATGTACAAAATATATACAGCTACTAAATGTAGTCCAACCACTGTCCGTGGATCACAGGGGTCCTGTGCAAAGGGGCAAGGCCCAGTCCCACGACAAGAACTCCACAGAGAGAACACTGCAGGGGCATCAGGAAGAAAATAGGACAGGCACCTCAGGGGGAAGGGAAGGGGGGGCACCTCAGCCACTTGAGTACACGACGCCAGATCCACGAGGGGACTCCATGACCACTGGCCCATCCTGGGGAGAGCAAAGCCACAGTCCATACAGTCCATACAGTGGGTGGCCTGCCCACTGGGCCATCCTGGGGAGAGCAAAGCCACAGTCCAAACAGTCCATACAGTGGGTGGCCTGCCCACTGGGCCATCCTGGGGAGAGCAAAGCCACAGTCCAAACAGTCCATACAGTGGGTGGCCTGCCCACTGGGCCATCCTGGGGAGAGCAAAGCCACAGTCCAAACAGTCCATACAGTGGGTGGCCTGCCCACTGGGCCATCCTGGGGAGAGCAAAGCCACAGTCCAAACAGTCCATACAGTGGGTGGCCTGCCCACTGGGCCATCCTGGGGAGAGCAAAGCCACAGTCCATACAGTCCATACAGTGGGTGGCCTGCCCACTGGGCCATCCTGGGGAGAGCAAAGCCACAGTCCATACAGTCCATACAGTGGGTGGCCTGCCCACTGGGCCATCCTGGGGAGAGCAAAGCCACAGTCCATACAGTCCATAACAGACCCCACTGCCACTGGAGGAGGCAAGTTGGCCAGAGGACATCCTGCAGCCCTGCCCGAGATAGATCCTGCCCTGCCACGTCTGCCAAAGGGCCAGCGGTTCTTGCCTTGAAGGGCCCAGTTCAGCGGTTCCTGAGACGGCGGGGCCCAGTTCAGCGGTTCTTGAGACGGCGGGGCCCAGCGGAGCGGTGCGTGAGACGGCGGGGCCCAGCGGAGCGGTTCTTGAGACGGCGGGGCCCAGCGGAGCGGTGCTTGAGACTGCGGGGCCCAGTTCAGCGGTCCTTGCCCTGAAGGGCCCAGTTCAGCGGTTCTTGAGACGGCGGGGCCCAGCGGAGCGGTGCGTGAGACGGCGGGGCCCAGCGGAGCGGTTCTTGAGACGGCGGGGCCCAGCGGAGCGGTGCTTGGGACTGCGGGGCCCAGTTCAGCGGTCCTTGCCCTGAAGGGCCCAGTTCAGCGGTTCTTGAGACGGCGGGGCCCAGTTCAGCGGTCCTTGCCCTGAAGGGCCCAGTTCAGCGGTTCTTGAGACGGCGGGGCCCAGTTCAGCGGTTCTTGAGACGGCGGGGCCCAGCGGAGCGGTGCGTGAGACGGCGGGGCCCAGCGGAGCGGTTCTTGAGACGGCGGGTCCTAGCGGAGCGGTGCTTGAGACTGCGGGGCCCAGTTCAGCGGTCCTTGCCCTGAAGGGCCCAGTTCAGCGGTTCTTGAGACGGCGGGGCCCAGTTCAGCGGTCCTTGCCCTGAAGGGCCCAGTTCAGCGGTTCTTGAGACGGCGGGGCCCAGTTCAGCGGTTCTTGAGACGGCGGGGCCCAGTTCAGCGGTCCTTGCCCTGAAGGGCCCAGTTCAGCGGTTCTTGAGACGGCGGGGCCCAGTTCAGCGCTCCTTGCCCTGAAGGGCCCAGTTCAGCGGTTCTTGAGACGGCGGGGCCCAGTTCAGCGCTCCTTGCCTTGAAGGGCCCAGTTCAGCGGTTCTTGAGACGGCGGGGCCCAGTTCAGCGGTCCTTGCCTTGAAGGGCCCAGTTCAGCGGTTCTTGAGACGGCGGCCGGTCTATGGCCAACTGCTAATTGCCTGGTGGTGCCCTCCTGGGCAGCGGGGATGGTGCTCCTTCACTGCCCACCTGGGCTGTGGGTGGTGGGGCCCTCCTGGCCAGCTGGGCTGGGTCCTCCCTGGGCAGCGGCTATGGGGGTGGTGGGCTCTCCCGGGGCAGCTGTGCCGGTTCCTCCCGGGGCAGCGGCTATGGGGGTTGTGGGCTCCTCCTGGGCAGCAGGCCTGCTGCCTGACCTCTCCGACTTGCTGCCCTCCTTAGTCGTGGGCCTGTGGCCCTTTCCTCCCTTTGGAGCTGTGGCTGGTGACTGTCTCTGGGTGGTGTCCGGGGGGGATGTAGAAGGCGGGCTCCTGCGGCGACCCTTCCACCTTCTGCTCCTCTTCCCAGGGGGTGGGCTGGCTGTCCCCTTGCTGCTGGGCGAAGATCCAGACATGCGGGCTGGCGGGCTCCAATACCCCTGCACCCTTGTCAAGGGGGCTGCAGGGCTGGTGGTGGCTGAGGTGCTCTTCTTACCCCGACGAGAAGGAGGGGGGGGCTCAGGGTCAGGAAAGAAGTTAGTAGTGGCGAGGAAGAGCTTCTTGGGACAATGGAGAGTGGTAGGTACAGTGGGAATGGGAGTGGAGGGAGAGGATGTGGTTGTAGGTGAGTCACGTTTGCTGTCTGGGTGCAGGTGCAGGAGGGATAGGCTGTCGTGAGGTGGATGGCTGTTGGGTGGGTGGGTGGCTGCGTTTGTGTGGTGTGGAAGAGGGGGTGACAGACACAGTGGGAGAGGACACAGGGGATGTGTAAATGGCAGTGGGGGTGGTGACTGCACGTGTGCTGACTGGAGTGGAGGGTGTGCTGGTGATGGAAACACTGGCTGATGGTGAGGTGAATGGAGGTGTGAGTGTAGACGTCACAGGGAGGGAGGAGGGAGACGAGGAGGTGGGGGTCACAGAGGTGGTAGTGACTGTTGGCATGTCTGCATCGGAATGTTGCGTGTGTGAATGTCTGCGTGATCTGTGGTGCTTATGTTTGGATGAGCTTCTCTTGGGTGTTGAGGTGTGTGCAGGCTGGTCTGATGGTGTGGGTGGGACAGGCAGAGGAACAGGAGACTGGGAGGAGGGAGTTAGTAGAGGCAGGCAGGAGACAGGGACAATGGCTGCCGTCAGTGCTGAGGCCAGAGCCTGGAACGATCGCTGATGGGCAGCCTGACCCGAATGAATGCCCTCCAGGTACGCATTGCTGCGATGAACCTCCCTCTCCACCCCCTGGATGGCATTCAAAAGGGTAGTCTGCCCAACAATGAGCGTTCGGAGGAGGTCAATGACCTCCTCACTGAGGGCAGCGGGGGTAACAGGGGCAGGGCCTGAGGTGCCTGGGGCGAAGGAGATGCCCGGCTTCCTGGCAGAGCGGGCACGGGGCGAACGCTGAGGGGCTGCTGGGAGGGCGGAGATGGTGCGCTGGGTGGCGGCTGTACCTGTAATGGCGGGGGCACGGATGGTGCCACCCCCGCAAGGGAGCCCCCTTCCGAGGACGTGTCCGTGTCGCTGCAGGCTCCAGTCGTCCCCGTCGTGGAGCTCCCCTCGCCCTCCGTCTCACTGGTCCAGTCTGACTCTGTGGCATGGCCCTCCTGGGCCATGTGAGATGCAGCTCCCTCCTGCCCCGATGCCACTTCTCCTCCGCCTGATGATGCTGATGCACACAAGCACAGAAAGACAAACAAAAAGGGGGGGGGAGAGAGAAATAAAGGGATATTGAGTACATGGATCTCCGGTACAGTTAGCGGACATGACAGACACAGATGCCCCCTGCACTAAGTTGCGCACTTGGGGTCCGCTACGCATTCCGTGGAACATGCCCTACACGCCTAGAGTTGACAACTGCACCCATGGATGACACGGCCCAGGGATGGCTGTACTGACAAACTACTGAGGGTGGTGGCTGGGGACACAGGGGCTTACGGGGGTGCCCAGCCTACAGATATCGCCCTGGCCTAGGGGGACCCCCAGCCCTCCTCCCCCACCCAGACATCTCCACTGCGCGACAACAGAGTAGATAATGCTTGTACTCACCCCCTTGTGTCTGCTGTGCTGCCCTCACGCGCACATCCAATTCAGGGTAGGCCACCGCCAGGATCCGGAACATCAGGGGGCTCAGTTGACGGCAGGCACCCCGCCTACGTTGGGAGGCCATCCCCAGCAGAGACTCGGCGGTCTTCTTGGTCCCACGGCGGATGTCCTCCCACCTCTTGCGGCAGTGGGTGCCCCGTCGATGGTGGACCCCCAGGGTCCGGACTTCCTTGGCGATGGCACGCCAAATCCCGATCTTCTCATGGGCGCGGACCTATGTGACACGTACAGGGAGGGAGAAATACCACGTTCAAGTTTCTCAGCATTTTCCTTTCCAGTGGCCCAATGCCCCCCATCCCCGCCAGGCCCCCCGCCATGCCCCCCGCCAGGCCCAACATGCCCCCCATCCCCGCCAGGCCCCCCGCCATGCCCCCCGCCAGGCCCAACATGCCCCCCATCCCCGCCAGGCCCCCCGCCAGGACCCCCGCCAGGCCCAACATGCCCCCCATCCCCGCCAGGCCCCCCGCCATGCCCCCCGCCAGGCCCAACATGCCCCCCATCCCCGCCAGGCCCCCCGCCAGGCCCCCCGCCAGGCCCAACATGCCCCCCATCCCCGCCAGGCCCCCCGCCAGGCCCCCCGCCAGGCCCAACATGCCCCCCATCCCCGCCAGGCCCCCCGCCATGCCCCCCTCCAGGCCCAACATGCCCCCCATCCCCGCCAGGCCCCCTGCCAGGCCCCCCGCCAGGCCCAACATGCCCCCCATCCCCGCCAGGCCCCCCGCCAGGCCCAACATGCCCCCCATCCCCGCCAGGCCCCCCGCCAGGCCCCCAAGCCAGCCAGTGGCCCCAAATCCATATTGAATTAAACTCACTTGTTGGTCTGGAGGCCCGTAGAGTAGCGCATACTGGGGGAGGACCCCATCCACAAGTTTCTCCAACTCATCTCCAGTGAAGGCAGGGGCCCTTTCCCCAGGCGCAGCAGCCATTGTCCCTTCCAGACCGAGGTCACAGCAACACTTGCAGTATAGGTCCTCTCCTGTGAAAGTTCAAGTCGCAAGTGGATAAGTAGATAGAAAATGGCGGTGACGTCCGCGGCGGTGCGTACCGCGGCGGTGCGTCCCGCCACCGCCGGCGCCCTTCGCCATTGGCTCCTGAAACCCATAGGCTTCAATGTTAACCAATGCGGCTTTGCGCCGCGGTCTTCGCCCGCCGCCCGCCGCGGTGTGCCACGCCAGCGCATTGACCTCACATCCCATTGTCACACTTCACAGGTCAGGCAGCCGCCATTTCCAGGGCCCACATGGCTCAATTTCAACTGCGTCACACAGGCCTAGGCCTTGCATAGCCACTCAGACACGCCATTCACTGCATAGAGAATCGTATACTGTGCTAGCTGTGAGTACGTACCTGTGGGTTGCTTGACTGTGTGCTCCATGTTGTCCTTCCTAGGCACCGTCCGCTGGGTTGGGCGAGGAGACGGATGAATCCTCCCGTGTACCGACCGCTGGTGGACCTGTCGAAAATGGAAGAACGCCACATTATCCTGACCTACCGTCTTAACCGTGCCACTATCCATGAACTGTGTGCCCAGCTGGAGCCCGACCTGATGTCCCCCATCCGCCAACCCACAGGGATTCCCCCTCTGGTGCAGGTCATGTCAGTACTCCATTTCTTGGCAAGTGGGTCATTTCAGACAACCGTGGGAATTGCTTCTGGGATGTCTCAGCCCATGTTTTCGAAGGTGTTATCCAGAGTGTTGTCTGCCCTGATGAAATCCGTGAGGAGCTACATCATTTTCCCTGAGGTGGGCGAATTGGCTACAGTAAAGGGTGATTTCTACGCCCTTGGACATATTCCCAACGTCATTGGTGCCATTGATGGGACCCATGTGGCTTTGGTTCCCCCAAGAGACAGGGAGCAGGTGTACAGGAACAGAAAAAATTACCATTCAATGAACATCCAGGTGGTGTGTTTGGCTGACCAGTACATCTCGCATGTAAATGCCAAATTCCCAGGGTCAGTGCATGACGCCTACATCCTCAGGAATAGCAGCATCCCTTACGTGATGGAACAGCTACAGAGACACCGTGTATGGCTAGTGGGGGACTCTGGGTACCCCAACCTGTCGTGGCTACTGACCCCAGTAAGGAATCCCCGGACCAGGGCAGAGGAACGGTACAATGAGGCCCATGGGCGTACTAGGAGGGTGATCGAACGCACCTTTGGCCTCCTAAAGGCCAGGTTTAGGTGCCTGCATATGACAGGTGGATCCCTAATGTACTCACCTAAGAAGGTGTGTCACATCATCGTGGCCTGCTGCATGCTTCACAACCTGGCTTTGCGCCGCCAGGTGCCTTTCCTCCAGGAGGATGGTCGAGACGGTGGTGTTGTGGCAGCGGTGGAACCTGAGGAGAGTGACGAGGAGGAAGACGACGGGGCTGAAACAGACAACAGGGACAGAATCATTGAACAGTACTTCCAATAGGACACAGGTAACATTTCAAAGATAATTTAGTAAATGTTAACTACTCTCCTGCATATCTGCTGCCTGTCTATTTGCCCCAGTGTATGATGACTGAGTTTTGGCTTTTCCCTCCCTATTTCAGATCTGGGGTCCCCACTACGAGTCCTGTGCTTCGTTTCCCCATGGACTACAGCTTTGTGGCAGCTGTTTGTTGACTTCACCATGTACAAGGACATATTTGCACTGTCATGTCAATTACAATATATTGAAATCACAGCCAGACTCCAGATATTTTGGTGCAAAATAGGTGTTTATTTAAGTGCTCAAAATGGGATGGGTGGTTTCAAGTGGGTGGGGGCTATGGTGAAGGAATGTCCATGGCAGAGTCCAGAGTAACAGTCACACAGGTACATTGTCCAGAGGCCTGTGGAGAGATGGAGCATGGGCAGTTCAAGGATGGACAGGGTGACAATGTGGGACAGTGGGATGACATCAGGTGGTATCCATTGCTGGCGGGGGTCTTGACATCCTACTCTGTCTTCTTGCGAGATCTCAGGGCCCTCTTGCGGGGTGGTTCTTCTCCTGCAGGAGGTGGGGGTCTGGTGGGCTGCTGCTGTGCGGGGGCCTCCTGTCCACTAGCGCCGGCGGAGGTGGTTGGCTGTTCTTGGTCCAGGCTAGTGGCAGGGGCCCTTGGGTGTTGTTGAGTGTCCGCCCTGTTGTTGACGAGGTCCTGCAGCAGCCCTACCATGGTAACCAGGGTGGTGTTGATGGCTCTGATGTCCTCCCTGTACCCCCGATAATGTTCCTCCTGCAGTACCTGGATCTCCTGGAACCGGGCCAGTACCGTCGCCATCGTCTCCTGGGAGCGGTTGTATGCTCCCATGATGGTGGTGAGGACCTCGTGGAGAGTGGGTTCCCTGGGCCTCTCCTCCCCCCCCTGTCGCACAGCTGCCCTCCGAGTTCCCCTGTTTCCCTGGGCCTCTGCCCCCTGGCCGGTGTGCCCACTACCACTGCCCCCAGGTCCCTGTTGTTGTTGGGGTGGTGGGTTATCCTGGGTGCCCTGTAGTGGTAGACACACCGCAGATTGACGCGCCCTGGAGACAGAGGCATGGGCCCGCTGGGTGGGAGCTGTGCTGGTGTTCCCAGAGGGGTTTGGGTCTGTAGTGGCCTGGGCCTGTGTGAGGGGAACCGACTGTCCAGAGGTCCCCGATGGTCCGGGCTGGTCATCGGTGTCCAGGTCGACAGAGCTGCTGTCATCGCTGACGGCCTTTTGGGTGGGGGGTGTGGAGAATTCTGGCCCCTCCGCCGCGGTGTGTTGACGGTCGGGTCCTGCAGGGGTATAGAGGTATGGTTATAGTTTCAATGTGTGGCATATGGGTGTATCTGTGGGTTCTCGTGTCCCCAAGTGCTGGCATTCGTGTGTGGGGGCTTTGGTGAGGGTGGCTTGTGGGGGGGATGTGTATATGCATTGGGCATGCTTTGGTGATGGGTGTCCATGCTTAGTGGACGCATGCAGGCCTAGGTTTTGGGATGTGTGGGTTGTGATGGTGAGACATTGGCGGGGAATAGGTGTGCTGGGGGTGGGGGTGAGGATGGTGGTGGGGGTGAGGATGGTGGTGGGGGTGGGGGTGAGGGTGGGGTTCGAGGATGGGGGTGAGGGTGGGGTTCGAGGATGGGGGTGAGGTTTGGGGTATGATTTGGCATGCAGGTGGGGGGGAAGCAGTATTGAAGCTTCAACTTACCAGTATCCATTCCTCCGCCGACTCCTGCGAGGCCGTCAGGATGCAGGATGTTCAAGACTTCCTCCTCCCATGATGTGAATTGTGGGGGTTGAGGTGGGGGTCCTCCGCCAGTCTTCTGCACGGCGATGTTGTGCCTGGATACCATGGAACGCACCTTCCCCCGTAGGTCGTTCCATCGCTTCCTGATGTCTTCCCGATTTCTGGGGTGCTGTCCCACTGCGTTGACCCTGTCGACAATCCTCTGCCATAGCTCCGTCCTCCGGGCAATGCTGGTGTATTGTATCTGTGTGCCGAACAGCTGGGGCTCTACCCGAACGATTTCCTCCACCATGACCCTGAGTTCTTCGTCTGTGAAGCGGGGTTGTCTTTGGGGTGCCATGGGGTGGTGTGTATGATGTGTGGGGTGGAGTATGTGTATTTAAGTGAGTTGAGTGTGGTGGTGTGTGTTGTTTTGTGTGTGAATAGTGTGTGGGTGATGGTGTTGAGTGGCTGTGGCTGTTTTTTTTTGGATGCTGGTGTCTCGCTCTTGCCTTCTTTACGAATTTTTTAGCGTAGGGGTTTGTGGGTGATGTGGGTGGGTGTTTTATATTGTATTGTGTGTGTGGGAGTGGTGTGTGTATGTGTATCAGGTGTGTGGGATTCAAATCGTCCAATGTGGCTGAGTTTTGTTCGTTTGTGTGTATTCTGACCGCGGCGGTGTGTCCCGCCAATGGAATACCGCGTTTGAATGACCGCCGCGTGGATTCGTGGGTCGTAATGGGATGGGCGTATTTCTGTTGGCGTGACGGTGGAGGTTTTGTCACCTCCACTTTTCCGCCGACCGCTGGTCTGGCGGTCTGTTGTGGCGGTCGGATTTTCGGAGGTTTGCCTTCTGTGGGTCAGAATGACCGTGGTGGGTTTCTGCGACCGCGGCGGGATTATGGAGGATTTCTGACCGGCGGTAGGCGCCTTTTACCGCCGAGGTCAGAATGACCCCCTTAGTGTTAGGGAGGAGGGTGGGGGGTCCTTATTCATTCTATTTTTCATTTTTGTGTGGGTGGGTGGGGGTCAATGTTGGGATTCCTGTTTGTTTATAAAAAAAAAATTAAAAAAACATTCTAAAAATAAATAAAAGAAAATACAAAAATATATATGATTGTTTAGGATAGTATAGTATGTGTGTAGGTTAGTAGGTGTTGTCCTGCATGTGTCCTGTCTCATAATGGTGGTTGGGGGGTTGATGTTTAGATCGATTCGTTATATGTGTAGAGTAAGTTTAGCTTAGGTTAGTTAGGGACAGTTGTGGGTTAGGAGTAGTCAGGTTAGATTAGTGTAGGTATGACTTTTCCCTTAGTTGCCTCTGGTGTGAATACATAGGAATAAACATATAGTTAACCCTTTGCATTATGAGTTAACGGCTACTTGATCATGGCCTTGACATCAGTGTAGGTGAATGTTTTTCTATGACATTTGTGTCCTATGCTACACACCACAGACCATGGAGCTTTAACATGGCAGCTACCCGTGTGCTAACTTGGTAAGTATCCACCATTTGGTAGACCCACCATTGGTAGTTTACATCGATCACCAAGGATTTGTGTTGATGAGTAGGTATTCTACATCACAAAGTGTGCTTCCAGACTTGGTATTGTGGGTAATTTATTAGGTCGGACTGCAGTGTGATGTTCAGGGAGATATTTGTAGATGAGGTGTTGTTAACACTCTTGTCTTGTTGCCTTCATTGCTGACATAGATCATGTGTGTAAAAATTCTGCATGACTTCCCTTCATGGAAGTATACTCAGAAAGGGTGATTGATGCAGTATTTAGTTGTGTTTGCTTAGATTATGCTGCATAATTTCATGTTTTAGTATTGCATGGTGCCTACATTTATCAGCCACCATTAGTTGACTTGAATTGCTATAGATGGAGCATTATTCTGTCCAACACAGCATGATTGTGTGTGGTTTGTCTCTTCATCAGTTATTCTCCTCAGGATGGTCAGGCTATGATGCAATCCTGGCCACTGCACAGATGTATCAGACTACATGATGTCAGGACAGTTGTATTGACAAGCTACATGGTTGTCACACAGGCACTTTAGAGTTATCTACTGCACAGTTTATGTGTCAAATAACACAGAGACATATTAGGTGTGCAAGTGCTATTTATTGATAGGTGCTGTAGTGCAAAATGTCTATTGTCCATGTTTGCTGAGTCCGTTCTGGTGTATGCTTACATGGTGATCCTACAGAAGGGGTGTGGATGATGCTCCTGACATGCTGGGGTGATGTAACAGACAGTGCAGAGGGACAGGATTTGCCAAATAGTAGGAGAGAGACATTCACTGGCAATGGTGACAAGTCATACAGTGGTTAGCAGAACAGTCATTGAGTGTAGTTGTAGTGAGACTGGCATTCGACAAAACGTAGGACCTTGGTCAAAGTAGGCCATGGTGCAGGGACTAGTGCTTCCGGGTACTCTTCCGTGAGAATGTGATCTGTTCCATGTCTTCTTCTTCTGATGTGTGTGTTGCCTGGTTTGTCCTTGTTGTTGTTGGTTGTGAAGGGGCAACACACACCTCAGTGTTAGAAGACGTAGAGTCAGACATCCCCGGGGCTGCTCCCTGTGAAGTTCTTAAGGGGAGTACTGCTGCAAGGAGGGCCTGCTGGTTTTTGAGAATAGCAGCCACATCACGATGGTAGGCAGCCAGGTCAGCCCTGAGGGAGTCATGAGTGCATGCAGTGGAAAGTTTGGGGTGCGAGGTGTTGTGGCAACTCCCTTACTGCAGTGGTGAATTCCATTATGGTTTCTTGTAGTCCTTGCAGTATGGATGTTAGGGCTTGCATAGCTGCTGCCTGATCTGCAGATGACAACATGCACGAGCGCACCCCCTCAAGGCTGGCTGCCATAGTTTGCATCCCCACCCGAACCTCCTTGGCCAGCTCCCGCTGTACACCAACTACAGTTCTTTCAAAGCTGGTGCCAGTGTCATCAGAGTCCTCAGCTGTATTGGAGCTGGCAGGTCTTAGAATTGGGGTGGTGGGTGGTTCTTCGGTGATGGCTGCTTGTTCTATGCTCCTCCTTGTGATTAAAGTGGGGTCTGGAGGGTTTCAAGGACCTTTTGGATGGTCTCCTGGGAAATGTTTATGGGCTCGTCATCCATGTCATCAGGGAAATCAGGGACAGGCATTTCGGCAGGAGATCCATGTTCCTCTGCAATGAAACAGGGTACAATTAGTGTGTCTGTGTTGTGACAGTTTTGACGTAACATGCAAGCCTTTTGATGACTTTACTTTGTGATCTTGTTTGGTATTGGTATCTGCTGTCCTTCATATGGGCATTGTTATAGGCCTATGGCCCACCTGTGTGTCACATGTATTTTATAGAGTTATCAGACTTGTCTGCCTAATCGCCTCTAGGTGTTGCTTTGTACCAAATAGGGAATAGCCATCTTTTTGTCCTACTCGACCCTCCGTGTATATCTATTCTTATGGTGAGACCTTTCACTGGCTGTGGGTGTTGTGATTGCCCTGGCAGCACACTTGCCTCTCAGGACCTGCCCCAAAATCTGTTTGTTCACATTGACCTAATTGTAATTGTTATAAGGCATATGTTATGCATGGCAATGTTACGGTGTGATATGGATGTAGACATTGTTGATGTTTCCAGCTGATGTTGGGTAATGTGTGTTTAATTGGATTGCCCTGTTTATCGTATCAATGTCCTATTTGGTCCTCTGACTGTGCTGGTGTGTGTCAGTGACCAGTTGCATGTGT
Source organism: Pleurodeles waltl (assembly GCF_031143425.1). NCBI lineage: Eukaryota > Metazoa > Chordata > Amphibia > Caudata > Salamandridae > Pleurodeles > Pleurodeles waltl. The sequence goes on along the minus strand of NC_090447.1, from coordinate 935,496,153 downwards.
CCCCTCCTCAATGTTGTTGTCTGAGCAGTATGACATTAGTGATGTTGCCTTGTTAGCCAGGCACGTGAGGGACCCTGACGTATGCAGCATGTGTGTGTCCTTAGTGCTGTGTGGCTCCTATTGCTATTTACTTTGGCTGATGTATGTGTCAACTATGGGCATTGACATTTGAGTGTACTGATGCCTTTATCTTATTTCTGGAGATTGTTGCAGATGTCATCCTCACCCCCTAATTTGGGTATGTATGTTCCATGGGGAGGTTACTGCCATCGGCTACTATAGCTGCACAGAGATCAGAGGTGTTAGTGTCAACTGTTGTTGCAGTTACATTGCAGCTGTTGTTTTGGCTACTGGATTACTGATAGGGACCTAGTTGATGTTGGATCTATTTTGACTGACGAGTGCCAGGATGTAAGTTTGACGTAGTGGCCTTCCAACCTGTCGAGGCTTTCCCTTAGCTCCATTGTTGTCATGACAGAATGCCCCCATGGGACTGTTGTTGGTGTTGTGTTATGTCGTGCCCCAGCTTCTGTCTGTGCAGGCCATGCCCCCCTGCCGTGCCCCTTTACCTATGCCACTCCATATATATGCTGACTTACATGCATTGTGTAGTAGAGATTCCCCACCCCGGTTGCAGTTATCATTATTGCATTATAATTCCCCATGCGACTTACCCTGCATGTGCGTTGTCTCGTGGTAGTCTGTGCTGTCCTGTCCTTGAATCCCTGTGATGATCTCCTCTGGGATGACGGCTGCGACCATCTCCTCCATGTGGTCCAGGGCCTCCTGGTGTGCTGGACTCCCACCTCCAGTCTGCAGTGCTGCCTTCCTGTTCCTGGCCATTTTTTCCTTTGTCCTACGTTTGCAGTCATGCCAGCGTTTCTTACACTCAGTGACTGTCCTGCGTACTTCAGCCACACTGTTGATCTTGTCAACAATTTGTTGCCATATGGCCTTTCTCCTGCTGATTGGCAACTTAGAGGTGATGAACAGTTGGTGCTGGTGTTCCGTCACCTCTTTAACCAGGATTTCCTGCTCCTCTGCACTGAAGCGACACTTTCTTTTTTTTCTATATATGTCTTGGTTCCTGTATGGATCATCCTGGCTGGTTCCTGGTCTGCTGTCATCTTCCTGGGGTCTGTTGTGGCATCTGGGATCCATTTTGGCTCTCCTCTGCTGAAAGGGAAGTGTTCGCGGGTGAATTTGACGCTATTACCCACAGTCATTTACGTCGCGTTAACGTTGTTTTCCTTTACGACTTGACGCCGCTGTGTGCGTCAAAAAATAATGACTCCCACCTGTTGGTTGCGCCGCCGTGCGTCAAAGTATAAATTTGACGCCCGCACAGCGCATCGAAATGGCGTTAGCCGGCGGTAATTTTTTTGACGCAAAACTGCGCCGGCGCAGCTTTGCGTCAAAAAGTATAAATATGGCCCTATATGTCTGTACAATTCCAACCCAATGTTGTTACTGATGCTTGCTTCTCCTCATGTTTCAGCTGCCAGCATGACTGAGGCACAGAGGTAAGACAAAAGGGCCAAACGTTACCGCCACATAGTGGAAGTTGATGATGCCTACCGCCAAACGGGCAGGAGGTTCTGAAAGGAAAAAACATCAGGGTACTGGCGTGCCTTTCCTCATGGGGACCTCAAAAACAGCCACAGCAGGACACTGGCAAGAAGCTATCAGGGGTGTAGGGGGCCACTTGTGGAGCAGGGCCATCGATGACAGCTGCATCATTATCAACACAGCCACCATTGCAGCCACCTGCAGCAGTGGCCCCAAGTCAATTTGAGATAGACATGAAGAGGGACATTAGGCTGATATTGTCAAGACTGACAAAATTGGTGGCGGAGGTTTGCAGCAGATCGCAAGATTATGCGCTACGCCAAGAAGAAGTTGAAGAAAACACACAAGTGAACTACTGTAGCATTCCTCAACCTCTCAGTTTTTACTCCTCTCTTTTACCATTTTGTATTGTTTTAATGAGGGTATTAAATATGTCATGATAGGCTGGTGTAGGGTAGGCATAGATTAGTTTAAGTATAGTGGGGGTGGGTTTTACTATATCATTTATTGTTGGGGGTTCGGTGGGGGGTAATATTGGAGTATTTATGCATAAACGAAAAGATATTTGTTTAGGCCATAGGTTAGGTAAGTATATGTGTAGTTATAGTTTATGTTGTCCTACTTGTTTCTCATCTCATACGGGGGCCGGGGGCCAATGTTTAGAGTGTGGTGTTACATGTGTAAGATATTTAGATAGGTGAAGTTTACATTTTGGGATAGTTAGCTTAGGTTAGTTTAGAATACGGTAGGTTTCAGATTTTCATATGCATGATGGTTTTAAATAAATCCTGTTCATATTTGTTTTAATGATTTAGTCTTGGGCTGATCATGAGTACACTGGCCAAGTTGGGGGAATGGCCTAGGGTATGCTTACTGTCATGTTTTTCTAGGTTTCCCACATGCATCTTCATGACCAAGGAGCTGTCAGAATGGCTGTTATATTCTATCTACTTGTGGACTCATTTGACTTCTGTGTTCAGCCAGTCACAATGTTCATCTTGAGAGGTGAATATGGTACTTCACCTGTCATTGGTGGGGGGGCTGGTAAATCATTGTTGGCTAGTGTGATACATCTGACAACTCCCAAGTTTTGAACTGTGTTCTGCAACATTGACAGGTGTCCACCACTGATTAGGTTAGGCTTTCCTGTTGCACACACAGTTGTACTTGTACTCCCATCTGGGTAGCTCAAATTACATTGGTTAATGAGTCATACATACCATATGTCTACTTCAAAGGCTATGTTTTCAGGAGCATTTGATCCACACTTTAAATTGGTTGTAGCAGACAACACCATTGTTTAACTTCCTCTTGTTTGGATCCTAGTGTGTGGCTTAGTGTCTGTTAGACTTGCCATCCTTGACGTGGTCTCCCCTAGCTTTTTGCCTCTGTTTTCCAGGTTGTTGATATGTGCTGGACTCTGTTTTTGCTGTTTTTGTTACTATGGGTGCTTTACCACTGCTATCCAGTGCTAACATTCAAGTGTTCCTATGTAAAATGTATGTGTAATTGGCTTTCCATGATTGGCATATTCGATTTACTAGTAGGTCCCTAGTACACTGCACTAGAGGTGCACATGAGTAGCCCTGTAAACATGGCTCAGACCTGCCACTGCAGTGTCTGTGTGTGCAGCTTTAAACTGACAATTCGACTTGGCACGTGTCACCACTTGCCAGGCCTAAACCTTCCATTTTTATATATGTAACGCACCCCTGAGGTACGACCTAGGTAGCCCCATGGGCAGGGGCAGTGTATGTTAAAGGTGTGACATGTACTGATGTGTTTTACATGTCAGATTTCACTGTTACAAGGCCTATGTCTCTCATAGGTTAACGTGGGGGCTGCCTTTAAATATTATTAAAGTACAGATTCCCTTTGGGAGCAGATCGAAATTCAGAGTTTAGGGTCACTGAACTCACAATTTAAAAATATATATTTTAGTAAAATTGATTTTAAGATTGAATGTTTGAAAATGCTACTTTTAGAAAGTGAGCATTTTCTTGCTTAAACCATTTCTGTGACTCTGCCTGTTTGTGGATTGCCTGTCTGGGTCAGTTCAACAATTGGGCTGTTTGCACCTCTCTCTAGACAGTGACACAAAAGGAGCTGGGGTGTAGCCTGCATATTCTGATGAGCCATCTGTGCTGGAAGGAAGGGGAGGAGTGGTCACTTACACCTGAAAGGGCTGTGCTATCCCTCATACAGTGCAGTCTTCAATCCCCTGGTGTGTGTCTGGGGACTGACCTGGGCAAGGCAGGATTTTGAAAGCAACAGAAACTTCTCTTAGAAGTAGGCCTACTTCAAAGGCAGAAATAGGTATAAGAAGAGCATCCAAAACCCCTGAAAATCAGAGTGACTTTTGTGTGACTTCCCACTGGTGAAGAATCTCCAAGGGACTGAACTGAGCCTGCCTCCTGTTGTTGAAGTCTCAGGGACATCAAAGACTTCTCTCTGCCAGCACTTGGGCTTTCTGCTGAGAGTCCTGCCTGCCAAGAGGTACCCTGACCTGTCTCTGGGCCCTGGAAATGTACAGCTGGTAGGAAAGGACAGAAATCCACGCAAAGACCACAGTGCAGGGAAACTTTCGACACACCACCCATCTCACAGCTGATAAATGACGCAATGCCTGCCTCGCAGCTAAAATCAAATGTACACGTGCATCGCGGCTGGAAGATCGGTGCAATGCAGCCGGGGAAACGACACACAACACCCACAGCAGCTGCTGTTAATGACGCAAGCCCCCACGCAGTGACATTTCTTGACACCAACATCGCTGGGCGTGGAACATCAATGTGAAGCCTGCCCGGACCTGAGGTGCTTGTCTGGATAGACACATCACTCTAATGTAGGAGAGAAGAAAAGATACACGCCAACCTGACCAGAGGAGGAATGACACAAGTTCTCACTTGAGGGTGAGAAATTGACGCATTGATGGTATTTTTCGACTCACTTTTGCCTGTGCAGCTTTATTTTGACCCTGCCAAGGTACTTTCGTGGAATAACCGCATTCTCACTGTTTTCTATGGATTAAGAATCTTAGGGGGTTATTCTAACTTTGGAGGAGTGTTAATCCGTCCCAAAAGTGACGGTAAAGTGATGGATATACCACCAGCCGTATTACGAGTTCCATAGGATATAATGGACTCGTAATACGGCTGGTGGTAAATCCGTCACTTTTCCGTTACTTTTGGGACGGATTAACACCTCCTCCAAAGTTAGAATAACCCCCTTATTCTTTTTAAAATTAATAACTTGACTTGTGTATGTTGGATTTTTGTTGGTTTGGTCTTATTTGGTTAAGATAAATAGTACCTATTTTTCTAAACCTCTGTTGTGTCCTTTTGTATTGGGTTCACTGGGTTACTGTGTGTGTTGGAACAAATACTGTACAACTTGCTTCTCAAGTTAAGCCTGCCTGCTCAAGCCAAGCTACCAAGAGGGTGAGCAGGTGTTAACTGAGGGTGATTCTCCTTTACCCTGACTAGAATGAGGGTCCTTGCTTGGACGGGGTAACCTGACTGCCAACCAAGGACACCATTTCTAACATTGGTGATCAGCAGTGAGGGTTGGACTTGTATTTGTACGTATCATACAGTGATTAAGTATACACTACTGTTTTCAGTGCAGACCATTATGTGAACATATACAACTTGTTTTTGCTTTTTCTCTTTTGGATTGTTTTTTCCTACTTCCATATTTTGGTGATTTTGAACTTCATTGGGAACTCTTTTTTCTGCTTTGGAACTTACACTTTTGTTGATTCGTCATCATGCCTCAATCTGGAGGTGTATCAGCTGGAGCTGCTTTTGACTAAGGGAAACTAGAGAGCTATACAGTTGCTCAGTTGAGGCAGTTCTGCAAAAATCTCACCTGCCCCATTAAGGGCTCCACCTGGAAGGAGGAGCTGCAGAAGGCACTGAGGGTCTAGGTGACAGCCAGGAAGTTTAGGGGCACACAGAGGAGGAAAAGAAGGATGAGGGTGAGGAGGTGCAATCCATACACAATGGTATAGTAGGTGGGCCTGTTATATCAAGGGAGAGAGTCTCCAGGGCAGGTAGCAGTGTGTCATCCAAGGGTCTGACTCCTGTAGAGTTACAGGACAGACAGGCAGAGACGGCTCAACAGCCGGAGTTGGAAAAGTTTAGGATGGAAAGGGAGACGAAAGAGAGGAGGACGGCCATAGAGGAGAAGAAGATACTACTGGCTCATGAGCTCAGCTTGAGGAAGCTGGATCAGAGGAGCCAGTCCAGTAGGGATGGTGGCAGCAATATCACACTGCAGCCTGAGAGAATGGAGCATATTCCTAAGGACCTTTTGAAGGATAACAAAAGGGAAGATGACATATTCTTGTGGTTCAAGGGGTATGAGTCTGCTGCCCATATGAATCTGATCCCTGAAGCTCATTGAGGGGCGGGTCTGCAGAAGCACTTTGAGTTAGAGGGAAGGGGTAATCGGACATCCTTAAGGGATCCTCAGGTGCCTACCTACTTTATCATGAAGGATGCCCTACTCGCAAGGTATGGTCTCACCCCTGAGTAGTATAAGGACAAGTTTAGGTAATCTAAGAGGAAGGAATCCTAAACATGGTTGGAATGTGTTTATTGTTTTAGCATGTCACTGGATGGTTGGGTGAAGGGCAGTAGGGTGTGAATGTATGAGGGGCTTTAAAATGTGATTGCTTGGGGGCACTGGTACAGTTTATGTTTTCTAGAGCCTTGCCAGAACCTAATTGACATCAAGCTGACTGACCCCAGGAAGCTTGCACAGGAAGTGGATCTCTGGAGAGCACCGGGGTCCAGAAGAGGTATGGGGGGAGACCACATCAAGAGTGGGTAGGGTCCCTCTCAGAAGAAAGGTGGGGGTGAGGGTAAACAGGGGGAGTTCTCTAAAGGGCCTCATTCTTGTTCCCAGGGTAAGGATCACCAGTCCCCCAGTAAAAAGCAGCCATGGTTCTTCCAAGCAAAACCTGTGGAAGGGGGTCCCCTACGTAAGTGTTATGCATGTGACCAGCTGGGTCATGTGAGGAAGGAACCCCAAATGCCCCAAGAGTAAACCAGCACCAACTGGTGCTCAGTCCCAGGGCTTGGCTAGCATAGCGCTTGGGGAGGAATTGGGTTCCAGGTGGGTGGGAGCCAGCTGAGATGACCCTTGTCTCAATAGGGAGAGTGAGGTGGCCCAGAGAACCTTAGTGCCTGAGAACACTAAAAAGTACAGGCAGTGGGTGACCGTTAACGGATAGAGGGTGTAGGATCTGAGGGACACAGGATCCAGTGTGACTACATAGAGGAGTCACCTGGTGTCTGTAGAGCAGATAGACCCCGTGTACTTCACCAAATAGTTGCAGTGGACAACTAATAGCACCAGTGCAGAGTGGCATAGGGTCCCTTTGAATGGGGGGTGTCTCAGGTTCCTTGAAGGTAGCTGTGAGTCCTACCATGCCTGTGGATTGTTTGCTTGGCAATGACCTGGAGGATTCCCCTTGGAAGGAGGTGGAACACAGATCACTCTTGGAGATGTTGGGTCTGCCTGGGTGGGTATGCATATCCTCCAGGTCAATGGCAGCCCGTCAGGGTGGTCAGGAGCCCCTGGAGCCTGAAACAGTGGCCCAGGGGACCGCCAAAAAGAGGAAGGGCAAGGGCATGGGAAACAGGCCCCAGAAGTTCCAATGGTATAGGAGGAGGTGGAGCCTGAGGATGACGCCCCAGAGCCTACAGGGGAAGAGGTGGCTGCACTGGGGAGGTCCCTGAGCTGTCACAGTGGCAGCAGGAAGGGGGGACCACCAGGGAGGCCTTCTGTAAGGCACAGAGGACATGCCCTACTCTAGTGGGTTTGCAGGAGCAGGCTGCAGACCAGGGGGCTAGCAAGGAGCCAGGATCTCACCTGATTTATTGGGAGGACGGCCTCCTGTATAGTGAGCCTAACGTTGCTGAGCCTGGGTCAGCCTGTGTACTGGTGGTACCCCAGTGCTTCAGAGCCTTCCTACTGGGTCTGGCTCATGAAGTGCCTCTAGCTGGACATTTGGGGCAGGACAAGACCTTCGAACGGCTTGTCAACCACTTTTAATGGCCCATAATGTGCAGGCACTCAGATGCTCATTGGAGGTCTTTCCATACTTGTCAGGCAAGTGGCAAGATTGGAGGGAAATGTGAGGCTCCCCTCCAAACCTTTCCAGTGGGTAGTCCCCCCTTTGAAAGAGTCGGTATTGATGTTGTGGGACCTCTGGATCCCAAGACAGCCATGGACAACAGGTTCATCCTGGGTCTTGGTGGATCATGTCACCCAGGTACCCAGAAGCCATTCCTCTGAGATCTATCACTTTCCCTGTGGTAGGTCGTTAGTAGATGTTTTTTTTGTAAAATCCATATGGGGTTCCCCAAGGAAGTGGTATCTGATAGGGGTTACAACTTCATATCTACTTAAATGAAGTATCTGTGACAGGAGTATGGGGTAACGTATAAGTTGACTACTCCTTACCAACCCCAAAGCAATGGTCTGGTTGAAAGGTTCAACCGCACCTTAAAAGGCAAGATCATGGGTCTGTCAGAGCCTCTGAGATGGAAGTGGGACATCCTCTTGCCATGCCTTCTGTTCACTTACGGGGAGAGGCCTCGAAAAGGGCTTGGATTTATTCCTTTTGAGTTACTGTATGGTCACCCTGTTAGGGGACCTTTGAGTCTGGTGAAGAAGGGCTTGGAGAAAGCCCCCAGTAAACCTCCCAGGATGGATTTAGCTACATGCTGGCCTTCAGAAACAAGACTGCCCGCTTTAGATCTCTTGCACAAGAGAATCTGGAAGCAAGTCAGTTAGACATGAACAGTGGTATGACCAGAATGCCACTCTGGTCGAGTTTCAGCCTGGGCGAAAAGTGTGGATAATGGCACCAGTTAAGTCAAGGGTGCTCCAGGACAAGTGGACTGGGCCATTTGAGGTGGTGGAGTGCAATAGCGAAGTCACCTACCTGGTGGGCTTGCGGACTCCCAGGAACCCTTTAAAGGTCCTGCACGTGAACTGTATCAAACCACACTTTGAGCGGACTGATTTGTCCATGCTCCTAGCAACAGATGATGGGTAGAGGAAGAGAGTGACCCTCTTCCTGACCTCCTGTCTGCTGGAGAGAAGGATGGGTCTGCGGAGGGAGTGAACCTCTTCCCCTCCCTGACTGCGGAAAAGCAGAGGGACTTTCGCCAGATAATGGGTCAGTTTACCTCCCTGTTCTCCCTGATCCCAGAGAAGACACACTTGTGTATACATGATGAGGACACTCGGTACAGTCTACCCATTAAACAGAAAGTTTACAGGATAACTGATAAGGTCAGGGTGAGCATCAAACATGTGGTATCTAAGATGTTAACCCTAAGGGTGATTGAGTTTTCTAGCAGCCCTTGGGCCAGCCCTGTGGTCTTGGTCCCAAAAGCTGCCGGTCCTGGCGCCACCCCAGAACTCCAGTTCTGTGTGGACTACTTGGGTCTCAATGCAGTCACTAAAAATGACATGCACCCTATCCCCAGAGATGATGAGCTCATAGATCGATTTTGAGCTGGCTTCAGCACAACTGATTTGACATTTGGCTATTGGCAGATTGCCTTATCTGAGGGGGCCAAGGAGAGGTCAGCATGTTCTACCTCGGGTGGACACTTCCAGTTTAAAGAGTTGATATTTGGGGTGAAAAATGCCCCTGTCACATTCCAGAGGTTGGTCAACCGGGTGTTGACTGGGCTGGATGACTTCAGTGCAGCATACCTGGATGACATTGCAGTGTTCAGTTCCACCTGGGAGGAACACTTGCAACATATCTTGGTCACGTGCCACTGGATTCAAGCTAGCCTGGCTGATGAAGGGTGATACCCTGAAACTGTCCCAGGATGCTTGTTTCCGGTCCATGGACGACTTGGCCTAGCAATTTGGGCTGGACTGTTCTCATGGGGAACAGTGTCAGGATTGATTTGCATATGGCTCTGTCCAAACTGGGGTGGCACGGTGAGCAAAATAATTGATGGAATAAACCCATATCTGTGACGGGTTGAATTTTTAATAATTCTACATTCTGTCCATCATTTGTGTTTGTTTACTTTTAGAAAGTAGGTATTTTCTTGCTTAAACCATTCTGTGATTTGTGTTTGTGGATTCCCTGTTTGGGTCAGTTTGACAGTTGGGCTGTTTGCACCTCTCTCTAGACGATGACAGAAAGGGAGCTGCAGTGTAGCCTTCACATCCTGATGAGCCATCTGTGCCGGGAGGGAGGGGAGGAGTGGTCACTTACACCTGAAAGGGCTGTGCTGGCCCTCACACAATGCAGTCTTCAACTCCCTGGTGTGTTTCTGGGGCCTGGCCTGGAGAAGGCAGGATTTTGAAAACAACTGAAACTTCTCTTTGAAGTAGGCCTACTTCAAAGGCAGAAAGGGGTATATGAAGAGCACCCAAACCCCCTCAAAATCAGATTACTTCTGGAACCAAGAGGAACCACTGCCAAGGAGAAGAGTTGGAGAAGCTTGAGGAGGAGTACTGCCCCTTTGCCTGTGACTGTGCTTTTCTGGGTTGGCCTGCAATAGCTGCTTCTGCCTGAGGGAGGACAAAGACAGACTTTTGTGTGACTTCCCACTGGTGAAGAATCTCCAAGGGCTTGAACTGAGCTTGCCTCCTGTTGTTGAAGGCTCAAGGACATTGAAGACTTCTCTCTGCCAGCACTTGGGCTTTCTGCTGAGAGTCCTGCCTGCCAAGGGGTGCCGTAACCTGTCTCTGGACCCTAGAAAGGTGCAGCTGGTGGAGCAGAAGAGAAATCGATGCAAATCCTGCAGTGTGTGGAAACGTTCGATTCACCACCCGCCTCACGGCTTATAAACGATGCACCGCCGGGCTCGCAGCTAAAATCGACACTCCACCTGCATTGCAGCTCTTATTCTTCTTCTTTTTATTCATAACTTGACTTGTGTATGTCAGATTTTTGTTGTTTAGGTCTTGGTTTGTTTAGATAAATGGTACCTATTGTTCTAAACCTGTGTTGTGTCATTTTGTAGTTGGTTCACTGGGATAATGTGTGTGTTGGTACAAATACTTTACACCTTGCTTCTGAAGTTAAGCCTGCCTGCTCATGACAAGCTACCAAGGGGGATGGCAGGGGTTAACGGAGGGTGATTCTCCTTTACCCTGATTAGAGTGAGCGTCCTTGCTTGGATAGGCGGTAACCTGGCTGCCAAGCAAAGACCCAATTTCTAACACTGTCTGACAGTCATGCACTCATGTTATGATATCCTGTACACATTATCATGGATTGACACAATGGAAACTTATTGCTGAGTAGACAGATCACAGTAAACGTAGACATACTACTAGTGTTAAAGGTGCTTTATTTACAGGTGCAATTGTTATTGCGATTGCTATACAATGTTCATTTCACTGGTCCCATGAGTGAACGTTTGCCAAATATAGGTCATTCGGAGTCCAGAATTGAGAAACATGTCATCAGACATGGTTAGGAGTAGTGTGCATAAGTGAGGAATGCATGACATTGCCAATTAGTATGGTAGAGACATTGGCAGCAAGAATCAGACATTTCAACAGTGGTAACGTGAAGGTTCCTACTGTTACAACACTGGCATGATCTTAAGCCCAGAGATAAGGAGAAACTGTCCATATGGCGCAGACTGTTGTAACAGGGTGCTTTTCCTTTTGATTGTTATTCCATCTACATCTTCACCCTCTGATGTGTGTGGTGCCTCCTCTGCAATGGCTGATGCTATTGTAGAGGAAGAGGGAGTCAAACACACTTCAGGGGATAGAGATGTGGAGTCAAGAGCCCTAGCAACTGCCATCTGTGGAAACCCAGAAGACATCACTGCTGCAAGGAGGAACTGCTGATTCTAGAAGACCGAAACAGTGTCACAGTGGTAGTCCACCATGTTTTTCCTGAGGGAGGCCACTTCCCGTTGTGTGGACTCCAATGTACTCTGCATGCTGCTGGCATTTTGGGAGGCTATCTGTTGTAGCATCTGGTTCATCACAACAGCTATGCTCGCAGGGACTGCTGTATTACACGTAGCGGGGAGTGGGTGTGTCGTAGTTTGGACTCTTGCTCTGGGCAAGACTGCTGGTTAAAGGATGACAGTACTTTTGCTTGTAGGTGACTATGCCTATCCTCCAACAAGTCACAACTGTTGTCCCAACCTTACCGGCTCACTAGCAGCACCTCACCAGAAACACAATAGTAAAAGGTGATTTGTGGCAGCCTTTACGCATGGACTCGAGAATAAGACATCTCAGGGAGTGTTGTGGTTAAACGGAGATTACCCCTTTCTCACAGATATATCATGTCTCATACAAACACAGGCAATGACAAAGATGCAGTAAAGTTTCAATAGTTTTTATTTAACATAACTGCAATTTGAGATAAGTTGCATGGGCTACAATGATTAGGATAATGAATTATGCAAGAAACAGAATTGTGAAGACGAGAGTCATTATGGCAGATGAGTTGTCCATATTTGGACTGAGGCATCTCCGCACTCCCTCTAAGCTGCCTGCCATGGTCTCCATCCCCACGGAACCTGCTTTGCCAGCTCACACTGGACTCTTACAACTGTCCTCTGAAAGCTGATCTCTTGGTCCTCGGAGTCCAGGGCTGTGTGTCGACTGGCTGGTGTTGTCTGTTGGTTGCTGGGTGCTTCATGTGGAAATGCTGCAATGCTGTCTGTCCTCCCTGTGACTGGAGGTGGTGTCTGGAGGGATTCTAGGACATTCTGGAGAGACTGTTGATTGATGGTTGCCAGCTGGTCATACACGTCAGCTTCAAAGTCCAGGACAGGCAGATCGGCAGAAGGTAAGCCATCATCCACTGCAATGAGATGGTGTAAGATCAATTTTGGATTGCATTGGCTGTTGACAATGTACATCATGTATTTGCCACTGGAGACTCAGGTCCTCATTACGAGGGTGGCAGTCTTAAAACCGCCACACTCGTTGCGGTGTCCCTTCCTGCACATGTACATACTATTTTTGCAAAGACAGCATTTCAATGTGTGCTGTAATATGCAGCACACATGAGAACAGGCAATGCAACATTGAGGAAGGGAAGCATTTTGACCAGTGACACCACCTTGACATCATCCCTGGGTTGGTATTAACTTCCATCCTAGTCCCTGATGTGTACACTGTGCTGGTACAGGAGCTGTGACTATATGTAATGGACGTTGTAATGGCACTGCCACAGCCACACTATTAGCATGTGCCTACCAGGCAATGTGGTGCTTAGTTATATAGTGAAGTTTAGGCATAGTGAGTGGCCTATCTCAACATTGGGTGTGTTGGTGTGCAAAGCACAACCAAAGTGGCAGTACATGTGTGGCTTGTGTGAGGATGGTGCATCTTGAATCAGGGCCTATGTATCTTGATACAATTCATTAGCATGCATTGTCTCTGTCCTATATACCTCCCACTTCTAACATTGGTGGCATTACAGACATCCCCCATTCAACTTACCCTGCATTAGTGGTATTTCCTGGTAGTCTGCGCTGTCCTGGGACTCCAGTGACCAGCTCCTCCGGGATGACCGCTGACACCATCTCCTCCAGCTCATCCAGGTCCTTGTGTGGTGCAGGACTTCCACCTTCAGTCTGCAGTGTTTCCCTACGATTCCTGGCAAGTTTATCCTTTGTCCTGCACTTGCAATCGTGGTAGCTCTTCTTGCACACAGAATAAACAAGTGGTTTTCCTCTACTGCTGCAAAAATGAATCTTCAGGCCTAGTCCAGCTAAGAAAGCCTAAATGCACATTAATACAAGAATAGACATACATCTTTTTGAGTACCTTACAACTGAAATCAAATAAGCAAAGCAATTAATTTTATTATGAAGATTTGTTACGACATATTTGAACACAATTTAAAGGTGCATTTATTTTTCTGCTGACATATAACTCACGTTAATACATTCATTTATTCAATATAAGTTCAATTAATTCTTGTTCATTTAATACTCTTAATATGCTTCATTTCTGCTGTTTCACTTAAAAAAATACTTTCAAAGTCAATTCTCAATAATAATTTATGCAAATGATAATGCACAATATCTTTCATTTTAACATTTGATGTCAAACACAAACGGAGTCAACATTGTCTACCATAATTCACACATGCACATTTTACATTGGCAGATTTATATCTCTGTTAGGCTTTTAAACAAAGGTTTTTAAGTCACCGTATACAAACTCCTATTCCACAAATGTATTATTAAAAATTGATCGCTACCAGAGGCTTGCATTTTAGGGCCACAGAACAGTTACCTTTTGAATTCAGGCCCTCTTCAACAGAATCCATAATAGATAGCCAGAAGAATCGAATGGATTGGAATAAAAATGGCTTGAAGACACAAGCTACAGTTTTTTTGCTTTCTTTCTGAAAATTGAATGTAAATCCAATCTTGTGTTTTTAAAATTGACACTAAATAAATTAGTTAAACAATTGATTGCTAGATTCTGAGCTGGCTCTTAAACTGAAAACCACCATTCTCATTGGTAAGGGAAGACCAAAAATGTCAAAGGTAGCTTTTCACAGAGGTAACTTTACACATGAATAAAGTTACACCTGTGAAGTTACTTTTACACTTTTGAGTAACTTTACAGCTTTTGACTATTCAAAGTATTAAGAAATAAATTAAAGTATACTAAAGTTGAAGGAAATACACTTTTTATGTTAAAAGTTAATGTTCACAATTTCTATGAAAATGTAATTTTAATAACAGTCCTATCTTCAACAAATTAAACTTACGTTATAGTAGTTCTAAGGTAAAATGTTTATTGTATGTATTATGTATGGAAGGTTATGTATAACATTCATTTTATTTGATTCATTTTTAAGAAATTAAAATTACATTTATTTATTTATTTTAAAATGAATAGGTCATTAAACATTGATGTGAGGCCGCTATCACAGATGGAGACACCCATTTAAAAGTGTTTGGTGGTACAAAGTTCAATTCGTGATCTGTACGGTGATTAAACTATTCTATAAGAATGTAATACTTAGGTACACAATATTGAATTTAGTTCACATTAAAATAATTGTATATCATTTTCAAACAATTAATTTATAAAGTGTGCTACTCACCCGTCTGGGTCTCAAGGCGCTGGGGAGGGGAGCTACTAATCGAATAGCCATGCCTTGAGGCATTTCCTGAATGTCGGAAGGTCCTGGGTCTGGCGTCTGGTCTGGAGCGGTAGGGAGTTTCAGGTCTTGGTGGCGAGGTGAGAGAATGATCTTCCTCTGGCTGTTGTGAGGCGAATGCGGGGGACGGCGGCGAGGGCGAGGCTGGCGGAGCGGAGATGGCGGGTGGGAGTATGGAAGGTGAGTCTGTCGTTGAGGTAGGCCGGACCTGTGTTGTGGAGGGCTTTTTGTGCGTGGGTGAAGCGATTGAAGGTGATCCTCTTCGATACGGGTAGCCAGTGTAGGTCTCTGAGGTGGGCAGGGATGTTGTCACGGCGTGGGACGTCAAAGATGAGGCATGCGGAAGACTTTTGGATATGTTGCATTTTCGTTTGTAGTTTGGCCGTAGTTCCTGCATAGAGTGCATTTCCGTAGTCCAGTCGGCTGCTGATCAGGGGTTGGGTGACAGTTTTTCTGGTTTCGACGGGAATCCACTTGAAAATCTTGCGGAGCATGCGAAGGGTGTTGTAGCAGGAAGAGGCAATTGCACTGACCTGATGAGTCATGCTGAGTGCTGAGTCCAGGATGATTCCCAGGTTTCGTGCTTGAGTGGTGGGTGTGGGTGCGGCTCCTAGGGAGGTAGGCCACCAGGAGTCGTTCCAGGCGGAGGGGTTGCTGCCGAAGATGAGGATCTCTGTTTTGTCGGTGTTTAGCTTGAGGCGGCTTGATTCCATCCAGTTGGTGATGGCATGAAGTCCATTGTGGAGGTTGTTTTTTGCGGTTGTGGGGTCTTTCATGAGGGAGATGATCAGCTGGGTGTCGTCTGCGTAGGATACTATGTTGACGTGGTGAGTTCGTGCAGTGTTGGCGAGAGGGGCCTTGTAAACGTTGAAAAGCGTTGGCTGAGGGAGGATCCCTGGGGGATGCCACAGATGGTCTTGGAGGATTCGGACAGGTAAGGCGGAAGGCTGACTCTCTGGGTTCTGCCAGAGAGGAATGAAGAGATCCAGTCAAGGGCCTTGCCATGGATCCCGGCATTGTGGAGGCGTGTTCGAAGGGTGTGGTGACAAACGGTGTCGAAGGCTTTGGAGAGGTCCAGGAGGATGAGTGCTGTGGTTTCGCCTTTGTCGAGCATGGTCCTTAATGTCATCTGTAGCAGCTATGAGTGCAGTCTCAGTGCTGTGGTTCTTGCGGAGTCCTGATTGGGAGGTGTTGAGCGCTTTGTTGTCTTCCAGGAAGCGGGTTAGTTGGCTGTTCACGATTTTCTCAATGACCTTTGCTGGGAAGGGGAGGAGGGAGACACCAGCGCTTTTCCAGCTCTCGAGGAAGGTGGCTGTCTCGAAGGAGCTATTGATGATGGCGCGGGGGGGTCAATGATGTCGCTGGCTTTATTGAAGATCTGGTGGCCAAGGGTCCAAGGGGGAGCCGGAGTGGATGGAGACCATGGTGTTGACGGTGTCTTCATTGTTGATGTGGGTCCAGGTGCATAGGAGGTTGGTGTTGCTTCGTGCGTTGGGTTCATGGCTGTCTATGGTTGGCTGGTGCGTCTGGGGGTTGAAGCTTTTGTAGATGTATTCGATCTTTCTATGGAAATAAGTGGCGAGGGAGTTGCAGAGCTCCTGTGATGGCAGGGGTTCGTAGGAGCAGAGCCTGGGGTTGGAGAGCTCTTTGATAATGCCAAAGAGCTCTTTGTTGTTGTGAGTGTTGGTGTCTATGCAGCTTTTGTAGTAGGTTCTTTTGGTGGTGCGGATCAGCTGATGATGTTTGAGGATGGCAGTCTTGAGGGCGATGTCCCTCCCATCCACCGTTGGCAATTGGATCCCATGACAAACCCGCCACCCAAAGGTCTCCTACCAGCCACTCAAGGAGTCAAATGTAGAGGAGATGACTATAAGGGGGCTAGGGGAGGGCCCTTAGATGCGGTTACAGTGGTGGTGGCAAGCTGCAGGACAGACAGCACCAGTAGAGCCAGTGATAAGGGGTGAAGTCTGTAATAAAAAGGTTTGTAGCTGATAAACAGAAAACATGTAATCATGTAACACTGTGGGGGTCATTCTGACCCTGGCGGTCGGTGATAAAGCGGCGGCCAATCCGCCAACAGGCTGGCGTTTCAAAAAATGGAATTCTGACCCTGGCGGGAACCGCCAACACAGCCCGCCACTTTACCACTCCGACCGCCACGGCGGGACAGACAAACAGCGCGGCGGTCACCGCCAACAGGCAGGCGGCAGACAAAGTACCGCCCACCCTATCACAACTCACCAATCCGCCACCTCATCCGGGGCGGGAGCCCCGCCGATAAAAACACGGCGGAAACAGACTACGAACGGGAAAACGCTCACCTCTATACACTCCACGAGGACGGAGGACAGCATGGAGCCCGAATTACACATCCTACCCGCTCTCGTCTACCTGCTCATCTACCACGAGTACGAACTCCGGCGCAGACGACAACGGTGAGTACCGCACCTACGACACAGGGGAGGGGGGGAGGAGGAAGGGTTACGGGCACACACATACGCATCACAGCCACCCCCCAACTATCTACACACCAATGCAGAGCACCAAGTCAAAGTTACCCCACCCAAACCCCCCGGAATAACGAAAAGATATGATTCAAGTGAGAAACAACATTTATGTACAAAATAGGTTCATTGAAGACATGGCAAAATAGGAAAATGATGGAAATATTATCTAATGTAAACATTGCATGACCGAGAAATAGAGGCAGAAAGTCCAGCACAGTCACAGAAAATGCAAATGTCCGTGGGCCGAAGTGTATCAACACATGGGCAAAGCCCACAAAGGAGACCTGAGTCCGTTGGAGAGAACACTGCAGGGGCATCACATGACAAAACTACAGGCACCTCAGGGGGAAGGGAAGGGGGGGCACCACAGCCACATGAGTCCACAACGCCAGATCCAAGAAGGGGCCACCATGCTCACCGTCCAATCCTGGGTAGTGCAAAGCCACAGTCTCTCAAGCCTCACAAGTGGGTGGCTTGCCCACTGTCATATCCTGGGGAGTGCAAAGCCACAGTCTCTCAAGTCTCACAAGTGGGTGGCTTGCCCACTGTCGTATCCTGGGGAGTGCAAAGTCACAGTCCATCAAGTGGATAACAGTTTCCACAGGCAATGGAGGAGGCAGGGTGGGCTGAGTGCAGCGTGAACATTAGCACGACACAGAACCGGCACAGTCATTGGCCTAGCGGTGCATGAGACGGCGGGGCCCAGCGGAGCGGTGCCTGAGATGAAGGGCCCAGTGGAGCCGTGCTTGACAGGAAGGGCCCAGCGGAGCAGTGCTTGACAGGAAGGGCCCAGTGGAGCGGTGCTTGAGACGGCGGGCCCAGCGGAGCGGTGCTTGACAGGAAGGGCCCAGCGGAGCGGTGCTTGAGACGGTGGGGCCCAGCGGAGCGGTGCTTGACAGGAAGGGCACAGCAGAGCGGTGCTTGACAGGAAGGGCCCAGCGGAGCGGTGCTTGAGACGGCGGGGCCCAGCGGAGCAGTGCTTGACAGGAAGGGCACAGCGGAGCGGTGCTTGAGACGGCGGGGCCCAGCGGAGCGGTGCTTGACAGGAAGGGCCCAGCGGAGCGGTGCTTGAGATGGCGGGGCCCAGCGGAGCGGTGCCTGGGATGAAGGGCCCAGCGGAGCGGTGCTTGACAGGAAGGGCCCAGCAGAGCGGTGCTTGACAGGAAGGGCCCAGCGGAGCGGTGCTTGAGACGGCGGGGCCCAGCGGAGCGGTGCTTGAGACGGCGGGGCCCAGCGGAGCGGTGCTTGACAGGAAGGGCCCAGCAGAGCGGTGCTTGACAGGAAGGGCCCAGGGGAGCGGTGCTTGAGACGGCGGGGCCCAGCGAGCGGTGCTTGACAGGAAGGGCCCAGCGGAGCAGTGCTTGAGACGGCGGGGCCCAGCGGAGCGGTGCCTGAGATGAAGGGCCCAGCGGAGTGGTGCTTGAGACGGCGGGGCCCAGCGGAGCGGTGCCTGAAATGAAGGGCCCAGCGGAGCGGTGCTTGACAGGAAGGGCCCAGCGGAGCGGTGCTTGAGACGGCGGGGCCCAGCGGAGCGGTGCTTGAGACAGCGGGGCCCAGCAGAGCCGTGCTTGACAGGAAGGGCCCAGCGGAGCAGTGCTTGACAGGAAGGGCCCAGTGGAGCAGTGCTTGAGACGGCGGGCCCAGCGGAGCGGTGCTTGACAGGAAGGGCCCAGCGGAGCGGTGCTTGACAGGAAGGGCCCAGCGGAGCGGTGCTTGAGACGGCGGGGCCCAGCGGAGCGGTGCTTGAGACAGCGGGGCCCAGCAGAGCCGTGCTTGACAGGAAGGGCCCAGCGGAGCAGTGCTTGACAGGAAGGGCCCAGTGGAGCAGTGCTTGAGACGGCGGGCCCAGCGGAGCGGTGCTTGACAGGAAGGGCCCAGCGGAGCGGTGCTTGAGACGGCGGGGCCCAGCGGAGCGGTGCTTGAGACGGCGGGGCCCAGCGGAGCGGTGCTTGACAGGAAGGGCCCAGCGGAGCGGTGCTTGACAGGAAGGGCCCAGCAGAGCGGTGCTTGACAGGAAGGGCCCAGCGGAGCGGTGCTTGAGACGGCGGGGCCCAGCGGAGCGGTGCTTGACAGGAAGGGCACAGCGGAGCGGTGCTTGAGACAGCGGGGCCCAGCGGAGCGGTGCTTGACAGGAAGGGCCCAGCGGAGCGGTGCTTGAGACGGCGGGGCCCAGCGGAGCGGTGCCTGAGATGAAGGGCTCAGCGGAGCGGTGCTTGACAGGATGGGCCCAGCAGAGCGGTGCTTGACAGGAAGGGCCCAGCGGAGCGGTGCTTGAGACGGCGGGGCCCAGCGGAGTGGTGCTTGAGACGGCGGGCCCAGCGGAGCGGTGCTTGACAGGAAGGGCCCAGCGGAGCGTTGCTTGACAGGAAGGGCCCAGCGGAGCGGTGCTTGAGACGGCAGGGCCCAGCGGAGCGGTGCTTGACAGGAAGGGCCCAGCGGAGCGGTGATTGAGACGGCGGGGCCCAGCGTAGCGGTCACTGAGATGAAGGGCCCAGCGGAGCGGTGCTTGAGACGGCGGGGCCCAGCGGAGTGGTGCCTGAG
The DNA here is from genome assembly GCF_031143425.1 of Pleurodeles waltl. Taxonomy (NCBI): domain Eukaryota; kingdom Metazoa; phylum Chordata; class Amphibia; order Caudata; family Salamandridae; genus Pleurodeles; species Pleurodeles waltl. Next base: position 935,476,383 of record NC_090447.1, on the reverse strand, counting down.
ATGAAGGGCCCAGCAGAGCGGTGCTTGATAGGAAGGGCCCAGCGGAGCGGTGCTTGATACGGCGGGGCCCAGCGGAGCGGTGCTTGACAGGAAGGGCCCCGGGGAGTGGTGCTTGACAGGAAGGGCCCAGCGGAGCGGTGCTTGAGACGGCGGGGCCCAGCGGAGCGGTGCTTGACAGGAAGGGCCCAGCGGAGTGGTGCTTGAGATGGCGGGGCCCAGCGGAGCAGTGCTTGAGACGGCGGGGCCCAGCGGAGCGGTGCTTGACAGGAAGGGCCCAGCAGAGCGGTGCTTGACAGGAAGGGCCCAGCGGAGCGGTGCTTGAGACGGCGGGGCCCAGCGGAGCGGTGCTTGACAGGAAGGGCCCAGCGGAGCGGTGCTTGAGACGGCGGGGCCCAGCGGAGCGGTGCCTGAGATGAAGGGCCCAGCGGAGCGGTGCTTGAGACGGCGGGGCCCAGCGGAGCAGTGCCTGAGATGAAGGGCCCAGCGGAGCGGTGCTTGACAGGAAGGGCCCAGCGGAGCGGTGCTTGACAGGAAGGGCCCAGCGGAGCGGTGCCTGAGACGGCGGGGCCCAGCGGAGCGGTGCCTTAGATGAAGGGCCCAGCGGAGTGGTGCTTGACAGGAAGGGCCCAGCGGAGCATTGCTTGAGACGGCGGGGCCCAGCGGAGCGGTGCTTGAGATGAAGGGTCCAGCGGAGCGGTGCTTGAGACGGCGGGGCCCAGCGGAGCGGGGCCTGTCTTGGCGGGGCACTCTTCAGCGGTGCCTTTCAGGATGGCGGGCCCTCTTCAGCGGTGCCTTCCTGCACGGCGGGGCCCTCTTCAGCGGTGCCTTTCTGGACGGCGGGGCCCTCTTCAGCGGTGCCTTCCTGCACGGCGGGGCCCTCTTCAGCGGTGCCTTCCTGCACGGCGGGGCCCTCTTCAGCGGTGCCTTCCTGCACGGCGGGGCCCTCTTCAGCAGTGCCTTCCTGCACGGCGGGGCCCTCTTCAGCGGTGCCTTTCAGGACGGCGGGGCCCTCTTCAGCGGTGCCTTTCAGGACGGCGGGGCCCTCTTCAGCGGTGCCTTCCTGCACGGCGGGGCCCTCTTCAGCGGTGTTTGGAATGTAATTCCAGGGAGTCTGACCTGGGCTGGACTCCCTGCTCAGTCGCCCTCCGACCGTGCAGTTGCTCGACCCTTCGGTGACGGTGTCCTGAGCCCTTGGGTGTCCTCCCTCACACCCGGGATGGGGCTTGTGGGGCCCTCCTGGTCCGCGCTCCTGCTGCCTGACTTCTCCGCCCTGCTGCCCTTGCCCTCCTTCGCTGTGGCTCTCTGGGCCTTGCCTCCCCTGGATGTTGTGGCAGGTGAAGTGTCGGAACTTTGGTCCTTGGGGTCAGCCGTGGCACTCCTCCTGCGGCGGCCCCTCACTTTCCGGGTCCTCTTTCCAGGGGGGGGGGCTGGCTGTCCCCTTGCTGCTGACCGATGTCTCACTGCTGGCAAAGGGGGGACTCCAAAATCCATGGAGTACGCTGACACGTGAACCCGGGCTGGTGGTGGATGAGGTGCTCTTGGGACTCTTAGCAGATGGAGGGGTGGGTCAGGTGAGGGAAAGAGGTCAAGATTGGAGAGGTAACACTTTTTAGGACCAAGGTAAAAGGTAGGTGCAGTGGTTATGGGAGTGGAGGAAGAGGAGGTGGTTGTAGGAGAGTCAGGTGTGCTGTCCTTGGGTGAAGGTGCATGGACTGGAGGCTGTCGTGAGGTGGTTGGCTGTTGGGTGGGTGGCTGCCTGCGTTTGTGTGTCTTGGAAGAGGGGGTGACAGACACAGTGGGAGAGGACACAGGGGACGTGTAAACGGCAGTGGGGGTGGTGACTGCACGTGTGCGGACTGTACTGGAGGGTGTGCTGGTGATGGGTGTACTGGCTGTTGGTGGTGTGCATGCAGGTGTGAGTGCCGACGTCACAGGGAGGGAGGAGGGAGACGAGGAGGTGGGGGACACAGAGGTGGTAGTGGCTGTTGGCATGTCTGCATCTGGGTGTTGCTTGGGTGAATGTTTGTGTGATCTGTGGTGCTTATGTCTGGAAGAGCTGCCCTTGGGTGTTGAGGTGTGTGCAGGCTGGTCTGATGGTGTGGATGGGATAGGCAGATGAACAGGAGACAGAGATAGGGTGGAGGCAGTTAGAAGAGGGAGGCTGGAAACAGGGACAATGGCTGCCGTCAGTGTTGAGGCCAGAGAATTGAACGATCGTTGATGGGCAGACTGACCCGAATGAATGCCCTCCAGGTATGCATTGCTACGATGCACCTCTCTCTCTACCCCCTGGATGGCATTCAAAAGGGTAGTCTGCCCAACAATGATGGTCCTCAGGAGGTCAATGACCTCCTCACTGAGGGCAGCAGGGGTAACAGTGGCAGGGCCTGAGGTGCCTGGGGCGAAGGAGACTCCCGCCTTCTTGGGCGAGCGGGCACGGAGCGTAGGCTGAGGGGCTGCTGGGAGGGCGGAGCTGGTGCGCTGGGGGGCGGCTGTACCTGTAGAGGCAGGGGCACGGATGTTGCCACCACCGCTAGGGAGCTCCCTTCCGAGGACGTGTCGGTGTCGCTGGTTTCACCACGGCTCCCCATTGTGAAGCTCCCCTCGCCCTCCATATCACTGGTGGCCTCGGTGTCTGTGCCATGGCCCACCGGGGCCTTGTGAGTCGCAGCTCCCTCGTGCTCCGGTGCCAAGTCTCCTCCGCCTGATGATGCTGAAGCACACATGCACAAGAAGATAAAGAAAAAGGGTGGGGGGAGACATAATAAAAGGTTGAGTACATGCATTGTCAACACCGTTGGCGGAGAGGACAGACACAGGAGCCTCATGCACTAAGCCGCGCAATCGGGGTACACTACTGAGTACTTGTAACTGGGCCAACAGGTCTAGGGACAACAAACGCGCACATGGGGGATGCAGGACCATGGCTAGCTGTACCTGGTACCGTACAGGAGGTTGGGGGTGGGGGCACAGGGCCATGCCTAAAGGAGGGGACTACACTACAGAAAGCGCCCTGGCCTAATGTCACCCACAGCCCTCCTCCCCCACCCAGACGCCTCCACTGCGTGTAAAGATAGCTGAATGTGCTGGTACTCACCCCCTTGTGTCTGCTGTGATGTCGTCACGTGCCCATCCAAATCGGGGTAGGCCACCGCCAGGATCCGGGACATCAGGGGGGTCAGGGTACGACTGGCACCCCTCCTAGGTTGGGAGGCCATCCCCAGCAGTGACTCGGCAGTCTTCCTGGTCCCGCGGCGGATGTCCTCCCACCTCTTGCGGCAGTGGGTGCCCCGTCTGTTGTGGACCCCCAGGTTCCGGACTTCCTTGGCGATGGCACGCCAAATGTCGATCTTCTGATGGGCGCTGACCTATTTGACATGTACAGGGTGGAAATTGAAATATCATCAATTTTCCGCATGATAGATGCGATTGGCCCCCCCTCCCCAACCTTACCATGTGGCACATGCTCTCATCTGTCGTGCCTTGCACTCCTCATTCGCTCCCCACCCCACCATCTTACATCCACCATACACAACCCAGGCATAGCCCATGCAACGTGCACACAGTGTACTTACCTGTTGGTCTGGAGGACCGTAGAGTCGCGCATACTGGGGCAGGACCCCATCCACAAGTTTCTCCAACTCTTCTGTCTTGAAGGCAGGGGCCCTTTCCCCAGTCGCAGCAGCCATTGTATCTCCCAGACCGAGGTCACAGCAGCACTTGCAGTATAGGTCCTCTCCTGTGGATGATCAGGTCTCGAGTGATTAATCAGATAGAAAATGGCGGTCACGCCTGCGGCGTGCGTACCGCCGAGGTGCGTTCCGCGACCGCCGGCGCAGCTAGTCATTGGCCCGTGAAACCCATAGGGTTCGATGTTGACCAATGCGGCTTTGCGCCGCGGTCTTCGACCGCCTACCGCCACGGTGTGTCACGCCAGCGCATTGACCTCACATCCCATTGTCACACTTCTCAGGTCAGGCAGCCGCCATTACAAGGGGCCACAGGGCTTAAATACTACTGCGTCACACAGGCCTAGGCCTTGCATTGCCACTCATACAAGCCATTCAATGCATTGACAATCGTGTACTGTGCAAGCTGTAGTTACGTACCTGTGGGTTGTTTGACTCTGTGCTCCATGTTGTCCTTCCTAGGCACCGTCCGTTGGGACTTGCGAGGAGAAGGATGAATCCTCCCGTGTATCGACCGCTGGTGGACCTGTCGACAATGGAGGAACGTCATATAATACTTTGATACCGACTTGACCGAGCCACTATACATGAACTGTGTGCCCAGCTGGAGCCAGCACTGATGTCCCCCATCCGCCAACCCACAGGAATTCAACCTCTGGTGCAAGTTCTGTCAGTCCTCCATTTCTTGGCAAGTGGGTCTTTTCAGACAACAGTGGCCATGTCATCAGGGATGTCTCAGCCTATGTTTTCTAAGATTTTGTCCAGAGTGTTGTCTGCCCTGACGAAATACATGCGGAGCTACATAATTTTCCCTGAGGAGGGTGAATTGGCCACTGTGAAGGCTGACTTCTATGCCCTTGGACATATCCCCAACATCATTGGTGCCATTGATGGGACCCATGTGGCCTTAGTACCCCCAAAAGACGATGAGCAGGAGTACAGAAACAGGAAAAGTTACCATTCTATGAATGTCCAGGTGGTCTGTTTGGCTGACCAGTACATCTCCCATGTAAATGCCAAGTTCCCTGGGTCAGTGCATGACGCGTATGTTATGCGAAATAGCAGCATCCCCTATGTAATGGAACATCTACAAAGACACCGTGTGTGGCTAATTGGTGACTCTGGTTACCCCAACCTGCCATGGCTACTGACCCCAGTGAGGAATCCCCGGACCAGGGCAGAGGAACGGTACAATGAGGCCCATGGGCGATCTAGGAGGATCATAGAAAGGACCTTCGGCCTCCTGAAGGCCAGGTTTAGGTGCCTGCATATGACAGGGGGATCCCTCATGTACTCACCAAAGAAGGTGTGCCAGATCATCGTGGACTGCTGTATGCTTCACAATCTTGCATTGCGACGCCAGGTGCCTTTTCTGCATGAGGATGGTCCAGATGGTGGTGTTGTAGCAGCTGTGGAGCCTGTGGAGAGTGAAGAGGAGGAAGACGACGGGGACGACACGGACAACAGGGATACGGTCATACAACAGTATTTTCAGTAGCACCCAGGTAAGATTCCCCCGCGTCATTTTACATTTCCTTCTGGCCTCCTGCATCTCTACTTTCTGTGTTTCCCCCCAGTTCCTTTCAACTGAATTGTGACTTTCCCTTGGCTTTTCAGAGCTGTATGACCCACTGCGTGACATCTGGTTTGTTCGGCAATGGAGTAAAGCAAATTGACATTGGTATGTTGTCATCACAAAGTAACTGCACATTTTTGACCCGTTATGCATAATACATTTGTTAAGAATACAAGCAGACTCCTGAGTGTTTTATGTGCAATAAGTGATTTATTTAAAGTGCTACATATAGGTCCATGATAGTAAAACGGTGATGGGTGGGGGTGGAGTGATGTCCATGGCAGAGTCCAGTTCATGGTCGCACAGGTGCATTGTCCATATGCCTGTGGAAGGATGGAGCAGGGGCAGTTCAAGGTTGGACAGGGTGACGATGTGGGACAGTGGAATGACATCCGGGGGGATCTTAGGCTGGCGGGGGTCTAGGCATCCTACTCTGTCTTCCTTTGTGATCTCAGGCTCCTGTCGCGGGGTGGTTGATCTTCAGCAGGAGGTGGGGTTCTGGTGGCCCGTCGTTGTGTGGGGGCCTCCTGTCCACTAGCGCCGGCGGAGGTGGTAGGCTGCTCCTGGTCCGGGCTGGGGACAGGGGCCCTTTGGGGTGCCACATGGTCCCGCAAGGTGGTGACTATTAGGTTCAGGGCCTGGACGATGTTCCTGAGCTCCTCTATGTACCCCATGTACCGTTCCTCCTGCTGTGCCTGGATCTCCTGGAACCTGGCCATTACCGTCGCCATCGTCTCCTGGGAGCGGTGGTATGCTCCCATGATTGTGGTGAGGGCCTCTTGGAGAGTCGGTTCCCTGGGCCTGTCCAATCCCCCCTGTCGCACTGCAGCCCTCCCAGTTGCCCTGTTTCCCCGGGCCTCTGTCCCCTGGACGGTGTGCCCGCTACCACTGCCCCCAGGTCCCTGATGTTGTTGGGGTGTTGGGTCAGCCTGGGTGCCCTGTAGTGGCAGACACACCGCTGATTGACCTGTCCTGGAGACAGAGGCATGGGCCCGCTGGGTGGGAGCGGTGCTGATATTCCCAGAGGGGGTTAGGTCTGCTGTGGCCTGTGTCTGTGTGTGGGGAACCGACTGTCCAGAGGGCCCCGATGGTCCGGGCTGGTCATCAGGTTCCAGGTCGACAGAGCTGCTGTCCTCACTGCGGGCCTGTTCTGGGGTGGGATGGACATATCTGGACCCTCCTGGCCGGTGTGTTGGCGTTCGGGCCCTGCAGGGGTGAAAGAGTATGGTTGTTGCTTCTGTGTGTTCCATGGTGTGCGATTTGTGGGTGCCCTTGTCCCCCAGTGCTGGCATCCCCTTGTGGCAGGAGTTGTGAGGGTGGTTTGTGGGGGGGATGGGTATGTGCAGTGGTCATGCATAGGTGATGGGTGTCCATGGTTTGTGTTGGCATTCAGGGTTTGGTTTTGTGTTGGGTGGGTTGTGCTGGTGAGACATTGGCAGGGAGGCTGTGTGCTGGGGGGTTGGGGGTGAGGGTGGGGGTGTGGATTGGCATGCTGGTGGTTGGGGGGGGGAGTAGTTGAGGCTAGACTTACCAGAGTCCATTCCTCCGCCTACTCCAGCGAGGCCCGCAGGATGCAGGATGTTGAAGACCTCTTGCTCCCATGCTGTGAATTCGGGAGGGGTGGGTGGTGGTCCGCCGCCAGTCCTCTGCACAGCGATGTTGTGTCTGGAGACCATCGACCGTACCTTCCCCCGTAGGTCGTTCCAGCGCTTTCTGATGTCTTCCCTGTTTCTGGGATGCTGTCCCACAGCGTTGACCCTGTCGACAATCCTCTGCCATAGCTCCGCCTTCCTGGCTATTGTGGTGTGTTGCACCTGTGTGCCGAAGAGCTGGGGCTCTACCCTTATGATTTCCTCCACCATGACCCGGAGTTCTTGGTGAGAAAACCTGGGGTGTCTTTGGGGTGCCATGGGGTGGTGCGGATGAGGTGTGGGGTGGTGTTTGCGGTGATGTGAGTGGTGATGTGTGGTGATGTGTGCGTAGATGTGGTGTGGTTGATGATGTTGGGTTCCTGTGTGTGTTGGGGTTTTCGATTGATGTTCTCTCTCTCTCTCTCTCTCTCTCTCTCTCTCTCTCTCTCTCGCCTTCTCTCCGATTTCCAACTAGTGGGGGTTTGTGGGTGATGTGGGTGTGTGTTTTATAGTTGCTTGGATGTGTGGGAGTGGTGTTTGTATGTGTATCAGGTGTGTGTATTTCAAATTGGCCAATGTGGCTGGGTTTTGGAGCCTGGGTGTGTATTTTGACCGCGGCGGTGTGTACCGCCAATGGAATACCGCGGCTGAAAGACCGCCGCGTGGATTGGTGGGTCGTAATGGCATGGGCGTGTTTGTGTTGGCGTGGCGGTGGAGGTTTGGTCATCTCCAGTTTATCGCTGCCCGCTGATGAGGCGGCCTTCCGTGGATGTCGGGTTTTTGGCGGCTTGGCAGTTGTTGGTCAGAATGACCGTGGCGGCTTTCCGCGGCCGCGGCGGTAGAATGGCGGTCTTCTGACCGGCGGTAGGAGCCTTTTACCGCCGAGGTCAGAATGACCCCCTGTGTCTTCTGGGCTAATGGTGGTGCTATTCCCACACTCATCTCTTTTTGTTCATACACACTGACTGCATCTCAGTACTGCTTGAGTTGTGGCCTTTTAACTTAGAGAGTTACTTCGCTCTCTGTTATAGTACCTCTGAGTTGTGGCATTTCACCTTAGTGAGTTTCTTCACTCCATACATTAGTACCTATGAAGGTGTAGCCTTTTAACTTTAGAAAGTTCCTTCACTGTGATTGGTCAAAGTGCATTTCTGTTTCAAAGATGTGTGAATGTGCATGTACTCACACTCCCGTCTGTAACATATGGCCACATGGGAACTGCTACCCCTGATATGGCTAAGAAGCAAAACTAAGCTGAAACGTTACCACATGACAAATGGGAACTCGCAGTGGACCAGAAAGACTCCTCTCTGCTTAGCACCCAATTCTTGTTACCAGTTTAGGAACCTTCCTGGAATTTGACAGCCAACTGGAACTGTTTCAATAACAAGCAGCGTGAGCTGTGCTCACTACCCTTATATAATAGGAGAACCAACATGGCAGAAGAGATTCATCTGTCTGGCGAGAGTTCAGCCATCATCGTAAGATTTCATCCGGCTTCCAGAATCTTTTGAGATCTCACCAGCGACCATGAAATAGAAACCAGGAGGAGAAATAGACAAAGAAAACAAGGGAATTGTGCTAGTGAAACAGGGTGTAAATACACTTTTGTCACTATTGGTGATTTAATATGCGTAATGCAAGGAGATAGCTACAGTAACCCCATTACAATAGCAGAGATGTATGAAAACAATGGAAACCAGGCACTTCTAGGAAGGCAGCACTGCTTGTAACAGGGGGAAACAGACAAAGGGAACATGCCCATAACTACAAGGCATAGTACAATCTCACAGGCAGGTAGTGTGGGTGGGACTGGCACAAAGTATGTGCACATGCAAGTGGGGTTGCGCAGGATTGTCATAAAGAAACCCCTAATATTGCCCCCACAACCACAAGGGGCTGCAATGATATGCCCAGAAAGCATAGACGTGCCATAGGAGGAGCGAGGCATGAATGGCAGATGTGGATTCCCAGGAATCATCCTCTGGACCATACCCATTCCAAGAATCTATATACTAGACCTTACCCTGACACCGTCACTTGTCCTTGATGACCCTGACTTCATATTCCAGGCAATTGTGCACTAAGAGAGGCAAGGGTTATGAGCAAATAGATGACAAGGAGGGTTTGAGAAGGTTTTAAAGGTCAGGTAAATCTTCATTCAGGAAGTTAGCTTGAGGATAAAGGCAACAGGATTGACACAGCATATCACATTGAAAGGGCCTATCAGTTTAGGAGAGAATCTGGTATTATATTTAATCTTGAGAGTCCTGGCGGACCAACACACTTTGTCATCTGGTCATTAGATGAAACCAGGCATGTACTTGAAATCCGCAAAATGTTTACAGGCTGCCTTGGCACAAAATCACATTAAGTTGCAATGGCTCAGACCATTAGGACATGTGGCATAGTTGTTCCATAACAGGGGGAAGTCTGCATCAGGGCATGGATGCAAGAGAGGCAGAAACTGAGGATAAAAACCATAATTGGCATGAAAAGGAGACATGTTGGTGGAGAGGTTTCTCAAAATATTACAGGCAAAGTCTCCCTCCTTGAGCAGATCTGGTCATGGACTTGTGGTGTTGAGGAGATAGCAGTGTAAGAACTGTTTCAAGGACTGGTTGGCCTGTTCGGCCTGTCTATCTGTTTGAGAGTGAATGCTTGTGAATAGTTGAGGCTTGACGTGTAGATGTGGAACACTGTACTTTACAGAATTTGGAGGTAAACTGTGGCTCTCTATCGGAAGGGATGGATTTGGTAATCCGTGAAGAAGGACAATGTTATGGAGAAGCAAGGATACTAACTCTTAAGGTTTTGGAAGACCCGCACAGGATATAAAGCATGTTTTTTTGGATAAACAATCCACAGGTACCAAAACTGTGTCTTTATGATTATAATGTGGGAGATTAGTGATAAAATCCAAATATATGTCTTCCCAGACTTGTCGCGTGGTGGGTTAGGGTTGAAGATGGAACTTGGGTTTGGTTTTATCTATTTTGGATCTCATATAAGTTTCACAATAATGTACATAAATGATCACTTCTTATCTTCAGGATGGCCACCAAAAAGTTCTGTTCTACTACGTCTAATGTTTTACCTTGTCCTGGGTGTCCCAGCATGGGAAAATCATGTCACAAGTGTAGGATCTTTTGTTTTAATGTTATGTTAGGAATAAACAAGGCTTTTTCTTGAAAGGGGAGTCCTTCTAGAATGTGACAAGATTTCTCTTTTTTTCCTAAGAGATCATTTCACATAATGGTGCATTCTGTAAAAGTGTATCAGTTGGAGACATCCCTATGATTTTATACTCTGGAAGCATGAGAAGAGGTGTGTTTATCAGGAGTTCCAGGGTTGTCTCATCCTGAGCTAAGGAATCAGCTTTCTAATTTGAGGTTCCTGGATGGCAGCTAATAACAAATTTGAACTCAACAAAGAAAAGTGTCCATCTGAGATAGTGGAGTGTAAAGGACTTCGCATAAAGAATAAATTGAGATTTCTATGGTCTGTGTAGAGGGTAACTGGGTCTTCTGTTCCCAACAAATACTGTCTCCATTCCTTGAGGGCCAGGCTGATGTCTGAAAGCTCTTTTTCAGTCACCATATCATTCAATTCAATGGGAAGGAATGTCTTGGACAAATAGGCGTTTAGGTGTAACCTTCTGGTCTCAAGATTGCATTTATATATCAGAAGCATCAACCTCTCTAGTTAATGGTTTGCCAGTATTGGGATGCGTCAGTACTGGGGCTGAGGTAAATGCAGTCTTCAAATGTTAAAATGCTTTGTCAGTGTCTATGAACCATTGGAATTTTACCCCTTTCTTTAGCAGCCTAGTAAGTGTAGCAACTACTAATGAGAATTTGTTGATAAACCTTCTGTAAAAGTTGTAAAAACTAAGGCAATATTGTATCTCCTTGATATTTAGTGGATGAGGCCAATCTAGTTTTGCTTGCACCTTTCTTTGACCCCTGGTGATGCTTAGTGCTACCTGAGGGTATAGAGAAATTGTTTGACATACCCAATGTGTTCATCCAATGACTGAGAATAGATACGTTTGTCATCAATATGTACTATGACATATCTGTCCACAAATTCTGGGGCATTGAATAGGCCACAGGGTATTACACAGTACTCAAAAAGGTCATAGTGAGTATGAACGCCATTTTCCACTCATCCTGAGATCTTATTTGGACTAAATGGTATACTCCCCATAGGTCTCATTTAATATAAATAGTGGTGGACCTTATGTGGTCCAGTAAACCTCAAATTAGGGGGAATGGTCACTAGTTTTGATTGTGATGTTATTCAAGGCACTGCAATCAAACCAAGTATGTAAGTAACCCTAAGCCTTGGGGGCAAAGAAGAGTGGAGAACTTGCCACAGATTTGAAAAGTGAATGAATCCATTGAGTAAGTAACCATTGTGGCATTTCCTAAGGTGGCGGTTTTCACTCTGTGTTAGGGCATAGATTCTACTTCATGATATCTTGGCCTCTGCCATTAGATCAATTTGTCAGTCATAAGTGTGGTGTGGGGGGAGTGTGTATCAGCCCTTTGTTCACTGAAGACATCCAGAAAAACGTAATATTCTTCTGCCAAGAGAGTCTTGTTCAGCGGCTGTGGCAAGAAAGTGGAGTCCTGTTACTAAGAGGCTGTTAACATGTGTTTGTCTGTGACATTCTTTCTGACATAGGGCCCCCACACGAGATTGGTGGCCCTCGGACTGCTAAACTCACAGTGGTGGTCGGACCACCACAGTCCTGGCAGTCCCACAGCCAGATTACAAACCTGGCAGTCACACTGCCAGAAGACCACCACCTCCACCAGGATCAGTTATCCCGACTGTTTGGCAGCGGTCAACCTTGCGATCAGCCACGCCGATGCCAAGTTCGGCACAGATGTGCTGATCACAAATTTTCTTTCTGTGAGCTTTTCCATTGTGGCATCCCCACCATGAAAGGCTGGAGGAAAGCAGAGTTAGGGGCCACAGGATGGACTCTTCACTGTCCATGACCAAGTTGTGGACAGTGCAGGGGCCACCCTGTTACCACCCTCAGAATGCGCAGTCTGCTATAGCAGGCAAAGAGCATTCCAAGGGTGCTGTGTGCACAGTTTCCACCGGGCTGACCGACAGAAACACCATAATATGACTTTTCCGCCGATCAGCCAGGTGGAAACATCGTAATATAATGGTAGTGAGGCTGCCGCCTTGATGACCACCTCACCACTCCAGTGTTGGAGTTGTGGCGGTTCAACCACCCAACTCGTAATCAAGTCCATAGTTCTGAGGGAAAGGTTAAGGTTCTGGCTGCCCAATCTATCCTTGAGTTATGTGTGGTAAACCATGACATTCCCAGAATAGTCACAAACCGGGGGGGGGTGGGGCGCATTGATTAAATCGAAGTTCAAAATTTCTTTATGTAATGGGCCACAACTGATACATGCTAACCATTATGATTTGGTTTAGTGAGAAATGGGTCCTGAAATCAAGATAGTGCCATCTATTGCTCGTATTACCTCTGGTTTCTTGTTCTCACTATTTATCAACTATAATTTTTCTACAGTAAATGGCATCAATGAAATATGCAATGGCCTCAGAGTCAATCATAAAGACGACTGGGGTGGTAGCATCAGTGAATGCCAGGGCTGCCTCTGTGCTTATTTCTATATTCATTTTTAAATGAGGGACTTAGGACTGTATTGTGTTAGTAAGGGATTGCTCAGATTTTGTTATATTGTCACTCAGGAGACTCCCTTGTTTATCTCTTGAGTGTTCTAGATTCCCATTGATTGGTTGCTGCCCAAAGAGTTAGTTCTGTATAACATGTCTTTGGGATGGGCACTATATTTTTTAATAAAATGTCCCTCTGTGTCACAGTATAAACATTGCTCATTTTTGTAATGTGCATCTTTTTCTTCAAGGTCGAGAGGTCCTCTATTACCTCCAATTTCCATAAGTTCAGCTATTTCCAGACAGAAACATGGGCTGGATTTATTCTTAAATTTATTAAATAGCTGCCTTGATTCATATCTACTGATGTTTCCTTTCAGACAGTTTATGTTCTAGCCCTTTGATAAAGACTGACAAAATTGCAACATGTTTTAGGTTGAGGATCAGTTTGGAACATTACATCTTTCAAATCAAATTTTAGACCCTTCTAATAAAGTGGAGCTCTTAAAACTTCTGGCTGTTGGATTCTGTAACAACTATCCAATTGTGTTAAATAAGCAATAGACCCTTGCTTGATTGTTTTAATTCTGATATCTCTCTGCTGACCTACTGATAGCTCTTCAATCAAACAGCTATTCAAACTCTTTCCTAAAGGTATTACAAATGAATAAGATAGAATTGACTGTGCTGACAAATGGTGCTGTCCAACTTGCAGCACCTTCAGCAAGGTATGAGGTCAAAAAGGTAGTGCAAGATAGAGCATCCGGGAAGGCATTCGGTCTAATCATGTAATGGAAGAACTCTGTTTAGGCCTCTCATAACACCTTCTGGTGGCGCTAGAAGAACAGACCTAGAGACTGTTACTGAGACTGTGGTTGGTGGTGGGGCATGCTCAGTGTTGGATTCAAATAGGTAGAAAGGGTCTGCTTGGAGTTTCTTCTGAGGGTCGTAATCCCACTTTGTCATGTCTGGCTAAGGCTGCAGGTTCTAGCCTGGAGACAGTTAGGTCTTTGTGCTTTTGTCCTATAATCTGCATAAGTCTACTTAGGATGAGATTTTGATGGCTCTGGTCAGGAGGAACTTGTGTGCTTATTCTTCTGTCAGTTCAGTCAGTATGGCTCATTCCTCAGGAGCAGTACCTTCAAAATGCCTGCTTTTTGGCAGCACCAACTCTACCACTAGAGAATTCCACAGTTTCAGAGCGGCCAGATGAAGGGAAGAGATTTAGGGAGGGCACTGCAGGGAGGAAGAAGTTTGGAAGAAACTGATAGATGCCATAATCCTTCTATAATACAACCTTTGATAGGTCATAATTCCAAAAGAGATAGGCCCTCATTATGACTTTGATGGACTTTTCAGAAGACAACAGTGGTGACACCCGCCAACAGACCGCTGCGGAAGCGGAAATCTGCATGCCATATTATGATACACAAACACAAAACCGGCAGAAACCAGCCACAGAAACAATTCTGCCGGTCCCAACAGAGGTTAAAAACTGTCGGACCCACCACCCTCCCCATCAAGCCAGCACCACACCACTCTCCAAATGCTGGACCATGAATCACCACAGCGGATACTCAATGGCGGTGATACTTTGGTGGTGCTCACCGGCCCGGTAGAATTGGGCACCCAACAGCAACAGCAGCCAACATTGCTCAGATTGAAAACCCCACAGCTGACACATATACACACCGTACATACCCCCAACAGCACTATAAAACACACGCCCACACAACCCACAATCCTTTGTAAACAGGAAGAACTAACTACACCTTGCCAGCAAAAGATAATACAATAACTGCACACACAAACCACAGACACCTATTCACCTTTCGCACATCACACACCACACACCATACCCCAACACCTATCACACTCTGCACAACACACACACACTACACCACCACACAATAGGCATGTCCCCACAGAAAAATCCCAGTTTCACAGATGAGGAGTTGCGGGTGATGGTGGAGGAAATTGTCAGGGTAGAGCCAGAGCTGTTCAGTGTACAGGTGCAGCAGATATCCATTGTCAGCAAGATGGAGCTATGGCAATGGATCGTGGGCAGGGTGAACTCCGTGGGAACATGTCCACGCACAAGGGATGACACTCCCAAGAGGTGAAATGACCTACGGGGGAAGGTACTTGCAGTGGCCTCCAGGTGAAATGTTGCCATCATAAAGACTGGCTGTGGATCCCCACCTCCTCCCCCACAGTTGACAGCATGGGAGGAGAAAGTCTTGGCAATCCTGCATCCTGAGGACTTCAATAGAGTCACTGGAGGGCTGGACACTGGTAAGTCACAATTACTACCCTACCACCACCAATAGATGCATGGCATGTCACCCTCTCACCCTGACTTCCTTCACCCCACTCTATCCCATACAGATAACCACCCCTTATCACCCTCAATTGTGTACCCTTGCATGCCCTACCCACTGCAAGCACACCCTGCCCAGCTCCGCATGCACACACAGCAGTAAAGCAGTACTACCAATCCCACAATCCATCAGCATATCAGCATACAATACCCAAAGGTGGGAAGACAACACCCAACCTACATGGAAAGCCATAAATGCTGACCATGTGACAACAATGACTGTAACAAATCTGTTACATGTCCAAAGGTACCCCAGCCAATGTCAGCGGCAAGCATGTGCCAAGGCAACCCAGTCCTCTACCTGAAGATGCCCTCAGTGATGACAGCAACTCTGGATGTCCTGATCTGGATGATCTCCCTGGCCCATCCGGGACCACTGGTCAGTCGGCTTTCACATCTCCCAACCAGTCTACCACAGGCCCCCCCCCACCTGACTCCAACACCACAGTAGCAACCCGGCGTCCCCAAACCTCTGTCCCCTGGGCACATCGATTAGCTGCCCACCTGTACAGGGACCGAGTCGACACCACACAGGCAAGACGATGAAGGTCCTGGTGTAAGTCGGAGTGGGCACACCATTCAGGGGACACATGCACAGGGGGCCAGGGCCAGTGGGAGGTTAGCTGTGTGCCAGGGTAGGCCCAACCCAGAGAACCGACTGCCCAGGAGGCACTCACACATGTCCTGGGGGCCTACCAACAATCCCAGGACATGATGGGTCAGGTGATTACCATCTCACAGGAGAACCAGAGGCTGCAGTGGGTACACCACCAGGAAGTCATGCAGCAGTTTCAGGGCTTAAATGCCAATATGGCCTCCATTGCAGGGGTGCTGGGTAACAAGGCCAACACAATGCGTGAGTACATAGCACACCAGCAGGCTCCTTCCACTAGCCAGTGTACTCACCAGCCAACAACATCTGCTGCAGCTAGTGGACAGGAGGACCTGCCACATCACTCACAGGCCATAAGCACCACTCCCCCTGTAGAAGGTGAACCAGCCCGCAAAACTTTCCTGTGACCCAGACAGATACCAGACACTGTTGCCAAGACCCAAACCACAGCCAGGAAATGAGTCCCTCCTGAATGTCTCCTGTGTGTGCCACTGAGATACCTTGTTCTCTTTGGGGTGCTATTGCTCCTTTTCCTATGGCTCTATGGAGACTGGACCTGTGCTACAAACCAACTGGTCCACTACACTGAAGTTTTCATCCACCATCGCCCCACTCTATTGCACTAGTCCATCCTTTTTGTCACTTCAATCATACAACAAAATGCAATGTCTTGACCTGCATTATCCTGTGCAAATGTCAGGTAATGTGTGAATCCATCCAACACATGTGTGTAAGCAGTCTGTAGTTATCAGATCAGTACACAGTTGTGACCACACCAACATCTGCAAAAAGGCAAAACATAAGTGACAGCCAATTGAGAAGTAAAGGTAGTGCTACACAGCAGCCACACAGCACTTAACTGTAATGGAGGTATGAACAGAAGTACAGTCTTACCTGAGTGTCAGTGGAAGTACTTCTGTATCATGTGTGTCTTATTGTTCACATCCTCCTCCTCATCATCCTCATCACTGTCTTTAATATCCTCTATTGCCGCATGTGCATTGTCTCTCCCCTCCTCCTGCAGGTAGGGTACATGGTGTCTGAGTGCCAAATTGTGCAACATGCAGCATCTGTTAGACCTTCTTAGGGGCGTGAAATAGGGATCCAGAAGTTACATTGAGGCACCGGAACCTGGCTTTCAGTAGCCCAAATGTATGTTCAATAACCCTCTTGGTATGCCCATGTGCTTTATTGTAACAATTTTCTGCCCCATCCTCGGATTACTCACTGCTATCAACAGCCAGGACATGTTTGGGCAGCTGGAGTCACCTGGAAGTATTGAGGGACACACTTTACTCATGTACAATGGCACAGAGTACAACTCCAGGTGGCGTACAGTGACATACATTGGTTGAAGACTCAAGCTCACTTACGAGCCACACTCTCTTCCGCTGTAGTTGTGCCATCACCTGTGGGACACTGCTCTTCCTCAACACATAGACAGGACATTTATAGAGTGGTAAGTCTTCCTATTCTTGTAGACCTTCTCATTTGTCCTTGGAGGGTCCAGGCCATATGGGTCCTGTCAATGGCCCCATTCACATGTGGTATGTGTCTCATGGAGTAGAATCCAGCCTTCACATTGGGCAAATCTTCACTGTGGGGGA
Organism: Pleurodeles waltl; assembly: GCF_031143425.1. NCBI lineage: Eukaryota > Metazoa > Chordata > Amphibia > Caudata > Salamandridae > Pleurodeles > Pleurodeles waltl. The sequence goes on along the minus strand of NC_090447.1, from coordinate 935,459,220 downwards.
ATGGGATGTAACTGCTCATGTGTTATAGCAAAGCAAAAACAACAAGTGATGGACGGAATGCTGAACATTGTCAAACACTCACCCCCAGTCACAGATCTGGGTTTAATCCATCGTTCTTTCGCTCACTATGCCACCCCAGTTTGGACCCAGCCATATACAAATCAGTCTTGACCCTGTTCCTCATGGGAACAGTCCAGCCCGAACTGCCAAGCCAGGTCCTCACTGGACCGGAAACAAGCATCCTGGGACCGGTTTCGGGGTTTCACCCCTCATCAGCCAGGCTAGCTTGAATCCAGTGGCATGGGAAGAACGGGACCCACGTCTGGGCATACCCTTCCCACTTAGGGTGACAAAGCAGCAAAAACAACAAGTGATGGACGGAATGCTGAACATTTTCAAACACTCACCCCCAGTCACAGATCTGGGTTTAATCCATCGTTCTTTTGCTCACCATGCCACCCCAGTTTGGACCCAGCCATATGCAAATCAGTCTTGACCCTGTTCCTCATGGGAACAGTCCAGCCCAAACTGCCAAGCCAGGTCCTCACTGGACCGGAAACAAGCATCCTGGGACCGGTTTCGGGGTTTCACCCCTCATCAGCCAGGCTAGCTTGAATCCAGTGGCATGGGAAGCACGGGACCCACGTCTGGGCATACCCTTCCCACTTAGGGTGACAAAGCAAAAACAACAAGTGATGGACGGAATGCTGAACATTGTCAAACACTCACCCCCAGTCACAGATCTGGGTTTAATCCATTGTTCTTTTGCTCACCATGCCACCCCAGTTTGAACCCAGCCATATGCAAATCAGTCTTGACCCTGTTCTTCATGGGAACAGTCCAGCCCGAACTGCCAAGCTAGGTCCTCATTGGACCGGAAACAAGCATCCTGGGACCGGTTTCGGGGTTTCACCCCACATCAGCCAGGCTAGCTTGAATCCAGTGACATGGGAAGCATGGGAAGCACGGGACCCACGTCTGGCCATACCCTTCCCACTTAGGGTGACAAAGCAAAAACAACAAGTGATGGACGGAATGCTGAACATTGTCAAACACTCACCCCTAGTCACAGATCTGGGCTTAATCCATCGTTCTTTTGCTCACCATGCCACCCCAGTTTGGACCCAGCCATATGCAAATCAGTCTTGACCCTGTTCCTCATGGGAACAGTCCAGCCCGAACTGCCAAGCCAGGTCCTCACTGGACCGGAAACAAGTATCCTGGGACCGGTTTCGGGGTTTCACCCCTCATCAGCCAGGCTAGCTTGAATCCAGTGGCATGGGAAGCACGGGACCCACGTCTGGGCATACCCTTCCCACTTAGGGTGACAGAGCAAAAACAACAAGTGATGGACGGAATGCTGAACATTTTCAAACACTCACCCCCAGTCACAGATCTGGGTTTAATCCATCGTTCTTTTGCTCACCATGCCACCCCAGTTTGGACCCAGCCATATGCAAATCAGTCTTGACCCTGTTCCTCATGGGAACAGTCCAGCCCAAACTGCCAAGCCAGGTCCTCACTGGACCGGAAACAAGCATCCTGGGACCGGTTTCGGGGTTTCACCCCTCATCAGCCAGGCTAGCTTGAATCCAGTGGCATGGGAAGCACGGGACCCACGTCTGGGCATACCCTTCACACTTAGGGTGACAAAGCAAAAACAACAAGTGATGGACGGAATGCTGAACATTGTCAAACACTCACCCCCAGTCACAGATCTGGGTTTAATCCATTGTTCTTTTGCTCACCATGCCACCCCAGTTTGGACCCAGCCATATGCAAATCAGTCTTGACCCTGTTCCTCATGGGAACAGTCCAGCCCGAACTGCCAAGCCAGGTCCTCATTGGACCGGAAACAAGCATCCTGGGACCGGTTTCGGGGTTTCACCCCTCATCAGCCAGGCTAGCTTGAATCCAGTGGCATGGGAAGCACGGGACCCACGTCTGGGCATACCCTTCCCACTTAGGGTGACAAAGCAAAAACAACAAGTGATGGACGGAATGCTGAACATTGTCAAACATTCACCCCCAAACTGGGGTGGCATGGTGAGCAAAAGAACGATGGATTAAACCCAGATCTGTGACTGGGGGTGAGTGATTGACAATGTTCAGCATTCCGTCCATCACTTGTTGTTTTTGCCATGTGTTATAGCAAGGCAGCCAAACTCTTTCAAGCACATTCGAAAACATTGGCTGTGACCTTCCTCCAGTCAAGCCTACAGTCACCTGGAAGGAATCACTTGCCAGGAAGTAGAGTTCTGACATTATTGCCCCCTAAACAACAGAGCAAGGACCTGCCCCCTCCCAAACCCAAGTACAAGGACCCCTCCCAAGATTCCCTCCTCTCCTCCCACCCTCCCATCACCCTCCCCTCCTTCCTGCGGTGCCTCCCTACCATCAGAATGATGACCCTGCCTAGAAGAGTGACTTGGGCTGTAAGGTTGGGTCTTGGACGTTGCCCTGTGGGTTTTCCCATACATTGAACTGGCCAATAGCCCTTTCTGTAGATATTTCATTTATTTTATTGTGGTCGCTGTTCCCACCGAATTACAGAGGTTGGACCAAAGGTATGCGTCCTGGCTTTCTTTACTCCTGGCTTATGTTGTTGTTGAATTTCTCTGCAGATAGTTCTCGGTTTGAGGTATGTATGTATGGTGTGTGTTGTGCATGTGAGTGTGTCACTCTCCCCTCCCTCCCTCCCTTGTGTGCTAGTCTGCTATACTCACCTTCGTCATCAGCGTTGCTGCTCCTGGAATGCCATCATGTAGTACAGCATCGGCAGAACTCCTCTGTGTCCCTGGAGGTGAGTGTCTCCTTTATATGATTTGTTTCCACCAGGCTTTTCGTGGAGGTGGTCTCACCCCAGAAATCCTGGCAGTCTGCTTTGTCATAATATGGTGGGAGGGGTGGGTGTGGTGTTCCGCCAGCCTGAAGATGGAAACCAATGTGATCAGTGGACGGACCCCACTGGCGGTTTGGGTGATACTTTGGCTGTATATGGGAGGGATCACCACTGTAGTCATAATATAGCTGTCTTCACTGCCGGCCTGGCGACAGACCTATCGCCATTGCGGGTGTGGCAGTTAGCTGACTGCCAATGTCATAATGACCACCATAATCCTGATAGAGGAATAGAACTAGTAATTAAGAAGTCTAAGGGGGTGATTCTGAGCTTGGCGGGCGGCGGGAGCCTCCCGCCAAGCGGGAACCGCCAGAAGACCGTACCGCGGTCAAAAGACCGCAGCGGTCATTCTGGGTTTCCCACTGGGCTGGCGGGCGACCGCCAAAAGGCCGCCCGCCAGCCCAGCGGGAAACACTCTTCCACGAGGAAGCCGGCTCCGAATGGAGCCGGCGGAGTGGAAGGGGTGCGACGGGTGCAGTAGCACCCGTCGCAAATTTCAGTGTCTGCTAAGCAGACACTGAAATTCTAAGTGGGGCCCTCTTACGGGGGCCCCTGCAGTGCCCATGCCATTGGCATGGGCACTGCAGGGGCCCCCAGGGGCCCCACGACACCCCATACCGCCATCCTGTTCCTGGCGGCCGAAACCGCCAGGAACAGGATGGCGGTATGGGGGTCGGAATCCCCATGGCGGTGCAGCAAGCTGCGCCGCCATGGAGGATTCCCCTGGGCAGCGGAAAGCCGGTGGGAGACCGCCGACTTTCCGTTTCTGGCCGCGGCTGTACCGCCGCGGTCAGAATGCCCAAAGGAGCACCGCCAGCCTGTTGCGGTGCTCCTGCGGTCCCCGGCCCTGGCGGTTTTTACCGCCAGGGTCAGAATGACCGCCTAACTGTATTAAATCACATGAATTGAACCTAGTCAGCAATGTCAATGCATTACCAGTTGATAGGACAACTCAAATTGTGGTTGATGGACGTAATGCAAGTAGTAGTCATAAATGCAACAAATATCTAAGGGATAATAGGCCGTAAAGTGAAAGGAAGACTGTGAACAATCTTGGTGCTGCAAAAATAGGGGTGAAAGCTATTCCTATTGGATACAGGGATGGTTTTGTGAACTGGGGATCCTCCTCACGTAGATGTGAAGGAAAGGAAAATAACAGGAAGAGGAGGAAAAAAGGAGAGAAAGGTGATGACCCTCACTGTGTAGTCTATGAAATGATTTTTTTCTGAATCAGTTTTTGCTATGGGAAGGCCTTGGTCATTCATTGTAATAAGACAAAGAATATGGCATTAAAACTATCCCCCAAATTAAAGAGGAGTTTTATGACAAGTGACAAATACATTGAGTTTGACAAACAATATGACGACTTCTAGATACCGCTCACAGAACAACATAGTTACTTTGAGGGATGTATTGAAATTTAGACAAAAACAGGTGCACATTACATTAGTATCATTCTTCCTTTAAAACTTCAAGTTGAAAGCAGTAGCAGCTGTGCTTTGTTGGTATGAAAACGTACAACAAGTAGCCGAACATAATTTCTTAAGAGGTTTGCTAAGGTTAGGCACGGCATTACCCAATGACTACTTGATAGAGAGCTCAGCATTATGCCAATTGCTGATTGGGGAACTTGCCGACCAGAGAATATCTTTTTAGGTGTGCAAAGCTCACTATGGGAAGTGAATTCTGTGATAGCATGTTTGGAGGAAAGATAATATATTGCACTTCCTTATTTTGTTTGCACAAACTTTGTTTTTGCATTTAGATCCTATGGGATCAGCTCTATTAAAGGTGTATTACCTTCTTTTTTTAGGGCTGATCATGAAATATTTGTAATGTTATAACTTCTTATTTATGGGAAGTGTGGTTTCATGTAGAAGAAGTGTTAGCCAATGGCAACAACTACTCTGGGGACGCTGAAAATACCCAGCTGCACAGTGGATGTTAAGTAGCCACCAATTAAACTAATCTTAGGTGACATGTGTCCCATTTAAACTTATTACATTTGCCATTTATTTATGTACTGGATTTGTGTGGTAAGTATTGCTTTTTTGGACATATTTTAACTGAGCAATGCTGTTGCAATTACTGTGCAATACAATTGCATCTAAATTGTAACATGCTAGAGCCATATATATTGATGGTAGCAAACCAAACAGGAGGACAGGGAAAAAACAATCTAATTACTCTATGGGTTAAACTTTAATGGACCTAATCTAGATGTAATTTAAGTTATGTTCTTCCTTTTTGTATTCACATGCACCTGCACTTTTAGACATTGGTAGTCAGAAGCACGTTGATTGGATGTTGGAATAACTGAAATCTTCCCATGTATAGATTCTATTAGGCACAATGTATTTTCAGGTCTGGGACTGTTGTTTTATGTGTATTTTGTCCATATGTATTACATGACTTTTTATGTGTTAATTGTAAGGCTAACAGTTGAAGTAATAAAGATATGTGTGTTGTATTTGTTTTGTCCAATAAAAAATGTGAAAGTTCCTGATCTTTTGTCTACATTCCACAAAATGGAATCATATATTAGGAGGAAAATCAAATTGACAGCTGTGCAAGATGTTCATTTAATTAGTCTTTCCATTTTAGTATGTCTTATTTCTGACATTAAATTCGCCCAGGAGTTTCAGTTGGGATGCAGTATACAGTTTTAAAAAACAGTGAACACATGTACAGTTCCTGTGATCCCATTCAGACTAACTCTTTATGGGTGTAATGGCCATATCAAATAGCTTCATATGTAAAAGGCTCCTGGATTCTTTGAACAGTCCATTATGATTTCTCTGCTAAAAAAAGTTAAATGTATCAAGGACATCCATGCAGGTAATAGCAATTACTCAGAGTGAGATTTTGATGAGTAGACTGCGTATAAAACATATTGACTCATTTCGAATTGTTGACAGCAAGCAGTCATGTGTAAGGCATTGGTGCATGGGAGGGTGAAACCATTACCTGATGCCACAGACAACACACACCTCCTGGTAAGTGATGATTGCTCTGTCCTGCTGATGTTAATCGAATTGTCAGGGTCATCTGAGTTAGCAGATTATTATATCTTATTTTGGAGGATACAGAAACTTGGAATCATCACTTCTGCTCATTTGATTGGTCGCAATACTGGTGCTTCAACAACATTTGAATTGAGTTGATTTAAAATAATAATCACCTCTTTCGCTTGTGGAGGTCTCATGGTTCCCATTTGTTAGAAACTGGGTTTCTAGTTGTTGGAGGTATGCACCCTGAGCAAGCAGGGACCATAACCCTACTCCGGGTAAGTCACAAACACACCTTGAATTAAACACACAAAAAAAGGGAGCACACTGCATCACACCCCAGCATAAGAGAGACACCACAGCCTTGGCTGCTCTCTGCTGATGACAGGCTAAACCCAGAAACATGTGTCCAGAGATACACAGCACTTGCTGCACCTACTAAGGTGAAAGACTTTTGATTACTTTTTCAACACAAAATGAAGTGACTGCATTTACCATGATGCATTGGGGCTAACTTTTTGCAACAGTGTGAGGCAGTGTGCTCCCTTTTTTCTTTTTGTCCAATGACTGCTCCCTTGAGCTAACGAGCTGACGAGGTCTGGTGAGGCACCTGTGCGCCAGTGAATGGTACATAAACCTGAGAAGACTTTTGGCGGCATTTCAAGCAACCACACAGACTTGGCTGCTCTCTGCTGATGACGGGCTAAACCCAGAAACATGTGTCCAGAGATACACAGCACTTTCTGCACCCACTAAGGTGAAAGACATTTGATTACTTTTTCAACACAAAACGAAGTGACTGCATTTACCATGATGCAATGGGGCTAACTTTTTGCTGAAGTGTGAGGCAGTGTGCTCCCTTTTTTCTTTTTACACCTTGAATTAACCTGTGCTCACCATCTGAGAGCTTGGCACAGGGCAAGCAGGCTTTACTTAAAAGGCAATTTGTAAAGTATATGTGCAACACCTCAAACAGTAAAACAGTTAAAACAACACACAAAAAGATACCACACCTGGTTAGAAAAATAGAACTTAATTTAATAAATAAAAAAAGGCCAAAAATGTTGACACTAGTTCAGCAAAGCGCAGGGAGGCCCATAGGACAAAACTCAGCATCAATTTAAAGCCCGTCCTGAGCAGGCATTAAAAATGACACTAGGATGTTGCAGTGAAACCTTGTAGATTTCGCTGTGCCCTTCCTAAGGGCCTCCTTGTGGGGGAACACCTCTCTTGCAAACATTATACCTGGCGCAGGTATAATGTGGCACAAAGGTTTACAAACTGGCACAATGGTCCCATTTGTAAATATTGTTCTGTGCCAATGAAGTATCAGAACAAAATGATGCTATGGCAGTGCAAGGGGCTTGCACATGAGCCCCCAAGTATCCTACTTCACTACAGGTAACAGTCAATTTATTTGTTTAGGTAGTGCTGGCACAACACTCGTAGTGCAAAAATTTGTGATACAAAAAATAAAAAGTGAGGACACATTCACACAATAAATAATATTGATGAGGTTAGTAACATGTCAGTTTTCAACTGTTCTTGTAGAGCTCAGATCAGAAGGCCCATTGGTTAGCATTATACAAAATATCAAGTTATACATCACAATCTTAATCTAGCTCTTGGAATAATCAATTAGGTAATCCTTGGTCAATTCTTTGGAATTTATATGGCATCACTGTTCAACATAACTAAAGAGCAATGCTACTTAGTAATAGCTCAAGGAAGCCAGCATTTCATATTTTGCTTCAGATTTGTGCCAGGCTATCAAATTCAGTAATGCTATTCAGCATCTTTGTTCAGTCTTTCAAGTAATGTGTCAAACCTGAAGATAAAGGCACTCTCTTTTAGTCATAGATTAAGTTCAAGTCTCCCCCATGGGGATGTTGCTTCAGTTTTTCAAGACTACAGAAAGAGTAAGGGGCTGATTTATGAAAAGTGGCACTGCACACAGTGCAGCACCACCTTTCTTGCGCCCCCTCTAATGCCACCGTGTGTGGACCATATTTAAAATTCAGCACACCATGGCAGTAGTCAGGGGAACTAGGGTCATACTTTTTTATGCTTGTCTGCCACTTTGCAGGATTAGCATCAAAACTTTTGACACTAATCCTGCAAGCACCCAGAGGCCCATTGAAAACAATGAGAGCGTCCTTTTAATGACTAATCTTATCAGGCATTAAAAATGCTGATAAAATTAACACAAAGAAATCTCTCAGATTTCTTTGCGCCATTTTTTCAGCTCCTCCTGGCACTGGAATGCCCCCGCGCATACATTATGCCTGGCACAGACATAATGTGGCACAAGGGGTTACAAAGTGGCACAATGCATACTCTGCATCACTTAGTAAATATGGCCCAGCGTTTTTGCCTTCCAACGCCATATTAGCTTAAACAAATGATGCTAATATGGTGTTGGAATGGTTCTAGGCCCTCTTTAATCTGGGCCAAAGTGTGTTTGTTAGGGTGATAAATATCAGAGCACTCAACCAATGGCAATTTCGAATTATTTTGATGAATATTATGAGAGTGCTCCTGGATTCTTTGTTTCAAAGGCCTCATGAGTTATCAGGACTGCATTGATTCCACATTCCAGTTGGAATATTCACTCATGATGCTTTTTGAAAATCCAGCAGTGTCAGCTGTGGAGCCACTGAGCAAACCATCTTGTACTACCTGAGAAAGGCGGAAACTGAAACGTTGTAGTGGAAATATATTTTTGTTCTTTGGTGAGATCATCTGTTTGAGTCACTTCTTTCTTGGATCTTTCATTTTCTTGTGACTCATTGTATCCTTTGGGATGCCGATTTTTGCCCTAGCTGGCTGTTGTTTTCATGTGATCCTTCATTTTCACTGAAAAAAACAAAGTTTACAGAGATGTTATAGTTAAGAAATAGAATGAAAAAACCATTAGAAATTAACTTAAAAAGTCAAAGTTTACAGGAATGTTAAAGTTACGTTCCAAATGCACTTGTACAAAACCATAGAATAATAGCAGTTAGAGTTATTTCAAGTAACTATAACTCACACCCTAAGGACTATAACTGACAGTCCCGCAGTGCACAGTTTTTTCATCAATAATTTGACTTCTAATGTTTTATTGATATTTTCATTGATGGTATAAAAGTTGTAATGAGTGCTGTAATATCTGGGGTGATTAGGCATGCATGGCAAGAGCATGAGCTATATTTACTTTAGAATGCAAGTTTATTGTTGTTTATACAACAACAGTCCACAGTTTACACAAAATGTCTATCCATTTGGAGCACTTTCTACTCGTTAGTTTGTAAGTGCTACCTCATTGATTAAATGTGCATTGTGGGTATGGGGGAATGCTCATCCCCCCTCCACTGACTGATTTCGGCCCTAGGGGACGCCACCTCCTGGGGTCTTTCCTCAACAATTTATTTTGTCGGGGTGTACGACCTCTTTCCTCACCCGATTTTGACTGCAGGGACCTCATCCCCTGGGGCCTTGGCATCTCTCCTGGGTACAATTCAGGGGGCCCAGTGTGCAATGGGGCCACATAGAGCCTTGAGCCCCTGCGGACCTGTGGAGCTAGCAATGCTGTCAGGGCCATTATTGCCTCCTCAAAGGGGGCAGCTTGGTCCCACTTCAACGTTAGAATTTGCTGCAGTAAAGTGGTGGTCCCCAGTGCTGCAGGGGATGTGTGCTCCCTCCACATTCATCTTTCATTTTAGCCCAGGGGAGTTGGCAGTACACGGGGCTGCAGGGGGGCCATATGCCCCTACATATAACTGCTTGACGGAATTACACAAAATTTGGCAGAAAGGTAGCTTTTGGTCCAGAGAGTACCTGTTTTTCTATTTCATGTAAATCAGAGGTTTTTGAGTTATTAAAAGAAAACCAAATTTGCATCTCTAGGAATACAAATCCTCCGCGGATCCTCCTCAGATTCGCAAATTCAAGCATCAACAGCAATGCAGTGATTGACTGGCAGCAACCTGAGAGTGAATTTGTGCCACCATTTTGTTCATCGGGTCTCGGCTCTCAGCATGGGAAAATACAGACAAAAAGTGATATAAGGGCTCAGGGTAGAGATACTCTAACCCCATGGGACTAATGGAGGTGTCTGTGAGGGACCCCTCATGGGCAAGAAATTGTCAGAAATCTTTTTTTACCACTTGAAGAACCACTGATCCTCCCCAGATACTCAGAGATTCAGGTGGATTTGAGGAGGGTTCAGGAATCTATGCCCCAATTTAATAAAAGCATAGATTCACTCACAGATCCACATATCTACTCACATACTCCCTGACACACTCACATATACACTTACATGCTGATACAACCACTCACACACCCACTCACATACCATACAGCCACTCACACACCCACTCAAAGACCCACAAAACAATTAACACACACACTCACAAACTTACACAGCCACTGACACATTCTCTCAGACTTGCACACAACCACTTACACACCCACACCCATTCACACAACCATGTAGCCACTCATACACACACTCACATTGAGGTGGATTCAAGGAGGATTCAGGAATCCAGTCCCCAATTTAAAACCATACATTCACTCACAGGTCCACACACATACTCACACACTCATTCACACATCCACTTACATGCTCACACAATGGCTCACACACATTCACACACACATTTAGCCACTCACAGACCCACAAAACCATTCATTTTCCCACTCACAGACTTACACAGCAACTCACACACCTACTCAGGCTCTCATGCAACTACTTACAGGCTCACACCCACTCACACACTCACACAGCCACTCACACTCCCATGCAGCCACTCACACACCTACTCACAGACCCTCAAAACCACTCACACACTTAGTCACATAACTGCACAGCTTTTATTCACCCCTTCACACACCCACGTACATATCCATGCAACCACTCACACACCCATACAGATACTCACATACCCACTCACAGACCCACAAAACCATTCACACACCCACACAGATACTCACATACCTACTCACACACCAACACCACCACTCTCACACTCACTCACAGACCCAAACAGCCAATCATGCATGCAATCACACACACAACAAACACTCACATCTTAACATATACACCCACGCAACGAATCACACACCCACTCACACACCCACGTTGCAGGGATGGAATAGTTAGGACGTAGCATTAAAACATAGAAATTCACTAAAAACAAAGGTTACATGGACATCATAGTTTGTCTCAGGCTTCACTCATACAAAACCATTGAAATTCAGTAGTTATAGTTATCTCAAATAGCTATAACTCTCTCCCTAAGGTAACTAAAACTCACAACCTCCCCATTCACTGCTAATTACCCCACATATTACATCAGTCATCACATCTTCTATGACATCCCAACATTTGCTGTGAAACTCTTGATGAGAAAACTATGCAACTGTGTACAGACAGACAGCTAGATATGTAGATGGATAGATAGATACAGATAGATAGATGGATAGATAGATAGAAAGATAGATAGATAGATATATATATATAGATAGATAGATAGATAAATAGATAGATAGATAGATAGATAGATAGATAGATAGATAGATAGATAGATAGATAGACAGACAGATAGATAGATAGATGGATTAGATAGATAGATATTGCAGTGATTTTATCAAAGAACATGTCATGATTGATGCAGTATGTGATGTAATTAGCAGTGTATGGTAAGGGTGAGAATTTTAATTGGTTCAGGGCACGGGTTATAGTTATTTGAGATAACTGGTGAATTTTGCATATATATGTATAGTTTTATATATATATATAGAGAGAGAGAGAGCGAGCGAGAGAGAGAGATATACATACATAAATATATATATATATATATAGATATATACCCAGGAAGAGAAGTGACTCAAACAGATGGTCTCCCCAAAGAACAGAAATATATTTCCAATCCAACATTTCAGCTTCTGCCTTTCGAAGGTAGTACAAAATGGTTTGCTCTGTCGCTGCACAGCTGACACTGCTGGATTTTCAAAAAGCATCATGAGTGAACATTCCAATTGGAATGTGGGATCAATTCAATCCTGAGAACTCTTGTATTGTCAGTGATGTGTGCATATATATATTTGGTTTGATTTATAAAGGGTGCTCCCTTGTGTCTGGACAAAGCTATGCCCTCTGAAGAGCTCTAATGATAGCGAAACACATGTCAGGGGTTGCTTTTACTCATTCCAGGTTAGCTTGGATGGTATTTTACCATTCCGAACCTGTAATATTGTGCCTGGAGTGGTGAATGGCTTTTGTCATTTTACAGCTCGCCGAGGATGACACTGTGTCAATCCTATGCTTAATGATTTCGCTGTGCAAATGGCAAAAGACTTTGGCTCTCATTACAACCCTGGCTGTAAATCCCGCTTTCCGCCGTGCAGAAGACCGCCAACATACCGCTGCGGCCGCGGAATTCCACCACAGGTATTACGACCCACATCCCGTAATCTGCCACAATACAGACACCCACACAAGTCCACCACACCAAAGGTCAGTGATAAACTGGCTATACCAAAACCTCCACCGTCACGCCAACAGGAATACGCCCACACTATCACGACCCAGAAATCAACATGGCGGTTATTCAACCGCGGTAAACCATTTGCGGTACACACCGCCGAGCTCAAAACACACACACATTTTCAAAACACAACCACATTGGACAATTCAAAATACACACACTTGATACACATACACACACCACACCCACACACCCAATCCAATATAAAGCACACACCCACATCACCCACAAACCCTTACAACCAGAAATTTGAAAGAAGGCCAGAGAGGGAGACTACCTAAAACAACACCAGCATCCACAGAAACACAACACCATCACTTACACAACATCCACACACCTCAAACAACATACAGCAACACATCCCCTCACACATCACAACAGACACCACCTCACACATCACCCACACCACATCATGGCACCTCACTGACACCCCAGGTTCTCTGAGGAGGAGCTCAGGGTCATGGCGGAGGAAATCGTCCGGGTAGAGCCACAGCTATTCGGATCACAGGTGCAGAAGACATTCATTGCAAGGAAGATGGAGCTATAGCGCAGAATTGTCGACAGGATTAACGCAGTGGGACAGCATCCAAGAACACGGGATGACATCAGGAAGAGGTGGAATGACCTACGGGGGAAGATACGTTCTGTATCCAGACACCAGATTGCTGTACAGAGGACTGGCGGTGGACCCCCACCTCCTCCCGCACAACTAACAATATGGGAGGAGCAAGTCTTGGCAATAATGCATCCTGAGGGCCTTGCAGGAGTAGCAGAAGGACTGGACTCTGGCATGTCAAATCTTAACTACTTTATCCCCCCCACTCCACCTGCATGCCATCACATACCACCATCCTTACCCTCACACCCATCACCCCAACAACCCACAGTTACCCCATTAACACAACCCACACATCCCAAAACCAAGTCCCTCCCTGTAACACCAATGCATGGACACCCATCACCAAAGCATGTCCAGTAGAGAGACTCACTCTTGCCCCAAAATCACTAATCACAAAAGGGCCACAGCAATAATGCAAGCACAGGAGTAGAGGGTAACTCACCCATTGCACAAGATGGCACACACAGATACAATAACTAAGCATTTACACCCCAACAGGACACCTAACCAACTTCACCGGACAGCAGGTGCCAGACATATCCAGTCCCCCCACAGTGACGACAGCAGCTCTGCACGCCTGGATCAAGATGACCAGCCTGGCCCATCAGGGACCTCGGGACAGTCGGTTCCCCTGACACAGTCACAAACCACCAGTGACAGGAAACACCGCCACAGCACCCACCCAGCGGGCCCAATCCTCTGTCCCCAGGACACGTCAATTATCAGTGTGTCCACCACTACAGGGAACCCAAGCAACCCCACTAACACAGGACTATCAGGGACCTGGGGCAGTGGCAGTGGGCACACAGTTCAGAGGACAGAGGCACAGGATAACAGGGAAGCTGGGAGGACTGCTGTGCGACAGGGGGAGGACAGGCCCAGGGAACCAACACTCCACGAGGCACTCTCCAACATAATGGGAGCTTACCACCATTCCCAGGAGACCATGGGCACGGTACTGGCCAAGTTTCAGGAGACCCAGCGGCTGCAGGAGGAACACTACCTGGGGATCAGGGAGGACTTGAAGTCCATCAACAGCACCCTGGTCACCATTGCAGGGGTGCTGCCAGACTTTCTCAACACCAGGAGGGACACAGTGGCACATCAACGGGCCCCTGACACTAGCCTGGACGATGAACAGCCCTCCACCTCCGGCGGCGCTAGTGGACAGGAGGCACCGCCACAGGAACAACAGGTCACCAGCACCCCACCCCCTGCAGATGGAGAACCACCCCGCAAACGGTCCCTGTGATCCAGGAACAAGACAAAGAACACTGCCAAGACCACCACCAGGAAATAAGACCCCCCTGAATGTCACCCTTCTGTCCCACTTTGTGACCCTGTCCACCTTAAACTGCCATTGCTCCACTTCCTATGCCCCTTTGGACAATGCACCTGTGAAACAAATAGACTGGACTCTGCCATGGACATTCCTCCACCATCACCCCAGCCCATTTTACACCCCCCTCCACTTATTTGCAAAGAAATAAACACACTTCAATCACAAAACAATCTGGAATCAGTCTGTGCTTTCACAAATATGTAACTGCAATATCTATGGAATATAGCAATGTCAATGTACTTGTTCACATACCAATGTAACACAGCTGTAGGTCAGCAGTAAGCATAGCAGAGGGCACAAAGTGGGAGCCAGATCTGTGGAATGGAAAGTCAAAGAGACAAGTCAGTGTCCATACACTGAGTGAAAATGACAGACTTATGCTATCTCCAACAATAGTATGAGATGTGGGAAGCAGTTACATCTTCTTACCTGTGTCTCACTGGAAGTATTGCATGATGATGTTGTTTCGGTTGTCGACATCTTCTTCTTCCTCCTCTTCTTCACTGTCCACAGGCTCCACAGCTGCCACCTGACTACCATCTGGCCCGTCCTCCTGCAGAAAAGGCACCTGGCGTCGCAAAGCCAGGTTGTGCAGCATACAGCAGACCACGATGATCTGGCACACCTTCTTTGGTGAGTAGTATAGGGATCCAATTGTCAGATGGAGGCACCAGAATCTGGCCTTCAGGAGGCTGAAGGTGCGTTCTATAATACTCCTAGTTCTCCCCAGTGCCTCATTGTAGCGTTCCTCTGCCCTTGTCCTGGGATTCCTCACTGGGGTCAGTAGCCATGACAGGTTGGGGTAACCAGAGTCACCTGCAAATGTCGAGGAACAACTGTTAGACACACACTAACCTTTAGGAACAACCCCATACCCAGACACCTATGTCAACTGTATTTGGACCTTGGTCTCACATATTAGCCACACACGGTGCCTCTGGAGTTGCCCCATCACATAAGGGATGCTGCTATTCCTCAAAATGTAAGCGTCATGCACTGAGCCTGGATACTTGGCACTGACATGGGAGAAGTACTGGTCTGCCAAACACACCATCTGCATTACAACATTGAAAATGAACGCACATTTACACTATGTAAACACATATGTGTATACTGTGAATAGGTTAATATACCCCTTATAGCACTATATATTCATGCATATGGATTGAGTTTTGAACCTGTTTATTGAAGTACAACAAACTATATTGAGATAAAGCAAGGGAGTAGGCAACTGGAACGGGCTATTCATGGAGAACAACACACAATCTGACTATACAATATGTTCATTGTTAAATAGAAACAAACAAACATGGTGCTACTAATTTGGATAACACAAGGGGGGTGATTCTAACCCTGGCGGTCGGTGTTAAAGCGGCGGCCAACCCGCCAACAGGCTGGCGGTAAAAAAAATGGGATTCTGAGCCTGGCGGGAACCGCCAACACAGACAGCCACCTTAACACTCCGCCCGCCACAGCGGTACAAACAAACAGCGCGGCGGTCCCCGCCAACAGACAGGCGGGAGACAATGTACCGCCCACACTATTCCAACTCACCAATACGCCACCTTTTCCGGGGCGGGAGCACCGCCGATAAAAACACGGCGGAAACAGACTACGGACCGGAAAACGCTCACCACTACGCACTCCAGGAGGAAGGAGGACAGCATGGAACCCGAATTAAACATCCTACCTGCTCTCGTCTACCTTCTCATCTACCACGAGTACGAAGTCCGGTGCAGACGACAACGGTGAGTACTGCACCTACGACACACGGGAGGGGGAGGACGAAAGGTCACGGGCACACACATATGCGACCCCCCCCCAACTATGTACTCACCAATGCAGAGCACCAAGTCACAGTGACACCACCCAAACACCCCTGAAAAATGCCAGGACGTAATCATATTTGGAATAAATATTTATGTACCAAAAAGCTCCAGAAAATTAGCGTACAACCATGAAAGATATCCACAACAAAACTAATGACATACACATCAGTGTATAACTGAAGTAACAAGTCCTGCACATCCTACGAATTCAGCATGTCCGTGGGCCAAAGTCTTGAGAAACAAGGGCAAAGCCCACACAGGAGACCTGAGTCCTTTGGAGAGAACACTGCAGGGGCATCAGATGTAAAAACTACAGGCACCTCAGGGGGAAGGGAAGGGGGGGCACCACAGCCACATGAGTCCACGACGCCAGATCCACGAGGAGCCACCATGCCCACTGGACCATCCTGGGGAGTGCAAAGCCACAGTCTCTCAATGTCTCTACAGTGGGTGGGCTGCCCACTGGACCATCCTGGGGAGTGCAAAGCCACAGTCTCTCAGGGCCATATTTATACTCCGTTTGCGCCGAAATTGCGTCGTTTTTTTTGACGCAATTTCGACGCAAAACTAACGGCAACTAACGCCATATTTATACTATGGCGTTAGAGGCGAATAGCGCCAAAGTTCCCGGAATGTGCGTCATTTTTTAGCGTGAACCCCTTCCTTGCGTTAATGATATGCAAGGGAGGCGTTCCCGTCTAAAAAATGACTCCCAGGCCTTTACGTGGTATTTATACTCCCGGGCAAAAGAGACGCCCGGGAGTTGGCGTGGCAAAAAACGGCGCATTTGCGCCACTTTTTAACGCCTGCTCAGGGCAGGCGTTAAGGGGCCTGTGGGCTCAAAATGAGCCCACAGGTGCCCTCCCATGCCCCCAGGGACCCCCCCTGCCACCCTTGCCCACCCCAGGAGGACCCCCAAGGATGGAGGGACCCACCCCAGGGACATTCAGGTAAGTTCAGGTAAGTTTTATTTTTTATTTTTTATATTTTATTTTTGTGGCATAGGGGGGCCTGATTTGTGCCCCCCTACATGCCACTATGCCCAATGACCATGCCCAGGGGACAGAAGTCCCCTGGGCATGGCCATTGGGCAAGGGGGCATGACTCCTATCTTTACAATGATAGGAGTCATGTTGATGGGGGATGGGCGTCGAAAATAAATGGCGCAAGTCGGGTTAAGACGATTTTTTCGACGTAACCTGACTTGCCCCATTTTAAGACGCCCATGCGCCATCTTCCCCCTACGCCGGCGCTGTCTGGTCTACGTGGTTTTTTCCCACGCAAACCAGGCAGCGCCGGTCTGATTGCGCCGTCTAACGCCATTCCATAAATACGGCGCCCGCATGGCGCTTCAGAATGGCGTTAGACGGCGCAAAACTTTTTGACGCTAAACTGCGTTAGCGCAGTTTAGCGTCAAAAAGTATAAATATGGGCCTCAATGTCTCTACAGTGGGTGGGCTGCCCACTGGACCATCCTGGGGAGTGCAAAGCCACAGTCTCTCAAGTCTCTACAGTGGGTGGGCTGCCCACTGGACCATCCTGGGGAGTGCAAAGCCACAGTCTCTCAAGTCTCTACAGTGGGTGGGCTGCCCACTGGACCATCCTGGGGAGTGCAAAGCCACAGTCTCTCAATGTCTCTACAGTGGGTGGGCTGCCCACTGGACCATCCTGGGGAGTGCAAAGCCACAGTCCATCAGGTGGATGACAGTCTCCACTGGTCAAGGAGGAGGCATGGTGGGGACAGTGAACCATAAACGGTGCTTGAGACGGCGGTGCCCAGCGGAGCGGTGCTTGAGACGGCGGGGCCCAGCGGAGCGGTGCTTGAGAGGAAGGGCCCAGCGGAGCGGTGCCTCAGAGGAAGGGCCCAGCGGAGCGGTGCCTCAGAGGAAGGGCCCAGCGGAGCGGTGCTTGAGAGGAAGGGCCCAGCGGAGCGGTGCCTCAGAGGAAGGGCCCAGCGGAGCGGTGCTTGAGAGGAAGGGCCCAGCGGAGCGGTGCTTGAGAGGAAGGGCCCAGCGGAGCGGTGCTTGAGAGGAAGGGCCCAGCGGAGCGGTGCTTGAGAGGAAGGGCCCAGCGGAGCGGTGCTTGAGAGGAAGGGCCCAGCGGAGCGGTGCCTCAGAGGAAGGGCCCAGCGGAGCGGTGCTTGAGAGGAAGGGCCCAGCGGAGCGGTGCTTGAGAGGAAGGGCCCAGCGGAGCGGTGCTTGAGAGGAAGGGCCCAGCGGAGCGGTGCCTCAGAGGAAGGGCCCAGCGGAGCGGTGCCTCAGAGGAAGGGCCCAGCGGAGCGGTGCCTCAGAGGAAGGGCCCAGCGGAGCGGTGCTTGAGAGGAAGGGCCCAGCGGAGCGGTGCTTGAGAGGAAGGGCCCAGCGGAGCGGTGCCTCAGAGGAAGGGCCCAGCAGAGCGGTGCCTCAGAGGAAGGGCCCAGCGGAGCGGTGCTTGAGACGGCGGGGCCCAGCGGAGCGGTGCTTGAGAGGAAGGGCCCAGCGGACGGTGCTTGAGAGGAAGGGCCCAGCGGAGCGGTGCTTGAGACGGCGGGGCCCAGCGGAGCGGTGCTTGAGAGGAAGGGCCCAGCGGAGCGGTGTCTCAGAGGAAGGGCCCAGCGGGGCGGTGCTTGAGACGGCGGGGCCCAGCGGAGCGGTGCTTTAGAGGAAGGGCCCAGCGGAGCGGTGCCTCAGAGGAAGGGCCCAGCGGAGCGGTGCTTGAGAGGAAGGGCCCAGCGGAGTGGTGCTTGAGAGGAAGGGCCCAGCGGAGCGGTGCTTGAGAGGAAGGGCCCAGCGGAGCGGTGCTTGAGAGGAAGGGCCCAGCGGAGCGGTGCCTCAGAGGAAGGGCCCAGCGGAGCGGTGCTTGAGAGGAAGGGCCCAGCGGAGCGGTGCTTGAGAGGAAGGGCCCAGCGGAGCGGTGCTTGAGAGGAAGGGCCCAGCGGAGCGGTGCTTGAGAGGAAGGGCCCAGCAGAGCGGTGCCTCAGAGGAAGGGCCCAGCGGAGCGGTGCCTCAGAGGAAGGGCCCAGCGGAGCGGTGCTTGAGAGGAAGGGCCCAGCGGAGCGGTGCCTCAGAGGAAGGGCCCAGCGGAGCGGTGCCTCAGAGGAAGGGCCCAGCGGAGCGGTGCTTGAGACGGCGGGGCCCAGCGGAGCGGTGCTTGAGAGGAAGGGCCCAGCGGACGGTGCTTGAGAGGAAGGGCCCAGCGGAGCGGTGCTTGAGAGGAAGGGCCCAGCGGAGCGGTGTCTCAGAGGAAGGGCCCAGCGGAGCGGTGCTTGAGACGGCGGGGCCCTGTTCAGCGGTGCTCTTCCCCACGGCGGGCCCTGTTCAGCGGTGCCTATCTCCACGGCGGGGCCCTGTTCAGCGGTGCTCTTCTGTACCGCGGGCCCTGTTCAGCGGTGCCTATCTCCATGGCGGGGCCCTGTTCAGCGGTGCTCTTCTGCACCGCGGGCCCTGTTTAGCGGTGCTCTTCTGCACCGCGGGCCCTGTTCAGCGGTGCTCTTCTCCACGGCGGGGCCCTGTTCAGCGGTGCTCTTCTGCACCGCGGGCCCTGTTCAGCGGTGCCTATCTCCACGGCGGGGCCCTGTTCAGCGGTGCTCTTCTGCACCGCGGGCCCTGTTCAGCGGTGCTCTTCTGCACCGCAGGCCCTGTTCAGCGGTGCCTATCTCCACGGCGGGGCCCTGTTCAGCGGTGCTCTTCTGCACTGCGGGCCCTGTTCAGCGGTGCTCTTCTCCACGGCGGGGCCCTGTTCAGCGGTGCTCTTCTGCACCGCGGGCCCTGTTCAGCGGTGCTCATCCAGCAGGTCAAGGGAGCCAGACCTGGCCTCGACTCCCTGCTCAGTCGCCCTCGGACCGTGACGTTTCTGGACCCTTCGGGGACGGACTCCTGTCCTCCTTAGTGTCCTCCTTCCCAGCTGGGATGTGGCATGTGGGGTCCACCTTCTCCGCGCTCCTGCTGCCCTTCCGCTCCTTTGATGGGGCTCTCGGGCCCTTGCCTCCCCTAGATGGTGTGGGTGGTGAAGTGGCTGCACATTGCTCCTTGGGGGCAGCCCTGTCGGTCCTCGCACGGCGGTCCTTGTTTTTGCGGGTCCTCTTGCCGGGGGGGGGGGCTGGACGTGTCCTTGCTGCTGATCGATGTGTCACTGCTGGCAAAGGGTGGGCTCCAGAACCCAGGCACAACAGTGACACCCGAAGCTGGGCTGGTGGTGGCTGCGGTGCTCTTGGGACTCTTTGAAGATGGATGGGGGAGGTCATCGGGGGGAAAGAGGTTAAGGTTAGCCAGGAAAAGTTTTTTAGGGCCAAGGTAAAGGGTAGGAGAAGTGGAGATGGAAGTGGAGGTAGAGGAGGTGGTTGTAGGAGAGTCAGGTGTGCTGTCATTGGGTGAAGGTGCTGGTGCTGTAGGCTGTCGTGAGGTGGATGGCTGTTGGGTGGGTGGCTGCCTGCGTTTGTGTGTCTTGGAAGAGGGGGTGACAGACACAGTGGGAGAGGACACAGGGGACGTGTACATGGCAGTGGGGGTGGTGACTGCACAAGTGTGGACTGTACTGGAGGGTGAGGTGGTGATGGAAGCACTGGCTGATGTTGGGGTGCATGCAGGTGTGAGTGTAGACGTCACAGGGAGGGAGGAGGGAGACGAGGAGGAGGGGGACACAGGGGTGGCAGTGGCTGTTGGCATGTCTGCATCTGGGTGTTGCTCGGGTGAGTGTTTGCGGGATCTGTGGTGCTTGTGTTTGGATGAGCTGCTCTTGGGTGTTGAGGTGTGTGCAGGCTGGTCTGATGGTGTGGATGGGATAGGCTGAGGAACAGGAGACAGAGACAGGCTGGAGGCAGTCAGAAGAGGGAGGCTGGAAACAGGGACAATGGCTGCCGTCAGTGCTGAGGCCAGAGCAGTGAACGCTCGTTGATGGGCAGCCTGACCCGAATGAATGCCCTCCAGGTACGCATTGCTCTGTTGCACCTCCCTTTGCACACCCTGGATGGCATTCAAAAGGGTCGTCTGCCCAACAATGAGCGTCCTTACCAGGTCAATGAGCTCCGCACTGAGGGCAGCAGGGGCAACAGGGGCAGGGGCTGAGGTGCCTGGGGCGAAGGAGACGCGCGCCTTCCTGGGCGAACCGGCACGGAGCGAAGACTGAGGGGCTGCTGGGAGGGCGGGGCTGGTGCGCTGGTTGGCGGCTGTACCTGTAGAGGCGGGGGGCACGGATGTTGCCGCCTCCCCTAGGGAGCTCCCATCCGAGGACGTGTCGCTTTCGCTGCTCTCACCAGCGGTCCCCGTCGTGGTGCTCCCCTCGCCCTCCGGATCACTGGTGCCCTCGGTGTCTGTTCCTGGGCCCACCGGGGCCTTGTGTCCTGCAGCTCCCTCGTGCTCCGATGCCATATCTCCTCCGCCTGATGATGCTAATGCACACATGCACAAGAAGATGAAGAGAAAGGGTGGGGGGAGAAAAAAGAAGACCAGGTTGAGTGCATGCAATGTCAACACCGTTGGCGGAGAGGACAGACACAGGTGCCTAATGCACTAAGCCGCGCATTCGGGGTACACTACTCAGTACTACTGACTAAGACAACAGGCCAAGAGACGTCAAACGCGCACATGGGAGATGCTGGACCTTCAATGGCTGTACTTGTCACCCTACAGAGGTGGGGGCCGGGGGCACAGGGCCATGCCTAAGGGAGAGGACTACACTACAGAAAGCGCCCTGGCCTAATGTCACCCACAGCCCTCCTCCCCCACCCAGACGCCTCACTGCACAGAAAGATAGGAGAATGTGCTGATACTCACCCCCTTGTGTCTGCCCGCCAGGATCCGGGACATCAGGGGGGTCATGGTGCGACTGGCACCCCTCCTAGGTTGGGAGGCCATCCCCAGCAGTGTTTCTGCGGTCTTCCTTGTTCCGCGGCGGATGTCCTCCCACCTCTTGCAGCAGTGGGTGCCCCGTCTGTTGTGGACCCCCAAGGTCCGGACTTCCTTGGCGATGGCACGCCAAATCTCGATCTTCTGATGGGCGCTGACCTATTAGACATGTACAGGGTGGAAAGGAGGAAATCATCAATGACCTGCATGTTAGATGTAATTGGCCCCCACCCACCCACTTTGCCATATGGCACATGCTCTCATCTGTCGGGCGTTGCACTCCTCATTCGCCACCCACCCCACCAACTTACATCCACCCCAATCCACACAGGCATAGCCCATTCCATTAGCACCCGGTGTACTCACTTGTTGGTCTGGAGGACCGTAGAGTAGCGCATACTGGGGGAGGACCCCATCCACGAGCTTCTCCAACTCTTCAGACGTGAAGGCAGGGGCCCTTTCCCCAGTCGCAGCAGCCATTGTATCTTCCAGACCGAGGTCACAGCAGCACTTGCAGTATAGGTCCTCTCCTGTGGATGATCAGGTCTCGAGTGATTAAGCTGATAGAAAATGGCGGTCACGCCCGCGGCGGTGCGTACCGCGGCGGTGCGTACCGCGACCACCGGCGCACTTCGTCATTGGCTCCTGAAACCCATAGGCTTCAATGTTAACCAATGCGGCTTTGCGCCGCGGTCTTCGACCGCCTACCGCCACGGTGTGCCCCGCCAGCGCATTGACCTCACATCCCATTGTCCCACTTCACAGGTCAGGCAGCCGCCATTTCAAGGGCCCACATGGCTTAATTTTGACTGCGCCTAGGCCTTGCATTGCCACACATACACGCCTTTCAACCCATTGCCATTCTTTAACTGTGCAAGCTGTCTGTACGTACCTGTGGTTTGCCTGACTCTGTGCTCCATGTTGTCCTTCCTAGGCACCGTCCGCTGGGACTTGCGATGAGAAGGAGGAATCCTCGCGTGTACCGACCGCTGGTGGACCTGTCGACAATGGAAGAACGCCATATAATACTTCGATACAGACTTGACCGTGCCACTATCCATGAACAGTGTGCCCAGCTGGAGCCAGCCCTGATGTCCCCCATCCGCCAACCCACAGGGATTCCCCCTCTGGTGCAGGTTTTGTCAGTCCTCCATTTTTTGGCCAGTGGGTCATTCCAGACCACAGTGGCCATGTCATCTGGAATGTCTCAGCCTATGTTTTCTAAGATTTTGAGCAGAGTGTTGTCTGCCCTGATGAAACTCATGCGGAGCTACATCATTTTCCCCGAGGAGGGTGACTTGCCTACAGTGAAGGGTGATTTCTATGCCCTTGGACATATCCCCAACATCATTGGTGCCATTGATGGGACCCATGTGGCTTTGCTACCCCCAAAAGACGATGAGCAGGTGTACCGAAACAGAAAAAATTATCATTCGATGAATGTCCAGGTGGTCTGTTTGGCTGACCAGTACATCTCCCATGTAAATGCCAAGTTCCCAGAGTCAGTGCATGACGCGTATGTGATGCGAAATAGCAGCATCCCCTATGTGATGGAGCAGCTACAGAGACAACGTGTGTGGCTAATAGGTGACTCTGGTTACCCCAACCTGCCGTGGCTACTGACCCCAGTAAGGAATCCCCGGACAAGGGCAGAGGAACGCTACAATGAGGCCCATGGGCGTACTAGGAGGGTGATTGAGCGAACCTTTGGCCTCCTGAAGGCCAGGTTTAGGTGCCTGCATATGACAGGTGGATCCCTAATGTACTCACCAAAGAAGGTGTGCCATATCATCGTGGCGTGCTGTATGCTTCACAACCTGGCTTTGCAACGCCAGGTGCCTTTCCTGCAGGAGGATGGTCCAGATGGTGGTGTTGTAGAAGCCGTGGAGCCTGTGGAGAGTGAAGAGGAGGAAGACTCAGAGGACGACACAGACAATAGGGACAGAGTGATACAACAGTATTTCCAGTAACACCCAGGTAAGAATCACCCACGCCATTTCACAATTGCTTATAGCCTCCTGCATCTGTACTTTCTGTAGTTCCCCACAGATGTTTTTCATTGATTTTTGCCTTTCCCTTCCCTTCTCAGTGCTGTCTGACTCAGTACCTGACTTCTGCTTGGTTCGCCCATGAAATACAGCGTATTGACATTGGTATGTTGTCATGACTAATTGACAGAACAGAAATCGAACAGTAATATGTAATACATTTGTCAATAATACAGCATGACTCAAAACAGATTTGTGTGCAAAATGTGATTTATTTACAGTGCTAGATATCGGTACATGTGATTCTTAGGGTGATGGGTGGGGGTGGAGGAATATCCATGGCAGAGTCCAGTTCTCAGTCTCACAGGTGCATTGTCCTTTTGCCTGTGGAAGGATGGAGCATAGGCAGTTCATGGTTGGACAGGGTGGCAATGTGGGACAGTGGGAAGACTTGAGGGGGTATGTCCTGCAGGCGGGGGTCTTGACATCCTACTCTGTCTTTTTCTTTGGTCTCAGGCTCCTCTTACGGGGTGGTTGTTCTTCAGCAGGAGGTGGGGTTCTGGGGGGCTGTCGAGGTGTTGGGACCTCCTGTCCACTAGCGCCGGCGGAGGTGGTAGGCTGTTCCTGGTCCGGGCTAGTGACAGGGGCCCTGTGTGGTGCACCATGGTCCCGCAACGCGTCCTCTATCCTGTGGAGGGCCAGGACGATGGTCCCCATTGCGGTCCCGATGATTCTCAGCTCCTCCCTGAAACCCATGTAGCGTTCCTCCTGCTGTGCCTGGATCTCAGTGAACCTGGCCAGTACCGTCGCCATCGTTTCTTGGGAGTGGTGGTATGCCCCCATGATGGTGGTGAGGGCCTCTTGGAGAGTGGGTTCCCTGGGCCTCTCCTCCCCCCCCTGTCGCACAGCAGCCCTCCGAGCTGCCCGGTTTCCCCCGGCCTCTGTCCCCTGGACGGTGTGCCCGCCACCACTGCCCCCAGGTCCCTGTTGTTGTTGGGGTGTTGGGTTAGCCTGGGTGCCCTGTAGTGGCAGACACACCGCTGATTGAGCTGTCCTAGAGACAGAGGCATGGGCCCGCTGGATGGGAGCTGTGCTGGTGTCGGCAGAGGGGGTAGGGTCTGGTGTGGCCTGTGGCTGCCTGAGGGGAACCGACTGCCCAGAGGTCCCCGATGGTCCGGGCTGGTCATCAGGTTCACTGTCGACAGAGCTGCTATCCTCAGTGTGGGCCTGTTCCGGTGGTGGGATGGACACTTCTGGACCCTCCTGGCTGGTGTGTTGTCGTTCGGGTCCTGCAAGGGGTAAGAGAGTTTGGTTATTATTTCTGTGTGTGCAATAGCATGCGTGTTGTGGGTGCCCTTGTCCCCCAGTGCAGGCATTCCCTGGAGGGAGGTGTTGTGAGGGTATTTAGTGGGGGGGAGGGGTTAGTGCAGTGGTCATGCTTAGGTGATGGGTGCCCATGATTTGTGTTGGCATGCAGGAGTTGGTGTTGGGATGGGTGGGTTGTGCTGGTGAGACATTGTCAGGGAGGATGTGTGCTGGGGGGTTGGGGGTGTGGGTTGGCATGCTGGTGGGGTGGGGGGGATATAGTAGTTGGGATTGGACTTACCAGAGTCCATTCCTCCGGCTACTCCTGCGAGGCCCTGAGGATGCAGGATGGTCAAGACCTCTTGCTCCCACGATGTAAATTCGGGAGGGGTGGGTGGGGGTCCGCCGCCAGTCTTCTGGACCGCGATGTTGTGCCTGGAGACCATCGATCGGACCTTCCCCCGTAGGTCGTTCCATCTTTTGCGGATGTCCTCCCTATTCCTGGGATGCTGTCCCACCGCGTTGACCCTGTCCACGATCCGCTGCCATAGCTCCGCCTTCCTGGCTATACTGGTGTGCTGCACCTGCGAGCCGAAGAGCTGGGGTTCCACTATTAGGATTTCCTCCACCATGACCCGGAGTTCTTGGTCCGAAAAGCGTGGGTGCCTTTGGGGTGCCATGGGGTGGTGTGGGTGAGGTGTGGGGTGGTGTATGTGATGAGGAGTGTGTTGGTGAGTGGTGCTTTGTGCTACTATGTGGTGTGTGTGATGGTGTAGTGTGCCTCAGTGTGTCTTGCTGTGGATTGTCTGCTGTGTCTCTCTCTCCTTCTCTCAGTAATTAGGGTCGCAGGGGTTTGTGGGTGATGTGGGTGTGTGTTTTATACTTGGTTGATTGTGTGGGAGTGGTGTGTGTATGTGTATCAGGTGTGTGTATTTCAAATTGTCCAATGGGGCTGTGTTTTGGTGATGTGTGTGTATTCTGACCGCGGCGGTGTGTACCGCCAATGAAATACCGAGTTTGAATGACCGCCGTGTGGATTCGTGGGTCGTAATGGAATGGGCGTATTTCTGTTGGCGTGACGGTGGAGGTTTGGTCATCTCCAGTTTATCGCTGCCCGCCGATGTGGCGGGCTGCAGTGGAGGACGGATTTTTGGAGGTTTGGCCGTTGTGGGTCAGAATGACCGTGGCGGTTGGCCGCGGCGGTGTTATGGCGGTCTTATGACCGGCGGTAAGGGCATTTTACCGCCGAGGTCAGAATGACCCCCAAGATGTTTTTGAAACAGGTTAAATATAAATGTTTTGGTAGGTGTCTAGAAACTTTCTGAACAGCTAAGGTACGGGGAAGGACTCCATTTGTGATCAGTGAGACGTAAACTGGTGTAACTTAACGGTCTCCACTCCACCAAGGATTCCTGTCAAGCCTTGAGGATGTAGGCTCTATGAGACCTTCTACTCCCAGGGGAAGAATTGTAACAGAGGCTGGGAGAACCAGCACCTTTGCTCTGGGCCTTCAGGTGTTGCTTGGGCCCCTCAGGTCATTCAACCTCTTCCTAATTTACTCCTGTATGTGCAGATTATTAGCTACAGTATTCACTCTGTTGACTAATATGGACCACATTTGCCTTTTCTGAGATTTGGTAGTAATTTCCATTTGTGCTCCAAACACTTGTGTCTCTAATCTAATAATTTCATCTTCCATGACTGTGAATTCTCCATCTGTAAAATGTGGGTTCCTCCTCCCTGCCACAGTCATCACAGAAACATAAATACACTAGTGCTCCTAAAGTGATTTGGAAAAAAAATTAAAACACAAAAAACTGAAAAAAACTGAGGAAGAAATGAAAAAAACATCCTGCCTCTTCAATGGCAAGGTTATCTTCAGGTTGACAGTCTGCAGTGGAATAGCAAAGGTTCATGCTCTGATAATGGCATTTTATCAATTGAAAACGGACTCTTTTGCAATCCAACAAGCTGTGTATTTTGGCCCCCTAGCTCAGCAGGCACCTAGGTAAACCTAGCAAACCTATACGTTTTTTTAAACTAAACACATAGAGGAATATAGGATAGGGTGGTTTGTTTGGGTCTAACTAGGTAGTGAATCCCAGAATCCTTTGCAAACTTCAAACTTTTAATAGAAAAATATATTTTTCTCACATTTCTGTGCTGAAAAGTTCTGGAATTTGTGGAGAGCCACAAGCTCCCTTCAAACCAGCATTCCTCTATGACGTATGATGAAAATGGTGCCTCACTTGTGTGGGTTAGCTTAATGCCTGCGACAGGAAATGGCCCAAAATCGAACGTGAACACATCACATTTTTCCCCTGAAAACTGAACTTTTTTGCAGTTTGCCTAGCAGTGGATTTTTGGCTCTGACTTATGGTTGAGTCCAAACTGGGGTGGGGTGGTGAGCAAAAAAATGATGGATTAAAATCAGATCTTTGTGGCTGGGGTGAATCTTTGCATTGTTCAGCATTCTGTCCATCATCTGTTCTTTTTGCATTTGTCACCCCAAAGTGAGAAGGGTATGCCCAGACGTGGGTCCCATGCTCACTGCTCCACTGGATTCAAACTAGCCTAGCTGATGAAGGGTGATACCCTGAAACCGGTCCTAGGATGCTTGTTTCCAGTCCGGGGAGGACCTGGCTTGGCATTTTAGGCTGGACTGCTACCATGAGGAATAGGGTCAAGACTGATTTGCATATGGTTGAGTCCACACTGGAGTGGTGTGGTGAGCAAACAAATGATGGATTAAACCCAGATCCTTGTGACTGGGGGTGAATGTTTGCATTGTCCAGTATTCTGTCCATCAACTATTCTTTTTGCATCTGGCTCAGCTGGCACCTAGATAAACCTAGCAAACCTATACATTTTTTAAAACTAGACACCTATAGGAATCGAGGATGGGGTGACTTGTGTGGCTCTCAGTAAGATGTGTAACCCGGAATTCTTTGCAAACATCAAACTTTGACTAAAATGTGTGGCTGAAAATTCTGAAATCAGCGAGAAGCCATGAACTTCCTTTCACCTAGCATTTGCCCAAGTCTTCTGATAAAAATGG
The DNA here is from genome assembly GCF_031143425.1 of Pleurodeles waltl. Classification (NCBI taxonomy): domain Eukaryota; kingdom Metazoa; phylum Chordata; class Amphibia; order Caudata; family Salamandridae; genus Pleurodeles; species Pleurodeles waltl. Next base: position 935,430,811 of record NC_090447.1, on the reverse strand, counting down.
TACTTCATTTGTGTGCCTGCATCAGAACAAAACAAACCAAAGTCAATGAGGGTCCCTTTGTGAGAACTTCCATTGAAGTTAGTCTGATCTGTTCCTGTAACGCGCACTAGGCCCAGCCTCACAAGTGGGGCAGTATTTTTATTGGGGCAAGTGGGAAAATGCTGGGTTGTAGAAATGTTGTGGTTGTCTTCTGATTATGGAAGAATGTGGAACAGAAATGCAAGAAAATGTGTAATTTTAATCACATTTTGAGGTTTGCAGGGCATTTTAGGTAAGAAAACATGATGGCATCCACAAGAGGCACACCACCTTGAACTCCCTATGAGTCTTTAGTTTACAAAAATGTCTAGAGTTGGTAGATTTTCCCTAGAGACAAAGTACACTTTTGCAGAGAAAGACAGAAACGAAGAATATTACTACACAACCAGCTAGTTTTCAAGTACATGTACATACTGGTTGTTTTTGGCACGAGGGTGAGTGAAAGAATCAAAATGTAAATTTAATTAACAACAGATTTCAGAAAAATGAAAAATACTGTGATAATAATTGACATTTCAAAAAAGTGAACCAATGACTCACCGCTTGTGATTACAAAGCTGTGACAAGGCACCAACAGCTTTACAGGCCATTAACACACCTTTCATTTGTGTCACACACAACACCATCCACACCTCCAGCTGTGGGGCAGGGCATTACAACACTCAGATGAGGGGGCATCGTACCCAGTGAGCTTCATCCTGGGGAGGATGGGGTGAGTGGATGGCATCTCCACTAGTTCTGGAGGAGGCATCATGCCCAGTGAGCTTCATCCTGGGGAGGATGGGGTGAGTGGATGGCATCTCCACTGGTTCTGGAGGGGGCATCGTACCCAGTGAGCTTCATCCTGGGGAGGAAGGGGGAGTGGATGGCATCTCCACTGGTTCTGAAGGGGGCATCGTGCCTAGTGAGCTTCATCCTGGGGAGGATGGGGTGAGTGGATGGCATCTCCACTGGTTCTGGAGAGGGCATCGTGCCCTGTGATGCTGATCTTGGGGAGTGCCAGGTCACAGTCTCTCAGGAGGGTGTCATAACCACTGGATGTGCAGGGGGCAGGCCGCACAACAGCCTATGCACGCAGGTCTACAGAATGTCCACCGACGGTGATGGCTGTTCAGTGGGGGCAGTGGTATTGCTGCTGCTGGTGGTGGTGGGGGGAGGCTCCAGCCCATCCCCTGCAGCCTAGGACGGCTGCCCACTTGTGTTGCTCCTGCTGGTGGTGGTAGGGGGAAGCTCCAGCCCATCCTCTGCAGCCTCAGCCGACTGCCCACTGGTGCTGGTGGTGGTGCTGTTAGCGGTGCTGCTGGCGGAGCTGGCTCCTTGCCTTCCTGCAGCACTTGGGGCTGGCTCCTTGCCCTTCCTTCCTGCAGCACTTGGGGCTGGCTCCTTGCCCTTCCTTCCTGAAGCACTTGGGGCACGCACCCTTTCCGTTTGTCTGGCTGGTGGCAGGGATCCTTTCCCACCTGGAGTTGCTGGGGACACTACTGTGCCCGTGGACTGGGTGGCAGAGGGGCTTGCCTGGGTTTTGATAACCCTGGCCTGTTGTGAAGGACAGGGGGAGGGGTAGGGAAGAGGTCAATGGTAGAAAGGAAAACCTTCTTAGGGACATTGGGGCGGGGCTAGGGAGATGGTTTAGGAGTGGAGGAAGAGGGAGTGGTTGTAGGAGGTGTCAGTCTGCTGTGTTTGGGTGTAGGTGCATGTGCTGGATGCTTTTGTGAAGTGGATGTCTGTTGGGTGTCTGAGTCCTTGTGTTTGTGTACTTTGGGAGGAGGGGGCACAGACACAGTGGGAAAGGACACAGGGGGCGTGTGCATGGATGTGGGGGTGGTGACTGCCAGTGAGGTGTGTGTTCTGATAGGTGTGCTGGGGATGGGGGTAGTAGATGAGAATGTAGTGCATTCAGGTGTGACTGTAGACGCAACTGGGAGGGAGGTAGAGGAGGAGGAGGAGGGGGCCAAAGTGGAGGCAGTGGATGTTGGTGTGTCTTCATCTGGAAGGTGTTTGTGTGTTTGTGGGATGAAGTGTGGTGCTTGTGTTTGTCATGTTCACTCTTGTGTGTTGTCCTGTGTGCATGCTCATTTGCCTGTGTGCTTGGGATAGGTTGGGGTTAAGGGGAATGGGACTGGGTAGAGGAAGATGGAGGGGGAGGGTGGAAACAGGGACAATGGCTGCCATCAGAGAGGAGTCCAGAGCCTGAATCGATCTCTGTTGGGCCGCCAAGCCAGTGTGAATGCACTCCAGAAATGCATTGGACAGTTGCATTTGGGCTGCCAGCCCCTGGATGGCATTCACAATGGTTGACTACCCAACAAAGATGGATAGCAGGAGGTCAATAGCATCCTCACTCAGGGCAGCAGGGCTAACTGGGGCAGGGCCTGAGGTGCCTGGGGTAAAGGAGATACCCACCCTCCTGGATGAGCGGGCATGGAAAACTCAATGAGGGGCTTCTGGGAGGGTGGTGCTGGTACTGGGGTTGGCGGCTGTACCTGTAGCTGGGGTGGTCACTGAAGTGTCCGCCACCACCAGGGAGCTTCCATTGGAGGAGGAATCTGTGTCCGAACTGTCCCCTCCAGTCTCCGCCGTGGTGATCCCCTTGCGTTCCGTCCGACTGGTGCACTCACCGTTGGTGGACTCTGCCTCTTGGGTCATGTGGTATGCAGCTCCCGCCGTTGCCAGTGCCTCTGCTTCTACGCCAGATGATGTTAATGCACCTAAGGAAAGAATGACAAAACAAAAAGGGGGGGAGAGACAAAGGATACACTTGGTCAGTGGTAGCACCAACACCACCGTTGGCATACACAACACACTCACACACTGGGAACAGCCCTACGCACTAATCAATGCACTACCAGTTACAATGCTACTCATCAGGACATGGGTAGGGACACACACCACCAACTGCAGCATACCTGAGACCCACACTCCCCTGCCCAGTAGTGGATGCCTACTGGCTAGATTGGAGGAATTTCACATCAGAACCCTGCCCAACATGGGACCTACTCTGCAATGCCAGGCCTGGCCTAGGGGCACCGACAGGGCCCACACCCCCACCCAGATACCACCCCACCAGGTGTAAGTTGTAATGTAGGGCACTGTACTCACCCCCTTGTTGCTGCTGTGATGCCCCAAAGCACCCATCCATCTCCGGATAGGCCACCGCCATTAGGCGGGCTATCAGGGGGATCAGGGTTTGATGGGCACCCCTTCCTCATTAGGAGGCCATAGCCATCTGGGCCTCCGCAGTCTTCCGTGCCCAGCGTCTCAGGTCCTCCAACTGTTTCCGACAGTGGGTGCTCTGCCTGCCATAGACCTCCAGGGTGCTCACGTCCTTGGCGATGGCACAGTATAGACCCTTCTTTGATGGGCGCTAACCTGCAGTGAAATACATACACAGGAAGCTATTAGTCAGACCATCCTGCCTGTTACACTCATGGCTCACCATGCCCCTTCCCATCCCCTTTAGCACAGACATGCTGCACGCTGCCCAGGACTCATCCACCAACCCCCCCACACAAGGCCTTCACACACAGCACTCCATGCATTCATGCCCCATGCACCGTATTCACAGTGTGCTCACCTGTTGGTCTGGAGACCCATACAGCAGTCGGTACTGGGGTAGGACCTCATGCACTAATCACTCCAACTCCGCTGAGGTGAATGCAGGGGCCCTTTCCCCAGTCACCCGCGCCATGGCAGGTTCCAGACACAGGTCACAGCAGCACATGCAGTGTAGGTCCTCTCGCATTGAAGGTCAGATAGAAAATGGCAGTCACGTCCGCGGCTGTGCATACTGTCACCGCCGGCGTACATCACCATTGGCCACTGTACCAATTTTCTTCTTTCTTTGTATTAAAACTTCTATTTGCATAGACATATTTTTTTCTCGGATTAGTTTTACTTTTGTATATGTCATATTCTTTGAATTAGTTTGTGTACACTTCTCAGGAAAGGGAGAAATCATATCAATTATTATAGTTAGATTTCAATAGGTTTTCCCATTTCACCTCGTTAAGATATCAAATTATCTTTAAATGTAGACACTGTCTTTGATGTGCCCCACTGAGTTTTTTTCATTTTTTTTTTTTTTTTTTTCAAGGGCAGAGGAACGTTACAATGAGGCACATGGGCAAACAAGAAGGATTATTGCCAGATCATCGTGGCATGCTGTATGTTGCACAACCTTGCCTTGCAACACCATGTGCCATTTCTGCAGGGGGAGGAGGCTGGATATGGCTGTGTGGCAGCAGTGGAACCTGTGGGCAGTGAAGATGAGGAGGCAGAGGATGAGGATGAGGACAACAGAAGTGCAGTCATTCGTCAATACTTCCAATGACACACAGGTAAGACAGTGGTATTTCACATTTCATTGACAGTTTGATGTGTGACATTGTCACTGGCAGGCTGGGAGTTCCTACTTCTAAGCCCACGCACTGTACCCATTGGCATCTCTTTTTGCAAATGTTGGTGCCCCACTATTTATCCTGGTGTGTTCACTGCAGCCAACTACAGGTCTTTCCCATGTAAACACTAATGTACAGTTGAATTGCAATTGTTGAACCTTGTTAAACTAATACATTTTGAAATCATTTGACATACTTTTCCAAAGTGTGTTTATTGCAGTGCTCTGAAGAAAAGGGGGAAGTGCAATAGGCTGGGGTGATGATGGAGGAAAGTCCAGGTTAGAGTCCAGTCTATTTGTAGCACAGGTGCATTGTTTAAGGGGGCATAGGAAGGGGAGCAATGGCAGTTCAAGGTGGACAGGGTAACAGAGTGGGACACAAGGGTGACAATCAGAAGAGTCTTATTTCCTGGCAGGGGTCTTGGCAATAGTCTCTGGCTTCTGCCTTGATCACAGGGAATGTTTGCAAGGTGGTACTCCTTCTGCAGGGGGAGGGGTGCTTGTGGCCTGTTGGTCCTGTGGTGGGACCTCCTGTCCACTAGCGGCAGCACAGGTGGACGGCTGTTCAGTAGGCTGGCTAGTGTCAGGGGCCTGCTGGTGTGCAACTGCCTCCCTCATACTGTTGGGCATGTCTGCCAGCACCCCTGCAATGGACACCAGGGTGGTGTTAATGGCCTTGAATTCCTCCATGATCCTCAGGTATTGTTCCTCCTGCAGCCGCATGTTCTCCTACATCTTGTCCAGGATCTGGCCCAGCGTATCCTGGGAAAGTTGGTTTGCTTCCAGGATCACGGTGAGTGCCTCCTAGAGAGTCTGTTCCCTGGGCCTGTCCCCCCCCTGGCACACGGCAGTCCTCCTAGCTTCCGTGTTGTCCTGTGCCTCTGTCCTCTGAACCGTGTGCCCACTGCCACTGATCCCAGGACCCTGATTGTCCTGGGTTTGTGGTGTGCACTGTGGTCCCTGTAGTGGTGGACACACTGCTGATTGACGTGTCCTGGGGACAGAGGTATGGGCCCGCTAGGTGGGTGCAGTGGTGGTGTTTCCTGAGGGGGAAGCTCTGTGGTGGTGTGAGACTGTGCCTGGGTAACCGACTGTCCAGAGGTCCCTGATGGGCCAGGTTGGTTATCCAGATCCAGGCGACCAGAGCTGCTGTCCTCACTGAGGGCCTCTTCTGTGGGGGGACTGAATGTTGCTGGCACCTCTTCTCTGGTGACATTGGCTGGGGTACCTGTGGGGATGTAAATGCAGTGTTATTGTTTCTGTGTGTGACATATTGTGCATGGGTGGGTTGCCCTCTATGGTTGTTATTGCCCTGCCAGCTTTGCCTTGTGTGTGTTGGTATTTGATGGGCTAGCTGATTGTCTCTAATGTGCATGCTGTAGTGATAGGTGTCCATGCAGGTCTGTGAGTGGTGTCCATGCATTGCTATGGCATGCAGGGCTCAGCATTGGGATGAGTGGGTTGTGATGGCGGGGTGTGTGTGAGGTAGTGGAGTGATGGGAGTGTGGGTAAGGGTGGGGCATGTGATGGCATGCACGTAGGGGGGGGTGATAATAATAGAGAGTTGACTTACCAGAGTCCAGTCCTCCTGCTACTCCTTCCAGGCCCTCAGGATGCATGATTGCCAAGACTTGCTCCTCCCATTTTTTTAGTTGTGGGGGAGGAGGTGGGGGTCCACTGCCAGTCCTCTGTACTGCGAGCTGGTATCTTGCTGCAATGGAACATACGTTCCCCTGTAGGTCGTTCCACCTCTTCCTGAAGTCATCCCTTGTCCTGGGGTGCTGTCCCACGGGGTTGAACCTGTCCATGATTCTCCGCCATAGCTACATCTTCCTGGCAATGGATATCTGCTGCACCTGTGATCCAAATAGCTGTGGCTCTACCCAGATGATTTCCTCCACCATGACCCTTAGCTCCTCCTCTGAGAATCTGGGGTGTTGTTGTGGTACCATGGGAGTAGTGTGAGTGGTGTGGGTGAGGATGTGTAGGGGGATGTGTTGGGGTGTGTGATGTAAGGCGCATGGGTGATGTAAAGGTGATGTTGGTATGTGGCTCTGGTTGTGTAAGTGCTCTTGCTGTCTCTCTCTGCTAGCAATTATTGGTATTCGTAAAGGGTTGTGGGTAGTGTGTGTGTTTGTTTTATAGTGGTGTTGATGTGCAGGTGTGGTGTGTATGGGTGTCAGGTGTGTGTCGTTTTAATTGTCCACTGTGGTGTTGTTTTGTTTGTGTGTGTGTATTTTCAGCGCGGCGGTATGTACCGCCAATGGTTTACCGCCATTGAATGTCCGCCGTGATGATTTGTGGGTCATAATGTTGTGGGCGTAGTTCTGTTGGCGTGACAGTGTGTGTTTTGATACCGCCAGTTTATCACTGACCTTTGGGTTGGCAGATTTGTGTGTGTTTCTGAATAGTGACGAATTGGTGTGTGTGTATGTCATAATATGGTTAGCGGATATCCGCCGCAGTGGTGGTATGTTGGCGGCAGTCAGAATGGCAGTAAGTGGGATTTACCGCCATTGTCATAATGAGGGCCTACATTTTTAAAAATCATTAGACAGAAACAAAATCTATATACAGAAACCTGTACAACTATATTTATTAATTTCCTTGGCGCTTTGATCTGTCTACCCGATCTGGTTACTGGAAGCTGTGAATAGTCATCTTCAAGGCCAGAAATTGCCAAGGATGGTAATGAATCAGCACCAGTCATTGAGTTTTCACACTCAGTCATTCTTTCACCATCCTGAGCTGAAGATAAATGAAACACAGGCCTGAAGTGAGAAGAGTCTCAGGTAAGGGACTTCCTAGGTCAGAGGGCAGTCACCATGAGGCCTTTGGTACATACTACTTGAAACGGTTCAGCATTGTAAGGAGCATCAGATTTTCTTTTCTGTGATTGTCGAGTGATCACCAACTCTCCCAGTTCGGACTAAGAGGATTTTTGCATGCCCCCTCTTATCTGCATACATTTTCATTTTCAAAGACTCTTGTACAAATCAAGTTTTCATTAGTATCTCTCTTTGTGGTCCAGTGGGGTATCTTGGTTGCCATTGCTCCCCTAAACATAAAAGTCACAGGACTTTCACTTGTGGTTGATTGGGGTATTGGACAATAGGCTCATAGAGTAGAATTCAGCACAGTTTTTAAATTGAGCTTTTCAAGAGTTGCACGCTGCACTGTTTTCTTTAACATACCCATACGACGCTCAACAAGTCCCTTGGCCTGTGGGCACAAGGGTGTGATCTTTTGCAGATTCACATTCAAATGCTCCAGAAAGTCCTTAAGTTATTTGCTATTAAAGGGTATACCACTGTCCGACTTCACAATGGATAGTGAACCCCATGTTGCAAATATACCATCAAGTTTTTCGATCACTCACTGATGTGTCATAGATGAAAGATCTTTAACCAATGGAAAACGAGAATAATCATTTATTATAACCATAAAATGATGTCCATTGTCAAGTGTACTAAAGAAATAGATGGCTACTTTTTTCCAGTCATGTTTGAGGAGGTCTGACATTACAACTTATGTTGACTGACTTTGGTTGACAAGCAATTAGCTAATGTGACAGGCTTTAAGCTCCCTTTCAACTATATCATCTATATACGGAAACCAAACACCACCCGAAAGAGTTCTCTTTGGAGAAACAATACCACGATTTCCTTTGTTAACCACTTGCATCACTTCTCATTGTAAACTCCCAGAAATCAAAATTCTCTATCCTCGCAGAATAACTCCTTCCTGACTCATGGATAATTCATCCTTGACATTCTTATAATTTTGATGTTTGCCATCAGTACTTAGTTGTCATTCATGTTTTTTAACAACTGATGCGTGATTATGTCTTTTAACTTTAACATGTCACTATCATGACTCATAGCAGGGATGATTACAGCTAACAATATAGCAGCTAGTGTACTTGACTTGACAATGAAGTTGATGTAGGCCTCAGCTGTTTTGGAAGGAGTGGCACGGCCCTGAGGAGGCACTGTTAAAAAGAAGTCAGCAGGATTTTGATCCTTTCAAGGTTGATGCACAATTGTATAATTATACTCTTGCAATCGTTTTCCCCATCGTTCAATTTGAGGAGCTATCTTGACCTTGGGATTGGAAAACATTGTCATCAAGGCTTGATGATCAGTCACCAGCATAAAAGTTTTTTTGTACAGGAATACAAAGAAGTATTCACAAGCCCATACCACAGCAAAACCTTTCTTTTCAGGTTATGAGTAAGCACACTTTGTTTAAGATAGACCTTGACTACAATAGGTTTTCTTGCATTTGGGCATCCACTCTGCTGTGCAGTTATAGTACCCAACCCAACAGGGCGACTACAATCTCAGTATGGAGCTTTGGATTGATGTATGCAATTTCTGAAGCATTTACTATTGCATATTTGATTCTGTTGAAACTCTTTTCACATTCTCTTGACCATTGATTCAAAACATTTTTCTTGGCTGATTCTGGTAATGGAGAACTGACAGTGCAAAGTCCTTCATATATCATGAACAGTAGCTGGCCTTTCCAAGAAACTAACTTACCATTGAAACATTCTGAGTGGGTCCAGCATTTGTTAAAGCTTTTACTACTGCAAGACCAGGCATCAATGCCCTATCAGAAAATATATGGCTAAAGAATGTCAATGTTATTTTATTGAACTCATACTTGTCAGCATTTAAAGTCAAACATGTATCACTGAGTAATTGACATACTTGTGTGAGAGATATATTGTGCTCCTTTGGTGCAGCTCCAAAACCAATATGTCATCGCCATAGTTAAATACATTAGCTGTAATGCTAGGGTATGGCAACTGCAACATGCTCTCCGGCTCCAATAATGTCTTCCTAGTCACATTTGGTTAAAAAACAAAATTGCAGTATAACTCCTTAGTTCTCTCTTTAGCTATAACTGGCAACGATTTAGGAGCATGGAACTATTCCCCGACGCCAAGACAGGAAAATAAAGTATTAATATATCTGAGCAAAGGAATATGATAGAATGGGACAATGGCAGTTAATCCGAAATCACAGACCTACAGAATTGAGCTTCACGATTCAGCCATACTCTGAGCCAAAGAAATAGAGGCTGCCACTTATATAATTGGTTATGCACCTCAAACCAACCTCATTATGGCAAAAAACAGCCTGGGTGAATTATGAGACCACTAGCAACCTCCTCAGAAACTTGTTATTCACTACCTGGAGGCTCATGCTGTTGCAGTCAGCCTTTTGCTGTACTTGAAATAAAGACCACATCATCCGCATAGAGTAATAGTGGATTGGTTGGGAATTAATGAGTAGCAGATCCTTCCCCTCCCTGCGCAAATAGTTTTCCAGGCCAATTTATATAGTGAAGAAAAAGAAAGGGTGCCAACACACATCCCTGTCTAACTCCCTTCAGAGAGGGAAATTCCTCTTTCCTCCTTCAAATCACCCATCCTGGCTGTAACGCACCCTAGCAGAAGTACAAGCGTGGAGTCTGCTGAGGAAAGAGATTACACCTTTGTCTACCCCCAGGTCTGAAATAACAGTCCACTATTTGAATCTATCAAATGTGTCAAAGGCAAAGGACCAATCCATAAAGGCTAGATGAACACAGACTTTTTTGGCCTTGGTATATTTTTGTACTATCAGAGCCAGATTCAAAGTCTGTTTGATTGTATCCAACCCCGGACGAACCCCAAACTGTACCTCTGATAATCAATGGCTATCTGCAACCCAGGTCTCCAATTTTGCTAGTACCACTCATCTTAAAATCTTTACAGAGCTGTCTAAGAAGATAATTGGACAATAGTACCGTGGTTCAGCCTTGTCCCCCTTCTTGAAAATGGGAACATTGATCGCCTTTCTCCCGGTGCCTATCAAGGGGCCTGTCACAGCAGATCACAGAACATTGGTAGATAAAGGCCCTTAAAATTCTGGTAGGGTTTTATATACATTGGCAGGGATTCTGTCAGGTCGAGAGCTTTGCCAGAGGGACAAACTTCAATGGCCCCTTAAAACGTCAGCTACTTCGAGCAAGTTACTAAAGGCTCTAGCTAAAGACATGTCGAACCCATTGTTAGACCCATTCACTACTTCCCGGAGGCTATGATCCTCAATTGCACAAAGTTTAGAGAAATGTTCCACCCACACTCAGGCTGGGATGACAGTGTCTATTACTGCATTGTCCCTGCCAGCCAATGGGGTGGGATTGACCACCCGCTAAAAAGGCCTCATGTCTTTGTTGTTACTTGCTTCAATTAGCTTTGCCCTAGTCTTCTCCCTCAGTTCATTCTTGCTTGGAACAAGGGTTACCTTATGTACCTTTCTGGTCAACCTAAAAGTAGTCTCGTTATGAGATGACATACTAATGGCCTTTTTTTAGGGCTTTATGGGCAGATGTACATGCATGGTTGATCCAGCAGGTAATTGCATAATCATGCCTGCAATGTGCGGCAGTGAATATCTCTCTTGTTCAATTGATTTGTTTGCTTGGCGCATGTCAATGCATATGCGCTCATATCCTCCATGGTCCTTTTTAGCCACTACTGCCATGGGAGAAACCCATGGCATTGGACCAGTGGAACATTCAATAACGTCATGTTTTAGCAATGATTCAAGTTCTTTTTCAATAGCTTCTTGTGAATGAAAAGCAACTCATCTATGTCTCTGAGTAACAACATGGACATCCTCATTAATATGCAGTTTTACTTTCATAGTCTTTAACATTCGAAAATAATGAAACAATGAAGGGAATTGACTTGCTGTCTTGTGATGAGCATTTATGTTGTAATTCACTGAAATCAGTCCCATGTCAAATGCTGTGTTGAACGCAGCAAACAGGCACATGCTGCTGCAACTTTAGGTGCATCTATCAGGGCTTGAACCTTTGTTTTCTTATGTTTCACAGTCACCATAAAGGAACCTTTATTCTTAATTGATTTCTATACAGTCCACCTGTATACTTTTGTCTTTGATGGCCTGAGCTGCATTAACAGAGACAGTTCATTGTACTTTATTTCTATTGAAGCACCACTATTAATGATTAAATGTATTGAACATTCATTTATTTACAATGAATTTTTTGAACAGTGCTTGTATGATTTGGCATTTTGGCCTTTCTTTGACTGATTTTTCTCCTCACAGGCAACCAGTCCACATGTACATGGTTCTCTGAGGTAAGTATCGCTATTGCGCAATAACTTTCTTTACTTTCTTTACCTGTTGAGGCTGAAGAACTGTGTGGCAATGATTTAGATGACAATCAGCATCCTTTAGTATCTATTTGCTTCAACTGATGTTGCCAATTGGCCTTGTGGGCACACATCGAATGTTGCTTCTGGAACCTTCTGGCAGCCACTTTGTCTTCACATCATGATGTACTTACTTTTTTCCTTCACTCTGCGCATCATCACAAAATGGTTCTCTTTACCCAGCCTTTGCACACTTGACTAATGGCAGGACATTTTCCTTCATGTGAAAACATAAATTCACACCAGACACACAACTTCTTTCGTATGTAAACATCACTTTGTGCTCTTCAATCTTTTGTTTTGAATTACTTTTCACACTCATTACCTACGACGCTCCAGGCACCTGTGGCCTCGATGTCGGCAGCTTGTCTCTCAGCACGCTCCCCAGGTCTGGCAGCCAACAGCACTCGCTCCAAAGACTTTCTTTTCACATTTGTCTTCTGATTGAAGTGGACAAGCATCCATCAATTACTCTGGGCCTCATGGCTTCTTCATCTTTAAATGAATTGATCTTACAGTGTTCTATTAGTGTATCGAGTCTTTCCACAAGTTAATTGATTGTTTTGCCAACCCAACAACATTATTAACTGAAAACATATCCCTCATAATCAATATTGAGTACTGGATTAAACTTGAGATTGAACTCATTCTTCATCTGACAGTATGAGACTTCTCTGTCAATTCTTGGCATTTTCTTTATAACTTCTTTCACACCATCCCAACCAAGATTTTGGAGATACTTGACAATCTTTCTGTTATCAGTCCCTTCAAGTGCATCAATAAAATCTTCAAATGTCTCTTTCCATGCAGTCAATCTATCACCAATTTTCTGTGTTTTAGAAGTGTTGAAGGGTGGTCTGAGGAAGGCAGAAGCATTGTAAGCTGATGTGGGCTTCACTGACGTTGAGAGTAGCACTTTCACAGCCATCTCTGACTGGAATGCAGACTTCGTTCCATTCATTTCCCAGCTGCGATGCAGCTAGACTTTTTAACAGACTTGGTAAGGTTTTTCCTTAATTCTTTGTATAGATCAGTTTGCTTTGTTTTACACTTCGTCAATTCACATGTAACGTTATTTGGTATTTGATAACTGTATTTAACTGTGTTTTGTAAACCTAGTTGAATCCACCCTTAGCGTTAAGTACACACAAGACAACACAATAAACATCTTGGTCAAATCCAAGGAGAACTTCTCACACGATAAAATAGAAGCTCAATATGCTGCTATTATTAAACCATTAAAAAAAAACACATCTATACAAGGCAAGGATACTCATTTTGAGTAAACAGTACTAAAAAGTTTTCTTACCAAACACACGCAACTACCCAAATTGCAGATCTACCTATGCCGAAACCACAAGCAGAAGTTGATGCTAAAGGAAATCTGCTTTCAACTAGAATAAAGAGTAGAAAAATAACATTACGATCACAAATGTAAGTTATGCCAAGAAAGAAAACAGTGAACATTATAAAACACTATGAAGTCTGCCGATCACCATCCAAATGCCAGCCACATACATCACTAGCCAGAAGCCAGTCTAGGGACACCGTCATCCAGAAGGCAGCTGACACTCATCACTAGCAGAATCTTCAGTTCACACACACTACCAGCCAAGTGCAAGTCTACCCACACCATCAGCCAAGTGCCAGTCCATACACACCACCAAGCAAGTGCCAGTCCACACTCACAACACTAGGCAAGTGCCAATCCACACTCACACCACTAGGCAAGTGCCAGTCTAAACACACCACCATCCAAATGCCAGTGCACACACAGCCAGCCAAACACCAGCACATTCAGACCATCAGCTGAACTCCAGTTCATGTACACACAGAAACCTTCCCTGGTGACTCATGGTTTTATATGTGCCCTAATTAAGGGGAAGCCACCCTTACCTAAGGGGTCGCTCCCCAAACTTAGCTAATTGCTCACAATCCCTGGTCTATTGGCTTCTGACTTCCCCAGAGGGCAGATAGGCCTAAAAACAGGTGATCTGCCCTCTGGGGGGGGGGGCAGAATAAAAAAAATGCCCTCTAAGGGGAGCGGCCCTTGCCAAAGGGGTCCCTTCCCCAACAACAAAATAAGCCCTGGTGGTAAAGTTAGCTTACATCCCCCCAGAGGGGAGAGTGGCCTAAAAACAGCTGATCTGCCCTCAGGAAGTGGAATCCCAAAAAAACTCTTTCCCAAGGAGAGCCAACCTTGCCCAAAGGGTCCCTCCCCCAACACAAAAGAAATCCCTATAGGTCTAGTGCTTGGCTCCCTGCTCCACAATCACGGCCCGCACCACGATCGTAGAGTAGAAATCTACCCCAAATAGGCACAGGGGGAAGGAAAAACTCTTTCCTTTTCCCTTGTGTCTGTTTCAAAAAAGAAAAAAATCTGGAGAAGAACTCACCTGCCAGAAACCCTCTCTCCCAATGCGCTGGAAGCAAATGGTTTACAATCATCTTGGTACAAAGGCATGATCCATGTTTCCCTGCACAACTAAAATCGGTACCATGGATACAAACATTGTTGCAGCTGGGTTACTAAGGGCAGGGCTACAGGCCCGTCACCATGCAAGGACATTTCTGTCCCAACCCCAGCTATTCAGCTACACTGAAGACATATGTTCTCCATTGAGAACGTATGTATTCGTCAAAAGGTTTGTACTGAATGTTGACGTTTTTTGTTACTTTGTTCTATGTCAGAGTTATCTCCTTGCTAGGGATTTTAGTTTCTACACTTAGATCACAATGAACTGCGATTATAGCTTTTTGCAAGCCCTTAGAAGCTTTTATTTCCAAAGTGGTTCCTTTAGTGGCTCATCTTTTTAAGAGCTTGATTTTCTGGATGGTGGTGGTATCTCTAGGGTTGCCCTGTTTCTAACACCTTTTATTTTATCATGTCACCCCTCCGTTTTTCACAAGGCTCCATGTACCTCAGTGGCTAATTAGAGTGTGTTTAAAAGACTGTTTAATCAGCTCTGTGATTAAAACTGTGTTTGGAATGTGTATGCACCATTTGTTTTTGTCTTGAAAAAGCCATATATTTGAGTGTGTTGCAAGTAGTATTTCATTCTTTTCTGATCTGTCCCTTAACTGGAAACTAGACTCTGGTGCTTGGAAGTGTACATTCCTCCTGTCTGTATCCACAGGGATTCTGAATAGAGGAGCTGTTCCCTTCCATATGGGCTGGGTCAGAATTCCTATTAGTCTAAAGTTGTAAGGGTTCCTGTTGTGATAGGTTGTCAGGGCTAGGGCTGTGCTTGGTACTAGGGCTAGGGTCCCTATTGGTCTAAAGTTTTTAGGGTTCCTGTTGTGATTGGCTGTGAGGGTTAGGGCTGTGCTTGGTACTAGGACTAGGATTCCTATAGGTCTAAGATTTCTACGGTTCCTGTTGTGAGTGGCTGTCAGGGCTAGCGCTGTGCTTGGAACCAGGGGTAGGGCTCCTATTGGTCCTAGGTTTTTAGGGTTCCTGTTATGATTGACTGTCAGGGCTATGGTTGTGATCGGTTGATAGGGCCAGGTCTCCCATTGGCTGTAGGGTTTTGGGTTAGAATTCTGATTGGTTTTGGTAAGGGTATCGGGCATTGGCCAATAGGATCATTTAGGCCTAGGGCTCAGGGTGTCTCAGCCTGGGAGTTGAGGTTAAGGGCAGAGATTACAAAGGCAGTTGCCTGTTTGGGCCCGGTTGGACCTAGAGCCAGTTTTGCTGGCCAACTTTCCATTTGTCAATAACTACCTTAATCCCGCCACATCCTCCAACATCAAATACGATATCAGCAAAGGCATCCAACTCATGCACCACAAACAAACCTCATATAGATTT
Source organism: Pleurodeles waltl (assembly GCF_031143425.1). Lineage (NCBI taxonomy): Eukaryota > Metazoa > Chordata > Amphibia > Caudata > Salamandridae > Pleurodeles > Pleurodeles waltl. Next base: position 935,415,328 of record NC_090447.1, on the reverse strand, counting down.
CAGTGTCTCAACACCAACCACAAAACCCCACATACCACATCTATACACATATCCACTACAACTACAACCTCAAAGCAACTTCCTTCTCATACCAAACACAACTCTGTCCATTACCACTAACACATCCATGCATTGCCTACACAGCACAAAGCTGCATTCTACATAACTTTCATCCAGCCAGACACAAACTACCTATTCATACAAAACACCAGTCCATCCTCTATTTTCTCCTACCAGACCCCTTTTAATCATGACAACACGTATACTCATCCTTCCATCACAACATCCACCAACACCCTCCTCATCGTTTTACCAATTACACACAACAATACAATCTTTAAACTCCACTGATCCACATATATTACCTTTTCCAGCTATCAAATGTAACTCAAACACTCTTAACTCTTCTCCATACCCTCCAACACACCTCATACACTCTTCAAGAAAACACATTACCACCCCCTGTACTATTCTAACACCACTCATCAGCAGTAACACACATGCAAATCCTTCACAGGAAACAATTACATAAATATCTCCTCTCACTACTCCACAAAAACGTAACAAACCACACACATTAGCACATCAAAATAACACAAACTTTCACAATACTTTCCATCACACACACTCCTACCCTTATGACTATACAACTAATAAAAATCCTGACCAATCTTTACTCTAAAGTTCTCACTCTTCACAGACATCTACCACATACACCCCAACACAGTAACATTTGTTCTCCTGTCACTCATCCATTACACGATTTAAAGACTTAGATTATGATCCACATGCTCTTCCACCACCCCTAACCTATTCTCCTTCTACCCTAACAGGCACAAACAAAATAAACAACATGGCACTCTTAACAACTTCTCATCCCCCTGTCCATTACACAACAAGGCTACTCTACAAAAAGAACTAAACTCCTCATGTCACTCTCAGCCACCAAGCCCGCCACCAAGCCCACCACCAACACACAGAGATGCAACAAAATGCCTCCCATACCTTCTGGACAAGGAACACAATATAGAAAAACAACACTATTGAGACCCTCATACAGTTATCACAACTAATAACACACCTGCTAGAAGCTCAAAATATACTGCTCAATCTTCTGCATAACAAAAAGACACCACCACCAAAACACATTTTCTAAACTGTCTACTCATTAATGCTAAATCACTCTAAAAAACAAGAACCACATCCACGGCCTTCTCACTGACACACAACTTGACTTACTTTTCATAGCATTTAAGAGGAGCTATTGCCTCCTTGTGCCACATTAGCGACATCTCTTTTTATGCTAATGTGGCTCAACAAGGCCATATTCCCATGCCAGATTTACAAAGTGGCACAATGCATGTATTACACCACTTTGTAACACCTTGCACCACATTATGCCTGTGTCAGGCATAGTGTATGCAAGGGGTGTTCCTTCATTAGGGAGACCGCAAAAATAGTACTGTGGAATCTATAAGATTCAACTGCACCATTTTTGCAGGTTATTTTTAACGCCTGCACAGAGCAGGCATTAAAAGGGGGCACACCATTGTTTTCAGTAGGCCCCTATGTACTTTGCAGGATTAGTATCAATTTCTGCAAAGTACAACCGTAGCATCAAAAATGATTGACACTATTGTCCATAACCTGTGCCATGGTGTGCTGTAGGTTTAATATAGTGCACACATGGTGGCATGAGCGGGACACTAAGGGGTGCGAGAAAAGTGGTGCTGCATTGTATGTAGCAACACCTTTCTTAAATGTGGGCCTTGGTTTGAGAAACCCAATATGCCACGTCCAAAAACTCCACTAGCACAGTCACATTAAACATACATCAGATTGTACCCAATTCCACACACATCGCTGGACACCTCTTAGATTTAACTTTTTGCAAACCCAGACCTAGTTACCATTCAAATCATCATGGCAGTCACATGGTCAGACCACTATTTGGAAAGTTGCTAACATCAAACACCACAAGCCAACACACCCAAGACCATCTTACATCCATCCATCTAGAACAAACTCAATTTTGAAGACTTAAAAACACAAATAACAGTCACCACAGATCTAGACACTATGAATTATATTCCAAAACTTTATGAGTGGCTACCGGAAGCTTTCGATCTTCTAATACCACTCAAAAAAATTAAACAGGACAAAAGAAGACTAACATCTTGGAGAAATAAAGAACTAAAAAAGACAAAACAACAAATCTGAAGGCTGCACTGAAATTGGCTTAAAACAAACAACATGCAAGACAAACTTCACCTACACATAATTAACAGAATATACAAATCATCAATCAAAAAAGCTTTAAAAAAGTACTATGCAGAGAGAATTTAAAATCCTAAATCTGCTAATAAAGAATTTTATAAAATTCTTAGCAAATTTTGAAAACCTAAATGCATGGAATTAACTCATCCCATTACTCAAGAAATTACAGAAAACTAATAAATCATTACACAACTAAGGCAGACACACTACTATTTAAAACAAAGGACAACACCAGCAACAACCCAATCGCCTCCAAGAGTAAGCCAACCCAGCATCTGCACTCCTTAAAAAAAAAAATCACAAAAGTGAATTTATGGATTTGGTCAAAGCAAGCAGGCCTTTCGGCAGCCCTTCCGAACCTTGCCCAGTGCACATCTTCAAGAGCATTCTTTTTATCTACTTCTGCTGCCACACCTGTGTGAAGAATCATCAATAATTATCTAACCATGGGAACCTGTCCTGAAGACCTTAAAAGTGCATACATATGCCCCTTATTAAAGGAAACTAACCTGGACCTATAGGACCCCAACAACTACGGACCGATCACAAATGGACCTTTCCTGGGCAAACTGATCGAAAGAGCTGCATTCACCCAGATGTCACAATTCATTGAAGATAACTCCATACTTTCAGACTACCAAACTGGATTCCACTCAGGAAGAGGTACTGAATCAGCACTTATCGCAATCTGGATTGATCTTAAAAACACAGTTGACCACAATAGAGTTGCTGCACTACTTCTCTTGGACCTCTCAGCTGACTTTGATACTGTTGACCATGACACCCTATTTCAAAGACTCCACAAAGCTAACGTAGAAGGAACTGCTCTTGACTGGATCACATCCAACTTCAAAACAGAACAAATGTCATCTCTTCTCTTCCATTCTCGTCCAAACCCTACTCCACAAAAGCAGCGGTCCCTCAAGGGTCAGTAACCTCACCTATGCCTTTCAACATTAACATGATATCATTACCAGAACTGATCAATGAATTTCAACTCACATGCACCAACTATGCAGATGACACACAAATACTTCTTAAATTGGAATGACCCAAATACATTGGAAACTCACAAATCTTCAGTTGCCTCAGAGTCGTTGTTCTGTTGATGACTTGGAGCCATACGGAATGCTTCCAAAATGGCAATAGTCACTTGTGGCGACAGGAAAAATGATGACCCAATGTGAGCCTGGCCTGACGATCTGGGACCACCTCCTCAAGTATCTAAGGAAGTTAAAAAGCTTGGAATTACCATGGACACCAAGTTAACAATGAATGCCCAAGTAGACAAATTAGCAAAATCAAGCTTCATCACATTGAAAACTCTGTGATGTATCTTCCCCCACACAAGGTCCAGACTACTACCTCTCTTGTACTATCTTAACTAGATTAAGCCAATTGCCTCTACCATGGATCATCTCTATCTAATATGAAAAAACTACAACAGATTCAGAATTTGGCTGCCAGGCTACTACTACATGTAAAGCCACAAATCTACATCCCTGCCTTGAACACACCACATTGGTTACCATTTGCCAGAAGATCCACCTTCAAGCTGCTTTGTATCACCCATAAAGCAATACATGGAGCAGGACCGCTTTTCATCAGGAATAAAATCAGCAAATACATTCAACAAATAAACTTCTGCTCAAGATTGGCACCTTGCCTTAAAACACCACCATACAAGAAAAAGACTATAGGTGGTACATCCTTCTCCGTTCAATTAGTCAAACTATGGAATTCATTACTCCCAAATATAAGATCCACAGATAACTATATTGTCTTCAGAAGACTACTCAAGAGTTGTCTCTTTCCTCCATAACCACCATATCCAAACAGCAATGGACTGCACATGCCATGTTAGTAAACATTTATAATCTAAATATGTCTATGTATCTAGATATGTGTATTTCCTTAAGAATATGTATACTTACTATTTCATAATAATAAAATATGTACATACCATTTAAGCCTTTTTAACAAATGTATATTTACTCACAGTTAAATGTATATATGTGTATGTGTGTGGGTGGGTGTGTATGTGTGTGTGTGCATGTGTGTGTGTATGTGTGAGTGCATATATGTGTATACACGCATGTATACAATGTAGGTGGATATGTGCATGTATACATATATATGTGTATATCATTCTATGCTTAACATGTTCATGGTTCCTAGATAAGTTGTTGGATTTGATACATATGAATCCCTGCTTCCATTTTAGCTATCACAATGAGCAAATATTATCATCACTATTTTGTCAGCAAGCTTTTAGCTATTGAAAATTGAGGAAAGATAAAATAATGTTAGAAAAGCACACAAATAAATGAACCCCACAATACAACTTTAAATCTCAAAATATTATATCCATTATTATATGCCCTTACTATGTATTTAGGCGTCTATTTATTTATTACTTTAGTCTTACTGTACAAGGGGGAAAACTAAATAAATAAATTTAAAAACAAAAAATCTCTTGTAAGCTTTACTCTGTCTCCCCATTACCCTATACCTCTGTCAATCTATCCTCCATCCCCACTCTCAGACTTGCCCCAAACCTATTCTACTACTATGTTATCTGAAATAACTCTGCCTAAGCTCTTCCCTCCTTTACCACTACTGGCTAACCCCAAACCTCAGTTTAAGAATATGATCCCCCAAACAACCATACTAAATTATTCTTCCCTTATCTCACCTTTGACTCATCCAAACCCCCTTCTACTACTCTGATTTCCCTAACCCCTCTCTAAAGACTCTTCCCTCCTTCATCTCTCCTTTACTCATCCCAAGCCTCATCCTGTTGGAAAATGGGTTATTGGTAAGGGCAGGTAGGTTCCTACACTTAGCAATAGGCCACTAACCTCCACTAAGGTCCAGTTAGGTCTCAGTAAATTAACCCCAGCTCAACCCTTGGTAGCTTGGCAAAGAGCGTCAAGGCTTAACTTAGGAGACAGAGGGCCTGATTCTAATGTTGGCGGGCGGCGGGAGCCGCCCGCCAAGCTACCGCCGCTGAATGACCGCACCGCGGTCAAAAGACCGCGGCAGCCATTTAGACATTTCCTCTGGGCCGGCGGGCGCTCTCCAAAAGAGCGCCCGCCGGCCCAGAGGAAATGCCCCTGCAACGAGGACGCCGGCTCAGAATTGAGGAGTTGCAGGGGTGCGAGGGGTGCAGTTTGCACCCGTCGCGTATTTCAGTGTCTGCTTAGCAGACACTGAAATACTTTGCGGGGCCCTCTTACGGGGGCCCCTGCCGTGCCCATGCCATTGGCATGCCGCAGGGGCCCCGCGGCACCCCCTACCGCCATCCTGTTCCTGGCGGGCGAACCGCCAGGAACAGGATGGCGGTAGGGGGTGTCAGAATCCCCCATGGCGGCGCAGCAAGCTGCGCCGCCATGGGGGATTCAAAGGGCAGCGGTAAACCAGCGGTAAACCGGTGGGAGACCGCCGGTTTGCCTCTTCTGACCGCGGCCGAAGCGCCGCGGTCAGAATGCCCTGCGGGGCACCGCCGGCCTGTCGGCGGTGCTCCCGCCGACCCTGGCCCCGGCGGTCTTAGACCGCCGGGGTCAGAATGACCCCCAGAGTGTAAAGCATTCAAATATCACAAAACAGTATTTAAAAAAAAAACACGAGGAAACAGTTTAAAAATCCAAAACCAATTAATAAAATTAGATTATATTGTTATCTTTAAAATGACACCAAAACGAATACAATCGGATAAGGGGAACCGGAGATATGAATTTTTAAAGAATTATAATTTTTTTTAGCGCCTAGAAACAAAAAGCGCCAATCGGGTCATCTGGTTGCACCTCGACCGGGGCAAAGTTTCAGGCCGACCGCGATGGAGCCCTGCTCGGCTACAGGCCGTGGGAGGCCTCGGTTAAAATGTTACCTTCACACTTAGGGGGTTATTCCAACTTTGGAGGAGGTGTTAATCCGTCCCAAAAGTGACGGAAAAGTGACGGATTTACCACCAGCCGTATTACGAGTCCATTATATCCTATGGAACTCGTAATACGGCTGGTGGTATATCCGTCACTTTACCGTCACTTTTGGGACGGATTAACACTCCTCCAAAGTTGGAATAACCCCCTAGTCTTTTTTTCGAAGATTTTCTTCAGCGGGACGAACCTGCCAGTCCAATCTGACCTCCTGGAGCCCTTCTCCGGATACGCAATGCTGGAATCCTCGGTGGAGATTTTTACCTTCGGACTTAGTCGTTTTTTTGAGGTGAAAATCCTTCGACCGGGGTAAACCTGGATCTTGGTCCGACGTCCATGGAGCCCTTCTCGGATACGCTGGCTGGGAGGTCCCGGTCAACTTTTTACCTTCGGGCTTAGTCTCTTTTTCAGAGATTTCCTTTACCGGGACGAACCAGCAAATCAGGCCGGGTCGCGGTTGAGGCAAGCCGGCTAGAGTTGCTGTGGCGGGTCGGTCCCTTTATGGAGGTTTTTTACAAAAGTTGTCCAAACTTCTCCAAACTTCTGGGGCTTCTCCCAGATGTCCTTTTAAGGTTCTTTTGGGGTCCACAGCTCACCCCAAGGGTCCAGAAGTTCTGAGATGGTCCTTGGGGTGTGCAGACTACAACTCCCAGAATTCACCTGGCACAAACTCCTTTTTGGCCACTGGACAGTGGTCAGCTGGTCGCTTTCTTCAGGTGTTGGTGCAGGGGACTCTGGGTAGCAATTTTTCACCTGTAGCAAACAGGGAGTCCCTCCTTGAACCAGTTGAAGCCAGGCAAAGTCCTTCTTGTGGTGAAGCCCAAGTGTGCAGCTGGTGCAGTCCTTCTGAGTGCAGGTTCCAGGTGCAGGCCAGGGGTCAAGCAGGGCAGTCCTTCTTCTTCTGTTGTTCTTCCTTGTTGGACGTGGTAGGGAACTGGGGTGTGGGTGCAGGTCTGCCAGTTTTATCCTTGCTCCTGGGTGAAACGCAGGGGGGTCCTGGTTCTCCAATCAGGTGCAGGGTCCTTCCCCCTGTGATGACCACTTCCTGGGAAGTGTGGCAAAAATCAATCCCAGGAGGCAACATTCTCTAAAAATCCATCATGGCTGAATCTGATTTTTGGAGGTTACATCTGGCTGAGCCCACCCACTGGTGTGGCTAAAAATCATAAACACACCCCTCTCCTGCCCTCTCCTAATCTAATCAAGGGGGCACCTAGTTGTGTGGGGTTGCAGGATGTGGGGGTGTTGCTGGTTGCTCCAAATGTCCTTCTCTGCCTTTGAAGACCAGTTTGGCAGCCCTCCCCCTTCCCGCCTCACCATCTGCTGAGGGGAGATTCCTTCCCACAGACACATTCCTTTGTGTGAAGCCAGGCCACTTCACACCTCATCAACACAGCTCGGCCAAGCTTGCTAGAGGCTGGCCAATCAGATCACAGCAGCAAAAACAATGCAGGGCTAACTTGGCAACTTTTTCAGGTAAAGTTTAAAACTCTTTACCTGAACAAGTTATATTACATCCAACAACTGGAAGTTGTGAGATTTATTACAACAATTAATTTGATACCAAACTCTTGGTATGCATCATTTAAGGAGACTTTAAAAATTCAAATAAAGTCTCCCCATTCTAGCCTATGAAGGCCATTTACTACAATGAGGGGAAAACGAATTTGGCTGTTTTTACCTCACCAGGGCTTATAAAACTATTTTTATAAGGTCCCTGCTTATAGTTACATGGCACCCAGCCCTAGAGGCACATAGGGCACACCTTAGGGGTGACTTATATGTAAAAATAAGGTAGTTTAAGACTTTGGAACTACTTTTGATTCCAAAGTCGAAATTTGCATATAACTTTAATTTAAAAGCAGTCAGCAAGGCAGGCCTGCCTTTAAAATGACACTGGGCACCTCAGCAGTGCACCTATGGGTGCACTACCTATGCTGTGGTCCCTAAACCTACATGCCCTACCATATACTAGGGACTTATAGGTAGGTTAACTTAGCCAATTATAATTAGCCTAATTTGCATATATCCATTTTACACAGAGCACAGGCCCTGGGACTGGTTAGCAGTACCCAGGGCACCATTAGAGTCAGGAAAACACCAGCAAAAAGTGGAAAATGGGGGCAAAAAGTTAGGGGGCCTTTGCAATCAGCCCTGTTTTCTCACACATCCTATTACTATAAACTCTCAATTAACACTTCTGAATTCTTCCCTCCTCTATCCCACCATCCCGGATGGAGGATAGTGGCGGTTCATAGAACGCAGTGGCGCGCGTTCATGTAGCAGCACCACCGGCGATCAGGAGCGGAGTGACTACGCCGAAGGAGAGTGTTTACATATATATATATATATATATATATATCTATGCAAAGAAAAGATAAATATAATACTCGCACACTCGGATTTCAGGAACAAAAAAAGATCAGTTTCATCTACACAACGCGTTTCGACTGACATTATATCTGAATTATATCTGGTATTATATAGGGGCATGAACTGATCTAAGTACTAAAAGTATTATTATGATAACATCTGCAAAGTAGTGTGTGTTGTTATTGGTTGCACATTTTAGATGTCCTATTTCTATGTCTATGCTAACAGGGTATTTAAAGGGTATTTTAGTGGTGATGTTTATCACGTGACCAAGGCTGCTGTGTCAGTCGAAACGCGTTGTGTAGATTAAACTGATCTTTTTTTGTTCCTGAAATCCGAGTGTGCGAGTATTATATTTATCTTTTCTTTGCTTAACTAATTACCGGCTTGCTCGTGCCGGTTCTCGCACCACCCCTTTGGGCTGATTGAGATCATACTTCGAGTATTTTTGTAGTCATAGATATATCTATATATATATTTATTTTTTTATCCAAATGGTCAGAGTCATTTTCTGAAAGGCTCACTCAGCTATCGGTGCTGGTAACAAAGGAGACCACCCTCGAAAAATATTGTATATCGAAGAACTAATTTACCGTGTTAGAAATGGGGTCTTTCGTTGACGGTCAGGTCACCCCCTGTTCAAGCAAGGACCCTCACTCTAGTCAGGGTAAAAGAGAATCACCATCAGCTAACCCCTGCTTACCCCCTTGGTAGCTTGGCACGAGCAGCAGGCTTAACTTCAGAGTGCTAGTTGTAAAGTATTTGTACCAACACACACAGTAACTTAATGAAAACACTACAAAATGACACAAAATAGGATTAGAAAAATAGGAATGTACATCTAAACAAATCAAGACCAAAACGACAAAAATCCACAATACAGAAGTCAAGTTATCAATTAAAACGCAAAAAAGAGTCTTTATGTAGTTTAAAACACACACAACACACACTAACACTGTTAGCGTGAAAATGGAGCTTGGGTGCATAAAAAAAAAAACCACACAGGCAAGTGTGCATCAACAAGGGCTTGCGATGCCTCAATTTTACTCACGAGCGAGACCTTGAGTCGCTTCTCTTTTCGTTGGGTTGGGACATGTTGTTTCTTCTTTCCACAGGAGAGTAATGTGTCGATCCGGTCAGCACTATAGGGTCCAGGCAGGCCTTGCGTTGTTTTTACACGCCCAGCGGTGTTTGTGTTGGAAATCCAGCCGCACGATGATTCGAAAAACACTCAGCGCGGGTTGCCATCTCCCAGCCTCCATCAGCGATGCTGCGCGTCATTTCTCCAGCTCCGTGCGTCAATTCTTCAGTCGCATTTCTGGCAAGCATCGATTTTCAGCCACAGAGCCGGCGGCGTGTCGTTTCTTCAGCCGCAGATCGGAGTCTCATAGAACTTTTCCCCGCACGGCGCTCTGTGCATGGATTTCCTCCTCTTAGGCTGCCAGCTTCTCCTTTCAGGGTCCCAGGAACTGGATGGGCACCACAGAGCAGAGTAGGAGTCTCCCCAGAGACTCCAGGTGCTGGCAGAGAGAAGTCTTTGCTGTCCCTGAGACTTCAAACAACAGGAGGCAAGCTCTAAATCAAACCCTTGGAGATCTTCACAAGGTGGAAGGCACATAAAGTCCAGTCTTTGCCCTCTTACTATTGCAGAAGCAGCAACTGCAGGATAGCTCCACAAAGCACAGTCACAGGCAGGGCACCTCTTCTTTCTCAGCTCTTCAGCTCTTCTTCAGGCAAAGGTTCCTTGTGGTTTCCAGAAGTGTTCTAAAGTCTGTGGTTTTGGGTGCCCTTCTTATGCCCAATTTCTCCTTTGAAGTAGGCCTACTTCAAAGCAAAGTCTCTCTTGAATGTGAAATCCTGCCTTTCCCAAGCCAGTCCCCAGACACTCACCAGAGGGTTGGAGACTGCATTGTGTGTGGACAGGCACAGCCCTTTCAGGTGTACGTGACCACTCCTCCCCTCCCTCCTACCACAGATGGCTTATCAGGAAATGCAGACTACACCCCAGCTCCCTTTGTATCACTGTTAAGTGTGAGGCGCAACCAGCTCAAATGTCTAACTGACGCAGACTGGGGAATCCACAAACAGGCAGAGTCACAGAAATGGTATAAGCAAGAAAATGCTCACTTTCTTAAAGTGGCATTTTCAAACACACAACCTTAAAATCAACCTTACTAAAAGATGTATTTTTAAATTGTGAACTCAGGGACCCCAAACATGTCCATCCGCGCCCAAATTGAATCTACACTTTAATCATATTTAAAGGTAGCCCCCATGTTAACCTATGGGAGGGAAAGGCCTTGCAACAGTGAAAAACTAATTTAGCAGTATTTCACTGTCAGGACATATAAAACACATTACTATATGTCCTACCTTACCCATACACTGCACCGTGCCCTTGCGGCTACCTGGGGCCTGCCTTAGGGGTGTCTGACATGTAAGAAAAGGGAAGGTTTAGGCTTGGCAAGTGGGTACACTTGCCAAGTCGAATTTACAGTAAAAAACTGCACACACAGACACTGCAATGGCAAGTCTGAGACATGATTACAGAGCTACTCATGTGGGTGGCACAACCAGTGCTGCAGGCCCACTAGTAGCATTTGAATTACAGGCCCTGACACCTCTATTGCACTTTACTAGGGACTTACTAGTAAATCAAACATGCCAGTCATGGATAAGCCAATTACATACACATTTTGCAAAGGAAAACTTGCACTTTAGCACTGGTTAGCAGTGGTAAAGTGCCCAGAGTAACAAAATCAGCAAAATCAGAGTCCAGCACACATCAACAACCTGGGGAACTGAGGCAAAAAGTTAAGGGAGACCACGCCAAGGATAAAAAGTCTAACATACCGCACTCCAAAATTCTTTTTAGGCAGGTTTGTTTTAGAAATAGCAACCACCAACGTGTTTCATCTCCACCTGAGTGTTGTTCACAGTTAATGAGTCTCTTTTCCCTTTTTCCCTTAAATAGTGTAATTTCATCACTACCGACCCATTGCATTCTGGTTATGGTAGTTTAACATTATAGAAAAAATAATATAAAAAAAGGCAGGGGCCAAGGACGCAGTCAGGGCAGAGGCCACCCAAGAGCAAAATTCACACAACAAAACACAGAAAAATCAGAAGAGGGAGAGGAAAGAAGAATTTATCCTCTACACAACAGACAGAAAAAATAAACGCAAGTGATAATACTGAGGAAAATCTTGTGATAAAGTTATCATAATATGAAGTTTCAAAAGAGGAAATAAAGGACCATCTTTCTGTCCAGAGCATCATCTTAACAGTTTTGAAGCACAAATTGATACATATAAATTCATTTTTTTTTTTTTATTTGATTTGATTTGAAGGAAGATTAAGCTAGCTAAGCACTTTGCTAAACATCCTATTAAAATCAAGGAGCCAATAAGATCATATTCAGACACTGAACCTTTGACTGAACAAATACAAGATGTGAAAGTATGTTACGATTTGATGCACAATTTGGAGGATGATGAAGTCACTACAGTAGAAATCATGAATCAGTTGGGCATTTCAACCAATGATCATACATACAGTCATTTCAAACCTAAATCAAAATTCTGCCCTATTCTTAATCCAGGCAACAAAGTGGATTTGTTCTATGATGCTGTAATAGCAGAGCTGGAAATGGTACAATATCAGAAAGAATCTCAAGGAGGTGAAAATATGACCCAACTGGAACGAAGAGCTCTTAACCAACTTATGAGCAATGATATAATCATATTAAAACCAGCTGATAAAGGGGGTAATGTAGTCATTTTGAACTCAAGTGACTGCGTCAAAGAAGCAATGTGACAGTTGAATGACATACAAATTTATCAAAAACTGGATACAAATCCTACACAAGAAATATTGAGTCAAGTCAACATTCAGTTGATGTGGTGGCATCAGGAGTTGTTGATTAATTCAGAAGAATTGAAATTTCTACATCAAGACTTTCCGATCACACCAACTATATATTTCCTGCCTAAAATTCACAAAACCCTTAAGAATCCACCTGGAAGACCGATCATATCTGATAGTGGATCAGTATTTGATAATATCTCTAGATATGTAGATTACTATCTTGCTCCAATGGTAGCCACGTTGAGTTCATACATAAAGGACACAAGAGATTTTCTAAAAACAATTGCAGAAATATCATGGCAACTTAATTTTTTCTTGGTGACCATGGATGTGGTGTCACTTTATACATTGATTCGTCATGAGATAGGTCTTCATGCCTTGGAATATTTTTTTAAACAGAGAAATATAAAGGAAACAAGGCATTCAATGATGCTGATAGAGATGGTAAAAATGTGTCTCCAAAATAAGGTCTTCCTGTTTAATCCTCAATTGAATAAGCAAAAACAAGGTACAGCTACGGGAGTTTCATAATCTCCAAGTTATGCAAATGTCACTATGGGATGGTGGGATCAAGAAATAGCATAGAAAGATCAGTATCAGGAACATCTGGACAAGATTGTCCTGTGGCTATGTTACATTGATTGTGTCTTCATAATATGGAATGGATTCAAGGAGGACCTTATATCATATTTCCAATTACTAAATAATAACATCTATGGTCTTCAATTCACTTTTGATATTAGTTCAACACAAATACATTTTTTAGATATTAAAGTGTATGTGGACAACAATCGGTTGCATACAACCATGTACAGGAAAGAAACATCTGCAAACAGTGTATTACACAGGACAAGTTTCCATCCCAAGCCACTACTAAGTAGTATTCCATTTGGTGACCTTTTCAGAACTAGAAGAAACTGTTTAGTTGATGCAGAAATGGAAATACAATTCAGCAATGTTAAACAACGATTCCTAAGGAGAGGATATCCAAAAGTAAACGTAGAACTAGGAGCACTAAAAGCTAAAAAGAGGACTAGTCAGCACACTTTGATTGACAACAAAATCAGATCTCTGAGAAACAAGAAGGCAATGAGGGACCGTGGTTGATACTAACATATAGCAAAGAAAGTAAAATGATTGAGAAAATCTTTAGAAAATTTTTGGAAGATCCTAAGGAGTGATCAGGATCTGAAACAAATAGTAGGAACAAGACCACAAATAACATATAGGATATTAAGATTGTTAAAAGATATATTGGTCAAGAGCCATTATGTGGAATATCCCAGAACCAATTGTCTAAATATAAGTGCAACAGGGTTAAATAAATGTAATAAGTGTAAGGTATGCCAAATTGCGAAAAACTCAAAGGCCCTCCTTACAACATTGGCGGTAAATGCCGCTTACCGCCGTGCAGAAGACCGCCAACACACCGCTGCGGCCGCGGAATTCCGCTACAGCTATTACGACCCACAGGCCGGAATCCACCAAAATCTAGATACCCACACAAGTCCGCCACACCAAAGGTCAATGTTAAACTGGCGATAACAAAACCTCCACCGTCACGCCAACAGGAATATGCCCACACTATCAAGACCCACAAGTCCACGCGGCGGTCTTTCAACCGCAGTATACCTTTGGTGGTACACACCACTGCGCTCAAAATACACACACATTTACAAAACACAACCACATTGGACAAATCGAAATACACACACCTGATACACATACACACACCACACCCACACACTCAATACAATATAAAACACCCACCCACATCACCCACAAACCTCTACGACAAAAATTGAGAACGAAGGACAGAGAGAGACACCACCATCAACAAACTAGCACCCACAGGCACACAACACCATCACTAACACAACATCCACGCACCTCACACAACACACACAAACACATCCCCTCACACATCACAACACACACCACCTCACACATCACCCACACCACACCATGGCACCGCAAAGACACTCCAGGTTCTCTGAGGAGGAGCTCAGGGTCATGGTGGAGGAAATCGTCCGGGTAGAGCCACAGCTATTCGGATCACAGGTGCAGCACACCTCCATTGCTAGGAAGATAGAGCTATGGCGTAGAATCGTAGACAGGGTCAATGCAGTGGGACAGCACCTAAGAACACGGGATGACATCAGGAAGAGGTGGAACGATCTACGGGGAAGGTGCGTTCTGTGGTCTCAAGACACAAGATTGCAGTTCAGAGGACTGGCGGCGGACCCCCACCTCCTCCCCCACAACTAACAACATGGGAGGAGCAGGTCTTGGCTATACTGCATCCTGAGGGCCTCGCAGGAGTAGTAGGAGGAATGGACTCTTGTAAGTCAAATCTTAACTATGACATGCCCCACCCTACCTGCATGCTATCACATACCCCCACCCTCACCCCCATCACTCCAACACCTCACATATGTCCCTCTATCACATACCACCCATCCCAACACCAAGCCCTGCATGCAACTCCAAAGCATGTACTCCCATCACCAAAGCATGTCCACTACAGATACCCACACAGATCCCCAAACCAAATATCACACAAGGGCCAAGATAAGAATGTAAGCACTGGGGTACAGGGTCACCCACCCATTGCACACAATGGCACACACAGATGCAATAATCATGCCGTTTCAACCCTGCAGGACCCCTACCCAACGTCAGCGGACAGGAGGTTCCAGACATGTCCACCCCCCCACAGAAGAGGCCCACAGTGATGACAGCAGCTCTGTCCAAATGGATCTAGATGACCAGCCCGGCACATCTGGGACCTCGGGACAGTCGGTTCCCCACACACTGGCACATGCCTCCACAGAGCCTCCCCCCTCAGGAAACACCAGCACAGCACCCACCCAGCGGGCCCATACCTCTGTCCCCAGGACACGTCAAGCAGCAGTGTGTCCACCACTACAGGGATCCCAGGCAAACCCACAATCCCAAGAACATCAGGGACCTAGGGGCAGTGGCAATGGGCACACAGTTCAGAGGACAGAGGAAAAGGAAAACAGGGGAACTGGGAGGACTGCTGTGCGACAGGGGGAGAACAGGCCCAGGGAACCCACTCTCCACGAGGACCTCTCCAACATCATGGGAGCGTACCATCATTCCCAGGAGACAATGGCAACAGTACTGACCAAGTTTCAGGAAACCCAGCAGCTGCAGGAGGAACAGTATTTGGGGATCAGGGAGGAACTCAAGTCCATCAACACCACCCTGGTCACCATTGTAGGGGTGCTGAAGGACCTTGTGAACACCAGGAGGGACACTGCAGCACAACAAGGGGCCCCTGACACTAGCCTGGATGATGAACTGCCCACCACCTCTGCCGGCGCTAGTGCACAGGAGGCTCCGCCACAGGACCACGACACCAGCACCCCACCCCCTGCATATGGAGAACCACCCTGCAAACGGTCCCTGAGATCCAGGACAAAGACAGAGAACAATACCAAGACCCCCGCCAAGAAATGTGACCAACCTGAATGTCAGCCTTCTGTCCCACTTCGTCACCCTGTTCATCCTTAAACTGCCCTAGCTCCACTTCCTATGCCCCTTTGGACAATGCACCTGTGAGACAAATAACTGGACTCTGCCATGGACATTCCTCCGCCATCACCCCTGACCATTTTCCAACCCCCTCCACTAATTTGCACTTAAATAAACACCCTTAAATCACAAAACAATCTGGAGTCAGTCTGTGCTTTCACAAATGTGCATTTGCTATAACTAACGAAAATAGCAATGTCCATTGTATTGTCAACATACCTATGTCACACAGCTCTAGTCCATGAGGTAACATAGCAGAGGTCACACAGTGGGACCCACATCTGTGAAATGGAAAGGCAAAGTGACAGGTCAGGGTCCATACACTGAGTGAAAGTGACAGACATATGATAGGTCTAACAATTGTATGAGATGTAGGAGGCAGTGATGTCTTCTTACCTGTGTCTCACTGGAAGTATTGCTAGATCATGTAGTTTCTGTTGTCGATATCCTCTTCTTCTGCCTCCTCTTCTTCACTGTCCACAGGCTCCACAGCTGCCACAACACCACCTTCTGGACCATCCTCCTGCAGAAAAGGCACCTTTCGTTGCAAAGCCAGGTTGTGCAGCATACAGTAGGCCACAATGATCTGGCACACCTTCTTTGGTGAGTAGTAGAGAGAACCACCTGTCATATGGAGGCACCGGAACCTGGCCTTCAGGAGGCCGAAGGTCTTTTCAATCACTCTCCTAGTTCGCCCATGTGCCTCATTGTAGCGTTCCTCTGCCCTTGTCCTGGGATTTCTCACTGGGGTCAGTAGCCATGACAGGTTGGGGTACCCAGAGTCACCTGCAAATGTCGAGGGACAGCTGTTAGACACACACTAACCCTTAGGGACTACCCCAGACCCAGACAACTATTCACAGTGTATAGGGTCCTTGTCCTCACCTATTAGCCACACACGGTGCCTCTGGAGTTGCCCCAACACATAAGGGATGCTGCTATTCCTCAAAATGTAAGCGTCATGCACTGAGCCTGGAAACTTGGCGTTCACATGGGAGATGTACTGGTAGGCCAAACACACCATCTGCACATTCATTAAATGGTAGCTCTTCCTGTTTCTGTACACCTGTTCACTCCTGCGGGGGGTAACAAGCCCACATGTGTCCCATCAATGGCACCTATGATGTTGGGGGTATGTCACAGGGCATAGAAGTCACCTTTCACTGTGGGCAAATCCTCCACCTGAGGGAAAACAATGTAGATGCGCATGTGTTTCAGCAGGGCCGACAACACTCTGGACAACACGTTTGAGAACATAGGCTGGGACATCCCTGATGCAATGGCCACTATTGTTTGAAAAGACCCACTTGCCAGGAAATGGAGTACTGACAGGACCTGCACTAGAGGGGGGATTCCTGTGGGATGGCGGTTAGCTGAAATCAGGACTGGCTCCAACTGGGCACACAGTTCCTGGATTGTGGGATGATCAAGGCTGTAAGTGATAATGATGTGTCTGTTTTCCATTTTCGACAGGTCCACCAGCGGTCTGTACACCGGAGGATGCCGCCATCTCCTCACCTGCCCCAGCGGACGTGCCCTATGGATGAGAACAGCGAGCACAGAGTCAGCCAACATTGAGGTAGTAAAAAAAAAATGTATTGCACACATTTGTCAATCCGCTTTGTGGCTGTCACCCCGTGTATGCAAGGCCTAGATATGTGTGACGCATTTAAAAAAAATGCCATGTGGCCACCTGAAATGGTGGCTGCCTGACCTGTAATGTGGGACAAGGGGATATGAGGTAACAGCGCTGGCGTTGTACACCGTCGCGGTAGGAGGTCGAAGACCGCGGTGCAATCCTGCATTGGTTAACATTGGGCCCTATGGGTCCCAGGAGCCAATGACGATGTACGCCTGCGGTGATGGTATGCACCGCCGCTGACATGACCGCCATTTTCTCTCTGTTCACTCACTTGATACCTGACCTTAGACAGGAGTGCAAGTGCTGCTGTGACCTGTTTCTGGAAGCGACGATGGCTCATGTGTCTGGGGAAAGGGCCCCTGCCTTTGCTTTGGAGGAGTTGGAGAAGTTAGTGGATGGGGTCCTCCCCCAGTACACGCTATTCTACGGTCCTCCAGACAAACAGGTGAGTACACTGTGAGCATGTTGTATGGGCAATGTCTGTTTGGAGTGGTGTGGGTGGAAGATACAGGGGGGGACTGAGGCCTGCATGAGCGGACGGGTTGTATGTGCATCAGGGCAAGGGTAGGAACGTGGGCCAATTACTGTGACGCTCCAGATGGTTAAAGATCATCCTTTTCCCCTGTACTATTCCTCTAGGTCAGTGCTCACGAAAAGAACGATATCTGGCGTGCCATTGGCAAGGACGTCTGGACCCTGGGGGTCCACCACAGATGGAGCACCCACAGCCGGAAAAGATGGGAGGACATTCGCCGCTGGAGCAAGAAGACGGTGGAGCCCCAGCTGGGCACGGCCTCCCAATGCGGGAGGGGCTGCTTGTCGCACCATGACCCCCCTGATGTTCTGGATCCTGGTGGTGGCGTATCCGGAGTTGGATGGGCGCTTGAGGACATCACAGCAGCCACAAGGGGTTGAGTACCGTCACATCCATCTGACTCTGCATGCATTGGGAGGTGTCTGGGTGGAGGATGTGGGCAGTGGGTTACCCTAGGCCAGGGCGAGCTTTGCAGGCAAGGACCCTTTGTGAGGCAGGCTATGTGGCACCCCAACCCCACCAGTGGTAAAAGCCATCTACACTTAGTCAGGCTCCTGTGACTTCCATGTGTGCAGCAATCAGGCATAGGCCTTGTACCCCATGTCCCTGTGATTAATTAGGGAACTCTAAGTTCATGGCGTAGTGCAGAGGGCTGCTGTGTCTGTAGTGTCCGCCAACGGTAGTGGTTTTGCATGCACTGAACATGTCTTTCTTCTTTCTCCCCCCCTTTTTGTGGTCTCCCTGTTCTTGTGTGCATTAGCATCATCAGGCAGAGGAGCAGTGCCACCGGAGCAAGAGGGAGCTGCATCCCACATGGCCCTGGAGGGTGAGACAAAGGAGTCTGAAGTCAGCAGTGGGATGGAGGGCGAGGGGAGCTCCACGGCGGGGACAGGAGCAGAGACCAGCGACACTGACTCCTCCTCTGATGGGAGCTCCCATTCGGTGGCGGGCCCCTCTGTGCCCACCGCATCAACAGGTACAGCTGCCACCCCCCCTACCAGCACCGCCCTCCCAGCAGCCCCTCAGCGTGTGTCCTGTGGCCGCTCCCCTAGGAGGGTGGGCATCTCCTTCGCCCCAGGCACCTCAGGCCCTGCCCCAGTCAGCCCTGCTGCCCTCAGTGAGGATGCTATTGACCTCCTGAGATCCCTCACTGTTGGGCAGTCTAACATTCTGAATGACATCCAGGGTGTAGAGAGGCAGTTGCAGCAAACAAATGCATACTTGGAGGGCATTCATTCTGGCCAGGCAGCCCAAAAGCGAGCATTTCAGGCTCTGGTCTCAGCACTGATGGCAGCCATTGTCCCTGTGACCAGCCTCTCCACTCCAACCTCCTCCACCCAGACCCAATCCCCTGTACCGCAGCCTATCCCAAGCACACCATCAGACCAGCACGCACACACCTCAACACACAAGGGTGGCTGAGGCAAACATAAGCACCACATATCCCACAGGCACTCACACAAGCACCACACTCATGCAAACATACCAACATCCACTGCCTCCACTGTGTCCCCCTCTTTTAACGTCCTCCTCCTCCATCCCTGTCTCGTCTCCGCTCACACCTGAATGCACTACATCTTCAGACACTACATCCATCACTAGCACGCCCATCACCACACACTGCTCACGTGCATTCACCACCCCCACTACCATTCACACATCCCCTGTGTCCTCTCCCAGTGTGCCTGTGAGCCCTCTTCCCAAAGTACACAAACGCAGTCATACACCCACCCAACAGCCATCCACCTCACAACAGCCTCCAGCCCATGCACCTTCACCCAAAGTCAGCAAACGTACACCTCCTACATCCACTACTTCTTCCTCCACTCTCAAACCCCCTCCATCTACCCAGCCCAGTGTGTCTAAAAAGCTTTTCCTATCAAAGTTTGACATCTTCCCTACACCTCCCCCCAGTCCATCACCTAGGGCCCGCCTTTCCAGGTCCCAACCCAGCACCTCAGCCACCACATCAATGGGCACAGTGGTGCCAGCATTAGGGGGATTTTAGAGTGCGCCAAGCAACAGAGCTGCCAGTGTCCCAGGGAGCGAGGGCAAGGACATTTCCCCACCTCCAAAACAGAAAAAGTTGCTCACATCCCGGAGGGAGAAGGCGAAAACACATGCCACCAAGGGCCCAGGCAAAACAAAAGTGGAAAGTGGGAAGACAGCTGCGCCACCATCCAAGTTGGGGAAGGGCCAAAAAATCAAAGGCAGGTCCACGTCAACGCCAACCTGCATGGCGGACAAGACCACCACCAGCACCGCCACCTGCACTGCCACCACAGATACCGCCGCCAGCACCGCAGACACTGCACCCTTCACCAGCACCGCAGACACTGAGCCCTTCACCAGCACCACAGTCAGTGAGGCCACCACCAGCACCGCAGTCAGTGAGCCCGCCACCAGCACCGCCGCCACAAAGACCACCTCCAGCACCATTTCCACAGAGCCCGCCGACAGCACCGATTCCACCGAGCCTGCCGCCAACACTGATGCCACAGAGCCTGCCAGCAGCACTGATGCCACTGAGCCCGCTGCAACCACCGCTGCTACTGACACCGCCGCCAGCACCGCCGCTACTGACACTGCCACCAGCATCGCCGCTACTGACACCACCGCCAGCACCGCCAGCGGCACTGCGACATCCTGAGCCAGTGGCACCACCGCAGACATGGCTGTCATCCCCAGTAGTCAGTCGTACGAGGCTGGTGGTTAGTTCCAGGAGCCTGGCCAGCTTGCATGTTGCACCACCGTCAGTGGAGTTTAACAACCTCTACCTCAGTCCTTCGCAGGTTGAAGCACTCTGGGCACAAAGCCCCCTCCAGAACCAGTGGAGAAAGGCATCCACTTGAGAGACTGTGGCTTTGCACTCCCCAGGATAAAACACTGGGCAACCCACCCACTGAAAAGACTTGAAAGACTATGGCTTTGCACTCCCCAGGATAAAGCAGTGGGCAAACCACCCACTGAAAAGACTTGAGAGACCGTGGTTTTTCACTCCCAAGGATAAAGCAGTGGGCAACCCACCCACTTGAGAGACTTGAGAGACTGTGGCTTTGCACTCCCCAGGATAAAGCAGTGGGCAAACCACCCACTGGAGAGTCTTGAGAGACTGTGGCTTTGCACTCCTCAGGATAAAGCAGTGGGAAACCCACCCACTGAAAAGACTTGAGAGACTGTTGCTTTGCACTCCCCAGGATACATCAATGGGCATCGAGCCACCTGGTGGAGCTGGAGTCGTGCACTCATCTGGCTGAGGTGCCCCCGCTTCCCTTCCCCCTGAGGTGCCTGTTTCATTTCGATCTGATGCCCCAGCAGTGTTCTCTCCGTTTGCAGTCTGGTATCGAGTGTGGGCCTTGCCCATGCATTTTGGCCCCAGTGGTCCACGGACTTTGAATGGTGCACTATCTATTGGTGTACATAATTGTTTATACTGTATTTAAAGTTTTGACTAATGGATTTCTATTGATTACAATCGTTACAATAATTTCCTTTTGTCATTGCGCTCCTCCAGGAGGGGTTGGGGGGTATAAATCTATTGTTGCAGCATGTATTGGTGTGTGTGTTGTTGTGGGTGAGGGTGGGGGTGGGGGTGTTGCATGTGTGTGTCACTCTCTTTTCCCTCCCCCCTCCCCTGTGTTGTAGGTGCAGTACTCACCGTTTTCGTCGCTGGCGTCATTCGTGCTCCTGGTAGAGGAGCAGGAAATCTATCGCAGGGAGGATTTGGAGTTCTGGCTCCAAGGCGTCCTAGTTCCTCATGGGTTGTGTAGAGGTGAGTGTTTCCCCTTCCAAGTCCTGTTTCCACCATGTTTTTGTTCGCGTTGAAACTGCCCCAAAAAAGGTGGCGGATTGGCCTCTCATAATAGTGTGGGCGGTACATTGTCTTCCGCCTGTCTGTTGGCGGTGACTGACATGCTGTTTGTTTGTACCGCCGTGGCGGTCGGAGTGTTAAAGTGGCTGTCTATGTTGGCGGTTTTCACCATGGTCGTGATTCCCTTTTTTTTACCGCCGGCCTGTTGGCGGTCTTACCACTGCTTTAACACCGACCGCCAGGGTTGTAATGAGGGCCAAAGTCTTTTACAGATTACAAAGGAAGAGAAGTGCAGATTATGCAGAAATCGACATGTAACAGTCAATTTGTGATTTATTTGATCAAATGTGAATGTGGATTACAATATGTGGGAAGTACATTATGCCCACTCAAGAAGAGAATATTGGAACATATTAGAGCAATCCAACATCCGGATAATAGGTATGCAGTGGCTAGACACCATAATAAATAAATAAGTGTATCGTTTTTTGGTGTGGCATAGGTAAATGTTAATGAATGTGGAGGAAATAGAACATTACTGTTGAGACAACTTGAAAGTAAATATATTATTCAACTCCGTACAAGGATTCTGTACAAGTTGAAGTAGACAAAGAACTGTTTGTACATTTATAAGGTCTAAATAACATCAACAATGGATAGTGGTGGTAGTAAGTTTAATATTGAATCAAATGAGTATTAGAACAGCAGGGTCATCCATTGATAAAAGCAAAGTCTCATATTGGTTTGTAAAATAATTATCATGAAATACTATCATTGTTTGAATAAGGAGGATATGGATAATATAATACTTAATTTAACATGTAGGAATAGCTATGAATTGTATAAAATATTCAAAATCTATTACTGGAATGATTCTTTGATGTAGGATTGGAGCACATGGCTGTGGATTATATTTTAAATAGTTAGTCTTATTGTTGAGCAACAACGTATTTCATTTGTAAAGGCACTTAGCTGATAATTATATAATAGGTATTGAAATATGTAATAAGCAGTAGTGAATGATTTGAAATGGTTTAATTTCTTGGATTTGCAAGACAAAACACTAAGTTATAAGTAATCATTAGAAATATAAATCCATTCAGCTTAGAAATACATTGGTTGATAATAGGTTATGATTAGGCCCATGATAATCCTATCCTCCTTAAAATTGTAAATGTTTGTATGTAATATAGTTTACATGGTGGAAATTGAGATTTTGTATAATAGTAATGAATATGCCAAAATACAGAGGAAAAGTACTTGGTAGGAATTACAGCTTTGTGGAAGTACTTACCATTAATCTAGCATTTTGCAATGACCGTTGCACATTCTTTCAATTTTATGATTTAAATTTGTGTGATTTTTATATTTTTTTATATTAGTTTTTGTATAATGTTAAACTGCCATAACCAGAATGCAATGGGTCAATAGAGATGAAATTACAAAATTTAAGGGAAAAAGGGAAAAATTACTCATTAACCGTGAACAAGACTCAGGTGGAGTTGTAACATGTTAGTGGTTGCTATTTCTAAAATAAACCTGCCTAAAAGGAATTTTGGAGTGCGGTAAATTACTTCTTGGATATACAATATATATATATATATATATATATATATATATATATATATAGATAGATAGATAGATAGATATCTATCTATCTATCTATCTATCTATCTATATATATATATATATATATATATATATATATATATATATATATATATATATATATATGCATATATATATGCCACACAAAAACCCATACCCACCCTAAACCCCCACAATAATTCTCTTAGCCATCCCAAACCTATACCCACCCAGAACTCTAAAAAATCCCTCACCACGCACAAGCCCATACCCAACCTAAGCCCTAGGAATTACCCTTGCCACCCAAAAAACAAGACTAACCCTAAATCCTAAAAATACCATTGCCATCCCAAAACCTATATCCACTCCAAACCCTAAAATTGCTCTTACCATCTAAAAACCTGTACCCACTATAAAGCCAAATATATATATGTATATATATACACACACATTTATATGTATATATATATATATATATATATATATATATATATATATATATATATATATGGCTGGATAGATAGATAGATAGATAGATAGATAGATAGATAGATAGATAGATAGATAGATAGATAGATAGATAGATAGACAGCCACAATACTTACCTGCAAAATAATTACAAATACATGTAACACAAATATACCTTTACCATTCATGCCTTTACAATGAAATTAATCGGTAGTATAGGCAAACTCATGGTATAATATTTTGTTGTTAAAACAGTTGTTGTAAAGACTGTTTCGTTATGAAGCCTTTGTTGTAAAGGCTTCCGTGGTTCCACTTTTGTTCATAATGCTGTTTCCCTTCTCAGACTGCTCTCCAGATGTAGTCTTTGTGTATAGTTTTGCTTTTCACAGAAGTTTGCATTGACACCATCTCTAAACAGAAGTACCCACAGCAAAGGCACAATGGGTGAGGTTTCTGCACCTGGTTGTTATCAGCCTTTCTGAAGCTATAGACAGTGATAGATAAAAGAAGTTTTTTCCTTTAACACATCAGAAAATGCAGCCTCAGATTTCACCCCCTACCATTAGCCAAATAGCAGTGCTCACAAAGAACTAATCACTACTCCTTTGTTCATAAAAGTATTTATGGAATTTATAAAGGTAGCCCTGTTTCCATTCTCTTTACTTCATTTTCTCTGTCTTCATCCTTTAGCCATTGGAATGTAGGCTGTCCTAATCCTCCATCTTGTGCTGTGACAAACCAGGGGTATCCAAAATGGTCCCACTGCTTTGGTAGTGAGCCACACTTACACTCAAAGCCTTACTACTACACATATGCAACAAGCACACTCCACAGTTCCCAACAATATTTCAATTAAACATATTCATATATTTTCATGACTTACAACAATAATTCATCTACAATTTACACAGATATGCTAACCATACAAGAATACAGGAAAACTAAGCAAAAGCACCCATACACATATAAATGCCTAACACAGCTGGTACCTTTAATTAATTTTAAATAAATAGAAAGCACAATTTGGCTCAATGCATCTTTAGAGATATAAAACAATCGATAATACTGTCATAAGGATTCTATTTCTTACTATTTCTAAAAGTTTGTTTGATTAATCTTTTCATTTCATTCTTAACAATGCTGCCAGATTTGCATTTCAAGCTCCCAATTAGAATTACATACAAAGATTTTTCTGAACTTAATCTCAACATTTACGTATTCCATTCTTTAATCATAGCTAGAATATACTACTTCCATAATTGAGTGACATGGATATTGTGACTGTCAAATAAATAAAAATTAGTTTCTTTTGGTCTCTCCATAACCTTGCTATTGATTCAGATTAGTCAAAGAAAGCTGAAAATGTAGGGGCGTATTTATCAGCCACTTGTACTGCTGTGATGTTTTGTGATGCTCCATTGGCACAGACTACAAATTCAAATATATGAGGGAATTCAAAGCCACTTTACATGGCTTTGAATTGTCTCATAAATATGGAATAAGGCAAGGCAGCGCAAATCGCTGTGTTGCCATACTGTGTGCTCGGGAGGCGTGCCATGGGCGTTGCTGTGGGTGTTCCCAGGCAACACTCAAGGATTTTGAAGCTTCCCCACATTTACCAAACCATGTAAACCTGGTGATGTGTCAAAACCTTATGCCTCCCAAGGTGAGGCGTAACAAGGAGAAATATTTATATATCTCCTCATTTTTTTCTGCAGCACACATAGAAAGAGGAAAATGCCTCTCAGGATTGTTTTTGTTCAGAAAGGTGTCCCTACCAGCACAAAAGCAATCCTGCCTACAACACAGAAATATACAGCAAATATACATTTTATTTCACTCTGTAATGAGCACACCCAAGACAAGTTTGAGATTTTGCAAACCTAGGGCCAGATGTAGCAAACACTTTGCGACTCGCAAACGGCGAAAATCGCCGTTTGTGAGTCGCAAATGAGTGTTTCATATGTAGAAATGCATTTTGCGAGTCGGAACCGACTCGCAAAATGCATTTCCGACTCGCAAATAGGAAGGGGTTTTCCCTTCCTATTTGCGAGTCGCAGTGGTATGCAATTCCATTTGCGACCGCGTAAGCGGTCGCACATGGACTCGCAGTTACCATCCACTTGAAGTGGATGGTAACCCACTCGCAAACGGGAAGGGGTCCCCACGGGACCCCTTCCCCTTTGTGACTGGACCCAAAATTATTTTTTCAGAGCAGGCAGTGGTCCAAGGGACCACTACCTGCCCTGAAAAAATCAGAAACAAAAGGTTTCATTTTTTTTTTCTAAGTGCAGCTCGTTTTCCTTTAAGGAAAACGGGCTACACTTATAAAAAAAATACTGCTTTATTTAAAAGCAGTCACGGACATGGAGGTCTGCTGTTCCCAGCAGGCCTCCATCCCCGTGAGTGCCCTGAGTCGCTATGGGGTCGCAAATTGCAACCCACCTCATTAATATTAATGAGGTGGGTCTTTGCGACCCCATAGCGACTCGCAGAAGGTGTCTGAGACACCTTTCTGCATCCCAAATTGCGACTTGCAATTTGCGAGTCACAGGGACTCGCAAATTGCAAGTCGCAATTTGGGAGTTTCCTACATCTGGCCCTTAGTTATTAAAGTATTTAAGGTGACAGGCACACCTCTTCACAGAAGTTCAGTGGAAGTCTTGCTATCCTCTCACTTTAATGTCAGTACTACATTTATGAAACTATTATCATTGTGGAAAACTATTTATTTTCATGAGTTTGTACTGTGATATGTTCTTTTTCTCAGCAGAGTAAAAGGTTAACTTATTGTTGTGGTTCATAATGGGATTTGAAGTTGCTCACCGTGCATCCCAGATTGGAGTAAGACTTGCAAAACAACACCTCTCCCTTTTTTTGATTATATAAAATGTAACTTATAACCTCCATCGAAAGGGGTGCAACAAGAAGGAGGGTAATGAATCAGAGTGATGAATATTGTGGTTTGGCTTGGCTCATATGCAGCTGGAAATATGAAGATTTCAGGATTTTCCCAGAATTTTCTTTAAGGAGGATATGTGTGTAGCTAACCCAGTCAAAGTATGCACGACTAAATTTTTCTATTCATTTTCAAGCATATATAATTTTAAATTAGAATGTTATGTGCCACTCACACAGACAGCCGTTAGCATGATTACCAGATTTTGAATATGATGTAACAACAGTAGGTGGCAAAAGTTGTTTCCCATTGTTGCTATATCATTCAGGGAAGCACTTACTTCCCCTGTGTTCTACCATCTCATCCAGGTCTCCAGAGCCCCGATCAATATGACAGAATGGGAGCTGGTGGTCTCAAATATATTCTGCCATCTCTCTTGAGTCTCCACAGACCTGAGAATGCTAACCACCATATTCCCTCACAAAGCTGCTGCTAGAGTGGTAGCAGCTCTTCTTTGTAAAATTGAGAGTGAAGGGCGTGAGTTTGGCAGGTAAAATTAGGGAACGAATAAAGGGAGGTGTGAGATGGTGGCAGGATGCCATGTATGGATTTTTTGTATTAAAGAGGGGCAAGGGTATTACAGATGGTGGATAGGGAGGGTGATAGCATGGTAAGTAGAGGTTTATTTTCAACTTGCTGAAAATTAAGAATACACAACTGGTGGTGTGGCAGGGTGGTAGGACACCATGCAGTGGTATTTTTCAACTATGGGAATGGTGTGGAGAGGAAATGGGCATTTGTTTGTGGGATGATGGAGGATCTCCAGATGTAGACTTTTGCAGTAGGTTGAAGGGCTAGCCCCATATGAGTTTTTTTTTAAACATTTCAGATACAGAGAGTAGGCTAATGTCTAGGATGGTTTTGAGGAGTCACAAAGTGCTTGATTATGTATGACTCCCTTATGACTTTCATGTGAGTAAGGAGCCAAGGTGTGGAAGGATCACATATAATATTAAAATTGGTGATGGGTAACTGTGAATATGGGGAGTGTTTTTTCATATCTTGGATGAAAGTGACGACAGACCTTCACTTTCTTTTTCATTATATGTCATTCAGCAAACATCATTGAAAACATCTCCCTTATTCAGCCATACCAATCTATTATTCTATATTATCCTGCTGGACCAAACTAAAATTGTAGATTTTCCTAGTTAAGATTCTGAATACAGCAGGGGGGATTCAAGTTCTCTAACTAGTTCCCAACTCCAGAAAGAGCATCTTAGTTCTTCCATGTTTACAGATCTGCATTTTAAAACTTTGGCCCTCATTACAACTCTGGCGGTCGGCGTTAAAGCAGCAGTAATACCACATACAGGCCAGCAGTAAAAAAAAATGGGGTCATGACCATGGTGGAAACTGCCAACACAGCCAGCCAATTTAACACTCAGGCCGCAACGGCAGTAGCAACAAACACCTCGGCGGTAACGACCAACAGACAAGTGGAGGACAATGTACCGCCCACCACATCACAACCCGCCAATCCGCCAGCTTTTCCGGGGCAGTATCAACACCATCAAAAGCACAGTGGAAACATGAATTGGAAGGGAATCAACTCACCTCTCAACACTCAACAAAGAACTAGGACGCCATGGAGCCCGAGCTACAGGTCCTGCCCATGCTGTTCTACCTCCTCATCTACCAGGAATACAAAAGGCGGCGTCGACGACCACAGTAAGTGCTGCACCTAGCACATAGAGGGGTCAGGAAAAAAAGAGTGACACACACACGCAACACCTCCACCCCCTCCCTCACCCACAACACCATACACACAAACACATGCAGCACCATTACATTTACACCCCATAACCCCCTGGAAGTACGCAAGGACAAAAGGAATTTAGTTGAATCATTGATATATTAGAAATAGGCAGATATACGCAACAATTTGAGAAACAGTATTCACAAAAATCTACAATATGTACATAAGACCGTACATTGTCCATGCAAAATGTCCGTTGGCCACTGGGCCAAAAAGCATGAGCCAAGCCCACACTTGACTCCTACCTCAATACGGGGAGAACACTGCAGAGGCATCAGGTCATAAACACACAGGCACCTCAGGGGGATGGGGAAGGGGGGGCACATCAGCCGGAAGATGGAAAAACGCCACTGCTCCTCGAGGGGGCTCCATGCCCACTGCCTGGTCCTGGGGAGTGCAAAGCCACAGTCTCTCAAGTGGGTGGTTTGCTCACTGCATGGTCCTGGGGAGTGCACAGCCACAGTCTTTCTAGTGGGTGGTTTGCCCACTGCCTGGTCCTGGGGAGTGCAAAGCCACAGTCTCTCAAGTCTCTCTAGTGGGTGGTTTGCCCACTGGTTCTGGAGGGGGCTTTGTGCCCAATGTGCTTCATCCTGCCAAGGATAGGGTGAGTGTATGCCTTTCTCCACTGGTTCTGGAGGGGGCTTTGTGCCCAGTGTGCTTCATCCTACCAAGGATAGGATGAGTGGATGCCTTTCTCCATGCTTCTGGAGGGCACATTGTGCCCAGTGAAGAAACACTTGGGTGTGGAACTTCAAATTCCCTCACCTGGGTGTCTGAGGCATGAGATTTGCATGGAACAGGTGGCATGAGGGTCCTTGGAGGTAGGGCTAGACTCCATCCTGCGGCAGCTAAGGCTGCAAACTGGTGGTAGTGCCGGACTGGTGGGGTGCTGCCAGTGGTGGAGGGAGGCTCCAGCCCTTCTCCTGCAGCCTCAGATGGCTGCCCACTGGGGCTGCTGCTGCTAACAGTCGTGGTGCTAGAGGCGGTGCAGGTGGCGAGGCTTGCGGTGGGGCTGCTGGCGGTGCTGACCGCAGTGTAGGTGGCAGGGCTGGCGGTTGTGCTGGAAGCCACCAGGCCTTCACTTGTGGCCTCCGATGGCTGAAGTGCCTTGCCTGGTGTTTTCTGCCCCTTCCACACCTTGGCAGAATGTGGTGTGACCTTGGCTCTGGCAGCTGGAGTTTTTGAGGAGGCCTTGCTGGGTGGTTCGTGCTCCTTGCCCTTTCTGCATGCTGGCCCCTTCTTCACCTTGGCAGGTGGTGCAATGCTTTTGTCCTTTGCAGGGGTTGGTGGCACACTGGCTGGGCTGAAGGGTGCCCCCTTTGAGCCTCTGTGAGTTGCAGGTATCACAGCGGACAGCGACTTGGTGGCTGAGGTGCTGGCCTGGGGCCTGGGCATCCTGGCCCAAATGGAAGGATGGGGGAGGGGTAGGGAAGAGGTCAATGTTTGCCAGGAAAAGCTTCTTAGACACACTGGAGCGGGAAGAGGGAGAGGGTTTGGGAGTGGAGGAAGACGGAGTGGTTGCAGGAGGTGTCTGCTGAGTTTGGGTGCCGGTGCATGGGCTGGATGCTGTTGTGAGGTGGATGGGTGCTTGCACTTGTGTACTTTGGGACGAGGGGTCACAGACACACTGGGAGAGGACACAGGGGACGTGTGCATGGTTGTGGTGGTAGTGACTGCTCGTGAGCGGTGTGTTGTGATGGGTGTGCTGGTGATGGAGGTAGTGGATGAGGATGTAGTGCATGCAGGTGTGAGTGGAGCCGCTACTGGGAGGGAGGTGGACGGAGAGGAGGAGGGGGACACAGTGGAGGCAGTGGATGTTGGTGTGTCTGCATGGGGATGGTGCTTGTGTGAGTTCCTGTGAGATGAAGTGTGGTGCTTATGTTTGCCTAAGCCACTTCTGTGTGTTGATTTGGGTGAATGCTGGTCTGAAGGTATGCTTAGGATATTCTGGGGTTGAGGGGATTGGGACTGGGTAGAGAAAGTTGGAGGGGGGAGGGGGAGACAGGGACAAGGGCTGTCATTAGTGTGGAGACCAGAGCCTGAAATGCTCTCTGTTGGGCTGCCACACCAGAGTGAATGCCCTCGGGGTATGCATATGTTTGTTGCAAATGCCTCTTGACACCATGGATGGCATTCAGTATGGTTGACTGCCCAACAGTGAGGGATCTCAGGAGGTCAATAGCCTGTTGTTGGGGTGGGCACAGAGGTGTTTGCGATCGCCAGGGAGCTTCCATTGGAGGAGGAGTTGATGTCTGTGGTCTCCCCTCCTGTAACCATCATGGTGCTCCCCTCGCCCTCCGTCCCACTGGTGCCCTCACCATCGGTGGATTCGGCCTCCAGGACCTTGTGGGATGCAGCTCCCTTCATCACCGGTGCCTCTGCTCCTCCGCCAGATGATGCTAAAGCACACAAGCACAGGGTGACAAAACCAAAGGGGGGGGACAGAGGATACACATGGTCAATGTCAGCAACAACTCCACCGTTGGCGTACACAACACACAGGGAGCAGCCCTATGCACTAGGCCATAAACTACCAGTTACTAAGATAGTCACCAGCCCATGGGGTACAATGCCTAAGCCACAAGACCCTGCTTAGTAGTAGATGCCCATTAACACAATTGGGGTAGGAGTGCTTCAGAGCCTACCTAACAAGGGACCTACCCTGCCATCTTTGCCCTGGCTTAGGGGCATCCACAGCCCACACCCCCCACCAAGGTAACTCCTAATGCCGTAAAGTCTGGATTCAGAATCTGTACTCACCCCCTTGTGGCTGCTGTGATGCTCTCAAGCGCCCATCCAACTCCGGATAGGACACCGCCAGGATGAGGAACATCAGGGGGGTCATGGTGCGACGGGCACCCCTTGCATCTTGTGCATGGGTGTGTTTCCCTGTATGATTGTGATTTCCCTGTCAGCCTGGCCTTGTGGGAGTGGTGATTTTATGGGCTGGGTGAGCCTCTCTACTGGGCATGCAGTGGTGATGGGTGTCCATGCAGGCCTGTGATGGGGGTCCATGCATTGGTGTGACATGCATGTCTATGTATTGGGATGAGTTGGGCTGTGATGGTGGGGTATGTATGAGGTTGTGGAGTGATGGGGTGAGGGTAGGAGTTTGTGATGGGATGCAGGTAGGGTGTAGGGGATAAAGTAGTAAAGATTTGACTTACAAGAGTCCAGTCCTCCTGCCACTCCTGAGAGGCCCTCAGGATGCATTATTGCCAAGACTTGCTCCTCCCATGTTTTTAGTTGTGGGGGAGGAGGTGGGGGTCCACCACCAGTACTCTGTATGGCTACCTGGTGTCTTGCAACCACATAGCACACCTTTCCCCGTAGGTCGTTCCACCTCTTCCTGATGTCATCCCTTGTTCTTGGATGCTGTCCACGGCGTTGACCCTGCCCACAATCCTCCGCCATAGGTCCATCTTCCTTGCAATGGAAATTGGCTGCACCTGTGATCCAAATAGCTGTGGCTCTACCCAGATGATTTTCCCCACCATGACCCTTAGCTCCTCCTCTGAAAGCCTGGGGTGTCTTTGGGGTGCCATGGATGTGGTGTGAGTGATATTTGTGAGGATGTGTGGGGTGATGTGTTGTGGTGTGTGGTGTGATCTGCGTGGATGGTGTATGTGTGATGGTGTTCTGTGGCTCAGATTGAGTGGGTCCTCCTGGCTTGTGTCTCTCTCTGTTGGCAATCTATTTTTTCTCGTAAAGGGCTGTGGGTAATGTGGGTGTGTGTTTTATATTGGATTGGGTGTGTGGGTGTGGTGTGTGTATGTGTGTCAGGTGTGTGTAGTTTGAATTGTCCAATCTGGTGGTGTTTTGTAAATGTGTGTGTATTTTGAGCGCAGCGGTGTGTACTGCCAGTTGTTTACTGCAGTTGAAATACCGCTGCGGTGATTCGTGGGTCATGATACTGTGGGCGTAATCCTGTTGGCGTAACAGTGTGGGTTTTGCTATCACCAGTTTTTCACTGACCTTTGGGCTGATGGACTTGTGTGGGTGTCTGTATAGTGGTGGATTTCTCAGTGTGGGTCATAATACCCATAGCAGAATACCGGTGTGGTCAGAGTATGTTGGCGGCCATCAGCACGGCAGTAGGTGGCATTTACTGCCATGGTTGTAACGAGGACCAGTATGTTTTACTTGATCTTGGAAATACTCCTCTAAAACATTTTTAGTTTTCCATTTTCATTTCACTTAATCAATCCTTCAGTTTAGGATGAAGAGCCATTTCTTAAAACATAAATCAAATAAACCAAAGATATGAAGGGTATATGCATCAACCCACTGAGCTATTGTACTTTTTAAGAGGTGCGTGTGTTAATATATTATTAGTTATGAATAACAATTCTTATTCAGAAATATAATGCACACATTTTATATTCTGCACTTATACTGGTAATAGTTTAGCAGTGTACTAAAATGTTTAAATTGCTGGAGAAAACATAATAATGGATATCAGTAAATGGAAGCGAAAGTGGGCCAGCCATCCATAAAATATGGAACTTTATATTAAAACATTTCTGTCAGTTTCACGTCACAATTCCATGATAAGTGATTTTTATCATCAAGACATTACTGTGTTCCCACCCAGGAGAATGCAAAGTGGGACATGTAATGCATTGCTGAAAGATGTAGTTATGGATCAGTATTAATAAAAGCAGAGGATTTCAATAGTGTGCCAATGAATGAATTGTAAAATGTCACTCAGGATGGTTTGATTCTGCTCAAATCTTCAGATGGTTGGTTGTAGCAGCCAGAAAAACTCAACAATAGTTTTGTATAGTTCAATTAGTTAGCCTGTTACACTCTCAGTATTTCTTGCTTTCTATCTCTCCCTTTTTCATTTTTTTGTTCAGTAGTTCTTTCTGAATCATAGTTTTATTCTCTCTCTCTCTCCCTCTCTCTCACAGAAACACACACACATACACACATGTTTACTTTCAAATACATAAAATGAAACATTGGGTACTAAACCCACAGATCATGCCATGCTGTTTATGCTTCCTGAATACACCAGGAGCAATACTTTGGCAACCATTACAGAAGGCACATCATGCCTCAATGATTTCCTATCTGACAACCTCATCCTTATGATCAGTAGGTGATGATGAACAGGAGAATGACAATGGTAAATATAAAAATAGTATGACAATGTGTGGTCTACTGTGTTATTATGTGCATAGATTGGAGAATGTGATAGAGAATGTGGTGGTGAGTTGCGTAGTTAAAAGGTTAGGTATAGTTTTTCCAGTTCTATAGAATTCTGAAAGGTCAAGACAGTTAAAAAGATGTGTTACTTATAGAGATTGCAGATGAGGCTTTAGATTGAAGACTTCTACAATTACAAAATCCAACCATTAAATAGACTTAATTTACTCTTTTACATTGCAAATTGCAACATGTTTTTTTTCCAAACCCACACAATTTATCAGCTGATGATGCTAGGGCCGTCTTCTAGGTCACAACTATACTTCATAAAACATTAGCAAGAAATAGCATGGCTGCATCTTTGCAGACATCATCCTGATAAAGCAAAATCCTTTCTTCAAGAAAGACTTTCTGAATGAGCTTTAAGAATGTTCTCACTCTTGACATTTTGGCTTTAACTCTATCACCTCTTTGCAATGAGATAGTCACAAGAAAGTTCTTGCACTCATCTGCTCCACTTGCTTTTGTCTTCATGAGCAGTTGCATATTTTTTTCTATGTTTGTACTACAGAATGTCAGATTTCAGAATATTATTATACAGAAATGTCATGTGACTAATATTGAGGCAGAAAAGTAACAATCTCACTGCTAAAACTATTTACAAAATCACATTTAGTGACACATTATAAATGAGAATGATGACTTTTGAGCAGTGTAATGTAAACAACGAAAAACTCACTGACAAACAAGCCCACTGTCAAACACACCATCAAACAAGTCCACTTTTATGGCATGTAGTAAGGCGAAACCTCTTTTTAACTTAGGCTACACCTATAGTTCGGAACAAACTAGTAATCAATGTGGGCACTGGAAATGTTCCAAATACTATTATAATGACTGCTACAGAAGGGCCACAACAGTTAATAATTAAGTAGAAAAAGTAAAACAATACAATCCCCTGCCAAATATTGCAGACATTGAGTGGCATATAACCATCCAATATTTAAAAGAGGCCTTAACAAGTTCCACTGCTCAAGATGAAATCATCTTAAAAGACTGTACCTCCTGTCCAGCTCTTAGACCAACTTTCCTCAGTACTCAAATTGAAGCATACAATATCTCTCTCAGGAAGAACAGACAGGATATTAGGTATGGATCAAAAACATTTTCAGAAATACACATCCCCATCACCTCACACTCACCCATATAAAAGATTATGGCCCTCATTATGACCCTAGTGGTACATCCCACTTACTGCCACAGTGACGGCTGCCAACTTACTGCAGCGGCGACGGATATCCGTCCACCATATTATGACACACACACACCAATCTGACAGAATTCAGCCACAGACACAATCCGCCAGACCAAAGGTTAGTGATAAACTGGCAGTATCAAAACCCACACCGTTACGCCAACAGAACAACGCCCACGACAGTATGACCCACGAATCACCACAGTGGACATTCAAAGGTAGCAAACCATTGGCGATATATACCAGCGCGCTCACAATGGACACCTACAGACAAAACATCACCACATTGGACAATTCAAACAACACACACCTGACACCCATACACATACCACACCCACACCGCTATAAAACACCCACCCACATTACCTACAACCCTTTACGATTACAAATCATTGGCACGAAACTGACACCAAGACCACTGACACAACTACATACACACACCACATATAACCATACATCCCTCATGCACCCCACTTCACACACCCCAACACATTACCAAACACACCCTCACCAACACACATCACATATCACATAACACCTATGGCACCACAAAGGCACCCCCATTTCACTGAGGAGGAGTTAAGGGTCATGGAGGAAGAAATCGTCAGGGCAGAGCCACAGCTATTTGGAGCACAGGTGCAGCAGATATCAATAGCCAGGAAGATGGAGCTATAGCGGAGAATCGTGGACATGGTCAACGCCGTGGGGCAGCACCCCAGAACAAGGGACGACATCAGGAAGAGGTGGAAGGACCTACGGGGAAAGGTACGTTCCATAACAGCAAGACACCAGCTCGCTATCCAGAGGACTGGCCGTGGACCCCAAACTCCTCCCCCACAACTCACAGCATGGGAAGAGCAAGTCTTGCATTACTGCATCCTGAGGGCCTGGCCGGAGTTGGAGGAGGTGTGGACTCTGGTAAGTCAACTTTCTACTATTATCACCCGCCTACCCGCATGCCATCACATACCCTCACCCTCATTCCCAACACTCCACTCCATCCCACACACTCCACCATCACATCTCTCTAATCCCAATGCCAAGCCCTGCATGCTGTAGCAATGTATGGACACCCCTCACAGCCCTGCATGGACACTCATCACTAAAGTATGCACAGCATAGAGAACTAACAATCCCACCATACACCAACATACACAAGTAAAAGCTGGCATGGCAACACCAACCATAGAGGGGAAGCCAGGGATGTACAATATGTCATACACATTAACCATAACACATCATTTACATCCCCACAGGTACCCCAGCCAATGTCACCGGAGAGGAGGTGCAATCACTATCCAGTCCCCCAACTGAAGAGGCCCTCAGTGATGACAGCAACTCTGATCTTCAGGATCTGGATGATCTACCTGGCCCACCATGGACCACTGGACAGCCAGTTACCCAAGCCCAGTCACAGATCACCACTGGGCCTCCCCCATCAGGAAATAACACCACAGCACCTACCCAAACCTTTGTCTCCAGGACACGTCAATCAGCAATGTGCCCAGCTGTACTGGGACCCCAGGCTACACCTCACACACAATACAATCAGGGACCTGAGGTCAGTGGCAGTGGGCACACCATTAGGGGGACAGAGGCACAACCAACAGGGACACTGGGAGGATTGCTGTTCGCCGGGGAGGGAACAGGAGCAGGGAACTGACTCTCCAGGATGTGATCTCTGAGTTCCTGGGAGCCCATCAACATTCCCAGGACACAATGGGCCAGATCCTAGACAACGTACAGAACAGGAGGCCGCAGGAGGGACATCATCAGGGGATCAGGGAGGACTTGCAGGTCATCAACAACACCCTGATCACGATAGCAGGATTGCTGGCAGACATGGCCAACATTATGAGGGAGGCAGTGTCACACCAGTGGGCCCCTGCCACTAGCCAGTCATCTGAACAGCCTTCCACTTCCGCTACCGCTAGTGGCCAGGAGGCCCCACCACAGGACTCACAGGCCACCAGTACCCCTCCCCCTGCAGAAGGTCAACCACCATGCAGACATTCCCTGCGATCCAGACAGAAGCCAGAGACACTTGCAAAGACCTCCGCCAGGAAATGAGAATCTCCTGATTGTCCCCCTTGTATCCCACTCAGTCACCCTGTCCACCTTGAACTGCCATTGCTCCCCTTCCTATGTCCCATTGGACAATGCACCTGTGCTACAAACAGCCTTGAACAAAACCTTGTCCCCATCCCATTGCACTTCCCCCTCTATATATTAGCACTACAATAAACACCCTTGGATAAAAATGTCATACATTTCAAATATGTATTGATTGAAACAGGTACAACCATTGCAAATGAACTGTAGACAGAATGAGCATAGAATCAATGGCCTGTAGCTGGCTGTTGTGATCAAACCAGGAGAATGTTGTCAAATCACCAACATCTGCAACATGAATAGCCAGAGGTAACAGTAAGTAGGCATAGAAGTGGGAAATACCAGCATGCTAATGCCACACAGAATAAAACCAAAGTCATTTAAATGTAAAATTGCACCTTCTCACCTGTGTGTCATTGGAAGTCCTGATGGATAATAGATGTTCTGTTGTCCACATCCTCATCCACTGCCCCCTCATCCTCATTGTCCACATGGTCCACTGCTGCCATAGGGGAATTTCCAGTCTCCTTCTCCTTCAGAAAAGGGACATGGCATCTAAGGGCCAGCTTGTGCAACATGCAGCATGCCACCACTATCTGGCAGACCTTCTTGGGTGAGTAGCACAGGGATCCACCTGTCAGATGGAGGTACCGGAACCTGGCCTTCAGGAGGCCAAAGGTCCTTTCAATTATCCTTCTGGTTTGCCCATGTGCCTCATTATAATGTTCTTCTGCCCTTATCCTGGCATTCCTCACAGGGGTCAGCAGCCATGATAGGTTTGGGTAACCAGAGACACCAAATATTGATGGACAACATGTAGCCACACACTATCCCATATGGCCAACACCATAGGCATAAATCAACATATACTGGGTGGGAACCCGGGCTCACCTATTAGCCACTCCCTGTGCCTCTATAGTTGGGCCATCACATTTGGGATGCTGCTATCCCTCAGGACATAGGCACCCTGCACTGACCCTGGATACTTAACATTGACATGAGAGATATACTGGTCCGCCAAGCACACCATCTGCACATTCATAGAGTGGAAACTCTTAAGATTCCTTAACACCTGTTCATTCTGGCTGAGGGGCACAAATGCATTATGTGTTCTGTCAGTCGCCCCTATTGTATTGGGGATATGTCAAATTGCATAAAACCCGGCCTTCACAGTGGCCAAATCATCAACCTGGGGGAATGCAATGTAGCTGCACATGTATTTTATCAGGGCAGACAACACTCTTGTTAGCACTATTGAGAACATTGGCTGTGACATTCCTGCTGCCAAGCCCACTGTCACTTGGAAAGAACCAGTTGGCAGGAAATGGAGAAATGATAGCATTTGCACAAGAGGGGGGGATCCCATTGGGCTGAAGGATAGCAGATATCCGGTCAGGCTGCAATTGGGCACACATACAAGAAGACATACACTGCATGTGCTGCTGTGACCTGTGTCTGGAACCTACCATAGCCCGTTTGTCCAGGGAAAGGGCCCCAGCCTTCACTTCAGAGGAACTGGAGAGACTGGTGAATGGGGTCCTACCCCAGTACAGACTGCTATATGGGCCTCCAGACCAACAGGTGAGTACACTGTAGGCACAATACATGTGGCATGAATGTATGGAGGTGTGTGTGAAGGCATTGTGTAAGGGGGAAGGAATGTCCTCTTGGCTGGGTACATGTTGAGTGCTGGGCTATGTGTGTGCCAATATTGATGGAAACGGGTATGGCGAGTCATTCCTGTTACAGGCTGGACTGTTTCTCTAATGGTGTTCTCCTGTCTGTATTGCCTCTGCAGGTCAGTGCCCATCAAAAGAACGGTATATGGTGTGCCATCGCCAAGGAGGTGCGGACCCTGGGGGTCTATGGCAGGCAGAGCACCCACTGTAGCAAACAGTGGCAGTACCTGAGACACTGGGCACGGAAGACCGCGGAGGCCCAGCTGAGGATGGCCTCCCATAAAGGAAGGGGTGCCCGTTGAACCCTGACCCCCCTGATGGCCCGCATACTGGTGGTGGCCTATCCAGAACTGGATGGGCACTTGAGGGCATTACAGCAGCCACAAGGGGGTGAGTATAGTGGCCATCATTGAAGGAAACGGCTGGAGGGGTGGTATCTGTGTGGTGGGTGAGTGTCAGTGGGTGCCCCTACGCCAGGCCAGACATAGCAGCGTAGGTCCTCTGGTGGCTATGGGTCTGAAGGAGAAAGACTGCCTACCTAGCTTGTTATCATCTACTACTGGTCAGGGCTGCATGGGTCCCAGGTGTGCTGCAGTTGGCGGTGTGTGCTCCTCCTCATGCTTTGGTGGCTAGCAATAACACTGGTAGTGCAATGCATAGTGGTTAGGTCTGTACCCTGTGTGTGAGGGTGCTGTGTACACCAACAGTGGTGTTGGTGCAGTCATGGACCAGTGTATTCTTTGTGTCACTCCCCCCTTTCTTGTTTTGTCATCCTGTCCTTACGTGCATTAGCATCATCGGGCGGAGAAGCAGAGGAACCAGTGATGGAGGGAGATGCATCCCACAGGACCCAGAAGGTAGAGTCCACCGCTGCTGAAGGCACCAGTGGGACGAGGGCGAGGGGAGCTCCATGGCAGAGACTGGAGGGGATAGTACAGACTCAGATACCCCCTCCGATTTGAGCTCCCTGGTGGTGGCATACATCTCTGTGACCACCCCAGCTACAGGTACAGCCGCTGCCCCTGTACCAGCACCGCCGTCCAAGCAGCACCTCAGCGAGTTGCCTGCGCCCACTCACCCAGGAGGGTGGGCATTTCCTTCGCCCCAGGCACCTCAGGCCCTGCCCCAGTGAGTCCTGAGTGAGGCGGCTATTGACCTCCTGAGAACCATCTCTGTAGGGCAATCAACGATTGTGAATGCCATCCAGGGGCTGGCAGCCCACATGCAGCAATCTAATGCATTCCTGGAGGGTATTCACAGTGGATTGGCAGCCCACCAGAGAGGCTCTGGCTTCCTTTCTGATGGCAGACATTGTCCCTGTTTTAACCGCCCCCCTCCAACTTCCACTTCCCAGCCCCATTCTATTCAACCCCACCCATCCCAAGCACACAGCCAGATGAGCCTGCACACAAGACAACACCCAAGAGTGTCACAGGCAAACCAAGCATCACACTTCATCCCATAGGCACTCATACAAACACCATTCAGTTGCAGACACAACATCTACTATTTCAACTGTCTCCCCTCCTTCTCCTCCTCCACCTCCCACCCATTTACGTCCACACTCACACCTGCATGCACTACATCTACATCGACTACCAGCATCATCACTACACCAAGCAGAACACAGACCTCACTGGCAGACACCTCCACGACTTCCATGCACATGTCCCCGGTGTCCTCTCCCTCTGTGCCTGTCCCCCCTCCTAAAGTACACAAACGCAAGCACTTATACGCCCAACAGCCATCCACCTCATAAGAGCATACAACCCATGCACCTCTACCCAAATCCAGCAGACAAACTCCTCCGACAAGCACTCCCTCATCCTCCACTCCCATTACTTCTCCCTCTTCCCGCCCCAATGTCCTTAAAAAGCTTTTCCTTTCCCAGATTGACCTCATCCTTAACCCTCCCCCGCCCTGCACGTATGGCCAGGATATCAAGGACCAAGCCAAGCACCTCATCCAAACAGTCCACGGGCCCAGTTTCATCAGCACCTACTCATGGTGGAAAGGATTCCAGGTCACAAAACCTGAAGGCGAAGGAGCCTGCACCAGCCAGAACGAAGGGGAAGGACCCTGCACTAGCAAGCAAGAAGGGGAAGGAGCCTGCACCAGCCAGCAAGAAGGGGAAGGAGCCTGCACCAGCAGCTGTCACAGAGCCCCCACCACCAGCCATGGTTGCACAGCATTCAGTGAGTGCAGGGGCTGAGCAAGAGCCTGCCAGAACCACCACAACCACAGTGCAGCCATCGGAGGGTGCAGGGGCTGATCAGGGGCCTCCCAGTACCACCACCACCTCAATGCAGCCATCAGAGAGTGCAGGGGCTGAGTAGGAGCCTCCCACAACCACCACCACAGTGCAGCCGTCACCGCTGGCAGACGCCATATGATCCAGCCTCCATGGGCTGCTGTGCGGCCTGCCCCCACCCGAACCAGTGGGCAAGTCACCCACCTGAGAGACTGTGGCCTTACACTCCCCAGGACCAAGCACAGGGCATGATGCCCCCTCCAGAACCAGTGGGCAAGTCACCAACCTGAGAGACTGTGGCCTTGCACTCCCTAGAACCAAGCAGAGGGCATGGTGCCCCCTCCAGAATCAGTGGGCAAATCACCCACCTGAGAGAATGGGGCCTTGCAATCCCCAGGACCAAGCACAGGGCATGTTACCCCCTCTAGGACCAGTGGGAAGGACACCCACTCTAGAGACTCTGGCCTTGCGCTCCCTAGGACCAAGCACAGGGCATGATACCACCTCCAGAACCAGTGGTCTTGTTTCTGCATCCAGCTGAGTTGTCCTCCCTCCCTCTGAGAAGTCTGCCTATTTGCCAGCTGATGCCCCTGCGGTGTTCTCTCTATATTGGTGAAGGGATCGAGTGGGGCCTTGGACTTTTCCCTGTAGCAATGTGGCCCCTGCGAACTGTGGACTGGGCAGTGTCCCTTTTTGTACATTTGTACATATTTATTGCATTGCCACACCAACTTATTATTTTTGATGTTGATCTTATTACAATCACTTTGCATAATAATTACTTCAGTCAATTCCTGTTGTCCTTGTATTATTCAGCCAATGTTCGGGGATAAATTGTTTTCTTGTGCAGCTAGTTGTGTGTATGGCGTGTGTGTTTGGGCTGTGTGTGATGCGTGTGTGTGTGTGTCACTGTCGTTCCCCCCCCTTGTGTGCTAGGCGGCTGTACTCACCGTCGTCGTCTTCACCAGCGTTGGTGTTTGTGGTGGAGCATGACATAGGATATCATTGGAAAGACTTGCAGTTCTGGTTCAATGGCGGCGTGGTTCTTGCAGTGTCCCTTTTTTGTACATTTGTACATATATATTGCATTGCCACATCGACGTATTATTTTTGATGTTACAATCACTTTAGTCAATTCCTGTTGTCCTTGCATTATTCAGCCACTTTTCGGGGATAAATTGTTTGCTTGTGCAGCTAGTTGTGTGTTTGGCATGTGTGTGTGTGGTGTGTTTGGTGCGTGTGTGTGTGTGTCTGTATTTTTTCCTGCCCCCTCTGTGTGCTAGGTGGCTGTACCCACCGTCGTTGTCTTCGCCGGCGTTGGTGTTTGTTGTTGAGCATGACATAGAATATAATCGGAAAGACTTGCAGTTCTGGTTCCATGGCGGTGTGGTTCTTGAGCACTCTTTCTGTTAGGGTTTTGATGACGTTGTTACCGCCCCGGAAAAGGTTGCGGTTTGCCATGTCATAATATGGTGGGCAGTACTTTGTCTTCCGCCTGGCTGTTGGTGACTACCGCCGTGGTGACTGTTATTTCCCCCCAGCATTCGGTGTGGTACATTGGCTGTCTTTCAGAGTATCACTGCCATGGTCATAATTTGGCAGTACTTACCGCCAGCCTGTTGGCGGCATTTCCGACACTTTATCACCAACCGCCAGGGTCGTAATGAGGGCCTATACTTTATAAGATAACTTGAAATACAAGAAAAGTATTAATATTTTTGCTACAGCCCAAAACCTATTAACATTCAACCAGCCATGTACATGGCTGATAGATCCTTCATTCAAAACCTAACTAGCACTTTTCTATGAACTCTATGCCATTAGCATTCAGTCCCATATTTATCAAGTAATTGTGGTGCCTTGTGTCACGTAGGGTGACACATGGGCAATGCAAGTTGTGCGTCACTTTTATCAATTGACCCAAGAGGGTTCCTGCATTGTTTTTAGGCACTTGGATGGTAAAAGTTATGTGCTTACTGTGCCTGTGTCACATAGCAAATAATTTATACAATATCTGTGTTCCCACATAAAATCTAATGCAACCTGGTAGAGTGGGACTTATGTAGGTCAGGGCAAAACTTTTTCTCCATGGAACATGTGGAAAAATACTCGTCTGGTTCTACTCACTGTTTTTCCAGAGTGGTATATAAGTCTGAATAGCAACACTCAGTGTGGATGGGCATTGCCATTTTCTTATACCTGCTTTCTGTGCAGTTCTGTGCATGAAATATTGGGACAATTTTTGAGTGTCTTTTAATCTGTGCCAATCCTTCGCCTATCTCTCTC
Source organism: Pleurodeles waltl (assembly GCF_031143425.1). Classification (NCBI taxonomy): domain Eukaryota; kingdom Metazoa; phylum Chordata; class Amphibia; order Caudata; family Salamandridae; genus Pleurodeles; species Pleurodeles waltl. The sequence goes on along the minus strand of NC_090447.1, from coordinate 935,371,817 downwards.
ATCTACCCATCACTTACTTATTTTTTATCAGTGTGTGCATTTTACATTTTTATCTTTTTTCAAACTTTTGTGTGACTTTTTTGTACTTTTTTGTTTCCATTCCCTTGTGTTCTACTTCCTTTAGTTCCTCCTTTCTTACTTTCTGTTTTGTGTTATACTTTTTTGTACCCGGCCCCATGGCAGAGCAACAAGAAGCAAGTTGTGGTGTTACTGCCACAACTAGCTGCAAACGCTGTGGGTACCAATGCTGCTCAGGGGTGCAGGCCTGCCCCCTTTTTATTGTGGTGGAGATGGCTATGCTGGATTTTTGTGTCCAGCACCTCCGCCCATCCATCATCGAAGCAGGTGGCAAAACTGAACAAGAGTACGCCCTGCTGGATACTTTACTGCAGTGGATGAGAGTGCATTGGTGCATATGCTGCAGCACAGGGATGCAGTGTACCACACAGCAGCTGACACACAGCTGGGCAGACATTATCGAAAGCAGACAGGACTTACTTGACCTGCTGGGTGCCGAGGATGCGGGTTTTGCTGAGTAACTAATAATTATTTTTTGTTTTTTTTAAATACAATTTATTTTTCAAATAGCATGCTGCTTATACACAGAGGTAAGTTAAGTTTACGTTACAGTTATGAATAATATCTGATCCAGCTTTAACTAGCCAGGTTCTCAGCACTACCTACTTGGCACGCTCTTGGGCTGATTATTTAAGAAGTGATACAGACTCTGTTCTGCCACTAAGATAATATTGTATCAGAGAGTTAGCATCCTCTGTGCCTTTCTTCATGTAGCTCATACAGTCCCATTCTCCCAGTGATGTGTAGTATGCACTGAAAAGGGAGACTGAGTTGGCCCATCAAAGGTGGTGGAGAAGCAAAGATCATGTATTGCATTGCAGTCTGATCTAGAAAACTACAATGCGACTGAGTCTGAGTGTTAAAATATTTTTTAGAGATTAACTGTACCTCTAATGTTTTTTGTTTTTTAATCTTCTTTATTTCCCAGATCAGCACCCATAGGCAAGAGGGCATCAGAGTGAAGGGGCTTCTACCACCAGTGTTGCGGCAAGTGGAATCACCACCAGCACTGGTGGTTCTGTTGGCCCCATTAAGTCCTGTTATTATTATTTCCCTTTTACCTCTCCCCACTAGTAAATAATTTTGTCTTTTGTAATTTTTAGACTGTCTCCTTGTTGTTCAGCTCCTGTAATGTTTTTTTTTTATTTTTATTTCTATCCCTGCATTATACTTTTCTTTCTATATCCCTGTTTCTGTAGCTGATGTCCCCCTGTCTGTAGCTTTCTTCTACTCTTTTAGGGTTTAAAGGCCTGCTTTAGGGTTTGGAGGATGGGTTAGCTCGTCATAAAGGTGACGGATATCCCATCTGCCATACTACAATCTCCATAGGCTGTAATGAGATCATAATATGACAGATAGCATATTGTCACCTTTGTGACGGAGTAACCCCCTATGCCAAATTCTAAATAAGGCCCTTATTTAGCTTTTCCTCTTCCTGTAAATGTTTGGTAGAACTGTAATACTAGGAGAACAGATTTGTGGTACTGTGAAGATTGCAGGCATAAGTAACCTATTTTTCACCTCAAATGTTTGCTGAGAAGAATTTGTTGCTCATGCTTAAACAGTCAAAACAAGAGAATGCCAATGGTCATGGACTCCCCAATATTGTTTTGCCTTTCATTTATATAGTATACCGTACATTTCCATGTCAGTGCTTCATGGAAGGAAAGTCTTGACTGAGATCCCATTGTATTTAAGACTAAGACCATATCTTCTTTATTGGTCGTTCCACCCCTTCATTGTGCTTCAATGACTTAACATAGCTCTGTCCCTCCGTTATAAGAAAAAAAGATTCTGGTTAGTTTGACTACCTGCCTTTTCTAACATCTCTACCAACAAACCTCCCAAAGTGATAGTTCAGATACAAGATATTGCTAACCAAATTGTAGTGAGGTATTGCTGTTGTATTTTGTTCCTAATTATAATAATTACTTAGAAGGGGAATCTGGTATCTAAAATGGGTAATTTTCTTCCACTCCACAGACCACCACTGCCAGAGCCAGTGGCAGTGCCAGGGTGATGGAGGAGACCCAGGAAGTTGGAAGGGGAGGAGTCCTAAGGGTGGCAGGGACAAGTGGTGTTAAGTCACATTACTTGTTTATTGACAAATTAAGTATAGGGTATTAGTTAAGCGAGGCAGATATTCCCTCTGCATCACCCCTTAACTGACTGTAGCATGTCACCCCCTGTGACCTAACTGTAGCAGTTTGGCACGGCAGTGTTGGCTGTGCAATATGTGTCTGCTTCACGTAATGCAGTATTACAAAGTTTTCAATGCATTTAAAAATTGGAAATAAGGTGTGTTTCCTAGTGCCCACTCAGTCACCTCCTACTAGTACTTAACTTCATGATTCTTTCCTAAGTTCTGTTCAAGACTACACACAAATTGAAATTTCCATTCTAGGTATGCACCACATTTTTCTGCATAGTGATTTATGTATATATATTTAATGGCTTCCATGACACATTTATACCAGTCTAAATTATTTGCTTTCACCATTCATCAACTACAGTGACTGACTAAGCAAAACTTTAGGATATGATGATCAGTGATGACCCACTATTCCATAGCAAAGCAAAATCTCTGCCTAGCTTAGTCCCTCTAACTGACATTGCAGTAGAGTAACTATCCTTACAGCCAAATTAAGTTATGTTGTTGACAATAATTTATGGTGGAGGGTGAGTCCTGGGAATAAAGTTTGATTAAATGTCTGATTTATAGATTGGCTGATGGGATGTGCTGTGATAAATAAATAAAATATATATCCCATCCCTTTTCCTGTACTGAAGTGCATCATTGATTCCACTGTCTACTTATGGCAGACAGGATATTGTGTTATGTGTGACATGTGTGACATAGCAATATTATTATTTATCTGCCTTTTTGGAGTCAGGATAGAATAAAAAGGCAGCCAGAGAAAAGCAGGACCATTGGAAGTAAAGTAAGATATCAAATTGTTCATTACAGCTGGCCCAAAAACATCTTGCATCCTACAAACACTAGCAGACCCTAGGCTAGCTTGCCTCCATTATCGTTGCACAACAAGAATACTATTAATTGTGCTTCATTTATTCCTTACTCATTAATGAGGCATAATTTTATTTTCTACGCACAAAGTATCAGTTCAATTTTATTATGAAATTCTTTAAATAAAAAATAACTTTTTATTCTAAGGTAAGCTTAACTCCTTGCACTCAGTGCTTTATGTGATGCATTTGTGGGGAAATCGTGGCAACGTGACTATTCACATCAAAAATTCCAATAGCCCTAGAGAACCAGCAATTTTCTGACACTGTGCCTCTATATGAACATGCGTTTGCACTGACCATTATTTACAATTTGTGTTTTTTCTTTCTCTCTCTTTTTTTCTCTTTTTAGCTCTCTTGATGTAGCTACTCCTGCTGGCAACTGTCATTGCAGGATATAGCTGCTTGACTGCAGACCACCTGGAGGGAGGCCATCCAGGCCAAATATTGTCAAATGGTGGCTTTGGAAGAGAAGGAAGAGGAGGAAAATACACGTGCCTCTACCCACAGTCCCTCCAGCCAGCCACCAGCAACCAGTGCCTCCATCTACACCACACCATCATCAGCACCATCAGATTCCGGGATCCACCACAGCTGCCCATTCCTCATCATCATCCACAGTCTACCTACTCTGCCTTATCTTATGGGAGCTGCACAGCTCCGCACAGTGATGGCACACCTTCACACCCAGTTAAGTGCCCTAATTGTTTTTAAAATATATTTTCTATGGTGGAAAGGACTTTTGCTGTTGGTGGAGATGGTGGGAATTGGTAAGGGCAGTTGGGACTTTTGGACTATTTAATTACTTTAAACAGTGGAGAGAGGTATTTATTTGTTTGAGGAGAGGTTGGGGCCTTTTCTGGGTAGAGAGGATGAGTTTTATTTGTAAATAAGCAATGGGTAATAAGTGTCTTGATATGATGGTAATATGTGTTATGTCTTTGCATTGTATTTAGCGCAGACTGCTATTTTTTATTGACAAAAAGCTGCCCTCTCATCAGTAACATTCTGTCCATTGACTTTTCCCAATTAACATTTACTAGCTGATTTTGAAGTTCTTTACCATATAATTATTTGCTAGGTTACTTACATTAATTATACCCAAACAATACCCTCCTACCACAGCGAGAACAAAACAGACTAGTTCTGTATTATTTCTTGACAATGTAAATTTTTGCCTTTCTTTGCGGCACCCAGCCACTTATCAAAGTGTATGCCAGTTAGTTATACCCTTTTCGTACTACTCCCTATAACTATGTTGACCAATAAGGGGGTATGCCTATGCCTACTGCCTACAAAATACATACAAAGTTGAATCTTCTGTAAACGTTACCAACTGAACTAGTGCACTTCTTACCTGAAGAGATGAAGTGATGGCTGCTACCCCTCTCAATCTTCCAAAACCTTATTGCAAAGTTTGCAGAGGTGCTTTCTTAATAGTGGTGGTAGTAGTAGCAGGCAAACACTCTAAAAAGGAAGACATCATAAGTGAGGTCCCACTCCCACCTAGGTGAACTCCAACTGTAGAATAATTCAGACGGATTATCCATCACAGGCAACTAGATTGAAGGAACACACAAAGTTATTGGTTTATACATCATAATTCATCAAGACTGAGACCAGACTACCACCATGAAACAAAGAACTGATATTATTACAAAAACAAGCAGTAGTAATGTCTGAGCAATGGGGAGATAATATTTATTAATTGTGTATTGAAACAGTTAAAATGAAATCCTCTAGTCAGAAGGAGTGAGCTCAGGACAGGAGAAGGCTGAGTTTAAGCAACACAAGACCTGAATAATGATGTAGTTGAATGATGTTATATTATATGTATCCCTTTTATGCGTTGGTGGGTAAGTGAGGCTGCCTTGAGCAATTGCTCAGGTAACATAATATCCAGCAGTGGGTTGGTGTTGGTTTTAACACATCTACTCCACCAAGTGTGTGATAAATTTATGGTTTAAATGCATAAGTCACACCTTGATAAATCACACAGCTTTGGGGAAGGGGTTTAGGGATTTGATGAATGGATGGGAATGGGTAGTTAGGGAAAGATATGTCAAATACAAACACTACACAACACAATTTTCATCAGGTCCATGAGCAGCACATCATCATCCACAAATCTGTTGTAGAAGAAAATGAAGGAATGACAGTTCAATTAAATGTATTGTAAACAGTCCTTCAGCATGCCACACTCACATTATTACATATCTAAATGTTCAGTCATCTAGGTTTGAAAAATGCTAATTATGGAGGAGTGAACTCACACAGTTCTAAATATTATGAGTGATAAAAGAAAAGCAAAGCTGTATAAAAATGACAAATGAGGTAGTACATCTGCCTTCTTGAAATGGCTGTCTTTTGTGTCTGCGCAGGAGTATTATAAAGCTTTAGCTTTTTGTGCAGTAGACTGGAAGGGCTGTGGACTGTAAAACAGTAACAATATTGCCGAGTCAAGTAGAAAAGTGGAAGGTAAACTTCATGAAGAGTAGACCAAGAGGCAGAACAAGAGCATAGGATGCTGCAATCATTCATGATGACTTATATGTGATTAACAGAGAAGTGAGAGCAATTTTACAATCAATCCCAGAGAAGTTGCTACATGTACCTGGCTGATCAACCTCACAACTGTCATAACATTTAGCCTAGTGCATCTATCATGTGATGAAGTGATATCACACGCCTGTTTCCAGTAACAGCGCCTTTGACCACAACAACATAATAGAGGAGTTAGACATTTGAGCCAGCACCCTACTCAGCATTTCCCAAATCAACATGCCTCTCTCCAGTCCACACGGCTCAATACACCTCTTAGAATATTCAGCATGTTGGTATTCCTTTGAAGTAGATAACTTACTTCTTCTGGCTGTTGAGGTTACCTGTGTAATGAATCAGTCCAACTCCTGACCCAAATGAAATAGACATCTAGTGCAATGTTGTTGAGGAACAAGAAGAGCAAAATAGGTTTAGCAGTTTGTGTATATTTGTAATTGTTCATTAAAATCACTGGTCTGGTCTCTAAAGAACCAGAAAAAAGTACAGCAGTGAATGGAGCATGCAAGTACATCTAGCTAAGTTTGAAAGGGTCAGTCACCTTAAGGCAAAATCAATGATCTGCCCCCAAACATTGCAAATTCTTAACATCAAGTTTACAAATTAGTTGAACAAGCTAATTTTCTGCTACCACATGAATCATCATCACTCACACTCACTCAACAATATATGACTCATCAGTGTTCCAGTCCGAGTACTGTGGTATACAAATGTTGTATTGTATAGCTTCTTTTCCTATAAAAACAAACACATTGGTGGTTTTGTAAATTAATTACCTTTATTGTGGCAGCCCTGCTAGGGAATGAAAATAAAAGTAGGATAGGCATGGAATGGAAGCAAACATTGTCGCCCATGTCCTTGAAGGGGATGGGGAGGATTTTTCACTGCACACTGATCTAACTCCAATCCAGCCATACATGTGAATCAACGGTAGGGCCATATGAGTACGACACAAAATATACAATGTTCTTTTAGCTATATACATTTTTTGGCCAAGCTGTTATACACAATAATCTGAAAGTTCGATGGTGGCCTACTCATTCAGGGAATTAGAGTTAATTATCAAACGCAGGAGGTTCACCCAGAAGTTGGTCAGCTAATGCATTCGAAGCTGACCCATTGCCTTCATCCTCCTCCTGTTGTATTTCAGGAACAGTATAATTGTGTGGTATGAAGTGTTGGTTCATTTTAATCATGGTCAATCTCTCCATGTTTTGAGAAGAGAGACCAGTCTTTCCAACTGTGATAAGTGTGCAAGCTTCACTGAAGACACATTGGCTACTAGACAAGGCAGATACTTTATTGCCAGCCTCCTGATCCCTGACCATTGGTTGGTGACGTGACACCAACCCGTGATTTATCTGCTTCGACTTGTGCAGCTAAGTGCCAACTGACAGTGCTTGAATATGACCCTAAAGAAGGAGTTTGCCAAGAAAGTGGCTAGTTGGAAGAAGATGCAGATTACTTCCACTGGCTTGCCACCCTCCTCCTTTTTCAGGAAACATTGTGTGCCTGCCACATCATCCTCAAGCAGCAAACTAGAAGCACCACTTCCACACCAACAATGGCACCACCCTAACCTAAGCCCAAGCCCATGTCTCTCAGTGAGGCAGCCACTGCAATGATGGCAGCAAACAGTGAGATTGAATTAAAGTTGTATCAGCCTCAAACTATTACCAATTCATCACAGGAAACTGATCAAAAAGAACAGAGGGAGCTGCAGCCAGCAGTAGTTCTTCCTGAAGAGGGAGCAGAACAGGAGGTTAAGCTTCCTGCTGAGCAAGATTTGCCTTTTCTTGAACCACTGGCTTCCTGATCTCCAGCAAGAATAAGAAAGGGTGCTCAACCATTTTCACCAAGACCCTCCCACTGATGATCTAAACATGGATTGGACCCCGGCTGAATCTGAGACACACCACAAGAGAAAAGGGAAAAGGAAAGTGTAGGAGGCTGGACTGGCTTGTAGTGAGTACCTAGGGGTACTTGCACCTTGCACCAGGCCCAGTTATCCCTTATTAGTGTATAGGGTGTCTAGCAGCATAGACTGATAGATAATGGTAGCTTAGCAGAGCAGCTTAGGCTGAACTAGGAGACGAGTGAAGCTCCTACAGTACCACTTAGTGTCATATGCACAATATCATAAGAAAACACAATACACAGTTATACTAAAAATAAAGGTACTTTATTTTTATGACAATATGCCAAAGTATCTCAGAGTGTACCCTCAGTGAGAGGATAGGAAATATACACAAGATTTATATACACAATACAAGAAATATGCAGTATAGTCTTAGAAAACAGTGCAAACAATGTATAGTTACAATAGGATGCAATTGGGACACATAGGGATAGGGGCAACACAAACCATATACTCCAAAAGTGGAATGCGAACCACGAATGGACCCAAAACCTATGTGACCTTGTAGAGGGTCGCTAGGACTATTAGAAAATAGTGAGGGTTAGAAAAATAGCCCACCCCAAGACCCTGAAAAGTGAGTGCAAAGTGCACTAAAGTTCCCCAAAGGACAAAGGAGTCGTGATAGGGGAATAAGGCAGGAAAGACACAAACCAACAATGCAACAACGCTGGATTTCCATTCTGGGGTACCTGTGAAACAAGGGGACCAAGTCCAAAAGTCACAAGCAAGTCGGAGATGGGCAGATGCCCAGGAAATGCCAGCTGTGGGTGCAAAGAAGCTTCTACTGGACAGAAGAAGCTGAGGTTTCTGCAGGAATGCAAAGGGCTAGAGACTTCCCCTTTGGAGGACGGATCCCTCTCGCCTTGGAGAGTCGTGCAGAAGTCTTTTTCCGCCGAAAGAACACCAACAAGCCTTGCTAGCTGCAAATCGTGTGGTAAACGTTTTTGGATGCTGCTGTGGCCCAGGAGGGACCAGGAGGTCGCAAATTGGACCAGGAGGTAGAGGGGACATCGAGCGTGACAGGGAGCCCTCTTAGCAGCAGGTAGCACCCGGAGAAGTGCCAGAAACAGGCACTACAAGAATGCATGAAACAGTGCTCACCCGAAGTTACACAAAGGAGTCCCACGTCGCCGGAGACCAACTTAGAAAGTCGTGCAATGCAGATTAGAGTGCCGTGGAACCAGGCTTGGCTGTGCACAAACGATGTCCGCCAGAAGTGCACAGGGGCCGGAGTAGCTGCAAAAAGTTGCGGTTCCCAGCAATGCAGTCTAGCGAGGTGAGGCAAGGACTTACCTCCATCAAACTTGGACTGAAGAGTCACTGGACTGTGGGAGTCACTTGGACAGAGTTGCTGGATAAGAGGGACCTCGCTCATCGTGCTGAGGGGAGACCCAAGGGACCGGTAATGCAGCTTTTTGGTGCCTGCGGTTGCAGGGGGACGATTCCGTCGACCCACGGGAGATTTCTTCGGAGCTTCTAGTGCAGAGAGGAGGCAGACTACCCCCACAGCGTGCACCACCAGGAAAACAGTCGAGAAGGTGGCAGGATCAGCGTTACAGAGTTGCAGTAGTCATCTTTGCTACTATGTTGCAGTTTTGCAGGCTTCCAGCGCGGTCAGCAGTCGATTCCTTGGCAGAAGGTGAAGAGAGAGATGCAGAGGAACTCGGATGAGCTCTTGCATTCGTTATCTAAGGAATCCCAAGAGACAGAGACCCCAAATAGCCAGAAAAGAGGGTTTGGCTACCTAGGAGAGAGGATAGGCTAGCAACACCTGAAGGAGCCTATCACAAGGAGTCTCTGACGTCACCTGGTGGCACTGGCCACTCAGAGCAGTCCAGTGTGCCAGCAGCACCTCTGTTTCCAAGATGGCAGAGGTCTGGAGCACACTGGAGGAGCTCTGGGCACCTCCCAGGGGAGGTACAGGTCAGGGGAGTGGTCACTCCCCTTTCCTTTGTCCAGTTTCGCACCAGAGCAGGGCTAAGGGGTCCCTGAACCGGTGTAGACTGGCTTATGCAGAAACGGGCACCAAATGTGCCCATGAAAGCATTTCCAGAGGCTGGGGGAGGCTACTCCTCCCCTGCCTTCACACCATTTTCCAAAGGGAGAGGGTGTAACACCCTCTCTCAGAGGAAGTCCTTTGTTCTGCCATCCTGGGCCAGGCCTGGCTGGACCCCAGGAGGGAAGATGCCTGTCTGAGGGGTTGGCAGCAGCAGCAGCTGCAGTGAAACCCCAGGAAAGGCAGTTTGGCAGTACCAGGGTCTGTGCTACAGACCACTGGGATCATGGGATTGTGCCAACTATGCCAGGATGGTATAGAGGGGGCAATTCCATGATCATAGACATATTACATGGCCATATTCGGAGTTACCATTGTGAAGCTACATATAGGTAGTGACCTATATGTAGTGCACGCGTGTAATGGTGTCCCCGCACTCACAAAGTCCGGGGAATTGGCCCTGAACAATGTGGGGGCACCTTGGCTAGTGCCAGGGTGCCCTCACACTAAGTAACTTAGCACCCAACCTTTACCAGGTAAAGGTTAGACATATAGGTGACTTATAAGTTACTTAAGTGCAGTGTAAAATGGCTGTGAAATAACGTGTGCGTTATTTCACTCAGGATGCAGTGGCAGGCCTGTGTAAGAATTGTCAGAGCTCCCTATGGGTGGCAAAAGAAATGCTGCAGCCCATAGGGATCTCCTGGAACCCCAATACCCTGGGTACCTCTGTACCATATACTAGGGAATTATAAGGGTGTTCCAGTAAGCCAATATAAATTGGTAAAATTGGTCACTAGCCTGTTAGTGACAATTTGAAAGAAATGAGAGAGCATAACCACTGAGGTTCTGATTAGCAGAGCCTCAGTGAGACAGTTAGTCACTACACAGGTAACACATTCAGGCACACTTATGAGCACTGGGGCCCTGGGTGACAGAGTCCCAGTGAAACATACAACTAAAACAACATATATACAGTGAAAAATGGGGGTAACATGCCAGGCAAGATGGTACTTTCCTACACAACCCCCCCCCAAACGAAGGACAATAAGACTAGCCATGACCTGATGAGTCTTCATTGTCTAAGTGGAAATATCTGGGGAGTCCATCTGCACTGGAGTGGCTACTCCCAGGTCTACGTTCCACTGTATAGTCCATTCTCTGTAGGGATATGGACCATCTCAACAATTTAGGATTTTCACCTTTCATTTGTTTTAGCCAAAGTAGAGGTTTGTGGTCTGTCTGAACAATGAAGTGAGTGCCAAACAGGTATGGCCTCAACTTCTTCAGAGCCCAGACCACAGCAAAGGCCTCCCTCTCAATGGCAGACCAACGCTTTTCTCTAGGGGTCAACCTCCTACTAATAAAAGCAACAGGTTGATCCTGGCCCTCAGAATTAAGTTGTGATAGGACTGCCCCTACTCCTAATTCAGATGCATCAGTCTGGACATAGAATTTTTTAGAGTAACAAGGGCTTTTCAGGACTGGTGCAGAGCACATGGCCTGCTTCAGCTCCTCAAAAGCTTTCTGACAGCTAGCTGTCCACAGTACCTTTTTAGGCATCTTTTTGGATGTGAGGTCATTAAGAGGGGCTGCAATCGAGCCATAGTTCTTAATGAACATCCTGTAATACCCAGTGAGGCCTAGGAAGGCTCTCACCTGAGTCTGAGTAGCAGGGGGAACCCAATCTATAATAGTTTGGATTTTCCCCTGTAGTGGTGCAATCTGTTCCCCACCAACAAGGTGTCCCAGATAAACCACCTTCCCCTGCCATATCTGGCACTTTGAAGCCTTGATAGTGAGGCCTGCCTTTTGCAGGGCCTCTAAAACTTTCCATAGGTGGACCAGGTGATCATCCCAACTGGAGCTAAAGACAGCTATATCGTCCAAATATGCTGCACTAAAAGCTTCCAGCCCTTGCAGGACTGTGTTCACCAACCTCTGAAAAGTGGCAGGTGCATTTTTCAATCTAAAAGGCATTACTGTGAACTGGTAATGTCCTCCAATGGTTGAAAATGCAGTTTTAGGTTTAGCATCTTCTGATAATTTGATCTGCCAATACCCTGCAGTCAAATCAAAAGTGCTTAGATACTTGGCAGATGCCAGTGTATCTATGAGCTCATCTGCCCTGGGTATAGGGTGAGCATCAGTTTTGGTTACCAGGTTGAGACCTCTGTAGTCTACACAAAACCACATTTCCTTCTTTCCATCTTTGGAATGGGGTTTTGGTACATGGACTTTCAGAGTGCTCAACCACTCCTAGTTCTAACATTTTCTGTACCTCTTGCTTTATGCAGTCCCTGACATGGTCAGGCTGCCTATAGATCTTACTTTTGACAGGCAAGCTGTCTCCAGTATCTATAGTGTGCTCACACCAAGAAGTGGTACCTGGCACAGTAGAGAAGAGTTCAGAGAATTGATCTAGGAGATTTATGCAATGGTCTTTCTGCTCAGCAGTAAGACAATCAGCCAAAACTACACCTTCCACAAGAGCATCTTGTTCTGTGGAAGAGAAGAGATCAGGTAGAGGATCACTGTCTTCTTCCTGTCCCTCATCAGTTGCCATGAGCAGGGTGAGATCAGCCCTGTCATAGTAGGGTTTCAGGTGATTGACATGGAGCACCCTAAGGGGACTCCTGGCAGTGCCTAAGTCAACTAAGTAGGTGACTTCACCCTTCTTTTCAACAATTATGTGGGGTCCACTCCATTTATCTTGGAGTGCTCTTGGGGCCACAGGCTCCAAGACCCACACTTTCTGCCCTGGTTGGTACTGAACCAAAACAGCCTTCTGATCATGCCATTGCTTCTGGAGCTCTTGGCTGGCGTGAAGGTTTTTACTGGCCTTTTTCATATACTCAGCCATCCTTGACTGAGGCCAAGTACATAATCCACTATATCTTGCTTTGGAGCTTTTAAAGGTTGTTCCCAACCCTCCTTGACAAGTGTTAGTGGACCCCTATCAGGGTGACCAAAGAGGAGTTCAAAGGGGCTGAAGCCCACTCCTTTCTGGGGTACCTCCCTGTAGGCAAAAAGGAGGCATGGTAACAGGATATCCCATCTCCTGCGGAGTTTTTCAGGGAGACCCATAATCATGCCTTTGAGAGTTTTATTAAATCTCTCCACCAGTCCATTTGTTTGTGGATGATAGGGTGTAGTGAACTTGTAAGTCACACCACACTCCTTCCACATGGCCTTTAAGTATGCAGACATGAAATTGCTTCCTCTGTCTGATACTACTTCCTTGGGGAAGCCCACCCTGGAAAATATTCCCAGGAGGGCCTTTGCCACTGCAGGTGCTGTAGTGGTCCTTAAAGGAATAGCTTCAGGATATCTTGTGGCATGGTCCACTACCACCAAGATAAACCTATTGCCTGAAGCAGTAGGAGGGTCAAGGGGGCCAACTATGTCAACCCCTACCCTTTCAAAGGGAACCCCAACCACAGGCAGTGGAATAAGGGGTGCCTTTGGAGTGCCACCTGTCTTGCCACTGGCTTGACAGGTTTCACAGGACTTGCAAAATTCTTTTGTGTCCTCAGACATTCTAGGCCAATGAAACAAGGGAACAAGCCTGTCCCATGTTTTCATTTGTCCTAGATGCCCAGCTAGGGGAATGTCGTGGGCTAGAGTTAGGAGGAACTTTCTGTACTCCTGAGGAATCACTAACCTCCTGGCAGTTCCAGGTTTAGGATCCCTTGCTTCAGTGTACAAGAGGTTGTCACCCCAGTAAACTCTGTGAGAGTCACTGACATCCCCCTTAGCCTGTTTGACAGCTTGCTGTCTCAGACCCTCTAATGTGGGACAGGTTTGCTGTGCCACACTCAGCTCCTCCCTGGCAGGCCCCCCTTCACCCAAAAGATCAGCAGTGTCTGCTTCAAGCTCCTCTGGTGTAGGTTCTGCACAGGGAGGGAATTCTTCTTCCTCAGAAGTTGAATCCACTGTAGAGGGAGGGATAGTAGGAAGTGGTTTGCTCCTACTAGCCCTAGCTTTAGGGAGCACTTGGTCCATGGTTCCAGGATCCAAGCTTCCCTGTCCTTTTTGCTTTTTGGCCTGAGCCCTTGTTAAAGCAAAAATATGCCCTGGGATGCCCAGCATTGCTGCATGGGCCTCCAACTCCACATCTGACCAAGCTGATGTCTCCAAATCATTCCCTAATAGACAGTCTACAGGTAAATCTGAAGCTACCACAACTTTCTTTGGACCAGTAACCCACCCCCAGTTGAGATTTACAACAGCCATGGGGTGGCTAAGTGTGTTGTTGTGAGCATCGGTTACTTGGTACTGGTGACCAAGTAGGTGTTGTTCAGGGTGGACCAGTTTCTCTATGACCATAGTCACACTGGCTCCAGTGTCCCTGTAGGCCTGAACCTCAACACCATTTATTAGGGGTAGTTGCTTGTACTTATCCATATTAAGGGGACAAGCAACTAAGGTGGCTAAATCAATAGCCCCCTCAGAGACTAGTATAGCCTCTGTGGTCTCCCTAACAAGACCAACCCCAACTAAGTTACCAATAATGAGCCCAGCTACTCCCTTGGATTGGCTATTAGTAGGTTTGCTCCCACCACCACTGCTATTAGTAGGGACAATAGGTGTAGCAGTAGGGGTTGTAGTGGTAGGAGGCTTGGTGCTTTTCTTTGGACAACTGGGATCTGTTGTCCAATGGCCTTTTATTTTACATAAATAGCACCATGGTTTCTTTTCCTTGTTTTGATTAGAAGAGGATTTGGGCCCACCACCCCCACCAGAGTGTTTTTGTGGGCCTGATGAAGACTCATTTTTAGATTTGTCCCCACCCTTGTCAGAAGACTTACCATCCTTCTTCTTGTTGCCATCTTTGTCACCCCCTGTATGAACTTTTCTGTTCACCCTTGTTCTGACCCATTTGTCTGCCTTCTTTCCCAATTCTTGGGGAGAGGTCAGATCAGAGTCCACCAAGTACTGGTGCAACAAATCAGACACACAATTATTAAGAATATGCTCTCTCAGGATCAAGTTATACAGGCTGTCATAATCAGTAACGTTACTGCCATGTAACCACCCCTCCAAGGCCTTCACTGAATGGTCAATGAAATCAACCCAGTCTTGTGAAAACTCCTTTTTGGTCTCTCTGAACTTTATCCTGTATTGTTCAGTGGTTAAGCCATAACCATCCAGGAGTGCATTCTTAAGAACTTTGTAATAATTAGCTTCATTTTCTTTCACAGTAAGGAGCCTATCCCTACCTTTTCCACTAAATGATAGCCATAGGATAGCAGCCCACTGCCTTTGAGGGACATCCTGTACAACACAGGCCCTCTCAAGTGCAGCAAACCACTTGTTAATGTCATCCCCCTCCTTATAAGGGGGAACTATCTTGTGCAGATTCCTAGAATCATGCTCTTTTGCAGGATGACTATTGGGAATACTGCTGCTGCCACCATGGGTTTCTAAACCCAGTTTCTGTCTCTCCTTCTCTACTTCTAAGGACTGTCTATCCAAATCCAGCTGTTGCTTCTTGAGCTTCAGTCTGGTTTGTTCCACTCTCAATCTATTGAGCTCCCTTTCTAACAATCTGTCATCAGGGTGGGTGGGAGGGACATTCCTAGACACAGAAGTATGATGAGAATGAACAGAAGGAGACCTGTCCCTTACAGAGGGCACCCTAACAGCTTGGCTAACAGAAACATCATTTCTACTGTGATGAGAATGAATGCTCTTGCTATGATGTGAGACAACACTATCTGTATGGTGTGACTCAACATCAGTACCAACTATGCTAGACTGTCTAGTAATGGGCAGGCTTGGAAGTTTCTTTCCTGAATCTTTTCCTGGGGGAGTCCCTGGATCAGATTGGGAACCATTAGCTACTTTTTCAACAGATGGGGCACTTTTAGCCTTATCTTGTTCTCTAAGCATGTTAAGTAACAATTCCAAGGAAGGATTCTTCCCTACACTCAAACCTCTCTCTATGCAGAGACTCCTTGCTCCTTTCCAGCTAAGGTGATCATATGCAAGTTTGGACAGATCAACATTTTGGCCTGTGCCAGACATTTTTAGAGAGAGTTAAAGTGATAGAAAAAGAGAAAAAAGTTTGTCAGAGCTTTTAGAAAGACAGGGAAAAAAAACTTTTAAAACTTTTTAGAACTTTTTTGAAAGTTTAGAAGTACTTTTCAGCACTTTAGAAAAGAGTGAAAAGAGGAAATGCAAAACTTTTTGGTTATGTGTATATACACTGAACTTGTTTTGCATATTTTTCTCTTATGAAAAGTACAATGACAAGAGTGGTGAGTAGTCTCAAAGCACTTATCCCACCGCTGCACAACCAATGTAGGAGGCTGGACTGGCTTGTAGTGAGTACCTAGGGGTACTTGCACCTTGCACCAGGCCCAGTTATCCCTTATTAGTGTATAGGGTGTCTAGCAGCATAGGCTGATAGATAATGGTAGCTTAGCAGAGCAGCTTAGGCTGAACTAGGAGACGAGCGAAGCTCCTACAGTACCACTTAGTGTCATATGCACAATATCATAAGAAAACACAATACACAGTTATACTAAAAATAAAGGTACTTTATTTTTATGACAATATGCCAAAGTATCTCAGAGTGTACCCTCAGTGAGAGGATAGGAAATATACACAAGATATATATACACAATACCAGAAATATGCAGTATGGTCTTAGAAAACAGTGCAAACAATGTATAGTTACAATAGGATGCAATGGGGACACATAGGGATAGGGGCAACACAAACCATATACTCCAAAAGTGGAATGCGAACCACGAATGGACCCCAAACCTATGTGACCTTGTAGAGGGTCGCTGGGACTATTAGAAAATAGTGAGGGTTAGAAAAATAGCCCACCCCAAGACCCTGAAAAGTGAGTGCAAAGTGCACTAAAGTTCCCCAAAGGACAAAGGAGTCGTGATAGGGGAATAAGGCAGGAAAGACACAAACCAACAATGCAACAACGCTGGATTTCCAATCTGGGGTACCTGTGGAACAAGGGGACCAAGTCCAAAAGTCACAAGCAAGTCGGAGATGGGCAGATGCCCAGGAAATGCCAGCTGCGGGTGCAAAGAAGGTTCTACTGGACAGAAGAAGCTGAGGTTTCTGCAGGAACGCAAAGGGCTAGAGACTTCCCCATTGGAGGACAGATCCCTCTCGCCTTGGAGAGTCGTGCAGAAGTGTTTTCCCGCCGAAAGAACGCCAACAAGCCTTGCTAGCTGCAAATCGTGCGGTAAGCGTTTTTGGATGCTGCTGTGGCCCAGGAGGGACCAGGAGGTCGCAAATTGGACCAGGAGGTAGAGGAGACATCGATCAAGACACGGAGCTCTCTTAGCAGCAGGTAGCTCCCAGAGAAGTGCCAGAAACAGGCACTACAAGGATGCATAAAACAGTGCTCATCCAACGTTACACAAAGGAGTCCCACGTCGCCGGAGACCAACTTAGAAAGTCGTGCAATGCAGATTAGAGTGCCGTGGAACCAGGCTTGGCTGTGCACAAAGGATTTCTGCCGGAAGTGCACAGGGGCCGGAGTAGCTGCAAAAGTCGCGGTTCCCAGCAATGCAGTCTAGCGAGGTGAGGCAAGGACTTACCTCCACCAAACTTGGACTGAAGAGTCACTGGACTGTGGGAGTCACTTGGACAGAGTTGCTGGATTCGAGGGACCTCGCTCGTCGTGCTGAGTGGAGACCCAAGGGACCGGTTAATGCAGCTTTTTGGTGCCTGGGGTTGCAGGGGGACGATTCCCTCGACCCACGGGAGATTTCTTCGGAGCTTCTAGTGCAGAGAGGAGGCAGACTACCCCCACAGAGTGCACCACCAGGAAAACAGTCGAGAAGGCGGCAGCATCAGCGTTACAGAGTTGCAGTAGTCGTCTTTGCTACTATGTTGCAGTTTTGCAGGCTTCCAGCGCGGTCAGCAGTCGATTCCTTGGCAGAAGGTGAAGAGAGAGATGCAGAGGAACTCAGATGAGCTCTTGCATTCGTTATCTAAGGAATCCCAAGAGACAGAGACCCTAAATAGCCAGAAAAGAGGGTTTGGCTACCTAGGAGAGAGGATAGGCTAGCAACACCTGAAGGAGCCTATCACAAGGAGTCTCTGACGTCACCTGGTGGCACTGGCCACTCAGAGCAGTCCAGTGTGCCAGCAGCACCTCTGTTTCCAAGATGGCAGAGGTCTGGAGCACACTGGAGGAGCTCTGGGCACCTCCCAGGGGAGGTACAGGTCAGGGGAGTGGTCACTCCCCTTTCCTTTGTCCAGTTTCGCGCCAGAGCAGGGCTAAGGGGTCCCTGAACCGGTGTAGACTGGCTTATGCAGAAATGGGCACCAAATGTGCCCATGAAAGCATTTCCAGAGGCTGGGGGAGGCTACTCCTCCCCTGCCTTCACACCATTTTCCAAAGGGAGAGGGTGTAACACCCTCTCTCAGAGGAAGTCCTTTGTTCTGCCATCCTGGACCAGGCCTGGCTGGACCCCAGGAGGGAAGATGCCTGTCTGAGGGGTTGGCAGCAGAAGCAGCTGCAGTGAAACCCCGGGAAAGGCAGTTTGGCAGTACCAGGGTCTGTGCTACAGACCACTGGGATCATGGGATTGTGCCAACTATGCCAGGATGGTATAGAGGGGGCAATTCCATGATCATAGACATAGTACATGGCCATATTCGGAGTTACCATTGTGAAGCTACATATAGGTAGTGACCTATATGTAGTGCACGCGTGTAATGGTGTCCCCGCACTCACAAAGTCCGGGGAATTGGCCCTGAACAATGTGGGGGCACCTTGGCTAGTGCCAGGGTGCCCTCACACTAAGTAACTTAGCACCCAACCTTTACCAGGTAAAGGTTAGACATATAGGTGACTTATAAGTTACTTAAGTGCAGTGTAAAATGGCTGTGAAATAACGTGTGCGTTATTTCACTCAGGATGCAGTGGCAGGCCTGTGTAAGAATTGTCAGAGCTCCCTATGGGTGGCAAAAGAAATGCTGCAGCCCATAGGGATCTCCTGGAACCCCAATACCCTGGGTACCTCTGTACCATATACTAGGGAATTATAAGGGTGTTCCAGTAAGCCAATGTAAATTGGTAAAATTGGTCACTAGCCTGTTAGTGACAATTTGAAAGAAATGAGAGAGCATAACCACTGAGGTTCTGATTAGCAGAGCCTCAGTGAGACAGTTAGTCACTACACAGGTAACACATTCAGGTACACTTATGAGCACTGGGGCCATGGGTGACAGAGTCCCAGTGAAACATACAACTAAAACAACATATATACAGTGAAAAATGGGGGTAACATGCCAGGCAAGATGGTACTTTCCTACACCCCCCCCCCCCAAACGAAGGACAATAAGACTAGCCATGACCTGATGAGTCTTCATTGTCTAAGTGGAAATATCTGGAGAGTCCATCTGCACTGGAGTGGCTACTCCCAGGTCTACGTTCCACTGTATAGTCCATTCCCTGTAGGGATATGGACCACCTCAACAATTTAGGATTTTCACCTTTCATTTGTTTTAGCCAAAGTAGAGGTTTGTGGTCTGTCTGAACAATGAAGTGAGTGCCAAACAGGTATGGCCTCAACTTCATCAGAGCCCACACCACAGCAAAGGCCTCCCTCTCAATGGCAGGCCAACGCTTTTCTCTAGGGGTCAACCTCCTACTAATAAAAGCAACAGGTTGATCCTGGCCCTCAGAATTAAGTTGTGATAGGACTGCCCCTACTCCTAATTCAGATGCATCAGTCTGGACATAGAATTTTTTAGAGTAACAAGGGCTTTTCAGGACTGGTGCAGAGCACATGGCCTGCTTCAGCTCCTCAAAAGCTTTCTGACAGCTAGCTGTCCCGAGTACCTTTTTAGGCATCTTTTTGGATGTGAGGTCATTAAGAGGGGCTGCAATGGAGCCATAGTTCTTAATGAACCTCCTGTAATACCCAGTGAGGCCTAGGAAGGCTCTCACCTGAGTCTGAGTAGTAGGGGGAACCCAATCTATAATAGTTTGGATTTTCCTCTGTAGTGGTGCAATCTGTTCCCCACCAA
Source organism: Pleurodeles waltl (assembly GCF_031143425.1). NCBI lineage: Eukaryota > Metazoa > Chordata > Amphibia > Caudata > Salamandridae > Pleurodeles > Pleurodeles waltl. Next base: position 935,352,222 of record NC_090447.1, on the reverse strand, counting down.
CAAGGTGTCCCAGATAAACCACCTTCCCCTGCCATATCTGGCACTTTGAAGCCTTGATAGTGAGGCCTGCCTTTTGCAGGGCCTCTAAAACTTTCCATAGGTGGACCAGGTGATCATCCCAACTGGAGCTAAAGACAGCTATATCGTCCAAATATGCTGCACTAAAAGCTTCCAGCCCTTGCAGGACTGTGTTCACCAACCTCTGAACAGTGGCAGGTGCATTTTTCAATCCAAAAGGCATTACTGTGAACTGGTAATGTCCTCCAATGGTTGAAAATGCAGTTTTAGGTTTAGCATCTTCTGATAATTTGATCTGCCAATACCCTGCAGTCAAATCAAAAGTGCTTAGATACTTGGCAGATGCCAGTGTATCTATGAGCTCATCTGCCCTGGGTATAGGGTGAGCATCAGTTTTGGTTACCAGGTTGAGACCTCTGTAGTCTACACAAAACCGCATTTCCTTCTTTCCATCTTTGGAATGGGGTTTTGGTACATGGACTTTCAGAGTGCTCAACCACTCCTAGTTCTAACATTTTCTGTACCTCTTGCTTTATGCAGTCCCTGACATGGTCAGGCTGCCTATAGATCTTACTTTTGACAGGCAAGCTGTCTCCAGTATCTATAGTGTGCTCACACCAAGAAGTGGTACCTGGCACAGTAGAGAAGAGTTCAGAGAATTGATCTAGGAGATTTATGCAATGGTCTTTCTGCTCAGCAGTAAGACAATCAGCCAAAACTACACCTTCCACAAGAGCATCTTGTTCTGTGGAAGAGAAGAGATCAGGTAGAGGATCACTGTCTTCTTACTGTCCCTCATCAGTTGCCATGAGCAGGGTGAGGTCAGCCCTGTCATAGTAGGGTTTCAGGTGATTGACATGGAGCACCCTAAGGGGACTCCTGGCAGTGCCTAAGTCAACTAAGTAGGTGGATTCACCCTTCTTTTCAACAATTATGTGGGGTCCACTCCATTTATCTTGGAGTGCTCTTGGGGCCACAGGCTCCAAGACCCACACTTTCTGCCCTGGTTGGTACTGAACCAAAACAGCCTTCTGATCATGCCATTGCTTCTGGAGCTCTTGGCTGGCCTGAAGGTTTTTACTGGCCTTTTTCATATACTCAGCCATCCTTGACTGAGGCCAAGTACATAATCCACTATATCTTGCTTTGGAGCTTTTAAAGGTTGTTCCCAACCCTCCTTGACAAGTGTTAGTGGACCCCTATCAGGGTGACCAAAGAGGAGTTCAAAGGGGCTGAAGCCCACTCCTTTCTGGGGTACCTCCCTGTAGGCAAAAAGGAGGCATGGTAACAGGATATCCCATCTCCTGCGGAGTTTTTCAGGGAGACCCATAATCATGCCTTTGAGAGTTTTATTAAATCTCTCCACCAGTCCATTTGTTTGTGGATGATAGGGTGTAGTGAACTTGTAAGTCACACCACACTCCTTCCACATGGCCTTTAAGTATGCAGACATGAAATTGCTTCCTCTGTCTGATACTACTTCCTTTGGGAAGCCCACCCTGGAAAATATTCCCAGGAGGGCCTTTGCCACTGCAGGTGCTGTAGTGGTCCTTAAAGGAATAGCTTCAGGATATCTTGTGGCATGGTCCACTACCACCAAGATAAACCTATTGCCTGAAGCAGTAGGAGGGTCAAGGGGGCCAACTATGTCAACCCCTACCCTTTCAAAGGGAACCCCAACCACAGGCAGTGGAATAAGGGGTGCCTTTGGAGTGCCACCTGTCTTGCCACTGGCTTGACAGGTTTCACAGGACTTGCAAAATTCTTTTGTGTCCTCAGACATTCTAGGCCAATGAAACAAGGGAACAAGCCTGTCCCATGTTTTCATTTGTCCTAGATGCCCAGCTAGGGGAATGTCGTGGGCTAGAGTTAGGAGGAACTTTCTGTACTCCTGAGGAATCACTAACCTCCTGGCAGTTCCAGGTTTAGGATCCCTTGCTTCAGTGTACAAGAGGTTGTCACCCCAGTAAACTCTGTGAGAGTCACTGACATCCCCCTTAGCCTGTTTGACAGCTTGCTGTCTCAGACCCTCTAATGTGGGACAGGTTTGCTGTGCTACACTCAGCTCCTCCCTGGCAGGCCCCCCTTCACCCAAAAGCTCAGCAGTGTCTGCTTCAAGCTCCTCTGGTGTAGGTTCTGCACAGGGAGGGAATTCTTCTTCCTCAGAAGTTGAATCCACTGTAGAGGGAGGGATAGTAGGAAGTGGTTTGCTTCTACTAGCCCTAGCTTTAGGGAGCACTTGGTCCATGGTTCCAGGATCCAAGCTTCCCTGTCCTTTTTGCTTTTTGGCCTGAGCCCTTGTTAAAGCAAAAATATGCCCTGGGATGCCCAGCATTGCTGCATGGGCCTCCAACTCCACATCTGACCAAGCTGATGTCTCCAAATCATTCCCTAATAGACAGTCTACAGGTAAATCTGAAGCTACCACAACTTTCTTTGGACCAGTAACCCCCCCCCCCAGTTGAGATTTACAACAGCCATGGGGTGGCTAAGTGTGTTGTTGTGAGCATCGGTTACTTGGTACTGGTGACCAAGTAGGTGTTGTTCAGGGTGGACCAGTTTCTCTATGACCATAGTCACACTGGCTCCAGTGTCCCTGTAGGCCTGAACCTCAACACCATTTATTAGGGGTAGTTGCTTGTACTTATCCATATTAAGGGGACAAGCAACTAAGGTGGCTAAATCAATAGCCCCCTCAGAGACTAGTATAGCCTCTGTGGTCTCCCTAACAAGACCAACCCCAACTAAGTTACCAATAGTGAGCCCAGCTACTCCCTTGGATTGGCTATTAGTAGGTTTGCTCCCACCACCACTGCTATTAGTAGGGACAATAGGTGTAGCAGTAGGGGTTGTAGTGGTAGGAGGCTTGGTGCTTTTCTTTGGACAACTGGGATCTGTTGTCCAATGGCCTTTTATTTTACATAAATAGCACCATGGTTTATTTTCCTTGTTTTGATTAGAAGAGGATTTGGGCCCACCACCCCCACCAGAGTGTTTTTGTGGGCCTGATGAAGACTCATTTTTAGATTTGTCCCCACCCTTGTCAGAAGACTTACCATCCTTCTTCTTGTTGCCATCTTTGTCACCCCCTGTATGAACTTTTCTGTTCACCCTTGTTCTGACCCATTTGTCTGCCTTCTTTCCCAATTCTTGGGGAGAGGTCAGATCAGAGTCCACCAAGTACTGGTGCAACAAATCAGACACACAATTATTAAGAATATGCTCTCTCAGGATCAAGTTATACAGGCTGTCATAATCAGTAACGTTACTGCCATGTAACCACCCCTCCAAGGCCTTCACTGAATGGTCAATGAAATCAACCCAGTCTTGTGAAAACTCCTTTTTGGTCTCTCTGAACTTTATCCTGTATTGTTCAGTGGTTAAGCCATAACCATCCAGGAGTGCATTCTTAAGAACTTTGTAATCATTAGCTTCATTTTCTTTCACAGTAAGGAGCCTATCCCTACCTTTTCCACTAAATGATAGCCATAGGATAGCAGCCCACTGCCTTTGAGGGACATCCTGTACAACACAGGCCCTCTCAAGTGCAGCAAACCACTTGTTAATGTCATCCCCCTCCTTATAAGGGGGAACTATCTTGTGCAGATTCCTAGAATCATGCTCTTTTGCAGGATGACTATTGGGAATACTGCTGCTGCCACCATGGGTTTCTAAACCCAGTTTCTGTCTCTCCTTCTCTACTTCTAAGGACTGTCTATCCAAATCCAGCTGTTGCTTCTTGAGCTTCAGTCTGGTTTGTTCCACTCTCAATCTATTGAGCTCCCTTTCTAACAATCTGTCATCAGGGTGGGTGGGAGGGACATTCCTAGACACAGAAGTATTATGAGAATGAACAGAAGGAGACCTGTCCCTTACAGAGGGCACCCTAACAGCTTGGCTAACAGAAACATCATTTCTACTGTGATGAGAATGAATGCTCTTGCTATGATGTGAGACAACACTATCTGTATGGTGTGACTCAACATCAGTACCAACTATGCTAGACTGTCTAGTAATGGGCAGGCTTGGAAGTTTCTTTCCTGAATCTTTTCCTGGGGGAGTCCCTGGATCAGATTGGGAACCATTAGCTACTTTTTCAACAGATGGGGCACTTTTAGCCTTATCTTGTTCTCTAAGCATGTTAAGTAACAATTCCAAGGAAGGATTCTTCCCTACACTCAAACCTCTCTCTATGCAGAGACTCCTTGCTCCTTTCCAGCTAAGGTGATCATATGCAAGTTTGGACAGATCAACATTTTGGCCTGTGCCAGACATTTTTAGAGAGAGTTAAAGTGATAGAAAAAGAGAAAAAAGTTTGTCAGAGCTTTTAGAAAGACAGAGAAAAAAAACTTTTAAAACTTTTTAGAACTTTTTTGAAAGTTTAGAAGTACTTTTCAGCACTTTAGAAAAGAGTGAAAAGAGGAAATGCAAAACTTTTTGGTTATGTGTATATACACTGAACTTGTTTTGTATATTTTTCTCTCATGAAAAGTACAATGACAAGAGTGGTGAGTAGTCTCAAAGCACTTATCCCACCGCTGCACAACCAATGTAGGAGGCTGGACTGGCTTGTAGTGAGTACCTAGGGGTACTTGCACCTTGCACCAGGCCCAGTTATCCCTTATTAGTGTATAGGGTGTCTAGCACCATAGGCTGATAGATAATGGTAGCTTAGCAGAGCAGCTTAGGCTGAACTAGGAGACTAATGAAGCTCCTACAGTACCACTTAGGCCCGTATTTATACTCCGTTTGCGCCGAATTTGCGTCGTTTTTTTCGACGCAAATTCGACGCTAAACTAACGCCAACTAACGCCATATTTATACTATGGCGTTAGAGGCGTCTAGCGCCAAAGTTCCCGGAATGTGCGTCATTTTTTAGCGTGAACCCCTTCCTTGCGTTAATGCTATGCAAGGGAGGCGTTCCCGTCTTAAAAAATGACTCCCAGGCCTTTACGTGGTATTTATACTCCCGGGCAAAAGAGACGCCCGGGAGTGGGCGTGGCTAAAAACGGCGCATTTGCGCCGCTTTTTAACGCCTGGGTCAGGCATGGCGTTAAGGGACAAGTGGGCTCAAAATGAGCCCAGAGTGCCCTCCCCTGCCCCCAGGGACCCCCCCTGCCACCCTTGCCCACCCCAGGAGGACACCCAAGGACGGAGGGACCCATCCCATGGACATTAAGGTAAGTTCAGGTAAGTATTTTTTTTTAAATTTTTTGTGGCATAGGGGGGCCTGATTTGTGCCCCCCTACATGCCACTATGCCCAATGACCATGCCCAGGGGACAGAAGTCCCCTGGGCATGGCCATTGGGCAAGGGGGCATGACTCCTATCTTTACAATGATAGGAGTCATGTTGATGGGGGATGGGCGTCGAAAAAAAATGGCGCAAGTCGGGTTACGACGATTTTTTCGACGTAACCTGACTTGCCCCATTTTAAGACGCCCATACGCCATTTTCCCCCATACGCCAGCGCTGTCTGGTCTACGTGGTTTTTTCCCACGCAAACCAGGCAGCGCCGGTCTGATTGCGCCGTCTAACGCCATTCCATAAATACGGCGCCCGCATGGCGCTTCAGAATGGCGTTAGACGGCGCGAAATTTTTTGACGCTAAACTGCGTTAGCGCAGTTTAGCGTCAAAAAGTATAAATATGGGCCTCAGTGTCATATGCACAATATCATAAGAAAACACAATACACAGTTATACTAAAAATAAAGGTACTTTATTTTTATGACAATATGCCAAAGTATCTCAGAGTGTACCCTCAGTGAGAGGATAGGAAATATACACAAGATATATATACACAATACCAGAAATATGCAGTATAGTCTTAGAAAACAGTGCAAACAATGTATAGTTACAATAGGATGCAATGGGGACACATAGGGATAGGGGCAACACAAACCATATACTCCAAAAGTGGAATGCGAACCACGAATGGACCCCAAACCTATGTGACCTTGTAGAGGGTCGCTGGGACTATTAGAAAATAGTGAGGGTTAGAAAAATAGCCCACCCCAAGACCCTGAAAAGTGAGTGCAAAGTGCACTAAAGTTCCCCAAAGGACAAAGGAGTCGTGATAGGGGAATAAGGCAGGAAAGACACAAACCAACAATGCAACAATGCTGGATTTCCAATCTGGGGTACCTGTGGAACAAGGGGACCAAGTCCAAAAGTCACAAGCAAGTCGGAGATGGGCAGATGCCCAGGAAATGCCAGCTGCGGGTGCAAAGAAGCTTCTACTGAACAGAAGAAGCTGAGGTTTCTGCAGGAACGCAAAGGGCTAGAGACTTCCCCTTTGGAGGACAGATCCCTCTCGCCTTGCAGAGTTGTGCAGAAGTGTTTTCCCGCCGAAAGAACGCCAAAAAGCCTTGCTAGCTGCAAATCGTGCGGTAAGCATTTTTGGATGCTGCTGTGGCCCAGGAGCGACCAGGAGGTCGCAAATTGGACCAGGAGGTAGAGGGGACATCGAGCAAGACACGGAGCTCTCTTAGCAGCAGGTAGCACCCAGAGAAGTGCCAGAAACAGGCACTACGAGGATGCATAAAACAGTGCTCATCCAACGTTACACAAAGGAGTCCCACGTCGCCAGAGACCAACTTAGAAAGTCGCGCAATGCAGATTAGAGTGCCGTGGAACCAGGTATGGCTGTGCACAAAGGATTTCCGCCGGAAGTGCACAGGGGCCGGAGTAGCTGCAAAAGTCGCAGTTCCCAGCAATGCAGTCTAGCGAGGTGAGGCAAGGACTTACCTCCACCAAACTTGGACTGAAGAGTCACTGGTCTGTGTGAGTCACTTGGACAGAGTTGCTGGATTCGAGGGACCTCGCTCGTCGTGCTGAGGGGAGACCCAAAGGACCGGTAATGCAGCTTTTTGGTGCCTGCGGTTGCAGGGGGACGATTCCGTCGACCCACGGGAGATTTCTTCAGAGCTTCTAGTGCAGAGAGGAGGCAGACTACCCCCACAGCGTGCACCACCAGGAAAACAGTCGAGAAGGCGGCAGGATCAGCGTTACAGAGTTGCAGTAGTCGTCTTTGCTACTATGTTGCAGTTTTGCAGGCTTCCAGCGCGGTCAGCAGTCGATTCCTTGGCAGAAGGTGAAGAGAGAGATGCAGAGGAACTCGGATGAGCTCTTGCATTCGTTATCTAAGGAATCCCAAGAGACAGAGACCCTAAATAGCCAGAAAAGAGGGTTTGGCTACCTAGAAGAGAGGATAGGCTAGCAGCACCTGAAGGAGCCTATCACAAGGAGTCTCTGACGTCACCTGGTGGCACTGGCCACTCAGAGCAGTCCAGTGTGCCAGCAGCACCTCTGTTTCCAAGATGGCAGAGGTCTGGAGCACACTGGAGGAGCTCTGGGCACCTCCCAGGGGAGGTACAGGTCAGGGGAGTGGTCACTCCCCTTTCCTTTGTCCAGTTTCGCGCCAGAGCAGGGCTAAGGGGTCCCTGAACCGGTGTAGACTGGCTTATGCAGAAATGGGCACCAAATGTGCCCATGAAAGCATTTCCAGAGGCTGGGGGAGGCTACTCCTCCCCTGCCTTCACACCATTTTCCAAAGGGAGAGGGTGTAACACCCTCTCTCAGAGGAAGTCCTTTGTTCTGCCATCCTGGGCCAGGCCTGGCTGGACCCCAGGAGGGCAGATGCCTGTCTGAGGGATTGGCAGCAGCAGCAGCTGCAGTGAAACCCCGGGAAAGGCAGTTTGGCAGTACCTGGGTCTGTGCTACACACCACTGGGATCATGGGATTGTGCCAACTATGCCAGGATGGTATAGAGGGGGCAATTCCATGATCATAGACATATTACATGGCCATATTCGGAGTTACCATTGTGAAGCTACATATAGGTAGTGACATAATTTGTAGTGCACACGTGTAATGGTGTCCCCGCACTTACAAAGTCCGGGGAATTGGCCCTGAACAATGTGGGGGCACCTTGGCTAGTGCCAGGGTACCCTCACACTAAGTAACTTAGCACCCAACCTTTACCAGGTAAAGGTTAGACATATAGGTGACTTATAAGTTACTTAAGTGCAGTGTAAAATGGCTGTGAAATAACGTGTGCGTTATTTCACTCAGGCTGCAGTGGCAGGCCTGTGTAAGAATTGTCAGAGCTCCCTATGGGTGGCAAAAGAAATGCTGCAGCCCATAGGGATCTCCTGGAACCCCAATACCTTGGGTACCTCTGTACCATATACTAGGGAATTATAAGGGTGTTCCAGTAAGCCAATGTAAATTGGTAAAATTGGTCACTAGCCTGTTAGTGACAATTTGAAAGAAATGAGAGAGCATAACCACTGAGGTTCTGATTAGCAGAGCCTCAGTGAGACAGTTAGTCACTACACAGGTAACACATTCAGGCACACTTATGAGCACTGGGGCCCTGGGTGACAGGGTCCCAGTGACACATACAACTAAAACAACATATATACAGTGAAAAATGGGGGTAACATGCCAGGCAAGATGGTACTTTCCTACACAACCCCCCCCAAACGAAGGACAATAAGACTAGCCATGACCTGATGAGTCTTCATTGTCTAAGTGGAAATATCTGGAGAGTCCATCTGCACTGGAGTGGCTACTCCCAGGTCTACGTTCCACTGTATAGTCCATTCCCTGTAGGGATATGGACCACCTCAACAATTTAGGATTTTCACCTTTCATTTGTTTTAGCCAAAGTAGAGGTTTGTGGTCTGTCTGAACAATGAAGTGAGTGCCAAACAGGTATGGCCTCAACTTCTTCAGAGCCCAGACCACAGCAAAGGCCTCCCTCTCAATGGCAGACCAACGCTTTTCTCTAGGGGTCAACCTCCTACTAATAAAAGCAACAGGTTGATCCTGGCCCTCAGAATTAAGTTGTGATAGGACTGCCCCTACTCCTAATTCAGATGCATCAGTCTGGACATAGAATTTTTTAGAGTAACAAGGGCTTTTCAGGACTGGTGCAGAGCACATGGCCTGCTTCAGCTCCTCAAAAGCTTTCTGACAGCTAGCTGTCCACAGTACCTTTTTAGGCATCTTTTTGGATGTGAGGTCATTAAGAGGGGCTGCAATGGAGCCATAGTTCTTAATGAACCTCCTGTAATACCCAGTGAGGCCTAGGAAGGCTCTCACCTGAGTCTGAGTAGTAGGGGGAACCCAATCTATAATAGTTTGGATTTTCCCCTGTAGTGGTGCAATCTGTTCCCCACCAACAAGGTGTCCCAGATAAACCACCTTCCCCTGCCATATCTGGCACTTTGAAGCCTTGATAGTGAGGCCTGCCTTTTGCAGGGCCTCTAAAACTTTCCATAGGTGGACCAGGTGATCATCCCAACTGGAGCTAAAGACAGCTATATCGTCCAAATATGCTGCACTAAAAGCTTCCAGCCCTTGCAGGACTGTGTTCACCAACCTCTGAAAAGTGGCAGGTGCATTTTTCAATCCAAAAGGCATTACTGTGAACTGGTAATGTCCTCCAATGGTTGAAAATGCAGTTTTAGGTTTAGCATCTTCTGATAATTTGATCTGCCAATACCCTGCAGTCAAATCAAAAGTGCTTAGATACTTGGCAGATGCCAGTGTATCTATGAGCTCATCTGCCCTGGGTATAGGGTGAGCATCAGTTTTGGTTACCAGGTTGAGACCTCTGTAGTCTACACAAAACCGCATTTCCTTCTTTCCATCTTTGGAATGGGGTTTTGGTACAAGTACCACAGGAGAAGCCCATGGACTTTCAGAGTGCTCAACCACTCCTAGTTCTAATATTTTCTGTACCTCTTGCTTTATGCAGTCCCTGACATGGTCAGGCTGCCTATAGATCTTACTTTTGACAGGCAAGCTGTCTCCAGTATCTATAGTGTGCTCACACCAAGAAGTGGTACCTGGCACAGTAGAGAAGAGTTCAGAGAATTGATCTAGGAGATTTATGCAATGGTCTTTCTGCTCAGCAGTAAGACAATCAGCCAAAACTACACCTTCCACAAGAGCATCTTGTTCTGTGGAAGAGAAGAGATCAGGTAGAGGATCACTGTCTTCTTCCTGTCCCTCATCAGTTGCCATGAGCAGGGTGAGATCAGCCCTGTCATAGTAGGGTTTCAGGTGATTGACATGGAGCACCCTAAGGGGACTCCTGGCAGTGCCTAAGTCAACTAAGTAGGTGACTTCACCCTTCTTTTCAACAATTATGTGGGGTCCACTCCATTTATCTTGGAGTGCTCTTGGGGCCACAGGCTCCAAGACCCACACTTTCTGCCCTGGTTGGTACTGAACCAAAACAGCCTTCTGATCATGCCATTGCTTCTGGAGCTCTTGGCTGGCCTGAAGGTTTTTACTGGCCTTTTTCATATACTCAGCCATCCTTGACTGAGGCCAAGTACATAATCCACTATATCTTGCTTTGGAGCTTTTAAAGGTTGTTCCCAACCCTCCTTGACAAGTGTTAGTGGACCCCTATCAGGGTGACCAAAGAGGAGTTCAAAGGGGCTGAAGCCCACTCCTTTCTGGGGTACCTCCCTGTAGGCAAAAAGGAGGCATGGTAACAGGATATCCCATCTCCTGCGGAGTTTTTCAGGGAGACCCATAATCATGCCTTTGAGAGTTTTATTAAATCTCTCCACCAGTCCATTTGTTTGTGGATGATAGGGTGTAGTGAACTTGTAAGTCACACCACACTCCTTCCACATGGCCTTTAAGTATGCAGACATGAAATTGCTTCCTCTGTCTGATACTACTTCCTTTGGGAAGCCCACCCTGGAAAATATTCCCAGGAGGGCCTTTGCCACTGCAGGTGCTGTAGTGGTCCTTAAAGGAATAGCTTCAGGATATCTTGTGGCATGGTCCACTACCACCAAGATAAACCTATTGCCTGAAGCAGTAGGAGGGTCAAGGGGGCCAACTATGTCAACCCCTACCCTTTCAAAGGGTACCCCAACCACAGGCAGTGGAATAAGGCGTGCCTTTGGAGTGCCACCTGTCTTGCCACTGGCTTGACAGGTTTCACAGGACTTGCAAAATTCTTTTGTGTCCTCAGGCATTCTAGGCCAATGAAACAAGGGAACAAGCCTGTCCCATGTTTTCATTTGTCCTAGATGCCCAGCTAGGGGAATGTCGTGGGCTAGAGTTAGGAAGAACTTTCTGTACTCCTGAGGAATCACTAACCTCCTGGCAGTTCCAGGTTTAGGATCCCTTGCTTCAGTGTACAAGAGGTTGTCACCCCAGTAAACTCTGTGAGAGTCACTGACATCCCCCTTAGCCTGTTTGACAGCTTGCTGTCTCAGACCCTCTAATGTGGGACAGGTTTGCTGTGCCACACTCAGCTCCTCCCTGGCAGGCCCCCCTTCACCCAAAAGCTCAGCAGTGTCTGCTTCAAGCTCCTCTGGTGTAGGTTCTGCACAGGAAGGGAATTCCTCTTCCTCAGAAGTTGACTCCACTGTAGAGGGAGGGATAGTAGGGAGTGGTTTGCTTCTACTAGCCCTAGCTTTAGGGAGCACTTGGTCCATGGTTCCAGGATCCAAGCTTCCCTGTCCTTTTTGCTTTTTGGCCTGAGCCCTTGTTAAAGCAAAAATATGCCCTGGGATGCCCAGCATTGCTGCATGGGCCTCCAACTCCACATCTGACCAAGCTGATGTCTCCAAATCATTCCCTAATAGACAGTCTACAGGTAAATCTGAAGCTACCACAACTTTCTTTGGACCAGTAAACCCCCCCCCCAGTTGAGATTTACAACAGCCATGGGGTGGCTAAGTGTGTTGTTGTGAGCATCGGTTACTTGGTACTGGTGACCAAGTAGGTGTTGTTCAGGGTGGACCAGTTTCTCTATGACCATAGTCACACTGGCTCCAGTGTCCCTGTAGGCCTGAACCTCAACACCATTTATTAGGGGTAGTTGCTTGTACTTATCCATATTAAGGGGACAAGCAACTAAGGTGGCTAAATCAATAGCCCCCTCAGAGACTAGTATATCCTCTGTGGTCTCCCTAACAAGACCAACCCCAACTAAGTTACCAATAGTGAGCCCAGCTACTCCCTTGGATTGGCTATTAGTAGGTTTGCTCCCACCACCACTGCTATTAGTAGGGACAATAGGTGTAGCAGTAGGGGTTGTAGTGGTAGGAGGCTTAGTGCTTTTCTTTGGACAACTGGGATCTGTTGTCCAATGGCCTTTTATTTTACATAAATAGCACCATGGTTTCTTTTCCTTGTTTTGATTAGAAGAGGATTTGGGCCCACCACCCCCACCAGAGTGTTTTTGTGGGCCTGATGAAGACTCATTTTTAGATTTGTCCCCACCCTTGTCAGAAGACTTACCATCCTTCTTCTTGTTGCCATCTTTGTCACCCCCTGTATGAACTTTTCTGTTCACCCTTGTTCTGACCCATTTGTCTGCCTTCTTTCCCATTTCTTGGGGAGAGGTCAGATCAGAGTCCACCAAGTACTGGTGCAACAAATCAGACACACAATTATTAAGAATATGCTCTCTCAGGATCAAGTTATACAGGCTGTCATAATCAGTAACTTTACTGCCATGTAACCACCCCTCCAAGGCCTTCACTGAATGGTCAATGAAATCAACCCAGTCTTGTGAAGACTCCTTTTTGGTCTCTCTGAACTTTATCCTGTATTGTTCAGTGGTTAAGCCATAACCATCCAGGAGTGCATTCTTAAGAACTTTGTAATCATTAGCTTCATTTTCTTTCACAGTAAGGAGCCTATCCCTACCTTTTCCACTAAATGATAGCCATAGGATAGCAGCCCACTGCCTTTGAGGGACATCCTGTACAACACAGGCCCTCTCAAGTGCAGCAAACCACTTGTTAATGTCATCCCCCTCCTTATAAGGGGGAACTATCTTGTGCAGATTCCTAGAATCATGCTCTTTTGCAGGATGACTATTGGGAATACTGCTGCTGCCACCATAGGTTTCTAAACCCAGTTTCTGTCTCTCCTTCTCTACTTCTAAGGACTGTCTATCCAAATCCAGCTGTTGCTTCTTGAGCTTCAGTCTGGTTTGTTCCACTCTCAATCTATTGAGCTCCCTTTCTAACAATCTGTCATCAGGGTGGGTGGGAGGGACATTCCTAGACACAGAAGTATGATGAGAATGAACAGAAGGAGACCTGTCCCTTACAGAGGGCACCCTAACAGCTTGGCTAACAGAAACATCATTTCTACTGTGATGAGAATGAATGCTCTTGCTATGATGTGAGACAACACTATCTGTATGGTGTGACTCAACATCAGTACCAACTATGCTAGACTGTCTAGTAATGGGCAGGCTTGGAAGTTTCTTTCCTGAATCTTTTCCTGGGGGAGTCCCTGGATCAGATTGGGAACCATTAGCTACTTTTTCAACAGATGGGGCACTTTTAGCCTTATCTTGTTCTCTAAGCATGTTAAGTAACAATTCCAAGGAAGGATTCTTCCCTACACTCAAACCTCTCTCTATGCAGAGACTCCTTGCTCCTTTCCAGCTAAGGTGATCATATGCAAGTTTGGACAGATCAACATTTTGGCCTGTGCCAGACATTTTTAGAGAGAGTTAAAGTGATAGAAAAAGAGAAAAAAGTTTGTCAGAGCTTTTAGAAAGACAGAGAAAAAAAACTTTTTCAACTTTTTAGAACTTTTTTGAAAGTTTAGAAGTACTTTTCAGCACTTTAGAAAAGAGTGAAAAGAGGAAATGCAAAACTTTTTGGTTATGTGTATATACACTGAACTTGTTTTGTATATTTTTCTCTTATGAAAAGTACAATGACAAGAGTGGTGAGTAGTCTCAAAGCACTTATCCCACTGCTGCACAACCAATGTAGGAGGCTGGACTGGCTTGTAGTGAGTACCTAGGGGTACTTGCACCTTGCACCAGGCCCAGTTATCCCTTATTAGTGTATAGGGTGTCTAGCAGCATAGGCTGATAGATAATGGTAGCTGAGCAGAGCAGCTTAGGCTGAACTAGGAGACGAGTGAAGCTCCTACAGTACCACTTATTGTCATATGCACAATATCAGAAGAAAACACAATACACAGTTATACTAAAAATAAAGGTACTTTATTTTTATGACAATATGCCAAAGTATCTCAGAGTGTACCCTCAGTGAGAGGATAGGAAATATACACAAGATATATATACACAATACCAGAAATATGCAGTATAGTCTTAGAAAACAGTGCAAACAATGTATAGTTACAATAGGATGCAATGGGGACACATAGGGATAGGGGCAACACAAACCATATACTCCAAAAGTGGAATGCGAACCACGAATTGACCCCAAACCTATGTGACCTTGTAGAGGGTCGCTGGGACTATTAGAAAATAGTGAGGGTTAGAAAAATAGCCCACCCCAAGACCCTGAAAAGTGAGTGCAAAGTGCACTAAAGTTCCCCAAAGGACAAAGGAGTCGTGATAGGGGAATAAGGCAGGAAAGACACAAACCAACAATGCAACAACGCTGGATTTCCAATCTGGGGTACCTGTGGAACAAGGGGACCAAGTCCAAAAGTCACAAGCAAGTCGGAGATGGGCAGATGCCCAGGAAATGCCAGCTGCGGGTGCAAAGAAGCTTCTACTGGACAGAAGAAGCTGAGGTTTCTGCAGGAACGCAAAGGGCTAGAGACTTCGCCTTTGGAGGACGGATCCCACTCGCCTTTGAGAGTCGTGCAGAAGTGTTTTCCTGCCGAAAGAAAACCAACAAGCCTTGCTAGCTGGAAATCGTGCGGTAAGCGTTTTTGGATGCTGCTGTGGCCCAGGAGGGACCAGGAGGTTGCAAATTGGACCAGGAGGTAGAGGGGACATCGAGCAAGATAAGGAGCTCTCTTAGCAGCAGGTAGCTCCTGGAGAAGTGTCAGAAACAGGCACTACAATGATGCGTGAAATGGAGCTCACCCGAAGTTACACAAAGGAGTCCCACGTCGCCGGAGACCAACTTAGAAAGTCGTGCAATGCAGATTAGAGTGCTGAGGAACCAGGCTTGGCTGTGCACAAAGGATTTCTGCCGGAAGTGCACAGGGGCCGGAGTAGCTGCAAAAGTCTCAGTTCCCAGCAATGCAGTCTAGCGAGGTGAGGCAAGGACTTACCTCCACCAAACTTGGACTGAAGAGTCACTGGACTGTGGGAGTCACTTGGACAGAGTTGCTGGATTCGAGGGACCTCGCTCGTCGTGCTGAGTGGAGACCCAAGGGACCGGTAATGCAGCTTTTTGGTGCCTGCGGTTGCAGGGGGACGATTCCGTCGACCCACGGGAGATTTCTTCAGAGCTTCTAGTGCAGAGAGGAGGCAGACTACCCCCACAGCGTGCACCACCAGGAAAACAGTCGAGAAGGCGGCAGGATCAGCGTTACAGAGTTGCAGTAGTCGTCTTTGCTACTATGTTGCAGTTTTGCAGGCTTCCAGCGCGGTCAGCAGTCGATTCCTTGGCAGAAGGTGAAGAGAGAGATGCAGAGGAACTCGGATGAGCTCTTGCATTCGTTATCTAAGGAATCCCAAGAGACAGAGACCCTAAATAGCCAGAAAAGAGGGTTTGGCTACCTAGGAGAGAGGATAGGCTAGCAACACCTGAAGGAGCCTATCACAAGGAGTCTCTGACGTCACCTGGTGGCACTGGCCACTCAGAGCAGTCCAGTGTGCCAGCAGCACCTCTGTTTCCAAGATGGCAGAGGTCTGGAGCACACTGGAGGAGCTCTGGGCACCTCCCAGGGGAGGTACAGGTCAGGGGAGTGGTCACTCCCCTTTCCTTTGTCCAGTTTCGCGCCAGAGCAGGGCTAAGGGGTCCCTGAACCAGTGTAGACTGGCTTATGCAAAAATGGGCACCAAATGTGCCCATGAAAGCATTTCCAGAGGCTGGGGGAGGCTACTCCTCCCCTGCCTTCACACCATTTTCCAAAGGGAGAGGGTGTAACACCCTCTCTCAGAGGAAGTCCTTTGTTCTGCCATCCTGGGCCAGGCCTGGCTGGACCCTAGGAGGGCAGATGCCTGTCTGAGGGGTTGGCAGCAGCAGCAGCTGCAGTGAAACCCCGGGAAAGGCAGTTTGGCAGTACCAGGGTCTGTGCTACAGACCACTGGGATCATGGGATTGTGCCAACTATGTCCGGATGGTATAGAGGGGGCAATTCCATGATCATAGACATATTACATGGCCATATTCGAAGTTACCATTGTGAAGCTACACATAGGTAGTGACCTATATGTAGTGCACACGTGTAATGGTGTCCCCGCACTCACAAAGTCCGGGGAATTGGCCCTGAACAATGTGGGGACACCTTGGCTAGTGCCAGGGTGCCCTCACACTAAGTAACTTAGCACCCAACCTTTACCAGGTAAAGGTTAGACATATAGGTGACTTATAAGTTACTTAAGTGCAGTGTAAAATGGCTGTGAAATAACGTGTGCGTTATTTCACTCAGGCTGCAGTGGCAGGCCTGTGTAAGAATTGTCAGAGCTCCCTATGGGTGGCAAAAGAAATGCTGCAGCCCATAGGGATCTCCTGGAACCCCAATACCCTGGGTACCTCTGTACCATATACTAGGGAATTATAAGGGTGTTCCAGTAAGCCACTGTAAATTGGTAAAATTGGTCACTAGCCTGTTAGTGACAATTTGAAAGAAATGAGAGAGCATAACCACTGAGGTTCTGATTAGCAGGGCCTCAGTGAGACAGTTAGTCACTACACAGGTAACACATTCAGGCACACTTATGAGCACTGGGGCCCTGGGTGACAGGGTCCCAGTGACACATACAACTAAAACAACATATATACAGTGAAAAATGGGGGTAACATGCCAGGCAAGATGGTACTTTCATACAGAAAGTTCCTAGAAGCCTGAGAATTATGGAAGGGAAGGCAGAAGACGAGCCAGTCATTGTCATGGAAGGTGACTCAGAGGACGCCGACATTACCCCTCCTATTTAACTTGCTCAAAGGGATGTGGCACTGGATCCACCACCACTGCCAGCTTCCACATTTGTAAGGCCCCCGCTGAGATCTCCATTCACTAATACCTCAGTTGAAATACGCACTGCAGAGAGGCAATCATCGACAAACCCACCTTCATGGAACCAGTGGCACACTAAAAAAGTTCTCCTTCCCAGTTTGGGACTTCTTTATAATTAGCAAGCAGAAGGATGACATTGTAAAATGCTCTGTTTCCCACAGAAGTGTTTGTCTGGGTAAGCTTGGTTCACACTATGGTACTGGAGGCCGAACATTTCATATGAAAAAATATCATGCAGGCCAGTGGAAGGAGCACCTTAAAAAAATGCTGCAATGGGTGGCAGTGATGAGAAAGGAGATTCAGGTCCAATCATGGTGAGAGGTGATGTTGCGGAAGAAGAGGGTGACACCTTTATCCAAAGCAGCCATGTCCCCAGCAGTGCACCAGAAGTATTACCTGCATCAGCAACCTCAAAGTGGTACAAGACTCAGATGGAGACATCATCAAATGCAGTGATGACTACCCCAATATGAACATTGCATCTACCGCCTCCTCTCCCGAAGCTGCCTGCGTCAATGGTACCACAGAAGAAAAAAATACAAGCTACTATTATAGGCATGTTTAGACAGGAGGAGTCCTATGAATGCAACCACCCAATGGTATGTTTGTACAATGGGAAGCTGGCTTAAATATTAGTACTGGGCCTCTTCCCTTTCACTTTTGTGGGAGGAGTGGGATTTTTAGAATATGTGGTAGCCATCTGCCCAAATTAGAAAGTTGCCAGCCGAACCTGTTTTGTCAGTGTTGCAGTCTAATGCTCTATCATGAGATGCTGCAATTGGTTGGACAAGCTTTGCAGCAGAGTGCTGTTCACACTGTCCACCTGAAAACAGACATGTGGACCAGTTGTCAAGCAATTGATTACATGTACATCACTGTACACTGCATCTCTTTTGTAGGGGTTAGGCAACAGGTATCAGAAAGTCTCAGTGCTGAAGAACTTTTTAAGGGCTTTTGGTGGCATGCATCAGTGGTGTTGTTTCCCATGGAGAAATCCTATACAGTTGCAAACATCATGGAAGACTTTAACAGCAAGGTGTTTTAATAGCTGCAACCCAGAAGTCTCAGAATCAGTTTTGTTACCATAGGCAATGACAGTAATATAGTCAATGCCAAGGCAGATTGTAGATATTTAGGGTCCTGCGTTTGGTGCATTGCATCAGCCTGATTGTACAGAACTTTGACAAAAAGAAGAAAAAGGACCTGATATGGATATTGATGGACGGTTACTCCATCACAAAGGTGATGGATATCCCGTCTTCCAAAATAAAAATCCCATTATATCCAATGTGATTTAGGTTTTGTCGGACAGGATATACGTCACCTTTGTGACAGAGTAACCCATCCACCAATATCTAAATCAGGCCTACAGTCAGCAACATACCGATCACTTGCAAAAGAATCTGCAATGATTTCAGTAATCCTTTTAAAGCCTGGAAACAGTTGAGGATCATTCAGCGTTCAAATAGTGGACCAGTTAAGGCCCTCACACAGGCGGTGCCAACACATTGAAACTCTACCTAGTACATATTGCAATGTCTTTTTAAGCAGTACAGACTAATCATCGACTATGTCCTTCAAGGAGAAGTGGATGCATCTAGGAAAAGTATAACCACGAAGATGGGCAAATGCACCCTGGCCAAATGACTGATATAAATGCTTCCTCCTTTTCAGGTTTTCACAAAGACATTCAGCAAGGAGGACAGAACAATGATCCAAGCCATCCTGTTGTTGCATTTGCTAGGGGTTCAGTTAAAAAAGGTGTCACAAAGGTTCGCTGGTTTTGAACAGCAACAAGGAGGAGGAGGAGGTGATTGAGAGCATGATACTTTGCTTGGCTTTTAATCTAAGGCTGTAAAGGGAGAGTGTCTTCTCCAAAGGGTACATATTTGATCCACAGTTCAAAAAATATTGGAAACTTTCATTCCTTTTTCAGAAGGGGATGTTTCTCAATACAAGACGTGGATTGTTGAGCGAGCGAGAGACCTGGAAGAGGAATAGCTGGAAGTTAGAGTCCAGGGTAGATATTCTGGTGTGCTCCCTTCAACCTTCATAGAGGGCGTTGGTGTTGTCTCACAGCAGCCAACACCTGCAATACTAGCAACAGCACCAACAACAACAGCAGCAGCAGAAGAATGTCACCCAACCTCTGCAATGGCTTGGTTTCAAATGGCAGGCATTAGGTCAAGTGCAGAGGTGAAGGCAAAAGAGGTCTTGCAAGTGGTAGCAGTAACGACCATTCATATGGTGGTCCTAGGTTCTCTGGATGACTCAAAACAGGTCTACTGGACCAAAACCCTTAGGGCCATATTTATACTTTTTGACGCAAAAATGTGCTAAAGCAGTTTTGCGTCAAAAAGTTTAACGCCGGCTAGCGCCATTTCTTTGCACCACCCGGGCCATCAAATTTATACTTTGACGCTCCTTGGCGCAAACCATGGGTTAGAGTAATTTTGTTTTACTCTAACCATTGCACCAAGTCGTAAAGCAAAATGATGTTAACACGGTGAAAATAATTTTAATCCGGTTTACGATGTCGCAAACCGGTTAGGCGCCATTTTTCCCCGCAAGTGCGTCAAAAAGCGGCGCAAACACAGCAAAATGTGCAAAGGAGCCCCAAAATGGATCCCAGAAGCCATGAGAGACCCAGGAAGACTCCAACCAACCAGGAACCAGCCAGGAGGACCCAGACAAGACCCAGGAGAGGGAGAAGAAGAAAAGGAAGTGTGTTTCAGTGCAGAGGAGCAAGAAATACTGGTGAAGGAGGTGACGGAACACCAGCATCAACTTTTTGTTACCTCAAAATTGCCAATTGGAAGGAGAGAGGCAATTTGGTAACAAATTGTGGACAAGATAAATAGTGTGGCAGAAGTACGGAGAACAGTCACTGAGTGCAAGAAACGCTGGCATGACTGCAAGCGCAGGACCAAGGAAAGATGGCAAGGAACAGGAAGGCAGCACTGCAGACTCGAGGTGGGAGTCCAGCACCGCAGGAGGCTCTGGACCAGATGGAGGAGATGGTGGCAGCCATCATCCCAGAGGATATCATCACAGGGATTAAAGGACAGGACAGCACAGAGTACCAGGAAACCACACAGATGTAGGGTAAGTTGCATGGGGAACAAAACTGCCTAAATGTTAACTGTAAACAGGGGGGATATACCTACTACACAGTGCATGTCAGCCATGAAAATCAGGTAGTGGAAAGGGTAAACGGGCACGGCACGGGTGCATGGGCTGTGCAGGGGAACCAGGGGCACAGCACAACACTACATTAACAACCTTTGCATGGGGGTACTCTGCCATGGTAAGGCTGTTGGAAAGGCAAAACCAGTCCAGGAGGGTAGGGTAGAACGTAAAACTGGCCTGCTGTCATGGGCCAGCTGATATTGTCGCTACATGAACTAGGGCTCAATGTCCAGTCTCAGGCCATATCCGCAAGTGGTATTTATCATTGACAACAGTTGCTACTACCACCTGTACTGTGTGTGCAGGTCAAGTAGCTAATGGCAGTTACATGCCCATGAATCAAACACACCCAAAATAGAGGGTTCAGGATGATGACGTTATCAATCCCCTGTAATTCATAACAAAGTGCAAATCCTGTCAAATGCTCATGTCTATGGACGCTATAAACATCAGGTATTGTTACTTACATTATGAAGTACACACCAGTAATGTCATACCCATGCTGCACATTTCAGGGTCTTCCCCGTGCCTGTGTTACAATAGCTGCAATGCCACCTTGCAACATCCCAAGTGTCATACTGCTAAGACAACAGCATTGAGGGGGAGGACATGTGTCTAGCTAATTAAACACACCTGCACCATCATAAGAGTAAATGGAACACTGCCAGTACCATCAGTGCAATCCAATGTAGCACACATTCCCCAACATCAACATTCCACACTACCAATGCTGACACCTGTATCGTGCCATGCCATTGCAATACATAGTATGTGCTTGGTCTCAGCAACATATAGGTTTATGTGAAATATCCGAGACTGGGTCAGTTCCATATTGTTAAGTGTGGTGCAAGTGGCATCAGAACACCCACAGCCATTGCAAGACCTCACCATGATAATGGAAGTAGATGGAGGGTTGAGTAGGACAAGAAGGTGGCAACATTCAACTTAGACAGAACCTATACCTAGAGGATGTGACGCAGACTGCCCACACTACATAAGACATGCAGGTGGGGCATAGTCCTGTGACAATGCTAATATCAATGACAGGAACAATGAACAGGAACCAAGATTACTATGTCTCACTAATAGGAAGTCAGTAATGTCACATTACAACTGCCACAACACAGACACACTAATAGTACTAGATCTCATTGCAGAGGACGATGGCTTTCCTGGGGATGTGCCTGTCCTGGACTTCCATGATGACATGGATGACGAGCTGACAAACATTAGCCAGCAGACCCTCCTAGATGTCCTTGGAACCATCCAGATCCTACCTTCAGTTGCAAGGAGGAGTACAGATACAACAGCCATCACAGAGTAGCCACCCACCACCCCAATAGTATGACCTGTGAGCTCCAGCCCAGCTGAGGACTCTGAGGACACTGGTACGACCTTTGAGAGGACAGTAGTGGGAGTACAGTGGGAGCTGGCCAAGGAGGTCTGGGTGGGGATGCAAAATATGGCAGCCAGCCTTGAGGGGATGCGCACGTGCATGATCTCATCTGCAGAACAGGCAGCAGCCATGGGAGCACTACCATCCCTCTTGCAAGGACGACAACAATGTGTAAGGGAATTCAGAACAGCAGTTAGGGAGTTGCCACAACACCGGACATCCCAAACCTTTTACCGCGTGCACGAATGCGATCATGACGCCCTCAGTGCCAACCTGGCTGCCTACCACAGTGTTGAAGCTGCTATACTCAAGAACCAGCAGCTCCTCCTTGCTGCAGTAATGCCCTTATTAGCCCAACAGTTGGCAGCTACCGGGAACTCTGACTCCACGTCTTCAAACACTGAAGTATGTATTGCCCCTTCTAACCCAACACCACCAAGGGCAGAGGAGAGGACACACACATCAGAAGATGAAGACGTGGAACAGATCACCTTCACCCGTAGGAGTACCCGATAGCACAAGTCCATGCCACATGAGCACTGATATCCTAGGTCCTGTGCTTGTTAACATGCCAGTCTTGCTACAGTTGGTCACTTTTTACCTTGACACTATGCACTGTAATTGTCTCTCACTACCTCATTGGCAATTCATGTTCCTCTGCATTGTATGACACTTCACCCCAGCATGTCCAATGACATGTCCCTCACCATTGCATTTGTGTTCCATCACAATAGAAGGCATCACACTAATGGACTCACAATCCTGGACTATGTAAATATTGCACTACAGCACTTTAAAATAAATATCACTTACACAACCACTTTGACTCTGTGTAATGTGACAACTCAACTGTTTAGGAGATTAGTGATGTATGTCACATGTCAATGGCCATAAAATGTCATTTCAACAGTGTTGAAAGAATGTGGGCTGATAAATATGCACTGGGGTCTGTATTTTATCATTATCTGTGCTTCCTTAGGCTAATTCCTGAAGTTGAAGCATCACAAACAGTATAATTCTATGTAGAACAGAAAAAGTCAGCTTCAAAGTATGCATAAGCTGAAGCTCAATGTGGTCAATATTCCCCTCAAGACAATCTTTATATATGTGACATCTGACTATAAACTTTCATCACACACACACACCACACAGCAGGAATGGATGTGTACGAGTGCATGGACAAATATGTAACCTGGGAGCACAATGTAAGAAATGACAGGCAGACGTCCCACAGTGCCCAAGAATACAATTCAGGTCACAAACGATGACAGATTTAAAAACACATCCAACCTTCACAACACATTGGGAACCACAGTAACCTTGAGTGGTGGGTGCAATGGATGGCAGGTGCATAGAGAAGTAGCTTTGATGTAGCTGCCAATGTGACAGCTCATTTGGAATTTCAAATAACCATGTCAATAATGGGATTCTGATGCAGGATGGAACACAAATGCATATACTAAATTGACACTGTATACCCATGCCAAGGCCCTGATCCCCAAGCATGTGACACATACTGTAAAGGAGTACCTAAAACCTTATTTAAACTAGGGGAAACACCTTAACTAACCTAAACTATCCTAACTATAAATTACCCACAACTGGCCCTAACTACCCTAAGCTAAACTTACTTATCACATTTAACTAAACACTCTAAATATCAACCCCCGCCCTCCTTATATGAAGGGACACATGTATGACAACATATACTAAACTGAACACATACTAACTTATCCTAAACAAATATATTTGTTTTGCATTAAAAAAAAAAAAAAAAAAAATATATATATATATATATATATATATATATATATATATATATATTTATACACATAACCCCAACATCATCCCCCACCCACCCACCCATAAAAACATGTAATAATATAACCTTCTCCACCCCAACCCACTTATACTAAATAAACTAACATCCTACTCTAACCTAACACTAACCCCATAAACCCACTAAAGATAAGAACGAGGAATGAGGATGGAGGGGAGGGAATCATGGATGATGATCCATTAATTACAAATTGGCCCTCTGCAGGAATTTGTTGATACCCCGCAGTCTCCTGCTATTGCAGGACACCTCCTGCTGCAGCCTGTCCATCCTGTGCAACATTCTTTGCATGTCACGTTTCAGTGTCTGTATGTCCTGATTGTCTATCACAGCAGCTGGGGTTGTTTATGTTCCACTGGTTGATGCGATTGCTGGTGCCGTAGTTGGAGGGGGAGGTACAGGAGGTGTGGCTTGTGGGCCTGGAGCAGATGAGGTTGAGGGACCTGCTACAGTGGCTGTCATCCTTGTGGCCATTGTGGTCTGAGCTGTAGTGGTGGCTGTTGTGAGCAAGGCTGGCCCACCTTGGACAAACGCCCTCCAGACTCCTGTGGCTCTCTCATGGCGATAACGGCATGCCATAATGCGGAACCCAGCCTTCACATCTAGTATGTGGCGTTAACACAT